>NC_092715.1:82897335-84147335 GCF_047496885.1 Scyliorhinus torazame | reverse complement strand
CGGTTCCCATTCACCATCCCCTGCCCCGACATGACCACACCCACTGTCATCAAGGCCCTCCAGGGTATCTTTACACTGTTCGGTTTCCCCGCATACATTCACAGTGATAGGGGGTCCTCCTTCATGAGTGACGAACTGCGTCAATTCCTGCACAGCAAGGGCATCGCCTCGAGCAGGACGACAAGTTACAACCCCCAGGGAAACGGGCAGGTAGAGAGGGAGAACGGGACGGTCTGGAAGACGGTCCAAGAATCTCCCAGTCTCCCGCTGGCAGGAAGTCCTCCCGGTCGCCCTCCACTCCATCCGGTCACTGCTCTGTACAATCACAAATCAGACACCTCACGAACGTCTCCTTGTTTTCCCCAGGAAGTCCTCCTCCGGGACCTTGCTCCCAACCTGGCTAGCGACACCCGGACCCATCCTGCTTCGGAAACATGTGAGGGCGCACAAGTCGGACCCGTTGGACGAGAGGGTCCACCTGCTGCACAGCAACCCCCAGTACGCCTACGTAGCATTCCCTGATGGCCGCCAAGACACGGTCTCCCTTCGCACCCGCACCATTGCCCCCAGCCTCCCCACAGCACCTAACTGGAGGGTCAGTACTCCTGCCGCCCCTGCCTATGCCCGAACACACGCCGACGACCCCTACAGGCGTCTTCCCCCCCGTCCACCTTTCGCCTCAACAGCGCAGCCTAGGGGTGACGAAGCTGCCTGGGAGGATGACATCACGTTCCCAGAGTCACAACCGCCGGGACCCCCATCAAAATCACCGCCGAAGCCCAGACGCTCCAGAAGGACGACCAGGCCACCCGATCGACTGATTGCTGCTATTCCCCTCGACATCACAGTACCTCCATACCTGGTCATACCATGCGAAAGGCAACTAGTAAGCTGGCCATCACCCCGCTGGCCATCACCCCGCCGGGCTCTTTTTTAACAGGGGGTGAATGTGGTAATGCCAGGTATTGCGGTACCTGAGAGGTGGATGACCATTGGTTCGACCCAGGAGTCTACCATTGGCTGATGTACATAGCTCCGCCCTGAGAGGCGGAGTATAAGAACCGATGCCATCCCAGCAGCCTTCACTTTCTGTATCGAAGCTGCTGGGGAAGAGTTCTAGCAGATTAAAGCCTATTAGTTATGACTCACCTAGTCTTGAGAGTAATTGATTGCGCATCAGGCATCATTTGCATTCTATTAATGAGCTGGGCACAGGATTCTCCACGCTGAAATCACGTTCGGTGTTCAGCCGGAGAATCCTCGTTCACGCCAAAATAATGGGCGGCGCTGCTTTTGCAATGCTCCGCCCCCTCGAAAACGGCGTACTCACAGCCGTCGGGCTGGCCTCAGGACATTACCTAAGGCCCTCCCCTGATGGGCCGAGTTCCTGACGGCGTGGAACACTTATCCTTTTTGTCGCGAATCTGGGTCCAGCGCCGCCACAGTCGTGGGGGGGGGGGGAGCCGTTCCACGGGTAGTGGGGCCTTTGGCGGGCGCTGGGGGCACTGGTGGGAGATGGTCTGGGGGTGGCAAGCCTGGTCAAAGGGGGGCAGGTTTTGACAGGCCGGGTCCGCGCGCGGCAGGCGCCATGTTGCATGGCACGGACGTTGCAGGCCGCCGCTGTGTGCATGCAC
Organism: Scyliorhinus torazame; assembly: GCF_047496885.1. NCBI lineage: Eukaryota > Metazoa > Chordata > Chondrichthyes > Carcharhiniformes > Scyliorhinidae > Scyliorhinus > Scyliorhinus torazame. Next base: position 84,145,701 of record NC_092715.1, on the reverse strand, counting down.
GGACATAGACCCAGCAATTCTCTGGCCATATCCGCAGGTGAAGCTGGGGGCTTTATGCTGTGCTGCTGCTAGCCCCCCACCTGATGGAGGATCGGTGCAGCTTTTGTGTTGTTTTGTTTCTGGCGTAAAAATCTGTTCCCACGCCGGCGTCAGCACTTAATCTTCAAATCGGAGAATTCAGCCCATGATCTCTCGAACGGCGAATGCTGCCCTTAATAGAGGTATATAAGATGATAAAGGTATTGACAAAGTGTACGTAGAGTGGATATTTCCTTTTGTGTGGCAATCTAGAATGAGCGGTCATAGTTTTAGGATAAGGGGTGTTAGATTTAAAACAGAAATGAGGAGAAATTACTTCTCTCAAAGGGTCGTGAATCTGTGGAATTCACTGCCCCTGAGTGCGGTGGATGCCAGGACATTGAATAAACTTAAGGAGAAGATTGACAGATTTTCAATTAGTAATGAGTTGAAGGGTTATGGAGAACGGGCAGGAGAGTGGCTGAGATGAGATCAGCCATGATTGTATTGATGGTGGAGTTGGCTCGAGGGGCTGAATTACTTACTCCTGCTCCTAGTTCTTATTTTCTCATGTTCATGACAGTGTGTCTTCACCCATTCAGATAGAGGTGGGTAAGAAACAAAATTCATCTACCTACCTCACCTGAATGATTGTGGTGCAAGCTCCTTCACCTTCCTCTTTTGAAGGCTGCCAGCGAGCTCTGCACAAATAATAGGAGGGACCGTGAGCATAGCGGCACACCCTGTGGTACAGGCTGTAGCTGGTATATGCCTGCACATGGTACATGGCTTGACCTAAAGGTGTTGTGCCTTATAAAGGGAGGGAGGAAAAACATTACTGCAATGGAAATTCTTCCAAACCTAATACCAAGGCACATAGAGGGATCCAGACTCACGGGTGAGTGCTGGAGGCATATTTGCTGCAGTTGGGCAGTAGGAATGACACACTGCTTCTGCATAGAATGCTGGAGATACCGGGAAACCAACAAGGACAACCCTTATGATGGAGTGGTAACAGTTAACTAGGAAGGTTAATTTCCACTCTGAACTTTTGACTGGCAGTAGTGCCAGAATGAATCTAATCCATTCACAGTGCTGATCAATATCTGTGAATGTATCTTTACATGGCATCTTGAACCCACCATACAACCGGCTTCTCATGCTGTTCTATGCACAACACCCCCATAATTCACTCAGTAACACTCCCAGGCACTCAGAAAATATGCTGAGAGTGTGTTGCTGGACTGGTACCAGGGCTAAGGTAATCTCCTCTGGGCTGGAAAGGAATTTGGAGGAGGGGGGGGGGGGGGGGGGGGGAGGATCCATTTGTTGTGGTCCACACCAGTACTGTCATGCCATTCCAGGTATGAAGATATCACAAATTTTTGTAACTGTATTCCTTTGAAAATAGACCCTGATGAGTAAGATGGCTGCCGAGGGGTCAACTTACCTTTGGGACTTCAACAGCTAACAAACTTTCTGGAAAGTTCCAAATTGGATATTAATGGGAAGGGGTCTCCATTGAATGGATATGCCTAAACAGCACTCTTGTGTGGAATTTCACACCTGCCAAGGATTGCTCCATAACATAGGGACAATAACCTCGCAGGTCCTGTGACTCTGGGTCTGCCATGTAACAAAGCAGGGCTCCGGAGACTAAGTATCCATAATGAGGTGCTAAAGACCACCTTCTATTGTATATCAATGGCTTTTAACCATGTGACTGAAACTCCTTTTTTACTGTAAAAGACCATTCTTTACCTTTCATTGTTTATCAATGGCCAGCCATCATGTGACTGAAACGTCCCTCTGATTTTGAAACCACTTTCTCCAAAAACTGAGAGAGAGATTGTGCAGTCTGAAAAACATCAATAGCAACATCACTGTTCCAAAATAAAGACTGTCTAATCTTGTCTTTCCAAGGCATGTGAGGCTTGAAGTATTTTAAAACCCTCCTCTAACCTGTTTCAAACAACTCAGAGTTTGTCAGTAAGAAATTAGACCTCCAGGTCACAATGGCCTTCAGGGCCTGTCAACACAACCTGCTAAACAGTCTCTACTTTGAAGCAACCCTGTGTTTAATCCAGGTTTGACCCAAGCCGTTCAAATCTACCCGAACTTCAATTCCGGAGTGGATAACGTTTCCTCTTTCACTGGGTTCCCCAAGATTTGTGAACTGCTAATGTAGGATGGGAAAATACGTTTAAGGGTTGGACAGTACGGAAGCAGTGGCAGACATCTCGGGAGACATGTCATAACTTTCAGCAAAGATACATCCCATTGAGAAAAAAAGACTCGATGTGAAGGATTATCTTTCCAAGGATAAGGGAGTTAAGAATGATATCAAGTTAAAATAAATAATGGGTGCAATCTACCAGCCACATTGCGTCCGAAAGGCAGCATGGTGAGGCCATTAGATGCCAGGAGATCCCTTTTCTGGGTTCTATCCGACTCGCCATGCTTCACAAAGTCTAATGCGATCTTGCGAGATGTTGCAATGTGAATCCTGCCAATTTTTGGCAGGATCACTTTTCAGCAAATCTGTACATGAAAGTGGGACAGCTAGTCTCACTCTAATATGCACTCCCATGATCTACCCAAGACATGGGATCCAACCCCTGCGCCTTGGAGATCTCAGGCGTGCGCTGTTTTGTGCTAGTCTCCACAAATGACCCCATTCGGGTAGATCACGCCCGCTTTAAAATGCTGCAAAGGTCAGTGGTAGGCCAGAAGATTGGGAACATTTTAGAAACCAGCGAAGGATGATTAAAACAAATAATAAAGAGGGAGAAACTGGGGTACGAGAGAAAACTAGCAAAAAATTTAATAGGACAGTAAAAGCTTCAGTAGGTTTCTAGAAAGGAAAAGAGTAGCTACAATGAGCATTGGTTCCTTAGGGAATTAGAGTGGGTGGATAATGGGAAATGCGGGAATGGCAGAGACCTTTTCTGTCTTCACAGTAGAAGACACAAAAAACATCTCCAAAATTGTGGAAAATCATGGGCAAAAGGGAGGAAAGAACTTAAAACAATCACACTTATGGCCTGTAACTTCCTGGCTCCCCGGTGTGGATTTGGGGGTACCTCAAAGATGGACTGGGGAATCCCACTCAGAAATTCCCAATGAAAGGTTTACATGTCAATCATCCAGATGTCTAACTTTACCTGGAAAATTGCGCTGTGCTGGGAACCATCCGACAAAGTGATTTGAATCGCAAACTTCAGATGTTTCTGCTAGTGACACACCAACAGTTACTCTGAAAGAGTGAGAAGAAATAAAAGCATTTCTAACTTCAGCGTTGTGGTAGTATGTATTAGGGGTCATGTGGGACTGGAAGCCCTAATGTCATTGGCTGACAGATCCCGGGTCCTGGTTGGCCGTTGACCTCTAGCTCCGCCCTGAAGGCGGAGTATAAGAAGCCGGAGTCCTCCCCCTCAGGCCATTCTACTATCGAGCTGCGGGGGAACAGACACGCTTAATAAAGCCTCATCGACTTCACTCTATTCGTCTCACGGAGTCTTTGTGCGCTACAAGCGTAAATATTTTAAATACCCAGACCAAACATAGGACAGCTCCCACACTCTAAACCCCCAGGAGATACCCCCATGCCCTCCCATTAAGTACCAATCCCCATGGTATTCCATACCCCTGACTCCCACAAGCCCACGATTTCCCTTCCCCCCTTTAACCTGATCCCCCAACTTGGCTGGATTCGCCTGACACAACTCTACACCCCAACCGACCAGGCCCCCAACACGGACTCCAACCCCCAGACCAGACCCCCACTCCCCTGATCCAATCCCTAGTCCCAACCCGAGCCCCACCCCTTTGACCCAACCCCCAGCCCAGGCCTGACCCTACCCCACCTTCCCGACCAGACCCCAATCACCTCCTGACCGACCCAGACAACCCCCCCTGACCTGACCCCCTGATGTCTGACCTACCATATCTGACCCACTTCACCCCTGATGTTCAACTCCCCTGATGTCTGACCCCCAACCCAACCCCATGTATGACACCCCACCATCCAATATACAACCCCAAACTCCCCAAGTGTCCAACCCACCCATGTCCTCCCGGTGTCCAACCCTATTTTAAAGACCCAGACTAGTCCCCATACACATTCCCACCCCCACACTCATAAACCCCCAAGAGACTCCCCCACCCCAACTAAGCAACCCTCCCCCACAGTATAGGAAAGCAAATTATGAGGTGCATACAAAGATTCTGCAAAGTGATTTGGTTGGTTAAGTGAGCGGGTTAAAATTTAGCAGGTGAGGGGCAGCATTGTGGCGCAGTGGTTAACTCTGCTGCCTCACGGCGCTGAGGTCCCAGGTTCCATGTGGAGCTGGCACATTCTCCCCAAGTTTGCATGGGTTTCGCCCCCACACCCCTTTCAAAGATGTGCAGGCTAGGTGGATTGGTCACACTAAATTGCCCCTTTAATTGGAAAAAATGAATTGGGTACTCTAAATTAAAAAAACATGTGGCTGGTGAAGTAAAAGGTGGAAAAATGTGAAGTTATTCACTTTGGGAGGAAGAATAGAAAATCTGAATATTATTTAAACGGAGAGAGAATTCAGAATGCTGCAGTACAGACTACAGGGTCTGGGTATCATTGTACATTAATCACAAATAGTTCTCCTGCAGGCACAGCAGGTAATTAGGAAGGCAAATGGAATGTTGGTCTTTATTGCAAGGAAATGTAAAAGTAGGGATGTTTTACTACAACTGCACAGGGCACTGGCAAGACCGCTGGTTCTGGTCTCTGACAAGGGAGTCAAGAGCTATGGGGGACAGGTGAATAGAGGTCAAATGGCCTACTCCTGCTCCTATTTCCTCTGACCTTACAATCCGATACTCGATCTCATCCTTACACGTTGCATGTTCTGATCTATTGTACATTGTTTCTCCATGGACCTAAGCGCTAGGTGCTTTCCTAGATGAAAGAATAACTACCCAGCCAACTGGCACTAATAGAACATAGAACATAGAAAAATACAGCACAGAACAGGCCCTTCGGCCTACGATGTTGTGCCGAACTTTTGTCCCAGATTAAGAACAAATTAATCTACATCCCATCATTCTACCGTAATCCATGTACCTATCCAATAGCCGCGTGAAAGTCCCTAATGTTTCCGACTCAACTACTTCCACAGGCAGTGCATTCCATGCCCCCACTACTCTCTGGGTAAAGAATCTACCTCTGCCATCCCCCCTATATCTTCCACCATTCACCTTAAATTTATGTCCCCTTGTAATGGGTTGTTCCACCCGGGGAAAAGGTCTCTGACTGTCTATCTATTCCCCTGATCATCTTATAAACCTCTATCAAGTCGCCCCTCATCCTTCTCCGTTCTAATGAGAAAAGGCCGAGCACCCTCAACCTTTCCTCATAAGACCTACTCTCCATTCCAGGCAACATCCTGGTAAATCTCCTTTGCACCTTTTCCAAAGCTTCCACATCCTTCCTAAAATGAGGCGACCAGAACTGTATACAGTACTCCAAATGTGGCCTTAACAAGGTTTTGTACAGCTGCATCATCACCTCACGGCTCTTAAATTCAATCCCTCTGCTAATGAATGCTGGCACACCATAGGCCTTCTTCACAGCTCCATCCACTTGAGTGGCAACTTTCAAAGATGTATGAACATAGACCCCAAGATCTCTCTGCTCCTCCACATTGCCAAGAACTCTACCGTTAACCCTGTATTCCGCAATCTTATTTGTCCTTCCAAAGTGGACCACCTCACACTTTTCAGGGTTAAACTCCATCTGCCACTTCTCAACCCAGCTCTGCATCCTATCTATGTCTCTTTGCAGCTGACAACAGCCCTCCTCACTATCCACAACTCCACCAATCTTCGTATCGTCTGCAAATTTACTGACCCACCCTTCAACTCCCTCATCCAAGTCATTAATGAAAATCACAAACAGCAGAGGACCCAGAACTGATCCCTGCGGTACGCCACTGGTAACTAGGATTCAGGCTGAATATTTGCCATCCACCACCACTCTCTGACTTCTATCAGTTAGCCAGTTCGTTATCCAACTGGCCACATTTCCCACTATCCCTTGCCTCCTTACTGTCTGCATAAGCCTACCATGGGGAACCTAATCAAATGCCTTACTAAAACCCATGTACACCACATCCACTGCTTTACCTTCATCCACGTGCTTGGTCACCTCCTCAAAGAATTCAATAAGACTTGTGAGGCAAGACCTACCCCTCACAAATCTTTGCTAACTATCCCTAATCAAGCAGTGTCTTTCCAGATGCTCAGAAATCCTATCCCTCAGTACCCTTTCCATTACTTTGCCTACAATCGAAGTAAAACTAACTGGCCTGTAATTCCCAGGTTATCCCTATTCCCTTTTTTGAACAGGGGCACAACATTCGCCACTCTCCAATCCCCTGGTACCACCCCTGTTGACAGTGAGGACGAAAAGATCATTGCCAACGGCTCTGCAATTTCATCTCTTGCTTCCCATAGAATCCTTGGATATATCCCGGCAGGCCCGGGGGACTTGTCTATCCTCAAGTTTTTCAAAATGCCCAACACATCTTCCTTCCTAACAAGTATCTCTTCGAGCTTACCAGTCTGTTTCACACTGTCCTCTCCAACAATATGGCCCCTATCATTCATAAATACTGAAGAAAAGTACTCGTTCAAGACCTCTCCTATCTCTTCAGACTCAATACACAATCTCCCGCTACTGTCCTTGATCAGACCTACCCTCGCTCTGGTCATTCTCATATATGTATAAAAGGCCTTGGGGTTTTCCTTGAGCCTACCCGTCAAAGATTTTTCATGCCCTCTCTTAGCTCTGCTAATCCCTTTCATCAGTTCCCTCCTGGCTATCTTGTAGCCCTCCAGCGCCCTGTCTGAACCTTGTTTCCTCAGCCTTACATAGGTATCCTTCTTCCTCTTAACAAGACATTCAACCTCTCTTGTCAACCATGGTTCCCTCACTCGACCATCTCTTCCCTGCCTGACAGGGACATACATATCAAGGACACGTAGTATCTGTTCCTTGAACAAGTTCCACATTTCAATTGTGTCCTTCCCTGACAGCCTATGTTCCCAATTTATGCACTTCAGTTCTTGTCTGACAGCATCGTATTTACCCTTCCCCCAATTGTAAACCTTGCCCTGTTGCACGCACCTATCCCTCTCCATTACTAAAGTGAAAGTCACAGAATTGTGGTCACTATCTCCAAAATGCTCCCCCACTAACAAATCTATCACTTGCCCTGGTTCATTTATTAAGCGTGACTTGTTCGCCGCAGTTCAGCAACAGACTGGAGCTGCGGGGAGAAGCCCATGTTCTTATACTCCGCCTTCAGGGCGGAGCTAGGGATCACAGCCAACCAGGATCCGGGATCTGTCAGCCAATAGCATCACGGCTTCACAGTCCCACATGACCCCTAATGCATGCTACCACACAGCCTAACTCCCTAAACTCGTTTATTACATCCACACCCATTTTCCTACCTACGTCATTGTTACCAATGTGCACCATGACTTCTGTCTGCTCCCCCTCCCCCTTAAGGATCCTGAAGACACGATCTGAGGCATCCCTGGCCCTGGCACCCGGGAGGCAACACACCTTCTGGGAGTCTCGCTCGAAACCACAGAATCTCCTATCTATTCCCCGAACCATTGAGTCTCCTATCACTATTGCTTTTCTATTCTCCCCCCTTCCCTTCTGAGCCCCAGAGCCAGACTCAATGCGAGAGACCTGGCCGCTAGGGCCTTCCCCCGGTAGGTCATCCCCCCCCAACAGCATCCAAAATAGTATACTTGTTTTGAAAGTGAACGGCCACGAGGGATTCCTGCACTGTCTGCCCGTTTGTTTTCTTTCCCCTGACTAGGAAATACAGAAGACCCACGGCCTATAATTTGATTAGCCATGTTACGTCTGCATCAGTGCTGCGTTGTGCTGTGCTGGAATTGCTATGGATTCATTGCTTTGTGACTTGCGCACTGCTTTGTGAAGGCACAATTGCTGCTAACATGACTGTCAAGTGGTGGCTCCTGTGATATCATACAAATGCTATCGCTGGAGGTTGTTGCCTCGCAGTATTCACTGATCTGTGGCTGTATAGAACTGTAGTCATCTATATCCCAGAATCTCTCCTTCACTGATGTGGGATCTTGGAGGTCAAAGCCCAAGGCTACATTGCTGCTTCCTCAAGGACAGACTGCAATGCGGTTAATTATTGGTTTGACATAACCAAACCACCTTCTAATGCTGTATGGGAAAGAAGATCTATCAATTATTATATGGGATTGCCGCTTTCATGATTGAAATTTTGGATGCGTTTTCATGCTATTAAGTACCACCTTACAGGTTATAATGCTTGAAATTCTTCCTGTGTCTTATCTTTTCACCTTTGTCACTGTGATGACCTATCCATTTGCTTTTGTTTCATGACTACCCAATGCTTCAAGCCCTCAGAAAATGCCTGTCACAGAAATTCAATCATTTCAGCATTTGAGATTTGTTTGAGGTGAATCACTTCCACCTGCATTCAACTATCCAAGTTACTTACAGTTCACCAGGTTATTCATACACTTGCATTACACATGGACAAAAGAGCTGCACTCCAGAGGTGAGGCAAGAGTAACCGCCCTTGATATGAAGGCATCATTTGACTGAGTATAGCATCAATGAGCCCTAGCAAAACTCAGTCAATGGGAATCGGAGGAACATTCTCCACTGATTGGACTCACACTTAACACAAAGGAAGATGGCTGTGGTTCATGGAGGTCAACCATCTCAGTCCCAGGACATCACAGCAGTGTTCCAACCATCCTCGGGTGTACCAACTTCAGGTGCAACCATCTTCTGCTTCTTCATCAGTGACCTTACCTCCATTGTAAGGTCAGGAGTTTGATGACGATCGCACAATGGTCAGCACCACTCATGACTCCTCAGATACTGAAGCAGTCCATGTTCATTTGCAGCAAGACCAGGATAAAATTCAGGCTTGAGCTGATAAGTGGCAAGTCATTTATGCCACACAAGTGCCAAGCAACAGCCATCTCTAACTAGAGTGAATCTAACCATCTCCCCATTACATTCAATGGCATTACCATTGCTGAATCCCCCTCTATCAACATGCTGCTGTTACCATTGACCAGAAACTGAACTGGACTAGCCATATAAATATTGCGGATGCAAGAGCAGGCCAGAGACTAGGAATCTTGTGGAGTGTAACTTACCTCCTGCCTCTCCAAAGCCTGTCCACGATAAACATGGCTCAAGTCGTGAGTGTGATGGAATACTCTCCACTTGCCTGGATGAGTGCAACTCCAAATACAGTAAAGAAGCTTGACACAATCCAGGACAAAGCAGCCGCTTGATCGGTACCCCAGACCGCACCTTAAACATTCTCTCCCTCCACCACTGACACACAGGGCGGGATGCTACAGACTCTCTGCCACGTGTTTCTTGGTGACAGGAGGTGTCACGCCATTTGCCATTCTGCTCCCACTACTGTCAAGGGGAAGTCCCATTGAAGCCACCCACGCTGCCGGGAAAACCGCAGGCGGGGGCTGTGCTGACAGTGGGACCAGAGAATCCCGCCACCAGCAAAAGACCGGGGAATTCCAACCCCAATGTTTTTCTTTACTTGATGGTCCTATGATCTTTTATTTTTTTTAAATTCATTCTTGGGGTGTGGGTTTTACTGGCTAGGCCAGCATTTATTGCCCATCCTTGATTGCCCTTGAGAATCTACTGGTGAGCAGTCTTCTGGAACTGCTGCAGGCCACGTTTTGCAGGTACCACAGGACTATTATTCAGGGAATTCCAGGATTTTGATCCAGTGGCAGTGCAACAGTGATACATTTCCAATTCAGGATGGTGAGTGACTTGAAGGGGGAACTTGTAGGGAGCATATGCTCCCCTTGTCCTCCTAGGTTTAGAAGGTGAGGCCGAAGGAGCCTTTGTGAGTTGTTAAAGTGCATTTTGTAAATGGTAAACACTGCTGATACTGTGGCCTGAATTGTTTCAAAAAATTACAAAAGTGCCAGGTCAGTCAGAAACGAATGTGTTTCTTCCCAGAGAAACAGGCACATTTCACAGACTAGTTAAGCAACAGCCTGACATAGTCATACTCACAGAATCATATATAGCAGACAATGTCCCAGCCACCACTACCACCATTCCTGGGTATGTCCTGTCTCACCGGCAGGACAAACCCAGTAGTAACCACAGAGAAAATGCTGTAAAATCTCAGCAGGTCTGGCAGCATCTGTAGGGAGAGAAAAGAGCTAACGTTTCGAGTCCAGATGACCCTTTGTCAAAGCTTTGTGAGCTTTGACAAAGGGTCATCTGGACTCGAAACATTAGGGCCGGGATTCTCCGAGACCGCAACAGGTCGGAGAATAGTTGGGGGCGCAGGAAATTCCTGCCACGACGCTCTGCCGCCGATTCACCGCAGGCGACAGGCCGAACTCCCGCCAAGTTCCGCCGAGTCCCTCCAGCGTTTTTCAAACCTGGTACCATCCGGCGGGAGCTCGGACCCGCGGCCGCTGTGGACGACCTGGTGGGAGGGACGGGGGGATCTAACTCCAGGGGGGGCTCCATGGGGTCCAGGACCACGATCTGGGACTTCCGATCGGTGGGCAGCCACGATCTGGAGGGGGGCCTACATTCTTCCGTGCGGGCCTGCTGTTCGGGTCCCCGACATGTTGCTCGGAGACGGCAACCACGCGCATGCCGTGCTAAAATCCGGAGAATTGCTGGGCCAGGAGGCCCGTTGACGCTGGCGTATGCCACTCCGGTGTTTACGCCAGCGTCAACACTTGGCCGGGATTTCGGAGATTCCCAGTCCATCGCTTTTCTCTCCCTACAGATGCGCCAGACCTGCTGAGATTTTCCAGCATTTTCTCTTTGGTTTCGGATTTCCGCATCCGCAGTAATTTGCTTTTATCCAGACCCAGCAGTGGTGGTGGCTCAGTGGTACATGTCATGATATTCAAACACACACATCATGATAGACACACCAACAGACAAATCAGAACACACACCACCACAATCAATCACAGAAAGATATAAAAGCACAAACACGACACCTGGTGGTCAGTATTAGCTGGAGAGGAGGACCAGGGCAGACCTGCTACACGACACACTCAGGGAGACAGCACGTGCAGAGTATCCAGAACGAACTGTATTACAAGAGTTAAAATAAAATAGAGTTGTACCACATACAACTGTGTTGGCTCATCTGTGCACCAGAGCACCCAACACCACATGGTACAGGAGTGGATCGATACCTGCCGGCATACCTCAGTGTACACAGACAACCAGCAGTGCCCAGGCAAAATGATAGAGCTCCCGGTTCCGCAGCCGCTCCAGTGCTACGGCGATCTCCGCGAAAACTGGCGGCGATTCCGGCAAGTGTTCGAATTGTTCCTGGTGGCAGCTGAACTCCAAGACCTGGATGATAGCGAAAAAATTGAATTTCTCCTCACCATCGCCGGTGCAAGGGCAAGAGAAATATTCACAAGGTTCAGGTTCTTCAGGAGGCAGCAAAGGTACGATTACCAGGCAGTCCTGGACAAATTCTCCGAGTACTGTGAAGAAAACGCAATCCAATCGGCAAGTAAAGGTAAGAAAAGCGGCAGTACTCACCTCGTGGCTGGGATCCCGGAGCCCGAATTCCCAGAGGCCGAAATCCCGGGCCTGAGAGAGGGCTGGGTCGAGGTCGGCGGCCATCTTGCTAAAGGTATCACGCTAGCACAGTTGCGCGAGCAGTGCGCAGAACCGGAAGTTTTGTTTGCGCATGCGCGAGATGCTGCGCATGCGCAGTCAAGAAAACGGCCATCGGTAAAGGAACAGCGATCTGAGCATGCGCAGTCGCTTCCTACGTGCTACATACCGAGCGTCAGGATGTCAGAGGCCCCAGACCGCACCAATTTAAAGGGGAAACGTCCCAAATCTAATTTAAAAGGGAAACGTCCCAAATCAAAAAAACAAAAATCTGTTAAAGCTGTAAAACAACCTTCCCTCACCTGGAATGACAGCACATTGCCGCAAATTGACCCAGGAGATGAATTTGACCTCCGAAGAACCCTCCGACAAGCAGTTACCTACGCACAAGCCGATGATTCCGACCTCGAATACTTTGATGACGGTCTTTACAGTGTTTCCGGACCTCGCGAGCCCAATGATAGCTCCGTGGTCCTATACGACTATGACTCGGACGAACCTTTCGTGTTGCACATTGGCGGCCCCCACATTGAATCCGACGCAGATGCGGATTCATTTTTCGGATTTGAGGATCTTCAATCCAGCAGATATGACGTCCCAACTTATCAGTACCGGATGATGCTGCAGCCTGACATTAACAGACAGGGAGCGCTGCAAGCACACGGAGAGCGCCCTGCTGCCACACAGAGCGTGGTCCACGTCCCGCTCAACGTTCCCGACTCTATGAAAGAAGACATGCAAGACTCCAGAGCGCAGTCCTCGCATGAACCAGAAGTGACTCCAGTGTCACAAGCCTCCACAGCAAGCTCATGGACAGACTCCACAATTGCAGAAACGCAAGACTCCAGAGCGCAGTCCTTGCACGAACAAGAAGTGACTCCAGTGTCACAAGCCTCCACAGGGAGCTCATGGACAGCCTCCACGATAGAAGCAACGCAAGACTCCAGAGCGCAGTCCTTGCACGAACAAGAAGTGACTCCAGTGTCACAAGCCTCCACAGAGAGCTCGTGGACAGCCTCCACGATAGAAGCAACGCAAGACTCCAATGTGCGGTCCTTGCAGGAACAACACCATGAGGGTCTAGCAACCTCTCCTGACCAACCAGCGGCAGACGATGCAAGTCTGCCATGCTCACGTGAACAGCAAGAAGGCTATAACAGCCTACCATGCTCCACTACACAGCAGCATGACCATGACGGTCTCTCATGCTACAATGAAGGGCACAGCGCTGAAGACTGTTCAAGCCCAACTGAAGACAAGCCAAAGGAATCGCCTCTTCCAAGCCCGAAGAAAAAAGGTTTATGCGCTGACCTTCAGGATCATTATAGCCGAACAGAGATTAATAATGCTGCACGGTCACAGAAGGATGCTGAGGATTTGCTAAAGAAATTAATTGATTGTTTAACTTGCAAGGAGCAGACTGAGAATTGCCAGTGTTTTAGTACGGATCGAAAAAATGGACAAGACATTGATCCTCAGGTAATGGAAATAACACAACCTGAATCATATCTACAGCAGGGACAAATGTCTCCCTTCAACACAACGCCGCAAAGTCCCAACTTCGGAGACCAGCAGTTAGTCAGTAATGACTCTTCAAACCTTGAGGGGAACATTAATTGCATTGAACCTATACACACTCCACTGATAAATGAGCAGAACATTGGAGCAAGAATCCTGAGGACACCGACATCGAGTAGCCAGATAACGAATTTAAAACCCGCAGCAGTTTCAAGTGAACCAAGTGTGCTTTCCACTAATGGTGAAGATGCAGATAAGGTCGACCCGATTATCCATTGTACCACACTAACCCCAGTGATTAAGCAGTTATGTATGGGGAGTATAATGTGGGCAATTGAGAACAGTAAAAGAGAGACTGTGACCATGCCAGTCCCAGCAAAATCAGACCTAGAGACCATGAAGGCATGTACATTAGACAAAGATACATATGAGGTACCTGAGAAGAAAAGGGAAACGGAATGTTCTTTGGAAAATAGTACAATGTCGATAGAAACATTGGATCCTATATTCGAGACCATACATATGGGAGAATTTAGGGGTAATAAACAAGGTGCTGCAATGTCTGGGGGAAGATTTAAAATTCCAAAGAAGAAAAGCCCAAATGAAGGACAACGGCAAGACAATGACAGTCCACCGACATGGTGTGCACCACCAGATGAAAACTCTGACAATTTACCCAACCCTAGTGAACAGCAAGCTGCTAATGAGGATCTATCCACGGGATGTGAGACGAGTGACGACAGCATCCCACTTCCCATGCAAAAGGTGCAAGGTGACAGACCTCGCCTAGTGCGTACCGAGGCACTCGACGATCACGGTGGGACCACTGACGACTGCGGTGATGGCGCACCGCTTCCACCCTCGATGGCTCGAGCCTCTCCACTGGTTGGTGCATTCCTGCATGTTCCGACTCCAGAAGTGCAGCTTCAGGGAATCTCGGCTGCCTCCAGTGAACCTGTTGGGACTCCGGATGGGGGGCATCGACGGAAGGCAGATCGGACTCCAGATGGGGAGCAGCCAAGCACCGACTCTGATTCGCGCACACCAGACCTTGCTCCGGACGGGCGGTGTCGCGGCCTCGGTGATGGCACGCTCAGGGTGACGGCGGATGCCACGGCGACAGGGAATGGATCGCGTGGCAGTCCCACTGGGTCGGCAGTGGCGACCAGCACCAGCGGTCCAAGACGGACACACCAATTCGCGCCATCGCCAGACGTTGATGCGAGCAACAATTCTCTCTCCAAGGCGACATGCTTCGACGTTTCTCTGCGGAGTCGCCCTTCCGGCACAGCAGGTGGCCGGAACCAACGTGCACGGTCTCGGCCAACTTCCACATCTGGCACATTCATCGCCTTGCATGATATTAGTGATGGTGCTACTTTGATGGCAACGACCCATCGGCTACAAGATGCCGTCCACCACAAACATAAAAAGAAAAAAGACTCCACCTTGTTCCTGGCATGCAGGGCGGATGGATTGGTGCGTAGGCGCAATCAGCGAGCTTCGCTCCGCCTTCCACGCTCGCAACTGAACCGTACGCACACGCCGTATCCTCCACTGGTTCCCAAGGATGACTTCATGGAGATGTCACGGATCATGCCCCTTCCATCGCCACCAGAACCAAACCACAGCCAAGGCAACACTAACAAAGATGTTGAATGTTATATTTGCACGAATGAAAAACCAAGCACTGCACGAAGTACAACAAATGGAAAAGTAGAGACTTCGGCAACAGCATCATCTCCAACAGTCCAAGGTGAACCAGTGTGAACCCAAATCTCCACAGCTGAACCGGCTTGAGGACCAGCCTATTCTTGAGGCGGTCACCCATTAGACTGGACTTATAACGCTGTTCATACGTTCAAAAAGTCAAACACTTCTGTATTATAACCTGTTGTTCTTTATTGTTCCAGATATCGTCTGACCGGACCACTGTTCAAGTTGTTTTTTTTCTTGCATTCATGTTTTGTTATGGTACAACCTTGTTAGTGTGACGCACCCGACATCGCCCCATGTAAATAGTTACGTCACATACACACGCTGTAAATAACACACGCACACACTCTTAGATGCACTCACGACACGATTATATTTATAACCACGTAGGCACATATCTTTGTAAAAAGGGGGGATGTCATGACATTCAAACACACACATCATGATAGACACACCAACAGACAAATCAGAACACACACCGCCACAACCAATCACAGAAAGATATAAAAGCACAAACACGACACCTGGTGGTCAGTATTAGCTGGAGAGGAGGACCAGGACAGACCTGCTACACGACACACTCAGGGAGACAGCACGTGCAGAGTATCCAGAACGAACTGTATTATAAGTGTTAAAATAAAGTAGAGTTGTACCACATACAACTGTGTTGGCTCATCTGTGCACCAGAGCACCCAACACCACAGTACACAGTCGGGAGGGAGTTACTCTGGGAGTCCTCAATGTCGCCTCTGGATCCCATGAAGTCTCATGCCTTCAGGTTAAACATGGGCAAGGAAACCTCCTGCTGATTACTACATACCGCCCACCATCAGCTGATGAATCAGTACTCCTCCATGTTGAACACCACTTGGAGGAAGCACTGAGGGTGGCAAGGGCGCAGAATATGCTCTGGGTAGGGGACTTCAATGTCGATCACCAAGAGTAGCCCGGTAGTATCACCACAATCCGAGCTAGCTGGGTCCTAAAGGACATAGCTGCTGAACTGCGACTGCAGCAGGTGGTGAGGGAACCAACAAGACCTCATCCTCACCTATCTGCCTGCTGCAGATACATCTGTCCATGACAGTATCGGTAGAAGTGACCACCGCACAGCCCTTGTGGAGATAAAGTCCCGACTTCACATTGAGGATACCCTCCATTGTGTTGTGTGGAACTACCCCCGTGCTAAATGTGATAGACTTTGAGCAGATTGAGAAACTCAAGACTGGGCAGCCATGAGGCACTGTGGGCCATCAGCAGCAGCAGAATTGTATTTGACCATAATCTGCAACCTCATGGCTCGGCATATGCCCCACTCTACCATTACCACCAAGCCAGGGGGTCCATCCTGGTTCAATGAAGAGTGCAGAGAGCATGCCAGGAGCAATATCAGGCATACCAAAAACTGAGGTATCGACTTGGTGAAGCTACAACATAGGACTACTTATATGCCAACAGCGTAAGCAGCAAGTAATAGACAGAGCTAAGCAATTCCACAACAAACGCATCCGATCTAAGCACTGTAGTCCTGCCACATCCAGCCGTGAATGGTGGTAGATAATTAAACAACTCACTGGAGGAGGAGGCTCCACAAATATACCCATCCTCAATGATGGAGGAGGCCAGCACATATTTCCAAAAGACAAGGCTGAGGCATTCGCAACAATCTTCAGCCAGATGTAATGAGTGGATGATCCATCTCGGTCTCCTCCAGAGGTCACCAGCATTACAGGTGTCAGTCTTCAGCGAATACAATTCACTCCACATGATATCAAGAAATGGCTGAAGGCACTGGGTACTGCAAAGACTATGGGCCCTGACAATATCCCAGCAATAGTATTGAAGACTTGTGCTCCAGACCTTGCCGCACCCCTAGCCAAGCTGTTCCAATACAGATACAATACAGGCATCTATCCGGCAATGTCCAACGTATCATACAGGCTTGCCACCCTCATATTGAATCTGTATACACCTCCCGCTGCCTCAGGAAGGCAGACAGCATTGTCAGAGACCCTTCCCACCCAGGCATTGCCTTCTTCCAGCCCCTTCCTTCAGGCAGAAGATACAGAAGTCTGAACACCCGCACATCCAGACATAGGAACAACTTCTTCCCCATGGCTACAAGACTCCGCAATGACTCTCCCTCGGACTGATCTGTTCCCTGTAAGAGCACGATTCACGACGTCCTATGCTGCTCTTGCTCATATATTTGCTTTGTTTGGCCCCTTGTTCCCCACTGTAACCAATCACTGTTTGTTGATGAATCATTTGTCAATGTATTCTGTCAATTATTCTTTTTTTGTCTACTGTGTATGTACTGTGTACGTTCCCTCAGCCGCAGAAAAATACTTTTCACTGTACTTCGGTACATGTGACAATAAATCAAATCAAAAATCAGAAAATCAAAAGTTGCCCAAGTGTGTCCGATGCACAAGGAACAGGCCAAATCCAACCCAGCCAATTACTGCCCTATCAGCAAAGTGATGGAACGAGTCATCGACAGCACTATCAAACGGCACCCGCTCAGCAATAACCTACTCACAGACGCTCAGTTTGGGTCTGCCAGGGTCACTCAGCTCTTGACCTCATTACAGCCTTGGTTCAAACATGGACAAAAGAGCTGAATGCCAGAGGTGAGATGAGAGTGACTGCCCTTGACATTAAGGTAGCATTTGACTGAGAATGGCATCAAGGAGCCCTGGCTAAACTGGAGTCAATGGGAATCAGGAGGAAAGCTCTCCGCGGGTTGGAGTCATACCTGGCACAAAGGAAGATGATTGTGGGGGTTGAAGGTCAATCATCTCAGCTCCAGGACATTACTGCAGGAGTTCCTCAGGGTAGTGTCCTTGGCCCAACCATCTTCACCTGCTTCATCAATGACCTCCCTTCCATCATAAGGTCTGAAGTGAGGATGTTTGTGGATAACTGCACGATGTACAGCACCATTGGTGCCTCCTCAGATAATATAGCAGTGCATGTCCAAATGCAGCTAGACCTAGACAATGCCTAGGCCTGGGCTAACAAGTGGCAAGTTACCTTTGCGCCACACAAGTGCCAGGCAATGCCCATCTCCTACAAGAGAGGATCTAAACACCGCCCCTTGACATTCAATGGCAATATCATCATCAACATCCTGGGATACCATTGATCAGAAACTGAACTGGACCAGCCACATTAATACTGTGGTTACCAGAGCAGGTCAAAGACTAGGAATCCTTCAGCGAGTAAATCACCTCCTTACCCCTCAAAGCCTGGCCACCATCTACAAGGCACAAGTCAGGAGTGTAATGGAATACTCTCCATTTACCTGGATGACTGAAGTTCAAACAACACTCAAGAAGCTAGATATCATCCAAGACCAAGCAGCCCGCTTGATTGGTCCCCCTTCCACATCCACAAACATTCAAACCCTCCGCCATCTACAAGATGCACTGCAGTAGCTCACTAAGGTTCCCTAGACAACACTTTCCAAACCCACGACCCCTACCACCAGGAAGGACAAGAGCAGCAGATACCTGGGAACCCCACCAACTGGAGGTTCCCCTCCAAGACACTCACCACCCTGACTTGGAAATATATCGCCGTTCCTTCACTGTCGCTGGGGCAACATCCTGGAACTCCCTCTCGAACAGCGCAGTGGGTGCACCTACATCTCAAGGACTGAAGCGGTTCATGAAGGCAACTCAACATCACCTTCTGAAGGGCAACTAAGGATGGGCAATAAATGGTGGCCGAACCAGCAACGCCCAAATTCCTTAAAATGAACTTTTAAAAAAAATTTCACCACGAGATTGTCCACACTTTGCCTTTTTTTGAAGAGAGGCATGTTTGGCACTTTCATTGCTCCGGGCAGGGATGCCCTCTACTCAATGATAGCATGTTTCCGTTCCCCCGAACATAAATCACAGAACCACAGTAAAGTACAGTGCAGAAAAGGCCATTCGGCCCATTGAGTCTGCACCACCGCATGAAAGGCACCTGATCTGCCAATCGTAATCCTATTTGCCAGCACTTGGCCCTCAACCTCGAATGTTAAGACGTGCCAAGTGCTCATCAGGTACTTTTTAAAGGATGTCAGGCAACTCACCTCCACCACGGTGCCAGGCAGTGCATTCCAGACCATCTCCACCCTCTGGATAAAAACGTTTTTCCTCAAATCCCCCCTGATCCCCCCAGCTCTCACCTTGAACTTGTGATCTCTCGTAGCTGACCCTTCAACTAAGAAAACATCTGTTCCCTATCCACCTGTCCATGCCCCTCATAATCTTGTACACCTCAATCAGGTCGCCCCTCAGTCTTCTCTGCTTCAGTGAAAACAACCCAAACCTATCCTACCTCTCTTCATAACTTAAATGTTTCATACCAGACAACATCCTGGTGAAACGCCTCTGCACCCGCTCCAGTGCAATCACATCCTGCCTATAATGTGGTGACCAAAACTGCTCACAGTACTCCAGCTATTGCCTCACCAATGTTCAATATAACTCCAACTTGACTTCCTTGCTTTTGTAATCTATGCCACGATTGATAAAGGCAGGTGTACCATATGCTTTTTCACCGCCCTATTAACCTGGCCTTCTGCCTTCAGAGGTCTATTTACAAACATGCCAAAGTCTCTTTCTTCCTGAGGACTTGTCAAATTGCCCCTTCCAAAATGTAACACCTCACATTTTTCAGGATTAAATTCCTTCTGCCACTTCTCTGCCCATTTGACCATCCCGTCTATCCTGTAACCCAAGGCTCTCAGTCTCACTGTTAACCACCCGGCCTATCTTTGTGTCATCCACAATTGTTATTTCCTTTTTCGTTTGCATGAACCCACCTTGCATGCTTGATCGCTTGATCATTGAGGCTTCAACTATGTACATTCAATGACTTCGCTGTAAGGACCAAATGTATGGCAACTGTATTTACCAATGACACAGAGATAAATAGGAAAGAAAGTTGTAAAGAAGAGGCGGAGAGTCAGCAAAGGTATAAAGGAAGGTTAAGTGAGTGGGCAAAAATTTGACAGGCAGATTATAATGTAGGAAAATGTGAACTTGTCCACTTTGGCAAGAGTAAAAGAAGCATAAAAAAGTGGTTGATGCACGATCATTTACTACAAAGACGAGAGTAGTGAATAGTCGAGGCTTTATTGAGCAAACATGTGTGGCCTCCTGTAGCTGCTAGCAGAATGGGAGCAGCCCCGGTGAGCACACACATTTATACGCCACCTACTGGGTGGAACCAGCAGGCAGGGATTTACCCATGTACCCCTAAGACAGGAGTCTTACCGTACTACATCTAATATACATCTAATACAGCTGGTGGTGACTACCACATTGACCCCCTGTTAAAAAAAGAGTCCGGCGGGAGTGGTGAAAAAATAAAAAGTTCAGTCAAAATTGACAAGTTCAGTCTGTCGGATGCCTTGATCCTCTGCTGTGATTGACTCAGTCCCGGTGGCGATGCGGGCGCCGACTTAGTCACCTGTGACTCCGGGAGCGTGTTGTCCTCGTCTTCATCGCCCCTGAGTGGAATCAGTGGGAGGATGGATCCTCCTGGGGCGGGAGTACTCATCGACCACGTTCAAGAAGTACGTGTTTCAGTTGGTGGAGGGGAGGGGCCCTTTGAAGTCAATGCTGAGGCGTTCAAAGGGGCGGGAGGCCTTCACCAGGTGCACTCAATCTGGCCGGTAAAAGTGTGGTTTGCACTCCGCGCAGACCTGGCAGTCTCTGGTGACAGTCCTGACCTCCTCAATGGAGTAGGGCAGGTTGTTGGCCTTTATGAAGTGGAAGAACCAGGTGACCCTAGGGTGACAGACGCCATCGTGTAGGGCCCGGAATCGGTCCACTTGTGCACTGGCACATGTACCTCGGGATAGGGCATCTGAGGGCTCGTTAAGCTTCCGAGGGCGATACAAAATCTCGTAATTATAGGTGGAGAGCTCGATCCTCCACCTCAAGATCTCATCGTTTTTGATATTGCCCCGCTGTGTGTTACTGAACATGAAGGCAACCGACCGTTGGTCAGTGAGGAGAGTGAATCTCCTGCCGGCCAGATAATGTCTCCAATGCCACACAGCTTCCACAATGGCTTGGGCCTCCTTTTCGACAGAGGAGTGCCGAATTCCGGAGGCATGGAGGGTGCGGGAAAAGAATGCAACTGGCCTGCCTGCCTGGTTGAGGGTGGCGGCAAGAGCTACGTCCCATGCATCACTCTCAACCTGAAAAGGGAAGGAATCATTAACCGCGTGCATCGTGGCCTTGGCGATATCTGCCTTGATGCAGTTAAAGGCCTGGCGGGCCTCAGCCGTCAGGGGAAAACTGTGGAGTGAATGAGTGGGCAGGCCTTGTCCGCATAGTTAGGGACTCACTGGGCATAATAGGAGAAGAACCCCAGGCATCGTTTCAGGGCCTTGGGGCAGTGGGGGAGGGGGAGTTCCATGAGGGGGCGCATGCGTTCGGGGTCGGGCCCTAGAACTCCATTTTCCACAACATAGCCAAGGATGGCTAAGCGGTTGGTGCGGAACACGCATTTCTCCTTATTGTACATGAGATGAAGGAGTTTGGCGGTGTGGGAAAATTTGCGAAGGTTACCGTCGTGGTCCTGCTGATCGTGGCCGCAGGTGGTGATGTTGTCTAGGTACAGGAAGGTGGCCCGCAGTCCGTACCTGTCAACCATTCGGTCCATCTCACATTGGAAGACCGAGAACCCGTTAGTGACGCCGAAGGAAACCCTAAGGAAGTGATAGAGGTGGCCATCTGCTTCGAACGCAGTGTATTGGCGGTCCTCCTTGCAGATGGGGAGCTGCTGGTAGGCGGACTTCAGGTCCACTGTGGAAAAGACCCGGTACTGTGCAATCTGATTGACCATATCAGATATGCGTGGGAGGGGGTACGCGTCGGGCTGCGTGTACCGGTTGATGGTCTGACTGTAGTCAATGACCATCCTGTGTTTCTCCCCAGTCTTTACTACTACCACTTGGGCTCTCCAGGGGCTGTTGCTGGCCTCAATGATGCCTTCCCGCAGGAGCCGCTGGACCTTCGACCTGATGAAGGTCCTGTCCTGGGCACTGTACCATCTGCTCCTGGTGGCGATGGGTTTGCAATCCGGGGTGAGGTTTGCAAACAAGAGGGTCGTGAGGCCACATACGGTGAGGTGGGGTAGGGGTCCGCCAAATTTTAAAGTTAAGCTTTGGAGGCTGCACTGGAAGTCCAGACCGAGTAACAGGGCAGCGCAGAGGTGGTGGAGGATGTAGAGCCGGAAGTTGCTAAACTCTACGCCCTGGACGGTGAGGGTCACGATGCAGTTCCCCTGGATTTCCACGGAATCGGATCCGGAGGCCAGGGAGATTTTCTGGGTAACGGGGTTTACCGCGAGGGAGCAGCGCCTTACCATAGTGGGGTGGATGAAGCTCCCTGTGCTCCTGGAGTCAAAAAGGCAGGACGTCTTGTGCCCATCGATTTTCACCGTTGTCGTTGCGCTTGCGAGGTTGTGGGGCCGGGACGGTTGAGGGTGATCGAGGCGAGCTGCGGCTGATGCTGTGAGGCCCCGGGCTGGTCAGCGGTGGTGGCAGGCGATGAGCAGCCAGATGACCTTCCCGACGAGCAGGGGTCCTGAGGCGCCGTCCAAGATGGCGCATAAGATGGCGGCGCCCACGGGGCACACATGGCGGGCGCATTAAGGATGTTGGCGCCCATGGGCCGCACGCGTCCTGCGGAGGAGAAGATGGCAGCGCCAAGGGGCCTCATGTGGAGGGTGTAGGAACGCCAGGCCTGGATACAGCAGCGACCGACCGGGCCTGGCACACAGCAGCAAAATGTCCCTTCTTTCCGCAGCCGTTGCAGGTTGCGCTCCGCGTTGGGCACTGCTGCCGGGGGTGTTTAGTCTGCCCGCAGAAGTAGCATTTGGGCCCTCCTGGGTTGGCTGGCTGCCGCGCAGCGCAGGCTTGCAGTGGGCTGGGGTCGGTAGCTGGTGGGGCCCAAGATGCCCACGAGGGTGTCGAGCGGTCGGGGGCATACGACTGGATGTTACGGGAGGCCACTGTTAACGAGATTGCAAGCTGCCTGGTTCCCGCAAGGTCAAGTGGTACCCCCTCCAATAGGCGCTGGCGGATGTATGCCGACCCCATGCCCGTAACAAAAGCGTCTCTGTTTAAAAGTTCTGTATGCTCGACTACCGAAACTGCCTGGCAGTCACAGCTCCTCGCCAGGATGCGCAGGGCGCGCCAGAAATTGTCTAGGGACTCACCGGGGAGTTGCTGTCTCGTGGAAAGGAGGTGCCTGGCGTATAGTTTGTTGACCTGCCAAACGTAATGTCCTTTCAGGAGCTCCATTGCTTCAGAGTAAGTGGGCGCATCCCGGGTGAGAGGAAAAATGTCAGGGCTCACCTGTGAATAAAGGATCTGGAGCTTCTGTGCTTCCGAGGGTTCTTCAGCAGAAGTTTGGAGGTAGCTTTCGAAGCAGGCTAGCCAGTGGTCAAAAGCGGACGTAGCGTTGGCTGCTTGAGGATTCAGCTGTAGGCGGTCAGGCTCGATGCAAAGTTCCATCGTTTTAAAATCTTTGTTCAATAAATTGATGCAATATCAATCACTACAAAGACGAGAGGAGTGAATAATCGAGGCTTTACTGAGCAAAGATATGTGGCCTCCTGTAGCTGCTACCAGAATGGGAGCAGCCCCGGTGAGCACACACATTTATACGCCGTCTACTGGGCGGAGCCAGCAGGCAGGGATTTACCCATGTATCTCTAGTACAGGAGTCTTACCGTACTACATCTAATATACATCTAATACAGTTAGTGGTGACTACCACAGTGGTATGCTATTTAAATGGGGCGAGATTGCAGAACGCATTAGTACAGAGGGAACTGAGGGTCTTGGTACACAAATCACAAAAGGTTAGCCTGCAGGTACAGCATGGACTTAGGAAGGCAAATAGAATGTTGGCATTTATGCAAGGGGAACAGAATATAAAACTAGGGAAGTTTTAGTGCAGCTGTTCAGGGCTTTGGTGGGACCACAGCTGGAGTACTATATACTGTTTTAGTCTCCAATTTGGATTAGGACAAAATTGCATTGGTAGCAGTACGGAGAAGATTCATTTGACTCATTCCTAGGATGAAGGACTTATCTTATGATGCAAGGTTGAACAGATTGGGCCGATACCATTGGAGTTTAGAAGAACGAGATTGAAACATGAAAGATCCTGAAAGGGCTTGATAGCATGGATACCAGGAGGATGTTTTCTCTTGTGAGGGAGACTAGAACTAGGGACACTGTTTAAGAATAAGAGACCTCTCTATTAAGACAGAGATGAGGCGAATTATTTTCTCTCAGAGAGCAATTAGCATTTGGAATTCTCTTCCGAAAACAGTGGAGGCTGGTCATTGAATTTAAACAAGGCTGAGTTTGATTTTTGGTAGACAAGGGAGACTAGACTTATAGAAGAGAGAGACAGGAAAGCAGAGTTGAGACCACAACCACATCAGTATTGATCCTATTAAATGGCGGAGCAGGTTCGTCGTGCTCCTAAATCCTCTGTTCCAATTTGACAATTAATACATTACAGGCCTCTGGCAGCATAAACATGTATGCACATCAATGTCAACAACAGCAATTTCTAACCTTCCAATATAAATTGTTTAAAAATGGAAAAATTAATAGCAAATCAAGTAGAGAAGGAATTAAATGAGGGGGGAATCACATTTGTCACGACATAAACAGATTCATCAGATCTAATGAGCATAGACAGGAGATTAATCTATAACACATTATTCAGTAAACTTGAAGATAGATCATAATGCTTTCCAGTCAGTGAAATAGATCAAACTGAAAGACATTGCAAATAGCTTTCAGTCTGGAGATTGAATAATGTGACTTCTATAATGTGAAAGATATTAGACTGCAAAAGAATAACGGTTGCATTCAATCACAAATTTCCCATTGTACTCAACCTGTGCTGTGTGTTACACCTGAAGGATGCACGTCATATTTGATCCGAAGATGAGCTCCTAACCATAGATCTGTGCAATCACTTAAGGATGCCTACGTATAACTCCACAAAATTGCTTGGCTCCCCATGTTGCCTCAGCTCATCTGCTGCTCAAACTCTCATTCTCACCTGTAGACTTGACTATTCTAATTCAGCCTGAGCTGGTCTCCCACATTCTACCCTCTCTGTGATCTTCTCCAGTGCACAGCATTTTGAGATATCTGCTTTCACCTTATTCTGGTCTCTTCAGCATCCCCAATTCCAATAGCTCTACCACTGGTGACTGCTTTCAGCCTTTAGGCACAAGCTCTGGATTTCCGTTTTTAACCCTCTCTGGTTCTTGATGCTCTTTCCTCCTTTAAAACGGTCCTCAAAGCCTCTTTGAAATGGATTGTAAACCTAACCTCTTTTTGGGACTATTCCAGGTCAGGCATATTCCTCAGATAATCACTCTCACTTAAGGTTGAGAAAGACAGGTCTCAGAGACATGTAAATGAACCTGCAGAACTTATCTAGCTCTCCCAGAAGGAAAGGGACCATGGGTTGGATTCTCTAATTATGAGGCTGTGTCCCCCCACCGGAGTGGAATGGTGACGTTTCACGCCCGAAGATTCGACGCAAAACAGCCACCGAACCTCTGTTTGGCTGGGGGCTAGCAGCCGAGCAGCATAGAGCACCCGGCTCTAGCTGCCGAAACGGCACGGAGGATTACCGGATCCATGGCCGCGCATGCGCACGGCGGCGGCCTGTGGCGGCTGCACACGGACCCGGCTTACGAAATAGTACCCCCCCTTTGGCCGGCTCGCAAGCCCCAGACCACCCCCTAACAGTGCCCCCAGCCCCTGACAGAGTCCCCCCTGCCCGCAGATCGGTCCTCCCCCTGACTATGCTGGATTGAGTGAGACCATGAGAGACCCACGCCGTCGGGAACTCGGCTGGTCAGGGGTGGAGCATTCAGGGGTAACTGAGGCTGTCGTTACGGCGCGTGGTGTATTCTGTGAGTACGCCGCTTTGGAGGGGGTGGAGCATCGTAAAAGCGGCGCCACCCCCGATTTGGTTGGAAACGGGTTTTCTCCAGCCGATCACCAAACTCGATTTTGCCGTCGGCAATCAGAGAATCCCACCCCATGATATAATACTGTCCTCCAGATCGTCCTTTTTAAAACATGTTTTAGTTAGATTATAACAAGCTGGATAATTTAAGGATGTTGTCATTTTTCCTCAGCAGTGCACCTCTTCCCTGAAGCATGTATGAATATGGGTTTCATAAGTTAGATTACGGAAGACTATATGAGACAATACATTTTCTAAATTATAAAAATGTTTATGAAAGACCAAAACATGCAATTGATGTTGCATCACTGGGGAACAATCTAGGTTCACAAGGACAGGGGTGATAGCTGAACAAAACTTGGCATGAATACAGAAACGGGCAGCAGAGCTTCAGATTACCTCAGAATTATGGAAGGTAGAATGTGGGTGGTTATGCAGAGAGGAGTGTGTTGGAAAATGGAGAAGTAGCAAAAGGCATGAATGATGGTTTCAGCAGTTGATGAGCAGAAGCAGTGATCAAGTCAGGTGACATTAAGGAGATGACAATAGGCAGTCTTTGTGCTGGGATGGTATGGACATGTAGTCACAAACTCATCCCCGGGTCAACAATGACATTAACATTCTTAACAGTCTGAATTAATTTTTTCCAGGGAGAAGCTGTGCAGCGATCCTCTGTCCTACAGGGTGCCAGCACGGCACTGGAGTGACCCACGCCACTCCAGCTGCTGATACCGGCGCCAAATGGGCACCGCGGGTCTGCGCATGCGCGCTGCGACCAGCGCCAATGCGCGCATGCGTGGTATCTCCCTTCTCCACACTGGCCCCACCGCAACATGGCGTAAGGATACAGGGGCCGGCGCGGAGCAAAAGAGGCCCCCACCACGAGAGGCCGGCCCGCCAATCGATAGGCCCTGATCGCGGGCCAGGCCACGGTGGAAGCTCCCCCCTGGGGTCGGAC
Organism: Scyliorhinus torazame; assembly: GCF_047496885.1. NCBI lineage: Eukaryota > Metazoa > Chordata > Chondrichthyes > Carcharhiniformes > Scyliorhinidae > Scyliorhinus > Scyliorhinus torazame. The sequence continues at coordinate 84,118,736 of NC_092715.1, read as the reverse complement.
CCCCCCCCCCCCCCCCCCCCCCCCCAGCAGGCCGCCCCAGACAGGATGGATGCCGAGGTCCCGCCGGGTAAGACCAGATGTGAACGGCGTCGGCGAGTCTCGTGCTTTTTGGGGCGGCCACTCGGCCCATTCCGGGCGGAGAATCGCGGGCCAGCGTTGGGGCGTCGTCGCGTGAATCGCGCCCGGCTTCACGATTCTCCGGCCTAGCGTGGGCTGAGAGAATCCCAGATCTCCTGCTGGGAAACGTCTGTCCCCGCGCTGATGTGCAATAAATATATCATGAAGAATTACTCCTTCCTGGATAAAGCCTGCCTAATGTATCATTGATGGACATCAATTCAGACGAGACGCTGAGAAGCAGTGAACCGATGCTTTAATAAGCTAAATATGTGCCGACCTGGAGCTCCTCCCGCACTGCAGGGCTGACCCAGAACAACAGGCTTTATACCTCCACAGCTGGGCGGAGCCACAGGCGGAGCCAACAGCAGCACCAATAATAACATTCCAACAGTACAACAGCAACAACCAATAACAGAACAGCAATAACAATAAGTATATACAACAGTGGAGATAACAATACTAATAGAACAGTAGAACATATATACAACAGCCTTACGTAGCCATATGTGGCTCACCACATTCACCCCCGTTAAAAAAAAAAGTCCGGCGGGGGTGAAAGGGACTCATAAGTTCAGTCTCACAGGAGCATGAATTGTTCGCTGCGAACGCCTCAGCTCCGGCTGCGGCGTGGACACTGGCGTTAAAATCTTTGGCTCCAGAAGCACACCATCCGCACAACAGGGTCCCGGATAGGGTAACGAAGCAGAGGCAGGGCTAAAGGATCTTGTGGGAGATATTGGTGAAGGTGTAGGTGGGGAAGTGGGTGGGGATGTGGCTGGGAGGGGCGCGGTGATAATGGGTGCAGGCGTACCCGCGGGAGCCAGGTCCCGGAGAGAGACTGTGTCCTGTCGTCCATCGCGGTGTGCCACATACACGTACTGAGGGTTCGCGTGGAGAAGCTGAACCCGCTCGACCAGGGAATCGGCATATGGCTCCTCACGTGTTTCCGTAGGAGGACCAGCTCAGGTTTTGTTATCCAGGCCGGGAGCGAGACCCCGGAGATCGACATCCTGGGAAAGACAAATAGACGGTTGTGAGGGGTCTCGTTTGTGGCAGTACACAGAAGCGACCGGATGGAGTGGAGCGCGTTAGGGAGGACCACCTGCCAGCGGGAGACTGGGAGACTTCTAGACTGTGTGTGACTCACCACAATCATGATTTTCAATTGCAGATGAAAATGACCTCTGAGAAGATTGGCTCAAAACAGCAAAGGTCTATATCCACTGTGTATGCCCTTTATTTCATAACTCCTTTACATTGCTGAATAGAATTGTAAATTGAACTGACAAGTGCCAGTAGTAAATTACTTAAAAGTGACAGCATGTATAAACAAATCTGAAATAATAACCAGTTGGTGCAGTTTCAATTTTCTTTATTCTTATTTCTCACTTTTCATTTTAGAATTCCTTCATGAATATTTCTGATTGACATATTCATATTATATGCATATAATAATTCATATTACCTTGTTCCACAATGACATTGTCTTCGGCGCTCACCACATGCACTGTTTCCTAACCCCATTACCGTCATTCTGCCTGGTGCGTGCCCGAGACTGAACCAGACTTTTGCAACCTTGGTGTTATATTTGACATTGAGATAAGCTTTCATCTGCATGTCAGCTCCTTCACCAAGACTGCTTACTTTCACCTCTGCAACATTGACCATTTCCATCCCTGCATCAGTTTATCTGTTGCTGAAACCCACATCCGTGCATTTGTCACTTCCAGAATTGACTATTCCAATGTTCATCTGGCTGGTCTTGCGTCACCGACTCTCCATAGATTTGAACTCATCAAAAACTCTTGTTACCCATATCCTACCCCTCAATAAGTCCCGCGCACCCATTTTCCATGTTCGCTGATGTACATTGGCTCCCGGTCAGGCAAAGCCTTGATTTTAAATTACTCATCATTGTTTCCAAATCTGTGAATTGCTTCCCCCCTCCCTATTTCTGTATTTCCTTCACCCAAACAACTTTCCAAGATAGCTGCAGAAGGAGGCCTTTTGTCCTATGATGCCTGTTCTGGCACTCTGTGAGAGCAATTCAGCTAATACCACTCTCTGTCCTTTCCCCGTAGCCCTACAGTAAAGTAAAAGTTAAGTCGCCATAGTCTCAATGACCATAGGCTGCTTTCCCCTTTCGGGCAATAAGTTTATGGGGAAAAATAGAGTCGTTGGATTATTCCAACAGCTTTTCCAAAGTGCAAACATAGACATGATGGAACAAAAGGCATCCTCTTGTGCCGCATCAGTCGATGATTGGTGCTGGAGCGAAGTTTTAAAAATAGACTGTTTGGTGTGAGCATTTGCACTTAGCTAAACAAATAACCAAGGCCTCAAACCGGTGTGGAATAAGGACGCAACCCTCTTGAGAGACGAAGAAAACATCAGCTTTCGATGGAGAGAATACATTAAGGAACTCCTAAACCATGTTGCAACCATAGACGCGGACATGTTTGAAGAAATCCCACAACTCCCCATCAAAAATGATCTTGGACTCCTCCTAAGTGTGGACGAAGTCGAAGTCACCACATGAAGAATGGAGAAGCCGCAGGAATGGACGGGATTCCAGCAGAGAATTTCAAACCTGGAGGAGAAGAGATCATGGGCGGGATTCGCCGACTGCCCGCTGGGTCAGAGAATCGCCGGTGGGCGGCGTGAATCCCGCCCCTGCCGGCTGATGAATTCTCCAGTGCCGGGGATTTGGCGTGGGCGGGAATCGCTTTGCGCCGGTCGGCGGCCGCTAGCAGCGGCCCCCCTGGCGATTCTCCGGCCCGCGACAGGCTGAGTGGCCGCCCATGTTTTGCTGGTCCCGCCAGCATTAATTAGAATAGGTCCTTACCGGCGGGACCTGGCAGCGCGGGCAGCCTCCGGGGTCCTCGGGGGGGCACGGGGGGATCCGGCCCCGGGAGTTGCCCCCATGGTGGCCTGGCTTGCGATCGGGGCCCACCGATCCGCGGGTGGGCCTGTGCCGTGGGGGCACTCTATTCTTCTGCACCGGCGGCTGTAGCGGTCCGCCATGGGCGGTGCGGAGACGAAGCCCTCTGCGCATGCGCTGGGATGACGTCAGCACACGAGTCTCTCCTCTGGCTGAAACTTTCAATCCCAGGCAACCTCCTGTGAATCTCCTCTGCATCCCCTCCAGTGCAATCACAGTCTTCTGATGGTGTGGTGGCCAGAACTGCAAACAATGGGCTAAATTCTCCATCCCTCGAGGCTGGGAACGTGATCCACGATTGGGCGTAGAATCAGGCTTCCGCCAAAAATCAAGGTCCGCAACCGATGCTGAACAAAAGCCAAGCTCTGGGACTGTGTACAAGGAGATTGAGGAGGAGGACAATGCCGGATTCTCTTTGGTGCAGGCGGAGCATCATGTATCCGAGGCATTGGGTCCGCTGGCATATACCGCAAAGGGTAATGCCGTTTCTTACAAGGATGCTAGGACAGATGATCAGCTGGAGGCACACTGTGTACAATCTTGTGCCTTGACCCCTACCTATATCCTGTGTGCTGCACCTGTGCCAACTTAACTGGGGTCTAACCTCCTTAGCTTCCACCTTCAGGGATCCATGGGCCTGTGCACCAAGGTCCCTTTGTTCCTCAAGACTCTTTAGGGACCTTTCCTTCATTGTGTATATCCTACCCTATTAGACCGCCAAAAATGCATTACCACACAATTATCAGGATTAAATTCCATCTGCCATTGCAGTGCCCAACCTACCAGCTGATCAATATCAGTCTGTAACCTAAGACCTCCTTACTGTCAACAACACCACCAATTTTCATGTCACGTGCAAACTTACTAATTATGCCTTCGACATCCACATCCAAGTCGTTAATGTATATAACAAACAGCAAGGGTTCCAGCACCGATGCTTCTGGTACACCGCTGGCCACAGGCTTACAATCACAAAAGCAACCCTCTTACCCTTTACCTCCTATTAACACGCCAATTTTGGATCTAATTTGCCAACTTGCCTTGGACCCATGGGCGGGATTGTCCATTTGGCAATGCCAAAATCTTTATGAGTGTGCCCCGCCCCGGAAAACCGCACCCCCCCCTCAACCCCGAGCACCCCGTCCAACTGGCAGCCACCCACCAGGGGACCACCCAGGGCCACACCCAAGGCAGCCCCCAGTGAGGGCAGTTCCAGCCAACGATGCCCCTGGCAGCAGTGATGGGTGCCAGGATCGGGGGCACTGACGGGGCAGGGGTGCGGGGGTGGGGGGGGGGGGGGGTCATGCGTGGGTGGGGCCTGCAGTGCCATCCGGGGCACCATGTCGCCCATAGAATCTGGATGGGAATGGTTGTGTGCGCCATGCTAACATGTTGGCCTTTCACTCCCTGAAGAAAATGTCATTCGGACACCAAACCGCGATGCTGGTCCCTGTGGTGATGGCCGCAGTTCTGCAAGATGCCATGCGGCCGTGTGAGCGGAGACTGCGCAGAGAGGAGGTGGAGGCTGTAGCAGAGGACCGGGCTGCAAAGGGGAAGGTGGCAGCCACCCAACAGGCCGAGGAGGTGCTATGGAGGCACCGCATGAGGCCCTGCATGTACCGCAACCGCATGTCGTTCGAGGGCCTGCCGGACAGGGCATGCAGACAGAGACTGCGGATGAGCAGAGGGACTGTGAGACATATCTGCCAGGTGATGGCACACCTGGCACCGCGGGGGTATGAGGAGGACTCCTGTTCCCATTGACTGTCAAGGTGAATGTTGCCCTCAACATCTATGCAACGGGGTCGTTCCAGTCGCCGAGCGGGAACCTGTCCGACCCCGGTGCACAGGTGCATCAGTGCCGTCACGGAGCCCTACATGCACAGGGCAGCGTGCACGGCTCATTCATATTGGCAATCTCAGTGATCCCCGACATGTTTGAGGGGCACCCCACCTGGCTGCGGGATTGGCCGCTGAGTTCATGGCTGATGACGCCTATCCGGAGGCCACTGACCAACGCGGAGACCCGATACAATGCCGCCTTACAGCGACCAGGAGCGTGGTCGAGCGGTCCTTCGGCATCCTAAAGATGCGCTTCCGATGCCTGGATTGTTCTGGAGGGGCCCTCCAGTACGAGGCTGGGACGGTCGCCTGCATCGTGGTGATTTGCTGCGTCCTCCACAATATAGCTCAGCAGAGGGGCGATGTGCTGGAGGAGGAGGTTGATGAGGAGGGGCAGACCTCGTCCGACGAGGAGGATGCGGAGGAGGGGGATGATGAGCGGAATATGGGGACCAGGCAGGCACGGAATGTGGGTAGGTGGGGAGCACGGTCCACCCAGGGGGCCCCCACTCCCTTCGGCCAGCACTGACCTGTCCATCCCATACCCACCAGAAGGAGCACCGGGGTAGGTTTCAATGATGTTAACAGGTGTTATATTGTGGAGAAATATATACAGTCTGTGCCCTAGCCCCTATAACTCAACTGTGCCCTGCACCTGTGCCAACTTAACTGGTGTCTAACTTTCTGGCTTATGGGCTCTAACGCCTAGATGGTTCTTCAGACGGTACAACAGGAGTGGAGGCGGCCTGCTGTGACTCCTGCCCTGCGGAAAGGGTCCCCGTTGGTGCACGTCTTCTGGGGCAACCCGGCCTGGATGGGACCGGCCACTGCTCGGTTGTCCCGGGTGGCATGGTGCCACCCTGTTCTGCCACTGTCTACCAGATGCACCAGGGACAGGAGGGGGGAAGGCCGGGGGGGGGGGTTCTGAGGTGCTGCGCTGTTCTGGCACATCCGCTGCGGGAGTCACCGGCATGGTACCCGTCACATCCTCCTCCCTTGGGATGCCCGATGACCCCCGGGCTACTCCATGGGACGGGGGTGCAATCGGAGACATCCCTCTGGAGGCCCATTCAGGTCTCTAACAGGGCCTGCACGTTCGTGGCCATAGAACACAGGGAGTGGGTCATCTACGTCTGCGACTGAGCCACCATCCTGAGGGTCTGTGCCACATCAGCCAGTGACTGGGCCACCACCCTCTGGGACTGGGCCACCTCCCTCTTGGACTGGGCCACCTCCATCTGGGACTGGGCCACCTCACTCTGGGTCTGGGCCACCTCCCTCGTGGACTGGGCCACCTCTGTCTGGTACTGGGCCGCCTTCCTCTGGGTCTGGGCCACCTCTCTCTGGGACTGGGCCACCTCCCTCTGGGACCCGGCCACCCCGCCCAGTGTCTGCGTCACGCCGGCCAGCGCCTGGGCAATGCCGCTGACGTTCTCAGCCATGGCCTGCTGTGACTGGGCCACGCTGAAGAGTGCCACTGCTATGAACAGGTGGCTCTGGCACATGGCTGCCTGTGAGAGGACAGCCCTCTCCTGGGCCTCGGCCCCATCTGGACACAGTACCCCAGGCCTTGCACACTCTGACCCATATCCGATACCTTCGCCAAAAGTGCCTGCACCGCAGACACCACCCGTGCAGTGTCGGCCTGGGTGGCATGCATGACCGGCACTACCCCCTGCACCTGCAAATGGATGGACTCCTCCACCTGCACATGCTGGTGCTGGAAGCCGGCCATCATCCCCTCTTGTAGTCCCTGGGTCTCTGGTTGCACCTGCACTGTGGCTGGGACTGGATGTTTCAGGAGCCGGGACCTGTCTGGACGGCATCTGGTTCCTGGGGCCAGGCTGCCCTCTGACCGTCTGGCCTCTCAGCTGCTCCTACCTCCACCTGTTGTACCGGACCGACTGTGTGGTGCGCACCAGGAGCCTCTTCATTAATTGTGGCCAACCGAGGTGAGTTGTCTCTGAGATGGTGGAGGGTGTTTGAGACAGCTGTGACGGAAAGTCAGTGTCCTCCTCCGACCCGAGCTCTGGGGTCTCCTGAGTCTTGGGCAGGGGGCTGGCATTCCAGATGCTCTCCGCGTCAGTGCTCGGCCGTCTGGAGGGCACCAGCTCTGGCACTGGCTGGGGGTGGGGGCCTCCAAATGGGCCGGCCCCATCTCCGGCAGGACCTGTGAGACACAAGACGGCATTTATGGTTAGACTACGGTCCGGAGGGGCATGGGGGGGGTAAGGGTGAAGGGGCTGAGGGGGCATGATGGGGCTGCGGGTTGGGTGAGGATAAAGGGGGAGGAAGGGCCGGGTTATCTATGTGTTGGGGCTGGCGGGGTTAGTGCCAGGGCAGAACGCTGTCTACTCACCCTGGTCGCCTTGAGGATGTCATGCAGTTTCCTCCTGCACTGGATGCCAGTCCAAACAACATTGTCCACGCCGCTGACCGCGTCTGCCACCTGTGCCCTGGCAGTGCGAAAGGCGGCGCCTGGCGGCCTTCCTCCTGGCCCGGGGTACAGGATCATCTGCCTCTCCTACCATGGCATCCAGGAGGGTGTCCAGCTCAGTGTCCGTGAACCGTGGCGTTGCTCTCCTTCCAGCCATCTTGTTGGCTGGGACGGTGTGTGTGTGTGGGGGGGGGGGGGGGGTAGATCGTTTAAGTGTGGCTGCGGCGTGTGAGCCTCATGTGCACCAATCACGGACCCACCGAATCCAGCGCCGTTTCGCATGGAACTGGTTGCGATCCATGTGGCGATGGTGCTGGCCCATTTTGATTGCTGAATCGGTGCACCTGCTGCGCCGTTTCTCCTTTTATAAAACACCACTGTTTCCACGCCGGCATCAGCACTTTGTCTCAAAATCGGAGGATCCAGCCCATGGGCTCTAAGCCTTTCATGTGGGACCTTGTAAAGTGCCTCACAGAAATCCATGCAAATCACATCAACTGTGCTACCCTCATCAATATGTTTAATTACCTTTTCAAAAAACTTAATTAAACTACAGTAAGAAGTCTTACATCACAAGGTAAGACTTGTCCAAAGTCCAACAGGTTTGTTTCAAATCACTAGCTTTCAGAGCACTGCTCCTTCCTCAGGTGAATGAAGAGGTGGGTTCCAGAAACATACATACAGACAAAGTCAAAGATACAAGGCGATACTTTGAATGTGAGTCTTTGCAGGTAATTAAGTCTACAAATCCAGACGGAGCAATTGGAGAGAGGGATAATCACAGGTTAAAGAGGTGTGAATTGACTCAAGCCAGGACAGTTGGTACGATTTCGAAAGCCCAGGCCAGATGGTGAGGGATGAATGTAATGCAACATGAATCCAGGATCCCGTTTTTTTCCTTTGGACCCACGGTGAAGAATCACTGAAACGACTACACGATGACATCAATAAGTTCCATCCCACCATCAGATTCACCATGTACTACTCTCCTGAATCGGATGCATTCTTGAAGACACTCATCTCCATCAAGGATGGTTACCACAGCACTTCGCTTTACTGCAAGCCCACGGATAACCTCACGATGCTCCAATTCTCCAGCTTCCACCCTAAACACACTAAAGAAGCCATCCCCGATGGACAAGCCCTCCGTATACACAGCATCTGCTCAGACGAGGGACGTAACAGACATCTACAGATGCTGAAAGATGCCCTTGTACGAACGGGATATGTCACTTGACTCATCGATCGACAGTTCCAAAGCACCACAGCAAAAATCCACACCGAACTCCTCATAAGACAAACACGGGACACAACCGACAGAGTACCCTTCGTCGTCCAGTACTTCCCCGGAGCGTAGAAACTCCGGCACCTTCTTCGCAGCCTTCAGCACATCATCGATGAAGATGAACATCTTGCCAAGGTCAACCCCACACCCCCACTACTTGCCTTCAAACAACTGCGCAACTTCAAACAAACCATTGTTTGCAGCAAACTATTCAGCCTTCAGAACAGCGACCACGACACCACAAACCCTGCCATGGCAATCTCTGCAAGACGTGCCAGATCATCGACATGGGTACCACCATTACACGTGAGAACACCACCCACCAGGTACGCGGTACATACTCGTGCGACTCGGCCAACGTTGCCTATCTCATACGCTGCAGGAAAGGATGTCCTGAAGCGTGGTACATTAGCGAGACCATGCAGACGCTGCAACAACGGATGAACAGACATCGTGCGACAATCACCAGGCAGGAATGTTCCCTTCCAGTCGGAGAAAACTTCAGCAGTGAAGGGCATTCACCCTCTGATCTTCGGGTAAGCGTTTTCCAAGGCAACCTTCAGGACGCGGGACAACGCAGAATCGACGAGCAGAAACTTATAGCCAAGTTCCGCACACATGAGTACGGCCTCAACAAGGACCTTGGATTCATGTCACATTACATTCACCCCACACCATCTGGCCTGCGCTTGCAAAATCCTACCAACTGTCCTGGCTTGAGACAATTCACACTACTTTAACCTGTGATTACCCTTCTCTCCAGTTGCTCCATCTGGACCTGTAGATTTAATTACCTGCAAAGACTCGCATTCAAGGTATCGTCTTGCATTTTTGACTATGTCTATATATAATTTCCTGGAACCCACCTCTTCATTCACCTGAGGAAGGAGCAGTGCTCCGAAAGCTAGTGATTCGAAACAAACCTGTGGACTTTAACCTGGTTTTGTAAGACTTCTTACTGTGCTCACCCCAGTCCAATGCTGGCATCTCCATATCAATTAAACTAGTTAGACAGGGGGCTGGATTCCCCATCGGCGGGACCCTCTGCTTCGCTGGCAGCGCACTCATGCAGGCAGATTTCCTGATGGCGTGGGCGTACCCTCAATGGCTGCCAGGATGCAGGATTCCACTGCCAGCGGGGGCGCGCCGCACCCCAAAATAGGCGTGGTGGGACAGAGAATCTCGCCCAGGATCTCCACCCAACAAATCTGAGCTGACGATCCTTGATCAATCCCTGCCTTTCCAAGTGTTGATTAATTATGTCCCAGAATTTTTTCCAATAATTTCTCTACCACTAAGGTTAGACTAACTGGCCTGTATTTATCTGGCTTATCCCTGCTGCCCTTCTTGAATAAAGGTACCAGGCTAGCCTTCCTCTAGTCATCTGGTACAACACCTGTGGCCAGCGAAGATTTAAATACCTCTGTCAGGTCCACAGCAATCTCCTCCCTTACCTCCTTACTTCCATGATACATCTCATCAGGCCCTGGGGATTTATGCACCTTTATGCCAGAAAACATTCATCCTTATTAATCTTAACGTGCTCAAGATCTTCACCATCCCGTCTCACTAGTCTCAATGTGTTTCTCCTCAGTGAATACAAATGAAAAATATTCATTTCAGATCTTGCCCACATCCTCTCGCCCCAGACACACAGATTGCCCCTTTAATGCCCAATGGACCTCTCTTTCCCTGGTCATCTTCTTGCTCTAAAAGACAAATACAATTCTTTGGAGTTTTCCGTCATCGTATCGGCCACTGATATTTTGTGGCCCTTCTTTGCCCAGCTAATCTCTTTTTTGAACACTCTCCTACATTCTCTATACTCCTGAAAGGCCTCCCTTGTTTTACGTGCTCTCTACCTACCATATGCTTCCTTTCTTTTTTATTATCAAACTCTCAATATTCATTGACATCCAGGGTTCCCTGGACTTTCCACCTTTGCCCTTCACACTTAGAGGAACATGTTGGCCCTGAATTCACACTATTTCACTTTTAAAAGGCCTCCACTTTCCAAATGTAGAGCACCCGGTTTCCCTGGGTTTCTGTGGCTATGACTCATCTTTCATTCTCACTCCACACTATAAGTTTTTTCCACTTTCTCTGTCTGTTAGCTTTGACAAAGAGTCATCGGACTCGAAACGTTAGCTCTTTTCTCTCCCGACAGATGCTGCTAGACTTGCTGAGATTTTCCAGCATTTTCTCTTTGATTGCAGATTCCAGCATCCGCAGTAATTTGCTTTTACCTGCAAGCAGCTGCTCCAGTCTCCATCTGCCAGATCCTGTCTAATGATATTGAAATCGGTCTTCCCCTAATTCAGACACTTGGGGCTCGATTCTCCATTTTTGGGACTATGCCCCACATGACGTGAAAACTGTGGTCTTTTACACCAGGAAAACTGACGTCAAAATGCCACAGATTCACATTCTTGTAGGGGGCTAACAGGCAGCTGTCGTAGAGCTCGAAGCTCCAGCTGCTGATACGGCCCCCTGCACTTGCGGGTCAGTTTTCGCGCATGCGCACTGCGGCGGCCTCCAGCGGCCGCGCTGTGCTCCATGGCGGACTCAGCCTGCGGACGTGGACCCTCAAAAATGTGCACCACACCGGCCGCTCGCCCGACCCGGACCGCCCGCACACATAGCCCCCAGTCCCGAATGATGACCGCCTGCCCTCCGATCAGCCTGCCCCCAACTGGCGGCCATGGACTGACTCCACAGCTGCCTCGCGAGTTTCCCGAACGGCAGGACCACATTAGAAATGCGGGGTCGGGAATTCGGCTGGTCGGGGACGGAGAATAGCGGGGCGGGCCTCAGGAAATGGCCTGAGGCGATGGATACTCGGGAGGGGGTAGGGGGGTTGGGGGGCCGTGGAGAATCGCGGAACCGGCGCAATTTCGACTTAGGGGTGCGGAGAATGAAGCCCATGATTTCTATACTATCCTTATCCCTTTCCATAATGACTTTGAAACTTACACAATTATGGTCACTGTTCCCAAAATGCTCACCCACTGACACTTCGGCCACTTGTCTGGCTTCATTTCCTAGGATTAGGTCTGGCATTACCCTATACCAAGTAGGACAACTACTGGCACAAAAAGCTCTCCTGAATGCCCTTTAAAAATGCCACCCTGACTAATCCTTTCATACTATAGAGATTCCAGTTAATATTGGTGAATTTGAAATCTCCTGCTGTTATAATCCTATTTCTCGCACACCTCTCTGTTATTTGCCTACATACCTGTGTGGTGTTCTGGTAGTGATTCCATTTTACCGGTTTGTGCCCGAGAGATCCGAGTGTAGCGATGCCTTCCTTGGACGAATATCTTACCTGAGTTTTTTCTCATTTTTTTCTCATGTCTGTCGAACCTAATCTAGCTAGTTTCTATTTTTGTCGTTAAGGCCAACACACTCCGTGGTACCATGTAGTGTTACCTGCGTGGTCGATAACACGTGTTACTCAATCCTTGGCTGATGGTGAGGTCCTCTGAATCTTGTTGAAGAAGACTCAAACTCGTCCAGTAACAACAAAGGTTTATTGAGTAACTATAACTATTAATGCGTGAGTTCTTTACCTTAACATGGGAATTAGGAATTGGTTAACAAGATTTAACAATTGTAACTAAATGTAACTCCACTAATTATCTATGTGATTCTGATGTTTCCCTGTTCACAGCACACCCGAGAGAGAGACAGAGACCCCGTGTGGCTGCCCTTTATACCCCTGTTGGTCCAGCCCTCTGGTGATCATGTGGTGCTGCTATCTACCCATTAACCCCTTGTGTGCATGCACCTACAGAGATCACCACAATCTGCGCCGCCATTTTCATCCGTGCAACCCACGTGCGGCCCATGGGCGCCGCCATCTTCCTCCCAGCAGAACACGTGCGGCCCGTGGGTGCCGCCATCTTCCTCCCATCAGACCACGTGCTGCCCGTGGGCGCCGCCATCTTTACCGCCGCCGATTGCGTGCGCCCTATGGGCGCCTTCATCTTCGGCGCCATTTTAGACGGCGCCTCAGGACCTCTGCTCGTCGAACACCTCATCTGGCCGCTCATCGCCTGTCACCGCCGCCGACCAGTCCGGGGCCTACCAACACCAGCCGCAGCTCGCCTCCATCACGCTCGACCAGTCCCGGCCGCACAACCTCGCAACCGCGACGACGACGGTGAAAGTTGATGGGCACGAGACATCCTGCCTTCTGGACTTCCGGATGAAGCACGGAAAGCTTCATCCACCCCGCTACGGTAAGGCGCTGCTCCCTTGCGGTACACCCCGTTACCCAAAGAATCTCCCTGGCCTCCAGATCCCACTCCGTGGAAATCTGAGTGTACTGTATTGCCACCCTCACTGTCCAGGGCGTAGAGCTCAGCAACTTCTGGCTCTACGTCCTCCCCAACCTCTGTGCTGCACTGTTACTTGGCCTGGACTTCCAGTGCAACCTCCAAAGCATAACTCTAAAATTCGACGGACCCCTACCACCCCTCACCGTTTGCGGCCTCACGACCATTAAGGTCGACCCACCTTCCCTGTTTGCAAACCTCACCCTGGATTGCAAACCCGTCTCCACTAGGAGCAGACGGTACAGTGCCCAGGACAGGACCTTCATCAGGTCGGAGGTCCAGCGACTGCTGCGGGAAGGCATCATTGAGGCCAGCAACAGCTCCTGGAGAGCCCAAGTGGTAGTAGACTGGGGAGAAACACAGGATGGTCATTGACTACAGTCAGACCATCAATCGGTACTCGCAGCTCGACGCGTACCCCCTCCCACGCATATCTAATATGGTCAATCAGATTGCACAGTACCAGGTCTTTTCCACAGTGGACCTGAAATCTGACTACCGCCAATACACTGCGTTCGAAGCAGCGGCCGCCTTTACCACTTCCTTAGGGTTCCCTTCGGCGTCAGTAACAGGGTCTCGGTCTTCCAACGTGAGATGAACCGAATGGTTGACCGGTACGGGCTGCGGGACACCTTCCTGTACCTAGATAACGTCAGCATCTGCGGCTACGACCAGCAGGACCACAACGCTAACCTTTTCAAATTTCTCCACACCGCAAAACTCCTGAACCTCACGTACAATAAGGAGAAGTGCGTGTTCTGCACCAACCGCTTAGTCATCCTTGGCTATGTTGTGGAAAATGGAGTTCTAGGGCCCAACCCCGACTGCATGTGCCCCCTCATGGAACTACCCATCCCCCACCGCCCCAAGGCCCTCAACCTTTGCCTGGGGTTTTTCTCCTATTACGTCCAGTGGGTCCCTAACTATGCGGACAAGGCCCGCCCACTCATTCACTCCACAGTTTTCCCTCTGACAGCTGAGGCTTGCCAGGCCTTCAACCGTATCAAGGCCAACATCGTCAAGGCCACGATGCATGCGGTCGTCGAGACCCTCCCCTTTCAGGTCGAGAGCGATGCATCGGACATCGCTCTGGCCGCCACCCTCAACCAGGCAGGCAAACCCGTGGCATTCTTTTCCCGCACCGTCCATGCCTCCGAAATCCAGTACTCCTCCGTCGAAAAAGAGGCCCAAACCATCGTAGAAGCTGTGCGGCACTGGAGGCATTACCTGGCCGGCAGGAGATTCACTCTCCTCACTGACCAACGGACGGTTGCCTTCATGTTTAATAATACACAGTGGGGCAAGATCAAAAATGATAAAATCTTAAGGTGGAGGATCGAGCTCTCCACCTACAATTACGAGATTTTGTATCGCCCCGGTAAGCTCAACGAGCCCCCCGATGCCCTATCCCGAGGTACATGTGCCAGCGCACAAGTGGACTGACTCCGGGCCCTACACGATGGTCTCTGTCACCGGGGGTCATCCGGTTCTTTCACGTCATAAAGGCCCGCAACCTGCCCTACTCCATTGCGGAGGTCAGGACTGTCACCAGAGCCTGCCAGGTCTGCGCGGAGTGCAAACCGCACTTCTACCGGTCAGATCGCGCACACCTGCTGAAGGCCTCCCGCCCCTTTGAATGTCTCAGCATGGACTTCAAAGGGCCCCTCTCCTCCAACGACCGAAACACGCACTTCCTGAACGTGATCGATGAATACTCCAGATTCCCTTTCGCCATCCCATGCCCCAATATGACGTCTGCCACGGTCATTAAAGCCCTGCACAGCACCTTCACCCTGTTCGATTTCTCCGCTTACGTCCACAGCGACCGGGGATCCTCCTTTATGAGTGATGAGCTGCGTCAGTTCCTGCTCAGCAAGGGCATTGCCTCGAGCAGGACGACCAGCTACAACCCCCGGGGAAACGGGCAGGTGGAGAGGGAGAATGGGACGGTCTGGAAGGCCATCCTGACCCCCTGCGGTCTAAAAATCTCCTGGTCTCCCGCTGGCAGGAAGTCCTTCCCGACGGGCTCCACTCCATCCGATCGCTATTCTGCACTGTGACTAATGAAACCCCCCATGAATGTCTCCTTGCCTTCCCTGGGAAGTCCACATCCGGGGTTTCTTTCCCAACGTGGCTGGCAGCTCCAGGACTCCGCAAACACGTGTGGCTCCACAAGGCGGACCCATTGGTCGAAAGGGTACAGTTGCTGCATGCGAACCCGCAGTGGCGTACCCCAACGGCCGCCAGGACACAGTCTCCCTCAGGGACCTGGCACCAGCTGGATCCCCACCCACGGCCCCACACCACTCGACACGCCCCCCCTCCGATTGCCCCGGCACCACCCACCGTCCCCCCAGCGCACCTCACTACAGCCTCCGCTCCAGGATGATCCGTCCTCCCACTGGTTTCACCTGGGGATGAAAATGAGGACAACATGCTCCCGGAGTCACAGGCGACCAAGCCGGTGCCTGCATCACCACCGGGACTGTGGCGCTCACAGCGGAGGATCAAGGCACCCGGCCGGCTAAATTTGTAAATTTTCAAAAGATTGTAAACTTTAAATTCTCACATAATTGTAAATTCCCCCCCCCCCCGCCCCACCCCCCCCCCCCCCCCCCTCCCCGCTGCACTCTTTTTTAACAGGGGGTGAATGTGGTAGTCACCACTGTTTGTATAATACGTGTATTCGAGGTAATACGGTAAGGCTCCTGTACTACAGGTACGGGAGTAGATCCCTGCCTGCTGGTTCCGCCCAGTAGGCGGAGTATAAATGGGTGTGCTCACCGAGCTGCTACCATTTCTAGTAGCAGCTGCAGGAGGCAACACATCTCTGCTTAATAAAGCCTCGATTACTCTCTACTCTCATCTCGTCGTAATTGATAGTGCATCAGTGGGTTTCCTCCGGGTGCTCCGGTTTCCTCCCACAGTACAAAGACGTGCAGGTTAGGTGGATTGGCCATGCTAAATTGCCCTTAGTGACCAAAAAGATTAAGAGGGGTTATTGGGTTACAGCTCTAGGGTGGAAGTGAGGGTTTAAGTGGGTCGGTGCAGAATCGATGGGCCAAATGGCCTCCTTCTGCACTGTATGTTATATGTACAACTCAGGTTGGAGCAGTTATGGGAATGAACCCGTGCTGTTAGCCTTGTTCTGGTTCACGAACCAGCTATCCAGCCAACTGAGATCATCCGGCCCTGCAGAAGGGATGAGATTCACTCGAGAGGTGCAGAGGAGACTTCTAAGGAGTTTTCCAGTTCTGAAAAAATGCAGAAATGCGAGGGGCCGGATAGTGCGGATGGGAAGGCCGATTTACCTTAGCAGAGAAGTCAGTGTTTAAGGGGGGAAAATATTTAAAGGGATTGGTAGAAATATTAGAGGGGAGATGAGCACAAACTTTTTGCTAAGGTGGTGACAGAGGTTTGGAGTTCACTGCCTGAAAGGGTAGTAGAGGAGGAAGCCCTCAGCTCAAATGTGTCTGGATATGCACATCAAGCGCCGTAGCCTGCAGGGCTGTGGACCATATGGTGGAAAGTGGGATTCGGGTGGGTTAACCGGGTGCCGTCAATGTTCTACAATTATTTGATGGGTGAAGTACTAATGGACATCCATAAAGATAGAGGGATGGATACTCCGTTTGGGAGACTATGGGTGGAATTCTCTGACACCGGAATCACGAATCGTGAATCGCGGTCGGGTAGAGAATACGTGTCAGCCGAAAATCGAGGTTGGCACCGGGCACCCAACAGAATGCCATGCTCCGGCACCGCGATAGCGGCGTGAATGCGGTGCACGCTGTGCGGTGCCGTGGGCATGCAAAATGTACAGTAGCATGCAATAACATCTCATTTAAAGATCCCGGCCTGGTAGTCTCCGACCTCTCTTGATGCTCCGCCCCCGCCAGGCGGAGGTTACGAAGATGAGGTTCACTTGTGGTATTTTAAATCAGGAAACAAATGCGCTGGCTGCTGAGGGAGAGAGAGGTGGGCTGCCAGTTGTGCCTCTGGCCGGGGGGTGTCTGCCAGGGCTGGGAGGAGTAGCGGGGGGCGACCATAGGATGTGGGGATGGGGTGCCCCCCTGGGACCAGGGTGTCCGGGCGTGGACTGCCATTGCCTGGTCTGTGAGGCAGCCATCTGGCTGCACAACCCCCGGACTACCCCTGTGGCCTGTAGATGTGCAGAGCATCATTGGCCAAAAGGGTGCCCCCCACCCAGACCATCCAAATAAGAGCACCCAAACCGCAGCCGACCCATTCACGGGATTGGATTGGATTTGTTTATTGTCACGTGTACCGAGGTACAGTGAAAAGTATTTTTCAGCGAGCAGCTCAACAGATCATTAAGTACATGGGAAGGAAAGGGAATAAAAGAAAATACATAATAGGGCAACACAAGGTAAAATAGAGAAGGTAGTAATAATGTTAGTCTTAGAATTAAATTTTAAAAGATTAGAACGAGTATAAGTTAAATAAAAAGTGGAATCGTTGGGGAGAGCTCACAGAGTTGCCTCGCTCCGCCGCCATCTTGGAAATGTAGTCAGGCACAGCCCGTAGCCCACCAGGTGTTGGCACGACCCAGTAATAATAATCTTTAGTGTCACAAATAGGCTTACATTAACACGGCAATGAGGTAACTGTGAAAATCTTCCAGTCGTCACATTCTGGCGCCTGTTTGCGTACGCTGAGGAGAATTCAGAATGTCTAATTCACCTAACAAACATGTCTTTCGGGACTTGTGGGAGGAAACCGGAGCAGCCGGAAGAAACCCATGCACACACGGGGAGAACGTGCAGACTCCGCACAGACAGTGACTCAAACAGGAATCAAACCTGGGACCCTGGCGCTGTGAAGCAACAATGCTAGTCGTTGTGCTACCGTGTCACCCAAGTGCACCCATCCTAGGCATTGCCCCAATGCAGGGGCAGCAGGGGAGCCTCGGAGCACAACTCGAATGGCAGCAGATGCATGCACTGTGGCCATTGGCAGCCACCCTGGCACACTGCTCCTCGCAGGGCAGACACCCTGCCAGTGACACCATCAGCGAGCCCACCCCACTGGACCACCGATTGTCACCAAGCTCTGCTTGCCTACTGTTCCCCTATCCCCATCCACGCTGCCCCCAGACAGTTAGGCACAGCCGGTGCACAGACAAGGGAACCATAGCATACCGCAGCTACAGACCCAACAGATGTCAACCCCCCTTGCCGTTCCCCACCCGGGGGACCTGCCCACATGCATGTCATGAAGCATAGAGCCGGTTAGTGGGGCACCGTGCCCACTCCCCGCCCCACAACCTGGTGCCACCCTACTGGCGGGGTATCCCACGGGCCATCCACAATAGACCCCTCAGAAAGGCACAGGACAGGGGCCGCAGAGTGTGCTGTTGGCATGGGTAGCGCCATCCTCTGGTCCGGCAGGGACGGGTGACGAGGTTAGTTGTCCCAACCCCGGTGCCAAGAACCGACAGGGCCAGTAATGAGATGCAAAGGGCAAAGTATCAGGGGGAACTGCCAGGGTTGGAGGTTGGAGTGGGAATGGGGGCTTGACATGCTGGGGAAGGGCTGCAGTGCAGGCCAGGGCCACTGTGCAGCTGGCTGGAACTGGGTGGGCAGACCTGGTTTGGCATGAGAGTACACGCTGTGCCAACATATCTGCCCTTTATCCCTGCAGGAAATGAAGTTCGGTATCCAACCAGGAATGGTTGATATCTGCCTGGCCTGGTGGCCCTTGCGGATGCACTGCGGCTGCACAAGCAGGATCTGCTCGGGGAGTGATCTGCAGAACCGGAGCCTGTTCCAGAGGAGGAGGGTCCAGCCGGTGAGGATGGAGAGCCGGCCACCCAAAAGACTGAGGAGGAGGTGGGAATGCGGCTCCACATCAGGCCCTCTGTACTGGCAATATCTCTCATCCAAGCACCTGCTGGACTGAGCACGTCGCTGAAGATTCCAGCTAACCAGGGGGAATGTACTCCATATCTGCCGGATTATGGTGCACCTGAAACCGCGGAGGTATGGGGGAGGACACCCATTCCTGGTAGCCATCAAGGTGACGAATGCTCTGAACGTTTATGCCACGGGGACCTTCTAGGTGTCGAGTGGGGACCAGTCTGGGATCTCCCAGACCTATGTGCAAAGGTGCACCCACACTGTAATGGATGCCCTGTATGACCGAGCGGCACAATACATCAACCTGAAAATGGACCGAGCCCACCAGTGGCCCGGGCAGCTGGTTCCGCCACCATTGATGGGATGTCCACATTCCGGGGGATGATCGATGAGATGCATGTTCCCCTATGTACACCGCCGCATGAGGGGGTGCCCTTCACAAACTGGAAAGAATTTCTCTCCCTCAATCTGCAGTTGGCGTGTGACCACTGGCTGCAAATCATGCACGTCTGCGCCCGATACGTAGGCAGCGGGCACAATGCCTTCATCCTGGCACAGTCAATGGCAGCCAACACCTTCAAGCAGCTTCCTCGGGTAGGGGTTGGCTACTGGGCGACTGGAGCTATCCGCTGTAGTCGTCAAGACGACACCTATCTGGGGACTTCAGACCAATGTGCAGAACTGCTATAATGACGCCTATGCGGCGACCAGGAGCATCATTGAGCAGTGCATTGGCATCCTGAAGATGTGGTTCAGGTGTCTGGACCGCTCTGGAGGGGCCCTCCAATGGAGTCCACATCGTGGTGGCCTGCTGCATCCTCCATGACATCGTGCAGCAAAGGGGCGACCGACTGGAGGAGGAGAATGACCCCCTGGCCACTTCTGATGAGGAGGCTGCGGAGGAGTGCCAGGATGGGCAGGATATTGGGCCTGGGAAGCCACAGGAGGCTGCACAACTTATGCTCCAGGGCCGTCGCACATGGGGCAGTCTAATCGCCTCCAGATTCACCAACTAGGTGACCTTACCACTGGCAGGCCGAATGTCCCATCCCATCCCCACACCTGCACTTGCAACGCAGCCAACCACCCTCTCTGAGCTTCCCACATGCTTCACTAGAGGGAGTTGGCCCTGAGTTGGCAGAATCAGTGGGTCTGGCCCATGGGATGGAGGATGATGATCCACTCTGCAATGAGCTCTGGTGCTCCGCATCGTTTGACAAATTCTGACTCCTGCCTTGGTAGCATATTCCACTGTCCACTGGGTGACCTCTGAATATGTGCTGGCCATTCCATCTCACGGTCCTATTGACGCATTGGGAAGGTGGGGGTGAGGACGGGATCTGGGGTTGGGGGGCGGGGAGGTTGGGTATCGGACTGATGTGTAGTGATGACTCACTCACCGGGTAGGCCCTACCACATGGCGCCCCCACATATCTGACCTCATCCCCTGCCGCCTGCGAGGGCAACCCTGAGAGTAACCTCTAACTTCCCTGGCCCACACCCCACATCACTAGCCTCCCCCCCAGCCACAAACCCACTCAGCACACCCGCTGCACCCAACCTAGCCCTCAGAGGATCAAGGCAGTTTGGAACATTGGTGAGCAGGTACTTATTGTGATATATACAAGTATGTGCCCCAGTCCCTATCGCTAAACTATGTACTTCACTTCTGCCAATGTAACTCTTGTCTACCGTTCTTATTTTGCTTGTCTTAGCTCTACCTTTAGGTTGTCCCCCAGGCGGTACATCGGATGTGGAGGCGGCCTGCTGCGTATCTCACCCTGCAACCTGGGTCCCCTTTGGTGGCTTCCTCTGGAGTGATCAGGCCTGGATGGGCCCGGAGGTCTTCTGGGAGTCGCAGGTGATGTGGTGCCACCTTGCCTGCCTGCTACCCATCGGATGTGCCAGGGACAGGGGGAGTATTCACAGGCGCTGAAGTGTTCCAGCACCTCCTGCGGAAGTCACTGACTCTGGCCACAGCACCTCCTCCTCCCTTGGGATGCCTGATGGTGCTCCGCCGCCACTTGGTGCTGCCAGTCCTGGAGGCCTGCTCTCGTATTGACCAGGATCTCAACGCCAGCAGCCATGGAGCACAGGCACTGTGCCACACCCCTCTGGACTGTGCCGCGTTTTTCAGGGAACGACATCCAGTTCAGGGTCCCAGGCATTCAAGAACTCTGCAGGAATTTTTAAAAAAGCTTTAAAATAATAAAATGCTCAGGAAGTAGTAAAATAAAGCTAAAGAAAGCGTATCTCGGATAATTAAAATACACCTCCCCGTTAACTGGAGCGTATTTATGTTGAAGGAGTCAATGAAGTGAAAGTAAAACAGCTGCCAGCAATGTACAATAATGTTAAAAAAAAGTAAAATTAAATTACAAGGATGATTCTCATTGGCAGTCAATAAATAAATAAGGACAATGGAAAAGGAAAGTAGAAATAATCCATGAGAAAATGGTGGTGATCTCATTGTGGTGTCTTGTAACCTCCATTTACTGACAGATATTGCCTGGGCAATGCTAAGATAAATACCTACCCCCATGCATGTCAGTATCTGCCTAACCTGATCATTAAATACATGGGAAGAAAAGGAAATAAAAGAAAATGGTTTGTAGTACTCTTATGTGTTACTGATACACAGTCTCACTGCAGTGTTACTTCTTCTTCTTGGGAAGTCCCTCAGTGCTGAAGATGACTTGCTCCCACTCCGGTAAAATGGGTTCTACAGTGGCTGAAAGTTCCGAACCTGAAGCCCCAGAATCTGCCATAGATTTGGCAGATGGTGCTTGATGAGGTGGGTGGGTGAAACGCTCTGGATTCTGCACTCTCCTTCCACTGTTTACGCTTGGCCTCTGCATGCTCCACCCTATGACGCTCGAGGTGATTGGCATCTTCGCGGATGCTTTTTCTTCAACTTACTCGTTCTAAAGCAAATTATTCCCCTGTGTCAGTGGGGAAGTTGCATTTATTTAGGGAGGCTTCCAGAGTGTCCTTATAGAGTTTCCTCTTTCCTCTTAGAGATCGCTTGCCATTGCGGAGCTCGGAATAGAGCACTTGTTTTGGGAGTCTTGTGTCCGGCATGCAGGCAATGTGGCCCGCCCATTGCAACTGGCCGAATGTATCAGTGCCTTGAGACTGGGGATATTAGTCTGGAAGAGGACACTCACGTTGGTACCCCAATGCGGCCAGTGGATTTGTAGGATTTTGCGGAGGCAGCATTCGTGATATCTCTCCAAGGAATTGAGTTGTCTGCTGTACATTGTCCATGTTTCTGATGCATACAGGAGGGCGGGGACTACGACTGCTCTGTAGACCATGAGCTTGATCCTGGGTTTGAGTTCTCGGTCTTTGAATACTCTGCCCCTCAGGCCTTCGAAGACTGTGCTGGCGCATTGGAGTCCATGTTGGATTTCATCATCAATGTCTGCTCGCACCGAGAGGAGGCTCACGAGGTATGGGAAATGATGCACATTGTCCAAAGGCTCACTGTGGATCTTGATGGTTAGGCGGTAGTTTTATGTGGCAGGACTGGGCTGGTAGAGAACCTTTGTTTTCTATATGTTTAGCTTCAGGCCCATTCTCTCTTTTGCCTCGATGAATGTGTAGACTATGGTTTGTAGCTCGGCCTCTGAATCTGCGCACAAATGTTGTTTGCGTACTGTAGCTCGATGACAGGGGTTGGAGTGATCTTGGTTATGGCCTGGAGGTGCCAGACGTTGAATAGTTTCCCATTTGTCTGGTAGGTTAGCTCCACCCCTGCGAGGAGCTCCAAGCTGACAGGATGGAGTGTTGCTGCAAGGAAGATGGAAAAGAGCATTGGTGTGTTGACGCAGCCCTGTTTAACTCCGGTTTGCACACATATTGGGTCGGTGGTGGTTCTGTTGGTGAGGATCACAGCTTACGTGTCATCATGGAGCAGACAGAGAATGGTGATGAATTTCTGCAGCAATCGAATTTGCGGAGGTTGCTCCACAGTCCTTCACGATTGACAGAGTGGAAGGCCTTTGCGAGATCGAAGAAAGCCATGCACTGAGTAGCAAAAGTGCTACTCCCTGCACTTCTTCTGGATTTGTCGCTGAAGATTATGTCCATTGAGCTTCTTGATGAGCAGAAGCTGCACTGAGACTCAGGAAGGAGCTCTTCAGCCACTGGAGGCAAGCGGTTGAGGGGCATTCTCGCGATGACCTTTCCCACGGTGGAGAGTAGGGAAATCCCTGTGTAATTTTCAAAGTCGGACCTATCTCCTTTCTTGAAGATGGCCACAATTAGACATGTCAGAGATCATTAAGCATCCGCTCTTCCTTCCAGAAAAGGATGATGAGGTTGTGGATTCTTGTCAAGAGTGCCTGTCTGCTGCACTTTAGTACTTCTCCAGGGATTCCAAATGCACCAGAGGCCTTGTTGTTCTTCATCTGCCAAATGACCTTTTCGACCTTACCGCGAGCTGAGGTTGCGCTGAGATGGTGGCGGATAGCGTGTCAAAGGCTGTGTCTTGGTTGAGGAAGTCCTCGAAATGATCTCTCCAGTGAGTGTTGACCACTTCTCTGCCTTTGATGAGTGCCTCTCTGTGTTTGGCTCTCAATGGGATGAGCTCCTGGGTACACGGACAGTAGGTGGTTTTGATTATGCTGAAGAAGCCGCGCACATCATGATTGTCAGCGAGTTGCTGAATCTCCTGCGCTCATTCCACCCACCATCTGTTCTACAGGTCGCGGGTCTTTTGTTGCAATTCAGCCGTCAGTTGCCTGTAGGTTTGTTTCCTCTCACTTGAGTTTTGGTGGACTGCCAGTTCAGGAATGCCTCGCGCTTGCCATCAACAAGATTCTGGATATCCTGTTCATTCTTGTCAAACCAGTCTTGGTGTTTCCTGGTCGAGGGTCCGAGCATCTCCTTGCAGGTGCTGACCATAATGACTTTTAAGGTCGACCAGGCACAAAAGATGTTCTGAGGCTCTGGATCGTAGGTTGTCACCAGGTTAGCTGTGAGGGGCTGAGTAGCTCTTTCTTTTTTTTTAAAAGTTAGAGTACCCAATTCATTTTTTCCAATTAAGGGGCACTTTAGTGTGGCCAATCTGCCTAATCTGCACATCTTTGGGTTGTGGGGACGAAACCCACACAAACACAGGGAGAATGTGCAAACTCCGCACCGTCAGTGACCCAGAGCCGGGATCGAACCTGGGACCTCGGCCCCGTCAGACAGCAATGCTAACCACTGCACAACCCGGCTGCCCTTAAGTAGCTCTTTCTTCTCGGGGTCTTTGAGTCCAGCACAATTAAATCTCCTGCGGCAGAGTTTCTTCTGCCTGTGTCGGTTTGGGTCCAGGGTGGAGCGGATTAGTCGGTGGTCAGTCCTGCAGTCATCGGTTCTGGTGGTGGCGCAAGAAATGCTGATGCAGTCTCAGTGCAATGCAGCAGTGTGGTGATGGCACTGGTCTGTACACAAGTAATTTAGCTGACTTGTAGAGGCTTTGTTATCAAATACTCACTGTCATAGAAGGCAAAACTGGCATAGCTTATCCCGGACCGACTCACTTCATCAATGGTGGCCTTTTTATAGAGGCAGCTGGCAAGGTATGACATATTCCAGAGTCTTTCCTTCAACGTGTATGGAAGGTGGAATATTTGGGGTTTTATGAGTTTTGTTTTGGCAACATTCAAGGTCAGGCCAAGTTTTGTTTATACAGAACTTGAATGTGGCTTACAAATCTGGTGTAGAATGGGCAATGTCACTGCAGTCACCGACAAACCATAGTGCATGTCTGTCTATGTTGGTCAGTTTTCTTCTGGCACAGAGGCAACTGAGATTAAAGAATTTTCCATCTAGGCAGTATTTAATTCTGACACTAGAGAGAAGGTAATCTTTGATGAGGTGAATAGTCAATATTCAGGTAGATTATAAATAGTATGGGGAATATCACACTGCCTTGTTTGAGACTGATCCATATTTTGAAGGTGGCTGCTTCAGATCTCCCATTCTAAGTCAGTTTCAGAATATCATCATGAAGCAATTGCAGGTTGGGGATGATGTTTCCAAGACATCCAGATCTTTGGAGCACGAGCCACAGAGCCCCGTGATTTACGAAGTCAAATATTTTGATCGAGTTGATGAATGTAATGAAGGAAGAGATCCTGGTGTTGCTCTGAACATTTTTTTGGATTTGTCAGACAACAATGACAATGTCAGTGGTTTCTCTGGAAGTACTAAAGCCAACCTGTGCCTCTGGGAGGATGTATTCAGCTGCAGGAAGTAAGCAATTCAGGAGAATGTGACACGATAGCACAGTGGTTAGCACTGTTGCTTCACAGCGCCAGGGTCTCTGGTTCGATTCCCGGCTTGGGTCACTGTCTGTGCAGAATCTACACGTTCTCCCTGGGTCTGCATGGGTTTTCTCCGGGTGCTCCAGTTTTCTCCCACAAGTCCCAAAAGACGTACTTGTTCAGTAATTTGGACACTCTATATTCTCCCTCTGTGTACCCGAACAGACGCCGGAATGTGGTGACTAGGGGATTTTCACAGTAACTTCATTGCAGTGTTAATGTAAGCCTACTTGTGACAATAAAGATTATTAATCAGAATGCGGGTCCAGATTTTCGCTGCTGTGGACCAGAGGGATATCCCGCAACACTTTCAAAAGCACACACCCTCCCACTAACCCAGCACGTGTGTCCAACAATGCAAGGTTTTGCTATTCTTTTGAATTTCCGAGCCCATGTGATTTGATGAGACTGACAAGGAAAAAAATAGACATGTTATTTTCTTCAGATACAGAAGTTCAAGATAAACAACTAATTAACTTATTTTGCCCTAAGAATCTGAAGTGAATCCAAGCGTCATTTGCTGCCACAACTAATTTCTTGATACATGATTGACTTTTACAGCACATCTTCCTGTAATTCCAAGGCAATTTGCAGGATTGACAGTCAAACTGTAAGTAATTCTGATGAATGTTGTCGACATTCAGTCTTGCAAAATTGTGGTACGGTGTCATGGTATTTAAGGGCAAAGAAATTAGTTACATAAATAAGATTGTGCACTCAAAATGGAAAGACTTCTCTCTTCTGTATGCTTTATGGAGCAACATCTGCCTTGCAGCTTAAAATTATGCAGGAACCAATTAAATGATAGGTCACCTCAAAGGCAAGACAAATGAGTTCAGGTATTCTGCAGAGATGAAATCATGTTTTACATGGAGGATCACGTAGATATTGTAGGTAAATAATCTAAGCTCCATTGTTTTGTGGGATATTTCAGTTGTTTATGAAAATATCTTTGGGACAAGGAGGGGCCTTGAAGCAGAATGTTATTGAAATGTAATCCTCTTTCTAATCTTTATCTTGCATTTATGTATTCTGTATCGCTGTGGGTGACGACATCCCAGTTGGATTTATGTAAATGAATTTAATCAGGAAGAAACACATTTCAAAAATAGAAGCTTATTCTTCTGAGGCATAACAAGAAAGTGAATAATAGGTAAGAATAAATTAAAACAATAAAATAACATGCAGTACAACTGTAGAAGAAGCAAAGGATAGCAATAATTACAAAATAAAAATATTTATCTTAATTACTGTTACCCTGTGAGATATTGTATTAACCCTTAGACTGCTGGCAGCCTCAGGAAATTTTCTGTCTTCCAACCATTGAAACTTTTGCAGCTCAGATGCTGCTACTCTGAAAGTAACATTAATATTAACATTGACCTGTTCTGTTATTGCAACCTGCAATGTAGGGGGGGTCGGTTAGTTCAGTTGGTTGGGTGGCTGGTTTGTGAGGCGGAGCAGCACCAACAGCGCAGGTTCAATTCCTGAACTGGCTGAGGTTATTTAGGAAGACCCCATGTTCTCACCTTTGCCCCCTCACCTGAGGTGTGGTGGCCCTCAGGATAAATCACCAGTCAACTTTCAAAGGAGAGAGCAGCCTCTGGCACCGTGGTGATATTTACATTTTTGTAACTGTGATGTATTCTGTTTGCATGCCAATAAGCAGTCTTGTTGAAGTTACAAAGAATATTTATTAACAGAGCTGAACTATACAGTCATGACGAAATGTATGGAAAGATATTGATTCCCACTTTTTGTTTTACGAAGCGGTCCTAAGCAATCAATTAGGACCCGTGTAAAATGTTCCTCAAATGCTGGAGTGGGTATTAAGGATGCTGGTTTTATCACAGCTCGAGGTTTCCCTATCACTTGACATTTAAGCTTGAGTTTTCCTTATTCCCAAGTGACCTCCCACTGGTACCTCATGTGCAACTCGCAACACCTCCTTTCTATGCCCTACCGGCAATACTACTTTGATGAACTTCTGCCCACTTTTCATCCACCTGCATATGTAAAGGTCTCCATTTTCTCATCAAGACATCACTTTTACGGTAATAACACTCTGGTATACACTCAGATTCCTTTTCTGTGTATGCTTTCTGATACATCTGTTTTATTTCTATATCTTTTTGTTGTAACTCCGCCAATTTTCCTGAACTAAAAATATCCGCCTCATCCTCCACCTGTTCTTCTTTTTCAACCATCTGATCAAAAATCGTTTCTGATAATTGTACTTCAACTTCATCTTCATTCTTTGATTTCTCCTCTTGTCTTAACCTGTGACTTTGCTACCTTGTTACCACACAATCCGGAAAAACCCCAGAATATTCATCCTTCAACCCTTCAGTTGTCTGATTTTCCACTGGCTTATCAACCACAGTAGGCATCACTCCCACCTGCGATCCAGCTATATCATTACCCAAGATAAACTGCATTCCTGGACAAAATAGTTTATCTTTCTCCTACTACCACTTCACCACTCTTCACTGGACTTTCCAACCTTACATAGAACATAGTAAATACAGCACAGAACAGGCCCTTCGGCCCACGATGTTGTGCCGAACCTTTGTCCTAGATTAATCATAGATTATCATTGAATTTACGGTGCAGAAGGAGGCCATTCGGCCCTTTGAGTCTGCACCGGCTCTTGGAAAGAGCACCCTACCCAAACTCAACACCTCCACCCAACACCAAGGGCAATTTGGACATTAAGGGCAATTTATCATTGGCCAATTCACCGAACCCGCACATCTTTGGACTGTGGGAGGAAACCGGAGCACCCGGAGGAAACCCACGCAGACACGGGGAGGACGGGCAGACTCCGCCCAGACAGTGACCCAAGCCGGAATCGAACCTGGGACCCTGGAGCTGTGAAGCAATTGTGCTATCCACAATGCTACCGTGCTGCCCTTGAGAACAAATAAATCTACACTATATAATTTTACCGTAATCCATGTACCTATCCAGTAGCTGCTTGAAGGTCCCTAATGTTTCCGACTCAACTACTTCCACAGGCAGTGCATTCCATGCCCCCACTACTCTCTGGGTAAAGAACCTACCTCTGATATCCCCCCTATATCTTCCACCTTTCACCTTAAATTTATGTCCCCTTGTAATGGTTTGTTCCACCCGGGGAAAATGTCTCTGACTGTCTACTCTATCTATTCCCCTGATCATCTTATAAACCTCTATCAAGTCGCCCCTCATCCTTCTCCGTTCTAATGAGAAAAGGCCTAGCACCCTCAACCTTTCCTCGTAAGACCTACTCTCCATTCCAGGCAACATCCTGGTAAATCTTCTTTGCACCTTTTCCAAAGCTTCCACATCCTTCCTAAAATGAGGCGACCAAAACTGTACACAGTACTCCAAATGTGGCCTTACCAATGTTTTGTACAGCTGCATCATCACCTCACGGCTCTTAAATTCAATCCCTCTGTTAATGAACGCGAGCACACCATAGGCCTTCTTCACAGCTCTATCCACTTGAGTGGCAACTTTCAAAGATGTATGAACATAGACCCCAAGATCTCTCTGCTCCTCCACATTGCCAAGAACTCTACTGTTAACCCTGTTTTCCGCATTCATATTCGTCCTTCCAAAATGGACAACCTCACACTTTTCAGGGTTAAACTCCATCTGCCACTTCTCAGCCCAGCTCTGCATCCTATCTATGTCTCTTTGCAGCCGACAACAGCCCTCCTTACTATCCACAACTCCACCAATCTTCGTATCATCTGCAAATTTACTGACCCACCCTTCAACTCCCTCATTAATGAAAATCACAAACAGCAGAGGACCCAGAACTGATCCCTGCGGTTTGCCACTGGTAACTGGGATCCAGGCTGAATATTTGCCATCCACCACCACTCTCTGACTTCTATCGGTTAGCCAGTTTGTTATCCAACTGGCCAAATTTCCCACCATCCCATGCCTCCTTACTTTCTGCATAAGCCTACCATGGGGAACTTTATCAAATGCCTTACTAAAATCCATGTACACTACATCCACTGCTTTACCTTCATCCACATGCTTGGTCACCTCCTCAAAGAATTCAATAAGACTTGTAAGGCAAGACCTACCCCTCACAAATCCGTGCTGACTATCCCTAATCAAGCAGTGTCTTTCCAGATGCTCAGAAATCCTATCCTTCAGTACCCTTTCCATTACTTTGCCTACCACCGAAGTAAGACTAACTGGCCTGTAATTCCCAGGGTTATCCCTAGTCCCTTTTTTGAACAGGGGCACGACATTCGCCACTCTCCAATCCCCTGGTACCACCCCTGTTGACAGTGAGGACGAAAAGATCATTGCCAACGGCTCTGCAATTTCATCTCTTGCTTCCCATAGAATCCTTGGATATATCCCGTCAGGCCCGGGGGACTTGTCTATCCTCAAGTTTTTCAAAATGCCCAACACATCTTCCTTCCGAACAAGTATTTCCTCGAGCTTACCAATCTGTTTCACACTGTCCTCTCCAACAATATCGCCCCTCTCATTTGTAAATACAGAAGATAAGTACTCGTTCAAGACCTTTCCTATCTCTTCAGACTCAATACACAATCT
Organism: Scyliorhinus torazame; assembly: GCF_047496885.1. Taxonomy (NCBI): domain Eukaryota; kingdom Metazoa; phylum Chordata; class Chondrichthyes; order Carcharhiniformes; family Scyliorhinidae; genus Scyliorhinus; species Scyliorhinus torazame. The sequence continues at coordinate 84,089,009 of NC_092715.1, read as the reverse complement.
CCCGCTACTGTCCTTGATCGGACCTACCCTCGCTCTAGTCATTCTCATATTTCTCACATATGTGTAAAAGGCCTTGGGGTTTTCCTTGATCCTCCCCGCCAAAGATTGTTCATGCCCTCTCTTAGCTCTCCTAATCCCTTTCTTCAGTTCCCTCCTGGTTATCTTGTATCCCTCCAATGCCCTGTCTGAACCTTGTTTCCTCAGCCTTACATAAGTCACCTTTTTCCTCTTAACAAGACATTCAACCTCTCTTGTCAACCATGGTTCCCTCACTCGACCATCTCTTCCCTGCCTGACAGGGACATACATATCAAGGACACGTAGCACCTGTTCCTTGAACAAGTTCCACATTTCACTTGTGTCCTTCCCTGCCAGCCTATGTTCCCAACTTATGCACTTCAATTCTTGTCTGACAACATCGTATTTACCCTTCCCCCAATTGTAAACCTTGCCCTGTTGCACGTACCTATCCCTCTCCATTACTAAAGTGAAAGTCACAGAATTGTGGTCACTATCTCCAAAATGCTCCCCCACTAACAAATCTATCACTTGCCCTGGTTCATTACCCAGTACTAAATCCAATATTGCCCCTCCTCTGGTCGGACAATCTACATACTGTGTTAGAAAAGCTTCCTGGACACACTGCACAAACACCACCCCATCCAAACTATTTGGTCTAAAGAATTTCCACTCAATATTTGGGAAGTTAAAGTCGCCCATGACTACTACCCTATGACTTCTGCACCTTTCCAAAATCTGTTTCCCAATCTGTTCCTCCACATCTCTGCTACTATTGGGGGGCCTATAGAAAACTCCTAACAAGGTGACTGCTCCTTTCCTATTTCTGACTTCAACCCATACTACCTCAATAGGGTGATACTCCTTGAACTGCCTTTCTGCAGCTGTTATACTATCTGTAATTAATAATGCCACCCCCCCATCTCTTTTACCACCCTCTCTAATCTTATTGAAACATCCATAACCAGGGACCTCCAACAACCATTTCTGCCCCTCTTCTATCCAAGTTTCCGTGATGGCCACCACATCGTAGTCCCAAGTACCGATCCATGCCTTAAGTTCACCCACCTTATTCCTGATGCTTCTTGCGTTGAAGTATACACACTTCAACCCATCTCCGTGCCTGCAAGTACTCTCCTTTGTCAGTGTTCCCTTCCCCACTGCCTCATTACACGCTTTGACGTCCTGAACATCGGCTACCTTAGTTGCTGGACTACAAATCCGGTTCCCATTCCCCTGCCAAATTAGTTTAAACCCTCCCGAAGAGTACTAGAAAACCTCCCTCCCAGGATATTGGTGCCCCTCTGGTTCAGATGCAACCCGTCCTGCTGGTACAGGTCCCACCTTCCCCAGAATGCGCTCCAATTATCCAAATACCTGAAGCCCTCCCTCCTACACCATTCCTGCAGCCACGTGTTCAACTGCACTCTCTCCCTATTCCTAGCCTCACTATCACGTGGCACCGGCAACAAACCAGAGATGACAACTCTGTCTGTCCTTGCTTTTAACTTCCAGCCTAACTCCCTAAACTTGTTTATTACCTCCACACCCCTTTTCCTACCTATGTCGTTGGTATCAATGAGCACCACGACTTCTGGCTGCTCACCCTCCCCCTTAAGGATCCTGAAGACACGATCCGAGACATCCCTGGCCCTGGCACCCGGGAGGCAACATACCTTCCGGGAGTCTCGCTCGCGACCACAGAATCTCCTATCTATTCCCCTAACCATTGAATCTCCTACAACTATTGCTTTTCTATTCTCCCCCCTTCCCTTATGAGCCCCAGAGCTAGACTCAGTGCCAGAGACCTGGCCGCTAGGGCCTTCCCCCGGTAGGTCATCCCCCCCAACAGCATCCAAAACGGTATACTTGTTTTGAAGGGGAACGGCCACGAGGGATCCCTGCACTGTCTGCCTGTTTGTTTTTTTCCCCCTGACTGTAACCCAGCTATTCTTGTCCTGTACCTTGGGTATGGTTACCTCCTTGTAACTCTTCTCAATCACCCCCTCTGCCTCCCGGATGATCCGAAGTTCATCCAGCTTCAGCTCCAGTTCCCTAACACGGTCTTTGAGGAGCTGAAGTTGGGTGCACTTCCCGCTGGTATAGTCAGTGGGGACACCGGTGGTATCCCTCACCACCCACATCCTACAGGAGGAGCATGTAACTGGCCTAGCCTCCATCCCCTCTTACCTGACAGAATATAGCTGCCCTGTGGACTAACTAGATCTCCGCCCTCCGACCCTGCTCCCAGTCAGCTACACTCTCTGTAAACTCCTGGCTCTCTTCGCACTCTTTGCGGAAATGTCGGAAACAAAATGAAAGGAGCACCTTACTCCCTCCTCACCTAACTCCCTCGGTCACCAAACTCTCACTATCGCACTCAAATGCACCAAATTCAGCACTCCCTCAGTCACCAAACTCTCACTATAGCACTCAAATGCACCAAATTCAGCACTCCCTCAGTCACCAAACTTTCACTATAGCACTCAAATGCACCAAATTCAGCACTCCCTCAGTCACCAAACTCTCACTATCGCACTCAAATGCACCAAATTCAGCACTCAGTGCAATATATAATTGAACACTACTCCTCGCACCCTGAATTCCACATATTACCACCTTTCCTGGCAACATTCTTCCCAAACTAAATAACTCCTCATCTCTTACCATTAAAGATTGACTAGCTCCTGTATCTCTTAAAATTGCGACTTCTTTACATGCTCCTCCTCTTCTCCTGATACACATGAGTAAACTTTACCCACACAAGTAAATTCTTTAAAGATATCTGGCACTGTCTCATCAATCACCTCTTGATCAGGCTGTACAATCTTTTGCACCTCTTTCGCTTCACTTGGGCTTTCCTTTACCACTTTAACAAACCCCACTGTCTTATCCTGTTTTCCCACATCAGCCTTCCCAGTGCTTTTCTTCAACCACCAACACTGACTTTACATGGCCTAGTTTATTACAGTGAAAACATTTGAGACTTTTCATTTCTTTTCTACCCTCCTGGATTTCTTTTTTAATCTGAGGTTCACTCTCCTTATTATCTGCCATCAGATCACCTTTACCTTTACCACTTGAGTATTCGCATGTCCCCAGTTTCTATCCGTCACAGGCTGAAACTTATGTCGGAAACCAAACTTTGATTTATGAACTAATTCATAATCATCTGCCATTTCTGCTGCTAACCTCGCAGCATAACCCTCCGTTCTTCCACATGAGTTCTCACTACATCAAGAATTGAATTTTTAAACTCCTCCAAAAGTATAATTTCTCTGAGAGCTTCATACGTTTGGTCTATTTTCAAAGCTCTTATCTACCTATCAAAATTACTCTGTTTGAGCCTTTCAAACTCCATGTATGTTTGACCAAATTCTTTCCTTAAATTTCTAAATCTTTGTCTGTAGGCTTCAGGCACTAGTTCATATGCACCTCAGATGGATTTTTTCACCTCCTCATATGTCCCAGTGTAGAGGGTGCCATCTCCGCTACTCCACTACTGGGCCGATATCTGGGGTTTGAATATCTGTGTGTGTCTCTCTCCAGCTGGCACTGAAACTTCAGAGGCCAGGGGATGTCGCACTGGGACACTTCCACTGAAGAGAGCACTGATTCAAGCCTGCCGTTTATTCCTAACCGACAGCCTGAGACTTATATCACACAGATCTCCAGACCCCTACCAATACCCAGGTGATTCTCTCTCTTGCCGGTGGTGCAACACCCACCCGGTTCCTACTCCACTAGAGTAGCTTTCCCAAGAGAGAGAATAGGACACCGCTGTTTATTTCCTAACCAGCAGTCTGTCCTGAGTGAATCGCTCAAGATGACCCTCGATTCCTGAACCCGGAATTAAGGTGAGGAGTATTTTAACAATGACTTGGTCAGAGATCGCTGGTGAAAGATTGAAGAATTTAAACGACTCCAATTATCATCAAATCAAGGTTTATTGCAAAACCCAGGTCAAAATCATCAACAGAAGAAACACAATAAAATCTTATGCTCTAATACACACTAAGTCTATTCAAAAGTAATATAGCGGACACAACGAAAATTCTTATGATTACACAGTTTTTAGCAATATCACAAGGCACAAAACAAGTTCCCTTCCCCAAAGCCTCAACCACTATTAAAGTCAAGGGAGTTTTGCAAGCTGCTGCAGGGTACTTACGGTCACAGGCTGCAGAGGTCAAGTCAGGGGTGCAGAGGTCGAGCCAAGAACGAAGAGACCCCCAATCGAAAACACAGCCCCTTTTATATTGTTTTACCTGGCTTTGTCCTGTGATCGGCCAGCCCCTTTTGCATTGAAAAAGGTAAGATTTAAAGTTCCCGCTGGTCCCGCCCCCTTTGAGCCGGTCAGAGCTGTATGTTTCCGGGTATTCCTTGCAGGTCCGCTTCTTCCAGCTAGGCAGACCTGCGCGATTTGAATTTGGCGCTGGCTCCGCCCCCTCCTTCCAGTGAGTTTCTGCCGGTAGCTTCTGTCAAGATTGGAGTACCTCCCCCAGGTCCGCCTCCAACTTGGTTTTTTCTACCGTCCGCGATTTGAATTTGGCGCTGGCTCCGCCCCCCTCCTCCCAGTGAGTTTCTGCCGGTAGCTTCTGTCAAGATTGGAGTACCTCCCCCAGGTCCGCCTCCAACTTGGTTTTTTCTACCGCCCGCGATTTGAATTTGGCGCTGGCTCCGCCCCCTCCTCCCAGTGAGTTTCTGCCGGTAGCTTCTGTCAAGATTGGAGTACCTCCCCCAGGTCCGCCTCCAACTTGGTTTTTTCTACCGCTTATCTTCTAGGGGCTTTTCCAGCGCAATATGCTGAACCCAGACAGTCTGTTTTCTAGGATAACGAGGTTAGGCTCTCTTGTGGAGAATTTCAGTGTCTTCCAGCTGCTCCGGAGATGGCTGCTATTCTCACCTCGCTATGTTGATGGGGTGTTAATTGGATTCTGCTCTGGTGGAGGCCAGGTCATTTACATTTGCATGGGGCTATGACCATCCCATTGTCCTGCTTGCATGCAAGCCTCCTGTGTATTCCCGTGCCCCTTTGTCTGTGTTTTGATGTTATCTCGTTGTCTGGCTCCTTCTTCCTTGTAGCTCCTAGGGGGGGGTTGTAAATATTTATGTCCCTACTCAGCTCAGCGGACCAAGCCTGCTGGGAAAACTGGTTCTGTTCTCTTGGCTGAAAAGTCAGTTTACAGTCTCTGAGTTTTTATGCTTGGGCAGTTCCAAAAGGGCCGAATTGCCCGAAAACCTTACAGATGCCCCTTCGATACGTCCCTACCTGCTTGGACCGTATCGACACAGGTGAAGGGCAATTATTTCCTTTTGTGTGGACCGTAGGTCCCCCCCAACAACATGCGAAATTACAATTCCCAAGACAGTTCCCTTAATCTAGGCTACCCCTGATTTCAATGAGAGGGAAAGACAAGACCATACTTAATTCAAGCAGACAGTAACATATACACATTTCACCGGAACCCCAAACGTAAGGGTCCCTGTACATATATCACAATCAAGTACACATTTCACCGGGACCCCAAACGTAAGGGTCCCTGTACATATATCACAATCAAGTACACATTTCACCGGGACCCCAAACGTAAGGGTCCCTGTACATATATCACAATCAAGTACACATTTCACGCGAATCCATACAACTATTTACAATTGCATCTGTTTATTTCACCAAGGATCCTCCTTTCTTGGCTGCACTTCGCTTCTTCCCGTTGAGGGCTCTTCATTTATCCTCCATCGTCGATACCTGCAGCTGAGAGGTTCAGTCCAACTGAGGCGACAGCATAATGTACCCCCTGTACAACATTTCCTTTGTGGGGGCAAACACTAAACCATTCTCAGGCCCCCCCCTGGTGGTGATCGGACAGTTGTGAGGGTCGATCGTTTGGGCTGTGGGCAGGGGTCGCTTTACCTGAACCAGCAGTTCGGTAGCTTCTACAGTCATCCCTTCCCTGGGCGTTACACATCCCTCCCCACTGCGGTCAATTTATCCCGTTCCCTGGGTTCTGCCACCACTTTACAAAAGTGATTAATGCCCCTTGTGGACATGCCTTGGTAGATCCCCATGAACACAAATAAATGCCCCGGTCAGAAGCCCACCACTTATCCCCGCAAACGGTGATCCTACCCGGTGACCCCGTGATGGTCCGTTAGGTGTTGGTGTCCAGGCGTTCCCAGTCCGAGGACCGATCCCTCATGTCCAGCCTCAGCTTCCTGGGCCACCACCATCTCCCCAAAGGAACGTCCCCCTCACAGGTTAAACACACCCGCCTGCCCTCAGTCACCCTAACCCGGTCAGTCGAAGGACTCTTCTGTCTCGCCTCTGCGGAGTTCTCCCGGTCCCACCATCGCCAGGATCATCAAACTCCACATCGTCGGGTGCCCCATCTGTAAAAAACAAACCACATCCTTGCCTCCACAGAATTACCTACCTTGAAGTGTATGGGTTCTATCCAGCGGCGGCAGCAGCTCCCGCTTTGAAGTTGCCGCAGCCTGTCTGTGATTCTGTGTTTACAGCCCGGCTCCCCAGGGTCCTAGTGCCTGCCGCTATCCGGCGGCAGCAGCAGCTCCCGCTTTGAAGTTGCCGCAGCCTGTCTGTGATTCTGTGTTTACAGCCCGGCTGCACCAGGGTCCTAGTGCCTGGTGCTTCATCATTTTACCCTTGCACCAGGCGCTTCTGTGTTCCCACGATCCTAAATACTTCACACACAACTACACACTAATTAGAACTAGCAGGGGGAAAGAAAAAGGAATATGATATATACAATGCCACCCGTCTCCGGGTGGCCAAATTAAAACTGTGCCCCGCTAAACTGGGGCAGTTCACCTGTTTGGTCCAACGGCTCGGGCCAGACCGTCCCCTCCCGGGGGTTCGGGCTGCCCCTTGCCTCTCCTTCCCCAACAGGGTTCGGTGGTCCCTCATCGTTCCCTTCTACTCGGGCCCCCTTACTGCGGGACCGGGTTCTAGGGAGTTGTGAGGGTGACCATCTTAGAGGGGGCTTGGAGACCCGATTGCTCCTTCGTCCCCTGACTGGTTCCCAAGCCCAAGGTGATACCTCCACTTCCTCCGCCTCCTTAGCCTCTATACTAAGGCAGGCCACCTGACCCACAGGTAAGGGCTTGGGAATCGTTACTGTCCCTGGGCTGGGTGCTTGCAGCACTGTCGGTCTCTTTGGGACTGCCCCTTCGGGACAGCACCTTGTCACCGGTTGTGTGACCGTGGAGTCAGGGACCTCCCCCACCGTCGTTAATTCTGCGGGGGGTTTCTCCACTACCACCCCCAGTCTTCCCCCCACCTTGCTCTTTCTTGCCCTTATGGGGTGGAACAATTTAAATTGACTGATGTGGCGTTCGCATGGGTCCCACCTTAAGGGATTTAAACTGCAAATAGCCCCTGAGGCAGCCTCCAGAATGGGACCCTGCACCTGGACCGGACCAGGGTCTGGGGCTAGAACTACCCCTGCGCTCCCTTTTTCCTGAGGCTGCTCCCTGGGTAGTCATACGGGTTCTTGTGGTGTGGGTGCGGGCAGGCCCTGGCCCGTTGCCATTGCCACCTGTCCCGACCCAGCTGCTAGGCTCTGCAAAAAGGCTAAAAGTTTCTTTACCTCGAAGGTTTCCGGGGCAGCTGCTCCTGCCGCCGGGGTCTGACTCTCTACTGCGGGAGCCCTCTCCTCCTTGCTAGGGTTTTTACATTCCCTCTTGAAATGCCCGGCCTTCCCACACCCGTAGCATAAGTATTCCTCATGCTTCCACTCTCTCTTAGGGGCTGCTGGCGCGATTTCATGCACCCTACCCTTAAGGGGCTTGTCCTCACCCCTCTCCCCATTACGATATGCGAGGGTAAGTTTCCTAAGGACCTCTTCCTCATTAAGGGCCGGGGTCTGCGGGTCGAACCAGTGTTCGGCTTTTGCCCTAACGTTAGGGAGACAGTTGGCAACTAGGGTCTTCAGCCAGTGGGCGGTTCTTTCCCCTAAATTCCGTCTATCCACGGGAACCCCGCATGCCTCCATATAGACAGTCCACAGTCTGTCTGCGAACATGGTGGGAGATTCCCCTGGTTGCTGCTTGGTTTCCCCCACCCTCATGAAAGGGCTTCCCAGATTCAAGCCCATTGCCTCCAGAACAGCAGTCTGTGCTGCCGCCCAGGTGTCAGGTCTTCCCCCATTCCCAGAGGTCACTGTCCTGCATAGCTGGGCATCTAGGGTTATCAGGAGCATCTTTATTTGCTCCCCTTCGTCGCAGTCATTGATGTTGGCTGCCTGTTCCACCTCCATAAAATGCAGCGACGGATCCCCCTTTTGAGTTAGTCTGGGAACGTGGGCCACCATCCCCCTGAGCGCGGATGCCCCATGAGGAACGATAATGTCGCCCTCAACCGGTCCCCTATTTGCCATCCCCGCCGGGGGACCATACCTCCTTTGCCTGACAGGGCACATCTGCCCTACCTGGGGTTCCTGCTCCTCCTCCCCACTGTCCAGCTCTCCTGCCCCGTTGGGTAGCCCCCCTGTCCCCGGGCTAACTACCCATATAGGAGACGCCGCTATCTGGGGATACACCACTGACCCCCCTTGGACCTGCCCCTGACCGGGCGGTCCAAACCCTACCTGCTGACCCGGCCCCGTCACCGGCATCCCAGGCAGTGGTCTGTCCTCATCCCATGGGGACCCACATACGAAACCAGGCGGACACGCCTCCAGCTGGGGGTACCCTGCCGACCCCCCTTGGACTTGCCCTTGAACGTGCAGTCCGTTCCCCGCCTGCCGACCCGGGCACGATCCCGGTGCCTCAGGAGGCGGTCTATTCCCCTTGGCCTGTGGGGAATTATCCGCTGCGAGGAGCACCTTGCCCCTTGGGGACCCCCCTGGACCTACCAGGTGTATCTGTCCCCTGACCTTGGACAAGGCCTCCTCCAACTCCGTTATTCGTGCCTGGCACGGCCCATGGGCACAGTCCCCTACTTCCTCGCGAGCCACTCGGTACGCTGCCTGGATGTCCCGGTACTTCCCCTCCAGCTTCCTACACTGCTCTGTACTCCGAGCATAGAGTTCCTGGAGCCTCCGTTCCTTTTCTTTACCCTCCACTATCTGGCAGTGGAGATAGTCCTTCTCACACCGGTTAGACTCGCTTTCCTGTTTCATTTCTGCCATTTCTTCCCGCAGTCGTTCCGCTGCGCTAGCGCTGTCCCCTGCGCTGGCCCTCACTTCTCTCAACTCCTGCTCTAATTCTTCGACCCTATCCTCTGTCTTGACTACCTGCTCGGACAGGCAAACCAGCCAAACTGCCTTCTCCAAGTGCCTTTTGTGCGCCTTGCTTTCTGTCCATGCAGCCGCTGCCATTACCGGTTGCTCCGCATTGATCAATTCTGAGACCCAAGGTTTGGTGAGGTTGACCTTTTGCCACAAATATGAGGATATTCTCTCCTCCATTTTGCTTCGTTCCCTCACCCCCTCTGCCAAGTCATATACTCCAAACCACCGGGCTCCTGCCGCGGTCGCCATTGTAGAGGGTGCCATCTCCGCTACTCCACTACTGGGCCGATATCTGGGGTTTGAATATCTGTGTGTGTCTCTCTCCAGCTGGCACTGAAACTTCAGAGGCCAGGGGATGTCGCACTGGGACACTTCCACTGAAGAGAGCACTGATTCAAGCCTGCCGTTTATTCCTAACCGACAGCCTGAGACTTATATCACACAGATCTCCAGACCCCTACCAATACCCAGGTGATTCTCTCTCTTGCCGGTGGTGCAACACCCACCCGGTTCCTACTCCACTAGAGTAGCTTTCCCAAGAGAGAGAATAGGACACTGCTGTTTATTTCCTAACCAGCAGTCTGTCCTGAGTGAATCGCTCAAGATGACCCTCGATTCCTGAACCCGGAATTAAGGTGAGGAGTATTTTAACAATGACTTGGTCAGAGATCGCTGGTGAAAGATTGAAGAATTTAAACGACTCCAATTATCATCAAATCAAGGTTTATTGCAAAACCCAGGTCAAAATCATCAACAGAAGAAACACAATAAAATCTTATGCTCTAATACACACTAAGTCTATTCAAAAGTAATATAGCGGACACAACGAAAATTCTTATGATTACACAGTTTTTAGCAATATCACAAGGCACAAAACAAGTTCCCTTCCCCAAAGCCTCAACCACTGTTAAAGTCAAGGGAGTTTCGCAAGCTGCTGCAGGGTACTTACGGTCACAGGCTGCAGAGGTCAAGTCAGGGGTGCAGAGGTCGAGCCAAGAACGAAGAGACCCCCAATCGAAAACACAGCCCCTTTTATATTGTTTTACCTGGCTTTGTCCTGTGATCGGCCAGCCCCTTTTGCATTGAAAAAGGTAAGATTTAAAGTTCCCGCTGGTCCCGCCCCCTTTGAGCCGGTCAGAGCTGTATGTTTCCGGGTATTCCTTGCAGGTCCGCTTCTTCCAGCTAGGCAGACCTGCGCGATTTGAATTTGGCGCTGGCTCCGCCCCCTCCTTCCAGTGAGTTTCTGCCGGTAGCTTCTGTCAAGATTGGAGTACCTCCCCCAGGTCCGCCTCCAACTTGGTTTTTTCTACCGTCCGCGATTTGAATTTGGCGCTGGCTCCGCCCCCCTCCTCCCAGTGAGTTTCTGCCGGTAGCTTCTGTCAAGATTGGAGTACCTCCCCCAGGTCCGCCTCCAACTTGGTTTTTTCTACCGCCCGCGATTTGAATTTGGCGCTGGCTCCGCCCCCTCCTCCCAGTGAGTTTCTGCCGGTAGCTTCTGTCAAGATTGGAGTACCTCCCCCAGGTCCGCCTCCAACTTGGTTTTTTCTACCGCTTATCTTCTAGGGGCTTTTCCAGCGCAATATGCTGAACCCAGACAGTCTGTTTTCTAGGATAACGAGGTTAGGCTCTCTTGTGGAGAATTTCAGTGTCTTCCAGCTGCTCCGGAGATGGCTGCTATTCTCACCTCGCTATGTTGATGGGGTGTTAATTGGATTCTGCTCTGGTGGAGGCCAGGTCATTTACATTTGCATGGGGCTATGACCATCCCATTGTCCTGCTTGCATGCAAGCCTCCTGTGTATTCCCGTGCCCCTTTGTCTGTGTTTTGATGTTATCTCGTTGTCTGGCTCCTTCTTCCTTGTAGCTCCTAGGGGGGGTTTGTAAATATTTATGTACTTATGTCCCTACTCAGCTCAGCGGACCAAGCCTGCTGGGAAAACTGGTTCTGTTCTCTTGGCTGAAAAGTCAGTTTACAGTCTCTGAGTTTTTATGCTTGGGCAGTTCCAAAAGGGCCGAATTGCCCGAAAACCTTACACCAGATACCTCCTCCGGTCGTGATGCAAACACTTCACTATCCCTACCTATCAGTTTTGTTTGAATTAGTAATACCCACATGTCCTGTGGCCATTTCATTTGTTTAGCTACCTTCACAAATGAAATGAAAGAGGCTTCTACCTCCTTGTCGTCAAACCTTGGCAATGCTTGGACATATCTAAATAGATTCCCACCAAGCCTTTGACTTTGACGCTCTCTCTCACTATCCTCATCACTATCATCCAACTGTACGTTTCCCTTTACTTTTGCCAATTTTAACTGACTGTCATGTTTCATGGCCATTTTCTGAAGTTCAAACTCTCTCCCTTTAACTTTTTCCCTGATCTGTATCTCCCATTCTCTTTCTTTTTGTTCTGCTAGGGCTATTCTTTCTGTTTTCCTTTCTTCTCTCTCTTTTTCCTCTCTCTCTCTCTTTCTCTTCCTTTTTCCTCTCTCTCTTTCTCTTTTGTATTCAAGCTGCTTTAATTCTTTCTCATGTTCCATTTGTTTAATTTGCAACTGAATTTTTGCTATTTCCAATGAGTCAAACTGTATCTCAGGCAACTTTAAATGCTTAGCCACCGCTATAATTACCTCATCTTTTCGCGTTTTGTCAGGTAGTGTTAACTGCAATGTTTTTGCCAAATCTAACAGTCTGCTTTTAGTCTCTGTCCATAAGATACTGCGCGTGACCGTCTCCACCCCCAAAAACTTCTGAACCTCTGAAAGAGCCATTGTCCACAGCACACTCCCTACTTAAATTAGAATACCACACCCGAAAAGCACCCACAATATGCTCACCCCTCACTGTCTTTAAGTTCACTAAGCCAATCCAATAGATAGACTTTTATCCCTCTCGAGCCCCCAATTTGTTATGGGCCAGGGTTTAGAGAACCCAAAAGTGTATCATGGAGTTCACCTGGCCCACAACTTTGAATAGATTGTGTATGGGGATCACACGGCCCACTCTACAGGTGTGGCACAGCAGAAATGGAAAAGTATTTTTTAAAGTAAAACAATGTTTATTCTATGAACTCAAGTTAACCTTTTTAAAACATACAGTGAACATCTTAGCAACCATCAATTCAAATACAACCACCAAAGAATACAGCACTATGTAATGCTTAATAACTTCCCAAACAACATCCAGAAGACAGAAGAAACACCTTGCAACAGAAGCACATTAGGTTAAAGTCACTACTGTTCTTAGTTTTAAATCACCAGGATCGATTTACAGTCTTTAGATAACAGAGAGAGATTCATACACCTTCTGGCTCTGACTGCAGCTATCCAGATCTGAAAACGAAACTAAAACACACCCTGCAACTGGCTCAAAAACGAAAGTAAAAAGCTGACAGACAGCCCAGCTCCACCCACACTCTGACATCACTGATAAACACCCATTTCTTAAAGGTACATTTCTTAAACACCCATTTCTTAAAGGTACTCTCACATGACAAGCAGGAGTAGGCCATTATCCTTTCCACAACATGTATGGTTAGAGTCTGGAATAAACCTCCTGAGGGGGTGGTGGAGGCAAGTCTGATCAAGATATTCAAAAGGGAATTGGATTGTGATCTGAGGAAATATGCAAGGTTATGCAGAAAAGACGGGGAAGTGGGACTAGGCAGAATGCTCATTCAGAGAGCCAGTGCAGATTCAATGGGCCAAATAGCCTCCTTCTGTGCTGTAAAGATTCTCTGGAAAATATATATGTATCCATAATTGGGGATTAAGAGTGGATGCTAATATTCAGGAAATACCAGTCAGTCTGGAAACCATTCTGCGGAACATAGCCCAAGCTCCACTCACATAAAAACAGAACACCTCACAAGAGTTTAAGGGAGACTGAACACCAGCATTAGAGCTGGAATTTTACAAATGCAAGTGCTGCCAACTGGGCTGAAGCAAGGTTTACCAGCTGCAATTAGGTGGCCATTGCTGGAGCCCACCTGGAGGCCTGGAGGATGAGGATGCATTACTCGTCATGTATTGTTGAAGACAGGAAAATGAGTGTTTGGCAGGACTGATTAAGGATTCTGAGAATAGGTTGTGAAATTATCAGGGAGATGGTTGTTGCTGCCGGAGGCTCCTCCCTGAGCCATGCAGTGTTCAAAAAGGAGTACCCCTCCAGACCCCCCTGGGAGGCACACAGGATTTACCTGACGGTCTCTCTAAGAAGCAGTGGGTACTCCTGACACATGCAAAATGCCCACTGAGGTAGAAAGAGGTCCTTAACTGGTCACTTTGGTGGCACAATTGAGCTCCAGGCATGTGACTGATCTGCCACTGGCCACTGGCAAAGTGGCATGGTAACAAGAAAATGTCAGAACAAACCAGTCTATACTTTCCCGGGTCATTTTGCCAGCCTATTCGCCTCCCAGTTAACCCCAAAGGGCTAGTAAAATTCAGCCCACAGACTTTCTGTTCCCCGCTTCCAATTCCTCATTGACAAGTCCTACCATCATATTTCAACTGAGATATCAACAGAATATTGTGTCCTCCACCATGGTGAATATGATGGAGTGGGCATGTAATCAAGTAGCAGAGTGGAGAGGGGTACCCTGCCACTTTCCCACCTCCACCCTGATTAAATCAGACCTTGGGAGATCTCCGCGGAGGAAACAGATGAAGTGTCACAGCTATCACCTGCACCATCCACCATCGCAGAGACACACACCTCAGTGGATGACCTTCACTTCGGGGTCACTATCTCGTGAGCAGCATACTGCTTCTGATCACATCAGTTGGAGAGAGGAGCATCCCAGGGACTGGACAGTCAGAGCTCTGCTGGAGCCTTGGTCTCAGCTATGCCCAGCTATGTGCCATGCTTCTGGATATGTTCATCCCTCAGCTGCTGGAAATGCAAAGGTAGAGCCAGGAATACCAGGAATGGTTGTCAATGATATTCCAGCGACTGCAAGATTAATTGGAGGAGTCTCAAAGCCTCTTGTTGCAGGAAATGTTGACGGATTTGCTTAACAATAATCTTCGTTAGTGTCACAAGTAGGTTTACATTAACACTGCAATGAAGTTACTGTGAAAATCCCCCAGTTGCCACACTCTGGCGCCTGTTCGTGTACACTGAGGGAGAATTCAGAATGTCCAATTCACCTAACAAGCACGTCTTTGGACTGTGGGAGGAAACCGAGTGCCTGGAGGAAACCCACACAGACACAGGGAGAACATGCAGACTCCACACAGACAGTGACCCAAGCCGGGAATTGAACTCGGGCTCCTGCCACTGTGAAGCAACAGCGCTAACCACTGTGCTCCTGTGCCACCCACCCAAGCCAACACTGCAAGGGTGGCATCTGCAGTAGAAAGCCTGGGGCAAGATATCAGAGCCATGACTTGAGAACTCTACAGCATGGCTCAATCCCTGGGACCATGGGTGAGTGGTTCAACACCATGGTGCAGGCAATGGCAGGCCTCCAGGACTGGCAGTGTCAGCTGACATTGAGGCTTCTGGAACTCACTCCAGCTGCCCCTCCTTTCCATGGAATAACCCAGGGGCCCAGGAGCATCTGGAGGGATGAGGAAGCACTGGAGAACCTCCCAGGGCCTTCTACTCAGGAGAGACTGGGAGTGACCAGCCCTTCTGCCATGGCAGGCACTGGGGTCTGCCAATTATGCTTACACATCCCCTCTCAATCCCCTGCACCCAACACTTTATCCTTGAAACATGAGTTTTCACCTGTATCCTTGACCTGAGAATGTGGACAACTGACATTGTTAAGGGTTAACTCATGATGACCAATCAGTTTAATGAGCATGAGTCTCAGGAATGTTAGAGGGCACAATTATTATCCGAATCAGAGATAGTCTTAAGAGTGTCAGGATATCAGACAAGACCCCAACTTTTGTTCGGACACTGGATGAGAACCCTAAACAAGTTTTCAATTTGTACAATTGTGAGGAATGGATGCTTTGCCCCAGGAGTGATGACTCTGACCAATATGTACCTTTTATGTTTAAAATCAATTTTAATTTAAACACAGAATTAACCACAAAAATATAAAAGAAACAGCTCTACAATTAACAGTTAAACAGTTATTAAAATAAATGTAAAAACATAACTTACACCTTTACTCTAGCTACTCCAACCACATAACCCCAATACAGTTCAAATGTCACTTATAAGTAAAGTTGACTGAACAAGTTATCTGCTTACATATGCAGACCTTTGGAAATAGAGAGAGAGACCATTTTCAGGAAAAACCTGAAATCCTTCAGTCTTGTCAAGCTCAATTCCTAACAAAACTGTCGACTGCAGACAAACCTGGCTCCTCCCATTAATTACATCACCTGTATCAGACTAAGATGTCTCATGACCTGCTTAACTCGAACTAAATAAATTCCCTCAAATTATCCTGCAAACTCCTGCAATCAAAATAATGTTCAATTAGCCATCTCTCTGTAAACAGGTAAATGGTTAAAGTCAATAATTACCCCACCTTTTACAACACACACCTCAATTACAGCTTCAGTAGACATGCTGCCTGTATGTATTTTAAACCACAGTTTTTAATAACATTACTTCTCAAATATGAAATATAATGTATATCAATTTCTATAAAATTCACAGGAGGCACCCTTCTTATTGAGGCTGCATCATCCCAAGATCTCATTGTGTCAGGCCTTTATACACTTAAGACACCTGGACAGATTAGAAATGCTTGTCCACATGCCTCCCCAGGCTGGTCACTGTCCTGCCTGGGGTTTCACCCAACCAGCCTCTTAGGCCAGCCTTCTTCAGTCTCATCACACCCTTCCCCAGCTCCATGAACTTCACACTGCTAGATGCTCCATAACCCATGTCAATACAGCTGAGTAACTCAATGCACATTTTCATTTCCTGACAACACAAGTCTGCAGACTGGTCCACCGCTCTCTAAGCTTTTTAAAATGCACAACCTGCAGACTGACACAGCGCTCTGAAAACTTGTAAACAATTCACAGCCTGCAGGCTTTAGGACAACTATAATTGTCATAATTCCCATCCCAATGGAGGCTCCAAGCCCCCCACACCCACCCACACCCCAAATCCAATGAACCACACCCCCTCTGGAGCTGGCCAGTGGGAACTGTCTCCCTGTGCACCCTGGTACAAGGTGGAGAGGGGGCTCACCTCCATCCTCCTTTTTGGAGGTCATGGTACCTGGTTCCCGTTCAACATGCTGGTGGGTGGGAAGATTCAATGAGATCTGAAGGTTTGACTTTAAACTTGCTAATTATATTAAAATGTATTCAAATTCATTCAATTCAGGGTCTCGCCCTTCCTTATCACGTCATTGGGGAGGGCCCAGGAATATTGCATTCCAAAATCTCACCAGTGCGAATTCCATTTTTGGCCTCTCGTGATATGTTGCAGCAATTATGGATCTGCACCCATGGTTAACGGATCAGCAAAATCGCCCCCACTGGCTGTTTCTCTCTCCACAGATGCTGCCTGGCCTGCCGAGCATTTTCAATTAATATTTTAGATTTCCAGCACCTTCGGTTCTTTGCTCTCCTATTATGGGCTCCATGTAAGTGTGGCTAGTTCCAATTTAAAATGAGAAAATATTTATCACTCAATGCAAAGTATAATTTTTCTGTTAACAAGGCCCACTTGTGCAGTATCAATAGCACATTATGGCAGATGAATTCATTGGTGCTGATTTACTGAAAGGTTTTTCCATTTGTAAACTTGGAAGTGAAGCCAGGAGTTGTGCACCAATATAATATATCACCGTCAGTTCAAAATATTCTAATTTTTACATAGGATTCTTGTTTATGGTGCTTGTGTGGTTCTAGCTTTTTGTTGTTCGGATGTTGCAGAGCTGATTCAGCTTGAAAGATTCAGGCCTTCAAATGAAGAACCTATTAAGGAGTCACTACATTGATTGGTACATTATGCTGACTACACCACCGCTGACTACACCACTCAGGCACAATTCTTATTGCCTACAGTTTTATCTAATAGATGAATTTCATTCAGCATGCATGAGGAAGGCACCTCCTGTAGCTTTTTTCTCTAGTCATATTGCTAATTGAATTTGAAAATAGAAGGCTCTTATAAATAACTGAAGAGGAAAACAGAAGAGAATGAGGCATGGACAAATAAAGTGGAGGACCTGCCCTTCAGCAGATCCCTACTTGCACTCATTAAGGTGACATATTTAGGAAATAGACCAAATTGAATGTTCTTTTCATCAAGAGCTACAGTCCTGCGGTCGGGGTCTCCCTCCAACCGATGGCCTTAGCAGCATCTTGCCTCTTTAATTTACTACCTTTCCACAAGCTAAAGGACACCTCCAGATTGAAGTGCCACCCACCACACTGCCTCAGCAGCATCCACTTATCTCGGTGGGGTTGTTGGCGTGACATCGCTGCAGCTCTCTGTGCCTCGGGACACTGGCTGCCATCTTTAATTGGATGTGAAGTGTGGAGTTAACCAATTCAGAGTATGCCTCATGGATGTTTGTGCTAGCAAATTTGCTAACAGTATGAGCAGGCTTGGAACTTCCATACAGGACTGACTTTGAGCCCTGAGGCCCACTGGAACATCCAACCACAATTGTCAGCTCCAAGCAATTCTGGGTGAAGAATTGCATGGCTACAGAAAGGGTCGATTCCCTCCCTTCTGCCTCAGCAATATGCCTTAGCACAGACACTCACGTCTGCATGATGTACATTTCTCATCACCTACACCAACTATTTCTCAGCCTCAAAGATAAATTGTCAATTTATTGTCAGTTGTGATGTGGAGGCCAAGACGCACAAAGAAACAATCCAAGCTGACTTGATGTATGACCTTTATAGATAATAGATAGCAATGAGTTCATCCGTCAGACTGGCTGGATTTGAAATGAAGTCCCAGTGCATTACTCGGTCCCCAAAGGATCAGAAGATGAAACAGTACCAAATATAATAGAAAATATCAGAAACTGCAAGAGATGCACACTATTCTGCAGGATTCTTTTTAATATGTGGAACTCCCAGTACAGTGAATACAGTGAAGTAATAAAGAGGTGAGACAGAGTAGGATTGTGAATTTTCAGCCTCCGTGTTTTGTATTTCAAATAAAAATTATTTGAAACTAAAGAGTAATTAGTTGTCTGCTTTACATTTTTAAAAATCAAAAAATGTACAAATTATTAGCAATAATAAACATGGCTTAATTGCAATTTTAAAACAAATTCTGTAAAGTATAACATAGCTTTTTACACAGTTGCATAATAAGCTTCAAAATAAATACATTTAACAGTTCCAACACTCTGTTGGCTTGTCTACCACATTCTACCCTTTGAAGACTTGAGGTCATCCAAAGATCTGTGGCTCATATCTTAATTTACACCAAATCTTATTTGCATATCACCCCCAGTGCTTGCTGACTTACATTGGCTCCTGGTCAAGCAACTTTGTGATTTTAATATTTTCATCCAAATTTTCAAATCACTTCATGGCCTCTGCCCCTCCTCCAATGCCCAACCTACCCCATCCCCCAACTGTTGACCCCCCTCCACCAAAATCTCTGTAACCTCCTCCGGCTCCTTCAAGATATCTGCACTCATCTAATTCTTGCCACTTGGGTCTCCCCAATGTTATTTGCTCCACCACTGGCGGCATTGCCTTCATCTGTTTAGGCCTTAAGCATTGGAATTCTCTCCCTGTGCCTCTGTCTCTCTACCTCACTCTCCTGCTTTGAAACGCTTTTAGTCATCTGACCAAATATTTTCTTATGTGACTTCGTAACGAAATCGGTTTTATTAGGCTCCTGTGTCATAGGTAATTTCATGATGTTAAAGACACTGGGGTCTCCGTCTCCGCCTCCCCAGCTGCGTGTTCCTCGGCGGTGTGCTGTCGCGGCAGTGGGATTCTTTGTTCCTGTCACCAGCCAATGGGATTTTCCAATTGTGGCCAACCCACGCTGCTGGGAAACCCACGGGCGGGAGTATGCTGCCGGCAGAACGGAGAATCCCGCCGACTGAGAAATCACCTCACAATCTAAATCTCAGTTGTTGTTGCTGAAAGTATATTCAGATTGTTCATTTTGTAATTAGCGTAAGTATGTTCAAAGCTTCAAGAGGGTTTGTTAGTTGTGGCATCCTCCACAATGAAAGACATGCTATTAGGTAATTTGGACATTCTGAATTCTCCCTCTGTGTATCCGAACAGGCACCGGAATGTGGTGACTAGGGGCTTTTCACAGTAACTTCATTGCAGTGTTGATGTAAGCCGACTAGTGACAATAAAGATTATTATTATTGTGGATTACTTTGAATGTGGTGGCAGGTCAAGCAAAATGTTTTCTCAACAACCATTCCAAACCAGCCTTTCAGGAAGTAAAATGGAGCTCTGAGAGAGTTCAGTTGAGTACTGCCAGACCTGGGAGAAAAAGACATTCTGATTCATGGTGCCTACCGAACTAATGTTTTAATGATACCATTGCATTCTGTGAATATCTGGGTGGGATTAAATGGCAGTTTCAGAATATTTCCAGTGGGATCAGACAAAAATCTTCCTCTTGTGTACTATAAACACACAATGAAAGACAAGCACTCATTCATCATAGTGTTTTATAACTATGGCCCATTTTGCTAGTTTGCATAGCAAAACCTAGAGATTACTTTGAGGATGAATCTACCAAAAGAAGGAACTGCCCAGTGGAAGTCACATAATCATAACTCAGGACCTTTTACAAAAAGCTGTAGCTCAGTTGGTAGCACTCTTGTGTCTGGGTCAAAAAGTTACAGGTTCAAAGTAACACTCCAGAACTTTAGAGGTGGCACTCCAGCTCAATAACAAGGGAGGGCAACATGAAGAAGTCCATGTCCAAATGCAGCAAGACCTGGACAATATACAAGTTTATGCTGACAAGTGGCAAGTAACATTTTCGCCACACAAGTGACACGTAATGACTACCTCCAATAAGAAAGGATCGAACCATCACCCTTTGTCATTCAATGGCATTACCATCGCTGAATTCCCCACTATCAACATCTTGGGTTACCATTGACCAAAGCTCTACTGGACCAGCCGTATAAATACTGTGGCTACAAGAGCAGGTCAAAGGCTGGGAATCATGTGGTGAGTAACTCCTGACACCCCGAAGCCTGTCCACCACCTACAAGGTACAAGTGAGGGAATATTTTCCACCTGCCTGGATGGGTGCAGCTCCAACAACACTCAACACTCAAGGACAAACCTTGATTGCTACCACCACCACCCCACTCCCCACACATACATACACACACAAGCATTCAATCTCTCCACCACTAACAAACAGTGGCAGCCATGTGTAGCATCTACAAGATGCACTGCAGGAACTCACCAAGGTTACTTAGGCAGCCAGTACCATCTAGAAGAACAAGGGCAGCAGATACCTTGGAACATCTCCAGTTGGAGGTTCCCCTTTTAATAATGACACGGGAGTTCACACCGAGTAAAATAAAGAAACAAAGTTTTAATTTACAGCACAATATATATACAGCCCGGTAGATCTCTATCGCATTCCTTTCTAGTTGTTCCCTTATTGGCCAATGTTTTGTACAGAGGTTGATCGAGATCACCTGCCCCTAGCAGGGGAGCTTGTACTCCGCAAGTGCCATGGGGAAGGTAATCAGCCCCACTCCCCAGATCAATCAGCGAAAGCACACTCTCAGACAAAATACAGTGAGAGGCAGCCTCTCATCTAATATTGACGACAGCTATTTTGTTTCACTGTTGGTAATGTGTTGACCAGAATTGCACACAATATCCCAAGTGTGGCCTAATTAAGGTTCTGTAGAGCTGTGATATGACTTGCCAATTTTGATACTCAATGCTTCGGCCAATGAATGCAAGCATGCTGGATGTCTTCATGACTACTTTCTCCATCTGCATTGTCACTTTCAGTGGGCTGTGGACCTGCACACCCAGATCGTTCTGTCTGTCAGTACTCTTAAAGGTTCTTCCATTTACTGTATACTTCCCAACTGTATTTGACCTTCTAAAATGTATTACCTCACATTTGTCTGGATTAAACTCCATCTGCCATTTCTCCGCCCACGTCGCCAACCGATCTATATCATGTTGTATCCTCTGACAGTCCTCATCGGTTTCCGCAACTCCACCAACCTTTGTGTTGTCTGCAAACCTACTAATCAGGCCAGTTACATTTTCCTCCAAATCATTTATATATACTTCAAACTGCAAAGGTCTCAGCACTGATCCCTGTGGAACACCACTCATTGCAGCTCTCCATTCAGAAAAGCACCCTTCCACTGCTACTTCCAAGCCTGTCAGATTCATCGAAGAAGCACTCCCCTGCTTGACTTTGGTGATTTACATACAATTCAGGAACCCTGGGCGGGATTCTCCACTCCCACGCCGAAGTGGCCGCACCGTCGTGAATGCCGTCGAGGTTCACGACGGCGTGGAACGGCCCCGGTCCCGACCGATTCAGGCCCTGACAATGGGCCAGGATCGGGGCCGCGTCATCTACGCTCGCCAGGCCTTGTCGGCCACGTAAAAGCGGCGCCGCATAACGGGCATCATCCGCGCATGCGTGGTTGTCGTCCTCTCTAAATCCGCCCCGCAAGAAGATGGGGGACGGATCTTGCGGGGCCGCGGAAGGAAGGAGGTCCTCCTTCAGAGAGGATGGCCCGACGATCGGTGGGCACCGATCGCGGGCCACCCCACATTCCAGGTGAGGCCCGGTGCAGGATCCCCCCTCACCCCCCCACAGGCCGCCCCCCCAGCGTTCACCCACCGCCCACGATTGCAGCGACCAGGTGTGGACGCCGCCGGGGGGAACCCGCCGTTTTGGCCTGACCGCTCGGAACATCCGGGCCTCAGAATAGCGGGGGTGCTGGAGAATCGCCATTTTGGGTGTCTCCGGTGATTCTTCGGCCTGCGGCCCGCGAAACTCGACCGGGCCGTTCCCGCCGCTTGGGAGAATCACGGGAGGGCGTCGGACCGGTGTCCCCAGAAATTTTGGCGGCCCAGGCGATTCTCCCAACTGGCGTGGGAGTGGAGAATCGCGCCCCCTGTACTCTGTTAAAGACAGAATACAGACTGAAAACCACAGTTAATTGTTGATTTACATACTGAGATTACTTACCTGACAGTTCCATGGAGGTTCTCTCGACTTGTCTGCAAACCTAACCAGGTGAAACACAGAAATTAAAGTTCCATTAAGATTCCAACCAGACACCAGGGGCGAAATTCTCCGTTATCGGCGCAAAGTCCGCCGATCTGCGCAAAGAACGGCGCAAATCCGACTTGCGTCACGTCGGAAAAATGGGTCAAAAGTCTCCGGCCCGAAATGGGCTAACAGCGACATAACGGGATCCGCGCTTGCGCACGTGGTTCACGCCATGCAGCGTCATACGCGCCGCACGGCGTTACGGCTCATAAGGCCGCGCTGCTCCCCCCCACCCGACCGGAACACCCGACTGGATGGCTGGCCGCCGCTCAGCCGCAAGGTTCGAGTCACGGGATGTGGAGGCGCTCCTAGATGCAGTGGAGCAGAGGAGGGACGCCCTGTATCCCGGGCACGGCCGCAGAGTTGCCCCACGCCACAGCCGGCGTCTGTGGAGGGAGGTGGCAGAGGCCGTCAGCGCTGTGGCCCTGACAACACGGACAGGCACCCAGTGCCACAAGAAGGTGAACGACCTCGCCAGAGCAGGCAGGGTGAGACTCCCCCATATCCCCCCTCCCCCATATCCCCCCTCCCCCATATTCCCCCTCCCCCATATCCCCCCTCCCCATATCCCCCCTCCCCATATCCCCCCTCCCTTGATTGCTACCACCACCACCCCACCCCCCACACATACATACACACACAAGCATTCAATCTCTCTACCACTAACAAACAGTGGCAGCCATGTGTAGCATCTACAAGATGCACTGCAGGAACTCACCAAGGTTACTTAGGCAGCCAGTACCATCTAGAAGAACAAGGGCAGCAGATACCTTGGAACATCTCCAGTTGGAGGTTCCCCTTTTAATAATGACACGGGAGTTCACACCGAGTAAAATAAAGAAACAAAGTTTTAATTTACAGCACAATATATATACAGCCCGGTAGATCTCTATCGCATTCCTTTCTAGTTGTTCCCTTATTGGCCAATGTTTTGTACAGAGGTTGATCGAGATCACCTGCCCCTAGCAGGGGAGCTTGTACTCCGCAAGTGCCATGGGGAAGGTAATCAGCCCCACTCCCCAGATCAATCAGTGAAAGCACACTCTCAGACAAAATACAGTGAGAGGCAGCCTCTCATCTAATATTGACGACAGCTATTTTGTTTCACTGTTGGTAATGTGTTGACCAGAATTGCACACAATATCCCAAGTGTGGCCTAATTAAGGTTCTGTAGAGCTGTGATATGACTTGCCAATTTTGATACTCAATGCTTCGGCCAATGAATGCAAGCATGCTGGATGTCTTCATGACTACTTTCTCCATCTGCATTGTCACTTTCAGTGGGCTGTGGACCTGCACACCCAGATCGTTCTGTCTGTCAGTACTCTTAAAGGTTCTTCCATTTACTGTATACTTCCCAACTGTATTTGACCTTCTAAAATGTATTACCTCACATTTGTCTGGATTAAACTCCATCTGCCATTTCTCCGCCCACGTCGCCAACCGATCTATATCATGTTGTATCCTCTGACAGTCCTCATCGGTTTCCGCAACTCCACCAACCTTTGTGTTGTCTGCAAACCTACTAATCAGGCCAGTTACATTTTCCTCCAAATCATTTATATATACTTCAAACTGCAAAGGTCTCAGCACTGATCCCTGTGGAACACCACTCATTGCAGCTCTCCATTCAGAAAAGCACCCTTCCACTGCTACTTCCAAGCCTGTCAGATTCATCGAAGAAGCACTCCCCTGCTTGACTTTGGTGATTTACATACAATTCAGGAACCCTGGGCGGGATTCTCCACTCCCACGCCGAAGTGGCCGCGTCGTCGTGAATGCCGTCGAGGTTCACGACGGCGTGGAACGGCCCCGGTCCCGACCGATTCAGGCCCTGACAATGGGCCAGGATCGGGGCCGCGTCATCTACGCGCGGCAGGCCTTGTCGGCCACGTAAAAGCGGCGCCGCATAACGGGCATCATCCGCGCATGCGTGGTTGTCGTCCTCTCTAAATCCGCCCCGCAAGAAGATGGGGGACGGATCTTGCGGGGCCGCGGAAGGAAGGAGGTCCTCCTTCAGAGAGGATAGCCCGACGATCGGTGGGCACCGATCGCGGGCCACCCCACATTCCAGGTGAGGCCCGGTGCAGGATCCCCCCTCACCCCCCCACAGGCCGCCCCCCCAGCGTTCACCCCACCGCCCACGATTGCAGCGACCAGGTGTGGACGCCGCCGGGGGGAACCCGCCGTTTTGGCCTGACCGCTCGGAACATCCGGGCCTCAGAATAGCGGGGGTGCTGGAGAATCGCCATTTTGGGTGTCTCCGGTGATTCTTCGGCCTGCGGCCCGCGAAACTCGACCGGGCCGTTCCCGCCGCTTGGGAGAATCACGGGAGGGCGTCGGACCGGTGTCCCCAGAAATTTTGGCGGCCCAGGCGATTCTCCCAACCGACGTGGGAGTGGAGAATCGCGCCCCCTGTACTCTGTTAAAGACAGAATACAGACTGAAAACCACAGTTAATTGTTGATTTACATACTGAGATTACTTACCTGACAGTTCCATGGAGGTTCTCTCGACTTGTCTGCAAACCTAACCAGGTGAAACACAGAAATTAAAGTTCCATTAAGATTCCAACCAGACACCAGGGGCGAAATTCTCCGTTATCGGCGCAAAGTCCGCCGATCTGCGCAAAGAACGGCGCAAATCCGACTTGCGTCACGCCGGAAAAATGGGTCAAAAGTCTCCGGCCCGAAATGGGCTAACAGCGACATAACGGGATCCGCGCTTGCGCACGTGGTTCACGCCATGCAGCGTCATACGCGCCGCACGGCGTTACGACTCATAAGGCCGCGCTGCTCCCCCCCACCCGACCGGAACACCTGACCGGAACACCCGACTGGATGGCTGGCCGCCGCTCAGCCCCAAGGTTCGAGTCACGGGATGTGGAGGCGCTCCTGGACGCGGTGGAGCAGAGGAGGGACGCCCTGTATCCCGGGCACGGCCGCAGAGTTGCCCCACGCCACAGCCGGCGTCTGTGGAGGGAGGTGGCAGAGGCCGTCAGCGCTGTGGCCCTGACAACACGGACAGGCACCCAGTGCCACAAGAAGGTGAACGACCTCGCCAGAGCAGGCAGGGTGAGACTCCCCCATATCCCCCCTCCCCCATATCCCCCCTCCCCCATATTCCCCCTCCCCATATCCCCCCTCCCCATATCCCCCCTCCCCCATATCCCCCCTCCCCCATATCCCCCCTCCCCCATATCCCCCATATCCCCCCTCCCCCATATCCCCCATATCCCCCCTCCCCCATATCCCCCCTCCCCATATCCCTCCTCCCCATATCCCCCCTCCCCATATCCCCCCTCCCCATATCCCCCCTCCCCCATATCCCCCTCCCCATATCCCCCCTCCCCCATATCCCCCATATCCCCCCTCCCCCATATCCCCCTCCCCATATCCCCCCTCCCCCATATCCCCCTCCCCCATATCCCCCTCCCCATATCCCCATCCCCCATATCCCCCTCCCCATGTCCCCCCTCCCCCATATCCCCCTCCCCATATCCCCCCTCCCCCATATCCCCCCTCCCACATATCCCCCCTCCCCCATATCCCCCATATCCCCCCTCCCCATATCCTCCCTCCCCATATCCCCCCTCCCCCATATCCCCCCTCCCCCATATCCCCCATATCCCCCCTCCCCCATATCCCCCCTCCACATATCCCCTCCACATAGCCCTCCTCCCCCATATCCCCCCTTCCCCATATCCCCCCTCCACCATATCCCCCCTCCCCCATATCCCCCCTCCCCCATATCCCCCTCCCCCATATCCCCAAGTGAATCCAGCTCTAACCTTAACCTCTGCAATGCACACGCAACCGATGTTGTGCATTCATATACCTGCCTAACAGTGTTGCCTTTTACCCCTGCCACCACCCCCACCCACCGCCCCCCCCCCCCCAACAGGATAAGCGCGCACACAACAATAGGGAGCATGTGAGGACTGGAGGAGGCCCCGCTGATGAGAGGCCACTGACCGAACACGAGGAAAGGGCCCTGGAACTGGCTGGCGGACCTGAGGACCGGGAGGTTGCTGATGCAGAGGTCGGGGGCGTACTAGCAAATGAGCCACCGACAGCCCGTCCCCATATCCCCCCTCCCCTATATCCCCCTCCCCCATATCACCTGAACACTGCCTGCATGTCTAACCATGCATGCTTCATTGTGTATCGCAGGACCAAACGTCCAGGCACCCATCCCCGCAGATGCAGACCGCCAGCAGGATGCCCCTCCGAGGCCACGGGAGACAGAGAGACCCGGACCCTCCAGCATGCGACGCCCGCAGTATGCCCCTCGGAGGCCACGGGAGACAGAGAGACCCGGACCCTCCAGCATGCGACGCCCGCAGGATGCCCCTCGCACACCACGGGAGACGGAGAGACCTGGAGCAACAGGGAGACGACACCCCCGTCACGTGCGGGAGCGAACACCCAGCGACGAGGGGGGCAGCCACAGGCTCCCGTCACATCCGAGCCAGGACACCACTACCCAGGACACCACTAACCAGGACACCACTACCCAGGTCACCACTACCCAGGACACCACTACGCAGGACACCACTACCCAGGACACCCCTACCCGGGACAGCACTACCCAGGACACCCCTACCCGGGACTGCACTACCCAGGAAGACGAAATACCGGACAGTGACTCAGAGTGGATGGGTGGAGACGAACCCCCACCCCAAAGTGCCATGGACTCAGAGTGAACGAAGAGCACGACACAACGCCACTGCTGTCACCAATGCCCTCCACCATCGCAGAAACACTCACCTCGGTTGGGCACTTTCGTGATGAGGCATCTGGTACACTCACTGGTGCGCACAACACAGCCGTCCCGGTACAGCAGGTGGAGGTAGGAGCAGCAGAGGGGCCGGGCGGTCAGAGTGCAGCCCAGCCCAAGCGAACATCTGCCGCCCAGATGGATCCCGAGTTCCTGGAGTTTCCACACCCACACATAGATCCGATGCAACCACCGACCCGGAGACGAGCGAAGAGGGTGACGGCAGGCTTGCGGCGGCTGCAGTCGCAGGTGGAGGAGTCCACCCGCGTCCAGGAGCTGGAAGTGGTGCCTGTCATGCGTGCCACCCAGGCCGACACCGCATAGGTGGCGTCCGCGGTGGAGGCAATGGGTGCAACGGTGTCAGACATGGGGAACGGTTTGCGAGGCCTGGGGCTTTCCGTGCAGGCGGCATCTGTGGCCCAGGACACGGCTGCCCTCTCACAGGAGGCCATGAGCCAGTGACAGCGCCAGATGGCAGAGGCGCTCAACACCATAGCCCAGTCTCAGCAGGCCATAGCCCAGTCTCTGCAGGCCATGGCCCAGTCTCTGCAGGCCATGGCCCAGTCTCAGCAGGCCATCGCTGAGGGCATCGGCACCAGTGGCCATGTGCGAGCCGGCGTCGCACTGTCACAGACAGGGTTTGCCAACCCCCTGGGCTCCATGGCTGCAAACCTGCAGACCCCTGTCGATACCAGCACGGGCCTCCAGGACTGGCAGCGCCAGATGTCGGGTGGGCGTTGGATGGCCAGTCCGTTCGCATCCCCCACCCATGTAGCGGCCTGGGGGCCATCGGGCACCCCGAGGGAGGAGGAGGTGGTGTGGTCCGTCCCGGCTCCCCCTGTAGGGGAGGTCCCGGAACACCGCGACACCTTGGACTCCCCCCTTCCGTCCCAGGTGCATCGGGTGGGCAACAGGCAGGACAGGCTGGCAGCTCGCCATCCCAGTCACCCGGGCCGCAGCCTGGCCCATCTAGGCCAGGACGCCCCAGGAAACAGCCGCCAAAGGGATCCCGTGTCAGAGGGCAGGAATCACAGGAGTCCACCTCCAGTTCTGCTGTACCGTCTGGGGAACCACGTAGATGTAGTCAAAGGGCCCGTAAGGCCAAACAATTAGACACTGAGTAAGTTGGCACGGGTGCAGGGCACAGATGGGTTTTAGGGGCTAGGGCACGTTCATGAACTCGTTTGGTTATTAAAGTCAATGTTACACCTACATAAGCTGCCTTTGTGCTCTGTCCAAAGCGTGCGGGGGTATCATGTACGTTGAGCGCAAGTGTGTGTGTGTGAGGGATGGTCTTACCTCAGCCCCAGGTGAGTCTGCCCCCTTTCCCCTGGGCCGCCATCAACATCCTCCCGGGCAGAGGACGGGACCGTGCGCTGCAGTGTCACAGCCGCATGCAGGGATGGTCCGGGTGGATGGTGGTACTGTGGCCATGGGTCAGACATACTCCAACGATGTGGAGCCAGGAGCTCATCGCAGGGCGGGTTGTCATCATCCTCCATGGCCTGCAATAGACACGTGTCCTCCCGCAATTGTGTGAGCCCGGCCCGTTGTGCCGCAGGTGGATCGGCAATGGGGGGGGGGTGGTGTGCATGCGGGTGGGGTGGGTGGGGTTGGGGAGTGGGGTGAGGGTGCTGGGTGGGTGGATGGGTGGGGGGTGAGGGTGGTCGGCTGTTGCCATGGTGTGCGGTCTGTGGCCATACTACCCGATTCCCACGCCCATCTAGTCAGTGAAGGGGGCGGCTATCAGTCTGTCCCGTGCCCGCTGGGCCAGCCGGTAACGGTGGACAGCCACCCGCCTGTGTCTACCCCGTCTGCCCTGACCATTGCCCCCATCCCCCTCATCTGGGGAGGACTGCGCCTTCCTGCTGCTCCTCCACTCCGCCCTCCTCTGCCTGCGGCACATCGCCCCTCTGCTGGGCTATGTTGTGCAGGACGCAGCACACCACAATGATGCGGCCGACCCTATCTGACCGATACTGGAGGGTGCCCCCAGAGAGGTCCAGGCACCTGAAACGCATCTTCAGCACGTCAAAGCACCTCTCTATCACTCCCCTTGTCGCCACATGGGCATCACTGTAGCGGTTCTCCGCCTCATTGCGTGGCCTCCGTACAGGCGTCATCAGCCACGATCGCAATGGGTAGCCCCTGTCGCCCAGCAACCAGCCCCTCAGCCGGGGATGGCGTCCCTCGTACATGCTGGGGATGGATGACCGTGACAACACGTATGAGTCGTGGACACTGCCTGGGTAACGGGCGCAGACTTGCAGGATCATCATGCGGTGGTCGCAGACCCCCTGTACGTTCATCGAATAGGTCCCCTTCCTATTGGTGAACACGGCCCTGTTATCTGCAGGTGGCCGCACGGCGACGTGCATCCCATCGATCGCGCCCTGGACCATGGGGAACCCGGCCACGGCAGAGAAGCCCACGGCCCGGGCATCTTGGCTGGCCCGGTCCACAGGGAAGCAACCAGCCCCTCAGCCGGGGATGGCGTCTCTCGTACATGCTGGGGATGGATGACCGTGACAACACGTATGAGCCGTGGACACTGCCTGGGTAACGGGCGCAGACTTGCAGGA
Source organism: Scyliorhinus torazame (assembly GCF_047496885.1). Lineage (NCBI taxonomy): Eukaryota > Metazoa > Chordata > Chondrichthyes > Carcharhiniformes > Scyliorhinidae > Scyliorhinus > Scyliorhinus torazame. The sequence continues at coordinate 84,059,170 of NC_092715.1, read as the reverse complement.
TCATCATGCGGTGGTCGCAGACCCCCTGTACGTTCATCGAATAGGTCCCCTTCCTATTGGTGAACACGGCCCTGTTATCTGCAGGTGGCCGCACGGCGACGTGCATCCCATCGATCGCGCCCTGGACCATGGGGAACCCGGCCACGGCAGAGAAGCCCACGGCCCGGGCATCTTGGCTGGCCCGGTCCACAGGGAAGCGGATGTAGCGGTGCGCCATGGCATATAGGGCATCTGTCACTGCCCGGATGCACCGATGCACCGATATCTGCGATATGCCGGACAGGTCCCCACTCGGTGCCTGGAATGACCCCGTTGCATAAACGTTCAGGGCCACCGTAACCTTGACGGACACGGGGAGAGGGTGTCCCCCGCCAGTGCCACGCGGTGACAGGTATGCCAGCAGGTGGCAGATGTGTGCCACGGTTTCCCGCCTCATCCGGAGTCTCCTCCTGCTTCCCGGTCTGTGAGGTCCTGGTATGACTGCCGGGGCCGGTACACACGGGGCGCCCTCGGGTGCCTCCGTTGCCGTGGGGCCGCGACGTCCTCCTCCCCCTCCTCGTCCTGTCGGTCAGGTGTCCCTCCAGCCTGGGCGGCTGCCACCTCTGCGGCAGCCTGCGCCGCCTCTCTGGCACGCTCCTCCTCCTCCTCATCCAGGGCAACATGGACATTAGCGGCTGCCGCCACGGCGGCCAACATCGCTGGATGATCGGAAAACATGACGGCCCTGCGGGGGGGGGGGGGGGGGGGGGGGGGGGGGGAACGACGGCATGTCATCATTGCCCATATCTCCTCCTTCCCCCCAGCCAGGTGGCATGGACCGCATGGGTCCAACTGTTGGAGGCTGGCACCTGGCCAGGTGGACCAACTCACTTGCCCTCGCACCCCCCCCTCCCCGGCACGGGACCCCCCCATCCCCCTCCCCGGCACGGCCCCCCCCATCCCCCTCCCCCGGCACGGCCCCCCCCCGTCCCCCCTCCCCGGCACGGACCCCAACCTCCTCCCTGGCATGGACCCCCCCGTCCCCCTCCCCGGCACGGACCCCAACCTCCTCCCCGGCACGGACCCCCATCCCCCTCCCGGCACAGACCCCCCCCCCACACCCCTCCCCGGCACGGACCCCCCCCCATCCCCCTCCCCGGCACGGATCCCCCATCCCCCTACCCGGCACGGACCCCCCCCCCCATCCCCCTCCCCGGCACGGACCCCCCCCCCATCCCCCTCTCCGGCACGGACCCCAACCTCCTCCCCGTCACGGACCCCCCCCATTCTCCTCCCCGGCACGGACCCCCCCATCCCCCTCCCCGGCACGGACCCCCCATCCCCCTCCCCGGCACGGACCCCAACCTCCTCCCCTGACACGGACCCCCCCATCCCCCTCCCCGGCACGGACCCCCCAGCCCCCTCCCCGGGACGGACCCCAACCTCCTCCCCAGCACGGACCCCCCCACCCATCATCCTCCCCAGCACGGACCCCCCCCATCCCCCTCCCCGGCACGGTCCCCCCCCCCCATCCCCCTCCCCCGGCACGGACCCCAACCTCCTCCCCGACACGGACCCCCCCTCCATCCCCCTCCCCGGCACGGACCCCCCTCCCGGCACTCCTCCGGAGCCCAGCCCTCTCTAACCACCCCCCCCCGCCGCACACACACACACTCAACCCGAGACACACCTCTCCCCACACATTCAGACTGCGGACACGCCATCGCCTGCCCAGCGACCAACCCTCCGGCCCGTCACTCACCTCCACGCTGGTCGGCGTGAACCTGGAGCACAGGTTCACGCCGATGAAAAGGGGGTTAGATTTACGTCGACGTGAACGGTCATCACGTCGACAGGACTTCGGCCCATCCGGAAGGGAGAATATCGGCAGGCCCCAAAATCGGCTGCCTTGCGCAGACCCGTGCCATTCTCCGACGGCAGCGGCGCCATTAACGCTCCGCCGACTTTTCTCCCTTTGGAGACTTCGGCAACCGGCGGGGGCGGGATTCACGGTGGCCAACGGCCATTCTCCGACCCGCTGGGGGGGTCGGAGAATGACGTCCCAGTTCTCTGAGCGTTAACCCTTGGCCCGCAACTGAACCCACCTTCCCATGTGCTCCAGGTTCACGCCGATGAAAAGGGGGTTAGATTTACGTCGACGTGAACGGTCATCACGTCGACAGGACTTCGCCCCATCCGGAAGGGAGAATATCGGCAGGCCCAAAATCGGCTGCCTTGCGCAGACCCGTGCCATTCTCCGAAGGCAGCGGCGCCATTAACGCTCCGCCGACTTTTCTCCCTTTGGAGACTTCGGCAACCGGCGGGGGCAGGATTCACGGTGGCCAACGGCCATTCTCCGACCCGCTGGGGGGGTCGGAGAATGACGTCCCAGTTCTCTGAGCGTTAACCCTTGGCCCGCAACTGAACCCACCTTCCCATGGCTGGTAAAACTCTGTCCAAGATCTCCAGGGCCTGATGGTTGATAACCAAGTTATCAAAAGAACCGTGAGGAAATTGCTAGTCCTAATTTTCCAACTCTCTCCAGATTTAGAAATTAATTTGTAGGATTGTAACTGCCACTTCATTCTTTAAACACTGAGGGAGGGTGTTAGAACCCCAATGGAGGTCCCGGTAACAGGACTGTCATAATATACACCAGTATATCATGGTGCAGACACACACACTGATGGACATACAGTGGGACCATTCAACACACACAACACCGCAGCCAATCACCAGTTAGAGCACATGCACTATAAAGACAGGGGGCATCAGAGTTCCCGCTCAATCAAGCTGCAGCTTCCTAGTAGGATAGAGCTCACAGCCTGCAGCACAGACATTCACCATGTGCTGAGTGCATCGACTGGTTAGGACAAGGCAAAGGTCTTTAGTTAAAGCGAGTATCGTGTTAACCCACGGTGAGAGTATGTTAAACAGTTACTGATTCAATAAAATAGTGTTGCACTATTTCAAGTGCTGGTGACCTGTATGTGTTCCACGGATCCAGAGCACCCAACACAACATGATACCAGGTTTGAGGGATGTTAGCAGTTCTTAGACCTACCTGCAAGTGATCTGCCTTCCGCCAGCATTCCGTCATCCTGCAACATGGACAACATATGCCCGCCGCCGCTGCCGCTCCGCATCGCCGGCAACCTAGGGGCCAACTGGAAGATATTCAACAGCACTTCCAGCTCTTCCTTGAGGCCACAGACAGAGAGGACACCTCGGATACCAGGAAGATTGCTCTCCTCCTATCCACGGCCGGGGACCATGCCATCCACATTTTCAATTCTCTCACCTTTGCGGATGATGAAGATAAAGCAAAGTTCAAGACGGTCCTCCTCAAGTTTGACACTCACTGCAGTGTAGAGGTGAATGAAAGTTTCAAGCGCTATGTGTTCCAACAGCGTTTGCAGGGTAAGGATGAACCTATCCAATCCTTTCTCACTCACCTCCGCATCCTTGCGCAGTCTTGCAGCTACGTGCCCACCTCCGACTCCATGATACGCGACCAGATCGTTTTCGGTGTTCAGTCGGACACCCCACGACAGCAGCTCCTCAAAGTAAAGCAGCTCACCCTAGCGACCACCATCGAGACCTGTGTCCTACACGAAAACGCCACGAGTCGGTATTCCCACATCCAAGCGGCTGAAACGGCAAGGCAAGGTCCCCACGAGGCGGAACGGGTCCAAACAGTTGAGCAACTCCAGGGCCTCAGCTTGGATTAGGGCGGCTACTTTGCGCGCTTTTCGTGGACTCCAGCGCTTGTGCGCACCAAACGAGGACGGGTGACGTCGAAGAACGTAATGCGCTGGCGCGCACCATGCACGACCACACCGCACATGCGCGGTGGCGCAGCGAACGTGCTGACGCTACGACGTGCGGCAACTGTGGCTCCACCCATTTAAAACGGCAATGCCCTGCCAAATCTCGACAATGCCTAAGATGTGGCAGTCTTGGCCACTATGCTGCTTTATGCCGAGCAGCTCAGCCTGCCAATTCATATCGCTTCAGCCAGCCTCGCAGGAATGTACGGGCAATTCAACCCACGGTCACCGAGTCCAATGCAGACCTCCCACACAGAAGTGACACCGAGGACCCGAAGGCGCCTTTTCGGGTCGGTATCATGACAAAAAACAGGGTGTCCCCGAAGCAAAGGCACCAGCCGCTGTCGGTATACAGCATTGATCCAGACGATGAGTGGTGTGCCACCTTGACGGTCAACCGGTCCCAAATACGATTCCGCCTGGACACTGATGCCTCAGCCAATCTCATTGCGCAGTCTGACTTCCAAAGCCTTCGTGTCAAACCAGCCATCCTTCCATCAGCCTGCCAGCTATTGCCTTACAATGGCAATGCCATTGATGCCAACGGCTCGTGCCAACTTGAAGTGACGCACAGGTCGTGCAAAGTCATCCTTCCTTTTGAAATCGTGGGCTCCTCGAAAGCATCCCTGCTTGGTGCGCAGGCATGCAAGCTGTTGAACCCAGTTCAGAGAGTTCACTCTCTCTCTCCTGATGACATGTCTGCCTTTCAGGACACCGACTTCAGGGCGCAACTCGACGCCATCATCAACCAGCACCACAACGTCTTCGAAGGCATGGGCACACTCCCATACACCTACAAGATCTTATTGAAACAGAATGCCACGCCTGTGGTACACATGCCTTGCAGGGTCCCAGCACCCCTCAAGGACTGCCTCAAGCAGCAGCTGCAGGACCTCCAGAACCAAGGAGTGATTTCCAGAGTCACGGAACCAACCGACTGGGTCAGTTCCATGGTATGTGTGAAAAAGCCTTCTGGCGAATTGAGAATTTGCATTGATCCCAGGGACCTAAATCGCAATATCATGAGGGAGCATTATCCAATTCCCAAGCGTGAAGAGATCACATGCGAGATGGCTCGCACCAAGCTCTTCACCAAACTCGACGCCTCAAAAGGATTCTGGCAAATCCAGCTCGACAAATCCAGCAGGAAACTTTGCACATTCAATACCCCCTTTGGCAGATATTGTTACAACAGGATGCCGTCTGGGATCATATCTGCTTCAGAAGTGTTCCACAGGATTATGGAACAAATGATGGAAGTCATTGAAGGTGTTCGTGTCTATGTCGACGACATAATCATTTGGTCCACCACCCCGCAGGAGCAGGTTAGTTGCCTCCAGCGCCTATTCAGACGTATACATGAGCGTGGCCTCCGCCTCAACAGGGCCAAATGTTCTTTTGGTCAGAAGGAACTCAAGTTCCTTGGGGACCACATCTCCCAGTTGGGTGTGTGGCCGGATGCGGACAAGGTGGCTGCTATCACAGCCATGAAAACGCCAGAGGACAAGAAGGCGGTCCTCCGATTTCTGGGCATGGTCAACTTTTTAGGGAAGTTCATCCCTAACCTTGCCTCTCATACCACGGCGCTCAGGAACCTGGTCAGGAAGACGACAGACTTCCAATGGCTCCCTGCCCACGAGCGCAAATGGAGTGAACTGAAAACCAAACTCACCACGGCCCCAGCCTTAGCTTTCTTTGATCCAGCAAAAGAGACCAAAATTTCAACCGATGCCAGCCAATCTGACATTTGGGCAGTGCTCCTGCAACGCGATGAGGCCTCATCATGGGCCCCCGTTGCATATGCGGCACGCGCCATGTCTCCCACAGAGCAGCGCTACGCGCAGACAGAAAAGGAGTGCCTGGGCCTTCTGACCGGTGTGGTTAAGTTTCACGATTATGTGTACGGACTCCCTCAATTCACCGTCGAGACCGACCATCGCCCGCTGGTCAATATAATACAGAAAGACTTCAACGACATGACGCCTCGCCTCCAGCATATTCTTCTCAAGCTCCGGCGATATGACTTCCAGCTAGTATACACCCCAGGCAAAAACCTCATCATTGCTGACGATGGGCAGGGCAGTCAACACCCCGTGTGACCCAGCGGGATCCGTCTGCCAGGTTGACGCCATGTGGCCTTCGTGGCCTCCAATCTACCTGCCACGGATGAACGGCACGTCCAAATTCGCTGCGAGACGGCGCCTGACCCTTTGCAACAGTGTGTCATGCGCCACCTAACAGACGGGTGGCTCAAGGGTCAATGCCCTCAGTTCTATAATGTCAGAGATGATCGGGCAGTAGTAGATGAGGTTCTTCTGAAACTGGACCGCATTGTCAACCCGCATAGCATGTGCCAGCTCGTCCTGGAACAGCTACACCAGGGCCATCTTTGCGTGGAAAGGTGCCGCCGCCGGGCCCGAGAGGCAATGTACTGGCCCGGCATTAATGAGGACATCGCCAACCCAGTGCTCAACTGCCCCACTTGTCAGCGCTTCCAGCCGGCCCAACCACGTGAGACCCTGCAGCCCCATCAGTTGGACACGTCACCTTGGACCAAGGTGGGCATCAACCTGTTCCACGCGTTGGGTAGAGACTATATCCTGATCATAGACTACTTTTCAAATTACCTGGAGGTGATACGGTTGCACAATATCACATCGTCTGCAGTCATCCATGCCTATAAGGACACCTTTGCTCGACACGGCATCCCGCTCACGGATATGTCGGACAATGGCCCATATTTCGCCAGCCAGGAATGGTCCAACTTTGCCAGGCGGTAAAATTTTGCCCATGTGACATCCAGTCCCTTGTACCCCCAATCCAACGGTAAAGCGGAGAAGGGAGTCCGTATAGTCGAACGGCTCCTCTGCAAGGCTGCCGATGCTGGGTCCGATTTCTACCTCACCTTGCTGGCCAATCGCTCGGCCCCACTGTCCATTGGCCTGTCGCCAGCCCAATTGCTCATGGGTTGTACCCTGAAGACGGCGGTGCCGTCCATTCAGGTCCCAGATCGACCACGTTCCGGTCCTTTGACGGATGCAGCTGTCTCGTGAACAGCACAAGGCGGCTCATGACTCCCTTGCAGCTGATCTCCCTGCTCTGGCTCCAGATGACAATGTCCGCATCAATCATCCGGATGGTGGCTGGTCTGCAACCGCTGTTGTCCTTCGGCAGGTGGCCCCCCGCTCGTTCATGGTCCGTCTACCGGATGGCTCCATTCTGCGCCGCAATCGACGCGCCCTTTGACTTGTTCCACGCTCGCTACGTGATCCTCCACTGTCGCCTCGCCCTCCTGCTGACCCTGCCATGGACTATGCATAGATCCCTGTCACTCTGCATCCTCCTCACTCTGACGCAGTCCAGCCCGATCGTCAGCCGGCGGCTCCCGACCCACCCTTGAGGCGGTCAACCAGATTTCGTCGCCCACCTCAGAGACTTAATTTGTGAACTTTGTGGACTTATAGACTTTCTGAATTGTTCTGTTCTTCCGTTTGATATTTACATGGTTTGTATATAGTGTTCATCTCGTTACTCTTGATGCATACTGTTTCTCCGCACCAGGCACCTTCCCATATAAATAGCTTAGTTCTCATGTACATAGTCCTGTAAATATGTCTTTCGCACACACGTAGTTAGGGACATTTTCACCATACACTATTTATTGCCACACATGTACATTCTTTTATAAAAGGGGGGATGTCATAATATACACCAGTATATCATGGTGCAGACACACACACTGATGGACACACAGTGGGACCAATCAATACACACAACACCACAGCCAATCACCAGTTAGAGCACATGCACTATAAAGACAGGGGGCATCAGAGTTCCCGCTCATTCGAGCTGCAGCTTCCTAGTAGGATAGAGCTCACAGCCTGCAGCACAGACATTCACCATATGCTGAGTGCATCGACTGGTTAGGACAAGGCAAAGGTCTTTAGTTAAAGCTAGTATCGTGATAACCCACAGTGAGAGTATGTTAATCTGTTAATGACTCAATAAAATAGTGTTGCGCTACTTCAAGTGTTGGTGACCTATATCTGTTCCACGGATCCAGAGCACCCAACACAACAAGGACTATACAATTTCCCATGACCTCCCGGAATCTGGGGTGGGATTCTGTGATCCTGAGGCTAAATGTTGACTCCGACGGAAACGCCGGAGACACGGCCTCAGGATCAGCAATTCTGGCCCCTACAGGGGCCAGTACAGCACTGGAGCAGTTCACGCTGCTCCAGCTGCTGATCCCGGTTTCAGCTGGGCACCGCGGGATCCACGCATGCGCAGTGGCAGCGGCACCAGCGCATGCATGCACAGTGGCTTCCTTCAACGCGCTGGCCCCGATGCAACATGGCGCAGGACTACAGGAGCTGGCACGGAAGAAAGCAGGCCCCCAGCCAGAGAGGCCGGCCCACCGATCGGTTGGTCCCGATCGCGGGCCAGGCCACATCGGAGGCACCCCCGGGGTCGGACCCCCCCTCCCCCACTGCCCACAGGCCGCCCCCCTGACCCTACCACGCCGAGTTCCTGTCGGCTGAGAGCAGGTGTGGACAGCGCCGGCGGGACTCGCCGTTTTTACGACGGCCGCTTGGCCCACCCCGGGTCGAGAATCGGCGGGCGAGCTGTGTAGAGCGGCCCCCGACTGGCGCCGCACCAACCATGCCGGCGCCAACCACACAGAGCGGAGAATTGCATGCCGGCGTCGGGGTGGCGTGGTGCGATTCGCGCCGGTCGCGGGGATTCTCCGGCCCGGCCGCGGGCTGAGAGAATCCTGCCCATGAACTTCCCCTTTAAGACAGGCAGGCTTTTCCCTTTAAGTGGGTGTGGTTTCCCCTTTACAAGGAGAGCCTCAGTTGTATAAAAAGCCCAGCCTAGCTGCAGGTCGGGGTGAAGTGTTGGGTACTCTGAGACACAGACGAACCAACACGGTTGCGAATGGTACAACGCAGTTTTATTTCTTTTAACTATTTATATTAAAAACTCTGGTACTCAGCACATAGTGATTGTCTGAGTGTCTGGCTTGGAGGTCCTTGCCCTGAGCCATCTCCTGCTGGACTGCTCAGGAAGTTTTGTGTTCCTTGTTTTGTACTGTGTATGCTCTTGTCTGTGATTGGCTGTCATGTTGTGTGTGCTAATTGGTCCGTTGATCTGTCCATCACTATGTATGTGTGTATGTGCTGTGATGTTCACTTGAATATCATGACATCACCCCTTTTTTTTACAATATTATGTGCCTACGTGGTTATAAATATAGATGTGTACTGAGTGCAGCTAAATGTGTGTGTGCGTAATATTTACAGCATGTACATGGGGCTTAACTATATACAAAGGGCAATGTCGGGTGTGACATAATAACGAGGTTGTACCATAACGAAGAACGTGGAAATGTGGAACGATAAAACGAATTCCTGTAACGATAAGAACATAAACATATTAACAAAGTGGTTGCATGGGTTCAATGTATAAACAGTCTCATAAGTCCAGTCTAGTAGGTGGGCGACGAATTCGGGTTGACCGCCTCAAGGGTGGGTCTGGAACCACCGGCTCAGGTGCGGGACTGGCCACAGGCGGCGACGTAAGGGGCATGGTAGCAGGCAGCTCCACAAAGTCGCTATCAGGAACCACAGGAGGACACGGTGTCAGTGTAAGGTCTCGTTGCGAGCGTGGAAGTAGGCGAAGAGCCCGGCGATTGCGCCTACGCATGGATCCATCAGGCATGCGAACCAGGAACGAGCGGGGAGCCACGCGTTGGAGAACTTCGGCAGGTGCTGACCAGCCACCTTCTAGTAGGTGGATGCGGACTTCATCTCCAGGGGCCAGGGCGGGAAGATCAGTTGCCCGTGTGTCATATGACCTCTTCTGGCAACCACGCTGCAGTTGCAGCCTGTGCAGTACCGGAGCATGGTCTATTGTGGGTGCCAGGATGGAAGGCACAGTGGTCCTGAGGGCGCGACCCATCAGCAGCTGGGCTGGTGAGAGACCAGTGGCTAGTGGGTCCGAGCGATAGGCCAGCAGGGCGAGGCAGAAATCCGACCCGGCAGCAGCAGCCTTGCAGAGGAGCCACTTGACAATGTGAACGCCCTTCTCCGCCTTTCCATTTGACTGGGGGTGCAGAGGGCTGGACATCACGTGTGTGAAGCCATACGAGGCAGCAAACGGTGACCATTCCTGGCTGGCAAAACAGGGCCCATTGTCCGACATGACAGTCATCGGAATGCCGTGGCGAGCAAAGGTGTCTTTGCAAGCCCTGATGACAGCAGACAACGTCAAATCGTGCAGGCGTATGACTTCTGGGTAGTTGGAGAAGTAGTCAAGAATGATGACATAGTCCCTGCCGAGCGCGTGAAATAGGTCCACACCCACCTTCGGGATGTCACCAGCTCATGGGGCAGAAGCATTTCAGGAGGTTGCACCGGCTGAAACCTTTGGCAGGTTGGACAGTTGATCACCATGTTGGCAATATCGTCACTGATGCCGGCCAGTATACCGCCTCTCGGATCATAGAATTATCGTAGAATTTACAGTGTAGAAGGAGGCCATTCGGCCCATCGAGTCTGCACCAGCTCTTGGAAAGAGCACCCTACCCAAGGTCAACACCTCCACCCTATCCCCATAACCCAGTAACCCCACCCAACACTAAGGGCAATTTTGGACACTAAGGGCAATTTATCATGGCCAATCCACCTAACCTGCACATCTTTGGACTGTGGGAGGAAACCGGAGCACCCGGAGGAAACCCACACACACCGGGGAGGATGTGCAGACTCCGCACAGACAGTGACCCAAGCCGGAATCGAACCTGGGACCCTGGAGCTATGAAGCAATTGTGCTATCCACAATGCTACCGTGCTGCCCTAAAGGTGTCAACTCCTAAGGTACAGAACTTGCTTACAGAGGTGTGATATCACTCAACCTATGAAATAATTCGTACTAAGGGGAGGAGGTAGTGTAGTGGATTGTCACTGGACTAGTAATCCAGAGACCCAGACTACTCTGGGGACCCAGGTTCAAATCCTGCCACTGCTGATGGTGAAATTTGAATTCAATAAAAATCTTGAATTCAACGTCCAGTGATGAAACAATGAAACCATTGTCGAAAAACCCATCACTGGATAAAAGCAAATTACTGCGGATGCAGGCATCTGAAACCAAAAGGAAAAGGCTGGAAAATCTCAGCAGGTCTGGCAGCATCTGTGGGGAGAGAAAAGAGCTAACGTTTCGAATCCACATGACCCTTTGTCGTGAAAGTGGAAATGTTTATACTGTGGAGTGAGAATGAAAGATGAGTCATAGCCACAGAAACCCAGGGAAACGGGGTGCTAATAGTCACAGAAACCAAGGGGAAAGAGTGCTAATGGCAGTCCCCAGAGAGAACAAAAGGTGTGAAAGGCCAAACAGCAGAGAAACTAACATCAGAGGGTAAACTGTGACAGATGTAGATGTGGGGGGAGGGAAAGGGTAAGGAATGGTGGATAAGATGGGTGCGGGGTAAATGTATACAAAGAAAGACAAGCAAGAAAGAAATGGTAAAAGACAGTTAAAATGAAATGGGATGAAAACAAATGGGGTCGCGGTGGGGTACAGCTAATCATCTGAAGTTGTTGAATTCGATGGTGAGACCAGAAGGTTGTAGCGTGCCTAACCGGAACTGGTCTCAACATCGAATTCAACAACTTCAGATGATTAACTCTATGGCTATGACTCATCTTTCATTCTCACTCCACAGTATAAATATTTCACACTTTCGCTATCTTTTAGCTTTGACAAAGGGTCACCTGGAATCGAAACGTTAGCTCTTTTCTCTCCCTACAGATGCTGCCAGACCTGCTGAGATTTTCCAACATTTTCTCTTTGCCATCTGGTTCTTTATGTCCTTTAGGGAAGGAAATGTGCCATCCTTACCTGGTTTGGCCTATATGTGACTCCAGACCCACAGCAATGTGGTTGACTATCCCCTCAAGGGCAATATAGGATTGGCAATAAATGCTGGCGCAACCTATGATGCCCACGTCCCATGAACGAATAAAAATAATAATAATTTGTAAGTTTGTTTTGATTTTGTTCCCTCACATTTGTCTGCAACTTTATCAAAATAATCATTTAATTAAAGGTATCAAACTTGCCACAAGGAACAGTGATATTTTACAACTATAACCCTGTTGACTAACAGGAGCATAAGGTTACAACGGATTATTTCTGCTACACCAGTTTAAAGCTCAAGAGAATTACAATGTTGTTATTTCTCAATAAAGTTGGAGGTGAGCATGACCCCGTTGGCACCTCTTACAATGCAAGGTTGCAGTGACCTGGAGAAGCAAAAAGCTTGAGAGTGAGATTTCAAAATAATTTGATTCAATCTGTCAGGCCCATCAAACTCGAATCTGGCCTTTCTCAATAAAAGTGCGATTCCATCCCACAGCTCAATTGCAATATGAAAACATGGCTGAAAGCCAACTTCAGTCCCTTTTTACCTGTCTACAGCTCAGATTTTAATCAAGTCTGTTCATGGAATTAACATCGAATTTCCATAATATTCCCATTCCCTGCCCACCATTTTAACTCAGTACAAAGTCTTACAACGCCAGGTTAAAGTCCAACAGGTTTGTTTCGATGTCACTAGCTTTCGGAGCTCTGCTCCTTCCTCAGGTGAACCATTTTAACTGTTAAGGCTACCATCCTCAAACCCACTGCTCGTGTTCCATCTCTAACATGCCTTTCCTCTCGAATATTCCTCAATATATTGTCACTCGAAATCTGTGGACACCTTTCTTGCAACTTCAAGTTTGAATCTCACCAATCAGCTGATTGTCCAGCTACAGAACCAAAATGGCTATAACCAAAGGCACCGACGAAATGCATTGTGATATGGCTATGTGGCACTGTCTTTCCTCCTCCTCCATGAACTTTCTGCAGCCTTTAATGTGATATTGTTCCCTAATATTTTTCCTCTATTATCTAGTTCAGCGGGATTGCCCTCACTTGATTCCATTCTTCTGTTGTTAGAGCATCTCCAACAATAGTTACATTTTCTGTATTGAAACCACTACAAGACCTCACCCCTTTCTATTTCAGTAACTAAACCACCAACATTACAGCTACCCTCCAGAACTCTTCATTCTTTTGACTTTGATGTTTTGTTCATTACTTGTCCTCATTCATCCCAACATTGATATTTATGTTATTTTTGTAAGGGGCATCAAAAGGAGCCCTAAACGAGTTGTGGAGAAAAACACATTTATTTTATTTAACACGTTAGCTGTATACACACACTCCAGTCATTCCCTACTGGGTCGTCTCTAGTCGGTGCCGGCTGGCCGACTCTATTTAAATAAAAACACATTGCCTCAGTTAAAGATCCCACCGCCCCCTTATCGGGGGAGCTCGTATTCTGCAAGCTCCATGGGGGAGCGGATCATCCCATGTGGGTGTAAAACAATTATCTCATTCCTACACTCCGTTCCATAAGACCATAAGACATAGGAGCAGAATTAGGCCATTTGGCCCAACAGATCTGCTCCGCCATTCAATCATGGCTAATGATTCTCATCCCCATTCTCCTGTCTTCTCCCCATAACCTCTGATCTCCTTATTAATCAAGATCCTATCCATCTCTGTCTCAGACACTCAGTGATTTGGCCTCCACAGCCTTCTGCGGCAAAGAGTTCCACAGATTCACCACCCTCTGACTGAAGAAATTCCTCCTCATCTCGGTTTTAAAGGATCGTCCCTCCAGTTTGAAGCTGTGCCATTGGGTTCTCGTTTTTCCCACCAGTGGAAACATCCTTTCCACATCCACTCTATCCAGGCCTCGCAGTATTTTGTAAGTTTCAATGAGATCCCCCCTCATCCATCAAAACTTCAATGAGTACAGACCCAGAGTCCTCAACTGCTCCTCATATGTCATTCCAGGGATCATAATTGTGAAACTCCTCTGGACCCTTTCCAAGGCCAGCACATCCTTCCTTACTTACGGGGCCCAAAACTGCTCACAATACTCCAAATGGGGTCTGACCAGAGCCTTATACAGCCTTTGAAGTACATCCCTGCTCTTGTTTTCTAGCTCTCTCGACATGAATGCTAACATTGCATTTGCCTTCCTAACTGCCAACTGAACCTGCGCGTTAAACGTAAGAGGATCTTGAACAAGGACACCCAATTCCCTTTGTGCTTCTGATTTCCGAAGCCTTTTCCCATTTCGAATATAGTCTGTGCTTACATTCTTCCTACCAAAGTGCATAACCTCACTCTTTTCCACATTGTATTCCATCTGACAATCCATGCCTACTCTCCTAGGCTGCCCAAGTCCTTCTGCAGCCCCTCTGCTTCCTTAATGCTACCTGATGATTGCATATCTTTGTATCATCTGCAAACATTGCAAAATGCCCTCACTTCCTTCTTCCAGATCATTAATGTATATTATGAAAAGTTGTGACCCCAACACCAACCCCTGAGGTGTACCACTAGTTACCGGCTGCCATCCTGAAAAAGATCCCTTTATGCCCACTTGCTGCCTTCTGCCAGTCAGCCAATCCTTTATCTATGCCTGGATCTTATCCTTAACACCATGGGCTCTTAACTTATTTAACAGCCTCCTATGTGGTTCCTTGTCAAAGGCCTTCTGGAAATCTAAACAGATCATGTCCACTGGTTCTCCTTTGTCTAACTTCCTTGTTACCTCCTTAAAGAACTCTAACAGATTTGTCAGACATGATCTCCCCATGATGAAGCCGTGCTGACTCAGTCCTATTTTATCATGCGCTTCCAAGTACTCCGCAATCTTATCTTTAATAATTAATTCTAAAATCTTACCAATGACAGGCTAACCAGCCTATAATTTCCTGTCTTCTGCCTCCCTCCTCTCTTGAACAGAGGTGTTATATTAGCCATTTTCCAGTCCTCTGGGACCCTCCCTGCCTCCAGTGATTCCTTAAAGGTCGCCAACAATGCCTCCACAATCTCCTCAGCTATCTCCTTCAGATCCTGGGGTGTTGTTCATCCGGTCCAGGTGATTTACCCACCTTCAGACCTTTCAGTTTCCCCAGAATATTTTCCTTACTGATGGCCACTGCAGTCACCTCTGTCCCCCGACTCTCCTGAAGTTCTGGTATCCCACTGTGTCTTCAACCGTGAAGACTGATGCAAAGTAACTCTTCAGTTCCCCTACCATTTCTCGGTTTCCTATTACTATTTCTCCAGCTTTATTTTCCAGTGTCCAATATCTATTTGTGCCTCTTTATTTCCCTTTTATATATTGATATTATTGTGTTCATATGTTAGCAGTTCCCCTGCTGAACTACTCCATCTCTCTCTCTTCCAGTGCACATCTCTGAACAAACATCTGTCTGTCCTCTGACAATCGCCTTGTTTAACTTGGCATCCACCTTTGTCTCATTATTCCTCTGAACTGTTTGGGACATTTACCACACTAAAGAAACTTTGCAAATTATTGTTTTTGTCATTCTAATGATGTTTGTCTCCATTCATGCAGACAGTACAGAGATGAAAATGGTGATCAGCATTTTCTGTTTCCAATTAATATAACCAGCATTTGTAATTTTTTTTCCATTCAAACCAAGGAAATCTTTGAACAAATTTTGGGGAAAGTGATTTCATCCTAGGAAAATGTTCCTCCTTTGGGTAGTCCTTTACCACTTTAGTATAAAAATTGTCAAGTCATGTTGCAGCTGTATAGAACCTTAGTTAGGCCACACTTGGAGTGTAGTGTTCAATTCTGGTCGCCACACAACCAGAAGGATGTGGAGGCTTTAGAGAGGGTGCAGAAGAGATTTACCAGGGTGTTGCCTGATAAATTAGATATGAGGAGAGGTTGAATAAACTCGGTTTGTTCTCACTGGAACGACGGAGGTCGAGGGGCAGCCTGATAGAGGTCTACAAAATTATGAGGGGCATTGACAGAGTGGATAGTCAGAGGCTTTTTTCCAGGGTAGAGGGGTGAGTTACTAGGGGGCAGTGGTTTAAGGTGTGAGGGGTAAGGTTTAGAGGAGTTGTACGAGGCAAGTTTTTTACACAGAGGGTAGTGGGTGCCTGGAACTCGCTGCCGGAGGAGGTGGTGGAAGCAGGGAAGTGACGTTTAAGGGACATCTTGACAAATACATGAATAGGATGGGAATAGAAGGATACGGACCCCGGAAATGTAAAAGATTTTAGTTTAGACGGGCAGCATGGTCGGCGCAGGCTTGGAGGGCCGAAGGGCCTGTTCCTGTGCTGTACTTTTCTTTGTTCTTTGTTCTTAACAATCACAAATGAGCGACTTAGCAGCTCTGGAAATGAATAACATTTTGAAGCTGGAGAATGAACATCTAATCACTAGAAAACATTACAAGAACATCAGAACCAGGAGCAATAGCAGGCCATTCACCCTCTCAAACCTGTTTCCACTTTCCACACCCTCCTATACCCTCCCCCCCCGCCCCGCCCCGACTCAAACTCATTGCAGCACTCACTAGGTTTTGTGACACAGACGTTTTTCTCGATCCTAGTAAAAATGACCACCAAACCAATTTGCTAATTGGGAATAAAAAAACAGAAAATGTTGGAAACACTCAAGATCAAGCAGCATCAGTCTGGAGAGAAACAAGGGTGAGGGGGATTTTTCACTCTTGTTTTTGGAGGACAGGATTTACGATGGGAATGGGAAATCCCGTTGGAGTCCTAAATTGTGGTTTACGTTGGCAGGATTTTCCATTCCGATTGTCCCTGGTCCCCCGCCAAAAAGGTAGGGGAATCCTGAAGTTCAACGTTGGGATCTGCACTTGAATGCATTGAAATGTAATTATCAGGCCTTTACACCTGATAGCCTCTCCCACCCCCATATTAAACTGGCCATTCACATTGGCATGAAGGCACACTGACGGCAATCACGACAGGCCCCCACCAGGTGCACCCAGTGAGCAGAACCCACCATAGGTGAGTAGATCTGGAAGGGGGAAAGAGTTATGCCCAGGCTTCACCCTGGCAATTCCTGGGCACTGTCCCTGTTATTTCCCCCTGGCACTGTCCCCAGGCACTGTGCCATGCAGGGCAAGGGACAGTGCCCAGGTATTGTCAGGGTTGTTCCTTCGGGGGTGTTGCATAGGTGGATATTCTGTGGGGGATATTCTGTGAGGGTAGGGGGGATTTCATGAGGGTAGTGGATGTTGTTGGGAGGGAAGGGTGTTGGGGGGAATGTTCATGCGGTGGTTTTTCTTTTTAATTTCCTGTAACGGGTCATCTTTTAAAACAGCGACCTGATCTCTTACACCCGAAGTTGCTGGCAGGGCAGACTCAATCAGAGTCCACCCTGTCAATATGATGTTGTGGGACCTGACCCTGCATTCCTTTTGGCTTTGAGCTAAACAATATGACGGGGAGAGCTGCCTTTTGGGCTGGCGACTTCCTCACCATTTTTCTCACCTGCTCCACAGTCTATTTTTGAGAAAATTCCACTTCACAACTGATTTCCAGCATCTTTTGTTTTTATGTCAGATACCCACAGCATTTTGTTTTTACTAATTAATCCCATTAATTCTCAATGCAAAGTACATGAATTTCTGAACATTCTTGCAATCATCACCGTAACTTCTGGCAGAAGATATTTTGAAATCTAAGTTATGGTGGGTATTCAGAAGAATCCCCTTGGAAATTACAATCAATATTCAATATGCATTGAAAGGGTTGGTTGATTCTTGCAAAGTAAAATTAACAGTGCCTTAAGTTGGAAGTGCAGCACAATGACTCCTGACATACTAAAAGTACACGAGCTGGGAGGTTGGTTAACTCAGTTTGCTGGATGGCTGGTTCATGATGCAGAGTGATGTCAGTGGCACGGGTTCAATCCCGATACTGGCTGAAGTTCCCATAAAGGCCCTATTTTCTCAACCTTGTCCCTTGCCAGAAGTGTGATGACTCTCAGGTCAAATCACCACCAGTCAGTGCTCTCTCTCTCAAAGGGGAGGCAAGGTTGCACAGTGGTTAGCACTGTTGCTTCACAGCTCCAGTCTCCCAGGTTCGATTCCCAGCTTGGGTCACTGTCTGTGCGGAGTCTGCACGTTCTCCCGTGTCTGCGTGGGTTTCCTCCGGGTGCTCCGGTTTCCTCCCACAGTCCAAAGATGTGCAGTTAGGTGGATTGGCCATGCTAAATTGCTCATAGTGTCCAAAAAGGTTAGGTGGGGTTACTGAGTTACGGGGATAGGAGGGAGGTGTGGGTTTAAGTAGGGTGCTCTTTCCAAGGGCCGGTGCAGACTCGATGGGCTGAATGCCCTCTTTCTGCACTGTAAATTCTATGATTCGCTGATTCTATGAAAAGGGAGAGTGGACTATGCAAACTTTCATTTCATTTTCACACTAGCTAATATATGTTAATTAACTATATTTACTGTGAAACTAAATGTGTGACAATTAATTGACAACAGAAGAACCAATTAGAAAGAACATTCAATAGCTGAACTGTGCTATTCCTGAATCTTCCAAATAATTGCTCAACCAATATAATAAGTAGGTAGTGGGATGGAAGAATTACAGAGGAGGTTGGGAACCAGTCTAGACCTATGTAAGCCTGGAGAAAACTCTGAATAAGCAGCAGTACAACTTTTTGGCATTAGATTGGCAGCCATGCCTGTCTAAAAATTCAACCCTCTTTGAAATAGATGGAACGAATCTTAGACACAGGTATTATAAATAATAAAACCAAAACACTGTGAATGCTAGAAATCTGAAATAAATACTGAAAATGCTGGATAAATTCAACAGATCTAGCAACATCTGTAGAGATAGGAAGAAAGTTAATGTTTCAAGTCCATATGAATCTTCTTCAGAGCTGAGGACTGGTAGAAATGTAATGGATTATGTAGTTGGATAGGGGTTTGGAGAAGGTTGAACAGAATAGAAGGTTAGGACAGTTGGCTGCTAAAGGAAGATTGACAAAATGTCATGGACACAAGACAGTAAAGTAAAGTCACCATAGTCCCAGATAACAATAGGCTGCTATCCCCTTTGAAAAATGAAATGAAATGAAATGAAAATGAAAATGAAATGAAAATCGCTTATTGTCACAAGTAGGCTTCAAATGAAGTTACTGTGAAAAGCCCCTAGTCGCGACATTCCGGTGCCTGTTCGGGGAGGCTGGTATGGGAATTGAACCGTGCTGCTGGCCTGCCTTGGTCTGCTTTCAAAGCCAGCGATTTAGCCCTGTGCTAAACCAGCCCCATAAAAAAAATGAAGTTACGGTGAAAAGCCCCTAGTCGCCACATTCCGCCGCCTGTTCGGGGAGGCTGGTACGGGAATTGAACCGTGCTGCTGGCCTGCCTTGGTCTTTGAGGGGGAGAGCTGCCTGGTGGTGATTTAAACTGGGGGTCGTCACACCTCCGGCATGGAGCAAAATTGAAAAGTCAGAGCCTTCATGAATAACCTTTGCCAGTCCAGGAATTGAACTCATGCTGTTGACCATGCTCTGCATTATAAACCAGCTGTCCAACCAACTGAGCTAAACCATCTGTCCGAAATTGATGTTTGTGCCCGGCACCAAAACTACTGCTGTGCTCCGCACCTTGCTGGCGGCGGGATTGGTGTTCGTACCTACGTGCCAGCAGGAGGATGTTAATAGATGACTCATTTGCATCTGCTTAGTGGGCTCGGCAACAGAATCTCCAGGCCCTTGTGATTCTCCAGTCCTCTGAGCCGGGATTCACATGGGCAAGATTCACAACAGGTATCACCAAATATGAACCTGATGAGGTGGACTTCGTGGTGGGCCAAGGGGGTAATTCCTGAAGGGAGTTGCACTCAAAGTCCATATAAAGACCACCCTCCCCACATGATGTATTCCCTGCCTACTCCTCCTCTACCAGATCCTCCTGTCACCCTCCCCCACCCCAGAGACCCCCTAAAACGGGAACCTCCCAGAAACTCCTCAACAAAAGGGGTTCCCCACAGAGGCCCATGAACTAAAGTGACCCTTTAGTTCAAAAAACAATCGATCATTATCTTGAAAACATTTACTGAAGGAGCCTCAACTGCTTCACTGGGCAAGGAATTCCATAGATTCACAATCCTTTGGGTGAAGAGGTTCCTCCTGAGCTCAGACCTAAATCTACTTCCCCTTATTTTGAGGTTATACCCTCTAGTTCTGCTTTCACCCGCCAGTGAAAATGACCTCCCTGCATCTATCCTATCTATTCCCTTCATAATTTTATATGTTTCTATAAGATCCCACTGCATCCTTCTACAGTCCAACGAGTACAATCCCAGTCTACTCAACCTCTCCTCATAATCCAACCCCTTCAGCTCTACATACCCTCCAGCACAAGTACGTCCTTTCTCAGGTAAGGAGACCAAAACTAAACACAATACTCCAGGTGTGGCGTCACTAACACCTTATACAGTTGCAACATAACCTCCCTAGTCTTAAACTCCATCCCTCTAGCAATGAAGGACAAAACTCCATTTGCCTTCTTAATCACCCGTTGCACCTGTAAGCCAACTTTTTGCGACTCATGCACTAGGACACCCATGTGCACAGCAGCATGTTTTAATATTTTATCATTTAAATAATAATCTCTTTTGCTGTTATTCCTACCAAAATGGTTAACCTCACATTTGCCAACATTGTATTCAATCTGCCAGACCCTAGCCCATTCACTTAAACTATCCAAAACCCTCTGCAGACTTCCGGTATCCTCTGCACTTTTTGCTTTTCCACTCATCTTAGTGTCTTCTGCAAACTTGGACACATTGCACTTGGTCCCCAACTCCAAATCATCTATGTAAATTGTGAACAATTGTGGGCCCAACACTAATCCCTGAGGGATACAACTAGCTACTGATTGCCAACCAGAAAAACACCCATTAACCCCACTCTTTACTTTCTATTAATTAACCAATCCTCAATCCATTACTTTACTTTCCCCTTAATGCCATGCATCATTTTGTTATGCAGCAACCCTTTGTGTGGCACCTTGTCAAAGGATTTCTGTAAATCCAAATATACCACATCCATTGGCTCCCCGTTTTCGACATCACTGGTAATGTCCTCAAAAAACTTTACTAAATTAGTTAGGCACGACCTGCCCTTTAGGAACCCATGCTGCGTCTGTCCAATGGGACAATTTCCATCTAGATGCCTCGTTATTTCTTCCTTGATGATAGATTCCAGCATCTTCCCTACTACCAAAATTAAGCTAACTGGCCTATAATTACCCGCTTTTTGCCCACCTCCTTTTTTAAATAGTGGTGTCACATTTGCTAATTTCTAATCTGCTGGGACCACCCCAGAGTCTAGTGAATTTTGATAAATTATCATGGATGCATTTGCAATTTCCCTAGCCATCTGCACTCTGGGCTGCATTCCATCCGGGCCAGGAAACTTGTCTACCTTTCACCCCATTAGCTTGCCCATCACTACCTCCTGAGTGATAACGATCATAATCTCAAGGTCCTCACTTGTCATAGCCTCATTTCTATTAGTCACTGGCATGTTATTTGTGTCTTCCACTGTGAAGACCGACCCAAAAAACCTGTTCAGTTCTTCAGCCATTTCCTCATCTCCCATTGTTAAATTTTCCTTTTCATCCTCTAAAGGACCAATATTTACCTTAGCCACTCTTTTTTGTTTTATATATTTGCAGAAACGTTTACTATCTGTTTTATATTCTGAGCAAGTTGCTCTTATAATCTATCTTACACTTCATTATAGCTTTTTTAGTAACTTTATGTTTCCCCCTAAAGATTTCCCAATCCTCTAGTCTCCCACTGATCTTTGCCACTTTGTATGCTTCTTCCTTCAATTATACTTCCTTTATTTTCTTAGATATCCACGGTCGATTTTCCTTCTTTCTACCGTCCTTCCTTTTTGTTGGTATAAAATGTTGCTGAGCACTGTGAAAAATAGATTAGAAGGTTCGCCACTGTTCCTCAACTGTTTCACCATAAAGTCTTTGCTCCCAGTCTACCTTAGCCAGCTCTTCTCTCATGCCATTGTAATCTCCTTTGTTTAAGCACAAAACACTAGTGTTTGATTTTACCTTCTCACCCTCCATCTGTATTTTAAATTCCACCACATTGTGATTGTTCCTTCCGAGAGGATCCCTGACTATGAGATCATTAATCAATCCTGTCTCATTACACAGGGCCAGATCTAGGATCGCTTGTTCCCTCATAGGTTCCATTACATACTGTTTTAGGAAACTATCGCGGATACAAGCAGTCTAACAGGAGCTGCAGCTGGACACACTTTCTGCATGTGTAGGAGCCAGGGTCAGTGGACTTGTCCCTGAACTCCCACATCGCACACGAGGAGCATTACATGGGTCTGGGATCTCCTGCCATGTCTTAAACCTCAGGTTAACTTAGACAACTACTAAAAAAACAAAAGAAAAAAAAAAGACAAATGAAAAGAAAAACTACTTACCAGTCACCACTACTTACCAGCAGGTCCTCTCTTGGCCAATCTAATCACAGCCCTCCTGTGACGTTGCTCTTCAGTTTCTCCCCAATCTACGCCTCAGGGGTGGATTCTCCGCCGGCGGAATTCTCCGTTTTGCTGGCGTCCGGAGGATTCCCGACGGCATGGGGCTGCCCACAATGGGAAACCCCATTGACCGGCATTCCCACCGCTCTCCTCGAGCAATTTTACTCTGTTCATAGTTCTTTCATTTTGACATGCTGAGAGAGTTTAAAGGATTTAAAGGCTACAGATGGGAAGACCAGCCAAATTACCCCCATCCCAGAAAAGACACCCGGTCTGAACCCTTCCAGCCCAGCTCAAGTAGTGGCCTTGCAGCGATTATGTGGTTGGGGCTTTGCCAGCGATCCAAGGAGAGATGCAACAGTACTCAGAGAACAAGGTGCCCTTTAAAGAGGGCACCCCACTGTCTGAGGAGTGGGACTTGTCAGAGAGATTAGACTTTGCCTCTCTTAGGTCCAGCTCAAGCCCCAATCCTTGTTTAAAAATGTACTATGTGCCATTAAATAGCACACAAATCTGATCCTCGTTTAAAATGTTTTAATGTACCATTGAATGGCAAGTCAACGTTTCTCCCAGCGGCAGCATAAATTTGTCCCAATTCAATGCTGGCCGGAGCACTGGGCACAATCCAATTACCATGGCCGAATAAAGCAAGAAGACCCCACTCCTGGGATTTACCCGGCTTGCAACGCCTTGCGAGATCTAACGTGGTCCCGCGAGACATTGTGCCCATTGTGGGCGGGATCACCTTTTAGCAAATCTGCATATTAAAGCGAGTGAGCTAGTCTCAGTTTAAGTGAAGACTCCAGAGATATCTGAGGCTTTGGGATCTATCCCCTTCTCATTGGAGACCTCGTTCGGCCACGCATGCCCCGCTGAAGCCCCTTATCCAATGCGAGCCACGTTAAGTAGCCATGTGTTTCTTGCCGCTGCGAGCACCGGGAGACACCCGACTGAACACACTCACGAGGAGATTTTGTTCCCAATTAGTTGAATTGCGCACACTTAGTCTGCAAATGGGAGAATTGTGCCCTCTGTATTTCATTGAAGTCACCCACTATCTCAAGTCTGTAATTAGTATCCTTTCCTGTAGCTACCTTATGTTCTCGCCAATGCTCTTACAGTCTGTTTTTATATTTCTGGCTCGTTTACTCTCATTCTATTTCCATTGTTATCAACTCTTTGGTGGCGTTTTCTGGTTTCTCAATCCTCAGACTTACAACCATTAATTGCCACATTATAAACCTCGGGCTAGATTCTCTGCTGCATGCCGCCAGTAGCGGAATTCCTGATGTGGCAGGAAATCCAGTGTCGGGGAAGAAACGGGATTGGTGCCAGGCGCCGATCCGTTTCTGATGCTCTGACCCCCGCTGCTGTCGGTATCGAGGTTCGTGCCCCAACCAGTGGGTGGATGCAAATGGTTCATTAAGATGGGATGATTGGCCCAGTGCCTTGACAAATAGTTGACTTTCAAACAATATCAGTAAATATGGATTGTCTGGTCATTTTCACGTTGCTGTTTGTGAAACCTTGCAGTTTACAAAATTGTTTGCCATGTTTTTTACATTACAATGCTAACTACACTTCAAAAATACCTGACTGACTGCAGAGTGATTTGGGATGACTGGTTTGGGAGCACCAAAGCTCCATAGGCAAAACGTGCCAAACCCACGACCAACTAGAAGGACAAGGGCAGCAAGCACGTGGGATCACTACGAAGTGGAGGTTCCCCATCAAGTCATTCACCATCCTGACTTGGAAATAGTTACGACCTCCAAAGGGGCTTGCACCTTCATTGTATAGATTACCCTCCTTTATAATAATCTTGATTAGTGTCACAAGTAGCCTTAGATTAACACTGCAATGAGGTTACTGTGAAAATCCCCAAGTCGCCACACTTCAGCGCCTGTTCGGGTACTCGGAGGGAGAATTCAGAATGTCCAATTCAACTAACAAGCACGTCTTTCGGGACTTGTGGGAGGAAATCGGAGCACCCGCGGAAACCCACACAGACGCGGGGAGAATGTGCAGACTTCGCACAGACAGTGACCCAAGCGGGAATCGAACCCGTGTCCCTGGCATTGTGAAGGAATAGTGCTAACCATTGTGTTACCATGCCGCTCTTCCTGCACATTGGAGTATGAGCTCCCCAGGTGATTAGGGGGCAGAGCTTACTCCCAATTGGAGGACCCCCTCACAAGATATAAACCCCAGCCTGAGAGCAGGTCGGGGAAGAGGACCCTGAGGGGGAATGGAGAGTGAGTGGGTATTGTATTGTGGAGTCGAATAAACCTTGTTGTATCCCGCCTGCCTGGCTATGTGTGGAGTCCTTACTTTCGGCCACAACAGAAATATATCTCCGTTCCTTCAATATCGCTGGGTCAAAGTCCTGGAACTCCCTCCCTAACAGCACTGTGGGTGTACCTACACCACATGGACTGCAGCGGGTCAAGAAAGCAGTTCTCAAGGCAGTTAGGGCTGGGCAATAGATACTGGCATAAATTGAAAAGGTGCTACATAAATGCAAGTCTTTCCTTTTCTTTTATTCAGGGGAAAATGTGTTCCCATCATGCCATTTAGCTGTCAACTACACACATAAGACCATAAGACGTAGGAGCGGAATTAGGCCACTCGGCCCATCGAGTCTGCTCCGCCATTCAATCATGGTTGATATTTTTCTCATCCCCATTCTCCTGCCTTCTTCCCAAAACCCTTGATCCCCTTACTGATCAAAAACCTATCTATCTCTGTCTTAAAGGCACTCAGTGATTTGGCCTCCACAGCCTTCTGCGGCAAAGAGTACCTGAAATCATTACCTGAAATCAACAGTTTATATTTCAACACTTTGAAATATTTGGGTTGCTGTTGATCAAGGTACAATAAATGAGATATCTGTTGAACCAGGAATATTGATACACATGTAGACATCTAATTTTGACAATATATGCTATTTTCATATTTACATAATAAAAACCTACTCTATTTTCATACTTATATAATAGAAACCGATTCTATTTATTTAAAGAAGCTCTGGGTTGGGATATATAACACTCGCACACACATATTCACAGGGTAAATAATAATAATCTTTATTCGTATCACAAGTAGGCTTACATTAACACTGCAATGAAGTTACTGTGAAAATCCTCTCGTTGCCACCCTCTGGCGTCTGTTCGGGTACACTGAGGGCAAATTCTGAATCTCCAATTGACCTAACAGCATGTCTTTTGGGACTTGAGGAAACTGGAGCACCCGGAGGAAACCCACACATAGATGGGGAGAACGTGCAGACTCCGCACAGACAGTGACCCAAGCCAGGAATCGAATTTGGGTCCATGGTGCTGTGAAGCAACAGTGCTAACCACTGTGCTACCGTGCCGCCCCTAATACCAGCATCCTTAATAACCTAGCAAAGGTCCTCAATTTCTTATTGTAGTTGCTCAATTTAGGCAAGTGTATTTACTGACATGGCAATCTAAGTAAAGCAGTTATTGCCTCCTGTATGAAAAGTGAGCTGATGTAATTCTTTAGAAGTGCCTGGAAGAAATAGGTAGCAAAGAAGTTAATAGCTGCTGTCAACATCATGGCCATTTGAGAAGCTTGTAACAATTACAGATTTGCAGAGGTCAGTCAGAATATGTCTGCAATTTCAGAATTAACATGGAGAATGTATTCAAATGCTAACAATGGACTAATTTGTTTATATTTTGAACAAAATAGCTTTTCAGATGATGCTTTGGGTAGCTATTATTTCCTGTTTTCCTGTGGTTGTTACTGCTTCTAAAATTAATCAAGACAACTCTAATCAAAATAGTGATTCAGAAAGGAATTATACTGCGGTTAGCTCTTCATATTCAAGTTTGTGATGGAAGTTAACAACAGCCCAATTATTGTTCTAATTGACTAATATTTATGTCTGGTGGTAAATATGACCACTAGACACAAACAACAGCTGGAAAGTTAAACTGATGACAAATTCTTCAGGTTAACTGCAAAATGCTATATTCTCCCTCAATCTAGATCAGGGACGAAATTCTCCCGAAACGGCGTGATGTCCGCTGACTGGCGCCCCAAACGGTGCCAATCAGACGGGCATCGCGCCGCCCCAAAGGTACGGAATGCTCCGCATCTTTGGGGGCCGAGCCCCAACATTGAGGGGCTAGGCTGACGCCGGAGGAATTTCCGCCCCGCCAGCTGGCGGAAACGGCCTTTGTTGCCCCGCCAGCTGGAGCGGAAATGACATGCCGGGGCGGCGCATGCGCGGGAGCGTCAGCGGCTGCTGAATTTTTCTCGCGCATGCGCAGTGGAGGGAGTCTCTTCCGCCTCCGCCATGGTGGAGACCGTGGCGGAGGCGGAAGGGAAAGGGTGCCCCCGCGGCACAGGCCCGCCCGCGGATCGGTGGGCCCCAATCGCGGGCCAGGCCACCGTGGGGGCACCCCCCGGGGTCAGATCGCCCCGCGCCCCCCCCAGGACCCCGGAGCCCACCCACGCCGCCTTGTCCCGCCGTTCAAAAGGTGGTTTAATCCACGCCGGCGGGACAGGCAATTCATCGGCAGGACTTCGGCCATCCGGGCCGGAGAATCCAGCGGGGGGGGGGCCCGTCAACCGGCGCGGCCCGATTCCCGCCCCCGCCGAATATCCGGTACCGGAGACTTCGGCAACCGGTGGGGGCGGGATTCACGGCAGCCCCCGGCGATTCTCCAACCCGGCGGGGGGTCGGAGAATGACGCCCCCTGTCTCAGTTAACTTCTTTTCAATTGCTTCCTGATGAATAACTTTAAAAGCCTAGTCCCTTGATCATAATTAATGTATGTATTAAAGCAAGGGATATTCTGAAAAGAAAAACCCAGAGCTTTTCCCAAATGGAATAGTAATTGGTGTGAGGCTTTTGCAATGTCACTTTTATTTAATGTGGAATCGATTCAAAACTACAAAAGCCTGAGTTCTTTCACAACTCCTTTATTTTGCAAGTCATGCTACATTATAAAAGCCATAAATTATCCTTATACAGCGAAAGACATTCAGCATGTTTTATTCAGCTTATTAATAAAGAGCTAAAACTTAATTTTTGTAAAATGTTGCAAGAATAGTCTAACGGACATAATGCAACATAATGGTGAAGAGGTCGCTTTTCCAAACAAGAAGATTGTAATAAAAATGTGGGGAGCTATGGCTGATAATAACATCCTGTCAGCTCCCAAATGGCTGGTTCCTGGTCTAATTATAAGGTAGGTGATCAGTCTTGTCAGTTGATATACACATTTTTTTAAAAACCAGACGAGTATAACCCATCAATTAATTTACAGATTAAAGATGGCCTTTTGTTCCATATCCTGTGAAGACAAAATATCATATGAAAAGCTGTTGTGTTAAAATTAGAACAGAAATATTGTTATAATTAAAATAATGCTTTGTTCAAAACCAATTAGCCTAGAAATTGATTGGTCTCAGGCAGCTTGCCAATGAAGACAATTTGAAAATTAGGCTTCTATATCATTGTCAGTAGACCTCAGGTATTGGGGGGACCTTCTTCAGGAGAAGGAAATAATAAGCGGGAAGGGGACGATTAGGAAGGCCAGCATTCAGGGTTGAAGAGGGAGTCAAGCAGTGGCCACCAGTGACCTGTGATTTTGTTGCGGACCAGCGCAGAGCATACCTGCTCTTTCCACCACATTCAGCTAACTGCAACGTTTTTCAACCTGATCCCTTCAGTGTTCCCCTTAATTTAGGCCGCATGCAGACTGAACGCATTTAACCCAGCAATGGGACAGGGAAACTAATTCAGTACAGGGGAAGTGGAAGTATAGTAACATTGTCACTGGACTAATATTCCAGAGACCCAGGGTAATGCTCTGGGGACCCAGGATCGAATCCCATCATGGCAGATGGTGGAATTTGACAGATTCAGAACATATCTAGAAACACATCTATGGGCGACATGGTAGCACAGTGGTTAGTACAGTTGCTTCACAGCTCCAGGGTCCCAGATTCGATTCCCGGCTTGGGTCACTGTCTGTGCGGAGTCTGCACGTTCATCTGTGTCTACGTGGGTTTTCTTCCGGGTGTTCTGGTTTCCTCCCACAAGTCCCGAAAGACATGCTGTTAGGTAATTTGGACATTCAAATGTACCCGAACAGGCGCCGGAATGTGGCGACTAGGGGATTTTCACAGTAGCTTCATTGCAGTGTTAATGTAAGCCTACTTGTGACAATAAGGATTATTGAAAAAAACCTCAAGACTGGACATTATTGAGGAGCTGTGGGTCATCAGCAGCAGGCGATTGCCCTCAACTATAAACTATAACCTCATGGCCCGGCACGTCCCCCACTCTACCATTACGCCCAGCCAGGGGATCAACCCTGATTCAAATAAGGGTGCAGGAGGGCATGCCAGGAGCAGCATCAGGGATACCTAAAAATGTGGTGTAAACTTGGTAAAGTGAAGCACAGAACTACTTGTGTACCAAACAGTGTAAGTAGTGTGTAATAGACAGAGCTAAGTGATCCCACAACCAATGGATCAGATGTAAGCTCTGCAATCCTGCCACGTCCAGTTGTGAATGGTGGTGGACAATTAAACGACTCTGAAGGAGGAGGCTCCACAAATATCATGCTCAATGATGGGGGAACCCAGTGCAAAAGCATTCGCAATAATCTTCAGCCAAAAGTCCATGTGGATGATCCCTATTGGCCTCCTATGTAGGTTCCGGGCATGTACAAATACTATGACTACAAGAGCAGGTCAGAGGCGATGGAATCGTCTGTTGAGTACCTCACCCACTAACTGTACAAAGCCTGTCCACAATCTGCAAAACACAAGTCAGGAGTGCAGCTCCAACAACACTCAAGCTCGACACCATCTAGGACAGCCAACCCATTTGATCGGCACCCCATCCACAAACATCTACTCCCTCCACCACCAATGCAGTGGCAGCAGCGGGTGGGTCGCGGGCGGGTGTCAGGAGGGTCGCGGAGCAATCCGATGCGGCACTCACAATTGCGCGAATCCTCGCGCAACAGCCGCAGCAGCCGGCTTTTAACTATGCCAGCTGCGAGTGGCCTTCAAAATGGCCACAAACATACAAAAGAAATTCGGCCGCACTGCGCATGCGTGCCCGATCATCGATGTGCATGCGCAAAACTATGAGCATGTGCACTGATGATCGGGCATGCATGCGCAGTGCGGCCGCATTGGTTTTTATACATTCACAGCCTTTTTTTCTACAAGTCCGGGCGGCCAAAGGGACCAAAGGGACAAAGGGACCATTGGGGCCAAAGGGACCTGTAGTGATATTTACATGGGTATGTACAGAAGGGGTTGGTGGGAAATGGAAAGATCACTAGGGGGCAGCACTGGGGGTATAATAGGAGAAGCAAGCAGCCCTCCGGTCTCTTTGGCTGATTAGACTGTGAGGAGAGCAGAAGCAGAGATTCAGCTCAGGGCTGCTAGTGTGGTCAGGCCTAGTTGTCGTCTGTAAAAGTTGTGACCTTTCTACTAGTATAGTTCTTAAAATAAGAACTCACGCAGTTGTTAAGTTCTGTTACTCAATAAACCTTACATAAACTTCTGGACTACTTTGAGCCTTCTTCCAGAAGCCTCTGCTGTAACTAGATTGAGTAGCACATGTTACCTACCACACAGGTAACAAAAAAGGACCCAAAACCATTTCCTCCATTTTTGTCAGCAACAAACAAGGTAAGAGGAAATAGTGGGTCGTGCAGGTCAGCCGGTGTTGGCTGCGAATTGGTCGGCGTGGGTCGCGAAGGTCGGCCAGCGTGGGTCGCGAAGGTCGGCCGGCGTGAGTCGCGAAGGTCGGCCGGGTTGGGTCCCGAAGGTTGGCCGGTTGCTAAAAATGGGTCCCCGGAAAAAAAGTTTGAAAAACACTGATCTACAAGATGCACTGCAGGAACTCACCAAGGCTCTTTAGACAGTATCTTACCAAACCCATGATCAATACCATTGAGAGCAACAACGGCAGCAGATGCATGGGAACACCACCACCTGGAAATTTCCCTCCAAATCACACACTTCGATGAGATGTAAATATATTGCCGTTCCTTCACTGTCGCAGGGTCACAATCCTGGATCTCCCTCCCTAACTGCACTGTGGTGTACTTAAACCACATGGACTTGAAGTGGTTCAAGAAGGCAGCTCTTCAACACCTTATCAAGGACAATTAGGAATGGGCAATAAATGCTGGCCTAGCCAGTAATTCCTACATCCCATGACTGAATTTAAAAAAAACTGTATAGGAGTATCTTACAGGCATCAGGGATTGTGTGGGCTCTGGATTCTTCTTTTGATGCCTCGGCCAATACGGAGATTGCCACACAACCAGCTCAGAACATACGTTCAACACCTTCTGCCATATTGGCATTTTGGTCTCCTTTTTACATCTATAAAATGGGGAAGACATGAACGAGTTTCTTGGAATTCTTTTTTGAAGCAGGAACTGCTTTATAATTTCTCAATTTTCTTAAGTGTTGTCAGTTATTGCAACAAATGGGAAAGTCGGTTCAGTTGAATTCAACTATTAACAGACTGCAGCTGACATATCATTTAAGATTTTTTTTAAAGCGAAGAGCCTAAATTTTATAATTATTCCAATAATTTGCATTCATTATTTTTTTCCTCGAAACATGAACAAAATGTTGGAAAACTAGCTAACAAGTGTTGACTAATAGATGTACAGTCATGGCATAAATTACACGTTCTGCCATCTTCCAGAAATGATTTTCTTTGATTTACAATGTGGAAATATTTGATAACAGCTGCTCTTTATTTTGCAGTTTGATGTCGATGCTCATTTATGTTTGTGATTGTTTTATGAGAATCCTAAATGCTGTAAACAAAGTGAGAAAGTAACAAATAGCAAGGACAATGTCAGATGGGAGGCCAAGGGTGACTCTGATTGGGTGAGGACAAAGGAAGAAGCCACTCATGCAATGGAGATGTGAGGACACCTGAGCTGTGAGTCAGCGGTAGCCGGCAGCTAAGGTCTGGATTGGCTGCTTCCAGGTTCTGGAGGCCAATGGGTCCGATGAGGTATTGATATTATCCGGCTGCAACCCCAGCCTGATTATCTCGCTTTCTCTCTCTCATCCTTTGAAGGTAACTGAGTGATATCAGTCTGGAACCAGTGGAGCTGGCTATTCTTATCACAGAGCTGGAGGAACACTGACTCCAGTAGCAATGTGTGGGAGGACCCAGCAGCAGGAGACCAGGGGGCGGAGTTCAGGCTCAAGGGCCAGAGGCCGCACCAGTCGTACAGAGGTCATGAAGGCGCAGAAGGAGCCTAAAGGCGTATAGGGCCTGAGTGACCTTCATGGAGCTGTCGGACAACATGTGCTGTGGGATACACCGCCTCACCAGGGAGACTGTGTTACCTGCGCCACATATGTGCCGACTTGGCACCATGTGGCAGCAGAGGACACCCGCTTCCATGGTTCCTGTGTGGCATCTCGCAGGCATCTACTCATAAATGAATCCGTGAGGTCACGGATACACTATGCATTATGATTGGTATTTGGACTTTATTCATTTTGACCTGGACCAGGCCCAACAATTTGAGGGCTACGCATTTGGCACCGCAGCTGGTCTGCCCCAGGGGGCAATCGACTACATACGTGGCATCCTATGTGCCCCATGGCATCAAGGAATCCCCTCCATAACAGGAAGGGTTTCCACTCACTCAATGTGCAGCTGATGAGTGACCACCAGATGCGATTCATGCATGTGTGTGCACGTTTTCTAGGGAGCATGCATGATAGTTACATCCTCAGGCAATCGCAGATTCCTGCCATTTGCCAGGGTCACCCCGGGTTTCAGGGATGCCTTGCAGAGGAAAAGGGATATCCCCTGAGGTCTTGGCTGATGATGCCAGTTGTCATGCGAGGGTCCCTTTAAGAAAAGTGTGTTTTATCAAATGGCTGCAGTGATGTCATTGTGTGGGTGGAGCTGGGTTGTGATTCTGTTTTTTACTTTTGTTTTGAGCTGGAAGCTGCTCTGTGGCTCTGGGTTTTTTTTGGTTTCGTTTTCAGTTGGGAGCTGCATTCAAACAAAGAAGGTGTATTTTTGGTCTCTCTCTCTGCGTGCTAAAGAATGTTTCCAGACCACTTGATAACTCAAAGTAATCACTGTTCTCTGTAGATGGTCCAAAACTGTTCTATTGAACTTCCTGATTGCTGTACATAGTCTGCTGTGAGTTGACACTCTATCAATCTAACTGATAACCTCCTACTGCCCTGACCAGACCAATTCTCTACCTCATGGTGAAAGTGCTCACTGGCTTGTGCACTCTTACTATCTCAGTAGCTGTGTCCTGTAGAGAGAGGGAGAGTCTTAATGCCCTGTGTGCTTTATAGTGGTGGTGTCCTGTCTGGTGATTGGTTGTTATGTGTCGTGTGTGTTCATTTGTTATCCTGTGTGTCAATCACTGCCTGTCTGCATCGCATTATGTACATGAGTGGATATTATGGACAACCTCCACTTCCAGACAGCAGCTGAGCTCTGTGTGTGAAAGGGCCAAGGGCCTGCAGTGGCCTCTGCACCTGCAGACAAGATGGATTGCAGTGGGACTATGAGGCATAGCCTTATCACACAAAGTACCTCTTTTATGAATGGGCTGCACAGATGGTGACCTTGCCACTGAGGCCCATGTTCCCCGTACCAATCAGTGAGGTGAGTGTGAGCAGCTGAGGGTTCACTTATCCTGGAAGCATGGATGATGCCATTCATGCATTTGCAGCACTGCATGGCAGTCCTCTGATGGAGACCCTGGGCACTGACCTCCCTGGAGACTTCCTCCACATGCTGGCTTGATGCGAGAGCTCGGCCGCGGTATCCAGCTTGCCCAGTCATGAAAAACACATGAAACCCTTGACAGCATAATTAATGAAGCCGACATCGCGTGATTCAGCACGAATTTTCTCCAGCCTCCGCAGCAGGAAACACTCCAGGTTCTCTCCCCGTCACGGGATTTAGTCCCAAAATGGAAAATTCTGGCCTAATTTGCTGCTTGTATTCATTCGATTAATATATATTTATATGTTATAATTTATTTCACTTGTATTTTGAACATGTTGACTTGTCATTATGCTGCTGAAAGACTAACAAATAAAAATTCATTTTTGCTGGATGACGCCAAATTATTTTGATGAATGACTGTCGTATTGTTTTGTAAATTTGTTTTGTGGAAAGTCAGTGGTTTCAATGTATTACATTTTTATTCTTTGAATTCCATAAGGGTACCAATAACATATATGAAAATACTCTCTGGAAATGTATAAACAATAGACTCTTCCAGCATTTTGGACTCAGCTTTCCCCGGTGTGATGAATGGTTACTGTGCCCTTAACACCATGTAGGTGATGCCCCTTTAAGACCCGGTTTGGAACCCTGGGGGACTCCGCCTCCGGCTCCGCCCACCAGGGAGCCGTATATAAGGTGACACCCTGTAGGTGGCACTCAGTAAGCACACGTCTCGGTCACTGACTAGTTCTCTGCTTATTAAAGCCTTCATTTACCATTCTACACTCTTGTGTCATTATTGAGGGTACTACACCCGGTAATTCCCAGAAGCACCTTCTCCAATTCATTTTTTTTTTGTTTTGTTTGATTGAAAACGAATTTAAGCTCACTCAAGCTCGAAAACAAACCTCTCCTCCCTGACAGCTGATGTCATTCTCTTGACAACATTCTCAGGAAGCCTGATCAAAACTGCACTGCTAAAGGTCAAAGGATTGTGGGAAGATATTCTTGTTCCAGTGAAGAATATCAATACAGTGCCTGGTGCTTGACTTCAATTAGTCAGGTCTGATTTGCATCAATCTCAAATTATTTGCATGGCACTCTCAAAATACATCTCGAAAAACCTGTATCTATTTCTCCCTTACATTTAACTGCATCCCTCCTTATGAGGAAACCAAATGGATTTTATAGAAATTCTAAAGTAATTAAAAAAATTACTCCTGGCAGAAGTAAATTTCATCCAGTCATGGAATCAAAGGACTTTTGATTTTATGACAGTGTTGCAGATACTTCAGTCTGAAACCCATGCATTGGATAATGAAATTACATGGCATTACATAAAGTCATTCATCGCCTTGTTCTGTTAGACGATGGTCCCGTTCTTCAAATGGAACATGCAATTACAAGCAATGAATCGTTTCCACAGGCAGAAGACAGGACAATGTGAACTGTTAAGAACAGTAATATTGGATGTGAAAGAAATGGAAGTTTACAGTTTGCTTTTAAGCCTTACATTTTTCACCATAGTTGCTGCCATCATTAATCAATCCTTCTTGATATTTTACGGGAAAGGAACTCTTCCATGCTTATTTATCCACACCTCCACTTCTCAATGTTTTCAGCAGCCTGTTATTTGTTAACTATTGCCATCCAGGTAATAATAAATAATAATAATCTTTATTGTCACAAGTAGGCTTACATTAACACTGCAATGAAGTTACTGTGAAAAGCCGCTAGTCGCCGCAGTCCGTCGCTTGTTCGGGTACACAGAGGGAGAATTCAGAATGTCCAAATACCTAACAGCACGTCTTTCGGGACCTGTGGGAGGAAACTGGAGCACCTGGAGGAAACCCACGCAGATATGGAGAGAACGTGCAGACTCTGCACAGGCAGTGACCCAAGGCGGGAATCGAACCTGGTGCTGTGAACCTGGTGCTAACCACTGTGCTACCGTGCAACTAACAAACCAGGCATGCAAGAAAGGCCAGTGAAACCAGATAAAATTTGATTGCATAAAAAGTATCCTCTGACTCGAGGAGCTTCAGTATTCCTGACACAACGCACGACTAATTCTTCTTCTTATTCATTTCTTAGACAGTTTATCCGGATGGAGGATGGCTTTCTTCTATTCCAGTTTGATGGGTTCTGTGACAACGAATATCTCCAAAGTAATCTGCAGTCTCTATGCCTTGTGGGGCAGGTGGTGGTTGAGGAATCAGATAGACGTTTTGTTGAGAGGTTTGTGCACTCTCTCCAACATCTCGACTTCACATCTGCGTGTTTCATATGTGTTCAGCGTCTTGCCAAATGAACCTTCTCCATTTGGGTCAGTCAGGAGTCAGGGATTCCCACACATTGATGGGTGTTTCTGAACCCTTCAGGGTTGCTTTGAGGACATCCTAAAAGCATTTTCAGTGTCCTTCTGGGAGTCTTCCACCACAAGTGTGTAGAACAGTTGCTTGAGGAGTCTGGAAGACAAACAACATGCCCTTCCCAGCAGAGCTGGTTTTGATTGATTACTGCCTTGGGCCCACCTTCCTTGCCACACGATTTGGAGGATCTTGCGATGGCCCACCCCTGAAGGAACTTCTCCAGTGCTTTGAGCTGCCTACTGTAGACTATCCAATTATTTCACTCAGCAGTTGAAACAATGACATTATTACTCCAAAGAATAAACTAGCCTAGCTATTTTACAAGCAAATTTATGTTTTTAGAAATGTAAATTGAATGTACTTAAAGTAAATTACAAAGCAGGTTCTGCAAAGAAACAGTAAAATTGATTATTTTTCTTTAAAAGGATGTGTCAAATTTTATGCAGTTGAATTAACTTACTTTAATATAGCACGGGAGCACAATATCTATCATGGTATAATTCAGTAAATATTTGAGAGGAAATGTGTGGTTAAATTATCAGCCTTCAAAGCTGTTATTTGCCTTTGAAGAAGCTCCTCCAAATTCAGTGAAGGAAAAGATGTCAGAGAACTCATCCAATCACACCTGTTAAGTATTAGGTGAACTGAACAGTGGCTGTGCCACTGACTTTTCAATGAGTACAGAACTGACTGAATTAAGCACCAAGAAATTCACTTTTGACAGCACAAAATTAATGGCTTGAAGAACTAAAATGTCCCACTAATGTAGCCTGCTTTTGAGGCCAGGATTAATGGTTGCTGCTGGTGACAATTTATTACATTGTTGGGAACCTGCACAGCATTTGACTTAACCCTGCTTATCCATGTGCAAAATACTACAAGTGACCTAATAGTTCAGGCAATAGGGTACCCATTTTCCAACTGAAGGATAACAGTAAAACCTCAAGGCAGCTGGCTCTTTGAACATGCTTTGCATTGCCTTAGCCAATTATCCTTATGTCTCAGCTGGGCTCTTCACTACAGTGGAATGATTACTCAGCAGAGGGAAGGGTGGGGATGGAATATTGTAGAATTGGTTTAATGTCAGAGAACAATTCTTGTCAGCAATAGAGACTGTAGATTATTCCATAACTCACAGTCCCAAATGAACACAGGCTGTAGTCACAAGATGTCCTGAGGGAAATAAAAATGGGATAATAAATATTTTTTAAAAGCTTGCCTTGTATTGTCATGCCTTATCATTAAATCATAAAAAAGAGGAAAGAACAAGACTATTTTTGCAGTGACTGGCGGGCTCCACACCTTAACCAAAATGGCACTGGAACCTCGATTCCTGAAGCTCCGCTCCCAGACCCGACACATTATTGCAAGGGGGTATAGGGGTGGGTTGTAGTTTGCACATCTTGGGTTCACAGAGGCAGCTGCACATTAAAACAGATGCAAACTTCATTAGTGGGATACCCAAAATGTGGCTCACAGACCTTTGTCATGGTACCCGGACCAGACCCCTAATTCTTTTAGGAAACCGGACAATGCCCCAACAATTTTTTAATTTGTAAACTGTGAGGAAAGCATACTTTGCCCCAGGTATGATCCCATTGATATTTTAAAAACGTTATTATTAACACAGGATTGACCCCATTAATATCCAAGTAGAAACAACCTTTCAATTAACAGTTAAACAGCTCTACAAACTCCTCATTGGGTATCCCTTGTCCCCCACGACCCAATCATTATCCCTGATGCACGATCAATTACGACGAGACGAGAGTAGAGAGTAATCGAGGCTTTATTCAGCAGAGATGTGTTGCCTCCTGCAGCTGCTACCGAAATGGCAGCAGCTCGGTGAGCACACACATTTAAACTCCGCCTACTGGCCGGAGCCAGCAGGCAGGGATCTACCCCCATACCTGTAGTACAGGAGCCTTACCGTATTACCTCTAATACACGTATTAGACAAACAGTAGTGATTACCACATTCACCCCCTGTTAAAGAAAGGAGTCCAGCGGGGGTGGTGGAAAAACTATTAACAGGTATGTGAGAATTTTAAAAATGTACAGTTTGGTGGAAGTTTACAAATTTAGCCGGTCGGGTGCCTTGATCCTCCGCAGTGAGCGCCGCAGTCCCGGTGGTGATGCAGGTACCGGCTTAGTTGCCTGTGACTCCGGGAGCGTGTAGTCCTCATCTTCATCCCTGGGTGGATCCAATGGGAGGACGGATCGTCCTGGGGCGGGGGCTGTAGTGAGGTGCGCTGGGGGGAGGATGGGTGGCGCCGGGGCAACCGGGGGGGCGGGGGGGGAACCAGCTGGTGCCAGGTCCCTGAGGGAGGCTGTGTCTTGGCGGCCGTCGGCATACTGCGGGTTCGCATGCAGCAGCTGTACCCTTTCGACCAACGGGTCTGCCTTGTGGAGCCGCACGTGCTTACGGAGGAGGACTGGTCCTGGAGCCGCCAGCCATGTTGGGAGCGAATCCCCGGAGGTGGACATCCTAGGGAAGGCAAGGAGACGTTCATGGTGGGTTTCATTAGTCACAGTGCAAAGTAGCGATCGGATGGAGTGGAACGCATCGAGGAGGACCTCCTGCCAGCGGGAGACCGGGAGATATTTAGACCGTAGGGCCAGCAGGATGGCCTTCCAGACTGTCCCGTTCTCCCTACCCCCATGCCCATTTCCCAGGGGTTATAGCTGGTCGTCCTGCTCGAGGCAATGCCCTTGCTGAGCAGGAACTGACGCAGCTCATCACTCATAAAGGAGGATCCCCGGTCGCTGTGGACGTAAGCGGGGAAACCGAACAGGGTGAAGATGCTATTGAGGGATTCGATGACTGTGGCAGACATCATATCGGATGGCGAAAGGGAATCTGGAGTATTCATCGACCACGTTCAGGAAGTATGTGTTTTGGTCGGAGGAGGGGAGAGGCCCTTTGAAGTCCATGCTGAGGCGTTCAAAGGGACGGGAGGCCTTCACCAGGTGCGCTCAGTCTGGCCGGTAGAAGTGCGGTTTGCACTCCGCGCAGACCTGGCAGTCTTTGGTGACCGCCCTGACTTACGCAATGGAGTAGGGTAGGTTGCAGGCCATAATGAAGTGAAAGAACCGGGTGATCCCTAGGTGACAGAGACCATCGTGTAGGGCCCAGAGTCGGACCACTTGTGCGCTGACACATGTACCTCGGGATAGGGCATCGGGGGGCTCGTTGAGCTTACCTGGGCGATACAAAATCTCGTAATTGTAGGTGGAGGGCTCGATCCTCCACCTTAAGATTTTATCATTTTTGATCTTGCCCCGCTGTGTATTATTGAACATGAAGGCAACCGACCGTTGGTCAGTGAGGAGAGTGAATCTCCTGCCGGCCAGGTAATGCCTCCAATGCCGCACAGCTTCTACGATGGCTTGGGCCTCCTTTTCAACAGAGGAGTGCCGAATTCCGGAGGCATGGAGGGTGCGGGAAAAGAATGCCACCAGTCTGCCTGCCGAGTTGAGGGTGGCCGCCAGAGCGACGTCTGATGAATCGCTCTCGTTCTGAAAGGGGAGGGTCGCGTCGACCGCGTGCATCGCCGCCTTGGTGATGTCAGCTTTGATACGGTTGAAGTCCTGGTGGGCCTCAGCCGTCAGGGGCAAAACTGTGGAGTGGATGAGTGGGCGAGCCTTGTCCGCATAGTTAGGGACCCACTGGGCAAAATAGGAGAAGAACCCCAGGCATCGTTTGAGGGCCTTGGAGCAGTGGGGGAGGGGGGGGGGGTTCCATGAGGGGGCTCATGTGGTCGGGGGCGGGCCCTAGAACTCTATTTTGCACAACACAGCCAAGGATGGCTAAGCGGTTGGTGTTGAACACGCACTTCTCCTTGTTATACGTAAGGTTCAGGAGTTTGGCGGTGTGGAGAAATTTGAAAAGGTTAGCGTCGTGGTCCTGCTGGTCGTGGCCACAGATGGTGACGTTATCTAGGTATGGGAAGGTGGCCCGCAGTCCGTACCGGTCAACCATTTGGTCCATCTCCCGTTGGAAGACCGAGACCCCATTAGTGACGCCTAAAGGAACCCTAAGGAAGTGGTAAAGGCGGCCGTCTGCTTCGAACGCAGTGTATTGGTGGTCCGCCTTGCGGATGGGGAGCTGGTGATAGGCAGATTTTAGGTCCACTGGAGAGAAGACCCGGTACTGTGCAATCTGATTGACCATATCAGATATTCGTGGGAGGGGGTACGCGTCGAGCTGCGTGTACCGATTGATGGTCTGACTGTAGTCAACAACCATCCTGTGTTTCTCCCCAGTCTTTACAACTACCACTTGGGCTCTCTAGGGGCTGTTGCTGGCCTCAATGATGCCTTCCTGCAGTAGCTGCTGGACCTCCGACCTGATGAAGGTCCTGTCCTGGGCACTGTACCGTCTGCTCCTGGTGGCGACTGGTTTGCAATCCGGGGTGAGGTTTGCAAACAGGGAAGGTGGGTCGACCTTAAGGGTCGTGAGGCCGCATACGGTGAAGGGCGGTAGGGGTCCACCAAATTTTAGAGTTAGACTTTGGAGGTTGCACTGGAAGTTCAGGCCGAGTAACAAGGGAGCGCAGTGGTTGGGGAGGATGTAGAGCTGGAAGTTGCTGAACTCTATGCCCTGACGGTGAGGGTGGCGATGCAGTACCACCGGATTTCCACAGAGTTGGATCCGGAGGCCAGGGAGATTCTCTGGGTAACAGGGTGTACCGCGAGGGAGCAGCGCCTTACCGTAGAGGGGTGGATAAAGCTCTCCGTGCACCCTTCTAAGAGGCGCTGGCGGATGTACGCCAACCCCATGCCCGTAACAAAAGCGTCCCTGATTAAGAGTTCAGTATGTTCAACGGCCGAAACTGCCTGGCAATCACAGTTCCTCGCCAGGATGTGCAGGGCACGCCAGAGATCGTCCAATGACTCACCGGGGAGTTGTTGCCACGTGGACAGGAGGTGCCTGGCGTAGAGTTTGTTGATCGGCCGGATGTAGTTCCCTTTCAGAAGCGCCATGGCCTCAGTGTAGTTGGGCACACTGCTCCTGGGGAAAAATATCAGAGCTCACCCGTGAGTACAGGATCTGGGGTTTCTGTGCTTCTGAGGGTTGTTTGTCGCTGCTCCGATGTAGGCTTCAAAGCAAGCTAGCCAATGGTCGAAGGCCGGCGTGGCGTTGTCTGCTTGATTTTGCAGCTGTAGACGATCTGGCTTGATGCGTAGTTCCATCGCTGTAATATCTCTCCTTAATACAATGATGCACTATTAATTACGACGAGACGAGAGTAGAGAGTATTTGAGGCTTTATTAAGCAGAGATGTGTTGCCTCCTGCAGCTGCTACCGAAATGGCAGCAGCTCGGTGAGCATACACATTTATACTCCGCCTACTTGGCGGAGTCAGCAGGCAGGGATCTACCCCCGAACCTGTAGTACAGGAGCCTTACCGTATTATCTCTAATACACGTATTATACAAACAGTGGTGACTACCACAATCCCAGTGTGGTCGTTGAAGATACCGGGGATCTCATGCATTCTTCCAGTGCATCAGGCACACCTGTGCATGATTCTGAGGCAACGGTTGCACACAATCTGACCATTCAGGGAGTGGAACCCCTTCCTGCTAATATAGGGCACTCCCTGATGCCCCAGTGCTCACAGGGCAACATGAGTGCCATCAATCCCCTCCTGGGCCTGAGGCATCCTGGCAATGGTGGCAAATCTTGCAGCCAGCACCTTCGTGAACCTTGTCCAGGTCGAAGGTGATGCAGTTGGATGTCTGGGCATGCACAGCATCCATAACCTCCTGGATGCACTGGTGGGTGGATGATTGTGAAATGCCACACAGCTCCCCACTCGAGCCCTGGAATGACCCAGTGGCGTAAACGTTTAAGGCTGTAGTGACCCTCACGGCCACCGGGAGCGGGTGTCCTCCTCCTCCTCCGTGGGGTGCTATGTCCGCCAGGACATGGCACAGGTACCACACTGTCTAGCTACTGATACGGAGTCTTCTGTGGCGAAAACAGTGGTTAGCACTGCTGCTTCACAGCTCAAGGGTCCCAGGTTCGATTCCTGCCTCGGGTGACTGTCTGTGTGGAGTTTGTACTTTCTCCCCGTGTCTGAATGGATTTGTTTGGGTGCTCCGATTTCCTCCCACAGTCCAAAGATATGCAGGTTAGGTGGGTTGGCCATGCTACTAAATTGTCCCTTCGTTTAAAGAAAAGATTAGGTGTGGTTACTGGGTTA
Organism: Scyliorhinus torazame; assembly: GCF_047496885.1. Taxonomy (NCBI): domain Eukaryota; kingdom Metazoa; phylum Chordata; class Chondrichthyes; order Carcharhiniformes; family Scyliorhinidae; genus Scyliorhinus; species Scyliorhinus torazame. The sequence goes on along the minus strand of NC_092715.1, from coordinate 84,017,561 downwards.
CGGGAAAGGGCGGAGGTATATGGTGCTCTTTCCAAGGGCTGGTGCGGACCCGATGAGCCGAATGGCCTCCTTCTGCACTGTAAATTCTATGATTCAATGATTCTATGATATGCTGTCTGTCAGCTCATGGAATGACCAACGTACACCTTGTGCCATCGCTGGCCTCCCCTTCTGAGTCCCTCCTCAGCCAGGTGGAGTGCTGCCGCCTGCCATGCCATCTGTTCACCTCAGCTGCCACAAGCAATGCGAGGGCACCCTCCCTGGGATATTCACCCGCAAACATTGTTTTACCTGGATCGAATTGGAGAAGGAGAGTCCGACAATCAGTTAGGGCTTCCACTCCGGGACCCACAATCACCTAAGAGACCCCACCATTATTATGACTGTCCCACCTTCTCTCAGAGTGCCATCCAGCGAGCCAGTTGTGCTGGAAAACATTGCTCTGCACACTCATCCCCGTAAGACATCAGGAGCCCTGAGACCCCAGACTCCAGTTCTCTGCCGGGAACATTACGAGACCATGTTCAGTCTCCCTCCGCTCACCCACACATGCGGGAGAGGATCCTCAGTGGTGAAGCCCTGCTCTTTATTGTTTGATTGTTGGCAGCTGCCTCTATGATGCTGATGCTTCTAGAGCACAGGTACAATGCTCAGTTTGCTGGACATGTGATGCACGATCAATTACTATTAAAACAAGGTAGTAACATAACTGAAGGCTTTAATAGACTAGAACTGTTCCCCAGCAGCTTCGGTACAGAATGGGGGCTGTTGGGACGGCACCGGTTCTTATACCCCGCCTGTCAGGGTGGAGCTACATACAAAACAGCCAATGGTGAACTCCTAGGTTTAACCAATGGTCTTCAGCCTCTCAGGTACTGCAATACCTTAATAATACCACATTCACCCCCTGTTAAAAAAGAGTCCGGCGGGGGTGGTGGCCAGTGGTTACAATTGCATTTAACACGGTATGATCAGATATGGAGGTACCGTGATACCTCCTTACAGGGTTGTCGAGAATATTTACAATCGTGGAAGATATATACATTCAGTGTTTATTTACAGTTACAGATCGGTTATACTGAAGCAATCAGTCGGTCGGGTGGCCTGGTCGTCCTCCTGGATCGTCTGAGCCTCGGTGGTGATTCCAATGGGAGTCCGGGTGTCTGCAACTCCAGGAGCGTGGCTTCGGCCTCCATGGCAGCTTCGTCACCCCTAGACGGCGCTGGTGGGGCAAGCGGTTGACAAGAGAGGGGGTGCCTGTAGGGGGCGTCGGTGGGTGGGAGGGCCTAGGCAGGGGCGGTGGGAGGACTGACCCTCCTGTGACATGCTGTGGAGGGGGTGGGGGGTGGGGGTGGTGGTTCGGGTGCGCGTGGGATTCCGGCAGGCGCCAGGTCCCGGAGGGAGACCGTATCTTGCCGGCCATCAGGGAACGCCACGTAGGCGGACTGGGGGTTAGCGTGCAGCAGGTGGACCCTCTCGACCAACGGGTCCGACTTGTGCGCCCGCACGTGTTTTCGGAGCAGGATGGGTCCGGGTATTGCTAGCCAAGTCGGGAGTGAGGTCCCGGAGGAGGACTTCCTGGGGAAAACAAGGAGACGTTCGTGAGGTGTCTGGTTGGTAGTTGTACAGAGCAGTGACTGGATGGCGTGGAGGGCCTCCGGGAAGACTTCTTGCCAGTGGGAGACTGGGAGGGCCCTGGACCGTAGGGCCAGGAGGACGGTCTTCCAGACCGTTTCATTCTCCCTCTCTACCTGTCCATTTCCCCGGGGGTTGTAACTGGTCGTCCTGCTTGAGGCGATGCCCCTGTTGAGCAGGAATTGATGCAGTTCGTCGCTCATAAAGGAGAACCCCCTATCACTGTGTATGCACGCGGGGAAACTGAACAGTGTAAAGATACCCTGGAGGGCCTTGATGACGGTGGTTGTGGTCATGTCGGGGCAGGGGATGGCGAATGGGAACCGGGAGTACTCGTCAATCACATTCAGGAAGTACGTGTTGCGGTCGGTGGAGGGGAGGGGGCCTTTGAAGTCCATGCTGAGGCGTTCAAAGGGACGGGAAGCCTTAATCAGGTGCCCCCTCTCTGGCCGGTAGAAGTGCGGTTTGCACTCCGCGCAGATTTGGCAGTCCCTGGTGACTATCCTGAACTCCTCGATGGAGTAGGGCAGGTTGCAGGTCTTAATAAAATGGAAAAAGCGAGTGACCCCTGGGTGGCAGAGGTCCTCGCGGAGGGCTCGGAGGTGGTCCACTTGTGCGGTGGCACATGTGCTGCGGGACGGGGCACTCGTCAGGAGGTTGCCTACAGGAGGCTCATTTAGCTTCCCGGGATGATACAAGATTTCGTAGTTGTAGGTGGAGAGTTCTATCCTCCACCGCAAGATCTTGTCATTTTTTATCTTGCCCCGCTGTGCATTATCAAACATGAACGCCACCAACCATTGGTCAGTGAGGAGAGTGAATCTCCTGCCGGCCAGGTAATGCCTCCAATGTCGCACTGCTTCTACTATGGCTTGTGCCTCTTTTACCACCGAGGAATGGCGAATTTCGGCAGCATGGAGGGTACGGGAGAAGAAGGCCACGGGTCTGCCCGCTCGGTTGAGGGTGGCGGCCAGAGCTACGTCGGACGCATCGCTCTCGACCTGGAAGGGGAGTGACCCGTCGATGGCGCGCATCGTGGCCTTTGCAATGTCTGCTTTGATGCGGCTGAAGGCCTGGCTGGTCTCCATCAACAGGGGGAAGGTTGTGGACTGGATTAGGGGACAGGCTTTGTCTGCGTAGTTAGGGACCCACTGGGCGTAATAACTGAAAAACCCGAGGCAGCGCTTCAGGGCCTTGGGCAGTGAGGGAGGGGGAACTCCATGAGGGGGGCGCATGCGTTCAGGGACGGGGCCTATAACTCCATTTCGCACTACGTAGCCGAGAATGGCTAGACGGTCGGTGCTAAATACGCATTTATCCTTATTATACGTTAAGTTAAGTATTTTAGCGGTCTGGAGACATTTTCGGAGGTTAGTGTCGTGGTCCTGCTGGTCATGGCCGCAGATGGTGACGTTATCAAGATACGGAAACGTTGTGCGCAAGCCGTACCAGTCAACCATTCGGTCCATCTCGCGTTGGAAGAGCGATACCCCGTTAGTGACACCAAAGGGAACCCTTAAAAAATGATAGAGCCGCCCATCTGCTTCGAACGCAGCGTATTTGCGGTCACTAGTACTGAGGGGTAGTTGATGGTAGGCGGACTTGAGATCCACCATGGAGAAGACCTTATATTGCGCGATCCTGTTTACCAGGTCGGATATGCGGGGGAGAGGGTACGCGTCCAGCTGCGTAAACCTGTTGATGGTCTGACTGTAGTCAAAGACCATCCTATGTTTCTCCTCGGTCTTTGCCACCACTACTTGAGCTCTTCAGGGACTGTTGCTAGCTTCAATGACCCCTTCGCTCAGTAGCCTTTGGACTTCTGACCTGATGAAGGTCCAGTCCTGGGCACTGTACCGTCTGCTCCTGGTGGCGACGGGTTTGCAATCCGGGGTGAGGTTCGCAAACAGGGAAGGAGGGTCGATTTTAAGCGTCGCGAGGCCACAGACATTAAGAGGGGGTATAGGGCCGCCAAATTTGAAGGTCAGGCTTTGCAAGTTACATTGGAAATCCAACCCCAGGAGTGTAACCGCGCAGAGGTGCGGCAGGACATAAAGGCGGAAATTGTTGAACTTCCTGCCGTGGACCGTGAGGTTTACTAGGCAGAACCCCTTTATCTCCATTGAGTGTGAACCGGAGGCCAGGGAGATTCTTTGGTTTACAGGGTGGGTAACGAGTGAACAGCGCCTTACCGTGTCGGGGTGTATAAAGCTCTCCGTGCTCCCAGAGTCGATCAGGCAGGATGTCTCGTGGCCATTGATGAAGACCGTCGTCGTTGCTGTTGAGAGTGTCCGAGGTCGATTTTGGTCCAGATTGACCGAGGCCAGATGAAGTAGTTGCGGGTTTTGGTCGGGCAGCGTGTTGGGGTCCTGGGGCCCCATCCAAGATGGCGTCTCCCATGGGTCGCACATGGTCGGGGATGGACAAAATGGCGGCACCCATTCGTCCAGCGTGGTGTCCGAGGAACAAGATGGCCGCGTCCGTGGGCCGCACGTGGCCCTAGGATAGGGGGGTGGCGGTGAATGCTGGCCGCCTGGAGCCCGAAGAGAAGATTGCTGTGGCAGTCCGGAGTCGCCGCTGGAGACCACGGCCACCGCTCGTGCCTGGCAGACCCCCACAAAATGGCCCTTCTTGGCACACCCTTTGCAGGTGGAGGTGCGGGCCGGGCAGCGCTGGCGGGGGTGCTTCGCCTGCCCGCAGAAGAAACAGTGAGGCCCGACGGAGTTAGCGGGCCGTCTTACCGCGCAGGCCTGCGGGGACACGGGGAAAGCCTGTGGGGCTGCCACTGCGGGATGCCACACTGCCCAGTGGGCCGCCGTGCGGCCGGGGATATAGGATTGCGCGTTTCTGGAGGCAACGTCCATGGACCCTACCAGGGCCCGTGCCTCTCTAAGTCCCAGGGTGTCTTTTTCTAAGAGCCGCTGGTGGATCTCTGAGGCTCATACCTGCTACGAAGGCAACCCAGATTAGGAGTTCCGTGTGCTCGCTCCCCAAAACTTGCGGGCAGCCACAGTTTCTGCCCAGCACCAGGAGCGCGCGATAGAACTCCTCCAATGATTCCCCGGCGTTTTGCCGTCTTGTTGCAAGCAGATGACGAGCGTAGACCTGATTAACAGGGAGGATATAATGTCCTTTTAACAGTTCGATCGCTGCATCGAAGTCCTCCGCCTCCTCGATGAGGGTGTAGATCCCAGGACTTACCCTCGAGTGCAGGAGATGCAGTTTCTGCTCCCCCGAGGGTGTGCCTCCGGCCATCTCGAGGTAGCCTTTAAAGCATTCCAGCCAGTGCTTGAAAATCGCCGCCGAGTTCTTCGCGTGGGGGCTGAGTTGCAGACACTCCAGCTTGATTCGGAGCTCCATCCTTTCAGCTTAAGTAGTAGTCAATTAAATTGATGCACGATCAATTACTATTAAAACGAGGTAGTAACATAACTGAAGGCTTTAATAGACTAGAACTGTTCCCCAGCAGCTTCGGTACAGAATGAGGGCTGCTGGGACGGCACCGGTTCTTATACCCCGCCTGTCAGGGCGGAGCTACATACAAAACAGCCAATGGTAAACTCCTAGGTTTAACCAATGGTCTCCAGCCTTTCGGGTACTGCAATACCTGATAATACCACAACATGCAGTGCATTGATCATCCACGTGTGCCCTTGAGGAGGCACTTGAGAGTTCAGGAGAGTGAAGTGCTCTCACAACTAACTCATCATTTGAAATAGCCTTCAGTTAAAGGGGGCGAAATTCACTTTCAGGAGAGAAGCTGCAGCAGGGGTCTGTCTGAGGACAGACAGGCTGTAGCTGTGGTTACCCTGTTATGGGTCGCCACAATATTTAAAGATGTCTTGATGGCCTCACAGATGCAAATCCCCTCACCACCCAGCCCATGGGCGACCCTCGAATTGGAACGTTCCCGCCCCTCGAGCGAGCACGATCCCACCCCTCCTCAACCTCGCAACACTGGGGCAGCAGCTCTGGTGTCCTTGAAAATGGAAGTGTGCCAGAAAATGGAAAGGGCAATTCACCTCCTCAGTAGCCATTGCGCCAGCTTCACGTTTTTGAAAAGGAGTACTAAACGACGCCCACGTGACCTTCCGCCGGGGAGTGGGGTAATTCTCAGGAGGCCACTGCATTTAACTTCAATCCTGTTAATGAGATTGAAATGAATGCAATTTAGGGTTATTGATATTCTCGCCATTTTGGGGCGAGATCCAGAAGTCACCATGGGGAGCGTGTGGGGTCGCGCCCAGGTCCACGCCAGGCACAACGTGGTCGCTGAATTGTCCCCAGGGCAGAACCCTGAAAATGAAGCTACAAGCCACAGACATAGGGCAGGGTTGAAAAACAAAACTAAAAACAGACCAAGCCCCTCCCATGAGGGATATCACAGCCTGCCTAGCTTTTAACCCCTTAAATCACAGTTTTAGGAGACGTAGCAATTTAACGTCCAAAAACCAGAGTCCTGTTTTGGGCACATTTAGCAGGGTGATTCTTGGCACCTGCTTTCAAACTGAACTGTTGTTCAGCCTCACAGAGGAATGCCCTGCCGGGGCTGCACTTACCTCATTTCCTGCTCTGACAAGCCCAGCATATCAGTGCAGGGAAGAGATCGGGGTGTATTTTTAAATGCCGCCCCAATCTCTTGACACCCCTCTGCATCCCACGGCTGCCTCCAGCCACCCCAATGCCCCAATTTACCTGTTAGGTGGGCCTTCAAGCCCCCACTCACCCCACCTCATAAGGGCAAGGCACCCACGGGCCCAATATCTGGCACGGGCAACCTAGAACATAGAACATAGAACATAGAACATTACAGCGCAGTAAAGGCCCTTCGGCCCTCGATGTTGCGCCAACCTGCGAAACTACTCTAAAGCCCATCTACACTATTCCCTTATCGTCCATATGCCTATCCAATGACCATTTGAATGCCCTTAGTGTTGGCGAGTCCACTGCTGTTGCAGGCAGGGCATTCCACGCCCTTACTACTCTCTGAGTAAAGAACCTACCTCTGACATCTGTCTTATATCTATCTCCCCTCAATTTAAAGCTGTGTCCCCTCGTGCTAGACATCACCATCCGAGGAAAAAGGCTCTCACTGTCCACCCTATCCAATCCTCTGATCATCTTGTATGCCTCAATTAAGTCACCTCTTAACCTTCTTCTCTCTAACGAAAACAGCCTCAAGTCCCTCTGCCTTTCCTCATAAGATCTTCCCTCCATACCAGGCAACATTCTGGTAAATCTCCTCTGCACCCTTTCCAATGCTTCCACATCCTTCCTATAATGCGGCGACCAGAACTGCACGCAATACTCTAAATGCGGCCGCACCAGAGTTTTGTACAGCTGCAACATGACCTCATGGCTCCGAAACTCAATCCCTCTACCAATAAAAGCTAACACACTGTACGCCTTCTTAACAACCCTCTCAACCTGGGTGGCACCTTTCAGGGATCTATGTACATGGACACCGAGATCTCTCTGCTCATCCACACTGCCAAGAATCTTACCATTAGCCCAGTACTCTGTCTTCCTGTTATTCCTTCCAAAATGAATCATCTCACACTTTTCTGCATTAAACTCCATTTCCACCTCTCAGCCCAACGCTGCAGCTTATCTGTGTCCCTCTGTAACTTGTAACATCCTTCCGCACTGTCCATAACTCCACCGACTTTAGTGTCATCCGCAAATTTACTCACCCATCCTTCTACACCCTACTCCATGTCATTTATAAAAATGACAAACAGCAGTGGCCCCAAAACAGATCCTTGTGGTACACCACTAGTAACTGGACTCCAGTCCCATCAACCACCACTCTTTGTCTTCTTCCAGCTAGCCAATTTCTGATCCAAACTTCTAAATCTCCCTGAATCCCATGCCTCCGTATTTTCTGCAGGAGCCTACCGTGGGGAACCTTATCAAACGCTTTACTGAAATCCATATATACCACATCAACTGCTTTACCCTCATCCACCTGTTTGGTCACCTTCTCAAAGAACTCAATAAGGTTTGTGAGGCACGACCTACCCTTCACAAAACCGTGTTGACTATCTCTAATCAAATTATTACCTGTAACCTGGGCACCTTGACACTGCCAGCCCAGCACCCTGGCAGTGCTCCCACCAACCTGGCAGTACCAGAGTACCCAGGTGGCAGTGCCAAGGTGCCAGGCTGGCAGTGGGAGTGCTTGGATACCACCCTGTCCAGAGCCCGACCACCTGGGGGCTCCGATGGCCTGGGAGACCTCTCCAGGTGGCCTTACGTTTGTGTGGGCCAGTGATCAACGGTGCCATGGCGAGCTCTCCCAGGCACGGGTGTTAGTTCCTGGGCCTCGGGAGAATCCTGTGGAGGCATATTTAAATGAGCCTAATGGCTCCTTGCTTTCTGAGGCCTTTGACAAGCTTTCATCTCCATTTTGCTGATTCCTTTTTCTGTGCCTGGTGTTTATATTTTTCACACTCCAAAAATGTGATGGATTTCTCCTCATGTGTTCAAACTGCAGTGATTACAACTTCTGAAGTATTCCAGTGTTTATTATATGTTTACACTGTGGGTCGGATGCTTTGGCCTCCCCGCAGCGTGTACCTCTGCGGAAGGAGCTGGCCTGCCGTTGCCGTCGGCGGAATCTTCTGGTCCTGCTGCTGTCAATGGAATTTCCCATTGAATCCGCCCCACACCGCCGGGAAGCCCGTGGTGGGAGCGCACCAGCGGCGGGCCCACACAATTAAACCAGCATGAATAGCCGAAAGATCTCTTAAATTAATGTACTGCCTCTTTTAAGACCCCAGTTAATACATTTTTGGAGTGTTGAAGGTTATAGTGTTAATTCTCGGTCTTATTTACAGAACTTTGGAAGTTGTGCTGACAATTTGCAGCACAGCAGTGTTAATTACAGGATACAATCCAACACAAAACCATAAAGAGTCGTGGCCATTGAACTTCCAGATGATTTTAATTAAGGATTAATTTTCTCTTAAAAGGATGAGAGTTCAGCTTTTCTTTAGAGTTCAAGTTCTGATGGTCCAATAATTAAGTTATTTGCAAAGCTGAACACCGAGTTTAGGAACTGAAAGCAATATGCAAATTTCTCATAACTTTATCATGCCATCAAATACACATTGATACATTCATATCATTGAGCCACCAGAGCAATGATACCAAGAATTCTGTCAGAATGCGATTATTCCTCCAGAATAAGAGATATCATGGGCGAAATTCTCCGTTATCGGCGGAAACTCCGCCGATCGGCGCAAAAAACGGCGCAAATCCCACTTGCGTCACGTCATAAAAATGGGCCGATAGTCTGCGGCCCGAAATGGGCTAGCAGCGACGTAACGGGATCCGCGCTTGCGCAGTGGTTCACGCCGTGCAGCGTCATACGCGCTGCATGGCGTGACGGCTCATAAGGCCGCGCAGCTCCCCCCCACCCGACCGGAACAGCCGACCGCAACACCCGACTTGATGGCTGGCCGTCGCTCAGCCCCGAGGTTCGAGTCACGCGATGTGGAGGCGCTCCTGGATGCGGTGGAGCAGAGGAGGGACGCCCTGTATCCCGGGCACGGCCGCAGAGTTGCCCCACGCCACAGCCGGCGTCTGTGGAGGGAGGTGGCAGAGGCCGTCACCGCTGTGGCCCTGACACCACGGACAGGCACCCAGTGCCACAAGAAGGTGAATGACCTCGTCAGAGCAGGCAGGGTGAGCGTCCCCCATATCCCCATATCCCCTCTCCCCCAAATCCCCCCCTCCCCCATATCCCCCCCTCCCCCATATCCCCCCCTCCCCATATCCCCCATATCCCCCCTCCCCCATATCCCCCCCTCCCCCATATCCCCCCTCCCACATATCCCCCCTCCCCCATATCCCCCCTCCCCCATATCCCCCCCTCCCCCATATCCCCCATATCCCCCCTCCCCCATATCCCCCATATCCCCCCTCCCCCATATCCCCCCCTCCCCCATATCCCCCATATACCCCCTCCCCATATCCCCCATATCCCCTCTCCCCCAAATCCCCCCTCCCCCATATCCCCCCTCCCCCATATCCCCCCCTCCCCCATATCACCCATATCCCCCATATCCCCCCTCCCCCATATCCCCCCTCCCCCATATCCCCCATATCCCCCCTCCCCCATATCCCCCATATCCCCCCTCCCCCATACCCCCCCCATATCCCCCATATCCCCCCTCCCCCATATCCCCCATATTCCCCCCTTCCCCCATATCCCCCATATCCCACCTCCCCCATATCCCCCCCTCCCCCATATCCCCCCCTCCCACATATCCCCCCCTCCCCCATATCCCCCATATCCCCCATATCCCCCCTCCCCCATATCCCCCTCCCCCATATCCCCCATATCCCCCCTCCCCCATATCCCCCCTCCCCCATATCCCCCATATCCCCCCTCCCCCATATTCCCCATATCCCCCCTCCCCATATCCCCCCTCCCACATATCCCCCATATTCCCCCCTCCCCCATATCCCCCATATCCCCCCTCCCCATATCCCCCATATCCCCCCTCCCCCATATCCCCCATATCCCCCCTCCCCCATATCCCCCCTCCCCCATATCCCCAAGTGAATCCAGCCCTAACCTTAACCTCTGCAATGCACGCGCAACCGATGGCGTGCATTCATATACCTGCCTAACACTGTTGCCTTTTACCCCTGCCACCACCCCCCCCCAGGAGAAGCGCGCACACAACAATAGGGAGCATGTGAGGACTGGAGGAGGGCCCGCTGATGAGAGGCCACTGACCGTACACGAGGAAAGGGCCCTGGAACTGGCTGGCGGACCTGACGACCGGGAGGTTGCTGATGCAGAGGTCGGGGCCCCACGAGAACAGCCCGTCCCCATATCCCCCCTCCCCTATATCCCCCTCTCCCGTATCACCTGATCACTGCCTGATGTCTAACCATGCATGCTTCATTGTGTATCGCAGGACCAAACGTCCAGGCACCCATCCCCGCAGATGCAGACCGCCCGCAGGATGCCCCTCCGAGACCACGGGAGACGGAGAGACCCGCACCCTCCAGCATGCGACGCCCGCAGGATGCCCCTCCGAGACCACGGGAGACGGAGAGACCCGCACCCTCCAGCATGCGACGCCCGCAGGATGCCCCTCCGAGACCACGGGAGACGAGAGACCCGCACCCTCCAGCATGCGACGGCCCCGCAGGATGCCCCTCGGAGACCACGGGAGACGGAGAGACCCCACCTCCAGCATGCGACACCCGCAGGATGCCCTCGGAGACCACGGGAGACGGAGAGACCCCGAACCCTCCAGCATGCGACGCCCGCAGGATGCCCCTCGGAGACCACGGGAGACGGAGAGACCTGGAGCAAACAGGGAGACGACACCCCCGTCACGTGCGGGAGCGACCACCCAGCGATGAGGGGGCAGCCACAGGCCCCCGTCACATCCGAGCCAGGACTCCACTACCCAGGACACCACTATCCAGGACACCCCTACCCGGGACACCACTACCCAGGACACCCCTACCCGGGACAGCACTACCCGGGACAGCACTACCCAGGACACCCCTACCCGGGAAGACGAAATACCGACAGTGACTCAGAGTGGATGGGTGGAGACGAACCACCACCCAAAGTTGCCATGGACTCAGAGTGGGACGAAGAGCACGACACAACGCCACTGCTGTCACCAACACCCTCCACCATCGCAGAAACACTCACCACGGTTGGGCACTTTAGTGATGAGGCGTCTGGTACACTCACTGGTGCGCACAACACAGCCGTCCCGGTACAGCAGGTGGAGGTAGGAGCAGCAGAGGACCGGGGCAGTCGGAGGGCAGCCCAGGCCAAGCGAACATCTGCCGCCCAGATGGATCCCGGGTTCCTGCAGTTACCACACCCACACATAGATCCGATGCAACCACCGACACGGAGACGAGCGAAGAGGGTGACGGGGTGGCTTGCGGCGGCTGCGGTCGCAGGTGGAGGAGTCCACCCGCGTCCAGGAGCTGGGAGTGGTCCCGGTCATGCGTGCCACCCAGGCTGACACCGCACGGGTGGCGTCCGCGGTGGAGGCAATGGGTGCGACGGTGTCAGACATGGGGAACGGTTTGCGAGGCCTGGGGCCTTCCGTGCAGGCGGCGTCTGTGGCCCAGGAAATGGCTGCCCTCTCACAGGAGGCCATGAGCCAGTGCCAGCGCCAGATGGCAGAGGCGCTCAACGCCATAGCCCAGTCTCAGCAGGCCATGGCCCAGTCTCAGCAGGCCATAGCCCAGTCTCTGCAGGCCATGGCCCAGTCTCTGCAGGCCATGGTCCAGTCTCAGCAGGCCATCGCTGAGGGCATCGGCGCCAGTGGCCATGTGCGAGCTGGCGTCGCACTGTCGCAGACAGGGTTCGACAACCCCCTGGGCTCCATGGCTGCAAACCTGCAGACCCCTGTCGATACCAGCACGGGCCTCCAGGACTGGCAGCGCCAGATGTCGGGGGCGCGTCGGATGGCCAGTCCATTCGCATCCCCCACCCATGTAGAGGCCTGGGGGCCATCGGGCACCCCGAGGGAGGAGGAGGTGGTGTGGTCCGTCCCGGCTCCCTCTGTAGGGGAGGTCCCGGTACACCGCGACACCTCGGACTCCCCCCCTTCCGTCCCAGGTGCATCGGGTGGGCAACGGGCAGGACAGGCTGGCAGCTCGCCATCCCAGTTGCCCGGGCCGCAGCCTGGCCCATCTAGGCCAGGACGCCCCAGGAAACGGCCGCCAAAGGGATCCAGTGTCAGAGGGCAGGAATCACAGGAGTCCACCTCCAGTTCTGCTGTACCGTCTGGGGAACCACGTAGACGTAGTCAAAGGGCCCGTAAGGCCAAACAATTAGACACTGAGTAAGTTGGCACGGGTGCAGGGCACAGATGAGTTTTAGGCGCTAGGGCACGTGCATGAACTCCTTTGGTTATTAAAGTCAATGTTACACCTACCGAAGCTGCCTTTGTGCTCTGTCCAAAGTGTGCGGGGGTGTCATGTACGTTGAGCGCAAGTGTGTGTGTGTGAGGGGTGGTCTTACCTCAGCCCCAGGTGAGTCTGCCCCCTTCCCCCTGGGCCGCCATCAACATCCCCCGGGCAGAGGACGGGACCGTGCGCTGCAGTGTCACAGCCGCATGCAGGGATGGTCCGGGTGGATGGTGGTACTGTGGCCATGGGTCAGACATAGTCCAACGATGTAGAGCCAGGAGCTCATCGGAGGCGGGCTGTCATCATTCTCCATGGCCTGCGATAGACACGCGTCCACCCGCAACTGGGTGAGCCCGGCCCGTTGTGCCGCCGGTGGATCGGCAATTGGGAGTGGGGGGGTGGTGTGCATGCGGGTGGGGTGTGTGGGGTTGGGGAGGGGGGTGATGGTGCTGGGTGGATGGATGGGTGGGGGGTGTGGGTGGTCGGCTGTTGTCATGGTGTGCGGTCTGTGGCCATACTACCCGATTCCCACGCCCATCTAGTCAGTGAAGCGAGCGTCTATCAGTCTGTCCCGTGCCCGCTGGGCCAGCCGGTAACGGTGGACAGCCACCCGTCTGTGTCTACCCCGTCTGCCCTGACCATTGCCCCCATCCCCCTCATCTGGGGAGGACTGGGCCTCTTCCTGCTGCTCCTCCACTCCGCCCTCCTCTGCCTGCGGCACATCGCCCCTCTGCTGGGCTATGTTGTGCAGGACGCAGCACACCACAATGATGCGGCCGACCCTATCTGACCGATACTGGAGGGCGCCCCCAGAGAGGTCCAGGCACCTGAAACGCATCTTCAGCACGCCAAAGCACCTCTCGATCACTCCCCTTGTCGCTACATGGGCATCATTGTAGCGGTTCTCCGCCTCATTGCGTGGCCTCCGTATAGGCGTCATCAGCCACGATCGCAATGGGTAGCCCCTGTCGCCCAGCAACCAGCCCCTCAGCCGGGGATGGCGTCCCCTCGTACATGCCGGGGATGGATGACCGCGACAACACGAATGAGTCGTGTACACTGCCTGGGTAACGGGCGCAGACGTGCAGGATCATCATGCGGTTGGTCGCAGACCACCTGTACGTTCATCGAATAGGTCCCCCTTCCTATTAGTGAACACGGCCCTGTTATCTGCAGGTGGCCGCACGGCGACGTGCATCCCATCGATCGCTGCCCTGGACCATGGGGAACCCGGCAATGGCAGAGAAGCCCACGGCCCGGGCATCTTGGCTGGCCCCGGTCCACGGGGAAGCGGATGTAGCGGTGCGCCATGGCATAAAGGGCATCTGTCACTGCCCGGATGCACACGATGCACCGATGTCTGCGATATGCCGGACCAGGTCCCCAACTCGGTGCCTGGAATGACCCCGTTGCATAAAAAGTTCAGGGCCACCGTAACCTTGACGGACACGGGGAGAGGGTGTCCCCCCGCCAGTGCCACGCGGTGACAGGTGTGCCAGCAGGTGGCAGATGTGTGCCACGGTTTCCCGGCTCATCCGGAGTCTCCTCCTGCATTCCCGGTCCGTGAGGTCCTGGTATGACTGCCGGGGCCGGTACACACGGGGCGCCCTCGGGTGCCTCCGTTGCCGTGGGGCCGCGACGTCCTCCTCCCCCTCCTCGTCCTGTCGGTCAGGTGTCCCTCCAGCCTGGGCGGCTGCCGCCTGCCCCTCTGCGGCAGCCTGCGCCGCCTCTCTGGCACGCTCCTCCTCCTCCTCCTCCTCCTCCTCCTCCTCCTCATCCAGGGCAACATAGACATGAGCGGCTGCCACCACGGCGGCCAACATCCGCTGGATGATCTGAAAACATGACGACCTGGTGGGGGGGAGGGGAACGACGACATGTCATCATTGCCCATATCCCCTCCTCCCCCCAGCCAGGTGGCATGGACCGCATGGGTCCAACTGTTGAAGGCTGGCACCTGGCCAGGTGGACCAACTCATTTGCCCTCCCATCACCCACTCCGGCACGGACCCCCCCCCCGCCCCAACCTCCACCCCAGCACGGACCCCCCCCCCCCCCAACCTCCACCCCGGCACGGACCCCCTCCACAACCCCCAACCTCCACCCCGCACGGACCCCCTCCCCAACCTCCACCCCGGCACGGACCCCCTCCCCAACCTCCACCCCGCACGGACCCCCTCCACAACCCCCAACCTCCCACCCCAGCACGGACCCCCCCCCCCCAACCTCCACCCCGGCACGGACCCCCTCCACAACCCCCAACCTCCACCCCGGCACGGGACCCCCCCCCAACCTCCACCCCGGCACGGACCCCCCTCCCCAACCCCAACCTCCACCCCGGCACGGACCCCCTCCGGCACTCCCCCGGAGCCCAGCCTACTCTAACCACCCCCCCCTCCCCCCCCCCCGCCGCACACACACACAAGCCGAGACACACCTCTCCTCAGGCAATCAGTCTGCGGCCACGCCATTTCCTGCCCAGAGCCAACCCCCCAGGCCGTCACTCACCTCCTCGCTGGTCGGCGTGAGCCTGGAGCACCGGGTCACGCCGATGAAAAGGAGGTTTGATTGACGTCGACGTGAACGGTCATCACGTCGACGGGACTTCGGCCCATCCGGAAGGGAGAATATCGGCAGGCCGAAAATCGGCTGCCTTGCGCAGACCCGTGACATTCTCCGCGGCAGCGGCGCCATTAACGCCCCGCCGACTTTTCTCCCTTCGGAGACTTCGGCGGGGGCGGGGGCGGGATTCACGGCGGCCAACGGCCATTCTCCGACCCGGCGGGGGGTCGGAGAATGACGCCCCAGGATCCAGGACCAGACCCCAACATTTGCTACGATGCCGGACAGAAATCCCAGTACTTTTTTTAATTTGTAAAATTGTGAGGAAAGGATACTTCGCTCCAGGAACAACTCCACGTGAAAATAGGAAGATGGTGTATTAAAACAAACTTTATTATTAACACAGTATTTAACTACCTTTAACAGAATAGAAATATTTTTTTTAAAAAAAATATTTTATTGAAAATTTTTGGTCAACCATCACAGTACATTGTGTATCCTTTACACAATAATATGACAGTATAAATAACAATGACCTGTTTTATAAACAAAGAATAAATAGTATATAACAAAAACGAAAACTAAAACTAAATGGCAACTGCCTTGTCTCAGATAAACACTCTCCAAAAATATGATTTAACAGTCCAATATACAATTATTTATAGCAACGACCTATACATATTATACATATATATTAACAACCCTGAGAGTCCTTCTGGTTCCTCCCCCCCACCCCTCCCCCCCTCCCCCCCCCCTCCCCCCCCTGGGCTGCTGCTGCTGCCTTCTTCTTTTCCATTCCCTCTATCTTTCTGTGAGGTATTCGACGAACGGTTGCCACCGCCTGGTGAACCCTTGAGCCGATCCCCTTAGGACGAACTTAATCCGTTCCAGCTTTATAAACCCTGCCATGTCATTTATCCAGGTCTCCACCCCCGGGGGCTTGGCTTCCTTCCACATCAACAGTATCCTGCGCCGGGCTACTAGGGACGCAAAGGCCAAAACATCGGCCTCTCTCGCCTCCTGCACTCCCGGCTCTTGTGCAACCCCAAATATAGCCAACCCCCAGCTTGGTTCGACCTAGACCCCCACCACCTTCGAAAGCACCTTTGCCACCCCCACCCAGAACCCCTGTAGTGCCGGGCATGACCAGAACATGTGGGTGTGATTCGCTGGGCTTCTCGAGCATCTCGCACACCTATCCTCTACTCCAAAAAATTTACTGAGCCGTGCTCCAGTCATATGCGCCCTGTGTAGCACCTTAAATTGAATCAGGCTTAGCCTGGCACACGAGGACGATGAGTTTACCCTACTTAGGGCATCCGCCCACAGCCCCTCCTCAATCTCCTCCCCCAGCTCTTCTTCCCATTTCCCTTTCAGCTCATCTACCATAATCTCCCCCTCGTCCCTCATTTCCCTATATATATCTGACACCTTACCGTCCCCCACCCATGTCTTTGAGATCACTCTGTCCTGCACCTCATGCGTCGGGAGCTGCGGGAATTCCCTCACCTGTTGCCTCGCAAAAGCCCTCAGTTGCATATACCGGAATACATTCCCTTGGGGCAACCCATATTTCTCGGTCAGCGCTCCCAGACTTGCGAACTTCCCATCCACAAACAGATCTTTCAGTTGCGTTACTCCTGCTCTTTGCCATATTCCAAATCCCCCATCCATTCTCCCCGGGGAAAACCTATGGTTATTTCTTATCGGGGACCCCACCAATGCTCCCGTCTTTCCCCTATGCCGTCTCCACTGTCCTCAAATTTTCAAAGTCGCCACCACCACCGGGCTTGTGGTGTATTTCTTCGGTGAGAACGGCAATGGGGCCGTCACCATAGCTTGTAGGCTAGTCCCCCTACAGGACGCCCTCTCCAATCTCTTCCACGCCGCTCCCTCCTCTTCTCCCATCCACTTACTCACCATTGAGATATTGGCGGCCCAGTAGTACTCACTTAGGCTCGGTAGTGCCAGCCCCCCCCTATCCCTACTACGCTGTAAGAATCCCTTCCTCACTCTCGGGGTCTTCCCGGCCCACACAAAACTCATGATACTCTTTTCGATCCTTTTGAAAAAAGCCTTCGTGATCACCACCGGGAGGCACTGAAACACAAAGCGGAATCTCGGGAGGACTACCATTTTAACCGCCTGCACCCTCCCTGCCAGTGACAGGGATACCATGTCCCATCTCTTGAAGTCCTCCTCCATTTGTTCCACCAATCGCGTTAAATTTAACCTATGCAATGTACCCCAATTCTTGGCTATCTGGGTTCCCAAGTAACGAAAGTCCCTTGTTACCTTCCTCAGCGGAAAGTCCTCTATTTCTCTGCTCTGCTCCCCTGGATGCACCACAAACAACTCACTTTTCCCCATGTTCAGTTTATATCCTGAGAATTCTCCAAACTCCCGAAGTGTCCGCATTATCTCTGGCATCCCCTCCGCCGGGTCCGCTACATATAACAACAAATCATCTGCATACAGAGATACCCGGTGTTCTTCTCCTCCTCTAAGTACTCCCCTCCACTTCTTGGAACCCCTCAATGCTATTGCCAGGGGCTCAATCGCCAGTGCAAACAATAATGGGGACAGAGGGCATTCCTGCCTTGTCCCTCTATGGAGCCGAAAGTATGCAGATCCCCGTCCATTCGTGACCACACTCGCCACTGGGGCCCTATACAACAGCTGCACCCATCCAACATACTCATCTCCAAAACCAAATCTCTTCAGCACCTCCCACAGATAGTCCCACTCCACTCTATCAAATGCTTTCTCGGCATCCATCGCCACCACTATCTCCGCTTCCCCCTCTGGTGGGGGCATCATCATTACCCCTAGCAGCCTCCATATATTCGTATTCAGCTGTCTCCCCTTCACAAACCCAGTTTGGTCCTCATGGACCACCCTCGGGACACAATCCTCTATCCTCATTGCCATCACCTTGGCCAGAATCTTAGCTTCTACATTTGGGAGGGAAATAGGTCTATAGGACCCGCATTGCAGCGGGTCCTTTTCCTTCTTTAGGAGAAGCGATATCGTTGCCTCAGACTTAGTCGGGGGCAGCTGTCCCCTTTCCTTTGCCTCATTAAAGGTCCTCATCAGTAGCGGGGCGAGCAAGTCCACATATTTCCTGTAAAATTCAACTGGGAATCCATCCGGTCCCGGAGCCTTCCCCGCCTGCATGCTCCTAATTCCTTTCACTACTTCCTCTATTTCAATCTGTGCTCCCAGTCCCACCCTTTCCTGCTCCTCCACCTTGGGGAATTCCAGCCGGTCCAGAAAGCCCATCATTCTCTCCCTCCCATCCGGGGGTTGAGCTTCGTATAATTTTTAATAAAATGCCTTGAACACTCCATTCACTCTCTCATCCGGTCCCGGAGCCTTCCCCGCCTGCATGCTCCTAATTCCTTTCACTACTTCCTCTATTTCAATCTGTGCTCCCAGTCCCACCCTTTCCTGCTCCTCCACCTTGGGGAATTCCAGCCGGTCCAGAAAGCCCATCATTCTCTCCCTCCCATCTCGGGGTTGAGCTTCGTATAATTTTTTATAAAATGCCTTGAACACTCCATTCACTCTCTCCGCTCCCCGCTCCATCTCTCCTTCCTCATCCCTCACTCCCCCTATTTCCCTCGCTGCTCCCCTTTTCCTCAATTGGTGGGCCAGCAACCTGCTCGCCTTCTCCCCATATTCGCACTGTACACCCTGTGCCTTCCTCCACTGTGCCTCTGCAGTACCCGTTGTCAGCAAGTCAAATTCTACGTGTAGCCTTTGCCTTTCCCTGTACAGTCCCTCCTCCGGTGCCTCCACATATTGCCTATCCACCCTCAGAAGTTCTTGCAGCAACCGCTCCCGTTCCCTACTCTCCTGCTTTCCTTTATGTGCCCTTACTGATATCAGCTCCCCTCTAACCACTGCCTTCAGCGCCTCCCAGACCACTCCCACCTGGACCTCCCCATTATCATTGAGTTCCAAGTACTTTTCAATGCACCCCCTCACCCTTAGACACACCCCCTCATCTGCCATTAGTCCCATGTCCATTCTCCAGGGTGGGCGCCCTTCTGTTTCCTCCCCTATCTCCAAGTCCACCCAATGTGGAGCGTGATCCGAAATGGCTATAGCCGTATACTCCGTTCCCCTCACCTTCGGGATCAACGCCCTTCCCAAAACAAAAAAGTCTATTCGCGAATAGACTTTGTGGACATAGGAGAAAAACGAAAACTCCTTACTCCTAGGTCTGCTAAATCTCCATGGGTCTACTCCTCCCATCTGCTCCATAAAATCTTTAAGCACCTTGGCTGCTGCCGGCCTCCTTCCAGTCCTGGACCTCGACCTGTCCAGCCCTGGTTCCAACACCGTATTGAAATCTCCCCCCATTACCAACTTTCCCACCTCTAGGTCCGGGATGCGTCCTAGCATACGCCTCATAAAATTGGCATCATCCCAGTTCGGGGCATATACGTTTCCCAAAACCACTGTCTCCCCCTATAGTTTGCCACTCACCATCACGTATCTGCCCCCGCTATCCGCCACTATAGTCTTTGCCTCAAACATTACCCGCTTCCCCACTAATATAGCCACCCCCCTGTTTTTCGCATCTAGCCCCGAATGGAACACCTGCCCCACCCAACCTTTGCGTAGTCTCACCTGGTCTATCAGTTTCAAGTGCGTTTCCTGTAACATAACCACGTCTGCCTTAAGTTTCTTAAGGTGTGCGAGTACCCGTGCCCTCTTTATCGGCCCGTTCAGCCCTCTCACGTTCCATGTGATCAGCCGGGTTGGGGGGCTTTTTACCCCCCCCCCCTTGTCGATTAGCCATCCCCTTTTTCCAGCTCCTCACCCGGTTCCCAAGCAGCTGTGTCCCCCCCCAGGCGGTGCCCCCCCGCCCATCCCACCCCATGCCAGCTCCCCCCTCTCCCCAGAAGCAGCAGCCCAATAATTCCCCCCTCCCACCGCCCCCCCCCCCGCTAGATCCCCCACTAGCGTAGTTACACCCCCCATGTTGCTCCCAGAAGTCAGCAAACTCTGGCCGACCTCGGCTTCCCCCCGTGACCTCGGCTCGCACCGTGCGACGCCCCCTCCTTCCTGCTTCCCTATTCCCGCCATGATTATCATAGCGCGGGAACCAAGCCCGCGCTTCCCCCTTGGCCCCGCCCCCAATGGCCAACGCCCCATCTCCTCCACCTCCTTTCCTCCCCCCCACCACCTCCTGTGGAAGTGAGAAAAGTTACCACATCGCAGGATTAATAACATAAAACTCCTCTTTCCCCCCTTTTTACCCCCCTCTTCGCCCCCCATACTTGCCCCACCACTTTGTTTCAAACGTTCTTTTTTTTAAATAACCCGCTCATTCCAATTTTTCTTCCACGATAAAAGTCCACGCCTCATCCACCGTCTCAAAGTAGTGGTGCCTCCCTTGATATGTGACCCACATTCTTGCCGGTTGCAGCATTCCGAATGTTATCTTCTTTTTGTGAAGCACCGCCTTGGCCCGATTAAAGCTCGCCCTCCTTCTCGCCACCTCCGCACTCCAGTCTTGGTATACGCGGATCACCGCGTTCTCCCACTTACTGCTCCGCGTTTTCTTTGCCCATCTAAGAACCATCTCTCTATCCTTAAAACGGAGGAATCTCACCACTATGGCTCTAGGAATTTCTCCTGCTCTCGGTCCTCGCGCCATCACTCGATATGCTCCCTCCACCTCCAGCGGACCCGCCGGGGCCTCCACTCCCATTAACGAGTGCAGCATCGTGCTCACATATGCCCCGACGTCCGCTCCCTCCGCACCTTCAGGAAGACCAAGAATCCTTAGGTTGTTCCTCCTCGCGTTGTTCTCCAGCACCTCCAGCCTTTCCACACATCATTTATGGTGTGCCTCGTGCATCTCCGTCTTCACCACCAGGCCCTGTATGTCGTCCTCATTCTCGGCAGCCTTTGCCTTCATGACCCGAAGCTCCCGCTCCTGGGTCTTTTGTTCCTCCTTTAGCCCTTCGATCGCCTGTAATATCGGGGCCAACAGCTCCTTCTTCATTTCCTTTTTAAGCTCTTCCACGCAGCGTTTCAAAAACTCGTGTTGTTCAGGGCCCCATATTAAACTGCCACCTTCCGACGCCATCTTGGTTTTTGCTTGCCTTCCTTGCCGCTGCTCGAAAGGATCCACCGCAATCCGGCCACCTTCCTCTCCTTTTTTCATCCGTATCCAGGGGGGATT
This sequence comes from Scyliorhinus torazame, assembly GCF_047496885.1. Lineage (NCBI taxonomy): Eukaryota > Metazoa > Chordata > Chondrichthyes > Carcharhiniformes > Scyliorhinidae > Scyliorhinus > Scyliorhinus torazame. The sequence continues at coordinate 83,996,254 of NC_092715.1, read as the reverse complement.
CCCTTCTGGTTCACCGCACAGTACTTTTAGCCGTTAAAATTGCCATTGGGGCTCTTATTAAGAGCCCAAAAGTCCGTTACACCGGGAGCTGCCGAAACGTGCGACTCAGCTGGTCATCGCCGCACCTGGAAGTCACAGAATAGAAATATAACTTACAATTACCAGTTAAACAATGCCTAACAATAAAATGAAACACTTTGGGTTGGATTCCCTGTTGGGAAACGCGATTGGGCGAAGCATTGGTTTCATGGCAAATCGCCAATCTCCGTCACCTCAACAGTGGCGTCAATGCGTTCCAGAATGCACGGACAGTAAACTCCTGACCCGGTATTCTCTGGCACCTCTGTGATTCTCCACCTCCAATGGACCGAATTCCCGACAGCGAGGTTGACTTGTGCTTTCAAAAATCGTGAAACAGGCACCATAGCTGATGAGGGAAAGAGAGGAGGTAAGACAAGGAGAGACGCGACCGTGGGATGCCGGAGTGGACACTGGCTGGGGTGGGTCTTGCCTGGGCCGGGGGTGGGGGAAGTTACGGGGAACGGGTGGTGGAGCCAGGGTTACCCCCAAGGGGCTGGGGCTGTGTCAGGCATGGACCACCATTGCCGCGACCTGCAAGGCAGCTACCTTGCTGCACAGCCTATTGACCACCCACCTTGGTGTTGGTTCTGCAGAGTGACACCGACTGTATGGATGCCCCCACACCCCAGTTCCCCACCCTCCACCCCAACACCCCCCGCACCCCACCCTCCCCCATAGCAACCCCCCAACCGGCCGCCACCCTCCAGCAGGTCAACAGGTGGCCTGACCAAGGGCAACGCCCACAGTAGCCTCTACGGGGGAGGCCGGGCAGGGGCCATAGAGAGTATCGCTGGCAAGGATAGTGCCAGCCAACGGTACGGTACCCCTGGCAGCAGGCACAGGCACCAGGGCCAGAGGCCCAAATGGTACCAGGTATCGATGGGGCTCAGGGTGCGAAGGGGAGGGGGGCAAACATGCGGGGGCAGAGTCCGCAGTGCCAACCAAGGGCACCGTTTACCCCGGTGGACCTGGGTGGACACGTGGGTATGGACCATGCTAACATGTCGGCCTTTCACCACCTGCAGACAAAGGATATTGGAATACAACCAGTCTTGGTGGCCTTCCTCTGAGTCGCTGGGCACTTGGGCCCTGGCAGATGCCCTGTGGCTGTACGAGCTGGAACTGCTGGAGGAGGAGGAAGCTGCAGCAGCGGAGCGTGCAGCAGTAGAGCGTGCAGCAGCAGAACAGGAGGCAGCCACTAAGGATGGAGTGCCGGCTGCCCAACAGGCCGAGGAGCAGGAGGTGCCAAGGAGGCGCTGCATGAAGCTACCTGCCGGATCGGGCACGCTGTCGAAGACTCCGGCTGAACAGGGAGACAGTGCAACATATCTGCCAGATCATGGTGCTCCTGGCATCGTGGGGGAATGAGGGAGGACAGCCACTCCCAGTGGCTGTCAAAGTGACGGTCGCCCTGAATCCAACCAGGCGCTGAGTGGCTACTTGTCAAGCATCTCACAGAGCTCGGTGCACAGGTGCATCGCGCTGTCACGGAGGCCCTGTATGCCCAGTCACCACAATACATCCATTTTAATGTGGGCCGGGCCCACCATTACGCCCATGAAGTAAGGTTCGCTGCCATTGCCGACATGCTCCGGGACTAGGGGCAAGATCGACGGACCAGTCTTCACAAACCAAAAGGTTTTCCGCTCAATGAACATGCAGCTGATTTGTGGCCATCAGCTGCTCATCATGCATGTCTGCGCTTGATATCTGGGCAGTGTGCATGATGTCTTCACCTTGGAACACTAGACGATTCCCGGCCTCTTCAAGACCCCCTCCAGCTGTGGGATTGGCTCCTGGGCATCAGGGATTATCCACTGTGGTCATGGCTGATGACGGCAATCTGGAGGCCACAGATTGACATGGACACCCGCTACAGTGATGCCCATGCAGCGACGAGATCAAGTGGTGCTTTGGCATCCCGAAGATGCAGTTCATGTATCTGGAACGCCCTGGAGGGACCCTCCAGTATGGCGCTGAGAGGGTCGATCGCATCGTGGCGGCTTATTGTGTTCTTCACAAGAACGTGCAGCAGAGGGTGGACGTGCTGGAGGAGGGGGATGTAGCACCGTCAATATGACGCGAGGCAGGTTGAGGTAATGTCAATTGAAGGCTTTATTAAGCAGAACTTTATCCCCAGCAGCGTGGTTACAGAATGCAGCTGCTGAGGGAAATGGAGGGAAAAACTGGGTTCTTATACCGGCATTTCTGGGTGGAGTCCAGTAGGTGGCAGATCCTATCAGGACCTGGCATCCCTCCACCAATAGCCTGTTGACACGTGGTGTACCGTATTACCCCTAATACATACCACCACAGGGGATAAACGCCAGGCCTCGTCCAACGAGGAGCATGCATGGGAGGGCGAGGATGAGGACGGACAGAATTGGGAGACAGCCCAGGGCCAACGCGCACGGGATGCTCTGGTTGCCTCCAAGTTCACCGACTGTGGGGGGGGGGGGGGGTCGCAGGCCAGGGGCTTGGACACCGCAACCCACCCCCACAGGCCCCACCCCTTCCAGCCCAGCAGCCTCCCCATGATGCATACCTGCCACACTACAGTGTGCGGACCCTGGGTTGGCAGTAACAGCGAGTCTGGTCCACGGGATGGAGGATGGATGATGACAACTTTCTCTGCGATGAGCTCTGGTGCTCCCCAACATTTAACAACGTCTGACTCCTGCCCACGGTAGCACTTCCCACCATCCACCTGGGTGGTCCCTGCATGTGAACTGGCCATTCCTGCACATGGTGCCATCAAATCCTTGGGGTGGCAGTGGTGGGGACGATCGGGGGGGGGGGAATGAAGCCCAGCCCATCCCACCCACAATGTCTGCCCATCCACCCCCCACCCTCTCTGCGGCCAGCCCAGCCCAGCCCTCACACCCACCTTGCAGAGCACCGTGGCAGGGTGTAACAGTGTGAACAAGTGTTTAATGTGATCAAATATATACAGATAAGTGCCCTAGCCCCTGTCCCAATACTGTGCCCTACCCCTGTGCCAACTTAACTGGTGTCTAGCTTTCTGGCCCTAACGCTCCGTCTCGATGGATCCCTAAACGGTATATCAGGAGTGGAGGAGGCCTGCTGCGGTTCCTGTCCTACGACCTGAGTTCCTGTTTGCAGCTGTCTACTGGGGCGACTGGGCCTGGATGGGCCCGGCTTCTGTTCGGGTGTCCCAGGTGGCATGGTGCCACCCTGTTCTACCCACTGCCCACAAGATGCGCCAGGGACATGAGAGGGAGAGTCTGAGGTGCTGCGGTGTTCCAGCATTTCCCCTGCGGGAGTCACATGTGATGTGTTTTTATGTTGGATTAACACGGACTGCAACTCGATGCAGTATCACTTGAAAGCAGGCTTCCAACGCTGTAGATGGTTCAACACTGCTTTATTGAACTTGCCAAGTAATGTACATAGTTCGCTGTGGGTCGACACTCTATTAATCTAAGCTTGCTAACCTTGGTCTGGCTTGCCCAGACTTGCTCTGTGCCATGTGTAGTAGGTGCTGACTGTACATTGCACCCTGACTGTTTCTACAGCTATCACCAGTGCGAAGAGGCCGAGTCTTCCTGCCTCGTGTGTTTTATACTGGTAAAGTACCCTGTAGTGCCCTGCCTGGTGATTGGTTGTTCTGTATTCTGTGTGGTGATTGGTTCCTGTGTGTGTCCATCACTGCCTGTCTGTATCTCATTATGAACATGAGTGCATATTATGACAACATGCACGGGCCCCATCACCTCCTCCTCCCCCCTCGAGGTGTCCAATGGCCCCCAGGCTACTTCATGGGACTGGGGTGCGAGCGGAGCTATCCCCTGTGAAAGCCCGCCACCTGGCGCTGCCAGTCCTGGAGGCCCGCTACCGTTTCGACCAGGGTATGCATGATCACGTGCATGGAGCACAGGGAATGCATCAACTCCATCTGGGACTGCACCACATCACTGTGCCACTACCTTCTGGGTCTGTGCCACATCACCCAATGACTGCGCCATCTCCTTCTCGGTCTGTGCCTTGTCGGCCAGCGCCTGGGCAATGCCGCCGAAGTTCTCAGCTGTGGCCCGCTGTGACTGCACCACACTCGGAAGCACCACTGCGATGTCCAGGTGGCTCTGGCACATGATTGCCTGTGAGTCGGCAACGCTGCCTTGGGCCCCAGCCAGCACCTGCACAGAATTCCCCAGGCCTTGGACATGCTGATCCATTGCAAAAACCCCCACCCCCGATGCCTCCACTGTGGGCGCCACCCGTGCGGTGTTGGCCTGGGAGACACGAATGGTCGGTACCAGCTCCTGCTCCTGCACATGGTTGGACTCCAACTGCAGCTACACGTACTGGATGCTCGCTGAAAACCCCTCGTAGTCCCTGGCTCTGTGACTACATCTGCACTGTAGATGGGACTGTCCGTTCCAGAAACCCGAAACCCGTCTGGACGGCAGCTAGTCCCTGGGTTGATGGGGGTGAGGGTGCTGTGGGGGTGAGGGTAGCGTGGGGGTGTGAGAGTGGTGTGGGGATGTGATGGTGGGGGTGGTATTGGGGGCATTGACAAACGTGTCATGGGGAACCACAACTGATGTACCAATACCGACCCCTGCTCCGCCATTCAATCATGGCTGATATGTTTCTCATCCCCATTCTCCTGTCTTCTCCCCATAACCCCTGATCCCCTCATTAATTACGAACCTATGTACCTCTGTCTTATCGACACTTAGTGACTTGGCCTCCACAGCCTTCTGCAGCAATAAGTTTCACAGATTCACCACCATCTGGCTGAAGAAATTCCTCTTCATACAGTTTTAAAGGATCGTCCCTTCAGTCTGAGGCTGTGCCCTCGGGTCCTAGTCTACCTAACCACCTCCCACTTCCCCACTACCCCATCCTCTGATTCACTTACCCATTCACTCATCCATTCACTAACTTTCAAAGACTGGACCTTTAAACCTAACATACAGCAACTAGAGCTGCAAAAAATGGGGCTGTCCGGTTTCCTGCCAACTTTACTCTACCCCGACAGAGTTCCTGGAGGAATGGCACACTGAATATTTCTGTGGAGCTGGTTTAGCACAGGGCTAAATTGCTGGCTTTGAAAGCAGACCAAGGCAGACCAGCAGCACGGTTCAATTCCCGTAACAGCCTCCCCAAACAGGTGCCGGAATGTGGTGACTAGGGGCTTTTCACAGTAACTTCATTTGAAGCCTACTTGTGACAATAAGTGATTTTCATTTCATTTCAAGTCGGGATCAGAAGGTCACTGAAGAAATTTGCAGAAGCGTTGAGTCAGAGAAATTTACGAGTTCAGAGGAAATTGGACCATCAATGCCTCTGCTCAGGAGATCCAGGTCAGTAACTATTTGTGAGACAGAAAAATGATTATACTGTCTAATAAACATTCTGAAATTGCTTACATTTTGTTTTGATCAGAAATAACAATTGCTGCAAAGTTGATTTTAAAAGCGTTGGCAGCTTTTATGAATTCCACAGGGATGTGAATATGATACTGCTCTCAAAATTAAAGATCAATATAAAGTCCATTAACAAAACTATTAACTCAATGCATACACACTAATCCTATCATTGTTTGAGTCCATGTTTGCAGCATATGAGGCTGCTGGCCAATGAACTAAAGCTCACCATCAAACCTAAGAGATCTTTTTGTAAAACAACATGATGCTTTTGTCAAATTAACATGTAGCCTTCAAATCAACTGCTCTGCGTCCCATTATTTACCAGTCTAAATACTGTTTCCTGATGAATTCTATCTCAGTCAACTTCTTGGGTTAAATTTTGTCTTTACTCAGTAGTAACATAAGTGACAATGAGTCAACATAAAAAGCCGGAGTCATTGAAAATGTGCCGGCAATTTGCTATCATTCATTTTACATTATCACAAAAAGTTAAGATTCACTATTATATGTTGCAAATACATATTTCCATCTGTTAAAAGGTGAAGAAAAAGTGACTCTCTTGGCTCAGCTGATTATAGCTCTTCCCATTGAATTAAGGGCTTCACTTCAATGTAGGACTCGGGAAGGTCAGCATTATCGGAGTGACAGATGATGTGACATCTTTCGGTAAGATTGAACTGAGATTTCCAGTACCTCTGTATCCATACTCCAGGCCTAATATATTTATCTGGGTTGGCATATGCAAGTTATATGGATAACTGTCAAGATTTCGCCAACAAGAACAAGGTAACAGCTGCAGAGGGAGAAGATTCACAAAGCGGTCTTAAAGAGGGAGGGAGAGTATATGGAACTATAAGGAGGATCATTGGGCGCACAGTGGTAAGCACTGCTGCCTCTTAGTGCCAGGGACCCAGGTTTAATTCCGACTTTGGGTGACCCTGTGGAGTTTGCACGTTCTCCTCGTGTCTGCGTGGGCTTCCTCTGAGTACTCCAGTTTCCTCCCACAGTCCAAAGATGTGCAGATTAGGTGGATTGGCCATGCTCAAATTGCCCCTCAAGTGTCCAAAGTTGTGCAGGTTAAGTCGGGTTGCGGTGTTACTGAGCCGAGGTAGAGTGCTCTTTCAGAGAGTCGGTGCAGACTCAATGGGCCGAATGGCCTCCTTCTGCACTGTAGGGATTTTAAGTTCTATGTTCATTCAGCTGATCACTGACCTAGCAATAGTTTAGATACCTTGCGAGGCTTGAGGTGTTTCCACAATACACAGAGGGTTTCAGGTGGGCAGGGAAAATCTATATTTGATGATAAACAGGCAGGCAAAGGCAAGGCACAGAATCAGAGGCAGGCAGGACATTACTGTGGGCACGATCAAACCAAATTCATTCTGAGTGTGGTGGCAAACAGGAATAATTTTTATAGAATCCCTACAGTGCATAAGGAGTCCATTTGGCCCATCGAGTCTGTGCTGTCCCACTCGCAGAGGGTTTCCTGACAGTGGACCTGGCGAGGCTGTCACTGGTATCTAACGTTAATTGATCACTGGCTTCGCGCCACAAATAATTGTCATGCCAGCTGATTCACCGGGGCCCCACCGCTAACGAGGGGGAACAGTACTTCAACTGATTCCGCAGGACAAACAGCATGCAGCCATGTTACCAAGGAGACCAGCTCCAAGATTCGGAGATGTCAACTTGGCCAGACCGTTGGACATGGTGGAGTCGAGCTGGGAAACCCTGTGACCCCAAGGGGCTTGGTGGGTCAGTCGCAGGGCAGCCAGTGCTGCCTGGGAGGAAGTAGCAGCGGCCGTCAGTGCAGAAAGGGTGACCAGGAGAGCTGCTACCCAGTGCCTCAAAAAGCTAAAACGACCTCCACCAGGCTGCAAGGATGAGCTTTCACCAGCCCCCAGCACCGATCCCGCCTATCACCCCCACCCCCGCGCCCACGACAAACATGTAGCTGGCACTGCCCCCACCCAGCACCATGCCGCGTACCACCCACCCATGCCCATCAGTGGTGCCCACACCTCCCGATGCCCTCTCGTTCACCCCATGCCACCCCATTGCCCCATGGTGCATGAAGTGAGCAGTTCATAATGCTCTCTCTGTTTCCGCAGGAGAAGCTGGCCCATAGCAGATGGAAGAGGCCAAGCCAGACAGCAGAGCGCCAGACATCAGAATCCTCACCCCTCTGAGAAACGGGCACTGGAGTTTGCGGGGATGACCGAGGTCGAGATTGGCCTGCACTGCAAAGGTGAGTAACCACCGGCCCCCACACAGATGATGACCGGTCGTACATGTGTTGTTCATGTCAGCATGTTGATCCTTTCGCCCCCCCACTGACCACCTGTCCTTTCTCCCATCGGGCCTCCATCTGATGGTGCTAGCCCATCTGGGAAGGTTCCCCCCACCATGCTTCCCAAGAGAACACCTCAGAGGAAAGCTCCGAGGTTGCCACTATAATAGTCATGTCACTGCTGTCATCCCCACCCTCCACCAATGCAGACACACACCTTGGTAGGCAGACGCAGTGGACAGGCTTCTGGGGCACATCCTGCTGACCATCATTGTTAAAGATGAAATTGCGGAATACTTGGAAGTGCATGATAAAATAGGACTGTGTCAGCACGGCTTCATCAAGGGGAGGTCATGTTTGACAAATCAGAGTTCTTTGAGGAAGTGACAAGGAAGTTAGACAAAGGAGAACCAATGGACGTGATTTATTGAGATTTCCAGAAGGCTTTTGACAAGGTGCCGCATAGGACACAGTTAAATAAGTTAAGAGCCCATGGTGTTAAGGGTAAGATCCTGGCATGGATAGAGGATTGGCTGACTCGCAGAAGGCAGAGAGTGGGGATAAAGGGGTCTTTTTCAGACTGGCAGCCGGTGACCAGTGGTGTGCCTCAGGGGTATGTGCTGGGACCACAACTTTTCACAATATACATTAATGATCTGGAAGAAGGATCCGAAGGCACTGTTGCTAAGTTTGCAGATGATACAAAGATCTGTAGAGGGACAGGTAGTATTGAGTAAACAGGCGGGATGCAGAAGGACTTGGACAAGCTAGGAGAGTTGGGCAATGAAGTGGCAGATGGAATACAATGTGGAAATGTGTGAGGTTATGCACTTTGGAAGGAGAAATGGAGGCATAGGCTATTTTATTAATGGGGAAATGTTTAGGAAATCAGAAGCAGAAAGGGACTTGGGAGTCCTTGTTCATGATTCTCTTAAGGTTAACGTGCAGGTTCAGTCAGCAGTTAGGAAGGCAAATGCAATGTTAGCATTCATGTCGAGAGGGCTAGAATAAAAGACCAGGGATGTACTTCTGAGGCTATATAAAGCTCTGGTCAGACCCTCTTTGGAGTATTGTGAGTATTTTGGGCCCCCTATCTAAGGAAGGATGTACTGGACTAGGAAAGGGTCCAGAGGAAGTTCACAAGAATGGTCCCTGGAATGAAGAGCTTGTCGTATGAGAAAGAGTTGAGGACTCTGGGTCTGTACTTGTTGGAGTTTAGAAGGATGAGGGGGGATCTTATTGAAACTTACAGGATACTGCGAGGTTTGGATAGAGTGGACGTGGAGAGGATGTTTCCACTAGTAGGGAAAGCTAGAACCAGAGGGCACAATCTCAGACTAAAGGGACGATCCTTTAAAACTGAGATGAGGAGAAATTTCTTCAGCCAGAAGGTGGTGAATCTGTGGAACTCTTTGCCACAGGAGGCTGTGGAGGCCAAATCACTGAGTGTCTTTAAGACAGAGATAGATCTTGATTAATTCTTGATTAATTCTTGGTTCTTGATTAATAAGGGGATTAGAGGTTATGGGGAGAAGGCAGGAGAATGGGGATTAGAAAAATATCAGCCATGATTGAATGGTGGAGCAGACTCGATGGGCGGAGTGGCCTAATTCTGCTCCTATGTCTTATGGTCTTATCCCACAGTTGCAGATAATAATTATCTTTATTGTCGGAAGTAGGCTTACATTGCAATGAAGTTACTGTGAAAATCCCCTAGTCGCCACACTCCGGCGCCTGTTCGGGTACACTGAGGGAGAATTCACAATGTCCAATTCACCGAACAGCACGTCTTTTGGGACTTGTGGGAGGAAACCAGAGCACCAGGAGGAAACCCACGCACACACGGGGAGAACGTGCAGGCTCCACACAGACGGTGACCCAGCTGGGAATCAAAACTGGAGCCCTGGGCTGTGAAGTCACACTGTTAACCACTGTGCTGATGCACATCAGGTGGAGGCAAGAACATCCAGACAAGACAGCAGTGGATGCTGGATCCCAGCCAGATGCTGCGTCTCTGGACCATGTCTACCCGGAGCTGATGAAGACGCTAGAATGCGGCCATGCGATTCAGAGGTGGGTGTCAGCGACACGCCAGCAGGCCCATAGCTGATTGGAGCAGTCACAAAGGCTGAGGGCGCAGGAGATAGGACCGACAATGTGTAGGACCGAGGCTAATACTGCTAAGGTGAGGCCACAGTGGAGGGACTGGAGCATGATGTCAGCACCATGAGTTGTGGCGTCCAAGCGTTGCCCAGTTAGTGACAGCCATGGCTGAGTGCCTCAACAGCGTGTCCCAGTTGCTGGGGGTTGTGTCCCTGACACAGGTGGACCTTTTTGAGGCGCTGTAGAGAATATCCCAGTCTCAGATGGGCATTACCAAGATGCTGCTGAGCATGTCCTTGTTGCTGGATGGCTGCTCCAGTTGCTGGGAACTTATCCCTGATGAAGGTGGACCTTTTTTAGATGCTCCAAAGTTTGTCCCGGTCACTGAGGACAACGTCCCAAATGGAGGTGGACATTGGCAAGGCACCGCAGGCATTGCTGAGGACGTCGACACCATGGTGCAGGCATTGGGGAGCGACCAGGGCTGGTAGTGCCAGATGACGAGGGGCATCCGGAGTTCAGTCCAGTTGCCCCTCTGTCCCAAAGTGACCCCCAGTGCCCTTGGGGCACCGACTGAGGTCCAACCTGGACCTCCCTGCGGAGTGGGGATGGTAGCCACCAGCACCCATGTGTAACACCCCCCCCCGCTACCAACTGTGCAACTCAGAGTCAGCCTCCAGAATATGGTGGCAAGGCAAGGCATGTTCAGTCAGCATGTGGGCTTTCCGGTCCCAGGACCGAACAGGCGCCGGAATGTGGCGACTAGGGGCTTTTCACAGTAACTTCATTGAAGCCTACTCGTGACAATAAGCGATTTTCATTTTCATTTCATTTTCATTTTCAATGGACACCCGCCAGGTGAATCAAAGGTGACACAATGTGGTAACCAGCAGGCTGCCTCCAACTCTACTGTGCATAAAGGGAAACACCTAGATGTGGTGGCAGAGCACAGAAGACTAAGCACATAGAGGATCATTGAGAGAGCACTGTGGTGGGGAAGGTGGGGGGAATGGGTGGTGGGAAAGGGGGGGTAAGGGGCAGTTGGGTTCACACTATACAACAATAAAACACATTGCATCTGAGACATGTGAAGCCTCTGGCATGTTATTCCGCTATGCAGGCTGGCCTCCAACCTCCTGCCCAGTCGCCGTGCATGACCTTCCTGGATTGGCCGCCCCGCCTCTTCTCCACCAACCCAGGACACACAATGTGCAGGTGATGGTTGTGAGCGTGCACTCAGCAGGTAGATAGGAGTCAGACTATGGCACAGTGAGGAACACCAGTGCTTAGCTAACAGAGGATTATCATCACCCCCTGCCCTCGACGTAGACCTCCTGACAGTGCCGACACAGGCTTATCACCCTGGAGTGCAGTAACACAGACCCCAGCGGGGTGGAACAGGGATATTGGGGTGAGGAGGAATGAATGGTGGATATGTGTGAGGTGGGTGGGGGGAGAGGATAGGGGCACAGGTGTGGCAGGGCAGTGGGTGGGAAGGAGGGTGCGAAGTGGGGGTGGGATGACAAGCCTAGCCATGTCCTATGTGAAGCAGGCGAGGATGAGGGCCTCCCTGTCCCTCCAGGCATGCCAAACCATCGATGCTGCTGCCTGTCCTCCATCCGTCGGCTGGTCCCGCGTCTTCTCCCTGGGATCACCCTCAAGCCCCTCCTGGTCTAATGCCTCCTCGTCCTCCTACTCAGGTGGCCGCATGGGCCTCGTTAAATTGGGTCTCCACATCAGTCTCCGGCCTCCGTACTGGCGTCATTAGCCAGGTCCTCAGCGTTATCCCTCATTCCCCAGAGCCAACCAGTCAGCCTGGGGTGGTCCTGGAAGTGGCCGGGATGTCCAACTGTCCCAGGATGCATCTGTCGTGCACACTCCCTCGGAAGTGTTCACACTTGTGCATGATCTTCGTGTGGTGGTCCCACACAAGTTGGACTTTAAGGGAGTCGAACCCCTTCCTGTTAATAAAGGGCACTCTCTGACACCCAAGTGCATGCAGGATGACATGCGTGCCATCTATTACGCTGCCTGGACCTGCTACGGGTCTGTTGGCCCTCTAATTATCCTCAATAAGGATGGCAGCCTCAGGTCAGAGGCAACCACTGAATTGGGCACAGTCGACACAATGCAGCTTCAGCTCCTGCTGTCTGCTGCAGCAGGTTCACTATCCCCACACCCCTCTCCCACTTCTGGTGATGGAGCACTTGCCACTTAGATAAAATTCAACCAGAGATTGGCCATTCAACCCCGCAAGCCTGTTCTGTTGTTCACTTATCCCTTGGATGATCTGTTGCTCAGATACATTTATCCTCCTTTGCTTCGTATCATTTGATACTCTTATCCAAAATAAAGCTATTGAAATCGGAAACAAAAGTAGCCCAACCTCCTCATTCTTTTAGGGGAAGAGAACGGCTGAATTCCATTGCTCTTTGTATGGAAAACGACTGCCTAATTATCCCTGATAAAGTTTTCATGCAGACATTAGTCTTCTCTCGTATGTCAATTCCTTCTTCCCATGAGTTAAATTTGACTGCACTGAAATACCTCTGCTGTGTGTCTTTTGAAGCACTGTGACGTTCGGTGCACTGGAATGCGTGAGGAGTTAAACAACACTGCAAACTCAGACTGAATCCCCATGGCTCACTGTATAGGCAGCAGCACTCTAAACGTCAGAACTACTTGCATGCCCCAGATGTGCAAGTATTTAAATCGACTTAACAGTTCAAGTCTATCAATACATGCTGGGAAGATAGCTAGTCATTTTCTGTGTACATCTTGCTTGTCACAAAATTCATTCGTTTTGACATACATGCTGGGTCTTGATGATGTACAGCAGCCATAGTGTACCAGAATTAACCCCAGAATGGGTTCTGCCAAAGCTAGGGCAGCCACATCCATGCACTCTTTGATCAATTTTATGTTTAGGTTTCACACTGAAGTTATATTGCTAGCAGGGTGAATTTGGTAAGACAATAATGGCTTCCTCCCCTTCCACCTGGAATAGGAGCTATATGGATTATTTGTTTAAATGATAAGACCACATTATTTCACAGCAATACAGTTCACACTTTGCTTTTTGCTGGGATCATAAAAGCTTTAGAGATTTCTTGGTGCATTTTTGTTCTTCACAAAATGGAAGAAAACAACAGACAGAACTTTTTGAGAGATCTTCATTACAAATATCTGAATACCTCCTTCCTGAGTTTGGCTTTATTTGGTGGCATTTGGTTTTACAAATTACTTTGACTTTCAATCAAAAAGACACACAGCTGCACAAAGCTTTTCAATTTTGCAGATTTTCTCCAAAGGTCACATGGAAAGTAAATATTGCTTCAGAACATTAATAGCCATAGTAGTCATGTGGCGCCAAGGCTTATTGTATTCCTCTAAGTGGATAAAACAGCAGATTAATCGGGAATAATGCCAATACGAACATCTGTGATTTGAAGGCAAAAATTACACAAAACCCCTTATCACAAGATCTGAATTAATTTTAATATTTTTTATTCTTTCAATTACAAGCATCATAGTTTTAATTTTTTTTTAGAGTAACCAATTGTTTTGCTTTTCCAATTAAGGGGTAATTTAGCATGGCCAATCCACCTAACCAGCACATCTTTGGGTTGTGGGGGTGAAACCCACACAGACACGGGGGGAATGTGCAAACTCCACATGGACAGTGACCCAGGGCCGGGATTCGAACCCGGGTCCTTAGTGCCGCAGTCCCAGTGCTAACCACTGCGCCACACGCTGCCCCTAGCAAGCATCAAAGTTCTTAGTGATGTGTACAGGCTGATTTAGATTCCTCACTCACTCATTCGTAAACACAGGAGTTTCATACAGAACAAATAGGGCAACATTATGAAATCACCATGCCTTTCAATCATTCGAATATTTCTAATTCCATATTACTTCTTGATGGATTACGCATCTATCTACAATGGGGGGCACGCTAGCTGCACTTCTCTTTGCCCCATCACTCACAAAGGTCTCAGCAGCAAACATGATAGCAACCATCAGCATCCATCGCATAGTAGCTGGAGGAACTGTATGCTGAAGAAATCCTGCTTGCCATCTCAAACCCCATCGTCCTTCAAAAAAATCAAGTATTTTGACTGAAATGAACGAGATAATGCTGGAAATACTCAGCAAGTCAGGCAGTGTCTTTGGAGAGCAGATCAGTTAATGTGTCAGGTCTGTGACCTCTCATCAGAAGTATTTGGCTGATATTGTGGATACAAATGCAAGGGCTGAGATCCTCCAGGTCTGCCGCCTAGAAGCGGGATTTGCGATCAGCCGCAGAATAGCACGCTGGGCCATAATCAGGATTCGGGCTGGCTGGCAGACCTGTCACGAGTCTCCATTCCTGCCCCACTGGCCAGAGTGGTTTCCCGATGTCCCAGCTGGGCTTCCCACCATGACTTGGCAAGACTATGCAAACAGATCTTTCGAGCAGCACGGTAGCACAGTGGTTAGCACAGCGGCTTCACAGTGCCATGGTCCCAGGTTCGATTCCCCGCTAAAGTCACTATCTGTGTGGAGTCTGCACGTTCCCCCCGTGTCTACGTGGGTTTCCTCTGGTGCTCCGGTTTCCTCCCACAGTCCAAAGATGTGCAGGTTAGGTGGATTGGCCATGCTAAATTGCCCTTCATGCCCAAAAAGGTTAGGAGGGGTTATTGGGTTCCGGGGATAGGGTGGAAGTGAGGGCTTCAGTGGGTCGGTGCAGACTCGATGGACCGATGGCCTCCTTCTGCACTGTATGTTCTATGTTCTAACTCATTGATGAGCAAGACACACCATTCAGTAGCCAGCTGGGATGCTCCAGCTGAGAGTCCCGCTGACGTGAATTAGTGCAAGTATTGAGGAACGTGGACCTGGTGGCTTGCAGTCCAAGGGATGGCAAGGTGGTAAGTTCCCTTCTAATAATTGCCGCCAGGGTGCTGAGGAGGGTCCTGATGGGGGTCAGGGGGACTTCTGCTCGGTTGGAGGGGCCCAGGTCCCTGGAATGGGCCTCATTTGGCTGCTCTCCCCATTTGCAACCTTTCAATCCATTAAACAGATAGTCTGTATACCCAACCTGAGTCCCTCCAGGCCTGCACAAGCCCCCTGATTCCCAGCTTCCGTGAAGAACCCCCATGGGCACCTTAACAGCAATTTCTGGGAAAGTACTTACCACCTTGTCATCCTTCGGGCTGCAAGGTGCCAGGTTGGCACTGCCAAAGAGCAGGGCCTGAAGGAGGGGAATGGGGAGATGTGGATGTATTGAGGGGGGTATGAAGGGGAGGACTGGGCGAGCTGTCCTGATGGGGGCTGAATGGGCTGGGGGTGCTGAAGACAGTTCTGAAAGGGGGCTTTGCCAGCGATTAGGATTGGGGAAGGTCCTGCCAGTCAACCGGTGAGGAGAGGTACTGCAATAGCTTTTTGAGGTCAGGGTGCCCTTCAAAGGTGTGGGGCCTGTGAGAGAGATTGTGTCCCATCCCTCTCAGCTCCAGCCTGAATCCCTATTTCATGGCATGGAGATCTGACTCTGCTAAAACAAAATTATCAGAGTAGTTGCTAGCGCCTGCCAAGAATCACTTGGGTTTTCACACTGGCGAATCGCGCAAGATCTCCATGCAGGGCACTGTTCCCTAAGTAAGTTACTCAAGACTGATATTTGTAAAAACCATTATTACGTATTTACAGCTCTATGTTCATCTCAGAGGTTCGACTTCTCCTTCCCTCCAAATCTCTGTTACTTGACATTGCATCATAGTTACAGCAGTATCAGGTACTTCTGCTGACAACCCTTTAGCCTATAGGCATGCTCCAATATATTTCCTTGAATGCTGACCTTTCAAGAGTTTGCATTTTGAAATTTACCTTTAACTCAATGCAAAACAGAATTCTGGATAAAATCTCAGCTTGGAGACATGCCCATGTGATTTGGTTGCCATAGTGAGCGAAACTCAAACAGAAACTCTGAGATGGAGGGGGTGGTTTTAACACCTTTTCACAGGATCGCACAGAAAATGGACAGCAAATGTTTTGAGACGCCATAAACATAGGAATAAAGCATAAAAGAACTGTTTTATGTTGACAACAAAACAAGATTGTTCTGCGAGTTCAGCTTTTGTTCAAAAGAAAAGGAACAGAACAGAGAGGGTTCTTGCACATTTAAAGAAATGAGAGCCATGGAGGTGCGCCTTGCAGGTGATAATTGGATCCAAAAAACTCGAACAGTGAGTGGAACAATTTTCAAAGGTTACTTAAAGTATTGCTTTGGCAAGGAGAAGTGAGCCTGGAGCGATACAGGTGACTGTTCCTGTAAAGCTACTTATGTGCCAGAAGTGTTATGCATGATGAAAGAGTTTCATAAAACGCTGAATGGTAATGGCGGCCACCCGCTCCCCCGAGACTTTCCCCACTGACAATGGCATCGCCAGTAAGTGCGCAGGGGCCCACCGGCCCCAGAGGATGCCCGCCAGGGGCATCAAAGGCCATGGGACGCGGTAGGCAGCAGGTTGCATCCACATCTGGCGTGCATCCTGAAGATACACCTAGATGCAGCGGTCGAGCACGGAAGGCTAAGCAGATCGAGGATCACTGAGAGGGCACTGCAGGGGAGGGGGGCAGAGTGTGGCACAATCAGGGGACTGGGGCAGGAAGAGCCAACCGGCCATTCTGGGGTACTCCTGAAAGAGGCCAGGATGTCCAACTGCCCAGTATGTAGCTGTCGTGCACACTCCCTGGGAAACATGCTCACACGTGCGTGATCTTCACATGGTGGTCACACATGAGCTGGATATCCAGCTCCACATGATATTCCACATGAGTGGAATCCTTTCTTGTTGATATAGAGCACTCCCAGAAGGCCCGGGAGTACAAAGCGACATGTGAGCCATGTATTACCCCCTGAATCTGGGCGTCCTATTGATGGTGGAGATTCCTGCTGCCTGCGCATCCTGTTGGGTCTGGTCCATGTCAAAGTTCATATTGTTTGCTGCCCGGGCAAGGCACAAGGACACAAGGACATGGCACAGATGCCACACCATCCCCTTGTTCAGGCGGAGCCTCCTGCGGAATATGCTTTCCATCATCTGTTCGAAAGACCAGCGATGCCTCTGTTCCTTGTTCCATTGCGTGCTTCCCCCTTTGAGTCCCTCCCTAAAGGTGCGGCGCACATGGACCACCACCTTGAGTCTTTGTCGACGCTGTTGCCACCACTTCCTCCGGCGTCTGACCGCCTGGCCTGCGAGAAGCAGCACGAGGGCAGATTCCATCGGGTCCAAGATATCGTCCATACCATTTAATATCTGTGTGTATTTGGTAAAGGGTGTGAGATTGACATACAGTGGTATCTTCCACCTCAGGACTCGCCAGTCCCCCCAATGCTCTCCCGCTCCCCCCCCCCCCCCCCAACACGCATGACCTGCCCACACACACAAGGCCGCAGCGGGAGCCCCTGCTCATCGGACCTCACATCCTGTACCCCAGACGCCAGCACGTAATGTTACCTGAACCAGGCGCTGGTCCCCTCCCCGGTGCACACACCCACCCTCTGGTTGCGGAGATGTCTCCGGTGCTGAGATCCAGTCCCTGGGTGTTCAAATTTTGGCTTCTGCATCCGCAGTGTTCAGGCACAGTGTCCAGGCATCACGGTCTGATTGGTATGCTGGGCAATAACCCCCACATGCTATATAGTATGCCTTCCCGCTTGGGATGTGTGAAGTCCTCACTTAACTATGATTGCTAATTCTGCGTGAGCATTAACCCTCAGCCACGTGGCCGGAAGCTTCCACTGTCAATGGGAGCTATGGGTGGTCGGGGGGGGGGCAGATGGGCAGCGGCTAGAGTTGCCCCCGGAACAGGACCACATGATCCAGGGTTTGGCGGATTCTCGGGACCTGGCTTGACAGTTTCATAGATCTTAACTGCCCTTTTATGATCATTTACGTCTAGTCCAAAGATTTGTAACATGCACTGTGATACAGGGAAAATGCAATCTATTTGAACTCAGCACTGAGTTCAAATGCCCCTGCTATGTTCAACTTTCCCTCATGTGAGTTACATCCTGTCCCGTTTCCCCTAACGGTGAAAATAAGATCTGCTGGAAATAGGGGCAAGACTTCTGGATCCAGGTTTACAGTGCCATTTAGGATCCATAACCACAAACATCTAGGCTTCAGTGTCAGCTATGGTAAATGGTTTCTCACTTAGCTCTGAAGGTTCTTGTTTCAAATCTAGGCTGATATTCCAATGCTTTATGCTAACTGATCTGAGTTCCCACCTTCCCCTTTGCCCTGATCACTTTCAAGTGCCCCAAGCCAAGCTGTACAGCTACAACTCTGATATTTACCCAACAATGTAGAAAATTACCCAGGCATGTCATTTACACAAAAAGTAGGGGAAGTCTAACTCAGTCAATTGCTGCACCATCAGTCTCATCTTGACTATCAGTAAAGTGATGCATGGGATCATCAGCAGTGCTATCACTTGCTCAGCAATAACCCGCTCATGGATACTCAGCTTGGGTTCCACCAGGATCACTCAGCTCCTGACCTCATTACAGCCTTGGTTCAAACACAGACAAAAGAGCTGAACTCCAGAGATTAGTGAGAGTGACTGCACTTGACATCAAGGCAGCATTTGACCGAGAATGGCATCAAGGAACCCTAACAAAACTGGAGTCAATGGGAATCAGCGGAAAACTCTGTACTGGTTGAAGTCATATATTACGGGCCAGGATTTAGAGAACCCCAAAGTGTATTATGGAGTTCACCTGACCAATAACTTTGAATAGAGTGTGGTTATGGGGAGCACACGGGCCTACTTTACAGGTGTGGTGCCACAGAGAGCTAAAGTACTTTTAAATTAAAACAATGTTTATTTATGAAACACTTTATAAACCCACAGTAAACATCTTAACAACGATCAACACCAATCATCCCCACAGATACAATATTCTATAAGTAACCCTTAATCTTTCCTTGCAACATCCAGAAGACAAAAGACCCTTTTTAACACAGAGATCAGGTTTAAATTCTCTACTGAGAGCAGTTATCACTTTTAAGTCAACCAAATGATCTGAAGACAGCCTTTAGATTGCAAAGAGATCCTTATACAGCTGCTTACTTTTCCTGCAGCTACCCAGCTCTCAAAACAAAACTAAAACACACCCCATAGCAGACAGCCCAAAGCGAAAGTAAAAGTAGACAGACAGCCCAGCTCCACCCACACTCTGACATCACTAATAAACACCCATTTCTTAAAGATACATCCACTACAGCTATTTTATAAACACCCATTTCTTAAAGGTACTCTCACATGACACATAACTAGCACAAAGGAAGATGGTTCTCGGAGGTCAATCGTGGGTGGTAAATCTATCTCTCAGGTCATTCAGTTCCCAACTTCAAAATTACCACCTCACAAAATATGAACAATGTGCTTACTATCCTAATATTGTTATGGGCCAGGGTTTAGAGAACCCCAAAGTGTGTCATGGAGTTCACCTGAACCACAACTTTTCATAGATTGTGGTATAGGGAGCACACGGCCCACTCTACAGGTGGGGTACAGCAGAAATGGAAAAGTATTTTTAAAAACAAAACAATGTTTATTCTATGAACTCAAGTTAATCTTTTTGAAACATACAGTGAACATCTTAGCAACCATGAATTCAAATACAACCCCCAAAGAATACAACACTAAGTAATTGGGTTGCTAAGTAATTGGCCCTTAGTGTTGGGTGGGGGTTGTGGGGATAGGGTGGAGGTGTTACCTTGGGTAGGGTGCTCTTTCCAGGAGCCGGTGCAGACTCGATGGGTCGGGTGGCCTCCTTCTGCACTGCAAATTTTATGATAATCTATGATAATGCTTAATAACCTCCCAAACAACATCCAGAAGACAGACAAAGCACCTTTCAACAGAAGCACATGAGGTTTACATTCACTACTGAGAATATTTATGATTCTGAATTCACCAAATGATCAAGAGATAGTCTTTTGGTGGCAGAGAGAACAGCAGTACATCTACTTGGTCTGGCTTTAGCTCCAACACTGAAAACGAAACTAAAACACACCCTGCAGCAAACAGCCTAAAACAAAAGTAAAAAGCTGACAGACAGCCCAGCTCCACCCACTCTCTGACCTCACTGCAGAAGTAAACACCCATTTCTGAAAGGTACTCTCACTACAGATATTTATATACACACCCATTTATAAATACCCATTTCTTAAAGGTACTCTCACATGACAATATACCAATGTGTACTTCTGCAAACTGTGGTAGCTTCATGGCGTCAGTATTTGTTGGCCCTTGATTTTAATGCGACAGCAGCAATCCAGCCATGACCACTGTAGCCACTTAAAATGGCCAACCCCCGATTCAAATTGGCGAACGGCAAAGGCTGATGGGAAAGTCAGCCAACAAGACAAAAACGAGCAGCTGCAGGTTGGCTGTGTATTTATCTCTGGAAAGGCAGACACTATCGATACCAGCAACCATCAGCATAACAAAACAACAGCCATCTGCATACTAATGAGCAATCCCCGGGAACAATAAGCAACATTTAGACACACAAAGCAAAACCAGACTCTTTGGCGCCAGCAGAAGCCGACACAAAAGGAGGTGAACGAGCACCTCAAGACCGCCCATCAATCAGGGAACCGCTACAGCATTGGAGAAAATCGAACCAAGCATTTGGGACAAAGTCCAATCACTTGGGACCAGGTACAGGGTCCGCCCCGAAAGGCGGGAAGCCCCTGGGGACTATATGAATTGAGTCCCAAGTTCAAATCGCTCTATCTTTTTTTCCTCTCCACCTCTTCGAGCTCTTCGTCCTGCCTGGGTCACCCAGCAACAACAAACCAACATTGACCGTGACCGGAGCAGTGAAGATCGAATCGTAAGATTAATTCAATGCTCGCTACGAGATAGGCGCTCCTAGCTACCAATCTGTACCAACTTCGAATCCCGCAGGCTCAGAACCCAAACGAAAGGCCATTTGTTTCCCTGACCTGGTGAGCCAGTTCCAAGTTAAGTATAGCCCTGTTAGTTGTAGAAGTAGCTCAGACGTAGAATTTGTGCATGAGTAGTGATTACTGTGTATAATAAACGTGCTTTGATTTAAACCTTACTAATCGGTGTATTGGATTATTGATCATTACTCGGACTTGAACCATGTGGCGGTATCATAAAGATACCTGACGACTCAAGAGCAAAGGTAATAAAACAGAGCAATTGAACTAAGGCAAAGTTAGCAACATTATTTGGTGACATCCTGACGGGACCCGATCTAGAAGTGGAAAACCACTCCGGGAGAACCCAGAATTTGAATTAGAGATCCAATTGGAAACAGAAAACCACAAGTGTTCAAGCAGTTCTGATCAATACTCATAATTCGGAAGTGTGTGTATGCATGCGTAACTAACCGGGCGATAAGGTAAAACTGATAGATTTTTTGTCGCGACAAAACTGTCGGAAGTTTGTATATCGGAAAGTAGCGAAAGCCGTACCCGTATTTACAGCACCGCCTTAATACCCCTGTCCCAAATTTGAAGAGCAGCATTCGGATTAAAACCCCTGTCCCAAATTTGAAGAGCAGCATTCGGATAGGAAAGATGGCAATGCAGGCAATGCAGCGCCTAATGAACCCAGAGGAATTTGCGGTCGCAGCGACCAGCAGCAGTAGAGTGGGACAATGTCCCATTTGGGAGGAAGAGATCAGGAAATATCTCAAAGGGAAAGGATGGCCCCTTTGGAATGAATTCTGTGACAATGAGGAATCAGGGCCTGGGAGTATAGGACATATTTGGTGGGAGAACCTGAGCGAGATCCACAAAAAGAGCTTAGGGAAAGCTCGCAAGCTAATGGCAATCGTGTCCTGCTTGGAACAATTGCGAGGCACAGAGGAGGTCGTTAGGACGCTCCGGAAAGAAGTTGAGGGCATACATCGAATGAGTAAGGTCGACGTAAGCGAGGTAGAAAAGGAGAAATTGGAATTGAGGAGGAAGTTGGCAGCAAAAGATGGAGAGGTGGAGGATGCCAAAAGGGCACACCAGTCTTGTCTGGCGCACTTAAGCAGCTTCCAGTCCCAATATGAAAAGGCCTATCAGGACACGCAACATGCAGTCCTGGTACGTGAGGAAACGGAGAAGCAGGGAGAAGCATTACAGAGACAGTGCAGTGACTTAAAGGCAGCATTAAGAGCACTCCATGCTGCCACCACAGAACAAAGACAAAGCACGCTAGATCACGCAAAGTGCCGGAAGCAGATTGCAGAGCTGCAATCGCTGCTTTCAGTTCAGAAAGGTTTCCAGGAAACCTTTGGATACAAATTAGATCAGGAAGACGGCCCTGATTGGGAAGAATTGAACGAAACAGCACAGAGATATGTTCAGGGAACATGTGCGCAGGGAAAGCCACAAAAGAGAAAAGTGCCCCAACCCCCCACAGAGCAGATAGTTCAAGCTCCAATGAACCCAGTAACCACCCACCGCACAGCCACATCGGACGTGGCGGAATTTCTATACTCCACCCCCTTAACAGTGACCCAATTACGGGACGCGTGCGATAAGGTCACACCGTTCCTCCCCACCTCAGACCCCCACCATTTCTTTGCCACAGTTAAGCATCAGGCGACCATGTATGGCCTGGATGAGCGAAAGCATGTAAAGCTCACCGTTTTAAGTTTAGACCCTTCAGTAGCAGCAGCCCTTCCCGACCCACAGAATGTAGGAGGAGGCACCCTTGCAGACATGCATACCGCAATCCAGGATGCGATCGGCTATAACCGGGGTGACCCCGTAGATGGCCTCAACAAATGTAGGCAAAAGAAATCTGAGCACCCCACAGCGTTTGCTGGATGCCTGTGGATTCACTTTGCAGCAGTCTTTGGAGACTTGGACCGTGCCCATTTGTCCCCAGACAACATGGCCAAATGGGCCCGCACCCTTATCTCCCATGCCACAGAAACAGGACAGAAAGCCTGCGCGAGTTATGATCCCTCAGAGGAGGCCCATAACGAGAAGTGGGTAGTGAAAAGATTGTCCCGCGCTTGGGAGAAATCTATACAGAGCAAACCCGCTGTTAAGAATACCAAGGAAAAGCAGGCCGGCGCAGATATGCAGGCAGTAAAAACAACACACCACAACCCCGCATGGGTGAATGAGGGAAAGAACAGGCCCCCAACCAAGTCACAGGAGTGTTGCAACTGTGGACAGTTGGCACACTTCGCAAGAGAGTGCAATGCCCCTAAAAAGCCACAGAGAGCCCAGCAGACGGGCACTCTGATTAAGAAAAAGACAGCCCATTAATAGCATGAGCGCCCGTTCAGATCAGACGGACTTGACCGGAACGGACTGACGGTGTCCGGGCTCCCCCAGTTGGGTCTGCGACACCCTTTGGGATAGGTCCAGACGACCGGTAGTTGCAGTGAAAATTCGGGGACAGCCCATCGAATTTCTCTGGGACACAGGAGGGTCCCGCACCACAATAAATTGCTCCACCATGTTTCAAAAAGACACGTGGCCCACTACAGCCACTATCACCCTCAGCGGCTTTACAGGCCACTCACAGCAGGAACACATCACAGCCCCTGTACCCATTCAAATCGGTACCATCACCACCAAGCACCCCGTAGTTTTAGTTGACCTGCCCCACACAGCAGAACACATTCTGGGACTCGATTTCATGAATTCCCATAATCTTTCATTCGATCCAGTCAACCCGTGTGTCTGGAAGATGGCAAAATCCGCAAGAGCCCCCGCAACGCTCAACATAGGAGAGTATGCGAATAAAATTAGCGCAGGAGGCGAATTTTGGTTCAACCCGACCACGCTCCGTACGGACAAGCAGGTTAGGGCAGTTCTGCAAAAGAACAGGGCAGCATTCGCGACCCACAAGCACGACTGTGGACGGATGACTGGCTCCGTACAAATAACAGGATCTGACCCTAGACCCCAAAAACAGTATGGATTTCCCCAAGAGGCTGAGGGAGAAATCTCCAAGGTAATAGAAAGCTTATTAGAGCAGGGCGTACTTAGATCAGTAGCCTCCACTAATAATGCCCCGATTTGGCCAGTGAGAAAGCCCGATGGATCATGGCGACAGATCATCGATTACCGGGAACTCAACAAAGTCACCCCCGCAGCAGCCCCCACAGTAGCAACAAGTCCCGAGACCATGCTCAAGCAGGGACTCAATTCCCGATTCTTTACGGTTTTGGATGTCAGTAATGGATTCTGGTCCATTCCATTGGCAAAGGCGTGCCAGTACAAATTTGCCTTCACCTTTAAAGCACAGCAGTACACGTGGACATGCCTGCAACAAGGTTTCCACAACTCCCCCTCCATTTTCCACCGACAGCTGGCAAATGGTTTAGCCAAATTCTCTCGCCCCGAATGTCTGGTTCAGTATGTAGATGACCTACTACTGCAGACAGACACCAAGGAAGAGCACATTGAGCTTCTGTCCGAACCCCTGGAACTATTACACTCAATCGGTTGTAAAGTCAACCCCATGGTAAACGCGAGAGCGAGCATAAAAGGATTGACTTGATTGCTAAATTGCCCCTTCCCCAGAACGTTTCAGCCCTCCAGTCGTTTTTAGGACTGGTTGGCTACTGCCGAAACCACATTGACGGTTTTGCCAGCAAGGCAGCGCCCCTCTCAGACCTCCTAAAGAAAGGAGCCCCCTGGGAATGGCTTCCGCAGCATACGGATGCTGTGGACTCTTTAAAACAGGCACTCATAGCAGCCCCCGCACTACAAGTTCCAGGCCCGCTTTCCCCTTACGCTATAGAGGTAGCGACCACAGACCGCACCCTTTTGGCCGTGCTCCTGCAGGAATGGCACGGCCAGTTGAGGCCCTTGGCTTGCGCTTCCAGTATTTTAGATGCTGTGGAGCAGGGATTTTCAGCCTGTGAGAGGCACCTACTCGCGGTATTTTGGGCAGTGCAGTATTTTTCATATATTACCGGACTGAACCCCACTACAATTCTCACCGAACACACCCCCACCCAACTTTTACTGGATGGACGACTCAAGGACGGTACAGTATGCCAGATTTGAGTAGCGAGGTGGACCCTTCTCTTGCAGGGACGGGACATCACTGTTAAAAGGACAAAGACGCACACCTTTTTAGCCGATAACTTACAGTATCCCGGAATCCCCCATGAATGTGAAATTATCTCTCCACACCACAACACAGGCCCCTTTATTGTGAAAACACGCCCCAGAAAGATAGATAGTTCAACCCAGAGCCCCCAGCACACGGACACGTGTGAGCCCATAAAGATCTATGTGGATGGATTTTCCACAGTCTTGGATGGGAAGCGCATAACAGGTTGCGGTATCTATGTCGAGGACGCGCAGGAACGCGCCCTTGAGGAAATATCGTTAAAACTTCCAGGCCACTTAGGCGCGCAGGCAGCAGAGCTCGCGGCCATCGCGTATATAGTGGAACACCCAGATTCCTTCCCCAGCCCAGCAGACATATACTCGAACAGCCTCTATGTCTGCAACAGCCTCACGGAATTTCTGCCCCTCTGGAAAGCAAGAGGATTTGTTTCCGCAGATGGAAAACCCCTCCCCTCAGCCCCATTGCTCCGTCACATTTTAGAGCGAGCCCAGAACAGGACTTTTGGGATAATCAAAGTTCACAGTCACCATCGTTCCTCCCCCCCGGAAATGTGAAAGCCGACGCACTGGCCAAAGCAGGTTCCAGGTACGGATACCTTTGGACACCCCCCGAAAGTGCACCAGTGAGTGCAGTTCAGGTCTCACAGACAAAGATCGAGGATCTAGTGGAGGCCCAGAAGCGGGACAGCAATCTCAGGGAGATTGTAAAAGGAAAATATCCAGCACCCTGTGAGAGGTTCAAAAATGCACTGACCACACATGACGGTGTGGTGTTAAAAGACACCCTGTATGTGGTTCCTGAACAGGACAGCAATCAACTGATTTGTTTGTTCCATGACTGTCATGGACGTCAAGGAATCGATCCCACTACAGCCCATCTCAAGCAGCTTTGTTGGTGGCCGAATTTAAAGGAAGATGTAAACCACTACATCGAGAATTGTCTTATCTGTGTCCAGAATAATCCGGACAGATATGCCAAAAAGGCTCAACATAGCCACGCCCGACCCGTTAATGGCCCCTGGACTAATCTCCAGATCGATTTTATGGGACCATTGCCCTCTTGCAGGAATGGCTATAAATCTGTACTTGTGGTAATTGACACATTTACAAAATGGGTGGAAGCATTCCCAGCCCGCACAAACACTGCAAAAACCACAGCCAAGATTTTGACCCACCACATCTTTCCAAGATGGGGACTCCCCGCAGCATTGAATCAGACCAAGGTTCCCATTTTATGGGACGTGTCATGCAGAACGTCCTCACGATATTTGGCATCAGCCAAACATTCCACATAGCATACCACCCACGGTCGAGTGGTATCGTGGAGCGTATGAATCGGACCCAAAAATCCACACTGAGAAAAATGGTCCAGCAAAACAACACCACTCGGGACTCAGTCCTTCCTCTTGCGCTGATGTTTCTGCGTAACACAATTTCTACTTCCACAGGTTACACCCCACACACTCTCATGACCGGACACCCCATGAAAGGCACAGAATATTTGTTAGGTTTAGACTTGACCAGCCCCGAAGTGATGGCCCTCACACACGAGAAAGCAGTAGAGCAATTAGTTGAAAATGTTAAAATGGCTCAGCTAGCAGCCGCAGTAAAATTGGGCACCAGAAAGAAACAGAGCAAGGCTTGTTTCGACAAGACAGTGCATGCGACTGAGTACAGTATAGGACAGCGAGTTATGCTCTCTGTATATAACCCCAGCACATTCCTGTCCCCAAAATACTCGGGTCCGTACTCCATTGCGGGTAAAGTAAGCCCTTCCGTATATAAAATAAAATATCCCAACGGTAAGACTGCGTGGTTCCATATCAACCAGCTGAAGGCATGTGGAACACAGTCTAACCACGCACACCACGTCATGCTCGACACAGCACACCACACCCCGCCCATCGCCAATGTAACCCTACCATCCCCCAATACGTCCAGCCCAGCCACGGATTCGACCTCGACTCCACCCCCGAAATATACACTCCGCCCCGGAACGCCCACCGACTGCAGCAGCAGAGACAGCGACTGTGACTTGGACGATAGCCACAGCACGCCTCCCTACTATCCCCATGCAACAGGCCCCACATCCAGCGATTCCGACTACGATCCAAGTGATCCCTTCATGATCACTTTCCTGAACAAACCCCACCACCGACCACCGAACGACACTGACGACCCCGACTCTGCCCCCACACAGCTAGACACCAACTATTGGCACCGAGATAACTCGTTCCGACTCGTCCGCAACGACAAGAGTGACCCCACCTCACACCACACAGCCCTTTCAGCCCTGATACACTCAAGAGTTTGGCACCCGGGAGAAGATGACGACCTTGGATCTGACTCCCATACCGAGAACCCCTTTGCGACCCTGTTCGCAACCGAGAACTGAGGTGTCCAGATGATGTTTTAAAGGAATCGCTTGGGAGAAGTGGTGTCCTTTCTGATGGAACCTGCAGCATGTTTTATGTTGTTTGTAAATTTGTTAAATGTTGTATGTCCGACAGGAGAATTTTGTTTTCTCACTGCCCCATGCCTTTTCGGCCGAAATCTCTGAGGACTTGCACACAGAAACTCATTATTGCCAGACACTAGTTCAGCGGAACTAGCTTCTCTGCAGAGACTGGTCAAGGTACCAGACGCCTGTTCATAACTGCTCTTCTGGTTCGAGGGAAAGAACCACTACGGCAGCCCCACCACGATGACTACATTTCTTGCCCGTTCTTATCGGTTGCTCAGGCAGTGGAGAAACGGCTTGGGACCCGCCCTGCCTGGGAAGCCCCCATCTGGTCAACTACGCTCGGGTAGGGGAGACACGGCATTGGTAGCCGTCCTACCCGCGGACTCCACCCAACTCTTACCCGTCGCGGCCCATACGCACCTCATTTTGGCACTTTCAGTTCAAAAAGTTTTGTTTTGTTTAGGTAACCTTTAGGTTGCCAACCACATGCTATTTACATCCTGAACCATTTGGATGGTAAATTGCACAGTCTGCGAGACGGCTCACACTGGTTCATTATTGGAAAGTGTGTCTTGTCCTAAAATTCGGTTTTTGAAAAAAAAATGAGGGAGTCACACATAGTGACCAATTATACAGGGAGTAATTGGCACTAAAGGACAGGCAGATTATCGTATGATAATGCATGTCCCTGTTTGACATAGCACCCTTAGAATTGTCAGTTAAATTTTTTTGCATAGCTATGGTCAGTGCAGAGGCCATGAAGGAAGTGCCCCCCCCCCCAGGTCAGGGAATGGAAAGCAACATAGTTATGTGATCCTTCACACTTCGCGTTAGGATCACAAGGAGGGTGTGTAGCCACTTAAAATGGCCAACGCCCGATTCAAAACGAAAGGCCATTTGTTTCCCTGACCTGGTGGGCCAGTTCCAAGTTAAGTATAGGCCTGTTAGTTGTAGAAGTAGCTTAGACATAGAATTTGTGCATGAGTAGCAATTACTGTGTATAATAAACGTGCTTCGATTTAAACCTTACTAATCGGTATATTGGATTATTGATCATTACTCGGACTTGAACCACGTGGCGATATCATAAAGATACCTGGTGACTCAAGAGCAAAGGGAATAAAACAGAGCAATTGAACTAAGGCAAAGTTAGCCACACCACATGCCCTAATAGGAGGTCCAAGGTGTCCCAGAATTTAGGCTCAGGTCTCATCTAAACAGTATAGGAAATCTGCCTGCGTTCCAGCTTTTCCAACTGATCATTTGAAATTTGAGTATTTTGCGCCATGAGCAGTGGTTCTAAAGTAAGTGTGGGAGAAATAAGGACTGCATGGGAGAGGGGTGCTGATCAGAATTAGCAGTGGTTGGCAGGAGAGCGATAAAGCCAGCAAAAGTACTTTTGCTTCTCTTGTTTTTTTTAAACAAGCTACTTACCTGTTTTGTGGTAATCATTACTTAGGTCCATTCCGAGCAGGACTTGTGACCCTTACTGTGCATTAATTAGCTGTTACATTTCTCTACATTATAACAGGGTGTGCACTTGAAAATTATTCAATTAACTGTGACTTGCTTGGGGCTCGTCTGTGCTCATTAAAAACTGCAAACAATTACAATTAATCTCTTTTATTGCAATATCATGCAGGATATAGCAGACTGCAACGGAACTCTTTAAGACTTTAATTAGACTGTATTGTAGAACTCCACTAGTTCTATTTCAGCAACTGCTGTGTTCCTATGATTAGCTCTGTGACTCCTCTTATAATGGTTTGGGCTTGATTAGTCAGAATCTTCTAAGCCCTTTAGCAATGGCTTGGGTGGCAGAAGGGCTGACAACATGGTGTGTGCAGATCTTAGGGTGCCCGGTGTTGCCATATTGTCAGTGA
The DNA here is from genome assembly GCF_047496885.1 of Scyliorhinus torazame. Lineage (NCBI taxonomy): Eukaryota > Metazoa > Chordata > Chondrichthyes > Carcharhiniformes > Scyliorhinidae > Scyliorhinus > Scyliorhinus torazame. The sequence goes on along the minus strand of NC_092715.1, from coordinate 83,966,912 downwards.
AGGAAACGTTGGTGGCTCAAATGCTTGCCAGGAAGTCCATTAAACCACTTGAGTGGCCAATTAAAGGTTAGTTCCCACTTCGGTGGGCATTGTTCCCATGTTGGGATAGGCCACTGCTGTGTGAAGAGACTGACGGATGAAACCTGGTCGGCTCCTAACAGGTTTTGGATGTGGGAGATGTCCTCCTTCTGCCCCTTGCAACATGGATATGAAATTTGCTGAGTGATGTGAGATGGAAAGTAGTGGTGATTGGAGGAGGCTTTAAAGTAAAGTTCCCCAGGGATTGGAGTTGAGACCCCTGCGCTTCCTGATTTCTTAATGACCTCAATCTTGGTGTTAAGGCAACAAATTCAAAATTTGAGAATTATGTGAAACTTGGAAGCATTGTGAGCTGTGAGGAGGATGGTGCAGGTAGCACGGTAGCACAGTTGTTAGCACTGTTGCTTCACAGCACCAGGGACCCTGGTTCGATTTCCAGCTTAGGTCACTGTGCGGGGTCTGGACGTTCTCCCCATGTCTGTGTGGGTTTCCTCCGGGTGCTCCGGTTTCCTCCCACAAATCCCGAAAGTCGTGCTGTTAGATGAATTGGACATTCTGAGTTCTCCCTCTGTGTCCCCGAACAGGCGCCAGAATGTGGCGACTAGGGGCTCTTCACAGTACCTTCATTGCAGTGTTAATGTAAGCCTACTTGTGACACTAATAAAGATTATTATTATTATTAGAACTTTAAAAGGACTTAGGCAGATGTGCAATGGGTGGACAAGTTGCAGATGAAAGTTAATGCAGAAGTGACTCATTCTGGAAGAAAGAACACAAGGCAACAATTTAAAATAAAGCGTACAAGTCAAAAGGGAGTGCAGGAACAGAGGGGCCTGGATGTATATGTACAGAAATCACTGAAGGTGGCAGGGCAAGTTAAGAGAGTGGTTAATAAAGCCTGCGGAATCCTAGGTTTTGTTAATATCATGGAGCACAAAAGCAAAGAAGTTATGTTGAACTTCTATAAAACATTGGTTCAGCTTCAACTGAAGTATTGCGTCCAGTTCTGGGCACCATACTTTCGGAAAGACGTGAAGGCATTAGAGAGGGTGCAGAAAAGTTTCAGGAGAATGGTTCCAGCAATGAGGATCTTCACCCACAAAGATAGTTTTGGGAAGTTGGAGCTATATTCCTTGAAGAGAAGGTTGAGAGGAGAATTGGTGTCTGGATTTAAAATGTCTGTCTCCAGTTGATGGAATGCGTCAAATGTGTAAGTACAGTGGCTGGTACATACTGGTCAGTCTGCTTGTTACCACTTGCTTTCAGCTTTCACCACTGTCTAAAAGTATAACTTACTGAAAACAAAGCCGATTGTGTAAGCTTCCTCCACCAGTACATATTTTTTTCATTAGCTAAACCTATGTATTGCTTTCATTTGGTGACATACATAAACAGGTTACCTTCTGGACCCAGGATAAACTACAGGCGACTCCGAAAAGGTCTGGCCCCGGGTTGCTTGGCATACAGCCCACCAGTGTGTGGTTATGCCCTGATGCCCATGATTCAGACTCCCAGCTATGGTTCAATAGCCCCATTAACTTGTGGGTGTCTCAGAAGAGAAGAAGGCGAAGGGAGTAAACCCGGCCTTGGGTGATTGTCTGTGTGGAGTTTTCACTTTCTCCTCGTGTCTGTGTGAGTTTCCCCCGGGTGATTCGGTTTCCTCCTAAATTCCAAACAAGTGCAGGTTAGATGGATTGGCCTTGATGCTAAATTGCCCCTTAGAGTCCAAAGATGCGCAGGTTAGGTGGGGTTATGGGGTTACAGGGATAGAGCCGGAGAGTGGGCCTAGATAGGGTGCTCTTTTAGAGGTTCGGTGCAGACTCGATGGGCCGAATAACATTAACCTTTGCACCAGGCAAGACAAACTCAACTACAGACTTTTGTATTACAAGCTGCAATGTAAAGACCATGCATCGTCTTTTCACAGTAGCTTCATTGCAGTGTTGATGTGAGCCTACTTGTGACAAGGTCTCACAAGGCTCAATGTGGATATTACAGTACTGCAAGAAAGTATGCTTGTTCAAAGTGGATCCCTCAAAAAGAAAAACTACGGGTGCGATTTACCGGACACATCTCACTGGAATCGGAACAGGACACGGCCAGTAGATCCTGACAGAGGCCTTTCCTGGTATTCCCGATAGTCGTGAGGTCTCGTGAGTTCTAACGAGATCTCACGAGATGTCGCGATCTAGATCCCATCCACAATGGGCGGGACCCAGACTTGCATAGCTATTAGAGCTCAAAAGCTCACATAGTTCTGCTGCCGCTGGATCAAACAACCACCCAGCATCTATCGGCCTTATCAAGGAGACACCAGCCTGGCGCTGTTTAACACAGGTCCCCACAAACATGGATCAGGCGGAATGGCACTTCGGGGGTCTCCCAGACGATGGTTGGCCACTGGCCACACTGGCACCCTGCCACCTCTGGTTCCACCCAGATACCTGAGTTCTGCCAACTGGCACCTTGGCAGTGTCAGGGTTCCCAAGTGGCACTGTCAGGGTTCCAGGCTGGCCGTGCCAAAGTGCCAGGCAGGCATTATTGCCTGTGCCGGGGATCGGGCCTGGGGTTGCCCTGCCGGTATGTGGTGGGGTGCACAGAGACTTGAAGACCCCCCAAACAGGTGAGTTGAGGCTTTGGTGGGGTGGGGTGGGGGGGGGGGGGGCAGGTGGGGGGGGGGGGGCACCCCTGGGCTGAAACCCCCTTCCTACACTGAGGACGTATATTCATTGGAACTCCTCGGTACCCGATATGTGGCCAAGTGCAGCCTCAGCGGGTCGTTTCCCAGTGGGCGGGGCGAAACAAAAACAGAGTGCCATTAGATAGCGGGGTCATTCCCAGCATAACAAGCACCGGGAACAACCCCTCGATTCCCGCCCAGAATGGACTTTATTTTTTTTTAGTTAAATCGCGTCCTACACGTTCTTCTGGAAGAAGAAAACTCAAGGGGCAAGATGTTTGCTAGGAGCATATTTCGCAATAAAAGACACTCTGCTCGCGATGATTGAATCCCCCACAGAAGGCTCAGAGAAACCTCTTACTGTTGTTCACTTGTCAACAAGCTCTGGTCCAGTTAACCTCATTTCTAGCAATGCCCTGACACTCACCCTGACCCTAGATGTCAAGGATCAATTACATGTGGCGCTTGATGATGTCAGTTCACAGCACTGAGGGATTGTACCTTCTTGGGAACTTCAATGCAAGGCTGGGTACCATGAACTCTGTGCGACAAACAGTTATTTTCAAAACGAAATGTGCCACAAGGTATCCTAGTGACATCCGAGATTACACCTTTGGCACCAGCTAGATCTCATAATGATTAGACGTACCACTCTTAACAGTGCCATCAACACTCAAAGCTATCAGAGTGCTGCCTGTGACACTGGCCATTTCCTGGTTTGTAGCAGGGTCAGACTTCAGCCAAGGAAACTATACTATTCCAACAAGAATGATCATCCTTGAATCAACACTTGCTGTTCCACCGACAATGGAACACCATCTATAACTCTGTACTCACTGCATTCAGAAAAAGAGATCAGAGGAATACTGATTGCCATTGAGGCTTACTGGACTGAAATGAAGCCTGTCACTGCAACTAAGAAGAGGGCTCTCGTGAACTACAAGCAAGTCCTCAGTAAACAAAATCTAGATGCTTTCAGAGCTGCAGAACCAAACCTCAGCAGACTGCTCAGCAGTGTGTCAATTAAAACTGGTTGATACTCTGCAACAGCTTATAACCTGTATCAGTTTATTGTCTGCTGCTAAATCCAGGGATACTAGAGGGATGTATGAAAAAATCAAGAAAGCAACAGGCCCAGCAGCAACCAAATCAGTTCTCTCGAAGACCAAGACAGGAATGTTCATTACTAAACCTAGTAAGCACTTGTACGTAACCTAGTAAGTTTGGTGAAGCACTATCTCAAACTCTACGCAATGGAGAATGTTTTCACTGAAGAATCGCTCAATGTCATTCCAGACTCTCCTGTCATAGAGGAGTTGGACAGCGAGCCCACCAATTGAACACAGCCATTGACCATCTTGTCATTTAAGATCTAGGAAATGATTGCATAAAAAGTGGAAAGTCTATATTGCTTCAGCATCTTCATAAATGTTTGTGTCTTTGGTAGAAGGCACGATCTGTGATTCAAGCAATGCATGATGAAAAAATAGTCACCTAGTGACTGCAATCCCCTGATATATCTGTGCTCATTTATTCTGGCCTCTTGTGGCATCACAAATTTTAATCACTCCACCATTGCTGGCCATTCTCCAGCCACTGAGGTCCTAGACTCTGAAATCCCCTCCTTACACCTCTCAAGTCCTTCTCCCTTGTTTACCACATTTAGGACATTCCTAAAAAACTCATTTTCTGGTCATCTGACCCGAATATCTCCTTATGCGTCTTGTGATTACATATTGCATTATAATGTTCTGTTGTAGTTCCTTCAGACATTTCATTATGCTGCAGGTGCGCTATAAATATAAGTCGGTGTTATTTTACTTATGTTTTTTAACAATCAGGGAATTCCCTGAGACATTGGCCGGGATTCTCCAATCCTGCGGCCAAGTTCGACGCCGGCGTGAAAAGCGGTGCGAGCCACTCTGGCGTCAATGGGACTCAAGTGGCAGGTATTCACCCCTTCCTAGGGGGCTAGTATGGCGCCAGAGTGCTGTCCGCTGCTCCAGCCGGTGCGCCGCGGCCGGCGCGAGCCCACGCATGTGCGCCACGGCCGGCGCGAGCCCACGCATGCGCGCCACGACCGGCCTGAGTCCATGCATGCATGTGGGTTCCCGTCTCCACTCTGGGCCCCTGTAGGGCTCCACCATATTGCCCGTGGACTGGCGCAGAGACGGGAACCCACATGCATGTGTGGACTCGCGCCGGTTGTGGCAGAGGAACTTAGGCCTCCCACGGAAATAGCCCACCCGCCGATCTGTAGGCCGTGATTGCGGGCCAGGCCACTGTGGCGGCCCCCCCCCCCCGGGGCCGGATCCCCCCCTTCCACCCCAGAACTCCGAGGTCCCGCCGGGTGGGACCATACGTAACCAACGCCGGCGGGACTCGGCCGAACTCGACACTTGGCCCAGAGAATCGCCGAAGGGGCCGCTTTCAACGGCCCCCGACCGGGGCAGCAATCCCGTGGGCACCCGAGAATCGGCGGGCTGGCGTCGGGACTGGAGAATCCCGGCCATTATTAATGGAGTAGAGTTTCCCACAGAGAATACTCAACGTCCCACTGCAATATCAGTGCATTATTAATAGACATGCTGAGGAAAAGATTTGGCTCCCACTGATTTTCTGTCAAAGAACCACTGAGAGATTAAATAAATCCTCATGTAAATTCTATTTCCACTGTCTTGCTCTGCTTAATTTTTTTCTTTGGGTCTCAGGATGAAACAGATTGCACGGACTGACTTTGGGCAGCACGGTAGCATAGCTGTTAGCACAATTGCTTCACAGCTCCAGGGTCCCAGGTTCGATTCCCGGCTGGTTCACTGTCTGTGCGGAGTCTGCACATTCTCCCCGTGTGTGCGTGGGTTCCTCCGGGTGCTCCGGTTTCCTCCCACAGTCCAAAGATGTGCAGGTTAGGTGGATTGGCCATGATAAATTGCCCTTAGTGTCCAAAATTGCCCTTAGTGTTGGTTGAGTGGGGTTACTGGGTTATGGGGATAGGGTGGTGTGGGCTTGGGTAGGGTTCTCTTTCCAAGAGCCGGTGCAGGCTCGATGGGCCGAATGGCCTCCTTCTGCACTGTAAATTCTATGACTTCTGGCGGTGGCCATGGAGTGAGCGGCTGCAAATTTGGTTTGCTCCCGCTCAATGTGGTATTTTTCAGGCCTTTCTTCATCTGAAGGGTGAAGTTTTGGATGGAAAATGGTGTAGGAGTACCTGGAGAAGGTGCAAATCCTCTGGTGTGGCTGGTGAATGGATCCACGAACTAGGAGTGGGATGAAGAAAGGAGCTGTTAGAACCAGAGAGTCTTCGTGGTGTGCCACAGGTAAAGATGGCCGAGGGCAAAGGGCCGATTCTGCCCGCCCAGTGGTCAACGGAGCAGTTAGAGGAATTTTTGAATGCTAAGTTCAGTCAGCAGAGGAAGGATGCCCTGGAGAACCTGACCAAAGTGATGGTGCTGGCTAAAGCAGGTATCGAGAGAGTGGAGCAGAGGCTGGAGTCACAGGGCTGGGCGATCCAGAAAGTGGAAGAGGCGGTGGGGGAGCACAAGGAGCAGTTCGCCTCGTTGGTGGCCGAGATGTGGGGTGACGCATTAGTCCCAGAAGAAGCTGAAGGAGAAGGTGGAGGATCTGGGGAATCGCTCCAGAAGGCAAAATTTGAGGATTGTCGGGATGCCTGAAGACATCGAAGGTGCGGAGACTGGCACACATGTGGCCAAAATGTTGGAGCAGTTGAACATAAGAACTAGAAGCAGGAGTAGGCCATCTGGCCCCTCAAGCCTGCTCCACCATTCAATGAGATCATGGCTGATCTTTTGTGGACTCAGCTCCACTTTCCGGCCCGACCACCATAACCCTTAATCCCTTTATTCTTCAAAAAACTATCTATCTTTATCTTAAAAACATTGAATGAAGGAGCCTCTACTGCTTCACTGGGCAAGGAATTCCATAGATTCACAACCCTTTGGGTGAAGAGGTTCCTCCTAAACTCAGTCCTAAATCTACTTCCCCTTATTTTGAGGCTATGCCCCCCTAGTTCTGCTTTCACCCGCCAGTGGAAACAACCTGCCCGCATCTATCCTATCTATTCCCTTCATAATCTTCTATGTTTCTATAAGATCCCCCCTCATCCTTCTAAATTCCAATGATTACAGTCCCAGTCTACTCAACCTCTCCTCATAATCCAACCCCTTCAGCTCTGGGATTAACCTAGTGAATCTCCTCTGCACACCCTCCAATGCCAGTACGACCTTTCTCAAGTAAGGAGACCAAAACTGAACACAATACTCCAGGTGGGGCCTCACTAACACCTTAAACAATTGCAGCATAACCTCCCTCGTCTTAAACTCCACCCCTCTAGCAATGAAGGACAAAATTCCATTTGTCTTCTTAATCACCCGTTGCACCTGTAAACCAACTTTTTGCGACGCATGCACTAGCACACCCAGGTCTCTCTGCACAGCAGCATGTTTTAATATTTTAGCATTTAAATAATAATCCCTTTTGCTGTTATTCCTACCAAAATGGATAACCTCACATTTGTCAACATTGTATTCCATCTGCCAGACCCTAGCCCATTCACTTAGCCTATCCAAATCCCTCTGCAGACTTCCAGTATCCTCTGCACCATTTGCTTTACCACTTATCTTAGTGTCGTCTGCAAATTTGGACACATTGCCCTTGGTCCCCAACTCTAAATCATCTATGTAAATTGTGAACAGTTGTGGGTCCAACACTGATCCCTGAGGGACACCACTAGCTACTGATTGCCAACCAGATGCCAACCAGCATCTTCCCTACTACCGAAGTTAAGCTCACTGGCCTATAGTTACCCGCTTTCTGCCTACCTCCTTTTTTAAACAGTGGTGTCACGTTTGATAGGGAGGGGGCCTTCGATCGGCCTCTGGACATTGACTGAACGCACAGGGTGCTGATGCAGGTGCCGCAAGTGGGCAAGCCACCAAGGGCGATGGTGTTGCAGTTGCATTATTTTCTGGTTAGAGAAGCTTCGTCGGTGGGTGAGGCAGACGTGGAAGTGCACATGGATGGGGAATGAGCTACGGGTGTATCAAGACCTGGGTGCAGAATTGTCGAAGAAGAGTGCCGTATTTAATCGGGTCAAGACTGCTCTCTTGAAGAAGGGGGTAAGGTTCAGGCAGCTGTACCCGGCCCACCTCTGGGTGACTTTTCAGAAGTGAGAATATTATTTTGGCATGCCAGACGGGGTGATGGAGCTCATGAGGGACAATGGACTGGCAGGAGAAGGAGGACGTTAAACTTTGTAGGAGTTTGTAAGGAGGCTTCTTTGTTCTCGGGAAACTTTTCCCCTTGAAATGTTCTTATGGTTTTGATGACGGGATGTTTGGAGGGCAGGTTCCTTCATGGGGTGAATACCAAGGGTGAATGCACCGTTACTAATTTTTGGAGGAGTGTGGATGGGGGACAGTGGGAGGGGAATTGGGGGATTAGGGGGTTTGGAAGCCTTGGTCAGGGGCCATCATGCTAGCCTGGCAGGCTAGTTAACAGGAGTGCAATGGGGGTGCTATCATGAGGTAGGTGTGGAGGAGGGGTGTGGGGTTGTTGTTTTGTTTGGGAGAGGGGAGAAGGGGGGGAGGGATTGTTGACAGGGTTGTGGTTGCTGTGGGGCATCAGGAAAGGGAGTGATGACGGTGGACGTCCGAGGATGGGCTCGAGTGACATGGGCCAGGGGCTGGCCCAAAGAGGGATACGATTGATCGGCGGGGGGGTGGTGGGGAGCTCCCCATCCAGGATGGTCATGTGGAATATGAGGCGGCTGAATGGGCCGGGCAAACGGTCACATGTGCTCGCGCACGTGAGGAGTCTGGGGGTGGACGTGGCCTTTTTGCAGGAGACACACTTAAATATAAAGGATCAGACAAGGTTGCGGGAAGGATGGTGGGGCAGGTATTCCACTCGGGACTGGACATGAAAACGAGGGGGGTGGCAGTGCTGGTGAATAAAAGCGGGTGGCGTTCGAGGTGGGGAGCGGGCAGATCGGCGGGGGGGCGGGGGGCGGGAAGGGGAGGGGGCGGAGGATTGTGATGGTGAGTGGGAAGCTAGAGGGGATGTCTGTGGTTTGGGTAAATGTTTATGCTCCAAATTGGGATGATGTATGTGGTGATGTGCATAAATGTAAGTACATGTAGGCTAGCTAGACACTAGATGGAGCACCAGTGACATCACACACACACACTCAACCAATAGATCAGATAGATAGGATACGACCAATAGACAATCACGATACACAAGGAGGTGACACGACCACAGGGGGGCATTTCACCAACCCGTGTATAAAAGACACCACACACATGATCTGCCTCTTTCCAGTGGAGACAGTCAGTGAGAACAGGCACAGGGTTGATTCAATATTACACCCACCATGTGGATTGCAGCAACTGGTTAGTCAGTCTGGGTAGCTATAGTAGGATTAGCAGTAGTATCGAACCCGAGTAATTGAAGTGTAAATAGTTTAATAACCGTGTTGAAGTTATCTCCACGTCTGAACCTTCCTTTGTGAAGTGCACCACAAGGAAGCCGCTTATGTTACACCTACAATATAACAAATCATGGTACCAGGACTGAACTGTTTCAATCCAGATAGCCATACCTCAGCGTACAGTGACAACCAGCAGCGATACCCAGGCAAGATGTTCGAGATCCGGGTTCCACAGCAGCTCCAGTGCCACAACATAACAACTCAATGTAGATTTCATGAGGCAGGCTCTAGGGAGGATTCTTTACCTGGACTTGCACCAGTTGATCATGGGGGGGGGGTTTAATACGGTTATAGAGCCAAGCTTTTACCGGTCAAGCCCGAGGTCGCGGAAGGTGTCGGCAGTGGCGAAGGAGCTGAAGGGGTTTATGGAGCGTATGGGGTGGGGGGGATGGACCTGTGGAAGTTTGGAAGGCCGAAAGTGAAAGCATTCTCAGATTTTTCCCATGTACACCGGGTGTACTTCCGGATTGACTTATGCATGATGGACCAGGCTTTGTTGGCGGGGTGGTCGATTCGGAGTATTCGGCGATTGCGGCCTCCGACTACGCGCCACACTGGGTGGATTTGTGATTGGGGGGGCAGGGGGCAGCGCCCATAGTGGAGGCTGGATGTGAGGTTGTCGGCAGATGAGGAGGTGTGCGAGCGGGTGATGGCCTTCTTTCGGGAAGTATGTGGAGATCAATGACACGAGGGAGGCCACGGCCATCATGCTGTGGGTGGCACTCAAGGCGGTGGTTCGGGGGGAGCTTATTCAAATTTGTGTGTATAGGAAGAAGGTGGAATGGACAGAGATGGCAAGGCTGGTGGAAGACATTCTGAGGGTGGACAAGAGGTATTCGGAAGCCATGGAGACAGGGCTGTTGAAGGAGAGGCAGAGACTCCAAATGGATTGGTGTCCATGGGGAAGGCAGTGGGGCAGCTGCGAAGGGCCAGAGGGGCAGTATAGGACTCTGGTGAGAAGGCTGGCCCCCCAGCTGAGGGAGCAGGAGGCGGTGAGGGAGATTGACAGAGTAAAGGACGAGACCGGAAGGGTGGTGTTGGACCCAGTGGGGGTGATTGAGGCATTTGAGGCTTTTTACAGGAGATTGTATGAGTCAGATTCCCCGGCCGGGGGGGGAGGGAAAGGGGCGGTTCCTGGATGGATTGGAGTTTCCCAGGGTGCTGAGGGGTGGGTGCAGGGATTGGGGGTCATTATCGGGCTGAGGGGGGTGATTGAGAGTATGTGGGCGATGCAGGCAGGAAAGGCCCTGGGCCCGGTTGAGTTCTCGGTGGAGTTTTATAAAAAGTTTGGAGGGGACCAGGGGCCACTGCTGGTGAGGGCATACAGTGAGGGTAGGGAGAGGGGGGACCCCTCCCTACACTATTGCAGGCTTCCATCTCTTTGATGTGGAAAAAGGACAAGGATCCGGAGCAGTGTATATCGTACCGTCCGATATTGCGATTGAATGTAGATGGCAAGTTGCTGGCGAAGGTGTTAGCTTCAAGAATTGAGAACTGTGTCCCTAGTGTGATAGGCAAGGGCCAAATGGGGTTTGTGAAAGGGAGGCAGTTGTCAGCAAATGTGACTAGGCTGCTTAATGTGATTATGATGCCTCCGGAGGGGCAAGAGGTGGAGGTGGACACAGAGAAGGCTTTCGACCGGGTGGAGTGGGAATATTTGTGGGAGGTGCTGGGGTGGTTTAGTTTCAGGCAGGGGTTTGTGGACTGGGCACCGGTCGCAGATGTGTGGATGAACTGGGTGAGTTTGGGACATTAGGCTGCATCGTGGGACAAGGCAGGACTACCCACTCTCCCCGTTGCTTTTTGCCTTGGCTGCAGAGCCATTGGCTATGGCGCTTAGAGAGTCGAGGGATTGGATAGGGATTGTGCTTGGGTGTGGGTGTGCATCGAGCATAGGGTTTCGTTGTATGTGGACGACCTGTAGTTATGTATTTCAGACCCATTGGGCGTCACTCGCAGCATTATGGGGATTTTGGAGGACTTTCGCCGGTTGTCCGAGTACAAGTTGAACATGGGAAAGAGCGAGGTGTTCCTGATTGAGGCTAGAGGGCAGGAGAGCAGTTTAGGGGAGCTGCTGTTTAAGGTAGCGTTTTAGATACCTGGGCGCAGTTGCACAAGTTAAATCTGACTCGACTGGTGGAGCAGATGAAGGGGGACTTCAAGAGGTGAGATGTGCTGACACTGACGCTGTCAGTGGTAGTGTTGGCCTTGAGGGTGTGGAGACAGTGAAGGCAGCATTTGGAACTAGAGGGCGCCTCGATGACGGCACCGATCTGTGGTAATCAAAGGTTTGCACGGGGGGGGGGCTGCCGAGGTTTCGGGAGGTGGTGGCAAGCAGTAATTCAGCAATTTGCTGATCTGTTTGTAGGGAGCCGTTTTGCGAAATAGGAGGACCTGGTGGTGTAGTGTGAATGAGGTCAATCCATAAGACGGTCGTTTAGGAGTCTGGTAACAGCAGGGAAGAAGCTGTTTTTGAGTCTGTTCGTGCGTGTTCTCAGACTTTTGTATATCCTCCCTGTTGGAAGAAGTTGGAAGAGTGAGTAAGCCGGGTGGGAGGGGTCTTTGATTATGCTGCCCGCTTTCCCCAGGTAGCAGGAGGTGTAGATGGAGTTAATGAATGGGAGGTAGGTTTGTGTGATGGACTGGGCTGTGTTCACGACTCTCTGAAGTTTCTTGCGTCTTGGGCTGAGCAGTTGCCATACCAGGCTGTGATGCAGCCTGATAGGATGGTTTGTATGGTGCATCTGTAAAAGTTAATGTGGACATGCTGAATTTCCTTAGTTTCCTGAGGAAGTATAGGCGCTGTTGTGCTTTCTTGGTGGTAGCATCGACGTGGGTGGACCAGGACAGATATTTGGAGATGTGTACCCATAGGAATTTGAAACTGCTAACTGCACTTTGGCTGAGATCTGCTGTAATGTCTAAGACCACCAGATGCTGCTTTAATCTGCTATTGACTCCAGCTATTGTGCCTGCATTAGTCAGCAGTGAAAACGGCGACTCGGGAGCAAAATATCGCAAGAGCTGGGATACTCGCTGGCGGGATTGCGTTTCTTGATTTTCCATGCCCCTTGCCAATGATGTAACAAGGTTCCCACCCCCAAAGGGCAAGAACAACATTGTAACACACTTGAATACATTTTAATGTAATTAACGAGCCCCCCTCTACTAGACTCCTTCTTACTTAATATTCATACATCACTGATGTGATGTCACACCAGTGAGGTCTACAATGGGTTTTTGAAGACAGGAAATAGTCAAGGGGGTCCCGCTGAGAAGCGTCAAGGTACGTAAAGCCCCTGGGGGGAATGTGACATGCTCACAGCAGTACCAGCGGTGGACCCTCTGGGGAACCCCATGGGAGAGGTTCTCCTTAGTTTCAATGGAGAGGGCTGATGCCTGTGAGATGGGAGAGTGCACCTGAGGCTCCTTAGGGGGGGTTGGAAATAGGGGGAGTGTGCTCCTGAGACTGCTTTGGTGCTGGGGGGTGTTGTTGCATCGATGCCTGCGAAGGAGGCGGGGCTCGATATTGACGTTGTGGTGAAGTCGGGGTTGGGAGGTGGGAAAGCCTGATGCTTACGCTATGGCGGTGGCTGTGGCGGTGTGGGGGTGTGGGGGGCGGGGGGGGGGTGCTCCTTTTCCTACTGCTGTGGTGGCAGGGGGAGGGGGAACTTTGCACATCCTGGTTCTCAGTTCCACACAGGCTGGCATGTGTTCTATCCCCAATTCCAGTCTTTTTCTTGACATTTTGGAAACTTTTATAGATTTCCTGCTAGATTCTTCAGATACATTGATAACCTTCTGTGGTGTAACAAATCGGTTGTTATGTGCATTAGATGAATTGCTCATTTGGAGAACTGGCGCAGATGTAATGGGCCAAATGGCCTCCTTTTGTACCTAATAATTCCATGATTCTGTGATTCTACACCCCATTGATTTTTGCCTTACCCTCTTCCTGGGTCTACATCCTCGTCTCAATTGCAATCTTGATCTCAATTGTTTCAAAATACTTCAGGCAATGGGGCGAGATTCTCCGACTCCCCGCCGGGTCGGAGAATAGCCGGGGGCTGGCGTGAATCCCGCCCCCGCCGGTTGCCGAATTCTCCGGCACCGGAGATTCGGCGGGGGCAGGAATCACGGCGTGCCGGTTGGCGGGCGCCCCCCCCCCGCGATTCTCCGGCCCGGATGGGCCGAAGTCCCGCTGCTAGGATGCCTGTCCCGCCAGCGTGGATTAAACCACCTCTATTACCGGTGGGACAAGGCGGCGCGGGTGGGCTCCGGGGTCCTGGGGGGGGGGGGGGCGCGGGGCGATCTGGCCCCGGGGGGTGCCCCCACGGTGGCCTGGCCCACGATCGAGGCCCACCGATCCGCGGGCGGGCCTGTGCCATGGGGGCACTCTTTTCCTTCCGCCTTCGCCACAGTCTCCACCATGTGCAGGCGGAAGAAACTCCTTCCACAGCGCATGTGCGGGGATGCCGTGAGCGGCCGCTAACACTCCCGCGCATGCGCCGCCCGGCAATGTCATTTCCGCGCCAGCTGGCGGGGCACCAAAGGCCTTTTCCGCCAGCTGGCGGGGCGGAAATTAGTCCAGCGCGGGCCTAGCCCCTCAAAGTTAGGGCTGGGCCCCCCAAGATGCGGAGGATTCCGCACCTTTGGGGCGGTGTGATGCCCGACTGATTTGCACCGTTTTTGGCGCCGGTCGGCGGACATCGCGCCGATACAGGAGAATTTCGCCCATGAAGTCATACTTTGATATATAAATCACCTTTCACATTTTGTGAAATATGCTTTCCACAAAGGCTGCTTTCCACAATATTACCTCATTCATCTAAATTTACTATTTTCTCTGTCATTTATGCTGTACTAGCATCCTCAAAATGAAACTACCCGATTGGCCATGTATACTTCCGTTTCTTCGGGCTAATTTAGCTCATTGATTATGCAAGTGATTTATTTTATCCTTCTTTCAAGCTAAAGAGTTATCACAGTTGGATTTATTTCTGTTACAAAGATTTAACAGTTGACTGGGTGCAATGCAACATGATGCTCTCTGTTCAGTTCTTTTGTTACTGGAGCTAAATTCCTATCTCCTTCAGTATTTGAACATCAATTGGCAGTGCCACAAATTCATAAGATGGGAGGCAGGTTACACTCCCAAAAGAGTCACATGGAGCAAATGCATATCAAGTACTAAGGACAAGTGCACCATCAGTACAATGCAGTACATAAGAAAGAACCACTTGAGAAACAAGTCTGGAAGTAGCACGCAAATAATTTAAATGAAAGGATTAGTTTAAAGTTCAGTGCTCAGAAGAATATCACCAGTCATTATTTAGAACATAAACGGTATTAGCTGAATTAATGTAAAGAGTCTGTGTGCATAATAAATAAATTCTGCTTAGCAATGACTTTCCAAAGATATTTTATATGTCCTAAAAAATCCAAAAATTACAGTTGAATTTATTATGAGTTGCCCTTTATTAACTATCAATGTTTCATGGCTGTAATTAATAGTGCTTGTCTGGACCATTTAGAGAAACAGATTGCGAAGGTATATTGACTGGGTCTCAGAAACAAGTAACTGTTAGATAAATAACCAGAGTACACTGGAGATTTCTGAGCTGACAATGATAGACAGTTTATATGAAGGCATATAAATAGATTCAGCAGGTGTGAATCCCTGATTTTAAATATATATTTATGTACAAATAAATAATAAATTCTGTATCTGCTCAGTCCTGTCAGGAACAAGAACATGTTCTGCTTCTGGTGATTACTGAATTAATTAACTTTTAGAAGCTTCTAATATATTACACAAATGAAGCATCATTTTGAATGATGCAATTACTTTGTACTAATCAGGATCACACATTTCTTGTGTAAAATAAAACCATACAATGCCAGCTGCAAAAAGCTGCATGACATGAACAAATAAACAAATTTATAGTCTGGCTAGCTTCACAACATTTAATGACAGTCAGTCCTATGACTAATCAAGTACATTCTTCAGCACAGAACAGTACCCTCTCCTGACAATAATTACACAATAAATATAATACACCTCCTCTATAGTTAAAAAATGTATTCCAGTCTTTTCCATTAGTTCAGAGAAGGCTCCAATTCCTCCAGACAGAGCACCCGATATTGGTAAAGGGTCAAGGAACTTCGTATAGTAGAGGAAGCAATCGGGCAGCACGGTAGCTCAGTGGTTCGCACTGTTGCTTCACATCGCCACGGACCTGGGTTCAATTCCTGGCTGGGGTCACGGTCTGCGAGGAGTCTTGTCATTCTCTCTGTGTCTGCATGGATTTCCTCCAGGTGCTCCGGTTTCCTCTCACAAGTCCTGAAACACGTGCTTGTTAGATGAATTGGACATTCTGAATTCTCCCTCAGTGTACCAGAACAAGCACCGGAATGTGACGACTAGGGGATTTTCACAGTAACTTCATTGCAGTGTTAATGTAAGGCTACTTGTGACACTAATAAAGATTATTATTATCATTAGATTAGAGTGACGTAAATCATCTGTTAGAAAAAGAATAAAGTGAAAAAAATGGTAAACAAAATCCTGAAAGCTCAACCCCTAGTCTGAACAAAAATAAGATCAAGTTAACCCAAAGCTGGTTTGTCATCAAGCTGGGACATGAATTGTTGTAAATGTATGGTTCTCAGCACAGATGACTAAGCATAAAGGTTTGTTAGTCCTGTTGAGATTGTGTGGTGCTTTCACACGTAAAATTGATGTGATCAAGGTATTTGCAGCATGATAGCTGCTGATAATTTTCTAAACTCTCCTTATGTGAGCTGGGATTGGATAGGCTGGGATTGTTCTGAGAACAGAGAAGGCTGAGGGGAGATTTGAGAGATGTACAAAATTGTGAAGGGCATGCATGGAGCAATGGACTATTTACTTTCACCGGTGGTCAGTGATGAGGAGGCATAAATATAAATGATTGGCAGAAAGATTAAAGGGGACATGAGGAAAATCATTTTCACCCAGAGGGCAGTACAAGTCTGGAACTCACTGTCTGAAAGGGTAGCAGAGGCAGAAACATTGGGCTCATTTAAACGATGTCTGGATATGCACCTCAAGGGCTGTAACCTGCAGGGCTAAGGACAAAATGATGGAAAGTGGGATTAGGCTGGATGGTTCATTTTCCAGCTGGTGCACTCACGGTGGGCCAAAGGGCCTCATCCTGTGTTGTACATATTCTATGATTCTACGATTCTTAGCATGATTGCCTCTGTAGTGGAGATGTTTTGTCCTTTGATGTATTGGTGCAATGTGAGCATAATATTCACCATATTTTGTGATGGCTGCAGTGATTCAAAACGGCAACTCAACAAGGGCCACTGGGAAGGGGCAACCAATGCTAGCCCTGTCAGAGATGCTCACACTCCAGGATGGATAAAAGAAAACCCTGTATAAAATGGGGCAATGCTTCCAAATTAACTTTGCGGCCTTCATACTCTGCTCCTGAAAGGAATATATCTTCAGTTTTTGCAGTTCATTTTAAAATCCATTTTGATTTAATTTTATTAGCCCTTTTTAGCTGCACTTATTCCCATCCTTAAAGTTTCCTTTTATTTATTTATTTTTGTTAGCACTATGAAGAGTTGTTTTCCAAATGAAAACAGCCCCATTTGCACTGGGCACTGTTGGGAAATCCTCCCGCTTCATAAATTAATATGTAGAGGGAGAAGCAGAGTTGGGTGTGCCTACTGTAGAAGCATGGCAAATAGAATGAATCTACTCAAGATGACCGGAGTTACCGGAGTTTGTCCAGAAATCATTGCCTTTGCTTCTTTTTACTTCACCATGGATCGAGCCGAGCAGCTTTATGTCTCCTATTGTCAGACCTCTAACCCTCACCCATGCTTGAGACAGCTCTGCCGGCAACACGAAAAGTCATAACTGCCTTGAACATCTACTGAACTGACATTTTTCAAGGCATATTGGGAGATTTCAGTCAGGTCAACCAGACTTCAATGTGCCATGGTTTATATCAGGTTACTGATCCACTGTTAACCAAACTATCTCACTTTTGAATGGATTTATAGTGAGATCATAAATTTCTTCAGAAATCTGACTGAGCATTCAACAGTAATTGTGGGCGGGACTCTCTAATAATGGGGCTATGATCTCCACGCCGGCGTGAAACCCGGCATCAATGTCTCTGGCGTAAATGGCCCCCGAAAGTGAGGAACTCTCACCTTCCTAGGGGACTAGGTCGGCGCCGGAGTGGTCCCCGCAGCTCCAGCTGGCGGGGAACGGCCCGTGTGAGTCAAGCATGAGCAGAACGGCCTGCGTATTTCCGCACATGCGTGGGGGTTCCCTTCTCTTTGCCGGCCCCCGGGCAATATGGCGGAGCCCTACAGCGGCCCGGCGTGGAGGAACATAGGTTCCCACGTAACCAGCCCGCCCGCTTGTCGGTAGGCCCCGATTGCGGACCAGGCCACCATGAGGGGCCCCCCTGGGGTCGGATCACCCTGCCCCCCTCAAGGACGGCCCCCGCACACTCACCTTCCAGGTCCTGCCGTGTGGGAGGTGAGTAATCCACGCCGGCGCGACTCGGCCAAAATCGTCGGCCACTCGGCCCATTGAGGCCCGGAGAATCGCCGGGGGGAGGGGGGCTGTCAATGGCCCCCGACTGGCGTGGCGGCGATCCCACCGGCGCCCGAAAAACAGCCCTGGAGAATGGGGAAGCCGGCGACGGGGCGCAGTTCTCGCGCCCCCCTGGGTATTCTCCGACCGGGCGCCGGGTCGGAGAATCCCGTCCTGTGTCTCTATGAAGCTTTTTTTATTATTCATTTATGGGATGCGAGCATCTTTTTTTCCCGTCTCTAATTGAACCATGTGGTGTAGGTATAATTGCAGTACTGTTAGGAAGAGTGTTTACAGGAAGTGGTCCGATGGAATAGTCTCCGGTACATAGTTTGGAAGGAGATTCTTTTGCAATTGGAAGAGAGAAAAGAAGCCCAGGTCTTGGGATTCCAAAGATTTCCGTGTGAGTTCCATTCGAGCATTCCTGCTCTTCTTCGCCCACAGGGAAAGAAAACAAAATTGAACCTTTGTTTATGGGCCTGTTCTAGTCTGGCACTTATTGCTGCTTCTCGGTCTGACAGGCAAGCCACAATGGATTTTTGAAGGAATTTATTCGATTAAGCATTAATTGATATTGTCAGTGCTGCATACCTACTACAAACCTTCTGAACTCAGTCAATATTTGATAATTTTATATTTGTACCCTTATAGTTTTCATCTGTAGGTGGTAAAGACTAACATAAGCATCAAATAACCCCATCATTAATTCCCTCCACAAAGAACTCCAAACTTAGATTTTCAGATCAAATAGGACACAGTTAGAAACAACCAAGCACAACTTTCTCCCACAAAGGATTGATAGGGGAATTCAAAATGATGAAGGCTCCAGACAGACTAGATAGGGAGAAACTATTTCAACTTCTGGAAAGAGGTAATTGGCAAAATTATGCAGCGATTGGTTAGGATCTGCAATGTATTGCCCAAGTGTGGTGAAGGCAGATTCAATCATGGCTTTCAAAGGGGTATTGGATCGTTATCAGGAAAAGAAAAAAATGCAGAGCTAAAGGGAAAAGGGAAGGGACGAGCACTACGTGAACTAACCTTGCAGAGGGCGTGCACAGGCAGAATAATCTTTATTAGTGTCACAAGTAGGCTTATATTAACACAGCAATGAAGTTACTGTAAAAATGCCTGAGTCACCACACTCCCTGATCGGGAACACTGAAAATTCAGAATGTCCAAATCACCTAACAGCACGTCTTTTAGGACATGTGGGAGGAAACCTGAGCACCCAGAGGAAACCCACGCAGACACGGGGAGAAAGTGCAGACTCTGCCCAGATAATGACCCAAACTGCAAAACGAACCCAGGTCCCTGACACTGTGAAGTAACAATGCTAACCACTGTGCGACCGTGCCACATGGTGGGCTGAATTGCATCCTTCTATGCTGGAACCATTCTATGATTCTATAATACCAACATTTTGTTCGAAGATTCAACTTTTCTCTCCTCCCCTCACTGTGATGGGAGGAGCCACAAGTTCACTTTCGCTTTAAGATGATTTTACAAACCCAAACAAACTTTCTCACTTTGTCTGTTGGCATGTGACGTCTATGCTAATCTGGAAGATATAACAATTGAGAGAGGAGATGTTATGATTTTCCTGGCTATGCTGGCTATGATTTTCCTTCCAGCAGATGTGGCACAGCTCAGTAACCCAGCTATTGTCTTTGTGTTGGCCGAGATCTGCAAAGGCATTTTGATTGATTACAGAAGAACATAAGAAATAGGAACAGAGGTAGACCACATGGCTCATCCATTCTGCTCCACTATTCAATTTGGCTGATTTTGGGTTCAAACTCCATTTTGCTGCCGGATCCCTAAATTCTTTAATTCCCTGAGACACCAAAAATCTGTTTATCCCAGCCTTAAATATATTCGGTGATGGAACACCCACAACCCTCTGGGATAGAACATTTTAAATATTCACAACCCTTTCAGTGAAGAAACTTCTCCTTACCTTAGTCCAACATGATTGACTCCTTATACTTAGCCTGTGCCCAGGTGTTTTAGATTCTCCGACCAATGGAAACAATCTATCATTGTCCAGCCAATCAAGCCCCTTCAACGTTTGTAAGTTTCAGTGAGGTTGTCCCTCATTCTTCTAAACTTAGGAACATAACCCCAACTTACTTAACCTCTCATCACAGGACAACCCTTCATCCCAGACACCAACTGAGTGAACATTCACTGTACCTCCTCCAATGCAAGTATGCCCTTTCTTAAATTTGGAGACCAGAATTGCCCCAGTATTCATAAGAACATAAGAACTAGGAGCAGGAGTAGGCCATCTGGCCCCTTGAGCTTGCTCCATAATTCAATAATTCGTAATTATATGGCTGATCTTTTTGTGCACTCAGCTCCACTTACCCGCCCGCTCACTATAACCCTTATTTCTTTATTGTTCAAAAATCTATCTACCTTTGCCTTAAAAAATATCCAACGACGAAGTCTGAACTTCTTCACTGGGCAGGGAATTCCGCAGATTTACAACCCTTTGGGTGAAGATGTTCCTCCTCAACTCAGTTCTAAATCTGCTATCCCTTATTTTGAGGGAATGCCCCCTAGTTCTAGTTTCACCCACTGGTGGAAACAACCTCCCTGCTTCTATTTTAATTATTCCCTTCATGATTTTATATATTTCTATCAGATCCCCCCTCATTCTTCTAAATTCCAATGAGTTAGTCCCAGTCTACTCAGTCTCTCCTCATAAGCTAATCCTCTCAACTCCAGAATCTCCTCTGGATCTCCTCTGCACCCCTTCCAGTGTTAGTACATCCTTTCTCAAGTAAGGAGACCAAAACTGTACACAGTACTCCAGGTGTGGCCTCACCAGCACCCTATACAGCTGCAACATAACCTCCCCATTTTTAAACTCCATCCCTCTAGCAATGAAGGACAAAATTCCATTTGCCTGAATTGCCTGCTGCACCTGCAAACCAACTTTTTGCGATTCATGCACAAGGAAACCCAGGTCCCTCTGCACAGCAGCATGCTGAATTTTTTACCATTTAAATTATAGCCCATTTTGCTTTTATTCCTACCATCACATTTACCGACATTGTACTCCATCTGCCAGACCCTTTCCCACTCACTTAAACCATCTATATCCCTCTCCAAATGTTCGGTGTCCTCTGCACACTTTACTCTACCACTCACCTTAGTGTCATTTGTGAACTTTTGACACATTACAGTTGGTCCCCAACTTCAAATCACCAATGTAAATTGCAAACAATTACGGACCCAAAACTGATCTCTGAGGCACAGCACTAGTCACTGATCAACCATTTATTCCTACTCTTTGCCTTCTGTTAGTTAACCAATCCTCTATCCATGCTAATACATTACCAGTAATGCCCTGCACCCTTTTCTTATGCCTTTCGTGCGGCACCTTGTCGAATGCCTTCTGAAAATTCAGCTTCACCACATCTAACGGTTCCCCGTTGTCCACCGCGCTCGTAATGTCCTTAAAAAATTCCAATAAATCAATTAAACATGATCTTCCTTTCATAAACCCATGCTACACCTGCTCAATGGGGCAATTTCTATCCAGATGTCTCACTATTTCTTCCTTGATGACAGATTCAAGCATTTCCCCCACTACAGAAGTTAAGCTACGGTTACTGCCTTTTATCTACCTCTGTTTTTAAACAGTGGCGTCACATTTGCTGTTTTCCAATATGCCGGAACTGCCCCAGAGTCCAATGAATTTTGGTAAATTACCACTCGCGCATTTGCAATTTCCCCGCCATCTCTTCTACTACACTGGGATGCATTTCATTAGCGACAGGAGACTTGTCTACCTTTAGTTCCATTAGCTTGACCAACACTACCTCCTTAGTGATAATGCGCGGTTTTAGATCCTTACATGCCATAGCCTCCTTGCCATCAAATATTGGCATGTTATTTGTGTCTTCAACTGTGAAGACCAACACAAAATACCTGTTCAATGCCTCGGCCATTTTCTCATTTCCCATTATTGTCTATTTATTTACATTGTGTATCTTGTGTTGCCCTATTATGTATTCTCTTTTCATGTACTAAATGATCTGTTTGAGCTGCATGTAGAAGAATACTTTTCTCTGTTGCTCGGTACATATGGCAATAAACAAATCCAATCCAATCCCCCTCCTCATTCTCTAAAGGACCAATGTTTACCTTAGCTACTCTTTTTCATTTTATATATTTGTAGAAACTTTTGCTGTTTTTATATTCTGAGCTAGTTTACTCTCCAGCAGAGGGCAGCAGAGCGGAGCCACTGATTGGCTGTTGCGGGGAAAATTTGCATCAGTGCATTGCGGTCACTGTATCCAGAAGGTGTACCTGAGCAAGACACCCTCCGTGTCCAAGTGAAGGCAAGCATCCAGCAGGGGGTAGCAGAGCGGAGCCACTGATTGGCTGTTGCGGGGAAAGTTTGCATCAGTGCATTGCGGTCACTGTATCCAGAAGGTGGTTTGTGGAGGAGCTGTTGTCAAGTGACAGTTAAACCCCAAACACGTCTTCAGTGTTTCCCTCCCTACCTCCTCCTCTAACAAAAAAACCCCAATTACTGTAAGGATCCCAGCCGAGTAAAGATCAAGAGGGAGACTCGAGGGCAGGTAGAAGTAGAAAGAAGTTGAACCCTGATGTCACAGCCAGCAGGTAAGTGATTGGCTGGTGACTGGTAAGTAGTTTTTCTTTTCCCTGAGGTGTGTTGATAAGGTAGGGTTTTTCTATTTCTTTTTTTTTAATCGTGTGATTGGTAACAATTTTTCTTTTTTTTTCCTTTTTCATTTATCTATTATTTGATATTATAGTTGGACTAAGTTAATCTTAAGATTAAAAATGGCAGGAGATCTCAGACCTGTGTTATGCTCCTCTTGTTCAATGTGGGAGCTCAGGGACGTGGCTGATGTCCCTGGCTCCTTCACGTGCGGGAAGTGTGTCCAGTTGCAGCTCTTGTTAGACCGCATGACGGCTCTGGAGCTGCGGATGGACTCACTTTGGAGCATCCACGATGCTGAGGAGGTCGTGGTTAGAACAGTTAGCGAACTGGTAACACTACAGATTAGGATTGCTGAGGGAGAAAGGGAATGGGTGACCAAAAGGCAGAGAAAAAGCAGGAAGGCAGTGCAGGTGTCCCCTGCGGTCATCTCCCTCCAAAACAGATATACCTGTTCATGGCACCGTGGCTGGCTCTGCTGTACAGAAGGGCGGGAAAAAGAGCGGAAGTGCTTTAGTCATAGGGGATTCAGTTGTAAGGGGAGTAGATAGGCGGTTCTGTGGTCGAAAACGAGACTCCCGAATGGTATGTTGCCTCCCAGGTGCACGGGTCAGGGATGTCTCAGATCGGCTGCAGAACATTCTGAAGGGGGAGGGTGAACAGCCGGTTGTCGTGGTGCATATAGGCACCAATGATATATGTAAAAAACGGGATGAGGTCCTTCAAGCAGAATTTAGGGAGTTAGGAGCCAAGTTAAAAAGTCTGACCTCAGAGGTAGTAATCTCAGGATTGCTACCAGTGCCACATGGTAGTCAGAGTAGAAATAAAAGAATAGGCAGGATGAATGCATGGCTTGAGAGATGGTGCAGGAGGGAGAGGTTCAGATTTTTGGGACATTGGGACCGGTTTTGGGGGAGGTGGGACTACTACAAATTGGACGGTCTACACCTGGGCCTAATTGGAACAAATGTCCTTGGGGGTGCTTTTGCTAACGCTGTTGGGGAGGGTTTAAACGAATGTGGCAGGGTTATGGGAACCAAATGAGGAGATTAGTGGACAGTAAGGAGGTAGTAACTAAAGCCTGTAAGGAACTCGATCATGAAGTCAGCGTGACTAAGGGGAAGAGTAGGCAGGGAGCAGATGATGAACGCACAGGGACTGGGGGTCTGAGGTGCATTTGTTTTAATGCAAGAAGTGTAGTAGGTAGGGCAGATGAACCGAGGGCTTGGATTAGTACCTGGGAGTATGATGTTATTGCTATTACTGAGACTTGGTTGAGGGAAGGGCATGATTGGCAACTAAATATCCCAGGATATCGATGCTTCAGGCGGGATAGAGGGAGCTAAAAGGGGTGGAGGAGTTGCATTACTGGTCAGAGAGGATATCACAGCTGTGCTGAAGGAGGGCACTGTGGAGGACTCGAGCAGTGAGGCGATATGGGCAGAGTTCAGAAATAGGAAAGGTGCGGTAACAATGTTGGGGCTGTACTACAGACCTCCCAACAGCGAGCATGAGATAGAGGTACAAATATGTAAACAGATTATGGAAAGATGTAGGAGCAACAGGGTGGTGGTGATAGGAGATTTTAATTTTCCCAACATTGACTGGGATATACTTAGTGTTAGAGGTCTAGATGGAGCAGAATTTGTAAGTAGCATCCAGGAGGGTTTTCTAGAGCAGTATGTAAATAGTCCAACTCAGGAAAGGGCCATCCTGGACCTGGTGTTGGGGAATGAGCCCGGCCAGGTGGTTGAAGTTTCAGTCGGGGATTACTTTGGGAATAGTGATCACAATTCCGTAAGTTTTAGAATACTCATGGACAAAGACAAGAGTGGTCCTAAATGAAGAGTGCTAAATTGGGGGAAGGCCAACTATACCAAAATTCGGCAGGAGCTGGGAAATGTGGATTGGGATCAGCTGTTTGAAGGTAAACCCACATTTGATATGTGGGAGGCTTTTAAAGAGAGGTTGATGAGAGTGCAGGACAGACATGTCCCTGTGAAAATGAGGGATAAAAATGGCAAGATTAGGGAACCATGGATGACAGGTGAAATTGTGAGACTAGCTAAGAGGAAAAAGGAAGCATACATAAGATCTAGGCAACTGAAGACAGACAAAGCTTTTGAAGAATATCGGGAATGTAGGACTAATCTGAAACGAGGAATCAAGAGGGCTAAAAGGGGTCATGAAATATCTTTAGCAAACAGGGTTAAGGAAAATCCCAAAGCCTTTTATTCATATATAAGGAGCAAGAGGATAACGAGAGAAAGGGTTGGCCCACTCAAGGACAAAGGAGGAAAGTTATGCGTGGAGTCAGAGAAAATGGGTGAGATTCTTAACGAGTATTTTGCTTCGGTATTCACCGAGGAGAGGGACATGACGGATGTTGCGGTTAGGGATAGATGTTTGATTACTCGAGGTCAAGTTGGCATAAGGAGGAAGGATGTGTTGGGTATTCTAAAAGGCATTAAGGTGGACAAGTCCCCAGGTCCGGATGGGATCTATCCCAGGTTTCTGAGGGAAGTGAGAGAGGAAATAGCTGGGGCATTAACACATATCTTTGCAGTATCCTTGACCACGGGTGAGGTACCAGAGGACTGGAGAATTGCTAATGTTGTCCCCTTGTTTAAGAAGGGTAGCAGGGATAATCTAGGTAATTATAGACCGGTGAGCCTGACGTCAGTGGTAGGGAAGCTGCTGGAGAAGATACTGAGGGATAGGATCTCTTCCCATTTGGAAGAACATGGGCTTATCAGTGATAGGCAACATGGTTTTGTGCAGGGAAGGTCATGTCTTACCAACTTAATGGAGTTCTTTGAAGAAGTGACAAAGTTGATTGATGAGGGAAGGGCTGTAGATGTCATATACATGGACTTCAGTAAGGCATTTGATAAGGTTTCCCATGGTAGACTGATGGAGAAAGTGAAGTCTCATGGGGTCCAGGGTGTACTAGTTAGTTGGATAAAAAATGGCTGGGCAACAGGAGACAGAGAGTAGTAGTGGAAGGGAGTTTCTCAAAATGGAGAACTGTGAACAGTGGTGTTCCACAGGGATCCGCGCTGGGACCACTGTTGTTTGTGATATACACAAATGATCTGGAGGAAGGTATAAGTGGTCTGATTAGCAAGTTTGCAGATGACACTAAGATTGGTGGAGTAGCAGATAGTGAAGGGGACTGTCAGAGAATACAGCAGAATATAGATAGATTGGAGAGTTGGGCGGAGAAATGGCAGATGGAGTTCAATCCGGGCAAATGCGAGGTGATGCATTTTGGAAGATCCAATCCAAGAGCGAACCATACGGTAAATTAAAAAGCCCTGGGGAAAATTGATGTGCAGAGAGAACTGGGTGTTCAGGTCCATTGTACCCTGAAGGTGGCTGCGCAGGTCGATAGAGTGGTCAAGAAAGCATATGGCATGCTTTCCCTCATCGGAAGGGGTATTGAGTACAATAGTTGGCAGGTCATGTTACAATTGTATAAGACTTTGGTTCGGCCACATTTGGAATACTACGTGCAGTTCTGGTTACTAAAAGGATGTGGATGCTTTGGAGAAGGTGCAGAGGAGGTTCACCAGGATGTTGCCTGGTATGGAGGGCGCTAGCTATGAAGAGAGGGTGAGTAGATTAGGATTATTTTCATTAGAAAGACGGAGGTTGAGGGGGGACCTCACTGAGGTCTATAAAATCATGAGAGGTATAGACAGAGTGAATAGCAAGAAGTTTTTTTCCCAGAGTGGGGGATTCAATTACTAGGGGTCACGAGTTCAAGGTGAGAGGGGAAAAGTTTAAGGGAGATATACGTGGAAAGTTTTTACGCAGAGGGTGGTGGGTGCCTGGAACCCATTGCCGGCAGAGCTGGCAGAGGCGGGCACGATAGCGTCATTTCTGATGTATCTAGACAGATACATGAATGGGTAGGGAGCAGAGGGATACAGATCCTTAGAAAATAGGCGACAGTTTTAGATAGAAAATCTGGATCGGTGCAGCTTGGAGGGCCGAAGGGTCTGTTCCTGTGCTGTAATTTTTCTTTGTTCTTTATTCTTTGTTCTTTGTTCATAATCTATCTTACTTTTCTTTATAGCTTTTTCCTGGCTTTCTGCTGACATTAAATATTTCCCAATCCTCTAGTTTCCCACTAATCCTTGCCACTTGGTGTGTATTTTCTTTCAACTTGACACCCACTTTAGTTCCTTAGATATCCATGGCTGATTAGTCCTTTTCCTACATTCCTACCTCTTCACTGGTATATACTTTTGCTGAGTACTGTGAAAAATCACTTTCTAAGTCCTCCACTGTTCCTCAATTTTCCCACAAAGTCTTTGCTCCCAGTCTATGTTAGTCAACTCCTCCCTCATCCCATTATAGTCTCCTTTGTTTAAGCGCAAGACACTGATATTGGATTTTATCTTCTCACACTCCATCAGCATTTTAAATTCAACCATATTGTGATTGCTACTTCTGAGAAGATCCCGAACTATGAGATCATTAATGATTCTTGTCTCATTACACAGGACCAGATTTAGGATAGCTAGCTTCCTCATAGGTTCCATCACATACTGTTTGAGGGAACTGTCATGGATACATTCTATGAACCTTCCTCAAGGCTGCCTTGACCGACTTGGTTTGATCAATCGACATGTAGATTAAAATCCCCCATTACAACTGCCGTACCATTTCTACAGGCATCAGTTATTTCTTTATTTATTGCCCGCCCGACCGTGATGTGATGACTTGGTGGCCTGTGGACTACTCCTATCGGCAACCTTCTTTTCTTACCATTTCTAATTTCCACCCAAATGGATTCAACCTTTTTCTCCATAGAACCTATATCATCTCTCACTACACCCCTAATGCCATCCTTACGTATCAGAGCTACACCACTTCCCTTACCTCCCTGTCTGTCCTCCCCAATAGTCTGATAACCCTGGATATTTAGCTCCCAGTCGTGACCACCCTGCAACCATGTCTCTGCAATGCCCACTAAATCGTACTCATTCGCAATGATTTGTGTCATCAACTCATTTAACCTCTTTCGAATGCTACGAGCATTCAAGTAAAGTGCCCTTATGCTAGTTTATTTACCTTCTTTTTGAATCATAACATCTCCATTAATAATATCTCCTGAGTTCTTTTTCCCTTTAACATTTTTCATAATTTCCCCTGTAGTTGAACCCTCCCCCCCCCCACATTCTAACCTGCTGCTTTACTTCTCATTAACCATTATTCTTCCTGTAGCTTCACCCATCACCCCCTCCCCCCTTCTCCCCCCCCCCCCCCCCCCCCACCCCCACCCCCCCGTCCCGTCTCCCCCCCCACCCTCTCCCCCACCCAATTTGCTTGTTTAAAGTCCTTGTGACCACCCTTTTTATCCTTTTCGGTACAACACTGGTCCCAGATTGGTTCAGATGGAGACCGTCCCAACGATATAAATCCCTCCTGTTCCAATACTGATGCCAGTGCCCCATGAAAAGGAAACTATCTTTCCCACACCACTCCTTTAGCCACGTGTTTACTTCCCTAATTTTCTCATCCCTATGCCAATTCACACGTAGCTCATGTAGTAATCCTGAGACGAAAACCCTTGAGGACCTGTTCTTTAATTTAGTTCCTGCTGCCTGATAATCCCCCAACGGGTCTTCTTTCCTCGTCTTGCCTATGTTGTTTGTCTCAACGTGGACTGCAACAACTGGATCCTCCCTTCCCCCTCCAATATCCTTTCAAACCGGTTAGAGATGTCTCTCACTGAGACACCGAGCAAGCAATATACCATGCGGGACTCTCGATCCTGCTTACAAAGGATGCTATCAATCTCCCTGTAGAATCCCCAATAACTACCTCTTGTCTTTAAGCTCCCTCCACTTGAATGGCCTCCTGTATCACGGTGCAGTGGTCGGCT
Organism: Scyliorhinus torazame; assembly: GCF_047496885.1. Lineage (NCBI taxonomy): Eukaryota > Metazoa > Chordata > Chondrichthyes > Carcharhiniformes > Scyliorhinidae > Scyliorhinus > Scyliorhinus torazame. The sequence continues at coordinate 83,938,482 of NC_092715.1, read as the reverse complement.
AGCTCATCCTCCATACAGTCCTTTTCCTTATCCACACAGGGAGCAATTGTCTCATACCTGTTGGACAAGGTCAAGAGCTGATGCTCCTCCATTCCAGAATTCAGGATCCCTCTCCCTGCCTCACTTGTAGTCACACCCTGTTGTCCCTGACTGACTATGAAGTATTTAACCTATAGGGTGTGACCACCTCCTGAAGCAAAGCTTCTAGGTAACTCTCCCCCTCCCGGATGTGCTGCAGTGTCTGACGCTCAGATTCTAGCTCATCAATTCTGAGCTGAAATACCTCAAGCAACGAACACTTGCTGCAGATGTGGTCCCTGCAGCTCAGAATGGGATCTGCCAGCTCCTACATCATGCAGCTACAGCACATGACCTGCTCAGCCATCTCTCCCGAGCTAATTAATTTATTAATTAGCTTTGCAGTGTTCTCCTTCTAATCTTGCAGACTAATGTCGACCTGCCTGATCCAGGGAGGGCAGAAAAAAACAGAGTTAAAAACCCAGGGCCAATATGGGAAAAAACTCTGGGGAAATTCCTCTCCGACATGTTGTGGCGATCAAAATGAGCCCAGGAGATCACTGTGGCCAGGATGATATTTAAAATGAACTCTCTCCTCTCTCCCCACTATTCAAAATGAACTCGCTCCTCTCTATTCCAGATGTGGTGTTATGGGCCAGGGTTTAAAGAACCCAAAAGTGTATCATGGAGTTCACCTGACCCACAACTTTTAATAGATTATGGTATGGGGAGCACACGGCCCACTCTACAGGTGTGGTACAGCAGAAATGGAAAAGTATTTTTTAAAGAAAAATAATGTTTATTCTATGAACTCAAGTTAACCTTTTTGAAACATACAGTGAACATCTTAGCAACCATCAATTCAAATACAACCCCCAAGACTGCAACACTAAGTAATCCTTTAAGCTTTCCTTTGAACATCCATACGACTTAAAACACCTTTTACCAGAAGCACATCAGGTTAAAATCACGACTGTTATTAGTTTTAAATCACCAGGATCGATTTACAATCTTTAGGTTACAGAGAGAGACTCTAATACACCTTCTGGCTGTGACTGCAGCTATCCAGCTCTGGAAACGAAACTAAAACACACCCTGAAGCAAACAGCCTAAAACGAAAGCAAAAAGCTGACAGACAGCCTAGCTCCACCCACACTCTGACATCACTGCAGTAATATGAGCAGCCAAACATTTCTTAAAGCGACATTCTCATGACACCTCACCCCAAGAAAAAAAAAACCCATCAACTTCAAGATGGTTTCATTTTTCACCTTTTCACTATCCTTTAAGAAATGCACACAGTAAATATACTTTTTGTTTCAAAAAACAACACACGCAAACTGGTATAATAATATAGACCATTTTTTTTTCTTCTTCCTCCAACTGAAATCCTTCCTGATTGACAGTCCCTTTGAACAAGAAGGTCTCTGCAAGATCCGTCCATTTCTCTACACCTCGGCATTTCTCTTTAAAGACAGATACTTTAGTTCAATCTGGTCACAGAGACCCTTGTAATTCTCCAACACAGGAGCATTGGTTATCACAGCTTTCAGGCAGTCAAATGCCTGTTGACACTCCGCTGTCCACTGCAATTTGTTATGCTTCTTCAGCAAGTCCATCAGTGTAGCAATCACGCTACAAAACGTTTGCACAAATGTTCGATCAAATCCACTCATGCCAAGAACTCGCATTTGTTTCCCTTCAACTTGAGGGTATCGGAAACTCCTCAAGAAAAGTGACTTGGGGTTTTCCAAATTCACTTTTGGCTAGGTTTATCACCAAACCCGCCTCCTGAAGTCGATCGAATAACTCCATCAGATGATTCAAATGTTCTGTCCATGTCTGACTGAAAATGACCAGATCATCGATGTATAGTGCACAATTGGGTAATCCTGAAATGTCTTCGCTAGTTAACCGTTGAAATGTGGCTGGGGCGTTTTTCATGCCAAATGGCATAACTTTGAATTGGGATATACCATATGGAGTCACAAAAGCTGAAATCTCCTTCGCCCTTTCGGATAAAGGTACCTGCCAGTAACTTTTAAGTAAATCCAGTTTCGAAATCAAAACTGATTGTTCCACTTTCTCAATGCAATCCTCCAAACGTGGGATAGGATAAGAGTCCGTCCTTGCAACTGCATTAACCTTTCTATAGTCCACACACAACCGTTGGGTACCGTCTGGTTTAGGTACCATCACTATGGTTGAGCTCCATTGGCTGCAACCCACTTCAATTGTGCCATTTTTAAGCATACTCTCAATCTCTTTAATAACCTGTGCCAATTTTAAAGGGTTAAGTCTGTATGGATGTTGTTTGATTGGAACAGCATTTCCCACATCTACATCATGTATAGCCATTTTAGTACTTTCCAATTTATCTCTACAAACTTGCCCACGTGATATCAATAACACTTTCAGGTCAGTTTGTTTTTCCTCTGGAAGGTAACTCAACAATTTATCCCAATTTTTAAGAACATCCTCCTTTTCCAATTTAATTTGAGGTATGTCAAAGTCATCTGGATTTGGTTCATCACTTTGAGTTAGAATCATTAAAACCTCCTCCTTTTTCTCTCCTTCCCTTTCAAAGTACCTTTTAAGCAAATTCACATGACACACTTGGTAAGTTTTCCTTCTATCCGGCGTTTTTACCACATAATTCACCTCACTTAATTTCCTTTCAATCTGATAAGGTCCACAAAACCTTGCTTTTAAAGGTTCACCTACCACTGGTAACAACACTAAAACTTTACCTTCACTGGCAAAACTATGAACTTTGGAATTCTTGTCCGCTACCCGTTTCATCACATTTTGTGTAACTTTTAAAAGTTGTCTAGCCAATTCACCTGCTCTATTTAATCGTTCCCTAAAATTTGACACGTAATCCAATAATGTTAGTTCTGATTTCTCACTCACCAATTTTTCCTTAATCAATTTAAGTGGTCCTCTTACCTCATGACCAAAAATTAGTTCAAAAGGACTAAATTTGGTTGACTCATTAGGTGCATCCCTAATTGCAAACAGTACGAATGGAATTCCTTTATCCCAATCCTCTGGATAATCTTGACAATAAGCCCTCAACATACATAGAACATAGAAAATACAACACAGAACAGGCCCTTCGGCCCACAATGTTGTGCCGAACCTTTGTCCTAGATTAATCATAGATTATCATAGAATTTACAGTGCAGGAAGCCATTCGGCCCATCGGGTCTGCACCGGCTCTTGGAAATAGCACCCTACCCAAGGTTAACACCACCCTAACCCCATAATCCAGTAACCCCACCCAACACTAAGGGCAATTTTGGACACTAAGGGCAATTTATCATGGCCAATCCACCTAACCTGCACATCTTTGGACTGTGGGAGGAAACCGGAGCACCTGGAGGAAACCCACGCACACACGGGGAGGATGTGCAGACTCCGCACAGAGAGTGACCCAAGCCGGAATCGAACCTGGGACCCTGGAGCTGTGAACATTAGACTAACATTGTCTTTAATGTCTGAACGCACCTTTCTAACGTTCCCTGCGATTCTGGATGGTACACAGTTGATTTAAATTGTTTTATCCCTAAGCTATCCATTACTTCTTTGAATAACCTCGAGGTTATATCTTTTTGTTGTAACTCCGCCAATTTTCCTGAACTAAAAATATCCGCCTCATCCTCCACCTGTTCTTCTTTTTCAACCATCTGATCAAAAATCGTTTCTGATAATTGTACTTCAACTTCAACTTCACTCTTTGATTTCTTCTCTTGTCTTAACCTGTGACTTTGCGACCTTGTTACCACACAATCCGGAAAACCCCCAGGATATTCATCCTTCAACACTTCAGTTGTCTGATTTTCCACTGGCTTATCAACCACAGTAGGCATCACTCCCACCTGCGATCCAGCTATATCATTACCCAAGATAAACTGTATTCCTGGACAAGATAGTTTCTCTATTACTCCTACTACCACTTCACCACTCTTCACTGGACTTTCCAACCTTATCTTATATAATTGAACACTGCACCTCTCACCCTGAATTCCACATATTACGATCTTTTCTGGCAACATTCTTCCCAAACTACATAACTCCTCATCTCTTACCATTAAAGATTGACTAGCTCCCGTATCTCATAAAATTGTGACTTCTTGACCTGCTCCTCCTGATACACATGAGCAAACTTTACCACACAAGTACATTCTTTAAAGAGATCTGGCACCTTCTTATCAATCACCTCTTGATCAGGCTGTATTCACCTCCTTCGCTTCGCTTGGGCTTTCCTTTACCCCTTTAACAAACCCTACTGTCTTATCCAGTTTTACCACATCAGCCTTCCCAGTGCTTTTCTTCAACCACCAACACTGTGACTTCACATGGTCTTCTTTATTACAGTGAAAACATTTGAAACTTTTCATGTCTTTTCCACCCTCCAGGATTTCTTTTTTAATCTGAGGTACACTCTCCTTATTATCTCCCATCAGATCACCTTTACCTTTACCACTTGAGTATTTCTCATGAACTCAGTTTCTGTCCCTCACAGGCTGAAACTGATGTCGGTAACCAAGCTTTGATTTATGAATTAATTCATAATCATCTGCCATTCCTGCTGCTAATCTCACAGATTTAACCCTCTGTCTTTCACACGAGTTCTCACTCCATCAGGAATTGAATTTTTAAACTCCTCCAAAAGTATAATTTCTCTGAGAGCTTCATACGTTTGGTCTATTTTCAAAGCCCTTATCCACCTATCAAAATTACTCTGTTTGATCCTTTCAAACTCCATGTATGTTTGACCAAACCCTTTCCTTAAATTTCTAAACCTTTGTCTGTAGGCTTCAGGCACTAGTTCATATGCACCTAAGATGGATTTTTTCACCTCCTCATACGTCCCAGATACCTCCTCCAGTAGTGATGCATGCACTTCACAAGCTGTACCTATCAGCTTTGTTTGAATCAGTAATAACCACATGTCTTGTGCCCATTTCATTTGTTTAGCTACCTTCTCAAATGAAATGAAAAAGGCTGCTACCTTCTTCACGTCAAACCTTGGCAATGCTTGGATATATTTAAATAGATTCCCAACCAAGCCTTCAACTATGACGCTCTTTCTCACTATCCTCATCACTATCATCCAACTGTACCTTTCCCTTTACGTCTGCCAATTTTAACTGGCTGTCATGTTTCATGGCCATTTTCTGAAGTTCAAGCTATCTCTCTTTACCTTTCTCCCTGATCTGTATCTCCCTTTCTCTTTCTTTTTGTTCTGCTAGGGCTATTCTTTCTTTTCTCCTTTCTTCTCTCTCCTTTTCTTTTTCGTCTCTCTCTCTTTCTTTTTCCTCTCTCTCTCTATCTTTTTCCTCTCTATCTCTTTCTCTCTCTCTTTCTTTTCCCTCTTTCTTGTATTCAAGCTGCTTTAATTGTTTCTCGTGTTCCATTTGTTAAATTTGTAACTGGTTTTTTGCCATTTCCAATTAGTCAAACTGTATCTCAGGCAATTTTAAATGCGCAGCCACCGCCATAATTACCTCATTTTTCGCATTTTGTCAGGTGATGTTAACTGCAATGTTTTTTCCAAATCTAACAGTCTGCTTTCAATCTCTGTCCGTATTGTACTGTGTGTGACCGTCTCCACCCCCAAAAACTTCAGAGCCTCTGAAAGAGCCATTGTCTACAACACACTATCTACTTAAACTGAAATACCACACCTGAATAGCAACCACAATCTGCTCAATCCTCACTGTCTTTAAGTTCACTGAGACAATCCAATAGATAGACTTTTATCCCGGACGAGCCCCCAATTTGTTATGGGCCAGGGTTTAGAGAACCCCAAAGTGTATCATGGAGTTCACCTGGCCCACAACTTTTAATAGATTTTGGTATGGGTAGCACACGGCCCACTCTACAGATGTGGTACAGCGGAAATTGAAAAGTAGTTTTTGAAGCAAAACAATGTTTATTCTATGAACTCAAGTTAACCTTTTTAAAACATACAGTGAACATCTCAGCAACCATCAATTCAAATACAACCCCCAAAGACTACAACACTAAATAATCCTTTAAGCTTTCCTTTTAACATCCATACGACTTAAAACACCTTTTACCAGAAGCACATCAGGTTAAAGTCACTATGGTTATTAGTTTTAAATCACCAGGATCGATTTACAGTCTTTAGATTACAGAGAGCGACTCTAATACACCGTCTGGCTGTGACTGCAGCTATCCAGTTCTGAAAACAAAACTAAAACACACCCTGCAGCAAACAGCCTAAAACGAAAGCAAAAATCTGACAGACAGCCCAGCTCCACCCACACTCTGACATCACTGCAGTAATATGAACAGCCAAACATTTCTTAAAGTGACATTCTCATGACAGTGGTCACACCAAATCCCTATACAATTGTAACAAGACTTCTTTATTTGTGTATTCCAAACCCTTTGCGATAAATACCAATGTGACATTTGCCCCCCCTAATTGTTTTATGCGTTCCTTATATCAGAACACCCAAGTCTCTTTGAACATCAACACTGACAATTCTGTTTCTCTAAAATATAATCTGCGTTAAATGAATAACTTCAGTTCCCCATATCATATTCCTTCTGCCATCTTGGGACTATTCCTGAATCTCAGGGATTTCGGAAAATCGTAGAGCCTTAGGGTGAAGGCCATCATGTCCCGGATATTTGTCAGATTGTAGTCCCTTAGTGTGAGCTGGAAAGATCAAGGAGTGGCTTTTGGTATGTATGGATGAATGGATGTGTAAGTTTCAGTGAGTACAAGTGGTACCAAAGTTGGAGGAAAGGGAATTGGAATTGAATTCTCAGAAGATGACTTTGTATAAGGTGAAGGAGGAAAAAAAGGAAGAAATATCAGGAAAGATATTGACATGGAATGTGGGCAAACACCAAGCATGAAGAGGAGAGAAAATGGGCTCAATGAGAAGAGATTATTACTCTCCTCGTTGTGAAACATTTACTACACATTTCTGTCATAATATACACCAGTATATCATGGTGCAGACACACACACTGATGGATACAGAGCAAGACCAATCAACACATGCAACACCGCAGCCAATCACCAGTTAGAGCACACTCACTATAAAGACAGAGGGCATCAGTTTTCCTGCTCATTCGGGATGCAGCCTCTCAGAAGGACAGAGCTTACAGCTTACAGCACAGATCTTCACCATGTGCTGAGTTCATAGACTGATTAGGACAGGCATAGGTCTTTAGTTTAATCTAACATCATGTTAACCCACAGTGAAAGTATGTTCAACAGTTTCTAGCTTAATAAAATAGTGTTGTACTATTTTAAGTGTTGGTGGCCTGCATGTGTTCCATGGATCCAGAGCACCCAACACATCATGGTACCAGGAGCTGAGGGATGTTAGAACTTCTTAGACCTACCTGCAAGTGATCTGCCTTCCACCAACATACAGCCATCCTGCAAAATGGACAGCGTCCGCCCGCCGCCGCCGCTCCGCATCACCGGTAACCTTGGGGCCAACTGGAAGATATTCAAACAACGCTTCCAGCTCTACCTTGAGACCGGGAAGCTGCCTCAGACACCAGGACGATTGCTCTCTTCCTATTCACGGCCGGGGACCATGCAATCCACATTTTCAATTCTCTCACCTTTGCGGATGATGAAGATAAATCAAAATTCAAGACGGTCCTTCTTAAGTTTGACAGTCACTGCGACATCGAGGTGAATGAAAGTTTCGAGCGCTATGTATTCCAAGAGCGTTTTCAGCGTAAGGATGAACCTTTCCAGTCCTTTCTCACCCACCTCCGCATCCTTGCGCAGTCCTGTAATTACGGGACCACCTGCGACTCCATGATACGCGACCAGATCGTTTTCGGTGTTCAGTCGGACACCCTACTCCAGCAGCTCCTCAAGGTAAAGCAGCTCACTGTAGCGATTGCCATCGAGACCTGCGTGCTACATGAACACGCCACTAGTAGGTATTCCCACATCCAAGCGGCTGGAACGGTGTGGCAAGGTCCCCATGAGGCAGAACGGGTCCAAGCAATCGAGCAACTCCAGGGCCTCAGCCTGGATGAGGGCGGCAATTTTGCGCGCTTTTCGCGGGCTCCCACGCTTGAGTGCATCGAACGAGGGAACGTCGACGAACGTACAACGCAGGCGCGCACCACGTACGGCCGTGCCGCACATGTGCGGCGGTGCTGCGAGCGTACTGACTCTACAACATGCGGCAACTGTGGCTACGCCCAAGTAAAGCAGCAATGTCCTGCTAAATCCTGATGATGCCTGCGATGTGGCAAATTTGGCCACTATGCTGCTTTATGCAGATCAGCTCAGCCTGCCAACTCTCGTCACTCCAGCCAGCCCCACAGAAATGTCCGGGCCATTCAACCAACGGTCACCGAGCCCGATTCGGACCTGCTACCCGATATTGACACCGAGGACCCGAAGATGCCTTTTCGAGTCAGTATCATTACAAAAAACAGGGTGTCCCCGAAGCAAAGAATTCAGCCTCTATCGGTATACAGCATCGATCCGGATGATGAGTGGTGTGCCACCCTTACGGTCAACCGGTCCCAAATACGATTCCGCCTGGACACCGGTGCCTCCGCCAATCTGACCTCCAAAGCCTTCGTGTCAAACCAGCCATCCTGCCATCAGCCTGCCAGCTATTAGATTATAATGGCAATGCCATTGCTGCCAGCGGCTCATGGCAACTTGAAGTGACGCACAGGTCACGCAAAGCCATCCTTCCCTTTGAAATTGTGGGCTCCTCGAAAGCCTCCCTGCTTGGCGCGCAGGCATGCAAGCTGTTGAACCTAATTCAGAGAGTTCACTCTCTCTCTCCTGCTGACGCATCTGCCTTTCAGGACACTGACTTCAGGGCGCAGCTCGACGCTATTATCAACCTCCAGAACCAAGGAGTGATTCCCAAAGTTGCGGAACCGACCGACTTGGTCAGTTCCATGGTATGTGTAAAAAAGACGAGGTGTTGGGCATCTTGAAAAATATTAAGGTAGATAAGTCCCCAGGTCCTGATTGGATCTACCCCAGAATACTGAAGGAGGCTAGAGAGGAAATTTCTGAGGCCTTGACAGAAATCATTGGATCCTCACTGTCTTCAGGTGATGTCCCAGAGGACTGAAGAATAGCCAATGTTGTTCCTTTGTTTAAGAAAGGTAGCAAGGATAATCCAGGGAACTACAGGCTGGTGAGCCTTACGTCAGTGGTCGGGAAATTACTGGAGAGAATTCTTCGAGACAGGATCTACTCCCATTTGGAAGCAAATGGACGTATTAGTGAGAGCAGCATGGTTTTGTGAAGGGGAGGTCGTGTCTCACTAACTTGATAGAGTTTTTGTGAAGAGGTCACAAAGATGATTGATGTAGGTAGGGCAGTTGTCTATATGGACTTCAGTAGGGCCTTTGACAAGGTCCCTCATGGTAGACTGGTACAAAAGGTGAAGACACACGGGATCAGGAGTGAGCTGGCAAGGTGGTTACAGAAGGCAGAGAGTAGCAATGGAAGGGTGCTTTTCTAATTGGAGGGCTGTGGCTAGTGGTGTTCCGCAGGGATCAGTGCTGGGACCTTTGCTGTTCGTAGTATATATAAATGATTTGGAGGAAAATGTAACTGGTCTGATTAGTAAGTTTGCAGACGACACAAAGGTTGGCGGAACTGCAGTTAGCGATGAAGACTGTCAGAGGATACAGCAGGATTTAGATCGCTTGGAGACTTGGGCGGAGAGATGGCAGATGGAGTTTAGTCTGGACAAATGTGAGGTAATGCATTTTGAAGGTCTAATGCAGGTAGGGAATATACAGTGAATGGTAGAACCCTCAAGAGTATTGAAAGTCAGAGAGATCGAGGTGTACAGGTCCATAGGTCACTGAAAGGGGCAACACAGGTGGAGAGGTTAGTCAAGAAGGCATACGGCATGCTTGCCTTCATTGGCCAGGGCATTGAGAAGAAGGATTGGCAAGTCATGTTGCAGCTGTATAGAACCTTAGTTAGGCCACACTTGGAGTATAGTGTTCAATTCTGGTCGCCACACTACCAGAATGATGTGGAGGCTTTAGAGAGGGTGCAGAAGAGATTTACCAGGATTTTGCCTGGTATGGAGGGCATTAGCTATGAGGAGCGGTTGATTAAACTTGGTTTGTTCTCACTGGAACGACGGAGGTTGAGGGGCGACTTGATAGAGGTCTACAAAATTTTGAGGGTCATAGACAGAGTGGATTGTTAGAGGCTTTTCCCCAGGGTAGAGGGGTCAATTACTAGGGGGCATAGGTTTAAGGTTCAGAGGAGATGTATGAGGCAAGTTTTTTACACAGAGGGTAGTGGGTGCCTGGAACTCGCTGCCGGAGAAGGTGGTGGGAGCAGGGACGATAGTGACATTAAGGGGCATCTTGACAAATCCATGAATAGAATGGGAATAGAGGGATATGGACCCAGGAAGTGTGGAATATTTTAGTTCAGACGGGCAGCATGGTTGGCATTGACTTGGAGGGCCGAAGGGCCTGTTCGTGTGCTGTACTTTTCTTTGTTCTTTGTTCGTTTTTCTAACTCCTTCTTAAAAACACACAATGTTTTGGCAATAATTGCTTTCTGTGGTGGTAATTCCACAGGCTCACCATTTGTAATTCCACAGGCTTAACACTCTCTGGGTGAAGAAATTTCTCCTCATCTCAGTCTTAAATGGTTTACCCCATATCCTTACACTGTGACCCCTAGTTCTGGATGCCTTTGTCATTGGGAACATCCTTCCTGCCTCTACCCTGTCTAGTCCTGTTAGAATTTTATATGTTTCTATGTGGTCCCCCCTCATTCTTCTATACTCCAGCAAATATCATCCTCGCTAATTCAATTTCTCCTCGTATGCCAGACCTGTCATCCCAGGAATCAATCTGGTAAACCTTCACTGCACTCCCTCTGTAGCAAGAACCTCCTTCCTCAGATGAGGAGTCAAAACTGCACAAAATATTCCAGATGTGATCTCACCAAGGCCCTGTATAACTGCAGCAAGACATCCCTGCTCCTGCAGTCGAATCCTCTTGCAATGAAGGCCAACATACCATTTGCCTTCTTTGCTGCCTGCTGCACCTTCATGCTTACTTTCAGCGACTGGTGCACAAGAACATCCAGGAATGTTGGACATTTCCTTATCCATCTATATCCATTCAGATAATAAGATGCCTGCCTGTTTTTGCTACCAAAGTGGATAACCTCACATTTATTCACATTACACTGCATCTGCCATGCATTTGCGCACTCACTCAAGTTGTCCACTGTACCATCTCTGCATCCTCCTCACAACTCACCCTCCCACCCAGCTTTATGTCATCTGCAAATTTGGACATATAACTTTTAGTTCCCTCATCTAAATCATCAATATATATTGTGAGTAGCTGGGGTTCTAGCACTGATCCTTGCAGTACCTCATCAGTCACTGCCTGCCATTTGGAAAAAGACCTGCTTATTCCTACTCTTTGTTTCCTCTGTGAACCAATTTTCCATCCATCTCAATGCACTACCCCTAATTCCATGCACTTTAATTTTACACGGTAATCTTTTATGTGGGGCTTTGTCGAAAGCCTTCTGAAAGTCCAAATAAGCCACATCCACTGCTCCCCCTCTTCCACTTTCGAGTTACATTCTCTAAAAATTCCAGTAGATCTGTCAAGCATTTTTTCTGTTTTGTAAATCCATGCTGACTCTGCACAATCCTGCCACTGTTTTCCAAGTGCTCTTCCAATAAATCTTTTGATGTGGAGATGCCAGCGTTGGACTGGTGTGAGCACAGTAAGAAGTCTTACAACACCAGGTTAAACAGGTTTGTTTCAAATCACTAGCTTTCGGAGCACTGCTCCTTCCTCTGGACATTTGAAACAAACCTGTTGGACTTTAACCTGGTGTTGTCATACTTCTTACTGCAATAAATCTTTTATAATGGACACTAACATTTTTCCCACTGCCAACTTCAGGCTTACTGGTCTATAATTCACTGTTTTCTCTCTACCTCTCTTTAAATAGTGGGATGACAGGAGCTGCCCTCCAATCTGTAGGATATGTTCCAGAGTCTAAAAAGCCTTGGAAGATGACCATCAATGCATCCACTATTTCTAAGGCCACTTTGTTAAGCACTCTGGGATGCAGATGATCGGGCCCTGGGGGTTTATTTGCCTTCAATCCCATCAATTTCCCAAACACCATTTCCCTATGAATGCTAATTTCCTTCAGCTCTTCCCTCTCACTAAACCCTATGTTACCCACCATTTCTGGTATGTCAAAGCCCCTGTAATTTTGTTCCCCATGATCATTGTTTCTAAACTTTACCCACCACGGATGCTAAACTTACCAGCCTGTAGTTATCAGAAATGCCCTAACATCTCTACTTGTCACTTTTCCACTTGTAAAAGCTCAGGAGATCCGAGAAGGAGAATGAAAATGGCAATTTATTTCCAGCCAAAGGAAAAGGCCACAAGGACATACAGCACACCCGGAATATCGATCGTGTGGTCCCAATTTGGGCCGGCATTTATGAGCCCCAGTTGTTGGGCCTCCATCCATTAGTAGGGAAGCTTGTATTCGATGAGTCCCACAGGGAGATGAATCAGGTCATGCCGTGGGGTTCGTGAGGGTTATTAAACCACTGTTACTGTTGCATTATAAACGCTGTGACACCACTACAATCATCCCCAACAAGCAAGGATATAATGCTCATATACACATCTGGCAGGGGAATATGCACACTCATCAGTCAGAGTGTATGGCTGTGTATCAAATATAGTAAGATAATATCGATGCACAGACTAGGAAGACAATCGATTTGCATCCTTTTCATTAATTCATACGTGCATATGGATACCTGTAAAATAGCTTGCATGTTCATAGACACATGCACACATTGTGGTTCAGAGGTGAAACACAGAAGAAGATTTAATTGTCATTGCTTATATGGACTTCATTTGTTGGTATTCAGTCTTATTTGATCTGTTGCACAATTTCAGCTGCATTAAGTGTCTGAACTGTAATTTGTAAATCATACTTTCCCTGTGGTGCTTGTTGAGACAGAACCCATTTGTGAAAGACTTTTTGTTCCCAGTACTTCTGGTATGTAGTCAAAATTGTGAAAGTATGAGAGGATTGTTGATTTGGACATTAAAAGTGGAGATTGTCCCCAATCCAGAATTTATTTTGTTGCATTTTCTCTCAAACTCTATCACTCTCTTTACAATGTGAAGAAATTGGAGGTCTATATAGCAAGTGACAATAATTAAATGGAGGTGAAATGATGGAAAAATGCTTTCCTTTTATATTTGTATTCAAGGCATTTTCACATTTTGTTATAGGCCAGGGTTTAGAGAACGCCAAAGTGTATCATGGAGTTCACCTGACCCACAACTTTTAATAGATTGTGGTATGGGGAGCAGACGGCCCACTCTACAGGAGTGGTACAGCAGAAATGGAAAAGTATTTTTTTTAAAGCAAAACAATGTTTATTCTATGAACTCAAGTTAACCTTTTAAAAATACAGTGAACACCTTAGCAACCATTAATTCAAATACAACCCCCAAAGACTACAACACTAAGTAATCCTTTAAGCTTTCCTTTTTACATCCAGATGACTTAAAACACCTTTTACCAGAAGAACATCAGGTTAAAGTCACTACTGTTGTTAGTTTTAAATCATCTTGATCGATTTACAGTCTACAGATTACAGAGAGAGACTCTAATAGACCTTCTGGCTGTGATTGCAGCTATCCAGCTCTGAAAACGAAACTAAAACACACCCTGCAGCGAACAGCCTAAAACGAAAGTAAAAAGAACATAAGAACTAGGTGCAGGAGTAGGCCATCTGTGCAGCACGGTAGCATTGTGGATAGCACAATTGCTTCACAGCTCCAGGGTCCCAGGTTCGATTCCGGCTTGGGTCACTGTCTGTCTGTACATCTTCCCCGTGTGTGCGTGGGTTTCCTCCGGGTGCTCCGGTTTCCTCCCACAGTCCAAAGATGTGCAGGTTAGGTGGATTGGCCATGATAAATTGTCCTTAGTGTCCAAAATTGCCCTTAGTGTTGGGTGGGGTTACTGGGTTATGTGGATAGGGTGGAGGTGTTGACCTTGGGTAGGGTGATTTTTTCAAGAGCCGGTGTAGACCCAATGGGTCAAATGGCCTCCTCCTGCACTATGAATTCTATGAAATCTTGCCCCTTGAGCCTGCTCCGCCATTCAATGAGATCATGGCTGTTCTTTTGTGGACTCAGCTCCACTTTCCGGCCCGAACACCATAACCCTTAATCCATTTTTTCTTCAAAAACCTATCTATCTTTATTTTAAAAACATTTAATGAAGGAGCCTCAACTGCTTCACTGGGCAAGGAATTCCATAGATTCACAACCATGTGGGTGAAGAAATTCCTCCTAAACTCAGTCCTAAATCTACTTCCTCTTATTTTGAGGCGATGCCCCCGAGTTCTGCTTTCACCTGCCAGTGGAAACAACCTGCCCGCATCTATCCTATCTACTCCCTTCATAATTTTATATGTTTCTATAAGATCCCCCCTCATCCTTCTAAATTCCAACGAGTACAGTCCCAGTCTACTCAACCTCTCCTCATAATCCAACCCCTTCAGCTCTGGGATTAACCTAGTGAATCTCCTCTGCACACCCTCCAGCGCCACTATGACCTTTTTCAGGTAAGGAGACCAAAACTGAACACACTACTCCAGGTGTGGCCTCACTAACACCTTATACAATTGCAGCATAACCACCCTAGTCGTAAACTCCATCCCTCTAGCAATGAAGGACAAAATTCCAATGGCCTTCTTAATTACCTGTTGCACCTGTAAACCAACTTTTTGTGACTAATGCACTAGCACACCCAGGTCTCTCTGCACAGCAGCATGTTTTAATATTTTATCATTTAAAAAAAATCCCTTTTGCTGTTATTCCTACGAAAATGGATAACCTCACATTTGTCAACATTGTATTCCATCTGCCAGACCCTAGCCCATTCACTTAACCTATCCAAATCCCTCTGCAGACTTCCATCCAAATCCCTCTGCAGACTTCCAGTATCCTCTACACGTTTTGCTTTACCACTCATCTTAGTGTTGTCTGCAAACTTGGACACATTGCCCTTGGTCCCCAACTCCAAATCATCTATATAAATAGTGAACAATTGTGGGCCCAACACTGATCCCTGAGGGATACCACTAGCTACTGATTGCCAATCAGAGAAACACCCATTAATCCCCACTCTTTGCTTTCTATTAATTAACCAATCCTCTATTCATGCTACTACTTTGCCCTTAATGCCATGCACCTTTATCTTATGCAGCAACCTTTTGTGTGGCACCTTGTCAAAGGCTTTCTGGAAATCCACATATACCGCATCCATTGGCTCCCCGTTATTTACCGCACTGGTAATGTCCTCAAAAAATTCCTCTAAATTAGTTATGCACGACCTGCCCTTTATGAACCCATGCTGCGTCTGCCCAATGGGACAATTTCCATCCAGATGCCTCGCTATTTCTTCCTTGATGATAGATTCCAGCATCTTCCCCACTACCGAAGTTAAGTTCACTGGCCTATAATTACCCGCTTTCTGCCTACCTCCTTTTTTAAACAGTGGTGTCACGTTTGCTAATTTCCAATCCGCCGGGACCACCCCAGAGTCTAGTGAGTTTTGGTAAATTATCACTAGTGCATTTGCAATTTCCCTAGCCATCTCTTTTCGCACTCTGGGATGCATTCCATCAAGGCAAGGAGGCTTGTCTACCTTTAGCCCCATTAGCTTGCCCACCACTACCTCCTTAGTGATAACAATCAGCTCAAGGTCCTCACCTGTCATAGCCTCATTTCTATCAGTCACTGGCATGTTATTTGTATCTTCCACTGTGAAGACCGACCAAAAAAACCTATTCAGTTCCTCAGCCATTTCCTCATCTCCCATTATTAAATCTCCCATCTCATCCTCTAAAGGACCAACATTTACCTTAGCCACTCTTTTTTGTTTTATATATTTGTAGAAACTTTTGCCATCTGTTTTTATATTCTGAGCAAGTTTACTCTCATACTCTATCTTACTCTTCTGTGTAGCTTTTTTAGTAGCTTTCTGTTGCCCCCTAAAGATTTCCCAGTCCTCTAATCTCCCACTAACCTTTGCCACTTTGTATGCTTTTTCCTTCAATTTAATACTCTCCCTTATTTCCTTAGATATCCACAGTCGATTTTCCCTCTTTCTACCATCCTTCCTTTTTGTTGGTATAAACCTTTGCTGAGCACTGTGAAAAATCGCTTGAAAGTTCTCCACTGTTCCTCAACTGTTTCACCATAAAATGTTTGCTCCCAGTCTACCTTAGCTAGTTCTTCTCTCATCCCATTGTAATCTCCTTTGTTTAAGCACAAAACACTCGTATTTGATTTTACCTTCTCACCCTCCATCTTTATTTTAAATACCACCATATTGTGATCGCTCCTTCCGAGAGAATCCCCCACTATGAGATCATTAATCAATCCTGTCTCATTACACAGGACCAGATCTAGGACCACTTGTTCCTTCGTAGGTTCCATTACATACTGTTCCAGGAAACTATCGTGGATACATTCTATAAACTCCTCCTCAAGGCTGCCTTGACCGACCTAGTTAAACCAATCGACATGTAGATTCAAATCCCCCATGATAACTGATTTACCATTTCTACCTGCATCAGTTATTTCTTTGTTTATTGCCTGCCCCACCATAATGTTACTATTTGGTGGCCTATAGACTACTGCTTTCAGTGACTTTTTCACCTTACTGTTCCTGATTTCCACCCAAATGGATTCAACCTTATCCTCCAGAGCACCGATTTCATCCCTTACTATTGCCCGGATGTCATCCTTAAATAACAGAGCTACACCACCTCCCTTACCATCCATTCTGTCCTTCCGAATAGTGTGATACCCTCGGATATTTAACTCTCAGTAGTGACCATCCTTTAACCATGTTTGAGTAATGGCCACTAAGTCATAGTCATTCACGATGATTTGCGCCATCAACTCATTTAATTTATTCTGAATATTACAAGCATTCAGGTAAAGTACACTTATGTTGGCTTTTATACCTCTGTTTTGAATCTTACCACCTCGATCAGTAACCTCTCCTAAGTTATATTTCCTCTTAACTTTTCTCCTAATTTTCCTTGTCGTTGAACCCATATCTTCATGTAACAACCTGCCGCGTTGCTTACCATTTATGTTTTTACTTCCCGTTTTATTCCTTTTAGTATTACTGGTCCTATTCACTGAGCTCCCCTCAGTCACTGTACCTTGTACTGTCGCCCTTTTTCATTTTTGACTATGGCTTCTCTGCCTTACACTTTCCCCCTTCCGGCCTTTTGTTTCTGTCCCTGTTTTACTACCTTCCAACTTCCTGCATCGGTTCCCATCCCCCTGCCACATTAATTTAAACCCTCTCCAACAGCTCTAGCAAACACCCCCCCTAGGACATCGGTTCCAGTCCCAAGCTGACAGACAGCCCAGCTCCACCCGCTCTCTGACATCATTGCAGTAATAAACACCCATTACTTAATGGTACTATAATTACAGATACTTACATACACCCCCATTTATAAACACCCATTTCTTAAAGGTACTCTCTCATGACACCTCCCCCCAAGAAAAAAAATAAACCATCAACTTCAAGATGGTTTCATTTTTCACCTTTTCACTATCCTTTAAGAAATGCACACAGTAAATATACTTCCTCCTTTCAAAAAACAACACAGGAATAATAATATAGTCCATTTTTTTTCTTCTTCCTCCAACTAAAATCCTTCTCAATTGACAGTCTCTTTGAACAAGAAGGTCTCTGCACGATCCGTCCATTTCTCTACACCTCGGCATTTCTCTTTAAAGTCAGATACTTTCGTTCAATCTGATCACAGAGTCCCTTGTAATTCTCCAACACAAGAGCATTGGTTATCACAGATTCCAGGCAGTCAAATGCCTGTTGAAAGTCGGCTGTCCACTGAAATGTTTTACGTTTCTTCAGCAAGTCCATCAGTGGAGCAATCACGATACAAAATATTTGCACAAATGTTCGATCAAATACACTCATGCCAAGAAATCGCATTATTTCTCGTCGTGTTGAGGGTATCAGAAACTCCCCAATAACTTTTGTTTTCACATCCCATGGGACCATTCGACCCTGTCCGATTGTATGGCCAAGGAAACTGACTTGGGCTCATCCAAATTCACTTTTGGCTAGGTTTATCACCAAACCCGCCTCCTGAAGTCTATTAAATAATTCCATCAGATGTTTAAATGTTCTGTCCATGTCTGGCTGAAAATTACCAGATCGTCGATGTGTACCATACAATTGGGTAATCCTGAAACAACTTTGTTAGTTAACCGTTGAAATGTGGCTGGGGCGTTTTTCATGCCAAATGGCATAACTTTGAATTGGGATATACCATCTGGAGTCACAAAAGCTGAAATCTCCTTCGCCCTTTCGGATAAAGGTACCTGCCAGTAACCTTTAAGTAAATCCAGGTTGGAAATAAAAACTGATTGTTCTACTTTCACAATGCAATCCTCCAAACGTGGGAGGATAAGAGTCCGTTCTTGTAACTGCATTAACCGTTCCATAGTCCACACACAACCGTTGGGTACTGTCTGGTTTAGTTACCATCACTATGGGTGAGTGCCATTGGCTGCAACCCACTTCAATTATGCCATTTTTAAGCATACCCTCAATCTCTTTGTTAACGTGTGCCAATTTTAAAGGGTTAAGTCTGTATGGATGCTGTTTGCTTGGAACAGCCTTTCCCACATCTATATCATGTATAGCCATTTTAGTACTTCCCAATTTATCTCCACAAACTTGCCCACGTGTTATCAATAACTCTTTCAGGTCAGTCCGTTTTTCCTCTGGAAGATAACTCAACAATTTATCCCAATTTTTAAGAACATCCTCGTTTTCCAATTTAATTTGAGGTATGTCAAAATCATCTGGATTTGGTTCGTCACTTTGAGTTAGAATCATTAAAACCTCCTTTTTCTCGCCTTCCCTTTCAAAGTACCTTTTAAGCATATTCACATGACACACTCGGTGAGTTTTCCTTCTATCTGGTGGTTTTGCCACATAATTCATCTCACTTAATTTCCTTTCAATCTGATAAGGTCCACAAAACCTAGCTTTTAAAGGTTCCCCTACCACTGGTAACAACACTAAAACTTTATCTCCACTGTCAAAACTACAAACTTAGGATTTCTTGTCCGCTACCCGTTTCATCACATTGTGTGCAATTTTTAAATGTTGTCTAGCCAATTCACCTGCTCTATTTAATCGTTCCCTAAAATTTGACATGAAATCCAATAACGTAATTTCCGATTTCTCACTTACCAATTTTTCCTTAATCAATTTAAGTGGTCCTCTTACCTCATGACCAAAAATTAGTTCAAAAGGGCTAAATTTGGTTGACTCAATAGGCGCATCCCTAATTGCAAACAGTACAAATGGAATTCCTTTCTCCCAATCCTCTGGATAATCTTGACAATAAGCCCTCAACATTGTCTTTAATGTCTGATGCCACCTTTCTAACGCTCCCTGCAATTCTGGATGGTATGCAGTTGATTTAAATTGTTTTATTCCTAAGCTATCCATAACTTCTTTGAATAACCTCGAGGTACAATTTTATCCTTGATCCGATTGTATTTCTGTGGATAGTCTATAAATAGTAAAGAATTTAAGTAACTCCTCCACAATCTTTTTAGCTGTTATATTACGTACTGGAATGGCCTCTAGAAACCTAGTAGACACATCCATTATCGTCAAAAGATATTGATTCCCACTTTTTGTTTTAGGCAGCGGTTCTACGCAATCAATTAGGACCCTTGTAAAAGATTCCTCAAATGCTGGAATGGGTATTAAGGGCGCTGGTTTTATCACTGCTTGAGGTTTCCCTATCACTTGACATGTGTGGCATGATTGACAACATTTAACTCCATCTTTATGTAGACTAGGCCAATAAAAGTGTTTTTGTATTTTAGCTGGAGTTTTCCTTATTCCCAAATGACCTCCCACTGGTACCTCATGTGCAAATCGCAACACCTCCTTTCTATACCCTACCGGCAATATTACTTGATGAACTTCTGCCCATTTTTCAACCGCCTGCATATGTAAAGGTCTCCATTTTCTCATCAAGACATCACCTTTACGGTAATAACACTCTGGTACACACTCAGGTTCCTCTTCTGTGTATGCTTTCTGATACATCCATTTTATTTCTTCACCTTTCTGTTGTAAATCCGCCAATTTTCCTGAACTAAAAATATCTGCCTCACTCTCCAACTTCTTGTTCTTTTTCAACCATCTGATCAAAAATCATTTCTGATAATTGCACTTCAACATCATCTTCACTCTTTGATTTCTCCTCTTGTCTTAACCTGTGACTTTGCCACCTTGTTACTACACAATCTGGAAAAATCAAAGGATATTCATCCTTCAACACTTCAGTTGTCTGATTTTCCACTGGCTTATCAACCACAGTAGGCATCACTCCCACCTGCGATCCAGCTATATCATTACCCAAGATAAACTGTATTCCTGGACAAGATGGTTTCTCTATTATTCCTACTACCACTTCACCACTCTTCACTGGACTTTCCAACCTTACCTTATATAAAGATACTCCTCTCACCCTGAATTTCACATATTACCACCTTTTCTGGCAACATTCTTCCCAAACTACATAACTCCTCATCTCTTACCATTAAATATTGACTAGCTCCCGTATCTCTTAAAATTGTGACGTCTTTACCTGCTCCTCCAGATATCCATGAGTAAACTTTACCCACACAAGTAAATTCTATAAAAACATCTGGCACCTTCTTCTCAATCACCTCCTGGATCAGGCAGTATAATCCTTAGCACATCCTTCACTTCACTTGGGCTTTCCTTTGCCACTTTAACAAACCCCACTCTCTTATCCTGTTTTACCTTATCAGACTTCCCAGTGTTTTTCTTCCATCACCAATACTGTGACTTTACATGGCCTAGTTTATTACAGTGAAAACATTTGAAACTTTTCATGTCTCTTCCATCCTCCTGGATTTCTTTTTGAATCTGAGGTACACTCCCATTACTATCTCCCATCAGATCACCTTTACCTTTACCACTTGAGAATTTCTCATGTCCCCAGTTTCTATCCCTCACAGGCTGAAACTGATGCCGGAAACCAAGCTTTGATTTATGAACTAATTCATAATCATCTGCCATTTCTGCCGCTAATCTCGCAGTTTTAACCCTCTGCTCTTCCACATGAGTTTTCACTACATCAGGAATTGAATTTTTAAACTCCTCCAAAAGTATAATTTCTCTGAGCGCTTCATATGTTTTGTCTATTTTCAAAGCCCTTATCCACCTATCAAAATTACTCTGTTTGAGCTTTTCCAACTCCATGTATGTTTGACCAAATCCTTTCCTTAAATTTCTAAACCTTTGTCTGTAGGCTTCAGGCACTAGTTCATATGCACCTAAGATGGATTTTTTTTACCTCCTCATACGTCCCAGATTCCTCCTCCAGTAGTGATGCAAACACTTCACTAGCCCTACCTATCAGCTTTGTTTGAATCAGTAACATCCTGTGGCTGTTTCATTTGTTTAGCCACCTTGGCAATGCTTGGACATATTTAAATAGATTCCCACCAAGCCTTCGACTTTGACGCTCTTTCTCACTATCCTCATCACTATCATCCAACTGTTTGTTTCCCTTTACGCCAGCCAATTTTAACTGACTGTCATGTTTCATGGCCATTTTCTGAAGTTCAAACTCTCTCTCTTTATCTTTTTCCCTGATCTGTGTATCGCTTTCTCTTTCTTTTTGTTATGCTATGGCTATTCTTTCTTTTCTCCTTTCTTCTCTCTCCTTTTATTTTTCCTCGCTCTCTCTTTTCCATATTCAAGCCGCTTTAATTCTTTCTCATGTTCCATTTGTTTAATTTGTAACTGAATTTTTGCCATTTCCAATGAGTCAAACTGTATCTCAGGCAACTTTAAATGCTCAACCACCACCATAATTACCTCATCTTTTCGCATTTTGTCAGGTAATGTTAACTGCAATGTTTTTGCCAAATCTACCAGTCTGCTTTTGGTCCCAGTCCGTAAGGTACTGCGTGTGACCGTCTCCACCCCCAAAAACTTCAGAGCCTCTGAAAGAGCCATTGTCCACATCACCCCCCCCACTTAAACTAGAATATCACACCTGAAAAGCACCCCCAATATGCTCACCCCTCACTGACTTTAAGTTCACAAAGCCAATCCAATAGATAAGACTTTTACCTCCCTCGAGCCCCCAATTTGTTATGGGCTAGGGTTTAGAGCACCCCAAAGTGTATCATGGAGTCCACCTGATGCACAACTTTTTATAGATTGTGGTATGGGGAGCACACGGCCCACTCTACAGGAGTTGTACAGCAGAAATGGGAAAGTATTTTTTTAAAAGCAAAACAATGTTTATTCTATGAACTGAAGTTAACCTTTTAAAACAGCCAGTGAACATCTGAGCAACCATTAATTCAAATACAACCCCCAAAGACTACAACACTAAGTAATCCTTTAAGCTCCCCTTTTAACATCCATACGACTTAAAACACCTTTTACCAGAAGCACATCAGGTTAAAATCACTACTGTTATTAGTTTTAAATCACCAAGATCGATTTACAGTCTTTAGATTACAGGGAGAGACTCTAATACACCTTCTGGCTGTGACTGCAGCTATCCAGCTCTGAAAACGAAACTAAAACACACCCTGCAGCAAACAGCCTAAAACAAAAGTAAAAAGCTGACAGACTGCCCAACTCCACCCACTCTCTGACATCACTGCAATAATGAACACCCATTTCGTAAAGGTACTCTCACTACAGATACTTATATACACACCCATTTATAAACACCCATTTCTTAAAGGTACTCTCACATGACAAAATATACACAAAATATCAGAAGAACAAAACAACTCAATAAACAACTACAACCCTCCTGTCCCCTGACACCAACACCCCACCACATCCCGACGTCTCCATTTTAAACCCCTTACCCACCCCCCCAATCCTCCTTAAAGAAATCGATAAATGACTTCCACCTCCGGGTGAACCCCTCTGTCAATCCTCGCAGATCGAACTTGAACTTTTCCAGCCTCAGGAATTCTGCCAGGTTTCTCACCCACACTCCCGATTTCGGTGGCTCCGAGTCCCGCCACCCTGCAAAATCCGTCTCTGGGCTATCAGGGAGGCAAACGCCCAAAGTATTGGCCTCTCTCACCCCCTGGCCCCCCGGGTCTTCCAACACTCCAAATATCGGCACCTCTGGACTCGGAACCACCCCCATACCCGGGTTTTCAGCTCTTTCCGCGCTTTCCATCAACTTTTCCAATGGCCTACAGGAACAGCAGCCATTGTCAAATTCAGCAGTACCGAATTTGTGACGCTCCATTTGCCTCCTGATTTTCTCCATTGAAAATATAAAACTGGCATCAACAATTAACAGCTGCAAGAAAAAAGGTGGAAATGGATTTATATGCCCCATTTTTATGTCAGGATTTACAGATTATTCCTCTCTTATTAATGAGGACTGAATCCCAATTTCACAATCTGGCTTTCAAGGAAGGCTGCAGGCAAGCAATGGCAGATGGTAGCAAGACCTGACGTTTTCAGATGCCAATCTGTAGATCTTACTGGATGTGATCTGCGAGAGAAGGGGCCACCTGCTGGACTCACCAGGAAGTAGTATATTTATTATAACCCTCACAAGACCCACGGGGATGAACCAATTGATCTCCCCATGAGCCTGGTGGTGTATGAACTCCTTCACTGAGGGGTGGAGGCCCATCAGTGGATGAATTCAATCAGTACCCTAAAAGCCGGCCCAGGTAGTCGCTTTGCTGCAGCGTAGTCCAGATTGGGACTCGGACTGATACCTGTAAATACTTTCCTTTTGGAAATGAATCATCGTGTTGACTCTCCTTTCTGGACTGCTCTATGACACAAAAATATTGAAGGCTGTCACCAGAACCATAAGGAGGTTGATACTGAGTTCAATAACAACAATTTGTAAATAGTGCCTTAAACATCATAAAATGTCCAAAAATACTTCACAGGATAATTATCAAACAACAGTTTTTTTTTCTTTATGAATTTAGAGTACCCAATTCATTTTTTCCAATTAAGGGGCAATTTAGCGTGGGCAATCCACCTACCCTGCACATCTTTGGGTTGTGGGGGAAAAACCCACGCAAACATGGGGAGAATGTGCAAACTCCACACGAACAGTTCATCAAACAACAGTTAACAGCAAGCCATATCAGGAGAAATTTTACAAACCTGACAATAATCTTTCCACAATAATACATAGTGAAGATAACATCATGGAGAAATGGATAGGGTCTAGACTTGGGTCACCAGCGAAGTTTCTGACTGGAAATTAGAGAGAAATTGCCAATGGAAATTTCAGAGACTTGTGTGAAAATATGAAAATTATGGTCATGAGTACCACAGCTGGAAGTCCTTTCAGCAATGGATTTTGTGAAGGAAATCATGCGGCAATTAATAAAATGCTGCATACATTTTTGGCAGATTGTCAGACTGCAAGTTGATAACCACCCCAACATGGATGACCGGTGCAAAAAATTCACTCCAGATGGTTGGAGGATATAATCCAACCATTAGTCTATGGGTAAAATCTAAAACTGCCTCCTGCTTTAGAAGGTTTATAAATATTCCACAGGGGGATGAGCTTTAATCAAGACTGGAGTGTCAGAAAAAAATGTGAAGAGTGTTAAGACATCAAACAAGACCATATGAAACAGTTTAATTCAGGACGTTTAGTATACTATAAACGAGGGGGATCATAGGAAATGGGAAGCCTCTAATGGGCTGAGTGTTTGTTATTCAGTCTTCACCATTAATCAGAATTATTTATCAAATCTCAGACTCTGAACAACTTTTAAAATTAAACACGGCACCTTGTACCTCAAATGATCTTATTTCTTGTGACAAAAATCCCAAAGAACAAAATGCTCAAGGGAGAATGAATCAAGGGCTGGATTGTTGCTTTGCTGGTGATCATGACACTCATGACTGAACTATCGGATCCCTATCCAGAGTGAGAGATCGGGTGACATAAATTCCAGAGGGGTCTAGTGAATGGAGGGCAACTACAAATGTGGAATGTGCAGGAAAAGCTACCAAATAATGGTTGAATGTTCAGGGTGTTGGCCAAGAAAAGAGGTTCATTGAATGGCAGAATGTGAAATTATGGGGAGTACAAAATCACAGTCCAATTACTGATAGCGAGCCCAGAAATGATTCTCGCATCAGAAAATGATCACAAACCAGAGAAAGAACCCTGATAGGGGGCAGTAGCACTGCCAACAGACAATGAAATAAAGACCACAGAACAGTGACAAAACTAGAAGCAGAAATTCTCATAATTATGAAGTTTTGTTGGCTACCAATAAATGTCTAAGAGAGACGAAATAAGGAGAGTTTGATATTGGACAGTGTTTAGAGTTTATCCTGAGGTACCAGATAAAGATTAATCAGCCTTCGTCATGTGGGTGGATTTGTATTGAAGAAGTCATGAAGAATAATATAGGTAAGGCAAGATTGGTTGCTAGGGGTAGAAAAGGAACAGCAATAGGGCTACAGAGTGCAGCAACCAAGGAAGAGTTACTGGACACAAGTATCGGAACACGGAATCGCTGCAAGCATCCACCCAGTATGGCCTCTGGGCGAAGGGAAACCCCAAAGTGTAGGGGGCTACCCGCGTGGCGGCCACACAGCGGGCGACCAGCGCGTGGGGCCCCTGGACGGAGGGAAGCCCCGGAGCGCAGGGGCCATACTGCATGGAGAGAGCAATGACAGCGACCATCCAGGACGTCCCCCTAACAAGGGGGAACCCCGGAGGGCAGGGGTGCGTCCACCAGGTGAATATGGTTAATCCCACAGAAGCGAGGGGTCAGAGGCCCCCCACCAGGATAGTCACCTGGAACGTAAGGGGACTCAATGGCCCAGACTCAAATTCCGCTACCTGGAGATCCAAATAGCCCATGACTGGAAAGGGATCCACAAATGGAACCTCACCAGTCTGACACAGGAAGTAAAAAAGGACCTGCAAAGATGGAACATACTCCCACTCTCCCTCGCGGGGAGAGTCCAGGCGATCAAAATGAACGTGCTGCCCAGGTACCTCTTCCTATTCAGAGCCATCCCGATCTACATCCCCAAGGCCTTTTTCCAAGCAGTAGACAAACTAATCATGGCGTTCGTATGGGGGGGGGGGGGAAAGAATACTAGGATCACAAAGAAGGTCTTACAAAAAACAAAATCAAGGGGAGGGCTAGCCCTCCCAAACCTACAATTCTACCACTGGGCGGCGACGGCCGAGCGAGTAAGGGGATGGATTAAGGAGCCAGACGCCGAGTGGGTGCGCGCAGAGGAGGCCTCCTGTAAGGGGACCTCCCTCCGGGTCCTTGCCATGGCGGCACTCCAATCCCCACCCAAAAAACACTCCAGCAGCCCGGTGGTGGTAGCCACCCTCCAGTCCTGGAACCAACGACGGCAGCAATTTGGCCTGACCAAAATGTCAGACAAAGCTCCCATCTGGAACAACCATAGTTCCACACCAGCACTGACCGACGCCACCTTCAAAAGGTGGAGACAGGACGGGGGGACACTAACAGTCAGGGACCTATACACCGACGGCAGGATCGCAACACTGGACGAACTGACGGAGAAATTCCAGCTGTCCAGGGGGAATGAGCTAAGGTACCTGTGGTAAACCACTGTTGCACCTGTATTAGGTGATGTACGGTAGGATCTGTACTACAGGTTCGCCGGTAGTTCCTGCCTGCTGGCTCCGTCCAGGAGGTGGAGTATAAATATGCGTGTCCTCCATTGAGCAGCCATTTCGCCAGCTGCTGTGTGAAGCCACACATCTTAGAGCAATAAAGCCTCAATTGTATCCAACTCTAATCTTTGTTCAATTGGTCGTGCCTCAGTACCTGCAGCTCAGAAACCTCCTACGAAAGGAGACAAGGACTTACCCACAACCGCCACGACAGACATTACTGGAAGAGTTACTGGACACAAGGGTATTAGAGAGAGGAAACTGTAGCGACATGTACGACCAACTGGTAGAAGGGGCCGTCACCGTACTGGATGCAACAAGAAGGAAATGGGAGGAGGACCTGGGGATCGAGATAGGGTGGGGTCTCTGGAGCAAAGCACTGCATAGGGTCAACTTCACCTCCAACTGCGCAAGGCTCAGCCTGACGCAACTAAAAGTGGTACATAGAGCCCACTTAACAAGAACCCGTATGAGTAGATTCTTCCCGGAGGTGGAGGACAGATGGGAACGGTGCCAAGGAGGCCCGGCCAACCACGCCCACATGTTCTGGTCCTGCCCCAGACTTGTGGAGTACTGGACTGCCTTCTTCGAGGCAATGTCCAAAGTGGTGGGGGTGAGGATGGAGCCATGCCCGAAAGTGGCGGTCTTCGGGGTTTCAGACCAGCCAGATCTATTTCTGGGGAGGAGGGCAGACGCCCATGCCTTTGCCTCCCTGATCGCCCGACGTAGAATCCTGTTTGGCTGGCGGTCGGCAGCATCACCCAAAGCTGCAGACTGGCTGTCAGACCTCTCAGAATCCCTCCAAATGGAGAAAATTAAATTTGCCATCCGAGGGTCATAAGACCATAAGACCATAAGACATAGGAGCGGAAGTAAGGCCATTCGGCCCATCGAGTCCACTCCGCAATTCAATCATGGCTGATTTCAACTCCATTTACCCGCTCTTTCTCCATAGCCCTTAATTCCTCGAGAAATCAAGAATTTATCAACTTCTGTCTTAAAGACACTCAACGTCCCGGCCTCCACCGCCCTCTGTGGCAATCAATTCCACAGACCCACCACTCTCTGGCTGAAGAAATTTCTCCTCATCTCTGTTCTAAAGTGACTCCCTTTTATTCTAAGGCTGTGCCCCCGGGTCCTAGTCTCCCCTGCTAATGGAAACAACTTCCCTACATCCACCCTATCTCTGAAATTCATTATCTTGTAAGTTTCTATTAGATCTCCCCTCAACCTCCTAAACTCCAATGAATACAATCCCAGGATCCTCAGACGTTCATCGTATGTTAGGCCTACCATTCCTGGGATCATCCGTGTGAATCTCCGCTGGACCCGCTCCAGTGCCAGTATGTCCTTCCTGAGGTGTGGGGCCCAGAATTGCTCACAGTATTCTAAATGGGGCCTAACTAATGCTTTATAAAGCTTCAGAAGTACATCCCTGCTTTTATATTCCAAGCCTCTTGAGATGAATGACAACATTGCATTTGCTTTCTTAATTACGGACTCAACCTGCAAGTTTACCTTTAGAGAATCCTGGCCTAGGACTCCCAAGTCCCTTTCCACTTCAGCATTATGAATTTTGTCACCGTTTAGAAAATAGTCCATGCCACTATTCTTTTTTCCAAAGTGCAAGACCTCGCACTTGCCCACGTTGAATTTCATCAGCCATTTCTTGGACCACTCTCCTAAACTGTCTAAATCTTTCTGCAGCCTCCCCACCTCCTCCATACTACCTGCCCCTCCACCTATCTTTGTATCATCGGCAAACTTAGCCAGAATGCCCCCAGTCCCGTCATCTAGATCGTTAATATATAAAGAGAACAGCTGTGGCCCCAACACTGAACCCTGCGGGACACCACTCGTCACCGGTTGCCATTCCGAAAAAGAACCTTTTATCCCAACTCTCTGCCTTCTGCCTGACAGCCAATCGTCAATCCATGTTAGTACCTTGCCTCGAATACCATGGGCCTTTATTTTACTCAGCAGTCTCCCGTGAGGCACCTTATCAAAGGCCTTTTGGAAGTCAAGATAGATAACATCCATTGGCTCTCCTTGGTCTAACCTATTTGTTATCTCTTCAAAGAACTCTCACAGGTTTGTCAGGCACGACCTCCCCTTACTAAATCCATGCTGACTTGTCCTAATCTGATCCTGCACTTCCAAGAAATTAGAAATCTCATCCTTAACAATGGATTCTAGAATCTTGCCAACAACCGAGGTTAGGCTAATTGGCCTATAATTTTCCATCTTTTTCCTTGTTCCCTTCTTGAATAGGGGGGTTACAACAGCGATTTTCCAATCCTCTGGGACTTTCCCGGACTTCAGTGACTTTTGAAAGATCATAACTAACGTCTCCACTATTTCTTCAGCTATCTCCTTCAGACCTCTAGGATGTAGTCCATCTGGGCCCGGAGATTTATCAATTTTTAGACCTCTTAGTTTCTCCAGCACTTTCTCCTTTGTGATGGCTACCATATTCAACTCTGCCCCCTGACTCTCCGGAATTGTTGGGATATTACTCATGTCTTCTACTGTGAAGACTGACGCAAAGTACTTATTTAGTTCCTCAGCTATTTCCTTGTCTCCCATCACAAAATTACCAGCGTCATTTTGGAGCGGCCCAATGTCAACTTTTGCCTCCCGTTTGTTTTTAATGTATTTAAATAAACTTTTACTATCATTCCTAATGTTACTGGCTAGCCTACCTTCATATTTGATCCTCTCTTTCCTTATTTCTCTCTTTGTTATCCTCTGTTTGTTTTTGTAGCCTTCCCAAAATTCTGACTTCCCACTACTCTTTGCCACATTATAGGCTTTCTCTTTTGCTTTGATGCATTCCCTAACTTCCTTTGTCAGCCATGGCTGCCTAATCCCCCCTCTGATAACCTTTCTTTTCTTTGGGATGAACCTCTGCACTGTGTCCTCAATTACTCCCAGAAACTCCTGCCATTGCTGTTCTACTGTCTTTCCCACTAGGCTCTGCTCCCAGTTGATTTTTGTCAGTTCCTCCCTCATGCCCCTGTAGTTACCTTTATTTAACTGTAACACCTTTACACCTGATTCTACCTTCTTTCTTTCAAATTGGAGATTGAATTCGACCATATTATGATCACTGCCTCCTAAGTGCTCCCTTACTTTAAGATCTTTAATCAAGTCTGGCTCATTACATAACACTAAGTCCAGAATGGCCTGTTCCCTCGTGGGCTCCATCACAAGCTGTTCCAAAAAGCCCTCCTGTAAACATTCAATGAATTCCCTTTCCTTGGGTCCCCTGGCAGCATTATTTACCCAGTCCACCTGCATATTGAAGTCCCCCGTCAGACGACGGCTTCCACAGAACATGGGAGCCATTCATCTGATTGTTCCGGGACTTGTTTGTGGCCAACAAACAAGGAGAAGAATAGCCAGGCAGCCAAGTACCAGGGGAAAGCAGCCAAAGCATGAGAGGGGGAGATGGAATGGGAGGAGAGGGGGTGGGGGGGGACACAATTCATTCTACAAGGAAGGAAAGGCGAATCACGGGGGAGGGGGTGATGAGGAAAGGAAAGGCGAACCGCAGGGGGGGAGCAGGGAAGAGACAGGGAACAATAGAGGAGAGCGAGGGAGGTGGGGGGGTGGGGGTAGGCAGGGAAACGTTAATAAACCTGACATCCACAGGAACAGAGAAAAAGGAGAATACAGGCGGAGGATGGAGGGGCCGGCTGAAGCGGAAGTGAGCACGAGATGTCAACGAAATCCGACCGGGAGAAGCGAGGGGCAACACCGGCACCAGACCCACGCGAGGATTGCCCTCCAGAAGTGCCTCACTGGCAAGAACGGATGCCTACTTACATATATATAGATATATCATATCCTGTGTACATAACGGCAAAATATACTCTGTGCAAAAATCCAATAAAAAACATTAAAAAAAAAAATTCTACCCAATGTTTCTGAAACTTAGCGCAGGGCTAAATGTCTAGCTTTTAAAGCAGACCAAGGCAGGCCAGCAGCACGGTTCAATTCCCGTACCAGCCTCCCCAAACAGACGCTGGAATGTGGCGACTAGGGGCTTTTCATAGTAACTTCATTTGAAGCCTACTTGTGACAATAAGCGATTTTCATTTCATTTTCATTTCAAGATACAAAAGGAAAATTATGTAAACTCGGAAAATACATCTATGGCCTCAATAATGGCCTTTAGGTACTTTTTTGGTGAGATTAATTAGATTTAAAATAGGTTGTGTTCAACCGAAAGCAGATCTCACAATGTTTTATTGGTGTCAGAACTGAAAACCTTTAGACGTCTTCATGAGGTATGTTGATGCATTCTCATGTGTGATTTTGGAGAATTTGAGAAATATGTCATTTAGTTAGAGTTTAATTTATTTTGGGAGTTTGGCAAGTGGGGCTTTTAAATATATTGATTTAAATATTCAGCAAATTTGGTTGGAAATTATTTTAAATCAGTAACCCTAATTAGAGAGTGTTCTGTCCATCCCAATTAATCACACTAAGTCATCACAGAATGATGACAGAAGAAGCAGAGTAATTGCAAAATTTGATTGGCCATTTAAACTGGTTAAGTACTCAAACCAGACCAGATGCTAATTTTGATGTATGGAATTAAGTAATAAAATGAAACACCCTGAAGTCAAGAATCTTTTAAAGAATATTTTAAAACTCTGGATAAATATGCACTCAAGTTCCCATTCTCAGGTGACCCAAAGACCTTGAATTTACAGTAGTTATTTTTAGTGATATTGAACATGCTAATCCTGATGGATGTTCTGATGCAGCTGGTTTCCTAATATTTCTGGGGGTCAGAATGGAAAATGTTGTCGTTTAGCCTGGGAAGCTAAGAAAACAGAAAAAATTGTTAAAAATACTATGGCGGGGCAGCATGGTGGCGCAGTGATAGTACTGCAGTCTCACGGCGCCGAGGTCCCAGGTTCAAGCTCGGCTCTGGGTCACTGTCCGTGTGGAGTGTCATGATATTCAAACACACACATCATGATGGACACACTAACAGGCAAATCAGAGTACACAACACCACAACCAATCACAGACAAGAACACCAACCACATAAAAAGCACGAGCACGACACCTGGTAGTCAGTAGGTCTGGGGAGAAGGGAACAAGAAAGAGCTGTTGAAACACCACAAGCAGGGAGCCCCCCACGTGCAGAGTGCAAAGACCAAACTGTAAATAGTGAGTTTAAATAAAGAAGCGTTGTACCATATGCAACTGTGTTGGCTCATCTGTGTGTCAGAACACTCAACACCACATGGTACAGGAGTGGATCGATACCTGCCTACTAACCTGCCATTCTGGACATGGACCACACCGGCAAACCGCAGCCGATGCAAGTCACGGGGAACCTAGGCACCAACTGGAAGCTCTACAGACAGCGATTTGACCTGTACATCCGTGCCACCGAAAAACAGAATGTCTCGGATGACTCGAAGATTGCAATGCTCCTCTTCTACGCAGGCCCGCACGCAACCGATGTCTTTAACTCACTGGTGTTCGAAGAAGGCGAAAACCAGGCCAAATATGACACGGTCATCCTCAAACTGGACCAGCACTTTCAAGTTGAAGTAAATGAAAGTTTTGAAAGATACATCTTTCAGCAACGCCTGCAAGGTAAGGAGGAGCTTTTTCAACCCTTTTTGACGCACCTCCGGATTCTAGCGCAGTCCTGCGGTTACGGCACCACTACAGAGTCCATGATCAGGGACCAGATTGTTTTTGGCGTTGCCTCTAGTGGCCTACGCCAGCAGCTTCTTAAAATGAAAAGCCTCACCTTAGCGTCTGCTGTGGAAGCCTGTGTCCTCCATGAAAATGCTACCTGCCGTTTTGCCCGATTTCAGGCGTCCGAGTTGGCACGGAGGGGGTCCCCAGCCGTCGAATCGGCAAGCCAGGCCGCCCACGACGTCGAACGCATCCAGGCCGTCGATTACCTCCCGACCCACGGCCCGGACGACAGCGGCCGCTTCCCGCGCTTTTCGCGGTCTCCCGCGCAGGTGCGCGCCAAAAATAACGGCCACAACGAGGGACGTACTGCGCAGGCGCGCCCACCGCAAGATCGCACTGCGCATGCGCAGTGGCGCAACGAACGCCGTGACGTCATGACGTGCAGCAATTGTGGAGGTCTACACTTAAAAGGGCAATGTCCTGCAAAAAACCGACAGTGCCACAGATGTGCCATGATGGGCCACTACGCAGCCCGCTGTCGTGCGGCTCAACCCATGGATCCGGCGCATCCTCGACAACCTCGCACACGAGTCAGGACCGTCCAGCCCACGCATCAAGACTTCCAGTTAAGTGATGCAGATGACCAGGATGCCTTCCGAGTTTCCGTCATTGATGTCAACAAGGTCAATGCCATCAATCCAGCCGATGAGTGGTGTGCCACCCTGACGGTCAACCGATCGCGCGTCGCCTTCCGTCTGGACACCGGCGCATCCGCCAACCTGATTGCTTACTCTGCAGTCCAGGCCATGAAGGTCAAACCACCCATCACACCATCCCGGCTTAAGATGGTTGACTATAACGGGAACGTTATCCCGTCCATAGGATCTTGCCAGCTACAGATGACTCACAAGAGGTACACGGCCACACTCCCCTTCGAAGTTGTTGGCTCATCAAAGGACTCGTTACTGGGCGCACAAGCGTGTAAGGTCCTTCACCTGGTACAGCGCATTATGTCTCTCTCTCCAGATGAGATATCCGACTTCCCGGATGCTGAGTTCCACGCGAATCTCCATTCCCTCCTCGCTCACAACCAGGAGGTTTTTGAAGGCATGGGGACATTGCCACACACGTACAAGATTCGACTCAGACCGGACGCCATCCCTGTCGTTCACGCACCTCGCAGGGTTCCTGCGCCTCTCAAAGACCGCCTCAAGGCACAACTGCAGATTCTTCAGGACCAAGGGGTCCTATCCAAGGTCACGGAGCCCACGCCATGGGTCAGCTCCATGGTCTGTGTAAAGAAGCCCTCTGGCGAGCTCCGTATATGTATAGATCCAAAAGATCTGAACAACAACATCATGCGGGAACACTATCCCATCCCGAAACGAGAAGACCTCACCAGCGAGATGGCGCGAGCCAAGATATTCACTAAATTGGATGCGTCCAAAGGATTCTGGCAGATCCAACTGGACCCGGCCAGCCGAAGACTATGCACATTCAACACCCCTTTTGGCAGATTCTGCTACAACCGGATGCCATTCGGCATCATTTCGGCATCTGAAGTATTCCACCGCATTATGGAACAGATGATGGAAGGCATCGAAGGGGTACGTGTATATGTGGACGATATCATCATTTGGTCCACCACTCCGCAGGAACACATGCATCGTCTACGACGTGTCTTTACCCGCATACGACAAAATGGCCTGCGTCTCAACCGTGCGAAGTGTGCTTTCGGCCAGACGGAGCTGAAATTCCTCGGGGACCACATCTCAAGGTCCGGGGTCCGTCCCGATGCAGACAAGGTTAGCGCCATCACAGCCATGCCACGACCGGCTGACAAGAAGGCTGTCTTAAGATTCCTGGGCATGGTCAACTTCCTTGGGAAGTTCATTCCCAACCTGGCTTCTCATACAACAAATATGCGCCATCTCGTAAAAAAATCGACGGAATTCAACTGGCACCAATCGCATCAGCGGGAATGGGAGGAGCTCAAGCACAAACTGGTCACGGCACCAGTGCTGGCCTTCTTTGACACGACTCGCCCTACAAAGATCTCAACAGACGCCAGCCAATCTGGTATTGGAGCGGTACTCCTGCAAAAAGACAGCACGTCATCATGGGCCCCGGTTGCGTATGCCTCACGAGCCATGACCCCTACCGAACAGCGCTACGCGCAAATCGAAAAAGAATGCCTGGGCTTGTTAACTGGACTGGACAAGTTCCACGACTATGTGTATGGCCTGCCACGATTCACGGTCGAAACTGACCACCGCCCCCTGGTCAACATCATTAACAAAGACCTGAACGACATGACTCCTCGCCTCCAGCGCATCTTACTTAAACTCAGGAGGTACGATTTTGAACTGATCTACACTCCGGGGAACGAACTCATCGTGGCGGACACTCTTTCCCGAGCAGTGAGCACACCACCAGATGCAGAGGGGTTTGTGCGTCAAATTGAGGCACACGTGACTCTGACAGCAGCAAATCTGCCAGCTGATGATCCTAGTCTGGCCCACATACGCGCAGAGACGGCGACTGACCCCCTTCTGCAGCGAGTGATGCGCCACATGACGGAAGGGTGGCTAAAAGGGCAGTGCCCCCAGTTTTATAATGTGCGGGATGATCTCACCAATATAGACGGGGTCCTTATGAAATCGCACAGAATCGTTATTCCACACAGCGTGCGCCAGATGATTCTTCATCAACTACACGAAGGCCAGTTGGGCGTCGAAAAATGCAGACGAAGGGCCCGGGAGGCGGTATATTGGCCGGGTATTAATGAAGACATAGCCAACATGGTGCTCAACTGCACAACCTGTCAGAGGTTTCAGCCGGCGCAACCACCGGAAACACTTCTACCACACGAGATGGTGACGTCCCCCTGGGCGAAGGTGGGTGTTGACCTATTTCACGCGCTCGGCAGAGATTACATTGTTATTATAGACTACTTCTCAAACTACCCGGAAGTCATGCCTCTCCATGATCTGACGTCGTCCGCAGTCATTGGGGCCTGCAAGGAAACGTTTGCTCGCCATGGCATTCCAAGGACTGTCATGTCAGACAATGGACCTTGTTTTGCCAGCCGTGAATGGTCGTCCTTTGCCGCAGCATATGGTTTCACTCATGTGACATCCAGCCCTCTGCATCCACAATCGAACGGGAAGGCTGAAAAGGGTGTCCACATCGCAAAGCGGCTCCTGTGCAAGGCGGCTGATGCCGGATCGGACTTTAACCTTGCCTTGCTGGCCTATCGATCGGCCCCGTTATCCACGGGCCTCTCGCCAGCGCAGCTACTAATGGGTCGCTCCCTCAGGACGACGGTACCTTCCGTCCTGGCACCGACAACAGACCATGAGGCGGTTCTTCGGAACATGCAACTGCAGCGTGATCGCCAGAAAGGTCGGTACGACACACGAGCGACGGACCTGCCCCCCCTGTCCTCCGGAGACAAAGTACGCGTCCATCAACCGTATGGTGGCTGGTCAGCACCGGCCGAAGTCCTCCGACAAGTGGCTCCCCGCTCGTTACTGGTTCGCATGCCGGATGGTTCCGTGCGTCGCCGCAATCGGCGCGCCCTTCGCCGACTTCCACGCTCACAGCCACACAGCACGCCAGATCCTCAACAGGCTTCCGAGGATGACTTTGTGGAGCTGCCGCACATCACGCCCTTTCCATCGCCACCCATGGCCATGCCTGCACAGCAGCCGGTGGTTCTTGATCCACCCTTGAGGCGGTCAACCCGAATTCGTCGCAAACCCATTAGACTGGACTTATAATACAGTTCCTATGTTTAACAAGTTGCACAATTTTACATGATAACCTGTTATTGTTTATCGTTCCAGATGTCGTCTGACTGGACAACTGTTCAAGTTTTTTTTTGCTTCTTCTCTCGTTCGCATTTCTGTTATGTTATGGTACAACTGGATTCATGTGACGCACTCGACATCGCCCCATGTACATAGTTCCGTCATAGACACATGCTGCACACGACACACACACACTCTTAGATGCACTCACGTCACGATCATATTTATTACCACGTAGGCACATATCTTTGTAAAAAGGGGGGATGTCATGATATTCAAACACACACATCATGATGGACACACTAACAGGCAAATCAGAGTACACAACACCACAACCAATCACAGACAAGAACACCAACCACATAAAAAGCACGAGCACGACACCTGGTAGTCAGTAGGTCTGGGGAAAAGGGAACAAGAAAGAGCTGTTGAAACACCACAAGCAGGGAGCCCCCCACGTGCAGAGTGCAAAGACCAAACTGTAAATAGTGAGTTTAAATAAAGAAGCGTTGTACCATATGCAACTGTGTTGGCTCATCTGTGTGTCAGAACACCCAACACCACATGGAGTTTGCACATTCTCCCCGTGTTTGCGTGGGATTTGCCCCCACAACCCAAAGATGTGCAAGGTAGGTGGATTGAACATGCTAAATTGCCCCTTAATTGGAAAAAATGAATTAGGGACTCTAAACTTTTTTTTTAAAGTATTATGGCTGCTAAAACACTGACTCCTGTGGAGGCGGTGATTTGCCAAATAACTGGTGAGACTCTTTATATTTGTTATGCTGAATATCATGTAATGATTGAATTTTATGTAACCATTCATTGTGGCTAATGTAGACTATGAAAAATATGTGTGAGAACGGTTTATGGATTGATATAGTTGGCTGAAATAACTACTGAAGGGAAAGGAAACTTCTAAAATTAAATGGATGAAAGGAAGTCTTCAATTGTCCAATTGTTTTACAATGAACAGTCCATATATAACAAATTATATGGAGTCCTAGAGAATTGGTGTCTCCCTATGTATTGCTTTGTACAGAATATGGAGTTCTTTGATTTAACTTGTGTTGAAAATTTGGTTGTCCATATAAACTCTATTTTTTACTTAAACAGAAAGAGGGCCATATAGAACTTGCATGTTTTTTTTAATAAACATTTTATTGAGGTATTTTTGGTGTAGAAACAACAACAAAATAGACAAGATACATGAAACCATAAACATAGTGCAAAAACCGTTTACCTTTCGCACAGGTCCCACCTTTATTTACCTCCTACTCTAACCTAAACTACTCCCCCCCCCCCCCCCCATCTGCTAACGATTAATTTTCCGCAAGGAAGTCGATGAACGGTTGCCACCTCCGGGTGAACCCTAACAGTGAACCTCTCAAGGTGAACTTAATTTTCTCCATACTGAGAAAGCTAGCCATGTTCGATCGCCAGGTGTCCGACTTTGGGGGCTTTGGGTTCCTCCATGTCAATAGTATCCGTCTCCAGGCTACCAGGGAAGCAAAGGCCAAAACATCTGCCTCTTTCTCCTCCTGGATTCCTGGATCTTCCGACACCCCGAAAATCGCCACCTCTGGACTCAGCGCCACTCTTGATTTTAAAACCTTGGACATGACGTCCGCAAACCCCTGCCAAAATCCCCTAACTTTGGACATGTCCAAAACATGTGGACATGGTTCGCTGGTCCTCCCGCACATTTTGTGCACCTGTCCTCCACCCCAAAGAATCTGCTCATCTGGGCCACTGTCATGTGAGCCCGGTGAACAACCTTAAATTGCATCAGGCTGAGCCTGGCACATGTTGCGGACGTGTTGACTCTACTCAACGTGTCCGCCCATGGACCATCCTCTATCTCACGTCCCAGCTCCTCCTCCCACTTACGCTTCAGCTCCTCGGTCTGCATCTCCTCCGACCCCATAAGCTCAGCCCCTTATAGATGTCCGAGACGCTTCCCCCCCTACCCACCCTCTGGAAATTACCCTGTCCTGAATCCCCCTCAGCGATAGGAGTGGGAAGGTTGCCACCTGTTTACGAAGGAAGTCCTGCAACTGCAAATATCTGAATTTGTTTACCCTCGCCAGCCCAAACTTTTCCTCTAGCGCCCTCATACTCGGAAAGCTTCCCTCTATGAACACATCCCCCATCCTCTCAATCCATGCTCTCAGCCATACCCGGAACACCCCATCCATACTCCCTGGGGCAAACTGGTGGTTATCACAAATTGGGGCACAGACCGATGTTCCCACTGCTCCCACATGCCACCTCACCTGGCCCCCAACTCTCAGAGCCGTCACCACCACGGGGCTGGTGGAGTACCGCGTCGGCGGGAGTGGTAGAGGCGCAGTTACCAATGCCCCCAGACTGGTGCCCTTACAAGAAGCCGCCTCCATCCACACCCACACTGCCCCCTCCCCCACCACCCACTTCCTGATCATGGCTATGTTAGCCGCCCAGTAATAGTTGCTAAAATTTGGCAGTGCCAGCCCGCCCTCTCCCCAGCTCCGCTCGAACATTACCCGCGGGGTCTTGCCCGCCCTTCGAAGCCCGTGATCACCCTGTTGACCCGCTTAAAAATGGACCGCGGAATAAAAATGGCGAGACATTGAAATACAAATAGGAACCTTGGGAGGACCATCATTTTTACCGTTTGTACCCTCCCGGCCAGCAACAACGGGAGCGTGTCACATCTCCGGAAATTGTCCTTCATTTGGTCCACCAGCCGGGCCAGAGTATAAATTGTATGTTAATTGTGTTTAATTACCTCATGGTGCGAGCTCCCAGGTTCGATCCCGGCTCTGGGTCACTGTCCGTGTGGAGTTTGCACATTCTCCCCGTGTTTGCTTGGGTTTCGCCCCCAAAACCCAAAGATGTGCCGGGTAGGTGGATTGGCCATGCTAAATTGCCCCTTAATTGGAAAAAATGAATTGGGTACTCTAAATTTATATTTTTTTAAAATTGTATTTGATTGAAAGTAAGTGGTAGGCCACAACACTGGCATTTATCAGGCAATGTGGAAAATTGCCCAGGTATGTCCCGTACACAAAAAGCAGGACAAATCCAATCAGGTGTTAAGTAATGGGTTAATAGAACATAGAACATAGAACATAGAACAATACAGCGCAGTACAGGCCCTTCGGCCCACGATGTTGCACCGAAACAAAAGCCATCTAACCTACACTATGCCATTATCATCCATATGTTTATCCAATAAACTTTTAAATGCCCTCAATGTTGGCGAGTTCACTACTGTAGCAGGTAGGGCATTCCACGGCCTCACTACTCTTTGCGTAAAGAACCTACCTCTGACCTCTGTCCTATATCTATTACCCCTCAGTTTAAAGTTATGTCCCCTCGTGCCAGCCATATCCATCCGCGGGAGAAGGCTCTCACTGTCCACCCTATCCAACCCCCTGATCATTTTGTATGCCTCTATTAAGTCTCCTCTTAACCTTCTTCTCTCCAACGAAAACAACCTCAAGTCCATCAGCCTTTCCTCATAAGATTTTCCCTCCATACCAGGCAACATCCTGGTAAATCTCCTCTGCACCCGCTCCAAAGCCTCCACGTCCTTCCTATAATGCGGTGACCAGAACTGTACGCAATACTCCAAATGCGGCCGTACCAGAGTTCTGTACAGCTGCAACATGACCTCCCGACTCCGGAACTCAATCCCTCTACCAATAAAGGCCAACACTCCATAGGCCTTCTTCACAACCCTATCAACCTGGGTGGCTACTTTCAGGGATCTATGTTCATGGACACCTAGATCCCTCTGCTCATCCACACTTTCAAGAACTTTACCATTAGCCAAATATTCCGCATTCCTGTTATTCCTTCCAAAGTGAATCACCTCACACTTCTCTACGTTAAACTCCATTTGCCACCTCTCAGCCCAGCTCTGCAGCTTATCTATATCCTTCTGTAACCTGCTACATCCTTCCACACTATCGACAACACCACCGACTTTAGTATCGTCTGCAAATTTACTCACCCACCCTTCTGCGCCTTCCTCTAGGTCATTGATAAAAATGACAAACAGCAACGTCCCCAGAACAGATCCTTGTGGTACTCCACTTGTGACTGTACTCCATTCTGAACATTTCCCATCAACCACCACCCTCTGTCTTCTTTCAGCTAGCCAATTTCTGATCCACATCTCTAAATCACCCTCAATCCCCAGCCTCCGTATTTTTTGCAATAGCCTACCGTGGGGAACCTTATCAAACGCTTTGCTGAAATCCATATACACCACATCAACTGCTCTACCCTCGTCTACCTGTTCAGTCACCTTCTCAAAGAACTCAATAAGGTTTGTGAGGCATGACCTACCCTTCACAAAGCCATGCTGACTATCCCTGATCATATTATTCCGATCTAGATGATTATAAATCTTGTCTCTTATAATCCCCTCCAAGACTTTACCCACTACAGACGTGAGGCTCACCGGTCTATAGTTGCCGGGGTTGTCTCTGCTCCCCTTTTTGAACAAAGGGACCACATTTGCTGTCCTCCAGTCCTCTGGCACTATTCCTGTAGCCAATGATGACATAAAAATCAAAGCCAAAGGTCCAGCAATCTCTTCCCTGGCCTCCCAGAGAATCCTAGGATAAATCCCATCAGGTCCCGGGGACTTATCTATTTTCAGCCTGTCCAGAATTGCCAACACCTCTTCCCTACGTACCTCAATGCCATCTATTCTATTAGCCTGGGGCTCAGCATTCTCCTCCACAACATTATCTTTTTCCTGAGTGAATACTGATGAAAAATATTCATTTAGTATCTCGCCTATCTCTTCAGACTCCACACACAATTTCCCATCCCTGTCCTTGACTGGTCCTACTCTTTCCCTAGTCATTCGCTTATTCCTGACATACCTATAGAAAGCTTTTGGGTTTTCCTTGATCCTTCCTGCCAAATACTTCTCATGTCCCCTCCTTGCTCGTCTTAGCTCTCTCTTTAGATCCTTCCTCGCTACCTTGTAACTATCCATCGCCCCAACCGAAACTTCACACTTCATCTTCACATAGGCCTCCTTCTTCCTCTTAACAAGAGATTCCACTTCCTTGGTAAACCACGGTTCCCTCGCTCGACGCCTTCCTCCCTGTCTGACCGGTACATACTTATCAAGAACACGCAGTAGCTGATCCTTGAACAAGCCCCACTTATCCAGTGTGCCCAACACTTGCAGCCTACTTCTCCACCTTATCCCCCCCAAGTCACGTCTAATGGCATCATAATTGCCCTTCCCCCAGCTATAACTCTTGCCCTGCGGTGTATACTTATCCCTTTCCATTATTAACGTAAACGTCACCGAATTGTGGTCACTGTCCCCAAAGTGCTCTCCTACCTCCAAATCCAACACCTGGCCTGGTTCATTACCCAAAACCAAATCCAACGTGGCCTCGCCTCTTGTTGGCCTGTCAACATATTGTTTCAGGAAACCCTCCTTCACACACTGTACAAAAAAACGACCCATCTATTGTACTCAAACTATATCTTTTCCAGTCAATATTTGGAAAGTTAAAGTCTCCCATAATAACTACCCTGTTACTTTCGCTCATATCCAGAATCATCTTCGCCATCCTTTCCTCTACATCCCTAGAACTATTAGGAGGCCTATAAAAAACTCCCAACAGGGTGACCTCTCCTTTCCTGTTTCTAACTTCAGCCCATACTACCTCGGAAGAAGAGTCCCCATCTAGCATCCTCTCCGCCACCGTAATACTGCTCTTGACTAGCAGCGCCACACCTCCCCCTCTTTTGCCTCCTTCTCTGAGCTTACTAAAACACCTAAACCCCGGAACCTGCAACATCCATTCCTGTCCCTGCTCTATCCATGTCTCCGAAATGGCCACAACATCGAAGTCCCAGGTACCAACCCACGCTGCCAGTTCCCCTACCTTGTTTCGTATACTCCTGGCATTGAAGTAGACACACTTCAAACCACCTACCTGAACACTGGCCCCCTCCTGCGACGTCAAATCTGTGCTCCTGACCTCTATACTCTCATTCTCCCTTACCCTAAAACTACAATCCAGGTTCCCATGCCCCTGCTGCATTAGTTTAAACCCCCCCAAAGAGCACTAACAAATCTCCCTCCCAGGGTATTTGTGCCCCTCAGGTTCAGATGTAGACCATCCTGTCTGTAGAGGTCCCACCTTCCCCAGAAAGAGCCCCAGTTATCCAAAAATCTGAATCCCTCCCGCCTGCATCATCCCTGTAGCCACGTGTTTAAATGCTCTCTCTCCCTATTCCTCATCTCACTATCACGTGGCACGGGCAACAACCCAGAGATAACAACTCTGTTTGTTCTAGTTCTGAGCTTCCATCCTAGCTCCCTGAAAGCCTGCCTGACATCCTTGTCCCCTTTCCTACCTATGTCGTTGGTGCCAATGTGGACCACGACTTGGGGCTGCTCCCCCTCCCCCTAAGGACCCAGAAAACACGATCCGAGACATCACGTACCCTTGCACCTGGGAGGCAACATACCAAACGTGAGTCTCTCACGCTCCCACAAAATCTCCTATCTGTGCCCTGACTATAGAGTCCCCAATTACTAATGCTCTGCTCCTCTCCCCCCTTCCCTTCTGAGCAACAGGGACAGACTCCGTGCCAGACGCCCGTACCCCATGGCTTACCCCTGGTAAGTCCCCCCCCCCACAAGTATCCAAAGCGGTATACTTGTTTCTCAGGGGAACGACCGCAGGGGATCCCTGCACTGACTGTTTTTTCCCAGTCCCTCTTACAGTTACCCACCTATCTCCAATCTTTGGTGTAACTAATTCCCTGAAGCTGCTATCTATGACCCCTTCTGCCTCCCGAATGATCCGAAGTTCTTCCAACTCCAGCTCCAGTTCCCAAACTCGGTCTTGGAGGAGCTGGAGATGGCAGCACTTCCTGCAGGTAAAATCAGCAGGGACACTAACTGCATCCCTCACCTCAAACATCCTGCAGGAGGAACATTGCACTCCCTTCCCTGCCATTCCTCTAACTTTCTACCAAGATCTGGCTAACAACTAAATTAAATTTTTATAAAAAATAATAATAATATAATAAAATATGGTACTTACCTCAGACCAATGGGTTTTATTATTAGGTTAGAGGAGGAGGGCGGGTGGGAGACACTACACGTGTAGTGTCTCGGGTTTCCTCTCCACCAGAATTTATTGGTGAGGGTCTTCCCAGACGTCCGCGGGTCGACTTCCTGTTCCCGCCTAAAAAACTAATTTAAAAAAAAAGAAAAATTCTCAGCTCCTGCTGAAATTGACTAACCAGCCAGCTGTTCTCACGCCGCCGAAATCGACTGGCCTGCCCCTGCAAAGACAAGTGCTTTTAAAGGTTGACTTACCTCCCAGCAACCTCCTTCCGCAATGCTCCCGCTGAAACTGACTCACCAGCTGTTCTCACGCCGCCGAAATCGACTGGCCTGCCCCTGCAAAGACAAGTGCTTTTAAAGGTTGACTTACCTCCCAGCAACCTCCTTCCGCAATGCTCCCGCTGAAACTGACTCACCAGCTGTTCTCACGCCGCCGAAATCGACTGGCCTGCCCCTGCAAAGACAAGTGCTTTTAAAGGTTGACTTACCTCCCAGCAACCTCCTTCCGCAATGCTCCCGCTGAAACTGACTCACCAGCTGTTCTCACGCCGCCGAAATCGACTGGCCTGCCCCTG
Source organism: Scyliorhinus torazame (assembly GCF_047496885.1). Classification (NCBI taxonomy): domain Eukaryota; kingdom Metazoa; phylum Chordata; class Chondrichthyes; order Carcharhiniformes; family Scyliorhinidae; genus Scyliorhinus; species Scyliorhinus torazame. Next base: position 83,894,432 of record NC_092715.1, on the reverse strand, counting down.
CAAAGACAAGTGCTTTTAAAGGTTGACTTACCTCCCAGCAACCTCCTTCCGCAATGCTCCCGCTGAAACTGACTCACCAGCTGTTCTCACGCCGCCGAAATCGACTCTAAGTCGATTAAGATTTAAGTCATGCATTAAGAGACATTGCAATTAGTTGTCTCATTTATATTAAGTATCCAATAATTGACACTGATATGTAAAGGGGCTTCAGGTGGCCCTTGTGTCAGGTGGTGTGTTAGAGTTTTGTGCAGAGGCTGTGGAAGTGAAATAAATGGTATTTGATGAAAAGGAGCAGGACTTTTGACTCTTCATACAACAGTAACTAAAACATATAACAATGGTAGCAGAGGATGGTTGCTGTGCAAATGTGAGGGTTTGGAAGATACAACTTTTCCTGATCAAACCAAGGAGTGAGTGAGAAGGGGAAAAAAAAGATACATGGCTGAACGCAGGATAAAGATGGCTGGATATGACTATCCTCCCTTATTTTCTGAAAGGGAATCGTACGACCAATGGAGGAGTGCAGTAGTTATGTGGACTAAGGTAACTGCATTGGGAAAGAGAAAACAAGGTATGGCATTGGCTCTTTCTCTACCTTATGACAGTAAAATCTGAACCAAAGTGCTTTCTGAGCTGGAATTGGAAGAGTTAGACTCAGAAGAAGGTCTGGAGACTCTATTACAATATATGGATAAGATTTACAAGAAAGATGACTTGTTAAGTGTGTATGAAGCATGGTCGGAATTTGATAAGTTCTGGAAAATAGAGGAATTCTCCATGGAAGACTATATAATGGAATTTGGCAGACTATATAAAAGGCTGCAGAAACACAACCTGGAATTTCCACAGTCTGTGTTGGCCTCTAAATTACTTGACTGTGCTAGAGTGAGCAACATGGATAGGCACCTGGGGCGTCATTCTCCGACCCCCCAGCGGATCGGAGATTGGCTGTTGGCCGCCGTGAATCCCGCCCCCGCCGGTTGCCGAAGTCTCCGGTACCGGATATTCGGCGGGGGCGGGAATCGGGACGCGCCGGTTGGCGGGCCCCCCCGCTGGATTCTCCGGCCCGGATGGGCCGAAGTCCCACCGATAAATTGCCTGTCCCGCCTGCGTAAGTTAGAGTACCTATTTACCAGCGGGACAAGGCAGCGTGGGCGGGCTCCGGGGTCCTGGAGCGGTCTGGCCCCGGGGGGTGCCCCCACGGTGCCCTGGCCCGCGATCGGGGCCCAAACATTTGTGCCACACATGTGCTAGGCAATTACCATCTCCATTCAATAGCCTTACCATTGTTGAAATCCCCCCTCCCACTTTCAAATCCCTGGGGTTTACCATTGACCAGAAACTGAACTCGACCAGCTAGATAAATACAATCCTGCAGAGAACATACCGACTGCTGACTCCCCAAAACCTGTCCACCATCACAAGGCACAACCCAGGGCATGATAGAATACACTCCACTTGCCTGGATGAATGAAACTCCAACAACACCCAAGAAGCTCCTCACTATCCATTGTTTTTATTACCATTCAGGACAAAGCAGCCCACTTGATTGATACCACATCCACAAACATTCACTCCCTCCACCACCAACACATCAATGTGTGCCATCATCAGGATGCACTATAGCAACTCATCAAATGTCCTTAGAAAGAACATTTCAAACCCATGACTTCTACAACCTAGAAGGACAAAGGCAGTATATGCATGGGAAAACCACCATCTGCAGGTTCCCCTCCAAACTACATGCCATCCTGATCCAGAACTATATCGTTATTCACTCACTGTCGCTGGATTATAATTCCAGAATTCTTCCTAACCGCACTGTGGGTATACCTACAGCACATGGACTGCAGCTGTTTGAGAAGGTGGCAATGACCATCATCGTCTTCTCAAAGACAATTGGGAATGGGAAATACATTGTTCTATCCAACAATCCTCAGATGCAGTATTCCTAGGGCAGCACAGTGGTTGGCATAGGTGCCTCACAGCGCTAGGAACCAGGGTTAAAGTCCAACCTTGTGTGACTATCTGTGTGGAGATTGCATGTTCTCCCTGCGTCTGTGTGAGTTTCCTCCCACAGTCCAAAGATGTGCAGATTAGTTGGATTGGCCATGCTAAATTGCCCCTTAATGTCCAAAGATGTGCGGGTTAGGTGGGGTTACTGGGTTGCAAGGGATAGGGTGGGGGCCTGGATAGGTTGCTCTGTGTAGACTTGATGGGCCAATTGGCTTCTTTCTGCACTGTAGGGATTCTATGATTTGGATTAATGAATTTTTAAAAAACTGTGCTCACTTGTGCTCCTATACAGGTACTCAAACTGAAATGTTGGGAGGTGCATGTTTATATCTCTATTTAAAAAAACAGGTTATAAATGTTTGAAAAGATTGGCTCCAGTTATATCCTTATCAAATGATTTTCTGAATTAAGGCAATAGAGAGAGCAAAGACCATAAGAGATAACACAATGATAATGAAAAATTTCAGATGCAGGTGTTGCCAAATTATCAAGCTATGTGCCATTAACAAGAGCAGCGTGGATGGGTGAGTGGGAGACGGTGCCATTATTTGAAGACATATGGTTCAGCTCTCACATGTACACTGTTGATATCCATTTGTGCCTCTCCATCACGTCTCTCAACTTCTCTACTGCCACTATGTTGTTCGATGGTTTGTCCAACATTTACTCTTGCATAAGCCACATGCCTAGATGTTGGGCAACCATTGGACAAAACAAAGGTTGCAAAGAGGTTGAGCTTGGTATTGTCAATACACATGCAAAAACTAACCCATTTCTCTGGGAATAAAGTTACCAAAGGACAGAATGTATGCAAAGAAGGGGAAGGCTCAAGGATATACTTTGGGTAATTCTCGAGGTAATGGTGCAGGGGCAGAAAGAGAATCCATTGTCGGAGATGCAAATGAAGGGAGTTATAATGAGCGAGACAAACAGGAGAGCCATTGAAGGGTAGTTGTGAGGTTAATAATACCAAACAGCATAAACAGAAATAATGCACATAGTCACAGTTGTAGAGATTTCAGGCCTTGTTTGAATGTCTGTACCATCCTTTCTGCTAGTCGGTTGGAAGCCGGGTGATACAGATTCATAGGGATGTGTCGTACACTGTTCGCCTTCATGAATCCTGTGAATTCCTCACTGGTGAAGACAGTAAGAAGTTTTACAACACCAGGTTAAAGTCCAACAGGTTTGATTCGAATCACTAGCTTTCGGAGCACAGTTCCTTCCTCAGGTGAATGAATAGGTGGGTTCCAGAAACATATATATGGACAAAGTCAAAGATGCAAGACGATACTTTGAATGAGAGTCTTTGCAAGTTACATTCTTGGACACACTTATCTCCATCAAGGACGGTCACCTCAGCATTTTGCTTTACCGCAAGCCCACGGATAACCTCACAATGCTCCACTTCTCCAGCTTCCACCCTAAACACATTAAAGAAGCCACCCCCTATGGGCAACAGGATCTGCTTAGATGAGGAGCAGCATAACAGACATCTACAAATGCTGAAAGATGCCCTCATAGGAACGGTATATGGTGCTTGACTCATCGATCGACAGTTCCAATGTGCCACAGCAAAAAACCACACTGACCTTCTCAGAAGACAAACACGGGGCAGACAGAAACAACCGACAGAATACCCTTCGTCATCCAGTACTTCCCCGGAGCGGAACAACTACGACATCTTATTCGCAGCCTTCAACACGCCATCGATGAAGACGGACGTCTTGCCAAGGTCATCCCCACACCCCCACCACTTGCCTTCAAACAACTGCACAACCTCAAACAGACCATTGTTTTCAGCAAACTACCCAGCCTTCAGAACAGCGACCACGACACCACACAACCCTGCCATGGCAATCTCTGCAAGACGTGCCAGATCATCGACATGGGTACCACCATTACACGTGAGAAGAGCACCCACTAAGTACATGGTACATACTCGTGTGACTCGGCCAACGTTGTCTACCTCATACGCTGCAGGAAAGGATGTCTCGAAGCGATGTACATTGGTGAGACCATGCAGATGCTGGGACAACGGATGAACGGACATTGCGCGACAATCATCAGGCAGGAATGTTCCCTTCCAGTCAGGGACCACTTCAGCAGTCAAGGTCATTCAGCCTCTGATCTTCGGGTAAGCGTTCTCCAAGGCGGCCATCAGGACGCGCGGCAACGCAGAATCGCCGAGCAAAAACGTATAGCCATGTTCCGCACACATGAGTACGGCCTCAACCGGGACCTTGGTTTCATGTCTCATTACATTCACCCCCCACCCATCTGCCCTGATCTTGCGAAATCCGACCAACTATCCTGGCTTGAGTCAATTCACACCTCTTTAACCTGTGATTATCCCTCTCTCCAGTTGCTCCGTCTGGACCTGTAAAGACTTAATTACCTGCAAAGACTTGCATTCAAAATATCATCTTGCATCTTTGACTTTGTCTATATATATGTTTCTGGAACCCACCTCTTCATTCACCTGAGGAAGGAGCTGTGTTCCGAAGGCTAGTGATTTGAAACAAACCTGTTGGACTTTAACCTGGTGTTGTAAGACTTTGTACTGTGCTCACCCCAGTCCAACACCAGCATCTCCACATCATCACTGATGAAGGGCATTCCATTGTTGGCCACCAACACCTCTGCGATACCGTGCGTACAACACGTGTCCACACCAAAGGGTGCCGTCTTCCACGCTAAACCTGGATATTTATGTTGAGAATGCCTGGAACATTTTGGGCTGTCTTCTGTGCTGACCCCCATACAGGACTATGTGTTGAACTTTCGAAAGAACAAGGTCGATTTGTGTCCACTCATGGATTTAGGATGCTGTAACAAACAATGAGTTCATAAAATTGAGCGTGGACAGTACCTCGTCACCCCTAGGGGGAGAAGGAGGACGCATCGGCAAAGGCAGTCGGCTTAACGCATCCACATTCATATCCTGGGTACCTGGATGCTGCTCAAATGAGTACTCATATGCAGCCAGCAGCAGGACCCAACATTTTATGCTAACAGAGGCGATGGGTGGAATCATTTTGCCTTCTTCGAAAAGATCCAGCAGCGGCTTGTGTTCCGTGATGATCATGAACCGTCGACCATACACATATTGGTGGAATTTCTTCACAATGAAGACAACTGCCAGACCTCTTTCTCAATTTGCACACAGCTGCGCTCAGCTGCAGCAAATGTTCGGGAGATGAAAGCAATCAGCCTCTCCCTGCTGATCACTGTTGTCTCCCTTCATCTCCCATGCGGTGCGATAAAATGGTGGCAATGACATATTTTTCCACACCTATTCCTGGTTCCTTTTTAAGAGGATGTTTAGGGAGGCCAACATGTTCACTAGACATGGGAAGATCTTTCCATAATAATTCACCAACCCCAAGAAAGACCACAACTCCGTGGTGTTTTCAGGTGTTGGACCTTGTTGAATTGCCCATTCTTTCCCTGTGACTGGTGTAATCCCTCACAATCCACTCGATAGCTCAGGTACACTACTTCCCTCGCGCGGAACACGCATTTTTCTCTCTGCAGACGAATGGAGAAATGACGGAGAACCTCGTCCAAATTACTTAGATATTCCTGTTCAGTTGACCCGTGACAAACATGTCGTCCAGATAGACTGCCACTTACAGCAATCCTCTCAGTATGTTTTCCAATAAACTCTGGAAAATTGCACAGGCTGCCAACACTCATATAGGTCTCTATGGGTGTTTATGGTGTTTTTGAAAACTCACCACTATTCTTAGAAGTTCCCCTTTACCAAAAAGGGCTGACATTCTAAATGGTGATCAGGGATTCTTACTCCCCGACTCCGATGCAAGCGTCAGTGGGTGCTATCCAGGTCAAACTATGTTTTCAAGTTATCCCCCGGTATAACCCATACCTTCACCAAAGATTTCATCTACTTACCACTTAGTAGCATTGATCCTGGGTCCTGCATTGCTAAGTAAGTAAAGTAGACTTTGGAATAACCACTATTTCAGGTTAAATTAAGTTATTTTATTATTATATTTTTTCTTTTAAAGGCTGCAAATACTTTCTTTACATAAAAGTAAAAAGATCTTGCTTCTGGATTCTTCCGGTTGGTTGAAGGGACCTTCAGGCCCAACTTGACAATCAATCTTCTTTAAAGTCTGGTCTTCTTTAGATGTATTCGCTGATGAGCTCGGTTGCTGTGTCCTGTCTTTCCCATGTACCGAGCTATGAGAGCTGACTCTGCTATCTATCTCTGAGCTGACTCTTTAAATTCTAGTCTTCCTTGGATGTATTAGCTGTTTTAGCTCAGCTGCTTTGCCCTGTAGCTTTCCCATGGCTGGGCTGACTGTAATCTGACTCTGAACTGCTTGTTCCTTCTCTCTCTCTCCCGCTGGTACTGGTTCTAGTTCCCTTTCTTTGGGTTTATATATTTTTCTAACAGTTATCTAGTTTTTATGACTTTATTGTAAAGTAACATTTTTTCACTTTGATTGTAAAAAGTATCTTTGATCTAAACATTCTAATCCAACTAAGTATTAATTTTGACATGACTTCATCTCATAGATCTGATTACATTGTTTCCTTTGTGATGTTCAAAATGCTTTGACTTCAAGAGGTGTTACTTTTCATTCCTGTCATTTCTATAGTTTTATTTTCCAATTGTGTCCTCAGCTCAATTTTGACTTTGATTTTGGCTTTGAATTATGTTTCTCGTAGACTGATAGTCTCCAGTTTTCTTTAATTTACCTGGTATTAGCAAATTTTCTCACCTTGAATTATCACCAAATTCAACTGAACCTCATCCTTTCTTTTCCAGATCCTTACTAAGATAGTTTCTTTCAATGAAGGTGTGAGCCATTGTTTTTGGCTTCATTCAAAATCCTGTTTGTCTTGTTTGCTAAGCCTGCTTGACCAAGGCTAACTGCATTTTACAATCCTTCCCTGGCAGCTGCTGTTAACCCTTTGTGGGATCTTTCCCTGTATCCTCTCATGTTTCTCTCAGACCAGATATTGCCAGACTTCCTGTTTCAAATGACACACCTTTCCATATTTTCAATAACAATGGTGACATATATACGTGAGGCAGGGTCCAATTCTATCTGCAAATATGCATGTCTCATACTGAGCTTCGTAAATGAGTGTCCACTGGCCAGTTCTGCGTATAGATCCTCGATGTGGGTCATCGGGTAACAATCCAACTGGGAAGTCCTGTTCACTATCAACTTATAGTCCACATAGTCTGACCGTTTTATCTGGTTTGAGAATCGGGACCACTGGTGTCGCCCAGTTAGTGAAACGCACTGGTTTATTGATCCCAAGGCCTTCAAGCCCGTTTAGTTCAGCCTCAACTTTCATTAACAAGGCATAAGGAGCCCCGAAGTACTTTGGTTGTGTGGCTGCATCTAACTAGATTTGCACCATGCCCCTTTATTTTTCCCAGTCTGGGCTGGATAATCTTGGGGTATTTCCCTGTCACTTCGTATATGCCTTCGGATCCCATTTGGAAGATTTGCTGCCAGTCCAGGTGTGGGCGCTTTAACCAATTACGGAAGAGCAGGCTGGGGCCATATCGCTTTACTATGATCAATGGGAGTCGCACCGACTGTTGCCCATAAACTACTGGGGTCATTGTGGTTCCCGCAATGGCTATATCGGGCGGCACGGTACCACAGTGGTTAGCACTGTTACTTCACAGCGCCAGGGTCCCGGGTTCGATTGTCGGCTTGGGTCACTGTCAGTGCCCGTTCCCCCTGTGCCTGCGTGGGTTTCCTCCGGGTGCTCCGGTTTCGTCCCACAAGTCCTGAAAGACATGCTGTTAGGTAATTTGGACATTCTGAATTCTCCCTCTGTGAACCCGAACAGGCGCCGGAATGTGAGTACAAGGGGCTTTCACAGTAACTTCATTGCAGTGTCAATGTAAGCCTTCTTGAGACAATAATTATTCTAACAGTTCATGGGTGTATGTAGCTAATCTTGCATTGGTGGCCTGCAGATCTAACTATTGCACCCCTGTCCTTATCCTGTCTAAGAATTGTTTGCTTTCCGGCAAACCGAACCCGCAGCTCCCATGCCAAGTTCCATGTCTATTGAATGAGCATTAACCTGCACGGTTATCTTGATGGGGGCCACTTGGGGTGCTGCAACACAATGCAGCTGCATGCACTTCTCTGGCAGGTCCAGGTGGAAAGTGTAAGCCCTTGGCTGGTGCCTGCTTCTACCGGGGCATTGGAGTTTCTGGCTGACTTGTGCCTTGTGCTCCCTGTACTTCTTGCATCCACATGTCCCACAATGTCGGGGCTCTTCCCCTACAGACTCCGGGGAGGTGGCCCATCAGGACATTTTACTCCTGGACCAACTAATCTGGCCTCTATGGTACTTGGTCCAGGCCAGGGTTGTAGTTTTAGAGGGGGCCGCTCGACATGAGGGGGAACACCCAAAGGTGTTTACCTCCATCCCCTGGATTTCTTGTACTCCTCTCACAGTGCTTTAGCGGGAAAGCAATATTTTCTCGGCCTGCTGAAGGTCCAGTGATGGTTAGGCTTGCAGCTTCCTTTGGGTTGCCATGTTATTGACGCTGCAGACCAAGCTGTCTTGTAGCATTTCGGAAATAAATTTTCACAAAATTCGGCTAGTTTTCATAGCCTCATCAGAAACTTGGTTACGGATTCTCTGGGATCCTCTCAGCCATGTTAAAACGTTAACTCCGCACTATAACGGACAGTTTAGGGTTGAAGTGTTGTGCTACTATGGTTACCAATTCTCCAAAAGTCTTAGTATCCGAAGGTGAGGGATATGTAAGACTCTTTATCAACCCATATGTATGAGCTCCTCAGGCAGTCAGTAATATCACCGTCTGTCAATCCACGTTGGTGATAGTGTTCGCTCGGGAAACGTAACGCATGCTTTCTGTGTACTGTGTCCAATCTTTTCTGCTCATGCCGAACATTTCCAACCTTCCAAACAAAGGCATTTTGCAATAGAAAAAAATTTACTCCAACCTTAGTCCAGCAGTGAAAAGGAAGAGGTTGTTTGTCTGATGGCGTAGCAGCATGGACAGTAATCCAGTTTTTTCCTCCTTGACAGTTTAGTAGAGTAAGAAGTCTTATAACACCAGGTTAAAGTCCAACAGGTTTGTTTCAAACACTAGCTTTCGGAGCACTGCTCCATCCCAACTCAGATCCCAGCTGGGTCTGTATTGGTTCCATCCCTGGCTGACTTCATATAGAACTCAATTATGGATATCCTCCGACTCCTCACCTCCTTTGCGGGGCGGGTCATAGTTGGCGAGACTCACTGAGAGACTGACTGCTCCAACCTGTAGATCCTGTGTGGGTTATAACAGAGATGGGTGAACATGGCAATAGAATCAAAGGTGAGTTTCTTGTGGAGGGAGTTGATCATGGTGCTTTTGAAAGGGATGACTCTGTTTTGACTCCACGTTTCATAAGCAATTTTAAAAAAAATCTTTTTTGGTTCCTGTAAAGGCCATTTGTTAGGCCGCATGTCGACTGTGTTTTCTTGATGGATGCCAACTAAGTGCAGGACATTGCAATTTTGTGAATGAGGTCTCAAGCAGCAACCCCCCCCCCCCCCCCCCCCCACATCTCCCCCTACCTCCACATTTGAAACCTCTGAAGAAAAGTTAAGATTTTAGCTTTATTTGGGGAGACCAAGAGAAACAATTATGCCCTCCTTTAGCTCACGGGGCTAAATTGCTGGCTTTTAAAGCAGCCCAAGGCAGGCCAGCAATGCAGTTCAATTCCCGTAGCAGCCTCCCCGAACAGGCGCCGGAATGTGGTGACCAGGGGCTTTTCACAGTAACTTCATTTGAAGCCTACTTGTAACAATAAGCGATTTTCATTTCATTTTCACATCGATCTTGCAGCCTGCTGCGGGCTCAATCATATCTTCTCCAAGGATCTATTCCTCCTCAACTAGCCCTACCTGCTGACCAGCTCCACACAAAACTCAACTGATTTTCTATTGCCCAAAACTGGCAGGGTCGACTTGTTTATTGCCTGTGGCACACTGATAAAATCCAAACAGGGCCTGAAAGTGAAATGGCTCAGGTACCTGAGGTTATAACCTTGGATCAAGTCAAAACTCTTCCCCATTATCAGGAGTAACGCCTACTCCCTCAAAGTAAATATTCGACTTAATGTCAGCAACAAGATTAATGCTGATTCAATGTAAAGTGTACTTTCAGGCATAAATATAATGATATTACCATAATCATATTAGAAGTCAAATTTATTTCTGAATCATCCCTTATTTTCTAGTTACTGTTGGCCATAAAAATAGACAATTATATCTAGTCAACAGCAAAATCGCAAGATTTATATGCAGAATAATATGGTTTTGTATCAATCAAGATTGTTATGAATTCAGAACAAGCCAGGATAATGTGGTCAATTAAATCTACTACCTTCATAGAATGTGTAATCTGCTGTCTCTCAGAGCCTTCTAGCAGAGCTGTCTTTAGTAGTACTGGCACAGCATTCTGCATAGGAATTTCAGGCAGGATCGGTTTTGATTTTTTACCGATTAATCTTTAGGGACCAAAAAAAAAATTATGGGTCCCTCCATCTGAATTCCAAATATCATAGAATCATAGAATTTACAGTGCAGAAGGAGGCCATTCAGCCCATTGAGTCTGCACCGGCCCTTAGACAGAGCACCCTACTTGAGTCCACGCCTCCACCTATCCCCGTAATCCAATAAACCCAGTGCCTAACCTTTTAGACACTAAGGGGAAATTTAGCACCTAACCTTCACATCTTTGGACTGGCACTTGAATATTTGCACCTGGAGACCTCAGGATGAACATTTATGTAAAAGTTAAAAATGTAATCCTTAATCTACTGAGGAAAAATACCACGGATCTTTTGACAATTTGTCTGTTTTGCAATTTTATATTCCCAATATCAGCCAATAAATCCCCTTATGACCAACCACTGATACTCCCTCCTGGCCACTGATCTTCACCCAACCACTGATTCTCCTTGATTACCAAAGACTACTGATCCCCTCTAACCACTCAACCCCCTCCAAACACTGACACCCTCCTCCGATCACTGAACGTCTCTGATCAAACCCGACCATTAAACCTCCTCCGATCACTGACCCCTCTCCTAACACTGACCCCTTCTAACCACTGATCCCCCTCAACCACTGAAGTCCCTCCGACTACTGATCCCCTCTTACCTCTGAACCTTTCTCCGACCACTGACCCCCTCTGATGACTGAACTCCCTCCAAACATTCACCCCTCCGAACATTGACCCCCTCTGACCACTAAAGCCCCTCCAACCACTGACCCCCCCGACAACTGACATCCCTCCGACCACTGACCCCCTCTGACCTCTGAACCTTCCTTCGACCACTGACCCTCTCCAACCACTGAGGCCCTTTCGACCACTGAACCCCTCAGATCACTGACCCCTCTGACAAATGAATCCCCTCCAAACACTAACCCCCTGACTATTGAACCCCCTCTGATCACTAACCTCCCTGGACCCTGACACCCTCCAAACAGTAACCAGCTTCAACTATTGAACCCCCTCCAACCATTGAACCCCCTCCGACCACTAATCTCCCTCTGACCAGTGACCACCCCCGTCCGACTACTCACACCACTTCGACCACCAATTACCCCAGAGCATCAGTTTAATCCCCCAAACCACAAACTCTCCAACCATTGGTGACATTACCCATCCCCCCTGCCACCCCCCTCCATGAGAATTGATTCTCCAACCCCTGATTTCATCACTGACAGCTGATCACTTTCCATTAGTTGGGGAGCACATTCTCCCAGTGTCTGTGTGGATCTCACCCCCACAACCCAAAAAAGTGAAGACGTGGATTGGCCACGCTAAATTGCCCCATAACTGGAAAAAGAAAAGAATTGGGGACTCTAAATTTCAGAAGAAAGCCTGCATTAACCCTCCAAAAGAGCACGTTACCGAGGCACACTTCCTTGCCCCATTCCCACAACCCCATCTAACCTGTACATCCTTGGGCACTAATGGACAATTTTTAGCATGTCCAAACTATCGAGTCTGCACAGTTTTGGACTGTAGGCTTACATTAACACTGCAGTGAAGTTAATGTGAAAAGCCCCTAGTCGCCACACTCCGGCGCCTGTTCGGGTACACGGAGGGAGAATTCAGAATGTCCAATTCACCTAACAAGCACATCTTTGGACTGTGGGAGGAAACCGGAGCACGCGGAGGAAACTCACGAAAACACGGGGAGAATGTGCGGACTCCGCACAGATAGTGACCCAAGCCAGGAATGGAACCTGGGACCCTGCCGCTGTGAAGCAAGAGTACTAACCACTGTGCTACTGTTGGCAGTTAATAATGATGCTCTTTAGAGTCGCCAGGTATCAAATGAAACCAACACAAGGCTTGACTGGGTTGGCATCGGCCAGATCCAAGAGAGACCGAGCACGTGGCTATGTCTCTTCTTAATCCTCTGGGATTTTGCGCTCTTTGGGGCAGTCCTTAATTTGGACCCAATATTCGACAGGCTTTGATCACTGCCTTCGATTTTTTCCTGTTCTTTTGTTCTGGGGAAATGGGCCATTAGAATGCAAATGAGCGGGGGTTTTGAAGGCGTCTAGCTATCTGGGTTGCAAATACACACACAAGCTCGGAGTCTGTCTGAGTCCTGGGTTGGCCATAATTCCCATGGTCCTTTGCAGGTGGCCATCTGAGATGGCTAAATCCCGTCCTCTTGATCCTGAACACGAAGAGTGGTGGATCACACTGTTGATCCCTTATCCATCCCTGGTGTGCCGGTTACCCTTGGTCGAGGACAGGTTCTACACTCCTCTGTCCTATGTTTTTGGAGCATTTACCTAAGACTTTTATTAACACATCATACATTCATAATTTCTAATGGGTCACTATAAAACATTTCACTGTTCCGCACAATTGAATATCTAACTAACACTATCTAAGCTACTCTCATGCTGCTTGCAAATATCAAAAATAACTTATGTACAATACAAGATTTCAAAACAGCAGCATCACATTCCTACTTAATCCATCAAAGTTAGAGAGGTATACGGTTTTTATTTTTATCAGCGATTACAGTGTTTGTTGAGTTGGGTGAATTCCAAAGAAGGGGGCTCGGACTGTATATATCGGGGAGTGGGAGGCTCTTTTTCGCCATTTGCGGAGTCTAAGTGTCTGGATGTCACTGCAGATTATTGCAATTACCAGAAGGGCCTCTACTGTGTATGAAAGGGGGTACCATTTGGCAATGTTTTCGCACCAAGTGGAGGTTTCAGTGTCTATGTCCGGGCTAGGGATGTCATGTTGTGTGGTAGTGTTCGGGGCTGGTGTAGTGTGTGGTAAAGAGGTTTGTAACGCGCGCAGTCCAGCGATGATCACAATGTAGGTCATCAGTCCTTGCTTCATCTTGTCTTCTTCCGTGTTCCGTGTGATCCTGGGGGTGCAAGCATAATATCTGTTATCATCTTCGGTTAATATCTTGTTACATTTGTCTGTCTCTCCTTAATCCAATTTCCCATTATGATCGTCACCATGTGTGACTCCCTCATTTTCTTTTTGAAATAACGTTTTGAGAGACAAGAAATACCAATTTTTAAGGTACAGAGATTCTCGCAGCTTGTGGTCGATGTGGGGAGTGGGCGGACAATTTCTCTGACCAGTCTTTTCTTTACTTGCAACCAGTGGTGGTTGAGGCTCATCTTAACCAACCGAATTTTAGGGCGGTCAGTTTCATAAAGTTTCTTCATCCCAAGGTCCAGAGGTAATTCGCGTGTAGCAGTATATGTGGCAATGAAGTGTGTCATATGTTTAAATAGCAGGTGGGGAACGACCAGAGGGTCGCGGAAGATATTGGGATGAATGTGCAGACTGTGGCAAAGGGCATTCTTTAAACCACAATAAAAGAGCAGAGAAGGGAAAACTAAGACCTGCCAAAGACAGTGAAAAGTGTAAAGAACCATTCCAGAGTACTCAAAGTGACGGGAACATGAGGTGCGTGTGGGCCGCGGCAGGGCAGGAATGGGTGGAATCCCCGGGTAGGGCGGTGATCAGTGCCGTTGCTCCACTACCTGATCTTAACTGACCGGATGCATTTGGGTCCTCAGGTAGGGCGGGGATTAGTGCCGTTATTTCCGACCTGGATGACCTAAAGGAGCGGAAAGAATTTGTAACACATGTGAAATCCAACAATTGTTCCTTTAACGGCCATTGGTCAGTAAATGGCGTCGGAAGAGTAACTATGACTGTATCAAGAAATTGGGTCTCAGGTCGACATTAATTAAAACCATGTAACAAGAAGAAAGAAAAAAAGAAAGTAAAAAGGCTGGCAGGCTCCATCAGAAAGTAACGCATCGTAAATCTTCTGCGGCATCTTTTTCTCATCATCTGGACACCTCAGGGTTCTGTATCAAAAAGTTTTGTAAAGGGACTACCATAACCAGAGTTAGAATCTGAATCATCACCATCTCCCGGTTGCCAGACTAGTGTCTGCCGTTTTTGTGCCTTGGCCACGTGGGCCATCGTGGATTCCGAATCATCATGTCTAACCAGTCTACAAGAGTTGTTGCAGTGCCAAAAAGGGGTTTGTTTGTCATGAGGCGTAGGGGCAGTGAAGGGCAAGTTACTGTTGCCGGGCGGTGGCTCTGGCTGTGGCTGTGGAAGGGGGTATAGGGGGCCAAACATGTCTTGGTCGTGGTACCGGGGGCTGGAGTGATTGAGTCTGGGGAGGTTGTACCAGTGGTCAGTGATCATGGTCAATTTGGGGAGGCTGGCGCTGTCGTCGTAGTCAAGATCAAGGTGGAAGGTCGTACCTGTGGGCGGAGACAAGGTCAGGTCTGTGGGCGTGGACGTGCTGTCAGGGCTGGGGGAGGGTTGGACTAGGTTGTCGATGGGCGGGGCAGAATCGTCTGCTATTGCTAGGGAGATGTAGTGGGAGTGGCTACATTGGGTTCCATAGACTTTGAGCTGATTGATATGGAACCAACCAGTTTTACCATTGGGGTACATTATCTTGTACACAGAGGGGCTTACTTTGTCTGAAATGGAGTAGGGTCCTGCAAATTTGGGGGAGAGGAAAGAACTGGGATTGTAAAGGGAAACCATTACTTGCTGACCGACTGTGTACTCTACAAGGTGGGCAGTTTTGTCAAAGCAGGCTTTACTCTGCTTCCTTCTAGCACCTTGTCGGACAGCTGCAACGAGCTGTGCTGCTTTACTATTGTCTGTGACTTGTTGGACCGCTTTTTCATGGGTGAGGGCGGTGACTGTGGGGCTTGCCAAATCGAGACCTAATAAATATTCAGTTCCTTTCATGGGCCGTCCGGTCATGAGACTGTGAGGGGTGAAACCTGTGGAACTGGAAACGGTGTTCTGAATGAACATAAGGGCAAATGGGAGAACTGTGTCCCATGTGGTATTACTCTGATGCACCATCTTTCTAATGGTCGCTTTTAAAGTGCGATTCATTCTCTCAATAATGCCGCTGGATTGGGGGTGATACGCGATGTGAAATTTTTGTTTGATTCCAAAAATCGTTACGACATTTTGCATGACTCTGCCGGTGAAATGGGAACCTTGGTCTGACTCAATGCTGCAGGGGAGTCCCCAGCGTATAAATATCTATTGGTTCAAAATCATAGCTGTGCCTTTGCAATGTTTGTCCGTGAGGGAAATGCTTCTACCCATTTTGTAAACGTGTCGATTACCACTAATACGTATTTTAAACCATTTCAGCAAGGGGGAGGGAGCCAATGTAGTCGAGTTGCAAATTTGTCCAAGGACCATTAACAGGTCCGGTGTGTCTCAATTGTCCCTTCTTGGAGTACCTTTCAGGATTGTTCTATGCACAGATTAAACAATTCTCAGCATAATGCGTGACATCGGATTTTAAATCAGGCCACCAGCACAATGGTCTTAAATGGGCAATGGTATTGTCTGTCCCCTGATGTCCGTGTCCGTCATGAAACTGGTAAATTATCTGGTTTCTGTCCTGGGTGGGGCCCACATAAATTCAATTTTTCAAAACTATAGCGTCCTGTACCATCAGTGAGTCCTTGCATATGTCGTAGGGGGCTGGGAAGTTACCGTCTAAAACTTGTTTGAGAGTGTTGTCTGCCTTTTGGGCCTGGGATAGATCCTTGATATTGGTCTGAGAAACCTGGACTGCGTGTATTGCTTCACTTTTGGTGGGTTGCCAAAAGTGACCGTGGCGTGATCCTGACTTAGCTAAGGCATCTTTACATTACTGGGTGGGGAGGAACTATGATGGCTTCTCACTTTAATAATACCGTACGTGCGGTCATTAGCTGTCCTGAGAATGTGTTTCAACAATGGGGCTGAGGGTAGGGTTTTACCATCAGCGGATATGAATCTTCGAGATTTCCACAGGGGCAGGAATTCTGTCAAGCTATTGCACACATATAAATTGTCCGAATGTATGTCTGCGGGGGTTGGAAAGGAATCGGGGTGCTGCACTACATATGCTATGGCTGCTAGTTCTGCTGCTAGTGATCCTAGGTGGCCGGGCAATTTTAAAGATATTTCTTCTAATCCGCGTCCCTGTGCATCTTCTACATAAATTCCACAACCAGTTATTCTCTTTCCATTTTCTATCGTGGAGGAACCGTCTACATAAATCTTTAAAGCTTTGTCTATGGTGTGTGGATTCTGCGTTTCACTGCTGCTCGTGTGTGCAGTGACTTCAGAATAAAGGGTCCTGTGTGGTGTTGGGCTGCTATGATCTGGCACTCATGTGGGGTCCCTGCATACTGAAGGTTATCTGCTAGAAATGTGTGGGTCTTTGTACGTTTGACTGTAATGTCCCTTCCTTGTAACAACAGTGTCCAGCGAGCTGCTCTGATCTGGCTGACTGAACCGTCCTTTAACCTACCATCTAACAATAGCTGCGTTGGGGTGTACTCGGTTAAAATCGTTACTGGGTTAAGGCCTGTGATATATACAAAATACTGTACTGCCCAAAAGACTGCAAGGAAGTGCCGTTCGCAGGCTGTAAATCCTTGCTCTATGGGAATCAAAATTTGTGAGGCATAGGCTATGGGTCCTAAGCGGTCATGTCTTTCCTGCTGATAGGGTTTGGCCGGTGGTTTCTATTTCTATGGCATAGGGAGAGTGTGGGTCTGGAACTTGCAAAGCGGGGGCTGTGCCTAGGGCTCGTTTTAATTCATTGATGGCATCTGTGTGCTGAGGAAGCCATTCCCATGGGGCGTTCTTTTTAAGGAGCTCTGAGGGTGGGACTGCTTTTGTGGCAAAACCATTTATATGGTTCCTACAATATCCAACTAATCCTAAGAATGACCAGAGTGCAATGATATTTTGGGGCAGGGGCAATTTAACTATTGATTCAATTCACTTCTGTTCGAACTCTCTCTTCCCGTGGGTGATAATAGTGCCTAAATAAAGGACCTTTTCTTTTAAGATCTTGCATCCAATGGATTTCAAAAGACCTAGTAATTCCGAAAGAAGCTTTACATGCTCTTCCTTTCTGTCCGTCTGTAGGAGTAAGTTGTCCACATACTGTCCAAGGCATTCGGGGAGGGAAAATTTGCAAAGTCTGTTGGCCAATTGTCGGTGGAAAATGGAGGGGGAGTTGTGGAATCCTTGCGGGAGGCATGTCCACGTATATTGCTGCCCTTGAAATGTGAACGCAAACTTATATTGACAGGTATTGTCGAGCGGGATGGACCAAAAGCCATTGCTGATGTCCAGCACTGTGAAGTACTTTGCCTGTACTCCCTGCTTGAGCATGGTCTCGGGACTTGTGGCAAAGGTGGGGGCTGCTAAAGGGGTGACCTTGTTAAGTTCTCGGTAGTCGATTGTCAGTCGCCAAGAACCATCGGGTTTTTCACGGGCCAAATTGGGGCAATATTTGTTGAGGCTACTGGCCAAATTACTCCTTGATCTAATAAGCTATTGATGACTTTTGAAATCTCACCCTCGGCTTGCTGTGGGAAACCGTATTGCTTCTGTGGTTTAGGATTGGGACCTGAAATCGTGGCCATTCGTGGGATCTTCCCACAATCGTGTTTGTGTTGGGCGAAGGAAGCTTTATGTTTTCTGAGGACCTCTCGAATTGTTTGGTCTGTACTAATTGTTTGCGGATCAAACCAATAGTCTCCGACTGAGCAAATCCTATGTTCATAGTCCCCTCTGTGAGCGTAGCGGCGGCTCTCGCTGATTTGGCTATTTTCTGTACACATCTATTCACGGGATCAAAGGAAAGGTTGTGGGAGCTCATAAAATCAATTCCTAGAATGTGCTCGGCTTTTTGGGGCAAGTCGACTAAAACAACGGGGTGTCTGGTGCTTATGGTTCCTATCTGAATATTTACGGGGGCTGTAATGTATCCCTGCTGTACGTGTCCGGTAAATCCACTAAGGGTGATGGTGTCTGTGGTGGGCCATTTGTCACGCTGGAACATTGTGGAGGAGTTTAAAGTGGTGCGGGACCCTCCTGTGTCCCAAAGAAATTCTACTGGATGTCCCCGGACTGTGCCTGTGATTACTGGTCTGCCTGATTTGTGCCAGTGTGTGTCGCAGACCCAAGTTGGAGAGTCCAAACACCATCAATCTGTGGTGTTGATTGCTGAATTATCTGAACGGGCGCTAACACTATGTATGGGCCTAACATTGTTCCTAGGTGGGGGGCCTGGTTGTTGGTGGCGTTTCTGGTTCGGGTGGTTTTGTCGGCATTCACGGGCGTAATGTCCCATGTGTCCACAATTATAGCAACCTCGTGGTGTCTGTGCTCTGGGGTGCTGTCTTTCAAGTCTCCCCTCATTTATCCATGCTGGGTCCTGGTTCGTCCTGACTGGGTGCATATTTGCTTCTATCTGTTCCTGATCTGCCTTCCTGTGCAGGGATTGTTCCCAAGCTCTGGAGAGTCTCTTTAAAACCCAAACTTCATTATGTGTGTGGTCTGCGAGGACGTAATTCACACAAGCCTTTTGACCTGATTTTGTGGCATGCGAGACTAAAGTGCGGGCCCATTTAATTGTGTCGTCCTCATTTAAGTGTGCGTGGTTCAAATCCCCAAATACTGCCTTAAAATGGATCCAAAGGCGACCTGCAAATGCGGTCGGATGCTCTCCCTTCTTTTGCCTACTGCAGTTTAAACCTTCTATGGGGGTCTCCCTTGTTGTACCCGATCGCAACTAAAATGGCCGTTTTCATCTTCTGCAGGGTTCCTCCTCCTACATTCTGGGCTTCTGGCAAAGCTGAGCTGACGGACTGGTCAAGGTTCATTACTATAAGTTTAACTTCCTCCCTTTTGTCTAAACCGTACATAACCTTTTGCTGGGGTACTCTCTCAAAGAAATAATGTGGGTCTGCGGTGGGTTCGAATGGATTAATTTTAGCGCAGGCATCTCTCAATTGGGTGATGGATAATGGGGTGGTGTAAACGCAATCGGGCTCCTCCCGATCCGATGACTTGCGCTGTGTGGTGACTGGATTCATGGGTGTGTGTGCTGCCTGTGCAGTCGGTGGTGCGGGTGCTTTCCTTTTCGAGGCATGGGGGGCTCTATTGTGACTTTCTGCGTCCTCCACATATCTCTGGGCGGTTTTGTTTAGTTCTTGCCAATTGGGGGTACCTTCCTCATCTAAATTTTGTCCAAAGGTATCTCTAAATCCATTTTGCACTGAAAGCATTGACTGCAACTTCTCTATTTGTTGTCTACATTTTGCGTGGTCTATTGTGCTCTGTCTTTGTTCTGTAGTGGAGCTATAGAGCGCTCGTAAAGCTGCCTTTAAATCTGCGCATTCTTTTGTTAACTGTGCTACTTGCTGTTCTGTCTCTTCTCGTACCAAAATTGCGCGCTGTGTAGGCTTTATCGTACTGGGTCTGAAAGCTGCTAAGGTGAACTAAACAAGATTGGTGTGCCCGTTGGACATCAGCCATCTCTTTATCTTTAGCTGCCAACTGATCCCGGAGTTGCTTTTTTCTTTCACTATTGTTTCCCTCATACTTTTCTTCTTTCTCAACTAGCTGTCTGCAGAGCATCCTCACGACCTCCTCCGTGCCTCGCAACTGTGCCAAACAGGACACTATTGCCATCGGCTTTCGCACTTTCGCTGCATTTTTCTTATGTATCTCGGTTAGGTTGTCCCACCAGGTTTGTCCTATGCTTCCTGGACCTGACTCTTCATTTGAACAAAAATCGGACCAAAGGGGCCATCCTTTCCGCTTTAAATACTTCCTCAACTCTTCTTCCCATATGGGGCACTGCTCTGCTCTGTTGGTCACTGCGACATCGGATTCCTGTGGGTTCATTAAACGTTCCATCGCTTTTGTGGTCATTGCTTCTAATCACTCTTGCTCTACTTTTAATCTCTATTTCCTACCTTTAATTTGGGACAGTGGGATAAGACGGCGATTTGAACAGCGGGTATTGCCTAAACTATTTTCCGGTTCACAATTCCCTCGATAGTTTTGACACAATCTAACGAGTTTACCTTATATCCCTGTTAGTACGCATGCAGGTTAGTACGCACTTTTGAAATTCAGTGATTTGGTCGATATGAACTTGCACTTGTGGTTCTTTCTCTTTCACGCAATTGGATTTCAAAGTTTGTGGGTTCTCTCGGAGTGACAAAATCACTTCTAATTTGAGTCCCGTCAGATGTCGCCAATAATTTTGCCAATCCCACCAGAGTCGGCAATAATGTTGCCAGTTAATAATGGTACTCTTTAGAGTCGCCAGGTACCAAATGATACCACCACAAGGCTTTACCGGATATCCATCAAAGGACCACACAACCAGTTGGTCAGTTCAAGTTCAAAGATGGTTTATTTACACACAAGGATTACTTCGCCATGCAACTCAAAACACTTCAAGTTAAACTACACCTAACAACTACAATAACCTATACTTAACTTCAGGGCAACCGGCTCTATGCAGATGGACAAGGCCTTTGTCCGGATCTTGCGTGGCTGGGTGGAAGAAGTGGCTCTGTTTCTGCTGGGCTCATCCGTCTGGTAGCAATCGTTGGTCTTGAACTTGTCTGTCTGGTCATTATGCTGCACTTGGGTTGGCATAGGCCGGATCCAAGAGAGACCGAGTACATGGCTATGTCTCTTTTTAACCCTCTGGGATTTTGCGCTCTTTGGGGTGGTCCTTAACTTGGACCCAATATTCAACAGGCTTCGAACACTGCCTTCGATTTTTTTTCTGTTCTTTTGTTCTGGGGAAATGGGCCATTAGAATGCAAATGAGCGGGGGTTTCGAAGGCATCTAAGGACAGGCATCAATCACTGCCTTCGATTTTGGCCAATAGGGGGCGGGTGCCTTGATGGCTGGCATGTCCTTAGCTGTCATTGACCTTGGCTGTTTGGGCTCCCTGAGTAAAGGGAGTGGCGCCGATTAGTCTGTATCTGTATCAGTTACCTGAGTACAGTTCTTTTGTTCTGGGGAAATGGGCCATTAGAATGCAAACGAGCGGGGGTTTCGATCGCGTCTAGCTATCGCGTCTAGCTACCTGGGTTGCAAATACACACACAAGCTCTGAGTCTGTCTGAGTCCTGGGTTGGTCATAATTCCCATGGTCCTTTGCAGGTGGCCATCTGAGGTGGCTACACTACCATGCAGCCCATTTCCTGTTTTTATTTCAGATGTCCAGCATTCTTGTACTTTGCATTTGTAATTTATTTTCTGCTGAGTTGAAAACACTTGATTCTGTTAACATGCCCATAACCACTAATGTTGAGCATCCAGAGAGTGAATGAAGTATACCATTCCATTTATTATGCACAGTACTGCTGGCAACCTCTTTAATTGGCACAATGGATTCTGTTTGCTAACATGCAAAGGATGTAATGAATTGATAGTTTTTTTCACACTACGGCCGAGACTGCACAAGTGCAGCTTACTTGTTTTTCACTTCTGGTGAACAAATAACTATTTTGAAATGCAGCACTAATGGAGGCCGCATTCCGCTCAGGGGTGCTTTTGTAATGATGACTTAGCCACGATATGTGGGCTGCATGTTCTATCTGGATAAAGAAGCTATTATGTAGTGCAATTCTTCTCATTTATCAATCACTATGATATATGCCCCAGTGGGATAGCTTGTTTTAGTAATCATTACAGAATTCCCAGCCGTAACTTGTTCTGCATGCCTGCCCAATGGAGTGATGGATTGCATGCTTTCCATTCTAACTTAAGGAACGAAACAGAATCGTAAGGTTTTTCCACTCATCCTAATCAATAGTTATTCCAGTCAGGGTATTATCTTTAAAGGCAGAAATATCTGTGATTAGTGATCAAAGTAATTCAGTGAAGTTTAGTATGGTTGCGAATAAAAAATTAGATGTGTTTTCAGGAACACCAGCCAGTTACAGCGGCACTGCTGCCTCACAGAGTCAGGGGCCCGCGTTTGATTCTGAGCTAGGGTGACTGGTCTGTATGGAGTTGGCACTTACTACACATGCTTGCGTGGGTTTCCTCCGGGTTCTCCGGTTTTCTCCCTGAAAAGGGGTAAAGTAAGTACGACACAAGTAGTACATAGCCCGACATATACCTTTATACTTGGATTGCTCAATAAACAAGACCAACAGGATCTGTAGCAAACTAACATAAACCTGAGTAAAAGACAACACACTTCTGGGTATGGGCACCGAGGATAGTGAACTGCGCACTAAGCATGATGGGATATAAACCATTGACCACATTCCTAGGAAGGACAGACACATGAATGCAGGTTGTCCACCTCAGCAGGAATATTCCTTATCCTCAGCTCCAAATAGCCTTGGCTAATTCGACAATGGTACAAGTTAGATAGGGTTGTTTGTGTCAGGCATCAAGGACGATGGATAAGAGAGGCTTGACAAACACCATCTGGCCATGAACAGCACGAGTTGATCACGCAGTACCAAGATGCACAAGAGTTAATTTTACTGGTCAATGTAGGTAATCTGTAGTTAATGATTGGATTATGTCCAACTGAGGGGAATGCTAGCCAAGTTTGCAAATGTATAATAATGAATACACAAACGATGTAAAGTTAGAGTGATTTGGAAACCACCCCGAATCACTCTCCCTCGTACGTTGAAGAAGTTTGGAGAATAAAATCGTCTTTACAAAGTTGCTGTCTCCGCGATTCCTTGTATGAACTAAGCCAGTTTAATACTTAGCCTCTGAAAAATGCTTCAACATTCCCACTATCCAAAGATGTGGTTAGGTTAGGTGCATTTGCCATGCTAAATTGTCCCTTAGCGTCCAAAGGTTCGGTGGGATTACGAGGATAGAGCAGAGAATTGGGTCAAGCTTGTAGAGGGTGCCATCTCTGCTACTCCACTACTGGGCCGATATCTGGGGTTTGAGTATCTGTGTGTGTCTCTCTCCAGCTGGCACTGAAACTTCAGAGGCCAGGGGATGCCGCACTGGGACACTTCCACTGAAGAGAGCACTGAATCAAGCCTGCCGTTTATCCCTAACCGGAAGCCTGAGGCTTATATCACACAGATCTCCAGACCCCTACCAATACCCAGGTGATTCTCTCTCTTGCCGGTGGTGCAACACCCACCCGGTTCCTACTTCGCTGGAGTAGCTTTCCCAAGAGAGAGAATAGGACACTGCTGTTTATTACCTAACCAGCAGCCTGTCCTGAGTGAATCGCTCAAGATGACCCTAGATTCTTGAACCCGGAATTAAGGTGAGGAATATTTTAACAATGACTTGGTCAGAGATCGCTGGTGAGAGATTGAAGAATTTAAACGACTCCAATTATCAGCAAATCAAGGTTTATTGCAAAACCCAGGTCAAAATCATCAAACAGAAGAAATTATAATAAAATCTTAAACTCTAACACAAACTAAGTCTATTCAGAAAGTAACTATAACGGACACAACGAAAAATCTTATTGTTACACAGTTTTAGCAATGGCACAAAACACAAATCAAGTCCCCTTCCCCAAAGCCTCAACCACTATCAAAGTCAAGGGAGTTTCGCAAGCTGCTGCAGGGTACTTACGGTCACAGGCTGCAGAGGTCAAGTCAAAGGTGGAGAGGTCGAGCCAAGAGACCCTCAATCGAAACACAGCCCCTTTTATATTCGTTTTACCTGGCCCTTTCCTGTGTTCGGCCAGCCCCTTTTGCATTGAATCCATAAGGTTTAAAGTTCCCGCTGGTCCTGCCCCTTTGAGCCTGTCAGACCTGTCAAGATAGGAGTACCTCCCCTAGGTCCGCCTCCAGTCTGCTTTTTGAGATAACGAGGTTGAGCTCCCCTGTGATGATTTTTAAAGTCTTCCATCTGCTCTGGAGATCGCTGCTATGTTGATGGGGTGTTGATTGGATACTGCTCTGGTGGAGGCAAAGTCATTTACATCTGCATGGGGCTATGACCATCCCATTGTCCTGCTTGCAGGCAGGCCCCTTACAGCATTACCATGCCCCTTTGTCTCTGTGTTTAATCTTATCTCGTTGTCTGGCTCCTTCTTCCTTGTAGCTCCTAGGGGGGGGGTTTGTAAATACCTATGCCCCTACTCAGCTCAGCGGATCAAGCCTGCTGGGAAATCTGGTTACGTTCTCTTGGCTGAAAAGTCAGTTTACAGTCTCTGGGTTTTATCCTTGGGCAGTCCAAAAAGGCCGAATTGCCCGAAAACCTTACAAGCTAGGGTGCTCTTTCAAGGAGTCAGTGGAGACTTGATGTTCTGAATGGCCTCCTTCTGCACAGTGGGAATTATATGATTCATTTCTATGTCACCATAGTAATATTTTATAACTGTGGAGAAACCTCTCCAGAGTCAATCTCCTGAATTGCTGGAATTCTTGGATTCTGACCTGTGGTTTATTTCAGTTATGCTTATAGTTGCAACATATTGTAACTCCTTAATCCCTCGTTTCAGTGATACTATCAAGTTAGACACTACACAAAGCTGTGGGGTGAGGTTGCGGGCGTTGCTTTCCATCCCATCGAAGCAAATGTTGAAGAGTTAAGGGCAAATATTAGTGCAGCTGGACCATCATGACCAATGATCAGAAGATGATAGAATTGTGGAATCATGGAATTGTTACAGTATAGAAGAAGGCCGATCATGCCTGTGCCAGTTCTCTGCAAGGGTAACCTGCCAGGTGCCACTTCCATATAGCACTGCAACATCTTTCTCTTTAGATAATTATCCAAACCTATTTGAAAGCCTCGAGTGAATCTGCCTCCACTGCACTCTCAGGCAATGCATTCCAGACCCTAAACATTATTTGCATCAGAAAATATTTTCTCCATGTTGCTTCTTTTACCAATCACCTTAAATCAGTGAACCAGGGACGGCACAGTGGCACAGTGGTATGCATTGCTGTCTCACGGCGCCAAGGACTCGAGTTTGATCCTGGCCCCGGGTCACTGTCCGTGTGGATTTTACACATTCTCCCTGTGTCTGTGTGGGTCTCACCACCATAAACCAAAGATATGCAGGGTGGGTGGATTGGCCATACTTAATTGCCCCTTAATTGGAAAAAAATAATTGGGCACTTTAAATTAAAAAACAAAATCAGTGAACGAGATTTTCTCCGATATCGGCAAAGGCCGATGTTGGGTGGAAAAAGTGGCATTGAGCCCACCAAAGGCAATGGTGGCTTCTTCTGCCATATAGTGCGGTACTTAGTAGAAACATTTGAAGGCATGCTGGCAGGCAGCCTCTGATTGCGTAGGGGCTGGTTTAGCACACTGGGCTAAATCGCTGGCTTTTAAAGCAGACCAAGCAGGCCAGCAGCATGGTTCAATTCCCGTACCATCCTCCCCGAACAGGCGCCGGAATGTGGCGACTAGGGGCTTTTCACAGTAACTTCATTGAAGCCTACTTGTGACAATAAGCAATTTCATTTCATTTGCCCACTCTGCCATCAAATCAGCAAATCAATAATCAGAACGTCATTTTTAAAGACTGCCCCAACACACAATGAGCAAACCAGGAAACAATCTTCACCCAGGTGTACCCCTGCCATCAAGCTGGCATCTCCTGACAACACCTAGCATTGCACCTGCAAGCCCTGGCATTACCTTGGCACCACCTGGCACGATGCTCTCCTCCCTGAGCGCTGCACTCACTTCCAGGCTCCCTGAGTATCGCTCACCAGGTTCACGCCTTCTGAGACCAGTCGTGCTTCACGCTGTTCTGACTTCACGCTGCCTCGAACGCATTTATTTACAAGGGGCATGATTCCGGCGCATGTGCCTGGTAATGATATGTTAATTTATTACAATGAGGTTCCTGATGTTGAACGGCGGGAAATGGGGGCAATTGTTTTACGTCGACGTGAAACACAACTTTGACCACCTTGTGATATTTTCTGCTCTTGTTGCCAGATCTACCCGATATGAATGGGAGTGCAAAATCCTGGCCAATGTCTCTATTTCTCAACTTTCTCCACCAATGGGAATAGTTTCTTGCTATTTATTCTGTCCTGACACCTTATTATTTTGAATACTTCGATCAAATCTCCTCTTTATCTTCTCTACTTTGTGGAGAACAGCTCAACTTTCCAAACTCTCCTTGCAACTGATATGTTCCTCATTGGCTGTAACTATTCCTGCAAATACTTTCTGCGTCTAGTATTCAATGCCTTCACATCCTTCCTGAAGTGTAGTAACAGAACTGGATTCAATACTCTAGTTGAGACTGACCTGCTGTTTTATAAAGCTTTGTTATCATAGAATCATAGAATTAACAGTGCAGAAGGAGGCCATTTGTCCCATCAAGTTTGGACCGGCCCTTGAAAAGAGCACCCTGTTTAAGTCCGCACCGCCACCCTGTTCCTGTAACCCAGTAACTCCACCTAACCTTTTTGGACACTAAAAGCAATTTAACATGGCCAATCTACCTAACCTGCACATCTTTGGACTGTGAGAGGAAACCAGAGCACCTGGAGGAAACTCTCGCAGACATGGGGAGAACGTGCAGACTCCGCACAGCCAATGACCCAAGCCGGGAATCGAACCTGGGACCGTGGAGCAGTGAAGCAACAGTGCTAACCACTGTGATACCGTGCTGCCCACAAGAACTCTAGAATCCCTAAAGTGCAAAAGGAGGACATTCGGCTCATTGTGTTTCACCAATCCTCTGAAAGAACACGTTACCTAGATCCAATCCCCCACCCTATCCCCGTAACTCCACCTAGAGCCAATTCAACATAGTCAATGCATGGGAGAATGTGCAAACTTCATGCAGACAGTCACCCAAGGCTGGAATCGAACCAGAGTCCCTGGCATTGTGTGGCAGCAGTGCTAACCATTGTGCCACCGTGTCATCTGCAACATATATATCCCTTCATTTTGCTACTATGTGCCTTTATTTATAAAGCCCTAGAGTCTGTAAACTTTGTTAACTACTTTCGCAACTTGCCCTGCCACCTTCATTTGTGTACATATACCACCATCCGCTTGTGCGCTCCCTTTCGAATGTTACCCTTTAATTTATATTGCATCCTCACATTCTTCTTACCAAAATGAATTACTTCTTTGCCATAAACTTAATCTATCATGTTTTCACCCACTCAACCAGCCTGTCCATGTCCTCCTGCAGTTTAACCACTATCATCCTCACAATTTGCAATACTTCAAATTTTATAAGCCTTACTATCAGTTGGGACAGTAGTTTCCACTTGAGTCCTGACACTGAGCACCCAAAGCATTGAAACAAAGAAGAAATTCTTGAGAGAATTGCTTCTACTCCAACTCCACGAACCCAACTGAAGCTAGTAGAAAGTTTGGAAAATTTTGCAGAACTTTAATTGTGTCAGAGTAATTGAGAAAGTTGCATTCCATCTAGAAATCGAATGAGATAATGGGCAACTAAAGTCAAACTTTATTGATGTTTGAAACCACATTTATCTTATTGGCAGTTGGTCTGGACATTCTCTTGGAAAATCAGCAGAAGATTCTCAAGTAGATTTCAATGACGATGGAATGCAGAAGTCAGGCAATAAATCAACATGGAAACAAAATTGGTTGAATGAATTTAGCCAAGGCAGTGACACTATTGAGGTTATATTCAACATATGAGAAGATGGCAAAGTGTCAGTTCCAATGAGAAAAACCGTGCAAATTTTTTCAGGGTATTTTGAGCCTCTTAAACAAAAGTTTTTTCACCACATGAATCACACCACACTCTTGGGGACGTCCCACTGATCTGCTCACCCCAGGAAAACTTAATAATTGTCATCACTGGGGAGTTCCATACAAACGCTTCCTCAGCGTTCCAGATCCATTACAGGTGAAATGGCAGCCAGGAAACCTGCTCCAAGATTTTCCAAGAGAGCCCTGACCAGACTACTGGATGGTGTCTGGCAGAGGGAGGACCTCCTCGATTCGCTCTCCTGAAAACATCCCACCAGCAAGGTGACCACACCGCCCTGGGAGGCTATTGCGGCATTATAAGTGGCAGCAGTGCTGTAAAAAATTGAATGACCTACTTCATGCGACTTGGGTACTCTGCCACCTCCAGTCTTTCAATGCTCGCTCTCACCAACCCCTTGCTTTTCCAAGGTGACCTCACATCCAGCCACCACGCGGGTTGCCCACCTGTCAAGAGGAAAGTAAGGCCTGCTAGCGATCCCTCCCCCCTGAATCCCAGCCCCGGCCCCGAGTTGAACTTTCTGTGTCCCTCACGCCTTTTCCGATGAACCCTGATTAGTGAAGTGCCTGGAGAATCATAGCTGCCCGAGCGCTCAACTCTCCCTCAGAGCTAAGTTTGCCAGGTTCACACTTTTGTAAACCTGTTGTAAATGACGCCAGTGTGAAGTCACCGCCGGTGCCCTGTGAATATTCCATGAGGTGTAAAGGTCTGGAGAGAATGCTTGCTAATGACATGCTAATGTATTAAAATCAGGTTCCTGGGCTCTTGCAGAGCTGTTTGCACTACTCCACTGGAGGCTGGGGGGTTTGGGGGGGGGGGGGGATTGCGGGGGGGGGGGTGACAGAAGAGGACAGGGTGGAATTGCGAAACCCAATCACTCCGGAGAGAATCACGTTTACAGATTCTCTCCAGAATTTGAACCCGTGCCGATATTCTTACGGACGGAGAGTGCAGGCTCAAAATCGTCCCCATCCTGTCTGTGGCACAATAAGTCATCGAAGGATGGGCAACAGCAGACTGATACTGTCAGAAAGACCATGAACTTAAAACAATTATAATTATACAGTGGATATGATCCAGATGAATATTGTTGGATATCACAAAGTTTGAAAAAAATGTGTCAGCTAAAAGCTGGATAAGAGATGGTGACTGACCTCAAATGCAGGTCCAAATATGAATCCACAAAGGTGTAGCACTGTACAGTCACCGATCCCTTTTAAAAATGAGTCCATAAATTTGACGTACTTATAAGGCTCACCTACCCTCGGCTGCCCACTGGTAGAATTGCAATTTTGCTATCAATATATCCCCACCTTAAGGTAATAAATGTAGAAAAGATGGTGCTGAATAAAAATAAACATGCTCCCATCCTGGCTAGGTAACACAATATACAAAATATTTGAATAATTATTGAATTATTCAAAAATAACCTTGAATTATGGAAATGAAGTTCAGGAGAGATGTCGGAATCAAGATTGCTCATTTTACACTATCGCCCCAACTTAAAATTATCTCGATTCCTTCTAACATATTGGTGCTAATCACCATATCACTGTGATCACTGTTCTATACCTCTGGTACAGTTGTCCTTGATTTTATCTTTAATGAATCTAATCGAATATAGGAACCAACATTTTACACGTTTCAGATGATGCTAGGCAAATACACTGTAAGAACTCAATTAAAATCACATATTTCCTTCTCACTTCTGCAATGTTGCTTATCATTGCTTACAAGCACTAGCTTTGAGCTCACACAGGTGCTGATAACTCAGGATATGAGTAACTACCTTGACTCTGAAGTGAAAAGAGAAATAAATGGAGAGGTTAGCTGAGGTTCTTGAGCAGAGCATCTCATAATGACCCTTTAGAATTCCATCAAGCTAGACAGTGTGAAGCAAAAAAAAGTCTCTGCAAACTGGTTGAAAAGACAAATTGAAAATCATGGCATCCTTCTCTTGCTGAGCATTGTAAATAGTTCAAACACAAAAGAGGAAAATTACACAGCCAGTTTTTATTTAACTACTATACGCAGTGTTTGTGAATATATGGAGCAAAAAGCCTGCGATGCATTTGAAAATTCAAAATGAAACATTTAGGTGGAAACCAGGCAACTGGGCAATTAAAATGTGGCGAGTGAAAAAAACCACACTGATGCGTTTGGGTTTTATAATATCTGATTTTTCAGGTGTATGAGTTGTCCAAGCACAAGTTTCATGTATCTCGTTAAATTGGTTTCCTGTTACCTTCCCAGGGTCTAGATGTCATCTGAAACAAGAAGACAGCAAGTTATTCTAGCTGCTATAATCAGTTCAGATTACTTTAACTTGGCCACTTTCTCAGTCAAAAATTATAATTCCCACTTGGTTTGTGGTGCTTTGAAGTTTGGCAGTGACCTGATGGAGACCTTATATTCTTACCTTATATGTCAGTCTTTTGGGTGAGCATGAGTCAATGTAGAATGAGTTGCTACCATCATCATGGCACTGATAATAATGCTGTGACTTGTTGCAATCTCACCTTCGGTATTCAAAAAGCCAATCCAAAGGTGGAATTTGGAGGACTCAGGGTTTGCGCAAAGGACGGGAAAGTTTCCATGGTGGATTTTGCGATGTATCACTTTGTGCACTGCTGGGTGCAGCGAGGATTCAGACAGTCACGCTTCCTAACAGTTGGAGGAAGAAACCTGCTGATGCAACACAGACATTGTGATTGGAGGAGGTTGAAGAGATCAGCATTATGCTACTATCCTGGATTCTGTGCAGGAAGTACTTTAATGATCTCAACTGGTCAGGAAAGGTAAGTAGAGCAGTACATTCAACTATATCTTGCTGTGCACATCATCAACTAGCTACTCAACCTTCACTACACTTTGTCAAGCCTATCACATAGTGCACGCATCCATTTACCGCAAACACACCTGTGAACTTCCTCAAATTCTCATCTTTTTATCCATACTTCCACTAACCCTGCTCCTTTCACAATTTGATGCCTTTCCCTGATAGTCACCCATCCATTGGGTGAACATATGCCTTTAGTAGGCCTTGTTGCTTTGCCTGTTATAGAAGAGAACACAATAAACAAGAGAGAGAGAAAGAGAATTGGAGCTGGTCCGCCACAGATGACACAGCTGAAAATTGCACAGGAGGAAGCATTGAAGATCGGTGGAATCTCGGTGCCTCTGAGAGGAGATCTCCATTGGAGTTATATTTTGGCACCTCCTAGCTACTTAGTGGTGGGAGTAAATATCAGAAATCCACATACTGACTTGATTTCAGCAGCGACCAGTATGATCATCTTCACAGAGATGAGCTGCATATCTTTTTTCTCTGTCAGAGCCTTCATGTATATAACAGAAGTTGGTGCGCATCCTGGATGGCAACTCCTCAAAGGAGCTGATTTCTTCTGAGGATAAACCAACACATGATTCACACTTACCCAGCACCAGTGCTGATATTCACACATGTCAAGGTTCAATTAGTTAATTTGGAATTCACCTGGTGACTCACAGTTCAGGAGTAAACACAAACAGGTAGTGACCTTTTCAGATAGCCCTCAATAAGCTTTGTTTAACTGGGCACAGATATTCAACGCAAGAGCTAATGATTAAAATGATAATCATTGAGGGGCAATATCTGCAACATATTGGTAGGTGTTCCAAGCACACTCGCTATGATTGTAAAAAGAATGAAGGAGACCAAAACAAGCATTTGTGAATTCAGTGCGGGAGGCACTTAACTAAATACACTAATGTATTCACTGTTAAAATTTAAATATACTTGAAATACACTGATTTAAATATTTGAATTGCTAACCTGCCTCTCTGGTGGAGGTTATACGTGTATAGCCAAATGTGCATATTAAACCCAGAAAACTCGCCTTGGAGCTGGCTTCCAACATATGAAGTTTTCTCCGTGAATTTAATCCATCCCATCCCACCCCATCCACACCTAAACCCACCCACTCCTCAATGGGAAAATTCTCTTCCATGTCTCTGAATTGCTCTCCTTGCACATCCCAGTCAGAATGAACACCAAACCAGACTTTCGACCAAACTCTGCAAATTTGTAGCTGTCCAGTAACTCCGCTGGGCATCCTTTGGGCAGAATGGTAGCACAGTGGTTCACTGCTTCACAGCCCCAGGGTCCCAGGTTTTATTCCCGGCTTGGGTCACTGTCTGTGCAGAGTCTGCACGTTCTACCCATGTCTACGTGGGTTTCCTCCAGGTGCTCCGGTTTCCTCCCACAGTCCAAAGATGTGCGGGTTAGGTGGATTAGCCATACTAAATTGCCCTGAGTGTCCAAAAAGGTTAAGTGGGGTTACTGGGTTATGGGGATAGGGTGGAGGCATGGGCTTGAGTAGGGTTCTCTTTCCAGGGGCTGGTGCAGACTCGATGGGCCAAATGGCCTCCTTCAACACAGCAAATTCTATGATTCTATGAAATGGCAAGAAGAGCCATTTTTTCAAAAAAAATCAAAACTTCAATATCTCCAAGAGGCACAATGTTGGTCGTTAATAATAATGAAAAACAAGACAGATACTTTTATAGACTTCGATGCAACATTATTTTAGTGATACTCATAAACAAACTTGAGTTAATATCAGTGAAAGAAGACATGTGATTCTCAACATTTTAAAGATTTTGACAAGAAGTTGCTAATTGAATTATGCTTTCTTGCAAGTAAAATGGTAATAAAATTTTAAAACAATGAAACAAGCCATTTAATTGACATCAACTCCTTCCTTCAAAGAACAAGAACTTAATTTGATGCAATTTCTGCTGTTGGGCTTCTTTGGGGACTCGATCAATATCTGGGCAGTATGCTATTGTTTTCATTCTTCAATTGGCTTCTCAACTTGCTTTTTATTAAATTCATACTTGAAGACATTTGCTCCCACTGGAGCTGAATCCATATCCTCCATGTGCTGTCTGATATTATCTGAGGGCATTTTCATTGCTCTGTCTCTCTGTCTTCATGAAAAATTTGTATCTTTAATTTTTTGAATAATGTTATTATTGTTTTTAAAATCACTGGAAAACAGCTCCGAGGCTTTGATAAAGTACTCTTTTACAGATTCACCACCAGTAAACATTTTCCTCATTTCACGATACTTTGAACTGCCACAAAGATTGTAAATAGTTTCAATACCTATTGATTTCACCCACCTGGCGAACATGTTCTTAGATTTCTCTGTCTTGTACTTCAGCTGCTTTTTGACTCCTCCATCTGAATCATTTTCAGCTAAGGCACTGCTTTTTTAATGAAATGTGTGGTGAATGTATAATTACTGATAATTCACCAGTGCACTGTATTATGTTATGTTATGTTATTAACCCTGTGGGCTCCACCTAGGGCCATTGTGTGGCTTCACCCACAGGGGGATATGTTGGGGCATGTACGGGCTCCGCCCATGGCTCCACCCCTTTAGAGGAAGTATAAGAGCAGCTGACCTGCGGGGCCGCCTTCAGTATTCTACCGGTCGCAGGCAGGCACAGTTCTAAGCTGATTAAAACCACGGTTTACTTTTCCACGTGTGTTCGAGTGAATTGAAGGTCACATCAATTTAATCAGCTTAAAATACTACGATGGAATCAGCCCTCAAACCTGACAGACTGGAACTCGATCCACAGACCGCGGAGGCGAAAGAATTCTTTTCACATTGGCTTCGATGCTTCCAGGCCTATCTCGCTGCGTCATCTACGCCATCCGTCACTGATGAACAGAAGCTGAGCCTCCTCCACGCACGGGTGAGCCATCGCATTTCTGTCCAGCTCGACGAAGCCGCTTCCTGTACAGAGGCCCTCGCACTACTCGAACGCCTCTATGTGCGGCCTGTGAACGAGGTCTATGCGCGACACGTCTTCACCACTCGCCGCCAGCGCCCCGGGGAGTCGCTAGATGATTACCTACGCGACCTCAAAGCCCTCGCGTGCAACTGTAACTACCAGGCCGTTACGGCCACTCAGCACATGGAGCTCGCCGTCAGAGAAGTTTACGTGGCGGGGGTCCGATCGAACTATGTGACACAGCGCCTGCTCGATAAAGGGGCCCAGGACCTGGACGACACGGTGAAACTGGCTACCTCTCTGGAGCCGCTTTTCAGAGCCTTACTGCGTTCCCGGCTGACCACTCGACCCCCTCGTGGGCCCCCGACCAGAGGCTACCCCAGGCCTGTGCCATCCGGCTGCCCGCCCATCATGGGGGGCTGCCCTGCTATTTTTGCGGCCAGTCCCAACACCCCCAACAGCACTGCCCAGCCTGCAATGCAAACTGCAGCAGCTGCGGGCGAAAAGGACACTTCGCCAAGGTCTGCCTGGCCAGGTATAAGAACTCGAACTCACAGACCCGATCCACAGACTCACTGGCCCGCAGACCCCGCAAGGTGGCAGCGTGTCTGCCGACTCCGCCTCCGCACAGCACGTGCGACTTATGGGGGCCGCCATCTTGGCCATCCTCCCCCACGCGGCCGGCCACGTGCGATCCATGGGGACCGCCATTTTGGACGCCATCTGCTACGCCGCTTGACGCATACGACCTACACGGACAGCCATCGTGGGGCCACCCCAGCACCTCCGATCACGCCGCTGGCTACCCACAACTCAGCGCGGTCACCCTGGACCAGTCGCGACCTAAGCACCTCCGGAGCTCCATGATGGCCGTCCGGGTTAACGGGTACGAGACACCTTGCTTCTTCGACTCCGGGAGCACAGAGAGCTTCATTCACCTGGACATGGTAAGATGCTGCTCGCTCCCAATATTCCCGATGCAACAAACCATCTCCCTCGCCTCTGGGTCGCACTCGGTGCAAATCCAAGGGTGCACTACTGCAACCCTAGTGATACAGGGCGCTGAGTACGCTAATTTTCAACTATATGTGGTCCCAGACCTCTGCGCTCCACTCCTTTTGGGACTCGACTTCCAGTGCAACCTCGGAGCCTCACTCTTAAGTTCGGGGGGCCCCTGCCCCCGCTCACCATATGCAGCCTCGCGACCCTAAAAATCGACCCCCCCCCCCACACTTCGCAAACCACACCACCGATTGCAAGCCAGTAGCCACCAGAAGCAGGCGGTATAGCATGCAGGACAGGACGTTCATTAGGTCCGAGGTCCAGCGTCTCTTGTGGGAGGGGGGTCATAGAGGCCAGCAATAGCCCCTGGAGAGCTCATGTGGTGGTCGTCAAGACCGGGGAAAAGTTCCGGATGGTGGTTGATTACAGCCAGACCATTAACAGGTTTACACAACTTGATGCGTACCCCCTTCCCCGGATTGCAGACATGGTAAATCAGATTGCGCACTACCGCGTGTTCTCCACGGTGGATCTGAAGTCTGCACACCACCAGCTTCCAATTCTCCCGGAGGACCGCCACTACACGGCGTTTGAGGCAGACGGCCGCCTTTTCCATTTCCTCCGGGTCCCCTTTGGCGTTACGAACGGGGTTTTGGTGTTCCAACGAGCGATGGAAACCATCTGACCTCTAAATTGAGAGGCCAGAGGTCCTGGGAATGTTGGCCAACATCACCTAGGAAATGTGTTGTGGTTTTAAGTGTTTTGTCGTGTCGTTATTTGCCCTGTTGTTGGAAATTCTGTCTGAGCAGAAATGCTGGAAATGTCCTGTGCCTGCTGAAGCTGAAGCTGAAGGACCATCCTGCTGTTTGTGCTGTTATCTCATGCCACAGTGCAGACATTTCAAAATGGTGGCACGTCAGTTTCCTGTGTTCTGTACCGTTTTGGTGGCCCTCAGTGCTGGCAGAGTTACCTAGTTTGGACTTGGAGTTACTGAGTTTGGGCCCGGAGTGGTCAGGGGTAAGTGATGAGCCCTCTCTGAGGCCTGGGAGACATGGTTCACGTCCGGCCCCACAAAAGAAGGGACCTGGACTGGTTGTGGAAATGTTGCCTGACACGCCTTCCAGCAGCAATCTCTGGATTAGGTCTTTGAGGTTTGAAAATTGGTGGGATAGGCTTAGTCACTGTTCCTGAGCACTACCATTGCCCTCAATCTACAGTGACTGTTGTCAAGATGCTTGATTCCCTAATTCCAAATAAAGCGTCATTATCATACCTCTGTTTCACACAAACATAATATCATACATGTTCAACAAAATAACTTGTTAAATCTTACACAAGTAAACTTCTCATCTTATTTCACAACTACATACATCAAAATGTGTCATTACATTGATTTAACCAAAACAAAGGCAATAAATGTAACAGCATAACCAAAATCATAGCATTATCACAACTCAAACTTTGTGTTTCTTTTTCTGCTTATTCCCAGTCTATGACTGAAGAAAAAAAATCTACAGTCCAATCGTACTTTTCATTAACTGTAGAAGCATATTTTCCGAACTCAAATGCGATATATTTTAATTTTGATTCAGCAAAGTCAAAATGGCATTTTTGTGCATTAACATGTCATTTCCTCTTTGGTCAAAATCTCTTTTAGCCATTTCAAGGATGTTAATAAGATGCTTCTTACGTTCACTCAAAAGAGTTCCTGCTTTCACGGTCCTGCTTAGTTTGTTAAACTTTTTAATGATTTTGTTGGTGCTCCAAATTCAATTTTGGACAATTCTTTTCCACGTCTTTTTGCATCTTCAATTACCTTCTGCCTCTAAAGTTTTATAGTTTGTTCTAACCCTTCAACTCTTCCACATAATTTGTAAACTACGTCAGTCTCGTCCTCGACATGTTTTGAATGTTCTTTTGCAAACTGTCTACTTGCCTGTATTGCAGCTGCTGCATCTTGTATTAGGACTGGCAAGCATTTTTAAATCAGTGTCTGTGGTCATTGACCGAGAAAGATCATTTTGCAATTTCAGTCCTTTTTATTGACTCTTGTAATGTCCATTTTCATTTGTTTTCACTCATTATTGAGATTGATACAGCAATAATGTTACTTGGATCAGTTTTCTGCTTAGCTGGATCACAATTCTACAATGAGTTTATATTCACAGGAACAACTTCAATATTGTTACATTCCTTAAAACCCATCTTCCCCAAACCCCAGTTTGCGCCCAAATTCAAGAATCTCATTGTTCTTTTCATGACAAAGTTCTCACAGTTTGTTAGTTTTGGTTTTTGATTCTACATTTGCCCTATTAAGCTGATTTGCCAGCAATTCCTTTTCCTGTTCAAAGCGTTTTCCATGATATTTCATAGAGACTGTTGATGGCTGAAGTTCATCGACGTTTAATTGTAGATGGACCTTTGTTAAGTTTGATTTTGCAAGTTTCTCATTGAGACAGTTTGAGTGCTCAGTCAAGTGTCCCACTGTCCATCACTGATTCAAAGTAATATTGGAAAATCTGGGTGATTTATTCCAGCCATTTCTCTCTTCAGTAGTATACTTTCCTGCTTTCATCAAGGGTGCACTTCCCCTCAAAGAGGTACTGATTGCATTTAAATGGCATCAGAGATACCCAATTTCTGCCTTCCCTAACCAACATAGGTGCACAATCAATGTTTTCTCACAAGTCACACTGGTTGCGCATTTATGTTAATAAGCATAAACTTAACATGCCAACAGAAAGTTGAAGTATACGCCTCCTTGTTCCTTCTGCACCAGTTTGCAGGCACAATTACGGGCTTGATTTTATGACCTATCACCACCACCACCATTAACCTCCCCCCCACCCCCCAGACCCCCACACATACCCTCCCACTGGGTGTATTCTTGGTGATGGGAGGTGGGGAGGTGGGGGGGGGGGGGGGGGATGGGGGAAGGTAGGGAGTGGGGGGGATGGGGGGAGGTGGGGAGTGGGGGGAGTGGGGGGGGGGGGGGAGTCATAAAAACTGTTGGGTGCATTTCGGCTCACCCGGACCTGTTCCCCATAATATGAGAGATGGATATAACAAAGAACTGTACAGCACAGGCACAGGCCCTTTGACCCTCCATGCCTGTGCCTGTCATGATACCAACCTTTGCCAAAACCCTCAGCACTTCCTTGTGCCATATCCCTCTATACCCACCCTATCCATGTGTCTGTCAAAATGCCTTTTGAATGCTGTTAATGTATCTGCTTCCACAACCTCCCCTGGCAACGCATTCCAGGCACTCACCACCCTCTGCATAAAAATCTTGCCTCACACATCTCCTCTAAAATTTGCCCCATCAATCTTAAACCTATGCCCCATGGTGACTGAACCTTCCACCCTGGGAAAGAGTGCCTGCCCATCGACTCTATCCATGTCCCTCATAATCTTGTAGACCTCCATCAATTCACCCCGCAACCTCCGTCTTTCTAATGAAAACAG
Source organism: Scyliorhinus torazame (assembly GCF_047496885.1). Taxonomy (NCBI): domain Eukaryota; kingdom Metazoa; phylum Chordata; class Chondrichthyes; order Carcharhiniformes; family Scyliorhinidae; genus Scyliorhinus; species Scyliorhinus torazame. Next base: position 83,856,077 of record NC_092715.1, on the reverse strand, counting down.
TCCAAGTCGATTCAGCCTCTCCGCATAGCTAACACCCTCCAGACCAGGCAACATCCTGGTAAACCTCCTCTGCACCCTCTCTAAAACCTCCATGTCCTTCTGGTAGTGTAGCGACCAGAATTGTGTGCAATATTCCAAGTGCGGCCTTACCAAGGTTCTATACAATTGTAGCATGACTTGCCAGTTTTTATACTCAATGCCCCGTCCAATGAAGGCAAGTGTGGTAGTATGTATTGGGGGTCATGTGGGACTGGAAGCCCTAATGTCATTGGCTGACAGATCCCGGGTCCTGGTTGGCCGTTGACCTCATACTCCGCCCTGAAGGCGAAGTATAAGAAGCCGGTGCCTTCCCCCGCATGCCAGTTTACTATCGGGCTGCTGGGGAACAGACACGCTTAATAAAGCCTCATCGACTTCACTCTGTTTGTCTCACGGAGTCTTTGTGCGCCACAGCAAGCATTCCGTTTGCTTTCTTGATTGCTTGTCCACTTGTTGCCACCTTCAAAGATCTGTGGACCTGCACGCCCAGATCTCTCTGACTTTCTATATTCCTAAGAGTTTTACCATTTGCGGTATATTTCACCTCTATGTTAGCCCTACCACTCATTACCTCACATTTGTCCGGATTAAACTCCATTTGCCATTTATCTGCCCAAGTCTCCAACCTATCTATGTCCTGCTGTATCTTTTGACAATGCTCAACACTATCTGCCACTCCACCAACCTTGGTGACATCCGTGAACTTACTAATCAGACCGGCTATATTTTCCTCCAAATCGTTTATATCTTTCCCACTAGCCTATTGAGGCCCTTAACTGCCCACTAATTGGTCATTAAAGGATTCAATCCACCTCTGCTGCCACAAAATGCTGGGAAATTGTGCTCTGGCCTGACTACCAAGAGCTTTTAAAGTGGCTTCTTTTAAAAGGCAGGTAGATGAGGTTATTCATCAGCGTGCTCTCTGCACATCTGAGATACCCCTTCCAAGATGTCATCCTAATCTTTCAGTTCCTTGTCACCTAACCTCCAGACACTGGCTCCCTCCACACCCACAATCGCCAAGACTTATGTATCTCTGGTGGTCATTGCACTTCTGCCTGCACCTCCTTGCTGTCCCCGCTGCACCCACCACTGAATTCATAAAATCATAGAATCCCTACAGTGCAGAAGGAGGCCATTCCGTCCATCCAGTCTACACCGACCGACTGAAAGAACACCCACCCATGCCCAGTCCCCCAACCTGTCCCCATAACCCACCTAGAGGCAATTTAGCAAAGCACATCTTTGCGTTTTGGGAGCCCCAGGAGGAAACCCAGGGGAAGAATGTGCAAACTCCACACAGTCACCCGAGTTTGGAATCGAACCCGGGTCTCCGGCGCTGTGAGGCAGTGGTGCTAACCATTGTGCCACCTCGCTGATGCTGCCGGGACTGCGAGAGCTGCTGGCCATCAGATTAGATGGCAACTTTTACAGTTGGGACATCCATTCAACGCCAATAGTCCAACTTTGAGCCAATGTAGCCTGCCAGCACCGTGTTATCATTACGGGAAGGCTTTTTAAAAGCTGGCCTGTTTTGGACCGTCTCTCCTCCCCATCCCACAAATCTCACCACCCCCCTCCCTAATATTTAGCCCTATATTTCTAGGTCACAAACTCTGTTTTCATCTATCTAATGATAAACTTGCATTTGTTTCCTGCTTTAATAACCCAGTTATTAACAAACTGCAGGTACATTTTTACATGGAAGACTCCAATTTATCTAGGAATATCGTTCCCAGCAATCTGAAACAGATGGAGCAGGACGATGTAGGATGGGCAACAAAACTAGATTCAGGGGTGTGCTCAGGCAAAACCTCAAACTATACAATGTCAATTCATAAAGCTGCATAAAATTCACAATGAATCACATGAGTTGCATTGTGACCATCAGCACAATCAGCTTCCAAGTAAGAGACAACACCAGAGCCCTGTTTACCTCAATTGGGTTGTATAAGTCTGTGAAACATGCAGAAGAGCCCGATAGGGATGTGTATAACTTCATTGTGATGTTCATCTATCCAGTCATTAGGGGGAAGAAATTCATTATTGCCTCCTCTAAATAATTGGGGTAAGCAGCCAGTGCAATATTGCAACTTCACAGGCACTCCACCATTCTGCAAATTCAGACTTTGGGCCACCTGCTTTTGTGGCAGTGAGACAGAGGTTAATCGTGGAATGAAGACTGGGAAAAGGGACCAATTGTTGGCTGACAACGTCCCTCAAAAGAACTGTGACGGTAGAAGCAACATGCCTGGCTCCAAAACAAAACTACTATTTTTTCACTGGCATCTGAGTTTGGTGAGTAGGGCAGGTTTAACTGCTCGTCGTAAACTAATTTCAGTGTGGAAACACCAAAAATGTGCGTGAAGGATATATATTCGCATTCCTTCATTGTTGCTCTGTCAAAATCCTGGAACTTGTTACATAACAGTGCTATCAGAGTACCTTCATCATAAGGACTGCAGAAGTTCAAGAAGGCAGCTTACCAGCACCTTCTCAAGGGCAATAAGGGATGAGCAATTAATACTGTCCTCACCAATGATGCCCTGTGAATAAAACATAATCTAGTAATCTGGCTGCTGTTAAAATATGGCTGTGTGTAAGCCAAATCTAGATCTATGGAGCTGCGAGAACATCTTCTTCAGCGATCACTCGCTAACTAGTATGATTGTCCACCTAAGAAACTCCGTGTTATTGGCCATGGGTTCTGTGGATCCTTGTGGGCTGATGAGCCCAATCCCAGAGCTGCATCTTTGACCGCACTCCTTGGCAGGAGTTTCTGGGAGGTGGGGTTTGTCCTTGCTCTCTAGATCGCTGGTGTTCCTTTCTGAGCCTTCTCTGGCCGTCAGATGCTCTCAAAGAATTATGTCCCTTCAATCAGGTGGTTGCTCCAAGTGGGTCTCTTTTGAACAAGGGTCACCCAGACATTGACGTTGATGTTGCATTTCTTGAAGTAAGACTTTAGGGTGTCTTTAAAGTGCTTCCTTTATCCTCCTCTTGTTTGAAGCCTTCCTTGAGCTGAGACAAGAATATTTGCTTTGGCAGTCAGGACTCAGATCATAAGCACATGGCTGGCCCAGCAGAGTTGGTTTTGGATGATCATGGCCTCGATACTGGTGCTCCTCGTTCCTTCAAGGACACTGATATTAGTACACTTGTCCTCCCAGCTGATGCAGAGAATACGTCTCAGGCAGCGTTAATTGGATCTCCCCAGGGCCTTGATGTGGCATCTGTATGTAGACTAAGTTTCTGAGTCGTACAGAAGTTTGGAGGACAACCGCCTTCTACACGGGCAGCACGATAGCACAAGTGGCTAGCACTGTGGCTTCACAGTGCCAGGGTCCCAGGTTCAATTCCCCGCTGGGTCACTGTCTGTGCGGAGTCTGCACGCTCTCCCCGTGTCTGCGTAGATTTCCTCCGGGTGCTCCGGTTTCCTCCCACAGTCCAAAGACGTGCAGGTTAGGTGGATTGGCCGTGCTAAATTGCGCTTGGTGTCCAAAAAGGTTAGGAGGGGTTATTAGGTTACGGGGATAGGGTGGAAGTGAGGGGTTAAGTGGGTCGGTGCAGACTGATCGGCCGAATGGTCTCCTTCTGCGCTGTATGTTCTATGTTCTATGTACACGAGGATCTTGGTTTCAGGACGGATGTCGCAGTCATCAAAGACTCTCGTCCTTAGGCATCCAAAGGTGATGCTCGAGGATTGCATCGATGTTGGATCTCCGCAGCAATGTCAGCCTTAGAGGAGAGGTGGCTCCCCAGGTATGGGAAATGTTCCACGTTTGGTAGGGCTTCTCATTTGATCTTGATTAAGGGAGAGGTTGGGTCTTGCCCTGGGAGGGTTAGTAAAGGACTTGAGTCTTCTTGAGGTTGAGGCTGAGACCGATTCTTTGGTATGCTTCTGCGAATGTGCCAAGCATGGCTTCGAGATTCTCTTCTGAGAGAGTGGAGATGGCAATGTCATTCGCATACTGAAGTTCCACGAGCAATGTCAGTGTCGTTTCCTTCTTGGGTTTCAACTGGTTGAGGTTAAAAAGTTTTTTGTCCACCCTGTAGGCCAGCGTTTTTCAAACTTTTTTTCCGGGGTCCCATTTTTACCAACCGGCCAACCTTCGGGACCCAAGCCGGCCGACCTTCAGGACCCAACCCGGCCGACTTCGTGGCGCACGCCGGCCGACCTTTACGCCCCACGCCAGCTGACCTGCGCGACCCACCATTTTCTCTTACCTTGTTTACTGCTGCCAAAAATGGAGGAAATGGTTTTAGGTCCCTTTGGCCCTCGTACATGCTCCTCCAATGGAACCTGTTGAATGAAGGTGAAGCCTTCCGGTGTTGGAAAGTATGGAGTCTCCATCTGTCCAAAGTTCTGCACTTTTTTCTGTAAAATTTTATCAAATAAAACCCCCCTGAACTTGTAAAAAAAAAATGAATAAAATAAATGAAAAAAAGAAAATGCATAATATAAATGAATAAAATAAAATGAATAGACCCCCCCCCCCCCGAACTTGTAAAAAAAAGGCTGCGACCGTATAATGATCGGGCATACATGCGCAGTGCGGCCGCATTTTATTTCCATGTTCATGGCCATTTTGAAGGCCGCTTGCAGCCGGTGTTAAGACCATAAGGCCATAAGACATAGGAGCGGAAGTAAGGCCATTCGGCCCATCGAGTCCACTCCGCCATTCAATCATGGCTGATTTCAACTCCATTTACCCGCTCTCTCTCCATAGCCCTTAATTCCTCGAGAAATCAAGAATTTATCAACTTCTGTCTTAAAGACACTCAACGTCCCGGCCTCCACCGCCCTCTGTGGCAATGAATTTCACAGACCCACCACTCTCTGGCTGAAGAAATTTCTCCTCATCTCTGTTCTAAATTGACTCCCTTTTATTCTAAGGCTGTGCCCCCGGGTCCTAGTCTCCCCTGCCAATGTTATGAAAGGCCAGCTGCTGCGGCTGTTGCGCACAGATTTGCGTGATCGGGAGTGCCGTAAAGGACGGCTCCGTAATCCTCCCGACACCCGCCCACAACCCACCTGCGGGTCGTGCCCGTGAGTTTGACAATGCCTGCTGTAGACGATGTCCACTCTACTGGGAAGCTTCCCGTTGACAAAGTGAAAGATGGTGGCGATGCAGATGAAGAAAAGGTGGGGCAATGACACATCCCTGCTTGACTCCTGTCTTGACCTCAAAGGTTTCTGTCTTATTTCCGCTGGTGAGGACTGTCGACGACATCTTGTTGTGGAGGGGTCGGAGGATATTAATGAATTTCTATGAACAGCCGGCCTTTGACAAGGTCTTTCATAGCACTTCCCGATTGACTAAGTCAAAAGTCTTGGTCAGATCGATGAAGGCCATGTGGAATGATTGATGTTGCTCCTGGCATTTCTCTTCAAGTTGCAGAGTAGTGAAAATCATGTCCACTGCTCCACAGTTTGGTCGGAGGCCACACTGGCTTTCCGGAAGAATTTCTTCAGAGATTAGGAGAAGCCAGCTAGTGAGGGTTTAGGAGATGATCTTTTTGGCGATGGAGAATAGGGAGATTCCTCAGCAGCTCGCAGTCCGCATTCTCTCCTTTCTTGAAGATGACGACATCCCTGAGGTCAGCAGGGATTTCTTCTCTATCCCAGGTTTTCAGTAACTGCTGATGGAGATGACCTCTTTGCCTCCAAGTTTGAAAATCTCCGCTGGGATTCCTTCCACCCTTGCGGCTTTTCCATTCTTTGGTTTCAAGTTCAAGAAGACAGATCACCAGCACTTTCCCAAGGACAATAAGGGAGAGCAATTAATGCTGCCCTCGCCAAAGATGCCTTCTGTATTAAAAAAAACTGATACTCTGACTGCTGTTAAAATATGGCTGCACGTAAACCCAATCTAGACCTATGGAGCTGCGAGAACCTGCTCTCAGATGATAGATTACAGTAACAGTAATAGCCTTTTTTTTAAAAGCTTTCATCTTTCAACTATACTTATCGTGTTTAGAAATGTGTATCCACATGTCTACAACACTGATAACCAAATCTAGGACTGACAAAGAACAGAATTGACTAATCAGATTCATCAGCACATTCTCTAACAGAAATGCACTGCTAGGCCATTGGAGCACTGCACTGATATTTTCCTCAGACCCAACAGGAGTTGCACTTCTTCTGATCCTTGGCATTATATTAAAACTTTCTTTTTAGTCTTACACATTTGTAAAGCTTGGGGAGGCCCTCCGGAGTGGCCTGGTACGTGATCGAGACCCACCAATCGGCGGGCCGGCCTCTTTGTATACCAAAATCTAACATTTTGTCATTGGTTGCATTAAAATGGTGCTGACATGAAAAAAGGTGGGGTGGGATGTGGAATTTAAGACCTCAAAACAGGTGGGTTTGGAGTAGGTGGACTGTTCAAATATAAATAAAACCTAACCGTGAACTCTAATTGCCCCATATCTGGTCTCCCCCGGCCTCCCAGCCTTTCCTCCCTTTCTTCCCTCCTCCACCACAACCTTACAGGCCTGTCCACCTGCAAACTGAGTGTCCTCTCAATTTGGCTGGTTTAAAACAGGCAAAAAGAGGTAAAAAAAACAAAGGTTAATCAGGTCCTGCCATGGAATTTGGCAAAACCTGAGGCCCAAATGCCCCCCTTTCCCCACTTCCATCCTGCGTCTCTATAAATATCAGTTGCAATATTAAAATAATGGTCTCCACATGCTTTAAGCAGATAAGGGTTTATCTCTTTGTTATTCAAAGATGTTCTTTGAGCCTTTTAGCTGCATGATAAAAGAAAAGGCGATGAGTAATATCATTTCCCAATTGATCACAGCTTGTCTGCTTAGCAAGAGGCACAGGGTTGAAAACTGAACAATTATGCCTTGAGCACATTGGCTTGTTTGGCTGAGAGAAATCAATAAATAATGACTAAGTATTAGCACGCACTCAGTACTCACAGACAGAGCATTAAACCATCTCTTCTTTTAAAAAAGGAAATCAATACCGATTTGCATCACAATCCAGACTCTGAATGATTTGAATTTTGTCGAAAAAGTACCTTGTTCCACGACGGTAAACATGAGTTGTACATAAACAGTAACATTACCAAGGTATTGTTATGGGCGAGGCGTTTTCAGAATCCCAAAATGTATCATGGAGTTCAACCAACCTCTCCCTTTAATGGATTTGTTGCTTTTCCTAGCACACGGCTTTTCCTCTAGGTGTGGGATTACAATTATGGACACGTGGGTTTTTAAACACAAAACACTGTTTATTCCATGAACTCAACTTAACATCTTCAATAAACATTGGATCTCTTAACACCCCTTACTTCAAAGATATCTCAGAAAATATTGCAACAGTAAATAACTCCTTAAAATGTTCCTTCAAACTTCCAAGAGACTTAACACCTTTAAACAGTATCACATCAGGTTAAAGGATATATATTTTTTCGGTAGAATGGCAGAGATATATTAGCTTGGTTGATTTCAACTCCAGCACCTTGTTTTCTTTCTGCAGCTCTCTGGACACACACAGACACACACAAGCTGTTTTTTCAAAACTGCAAAACTAAACTGCAAAACTGAAACTTCAAAATGGCTGAACTGAGCTGAGCTCCACCCACTCTATGACATCACTGTTTTCTTAAAGGTACATTGCTTAAACATCCAGTTCTTAAAGATACTCTCACATGACAAAGGTAAGAAGGAAGATAATAGATGATACACTGGGGTGAAGGGCCAAAACTTTGTAACTTTAAAGGAAAAACATTGCGCATTTAGAAAAATCTATGAGCAAATAAATGCAAGAATCAATTAAAGGAATGATAGTTAAACACATACTCACAAATTTTGGGCAACCTAAAACAGCAATTTCTGGAATTGCATGGTAATTAAGTTAGCATCTTAATGAGAAAGAAGGTATAACATTTTAAGTCAAGGGACCCATCATCAGAACACCAATGATTTGTCCCTGAAATACTACGTTTTGGGCGGAATTCCCCCCCCCCCCCGCCGGGTGGGAGAATTGCCGAGGCGCCGCGCGAATCGCGCCACGCCGCCCGACCCCCGCACATGATTCTCCCACCCCCCCGAATCCAGCGGGCCGCGAATTGCGCTGGGCCGCTCGGAGAATCGCCGCAAGCAGCGAGCAGCGATTCTCCAGCCCGAATGGGCCGAGCGGCTGGTGGAAAAAATGACAGTCCCGCCTACGCCGTTCTAACCTGCTGTCGGGCTGGACGGACCTGGGGCTTCAAGGGCCGGGAGCGGCCTGTGGGGAGGGAGGGGGGTTCCAACCCCGGGGAGGCCCTCCGGAGTGGCCTGGTACATAATCGAGACCCACCGATCGGCGGGCCGGCCTCTCTGTGGGCGGGCCTCCTTTCTTCCGCCGGCGAGCCTGGATCTATGCGCCAATTTTGTGCGGGCTGGCCTGGGGTAGGACGGCCACGGCGCATGCGCTAGTTGCCGCCGGACCAACTGCGCATGCGCCGGACTCAAGGCACCGCATCTTTTACGGGTCTCTGATGCCGCGCTGAAGCCCCGCCCCCGTAAATCACGCAACACCTCTGCTAGCCCCACAGAGGGGGGAGGATAGGGGTCTGGGAACGGGCGCCGACGCAGGAGTAAAACACTCCGGTTTTTACTCCGGTGTCGGCACTTAGACTCCCGTTGGGAGAATCCCGCCCTTTGTCTTTCAGGTACTGAACAACTTACTGTCTGTTATCAGCCTTTTGTGTTCTTGAGTGGGGTTCTCCCCTACGCGGAGAGGCGGGGGGTCCCGGCGTGACGGAGTGGCGGTAACCACTCTGGCGTCAGGCTGCTCCAAAGGTGCGGAATCCTCCGCAACCTCAGGGGCTAGGCCCACCCCGGAGTAGTTTGCGCCCCGCCGGCCGGAGGGAAAGGGGTTTGGTGCCATGCCGACCGATGCCGAAGGGCCTCCGCCAGCCGGCGGGAGTCGGCGCATGCGTGGGAGCGCCAGCGTGTGCTGGCATCATCTCCGTGCATGGGCAGAGGGATTCGCTTCCGCACCAGGAATGGAGGAGGACCGCAGCCTCCGGTGCGGAAGGATAGACTGCCCCCACGGCACAGGCCCTGATTGCGGGCCTGGCCACCGTGGGGGTACCTCCCGGGACCAGATCCCCCTGCGCCCCCCTAAGGACCCCGGAGGCCTCCCGCGCCACCAGGTCCCACCGGTAAGGGACCTACTCTAATTTACGCTGGCGGGACTGACAATGAACGGGCGGGACTTCGGCCCACCACGGGCCGGAGAGTTCAATCAGCCCCGGGGTCCATTGAGTTGCGCCTGTCCCCGCCATTCTCCGAGGCGGGCGGCGCAACTCACGCCGGGGCAATTTCTGGGGGGCGGGAGTATTTGGAGGATGGCGGGGGCGGGATTCACGTCGACCCCTGACGATTCTCCAACCCGGAGGGGGGGGGGGGGGGGGTGGGGGCGGAGTCGGAGGATCCCACGCCTTGTCTCAATAGAGTTCTTTATTTTTGTCACAAACTTCAAAGACAGCAACGACCCCTGATCCAAACTGAGCTGAAACTGTACACACAGTCTGGTCAGGTGCCAAAAACAGCAAATACAGGGTGACCAAAGCAGGTCTAACAGCAGCTGTGGAGGGAGAAGGAAGCTAACATTTTGAGTGTGGGTGACTCTTTGTAAAAGCTGGAGAGATCTGGGAATAGGGTCAGATTTATACTGCTGTGTGGGGGAGGGAGTGGGTGGAGCGGGGGGGCTGGTTAGGGAGCCGGCATTAGGTAGAGATTGACAAAGATGTGGACAGAAAGACAAGGGGAATGTAAATAGGGGTGATTGGCCAGGATTCTCCGACCCCGCGCCGGGTCAGAGAATCGCAGGTGGGGGCGTGAGAATTGCGCCATGCCGCCCTGATGCCGGCTCGCCGATTCTCCGGCGGCGATTTTCGGGCGCACCGGTCGGGAGCCGTTGAAAGCACTCCCCCCGGCGATTCTCCGGGCCTCGACGGGCCGAGTGCGGCCGAGTCCCACCCGTCGGGACCTCGGAGTTCTGTCTCCGGGGACCGTCCTGGTGGGGGGTGGGGGATCCGATCCCGGGGGGGGCATCCACGGTGGTGAGGCCCACGATCGGGTCCTACTGGTCGGCGGGTGGACCAGTTCCATGGGGGCCTATATTCCTCTGTGCCAGGCCCCTGTAGGGCTCCGCCATATTTCCCCGGGGCCAGCGCGGAGATGGGAACCCACACGTATGCGCGAACTTGCGCCGGCCTTGGCGTGCATGCACGAACACGCGCCGGCTTTCGGGCGCCGGAGTCTCAGACACCACCCCAGCGCCGTACTAGCCCCCTAGGAAGGGGTGGATAGCTGCCCATTGAGGCCCGTTGACGCCAGAGTGGCTCTCGCCATGTTTCACGCCGGCGTCAGAACTTGCCCGCAGGATTGGAGAATCCCGGCCATTAAGTCTGAGAAGGGTGCTGATAGTGGTACATAAAGAGATTAAAATATGTTAATGGAAGAACAAAGGTGAGCAAGGTGTCAAAGGGCAATAAGGAAAAGGGAATAGATGGCCCAGTTCTCTCCCGCTTTGAGTGTTATCCAGACTCGAAACATTAGTTCCCTTTTCTCTCCACAAATGCTGTCAGACCTGCTGCGATTGTCCAGTATTTCCTGTTTTGGTTTCAGATTCCAGCATCCGCAGTAATTTGCTTTTGTCTCATCAGGTGATCTGCAAGGCAACGTTAATGAAAGAATACAAATGCAAAATGAAAATGTCAGCCGGAGGTTACTACCTTCAGCTAATTATTTTCCAAATCAGTGAGTCAGTGCCTTTATCCAAGCCTTCACACAAATGGAGGAGAAACCCCAGTCATGCAGTTAATTTGCACTTGTCCAGTGTGCTGGAAGGGTATGTTAATAGAGAAGTAGATATGAAAACAGTGAACTAAATAGGTTGAGCTATTACATATCATTTTATCTTATGAAGGTTAATCATGAAGTGCTCCGTTGGTTATATGGCTTGGGTTTATTCTGTAAGCAAATCGATGTTCAAACACAGCTTCCAGCCTCATGAAATATAAGATACAAAAGCTGAAATGTGAAAATGCATTTGAAAGGCAGATTTGGAAATAACCAGGAAATTAGCACAGTTGCCTCATTTTCTAAGTTAATTAGGGTTTATATTTGGAAATATTCAACTTCCTTGAAAACCTCATCCAGCGGTTACGATCTGCAGCTAATTATTTTCCAGAACAGTGAATCAGAGCTGGTAACCACACATTTTCTCAAATGGAAATCCCAGTGGTGCAGAACTATAAACATTTTTGGCTTTGCAGGATTATTAATATTTTAGAAATGTATAATTTTCCTGCGCATAACATATTATAAATGGATTGTATTTGCCTCAAATGTTCAAGTGCATCAGGTTAAAGTGCTTTAAAAGGTACCGAGGTCTGTTCTCCAGATAGCAGGCAGAAAATCACTTGGCGTAATATTCGAGGCCAGTGCATATTGCAGAGCCATTTTCAGTTGAAGTCAGGGTGTCATCAGTGGCAGCGCTGTGATATAAAAGACAGCATTAGTTAATTTTGGAGGTACAAAGTCGACTAATATTTTGCAGTGATATCTGTCACAATATGAATTCTTCTGGAAATCAGCATTCAGACATATTTATCCCAGTGTGTAACTTTTACTATGAAAAATAAGCCTTTTGTCCTCTGCAACTCATTGTCTTTCCCATTCTGCACAAAATATGCAGTAGAAAAAGACACAGAGATCAGACAGGTCAGAATTCCCATGTACTCTTGATGCCTCCTTGTGTGCCTGACCTGCCAAGAAACAAAAGGGGTTTGAGTGGAGATTTGCCGATTGGGTTTGGTTGATTGAGTGCTGTAAATTGTCCAAAAATAACCAGGGGTGTATTCACCCGAAAAATGACAAGTGGCTTTTTGGGTGGCATTCGCGGGGTGACATGCGTTGGCTATAATGGCGTGATCAAAATCGATATTGACCCACATTTAGTGTAAAAAATGAGCCCCCACATGAAACACACCATGCCTGAGTCCCCAGGTGTCTGATTCACCCGACCCACGGATCAGCTGCTCGCAGGTAACAAGGGTGAGCATCATTTAAACAGTTCCTCAGCACTCACTCCCAGTCAAGCCAAGAAAATGGCAGCGCAGAAGCCTGCTCCTTGATTACGGATGCCAACCTGGCCAGGCTTCTGGATCCCATGGAAGAGAGGAGGGGCACCCTGTACCCCCGAGGAGATCAGTGAAACAGCAGCAGGGTGACAAATGCCACTTGGGAGGCAGTGGCACCCTTCAACACAAACACCTCCCCCTCGGCCCAGGGCTGACCTGACTTGGCACCATCCAGCCCCCCAAAAACAGCTAAAGAGCTGGCCATTCACTTCAGGAAGCAAAGAACTGTACACACCCCTGTCTCCATCAATGGGGCCGAGGTGGAGATAGTTGACAACTTCAAATTCTTAGGTGCGCACATCACCAATAATCCGTCCCAGTCCATCCACGTCAACGCTACAACCAAGAAAGCACAACAGCGCCTATACTTTTTCATGAAACTAAATTCGGCATGTCCTCATGGACTCCTACCAATTTTTACAGATACATCATAGAAAGTGTCCTATCTGGCTGCATCACAGCTTGGTATGGCAACTGCTCGGCCCAAGACCGCAAGAAACTTCAGAGAGACGTGAACACCCTCGATTCCATCACACAAACCTACCTCCCATCCATTGACTCTGGCTACACCTCCCGCTGCCTTGGGAAAGTGGGCAGCAGAATCAAAGACCCCTCCCACCCACTTGTTCATTCTTTCAGCTTCTTCCATCGGCCAGGAGATACAAAAGTCTGAGGACACACATTAACAGATTCAAAAACAGCTTCTTCCCCATTGTTACCAGACTCCCTCTTATGGACTGATCTGATCTCTTCACACATCTTCTCTACTGAGTCCTATTACACTCCTGTATGCCTCACCCGATGCCTGTGTCTATGTACTTACATTGTGTATTTTATATTTGACCTATGTATTTTCTTGTCATGTACAAAGTGATCTGTCTGAGTTATACGCAGAACAATACTTTTCACTGTATCTCGGTACACGTGACAATAAACAAATCCAAATCCAAACACCCCCAGCCCCATTAAAGTGTCTTCCACCCCTCCCACTCCCCACCCCAATAGCACTTGGGAAACATCTATGGTGCCCTTGTGCTGCATGCTGGTAAATGGAGAGGGGCTACTCAGCTCTTCAATCCCGCACCGCCCCCCCAGTGTTCATGGCGCCAGGTCCCTGTATTTGTAGAGGAATGCTAAACAATGCCCACATGACTTCTCGTTGGGAGGACGACTCCTGGGAAGCCGCTGCATTCGACTTTAATCTCGCTATGCATTAACAATGAATGCAAATTAGGTGTGAACAGGTCATCGCCCTCTCTGGCAAGATCCTGATCACTTGATCAGGTGCTTGCCGGAGGATGGTAAAGAGGTTGGCGCCTGGCGCGAATACCATTTTTGGCCTCTCCCACTATTCACCTGACATAACGGATTGCCACCGGGTGCAACGCGGTGGGAAAATCGAGGCCTATATCTCTCTGTGCTTTTTGTTTTTCCAAGATTGGAGGTGGCAACAAACACTCTCCTGAAGCTAGAGGCAGCATCTTAAAAAATACTGAAATGAGGTTGGAAAATCCAATATGTAATTTTTTGATGCTCACAGCTGCAGATCCTGAATGTTGTTGACTCCAAGTATATTAAATGTCCAGTATTGCTTTGCAATTAAGAGTCTCACAAGAAATTCAACTTTCAAAATTATATTTGTAAGTTTTTGTTTTACATTCTCTTTGGCCACTTAGTAAATACCACAAAACTATCTGTCAGGTAGCCTTCCCTCGACCTCAGGATATGGCACAAGTTGGCAAACTTAGAATGTATGGAAACTCTAGAGAAAAAAATGAATAATTTACAAGATGCAAATTATTGAGTGGACATTGAAGTAGAGGGACAATTCTTCCGCAGAAGTTTAATTTACTGTGAATACACTGCTTGGACATTAAATGGGTGTTTTTGGTCCTCTTATCCATCACACTCAGAGCACAAAGGTTTACAGATCTTTTTACAGTTGTACAAAGACCTCCCTTCCCCTATATTCTATCCTCCGGCTAATCAAAGCAAGCAAAGCCTTCTTCACCACCCTACCTACATGTGCTGCCACCCTCAGCAATCCAAAGGTCCCTTTGTTCCTCAATACTGCCTAAGGACCCACCGTTCATTGTGTATATCCTATCTTTAATAGATCTCCTCACATTTAGAAGATTAAATTCCATCTGCCGTTACTCTGCTCAACTTACCAGCTGATTAATATCAGACCATAGCTAAGGCTAGCCACCTCACTATCAAAAACACCATCATTTTGTGAGTCACCTGCAAACTTACTAATTATGCCTTCTACATGCACATCCAAGTTGTTAAAGTATATAAAGAAAAGCAGGGGTCCCATGACTGATCCCTGTGGTACACCACTGTTACAGGCTACCAATCACAAAAGCAACCTGTCTATCATGACCCTTTGCCTCTTGTCACAAGCCAATTTGGGATTGAATTTCCAAACTTGCCTTGGATCCCATGGGCTCTAACTGTTTCGACCAGCCTAGCATGTGGGACTTTGTCAAAAGCCTTATTGAAGTCCATGCAAACCATGTCAACTGCACTAACCTCGTCAATATATTTAGCTACTTTTCCCCCCCAAAATCAACTAAATTAGTTAAACAGGATCTACCACCAGCACATCAGTGCTGACTATCCTTGATCAATCTCCACCTTTCCCTCAGAATTTCTTCCAATAATTTTCCTACCACTAATATTAGACTAACTGACCTAAAAGTACCTCGCTTATCCCTGATGCCCTTCTTGAATAAAGGTTCCACATTAGCTATCTTCCAGTCATCTGGCACCTCACCTGGGGCCAGTGAAGATTTAAATATAACAAGGTCCAGAAAGATTCATTTCACTCACAAGGCCCCTCATGGTATTGTGAACAATGTAACAGAATGGGGAAATGTTCCATGTAGGACAGAAAGGTAATATATTCCAGAAAGTCAACTGGTGAAGGATGGAACCAGCTCTCTGCTTTACAAACATTTCTTGAGTTTTGTTTATAGTGATATGCTTCAAACGTATATCTCCTGACTCCAGAAACCAGTTTCGGACTATGCATAATTATAGGGGCACAAATGATTCTCCAGTAAATACCCACTACCTGCACAAAGTGAGACACAATTAAGATGCAATAAAAAGATTCCCTGCTCTCCAAATAAAATTTTAACTATCTGGACAGCCAAAACGTAAAAACTAATTAAAATCAAAACCACATACAGTGCAAAACATAACCCCTCCTCCAGGACACCTGATAATATATTTATACAAGCATTTCTTTGTATTAGCATTTCTTCTTGAAAAGCAATCAGGCAGTTGATGACTTGACTCCGCTATTTAATTTTAGCGATTTCCATAGAATCCCTACAGTGCGGAAGGAGGCTATTCGGCCCACATAGTCCACACCAACCCTTTGCAACATCATCCTTCCTAGAACCATTTACCTGCCCTATCTCTGTAACCCCAACTAACCTGCACACCTTTGGACTGTGGGAGGTATTGGTGCACCTGGAGGAAACCCACACAACCATGGGTAGAACATGCAAACTCCACATAGACAGTCACCCAAGGCAGGAATTGAACCCGGGTTCCTAGCGCTGTGAGGCGGCAGTGCTAACTACTGTGCCACCATGCCTCCACTTCAGTGTTTGCTTCAATCCAGCAATGACAATCTGTAACCATTTCTCATGTGCATTTCTCACAGAAGTAATGCCAAGACCATGCCTAGTTTCTCCTTTGGTAGAAACATTACCCATGTCTGAATATCCAGTCGAGTGTTATATTCCAGACAATCAGCTAGTCCAGTATAGAACTAGAACCCAGCTTTTCACACGTCTTTCAGCATTTATTTACAGAAATACATATTGCAAGTATATCTCCTCACCACAACTGCCAAAGTTTCAATCCATTCCACAAATGAATCCTTAATAAATGCCCACCACCTGAAACTAAAATTACAATTAATGCAATTAAAGACAAATAATATATGATTAACAAAGGATAAAAATCTAGGCATTGATTCCAGCCGGCATTGGGTGCTCAGATCGGGTCAGCGCAGCCTCCATGACCCATTTGAAGATATTTGTGGAAGAATATGTCAGATTGAAGAAAGATTGGTGAAGAGGATTAAGTGTCAATTACTGTTACAGACATATATGGGTGAGGAAGTAATTATATTGCTATAAATGGCTCTTGGATCACAATAACAGCTCCGACCAATTACACCATCCACACATATTACATCGAAACATACATAGAAAATAGAAGTGGGAGGAGCTTCAAACCTGCTCCATCATTCATTATAATCATTGTTGATTATCAAGTTCAACACCCTGATCCCGCCTTCCCAACATATCCCTTGATCTCTTTAGATCCAAGAGCTATATTTAATTCCTTCTTGAAATTACACAAAGGAGATCCTGCAAATGGTGTTAACCTTTTGTCATCACATTCGAACATAAGAACAGAGGAAATAAGAGCAGAGGTTGCCCTCTCGGCCCCTCAAGCCTGCTCCACTATTCAACAAAGAACAAAGAACAAAGAAGTGTACAGCACAGGAACAGGCCCTTCGGCCCTCCAAGCCCGTGCCGACCATGCTACCCGACTAAACTACAATCTTCTACACTTCCTGGATCCCTCTATTCCCATCCTATTCATGTATTTGTCAAGTTGCCCCTTAAATGTCACTATCGTCCCTGCTTCCACCACCTCCTCCGGTAGCGAGTTCCAGGCACACACTACCCTCTGCGTAAAAAACTTGCCTCGTACATCTACTCTAAACCTTGCTCCTCTCACCTTAAACCTATGCCCCCTAGTAATTGACCCCTCTACCATGGGGAAAATCCTCTGACTATCCACTCTGTCTATGCCCCTCATAATTTTGTAGACCTCTATCAGGTCTCCCCTCAACCTCCTTCGTTCCAGTGAGAACAAACCGAGTTTATTCAACCGCTCCTCATAGCTAATGCCCTCCATACCAGGCAACATTCTGGTAAATCTCTTCTGCACCCTCTCTAAAGCCTCCACATCCTTCTGGTAGTGTGGCGACCAGAATTGAACACTATACTCCAAATGTGGCCTAACTAAGATTCTATACAGCTGCAACATGACTTGCCAATTCTTATACTCAATGCCCCGGCCAATGAAGGCAAGCATGCCGTATGCCTTCTTGACTACCTTCTCCACCTCTGTTGCCCCTTTCAATGACCTGTGGACCTGTACTCCTAGATCTCTTTGACTTTCAATACTCTTGAGGGTTCTACCATTCACTGTATATTCCCTACCTGCATTAGACCTTCCAAAATGCATTACCTCACATTTGTCCGGATTAAACTCCATCTGCCATCTCTCCGCCCAAGTCTCCAAACAATCTAAATCCTGCTGTATCCTCTGACAATCCTCATCGCTATCCGCAATTCCACCAACCTTTGTGTCATCTGCAAACTTACTAATCAGACCAGTTACATTTTCCTCCAAATCATTTATATATACTACAAAGAGCAAAGGTCCCAGCACTGATCCCTGTGGAACACCACTGGTCACAGCCCTCCAATTAGAAAAGCATCCATCCATTGCTACTCTCTGCCTTCTATGACCTAGCCAGTTCTGTATCCACCTTGCCAGCTCACCCCTGATCCCGTGTGACTTCACCTTTTGTACTAGTCTACCATGAGGGACGTTGTCAAAGGCCTTACTGAAGTCCATATAGACAACATCCACTGCCCTACCTGCATCAATCATCTTAGTGACCTCCTCGAAAAACTCTACCAAGTTAGTGAGACACGACCTTCCCTTCACAAAACCGTGCTGCCTCTCACTTATACGTCCATTTGCTTCCAAATGGGAGTAGATCCTGTCTCGAAGAATTCTCTCCAGTAATTTCCCTACCACTGAAGTAAGGCTCACCGGCCTGTAGTTCCCGGGATTATCCTTGCTACCCTTCTTAAACAGAGGAACAACATTGGTTATTCTCCAGTCCTCCGGGACATCCCCTGAAGACAGTGAGGATCCAAAGATTTCTGTCAAGGCCTCAGCAATTTCCTCTCCTCCTATTCAATTATATCATGGCTGACTTGTTTGTGTTTCAATGCCTACATTCTCATCTACCCCTGATAACTTTTAATTCTCTTGCCGAACAAGAATCTATTTACCTCCACCTTAAAAATTTCCAATGATCTCCCACCTTCACC
This sequence comes from Scyliorhinus torazame, assembly GCF_047496885.1. NCBI lineage: Eukaryota > Metazoa > Chordata > Chondrichthyes > Carcharhiniformes > Scyliorhinidae > Scyliorhinus > Scyliorhinus torazame. The sequence continues at coordinate 83,837,722 of NC_092715.1, read as the reverse complement.
ATCTTCTGAGGCAGTGAGTTCCAAAGTCTTATGGTCTTATGTCACCCAACCCTCAGAGGAAAAAACCCTCCTCACATCTGTCCTCAAACGGAAATCCCTAATTCAAAACAGAGCCCTCTAGTTCGACTCACCCACAAGAGGTTAACATCTTTCCATATCCACCTTATCCACACCGGTCAGGACCTTATATACTTTAATCAAGGTCACCCCTCACTCTTCTAAACTCCAGCAGAAACAAACCCAGTCTGTCCAACCTTTACTCTTGACACAACCTGTTCATTTTAAGTATCAATCTAGTGAACCTCCTCTGAAGTGCCTCTGTGCATTAACATCATTCCTTAAATGATCTATGCTCTATGAAATATGGAGAGCAAAGCTGCATATAGCATTCGAGATGTGGGGCAGAATCTTATCATATTTTTTCAAAATGTTAGGCTCTGACTGAAAACCTGCATGTGCTAGCTGTCCAGCTGGACAGAAAGTTTCCCGTCCAAATCGTGAGCCCCTTTGGGAGAGAAAAACATTGGGTGCGGTTTTCACCATCACTCTGGCAGGGCAGGGCCAACAAGTCCGCTCCACATTGAGTTCAACAACTTCAGACCCACCTCAATGAATTTCGGGCTCGACACAATGCTGAACTCTTCTTCTGCTGCCATCTTTTTCGTGCTCACATCTTGGGGCATGATTTTTGCCCCCATTCAACAGATCCTTTTATCCACCTCCAGTATTCTCCCTCCACCTGGACTCCTCCCTGAGGTTGCTTGCCTGCTCGTAATCTTTTCATTCAGAATTTTCGGCGTGACATCGACCGTGTCAATTTCTCTCCTTCTCTCATCCACTATAATCTGTCTCTCTCTGAGCTTAATGCACTCCACTCTGTCAGGTCCAACCCCAACTATGTCATTAAACCCACCGACAAAGGTGGTGCTGGTGTTGTCTGGCATACTGACCTCTACCCCGCAGTGGCTGACCACCATCACTCAGACTCTTCCTCTTACTCCCCCCCCCCCCCCCCCCCTCCACCGGCCCATGACCCCCACCACCGAGTATTTAAGCCATTGTTTCCAGGACTGTCGCTGACCTCATCTCCCCTGGAGATTTTCCCTCCACAGCTTCCAACCACATAATCTTCAAACCCCGGACAGCCCGCTTCTACCTCCCTCCCAAAATTCTCAACTAGGACTGTCCCGGTAGGCCCAGTGTGTCAGCTTGTTCTTGCCCCACCAAACTAATTTCCTCCTATCTTGACTCCATACTCTCTCCTTTTGTCCAGTTCCTTTCCACCTACATTCACAATTCCTCCGATGGACTGGTTCATGCCAACAACTTCCTGTTCCCCGGCCCTAACCACCTCCTCTTCACCATCGCTGTCCAATCCCTCTATACCTCCATTCCTCACCAGAGGCTTTGACAAAGTGTCACAGGACTCGAAATGTTAGCTCTTTTCTCTCCCTACAGATGCTGCCAGACCTGCTGAGATTTTCCAGCATTTTCTCTTTGGTTTCAGCTTCCAGCATCTGCAGTAATTTGTTTTTAACCATCAGGATGGTCTGAGGGCTCTCTTCTTCCTCGAACAGGGGCCTGAACAAACCCCATCCACCACCACTTTCCTCCATCTGGCTGAACTTGTCCTCTCACTGAACCATTTCTCCTTTAACCTGTCTCATTTGCTGCAAACCAAAGGTGTGGTTCTGGGTACCCGCATGGGTCCTAGTTTTGCCTGTCTCTTTATGGGGTGTGTGGAACATTCCTTGTTCCAGTCCTACTCCAGCCCCATCCCACAACTTTTTTATTGGTACATCGACGACTGTTTCTGTGCCGCTTCATGTTGCCGTTTGGACCTGGAAAAATGTCTTAATTTTGCTACCAATTTCCACCCCACTATCACCTTCACAAGATCCATCTCCAACACTTCCCTGATCTTTCTATTTTAAGTCCGCAGATAGACTATCCTCTAATATCCATTACAAACCCACCGACTCCCAGAGCTACCTCGATTACAGCTCTTCACACTCCATATCCTGTAAGGACTCCATCCCATTCCCCACATTTCATTCGCCTCTGTTACATCTGTTCCTATAATGCCACTTTCCAAAATGGTGCTGCTGATATGTCTTCCTTCTTCCTTAATCGTGGTTCACCACCCACTGTGCTCAAAAGGGCTCGCAATCGTATCCAACCCATCTCCCGCATTCTGCTCTCACCCCTCCCCCTCTTTTCCAGAATGAGAAGAGGGTCCCCCTGTCCTCATTTTTCACCCCACTCGCCTCTGCCTCTGCCAGCTCCGCTAACTCCAGCATGATCCCACCACCAAACATATCTTCCCCTCACTCCCCCTGCCAGCATTTCACAGGGATCATTCACTCCAGGGTACCCTGGTCCACTTCTCCAACACTCCCAACACCTCATCTTCTTCCCATGGCACCGTCCCATGCAATCGCAGAAGGTGCAACACCTGCCTCTTTACCTCCTCCCTGCTAACCATCCAAGGGCCTCTTTTCAAGTGAGGCAGCGCTTCACATGCACCTCCTTCAATCTGGTGTATTACATTTGCTGCTTCCAATTGGAAAGACTAAACGCCGACTGATGTGACCGATTTGCAGAACACCTTCGGTCCGTCCACAAGCAGGACCCAGACCTTCCTGTCGCTTGCCATTTCAACTCACCGTCCTGCTCTCACATCCACATGTCCATCCTTGGCCTGCTGCAATGTTCCAGTGAAGCCCAACGCAAACTAGAGGAACAGCACCTTATCATCCGATTAGGCACATTACAGCCTTCCAGTTCACAATTTCAGACTGTGAACTCTCTCCTCCACACTCACCCCATATTTATTCCTATCAGCTTATTTTTATTTCTTCCATTGATCTGTTTTTCCCTCACCGTTCATCATTCCTGGTCCTCTTGTTCCCTGTTCCTTTTTGCCCTTTGACACACTGAATACCTTTGTTCTGCCATTCACACATTCTAATCTCCTTATATGCTACTATCAGCATCCTTCGTAGCCTTAATCACCCCCATTTCCATTCCCTTTGACTTTCTATCCATGATATCTTTTTCAATCTCTACCTATTGTCATAATATACATCTATGTATATAATGGAGAGCAGACAGGCAGTGATTGAAACACAGGATGACCAGTAAGCACACAGAACAGAGCAGCCAATCACCAGACAGGACAAGACCACTATAAAGCCAGAGGGCACCTGTTTTCCCGCTCTCTCGGGACCCAGCCTCTGGGATAGTCAAAGTTAGTGAGCTGGCCAGTGCAAACACCATGTGGTAGCTAGTAAGTCTGCTTAGGCTAGTATCAGGTCTCCAGTCAAGTCAGCATAACGTCAACCCACAGTTGAACATGTATAATAGTTTAGATGTTAAATAAAATTGTGTTGCATCTTATCAAGTGTTGGAGGTCTGTCTCTCGCGACACTGCATCAAGTGCAGTCCACATCGACCCAGCCTACCCAACACATCATGGTACCAGTGAGTGGTGCTGAAAATTGACGGACTTACCTTGAGTGAATCAGCGTTGACCAGCAAACAGCCATCCGGTGACATGGAAAATGTCCGCCCTCCTCCGCAGCTCCGCATCGCCGGCAACCTCGGTGCAAATTGGAAGATCTTCAAACAAAAGTTCCAACTCTATCTCGAAGCCACTGACCTCAAGGCCGCATCGGACGCCAGGAAGATCGCACTATTCCTCTCCACAGCCGGGGACCACGCCATCCACATTTACAACTCCCTTACATTCGCTGAAGGCGAAGACAAGACAAAATTTAAAACAGTCCTACTGAAGTTCGACAGCCACTGCGACACTGAGGTGAATGAGAGCTTTGAATGGTACGTTTTCCAGCAGAGGCTTCAGGGTAAGGATGAACCTTTTCAATCCTTTCTGACCCATCTCCGCATCCTCGCGCAGTCATGTAACTATGGCTCGACCACTGATTCCATGATCCGGGATCAGATCGTTTTCGGGGTCCACTCCGATTCCCTTCGCCAGCAGCTCCTGAAAGTCAAGCAGCTCACCCTCACCATCCCCATCGAAATGTGCGTTCTCCATGAACATGCTAACAATCGGTACTCCCACATCAGGGCGGCAGAAACGGCAAAGCTAACCTCCCATGAGGCGGAAGTGGTGCAGGCCATCGCACAAATGCAGGGCCTAAGTATCGACGAGAGTGGCCATTCCGTGTGCTTTTCCCGGGCCCCTGCGCATGCGCGCCACGATCGGGGGGACGGCGAGACCGACGACCAGACTGCGCAGGTGCGTACGTCGATCGACCGCACTGCGCATGCACGACGGCGCATGGAACGCGCTGACGTTGGCATCATGACGTGTCCGAATTGTGGCTCCGCCCATTTAAAGCGGCAATGTCCGGCAAAATCACGAGGTGTCTACAGTGTGGCAAGCTTGGCCACTACGCAGCCCTTTGCAGATCTGCTCCACTGCCCAGCATTCAGCGATCCCAGCCGTGGCGCAGAAGCATCCGTTCAATACAGCAGGCCATGCCAGACTCCGACCCCGACAGCCCAACAGATCCTGATGCTGCGTGCCTCAAATCTCCATACCGGGTGGGCATCATTACGAAGCATGCGCTGCCTTTCTCCAAGACAGCAAAGCACTTCCCGATCCTCAGCGTGGATCCCGACGATGAGTGGTGTGCTGTCCTCACAGTCAACAAGGATCGCATCCGGTTAAAACTGGACCCCAGCGCATTGGCGAATCTCATCTCCAAATCCGATCTTGACACCATCCGCGTCAGACCAAGCATTCTTCCACCGGCCTGCCAGCTCCTTGACTACAATGGCAATGCCATAGCTGCCAGTGGTTCATGCCAACTGGGAGTTTCCAATAAGTCATTTAAAGCGACACTGCGATTTGAGATCGTGGGACCTGACAGAGAATCCGTGCTCGGTGCTCGGGCCTGCAAACTCCTGAACTTGGTTCAGCAAGTCCACACCATGTCATCCACACAGGCGACAGCCTCACCTGATGAGAACTTCCAGGCTGAAATTGATGACATCATCACGCAGTACCACAGCGTGTTCGACTCCCATACCGATACAAAATCCTGCTCAAATCAAACGCCACCCCTGTGATCCACGCACCACGTCGGTTGCCGGCACCCCTCAAGGACCGCCTCAAGCAGCAGTTACAGGACCTCCAGGACCAGGGCATCATATCAAAGGTCACAGAACCCACGGACTGGGTCAGCTCCATGGTCTGTGTCAAGAAGCCGTCAGGGGAGCTTCGAATCTGCATCGACCCCAAGAGTTTAAACCGCAACATCATGAGGGAATATTACCCGATACCAAAACGAGAAGAGTAGACCAGCGAGATGGCTGATGCCAAACTCTTTACGAAGCTGGACGCCTCCAAGGGGTTCTGGCAAATACAGCTGAATGCATGCAGTCGCAAGTTGTGCACATTCAATACCCTGTTCGGTCGCTACTGCTACAAACGGATGCCTTTTGGCATCATCTCTGCATCAGAGGTATTTCACCGCATCATGGAACAGATGATGAACGGTATCGAGGGGGTGCGCATGTATGTTGACGATGTCATAATCTGGTCCACAACACCTCAAGAACACATCGATCGCCTCAACCAGGTATTCCACAGAATCCATGAGCAGGGCCTCCGACTCAACAGAGCCAAGTGTTCATTCGGTCAATCAGAAATCAAATTTCTTGGTGACTGTCATGATATTCAGATGAACATCACAGCACATACATACACACATAATGATGGACAGATCAACGGACCAATCAACACACAAAACACGACAGCCAATCACAGACAAGAGCATACACAGTACACAGCAGGGAACACGACACTTCCTGGGCACTCGAGCAGGAGAGAGCTCAGGGCACAGACCTCATTGCCAGCCACTCAGAGGTTCACCATGTGCTGAATACCAGAGTTTACTATGTTTATAGTTCAATTAAATAAAACTGCGTTGTACCATACGCAACCGTGTTGGTTCGTCTGTGTGTCAGAGTACCCAACACTTCATGATACCAGGAGTGAATTGATACCTACCCACAAATCTGCCATCCTGTGCCATGGACACCGTCGACACACCGCAGCCGCTGGGAACCTTGGCGTAAATTGGAAGCTATTCAATCAGCGCTTCTAGCTCTTTCTGGAAGCCAACGAAAGAGAGAGCGCCTCCGACACCAGAAAGATCGCCATCCTCCTCACCACCGCAGGGCAGCACGCCATCCTTGTCTACAACTCCCTGGTGTTCGCGGAAGGCGAGGACAAATCCAAATACAAGACGGTCCTTCTCAAGCTCGACCAACACTTCAACGTCGAGGTCAACGAAAGTTTCGAGAGATATGTCTTCCAGCAGCGCCTGCAAGGTAAGGATGGGCTCTTTCAGTCATTCCTTACCCATCTCCGCATCCTCGCGCAGTCCTGCGGTTATGACACCACCTCAGAGTCCATGATCCGGGACCAGATCGTTTTTGGGGTCGCCTCGGGCACCCTACGCCAGCAGCTTTTAAAAATAAAAGGCCTCACCTTAGCCTCCGCAATCGAAGCCTGTGTCCTGCACGAAAACGCGACTAGCCGCTATGCACAATTTCAGGCGACCGAATCGGCGCGGCGGGGGTCCTACGTAGCCGGATCGGTGAGCCAGGTGCCCCACGAGGCCGAACGGGTCCAGGCGATCGAGTTCCTCCCGGCCCGCGGCCCGGAAGACGTCAGCCATTCCATGCGCTTTTCGGGGCCTCCCGCGCTTGTGCGCGTCAAAACCTACAGCAACACTGAGGGACGTGATGCGCAGGCGCGCCCGACGCAATACCGAACTGCGCATGCGCAATGGCACAATGAACGTAATGACGTCACGACGCGCGGCAACTGTAGAGCTGCACATTTAAAGCGGCAATGTCCCGCAAGAACCCGACAATGCCGACGCTGTGGCAAGGTGGGCCACTACGCTGCTTACTGTTGAGCAGCTCAACCTGTCAATCTTCCACAATTCCGACAACCTCGCAGGGACGTGCGGACCATTCAGCCTCCCCATTACGAATCGGGCCCAGACGACATCCAGACCGATGACACAGATGACCGAGACGCCTTCTGTTTTGCGGTCATTGATGGGAACCAAATTAACACGATCAATCCGGGTGATGAATGGTGTGCCACCCTGACGGTCAACCGATCGCTGATAATTTTCCGCCTGGACACTGGCGCCTCCGCCAACCTCATAGCATGGTCAGCCTTCTACGCCAGGAAGATCAGACCATCAATTTGGCCGTCCCGGTGCAGGATGGTCAACTACAACGGGAACGTTATCCCGGCTATGGGATCCTGCCAGCTCCAGGTGACGCACAACACACACACGGCCACACTCTCATTCGGGATAGCTGGCTCATCGAAGGATTCCCTGCTAGGCTCACAGGCATGCAAGGCTCTCCACCTCGTGCAACGAGTCCACTCTCTCTCTCCAGACGGAACGGCTGACTTCCCGGATGCAGAGTTTAACGCACAGCTCTAATCGCTCCTCGCCCACAACCAGGAGGCATTCGAGGGCATGGGAACACTGCCATACACCTATAGAATTCGGCTCAAACCAGATGCCACCCCGGTCATTCATGCACCTCGCAGGGTCCCTGCGCCACTCAAACACCGCCTCAAGCAGCAGCTGCAGGATCTCCAGGACCAAGGGGTCCTATCCAGGGTCACGGAGCCCACGCCGTGGGTCAGCTCCATGGTGTGTGTCAAGAAGCCCTCCGGCGAGCTCTGGATCTGTATTGACCCAAAAGACCTCAATAACAACATTATGAGGGAACATTACCCCATACCCAAACGGGAAGAGATCACGAGTGAAATGGCCCAGGCGAAAATATTTACCTGGATGCCTCTAAAGGCATTTGGCAGATCCAACTTAATCCGTCCAGCCGAAGGCTGTGCACTTTCAACACCCTTTTCGGCAGGTTCTGCTACAACCGAATGCCATTTAGCATCATCTCGGCATCCAATGTCTTTCATAGGATCATGGAGCAGATGATGGAGGGCATCGAAGGGGTGCGCGTCTACGTGGACGATATCATCATCTGGTCCACCACACCACAGGAGCACATCTACCGTCTCCAACGCGTCTTTGCACGCATACGTGAAAACGGCCTGCGCCTCAACCGAGCCAAGTGTTCTTTCGGCCAAACCGAGCTGAAGTTCCTGGGGAACCACATTTCCCGGTCAGGGGTCCGTCCGGATGCAGACAAGGTGAGCGCCATCACAGCCATGCCGCAGCCGGCAGACAAGAAAGCAGTACTACGCTTCCTAGGCATGGTCAACTTCCTGGGGAGTTTCATTCCCAACCTTGCCTCCCACACGACAGCTCTGCGCCACCTCGTCAAAAAGTCCACGGAATTCCAGTGGCAGCACACACACCAGCTGGAATGGGAGGAGCTCATACTCAAGCTCACCACTGCACCGGTACTGGCGTTTTTCGACACGTCTCATGCCACTAAAATCTCGACTGATGCCAGCCAGTCCGGCATTGGGGCAGTGCTCCTGCAGCGGGATGACACTGCGTCATGGGCCCCGGTCGCCTATGCCTCGCAGGCCATGACCCCCACAGAGCAGCGCCAGGCGCTGATCGAAAAGGAGTGCCTGGGCTTGCTAACCGGTTTAGACAAGTTCCATGACTATGTGTATGGTCTTCCCCGGTTCACTGTTGAAACTGACCACCGCCCCCTGGTCAGCATCATTAACAAGGACCTGAACGAGATGACGCCTCGCCTCCAGTGCATCCTACTTAAACTCAGGAGGTATGACTTCCAACTGGTCTACACCCCAGGGAAGGACCTTATCATTGCGGATGCCCTATCCAGAGGAGTGAGCACGCCGCCAGATTCGGAGGGGTTCGTATGTCAGGTCGTGGCGCAGGTGGCCTTCACATCGGCAAATCTGCCAGCTGATGACTCCAACCTGGCCCGCATTCGCAGAGAGACTGCGGCCGACCCCCTTCTACAACGTGTGATGCACCACATGACAGGAGGGTGGCTCAAAGGGCAGTGCCCGCAGTTCTACAATGTCCGAGACGACCTGGCCGTCATTGATGGTGTCCTTCTGAAGCTGGACCGGATTGTGATTCCGCACAGCATGCACAAGCTGGTTCTTGACCAACTACACGAAGGCCACTTGGGGGTCGAGAAGTGCAGAAGGAGGGCCCGAGAGGCGGTATACTGGCTGGGCATCAGTGACGATATTGCCAATATGGTGCTCAACTGCCCAACCTGCCAAAGGTTTCAGCCGGCGCAACCTCCTGAAACGCTTCTGCCCCATGAGCTGGTGATGTCCCCATGGGCGAAGGTGGGTGTGGACCTCTTTCACGCGCTCGGCAGGGACTATGTCATCGTCGTTGACTACTTCTCCAACTACCCAGAGTTCATACGCTTACACGATTTGACATCGTCCGCTGTCATAAGGGCCTGTAAAGACACCTGCTCGCCACGGCATTCCGATGACGGTCATGTCGGACAATGGGCCCTGTTTCGCCAGCCAGGAATGGTCATTGTTTGCTGCCTCGTATGGCTTCACACACGTGACGTCTAGCCCTCTGCACCCCCAGTCCAACGGAAAGGCGGAGGAGGGCGTTCACATTGTCAAACAGCTCCTCTGTAAGGCTGCTGCTGCCGGATCGGATTTCTGCCTTGCCCATTCTGGCGCCCACAATCGGCCATGCTCCGGTACTGCACAGGATGCAACTGTAGCGCGGTCGCCAGAAGAGGTCATATGACACACAGGCAACTGATCTTCCCGCCCTGGCCCCTGGAGACAAAGTCCGCATCCACCTACCAGAAGGTCGCTGGTCAGCACCTGCCGAAGTTCTCCGACGCGTGGCTCCCCGCTCGTTCCCGCTTCGCATGCCTGATGGGTCCATGCGTAGGCGCAATCGCCGGGCTCTTCGCCTGCTTCCACGCTCGCTACGAGACCTTGCACCAACACCGTGCCCTCCTGTTGTTCCTGATTTTGACTTTGTGGAGCTGCCTGCTACCATGCCCCTTCCGTCGTCGCCCGTGGCCAGGCCCGTTCCTCAGCCGGTGGTTCCAGACCTACCCTTGAGGCGGTCAACCCGAATTTGTTGCCCACCTACTAGACTGGACTTATGAGACTGTTTATACATTGAACTCATGCAACCACTTTGTTAATATGTTTATGTTCTTATCGTTACAGGAATTTATTTTATCGTTCAACATTTCCCCGTTCTTTCTTTATGGTACAACCTCGTTGTTATGTCACACCTGACATCGCCCCTTGTATATAGTTAAGCCCCATGTACATGCTGTAAATATTGCACACACACACATTTAGCTACACTCAGTACACATCTCTATTTATAAACATGTAGGCACATAATCCTGTAAAAAAGGGAGGATGTCATGATATTCAGATGAACATCACAGCACATACATACACACATAATGATGGACAGATCAATGGACCAATCAACACACAAAACACGACAGCCAATCACGCACAAGAGCATACACAGTACAAAGCAGGGAACACAACACTTCCTGGGCACTTGAGCAGGAGAGAGTTCAGGGCACAGACCTCATTGCCAGCCACTCAGAGGTTCACCATGTGCTGAATACCAGAGTTTACTATGTTTATAGTTCAATTAAATAAAACTGCGTTGTACCACACGCAACCGTGTTGGTTCGTCTGTGTGTCAGAGTACCCAACATTTCAGTGACCACATCTCACAGCAAGGCGTGCGGCTAGATGCTGACAAGGTGTCGGCGATCAACGCCATGAAGACCCCAGAGGACAAGAAGGCAGTCCTCCGCTTTCTAGGGATGGTCAACTTCCTCGGGAAGTTCATTCCCAACATGGCGGCACACACCACAGCCCTCCGCCATCTCGTCAAAAAGTCGACGGAATTCCAGTGGCTGCCTGCTCATGAGAACGAATGGCGTGAGCTGAGGGCAAAACTCACCACAGCCCCGGGTTCTGGCGTTCATCGACCCTACCAAAGAGACCAAAATATCCACTGACGCAAGCCAGGATGGTATTGGGGCGGTGCTCCTCCAACGGGATGATTCCTCCTCTTGGTCCCCAGTTGCATATGCCTCCAGAGCCATGACTCCCACTGAGCAACGGTACGCTCAGATTGAGAAGGAATGCCTGGGCCTCCTAACGGGAATCAACAAATTTCACGACTATGTGTATGGCCTCCCAAAATTCACGGTTGAGACGGACCACAGGCCATTAGTCCACATAATCCACAAGGATTTGAAATACATGATGCCTCAGTTACAACGAATCCTGCTCAAGCTACGCAGCTATGACTTTGAACTTGTCTACACGCCAGGCAAATAACTCATTGTTGCAGATGCCCTTTCCGGGTCTATCACCACACCGTGTGAACAAACTGACTTTGTCTGCCAAATCGATGCGCAGGTGCAATTTTGTGCCTCCAACCTTCCGGCCTCTGATGAGAGGGTCATCCAAATTCGTAAGGAAACGGCCAAGGATCCTCTGCTACAGCGTGTGATGCAGCACCTCACGAATGGCTGGCAGAAGGGACAGTGTCCCCAGTTTTACGTCAAGGATGACCAGACGGTGGTGGACGGCATCCTCATGAAGCTCGATAGGATTGTGATTCCGCAGAGCATGCGAGCTATGGTGCTCGGCCAACTCCATGAGGGTCACCTGGGGATCGAGAAATGTCGACGCAGAGCTCGAGAGGCAGTCTGTTGGCCGGGCATCAACCCGGATGTTGCTAACACGGTCCTCAACTGCCCCACATGTCAGAAATTAAGCCAGCTCAACCCAAAGAAACTCTGCAGCAACATGAGATAGTGACCTCCCCATGGTCCAAAGTCGGTGTCGACCTTTTCCACGCCAAGGGGCGTGACTATGTCCTCCTGGTCGACTACTTCTCCAATTACCCAGAAGTGGTGAAACTGTCGGACCTCACGTCGAAGGCGGTGATTAAAGCATGCAAAGAAACGTTTGCCAGGCATGGGATACCGCTCACGGAGATGAGTGACAACGGTCCCTGTTTTTACAGCCAGGAATGGTCTGATTTTGTCCGCCTATACAACTTTCGTCACATAACCTCCAGCCCCCACTACCCGCAGTCAAACGGGAAGACCAAAAAGGGGTCCGTATCGTGAAGAGATTACTCTGCAAGGCTGCAGACTCAGGCTCCAACTTCAACCTGGCGCTACTGGCATACAGAGCAACCCCGCTGTCCACTGGGTTGTCTCCCACGCAGATGCTCATGAATGGTACTCTGCGAACCACTGTTCCAGCCATCCATGTTCCAGACCTTGACCACCTCATGGTCATACAAAAGATGCAGCAGTCTCGGGCCCAACAGAAATCAGCAAACGACGCTCATGCCACGGATCTCCCCGAGCTGGTCCCAACTGATCGTGTTAATGTGCAGCTGCCTGACGGCGGCTGGTCCGCCACAGCTGTGGTGATCAAGCAAGTGACCCCAAGATCGTTCCTCATCCGCATGGCTAATGGCTCCTTCCTACGATGCAACAGATGGGCGCTGCGCAGAGTTCCACGCCCGCCACCCAACCATGATGACCTGCCTCACACAATGCTTCCTCCAGACGTGCCCTACCACAAGGCCACCGATCTACCAGCAATCCTGCCGACCTCTGCGACAACCACATTGGCGGTGGTCCCACCTATCCAAGTACAGGCGGCCCCTGGTCCACCCTTGAGGCGGTCAACCAGAATTCGTCACCAGCCGCAGAAACTAAACTTATAGACTGAACTTTTACACAACTGTGTTACCTTATCGTTTTAACCTCTGTAAACATCGTTTTTACCGTTTCATCTGCCCTATATATGCACTAGCGACACCTTCCTGTGTACATAAGGTCATTTTAGCACATTCTGTATATAGTCATGCACATATAAACATCCACACGCACATGCACCTTAATATTTATTATCTCAACACACACAGTACACAACAACAAAAAAATGGGGGGAGATGTCATAATGTACATCTGTGTATATAATGGAGTGCAGACAGGCAGTGATTGACACACAGGATGAGATCGTGACCTCCCCATGGTCCAAAGTTGGTGTCGACCTTTTCCACGCCAAGGGGCCTGACTATGTCCTCCTGGTCGACTACTTCTCCAATTACCCAGAAGTGGTGAAACTGTCCGACCTCACGTCGAAGACAGTGAATAAAGCATGCAAGAAACGTTTACCAGGCATGGGATTCCGCTCACGGTGATGAGTGACAACGGTCCCTGTTTTTACATCCAGGAATGGTCTGATTTTGCCCGCCTATACAACTTTCGTCACATAACCTCCAGCCCCCACTGCCCGCAGTCAAACAGGAAGGCCGAAAAAGGGTCCATATCGTCACGAGATTACTATGCAAGGCTGCAGACTCAGGCTCCGACTTCAACCTGGCGCTGCTGGCATACAGAACATCCCCGCTTTCCACTGGGTTGTCTCCCACGCAGATGCTCATGAACCGCACTCTGCGAACCACTGTTCCAGCCATCCATGTTCCAGACCTTGACCACCTCACGGTCATACTAAAGATGCAGCAGTCTCGGGCCCAACAGAAATCAGCATACGACGCTCATGCCACGGATCTCCCCGAGCTGGTCCCAACTGATCGTGTTCGTGTGCAGCTGCCTGACGGCCCTGAGATCGTTCCTCGTCCGCATGGCTGATGGCTCCTTCCTACAACGCAACAGACGTGCGCTGCGCAGAGTTCCACGCCCGCCACCTAACCATGATGTCCCGCCTCACACAATGCTTCCTCCAGACGTGCCCTACCACGAGGCCACCGATCTACCAGCAATCCTGCCAACCTCTGCGACAACCGCAGTGGCGGCAGTCCCGCCTATCCAAGTGCAGGCAGCCCCTGGTCCACCCTTGAGGCGGTCAACCAGAATTCAACAACCGCCGCAGAGATTAAACTTATAGACCGAAATTTTGCACAACTGTGTTACCTTATCGTTTTGACCTCTGTAAATATTGTTTTTTACCGTTTCATCTGCCCTATATCTGCACATAAGACCTTCCTGTGTACATAAGGTCATTTTAGCACATTCTGTATATAGTCACGCACATATACACATCCACACGCACATGCACCTTAATATTTATTATCTCAACACACACAATACACAACAACAACAAAAAGGGGGGGAGATGTCATAATGTACATCTGTGTATATAATGGAGAGCAGACAGGCAGTGATTGACACACAGGATGACCAGTAAGCACACAGAACAGAGCAGCCAATCACCAGACAGGACACGACCACCATAAAGCCAGAGGGCACCAGTTTTCCCGCTCTCTCGGGACCCAGCCTCTGAGACAATCAGAGTTAGTGAGCTGGCCAGTGCAAACACCATGTGGTAGCTCGTAAGTCTGGTTAGTCGACTATCAGGTCTCCAGTCAAGTCAGCATAGTGTCAACCCACATGTATAATAGTTTAGACGTTAAATCATCGTGTTGCATCTTATCAAGTGTTGGAGGTCTGTCTCTCGCTACACTGCATCAAGTACAGTCCACATCGACCCAGCCTACACAACACATCACCTATCACTAGCCCTCTAGCCAGCCCCACCGCTCCCCCACAACAGTATAAATCTGACCCTATTTCCAATCCATTCCAGCTTTGACAAAGAGTCATCCAGACGTTAGCTACCTTCTCCCTCCACAAATGCTGTCACACCTGATGAGATTGTCCAGCATTTTCCGTTTTTGTTGCAAGGCCTTAAATTGCTGTTGCAAAGTTGGCAAGTTTTGAATATTCAGTGAGGGGCGGGATCATAGAATGTGGTTCATGCACTCTAACACCTTGATCCCTCTGCTTCTCGGAATTCTGCAATCATTCCCAATTGAAGTAATCCTCTGCTTTTATATTGTTCCTACCAAAGTGAACAACTTTATGTTTTCCCACATTGGCCGGGATTCTCTGACCTCGTGCCGGCTCGTCAATTTTTGGGCGCCTGCGGGATCACCGTCGCGCTGGTCGGGGGCCGTTGATGCCTCCTGGCCTCGATGGGCTGAGTGCCCGCCAAGTCCCGCTGGGGTGGGTTACTCAGGTTCCCACATGGCGGGCCCTGGAAGGTGTATCTGCGGGGGCCGTCCTGGATGGGAGGCGGGGCGATACGATCCCAGGGGGGGCCTGGCCCGCGATCGGGACCTACTGATTGGCGGCAGGCTGGTTCCGTGGGGACCTATGTTCTTCTGCACGGGCCCCTGCAGGGCTCCACCATATTGCCCGGAGGGTCGGCGCGGAGACAGGAACCCACACGCATGCGCGAAATCACGCTGGCTGTGACAGCATGCGCGGAATCATGCCGGCTGTAGTGCACATGCGAGAACTCACGCCGGTCGTGCCGCCCCTGCTGGAGCTGCGGGGACCACTCCGGTGCCGACCTAGCCCCCTAGGAAGGGGACAATTAAGGACCGTTGATGCCGGAGTGGTTCACGCCGCTTTTCACGCCAGTGTCAGAACTTGGCCGAGGGATTGGAGAATCCCGGCCATTATATCCATCTGTCAGGTTTTTCCCACTTATTCAGTTTATCGATATCGGTCCATAACTTCCTTTTGTTGTCTTCACAACAGACTTTCCTACTATCTTTGCATCATCTTTGTATTTTCCTAATTGGCAGGATGTGATGAGTGGAGTCCCTCAGGGATCTGTGCGGGGGCCTCAACATTTTACAATTCATCTCAATGACTTAGACGAGGGGTGCAAAGGCATGGCAGCTAAATTTGCCATTTATGCATTCCCTCTGTTTTCTGCCAGCCAGCCAATCTTGTATCCATGCTAATATGTTAGCCCTGCAATGAAATTTTATTTTGTACAATATCCTTTGATGTGGCACCTTATCAAATGCCTTCTGAATATCTGATTATAGTATGCCTACAGGCTCGTCTTTATCTTCAGAAAATATTGCTCCTTCAAAGAGCTTCAAGAAATGTATACAGTGCAGAAGGAGGCCATTCAGCCCATTGAGTCTGCACCAGCCCCTTTATTCTGAGACTATTCTCCCCCCGCCGGGTCGGAGTATGGCCGTTGGCCGCCGTGAATCCCGCCCCCGCCCCCGCCGAAGTCTCCGCTCCCGGAGATTGGGCGGGGGCGGGAATCCGGCCGCGCCAGTTGGCGGGACCCCCCGCTGGATTCTCCGGCCCGGATGGGCCGAAGTCCCGCCCAGGAATTGCCTGTCCCGCCGGCGTAAATCAAACCTGGTATTTACCGGCGGGACCAGGCGGCGTGGGCGGGCTCCGGGGTCCTGGGGGGGGCGCGGGGCGATCTGACCCCGGGGGGTGCCCCCACGGTGGCCTGGCCCGCGATCGGGGCCCACCGATTCGCGGGCGGGCCTGTGCCGTGGGGGCACTCTTTCCCTTCCGCCTCCGCCACGGCCTCCACCATGGCGGAGGCGGAAGAGACTCTCCCCACTGCGCATGCGCGGGAAACTGACAGCGGCCGCTGACGCTCCCGCGCATGCGCCGCATTTCCGCGCCAGCTGGCGGGGCAACAAACGCCATTTCCGCCAGCTGGCGGGGCGGAAATCCCTCCGGCGTCGGCCTAGCCCCTCAATGTTGGGGCTAGGCCGCCAAAGATGCGGAGACTTCTGCACCTTTGGGCCGGCGCAATGCCCATCTGATTGGCGCCGGCTTTGGCGCCAGTCGGCGGGCATCCCGCCGTTGGGGGAGAATTTCACCCTGTATCTCTGGTCTGTGACTCTCCCTTGAGGGGAAACATATTTTCAGCATTTGCACTGTCAAGCCCCTTAAGAGTCCGATACGTTTCAATGAGATCACCTCTCATTCTTCTAAATTCCAATGAGGAGAGTCTCAACCTGTTTAACCTTTGCTCTTGAGACAATCCGTCCATACCAGGGATCATCCGAATGAACCTTTTCAGAGCTGTCTCCAATGAAATAATATGGACAACAGTCTACCCAGCTCCCAGTAATAATAGTTATGAGTGAAGGACCAAGCTTTCACAGCCACAATTTGCTTAAAGAAATCAAGTTGAATTGGGCTGAGATTTTTTAAGTGTGGGAAGGGGTCTATCCCGAACTGATAAGAGAATACGAGAGCATATTCTGTGATATATTAGGCAAAATCAAAGGGCTACAAGCTAATATTTATGTATATCCAGGGACATCTCCCAGATCCTTTAGGGCAAGACTAATACCATATTCCTTCTGCGAGAAAGTGGAAATTGAGTTAAACAGGATGGAAGAACTAGGCATATCCAAACAATTCCATTCGCGGAATGGGCAGCACTTATAGTCCCCGTATTGAAACCAGACAAGACCATCCACATTTGTGGCGAATATAAGATAACAGTTAATCAGGTCCCAAGCTGGATAAATATCTAATCCTGAGGATTGAATACCTGTATGCAAAGCTGGTAGGAGGTCAGTCTTATGCAAAGCTGGATATGAATCATGCATATCGGCAACTAAAATTAAATGATGCTTCCTAGGGGTATGTCATGATAAACACACACATAGGCCTATTCCAGTAAAGGTACCTGCAATATTCCAAAGGATAATGGAAAGTCTGCTACAGGAGCTACCACATTTATTGATTTGATTTATTTATTGCCACATGTACCAAAGTACAGTAAAAAATATTTTTCTGTGGCAAAGGAAATGCACACAGTACATATACAGTGGACAAATAATATATAATAGATAGTTACAGTGGATGCGAAAAAGTACACAGTACATCGACTAATAAGTAATTAGTTACAGTATGGAACAAGGGCAAAATAACAAAGCAAATACGACATAAGCAAGAGCAGCATAGAGCGTCATGAATAGTGCCTTATAGGGAACAGATCAGTCCGAGAGAGAGTCGTTGAGGAGTCTGCTAATTATGGGGAAGAACCTGTTCCGAAGTCTGGACGTGCCGGTCTTCAGACTTCTGCATCTTCTGCCTGATGGAAGGGTCTGAAAAAGGGAAAAGCCTGGGTGGGAGGGGTTGAAGTGTTGGGTACTCTGACACACATAAGAACCAACACTGTTGCGTATGGTACAACTCAGTTTTATTTCATTGAACTATAAACATAGTAAACTCTGGTATTCAGCACATGGTGAACCTCTGAGTGGCTGGCAATGAGGTCTGTGCCCTGAGTTCTCTCCTGCTCGAATGCCCAGGAAGTGTTGTGTTCCCTGCTTTGTACTGTGTATGCTCTTGTCCATGATTGGCTGCCGTGTTGTGTGTGTTGATTGGTCCGTTGATCTGTCCATCATTATGTGTGTGTGTATGTGCTGTGATGTTCACATGAATATCATGACAGGGGTGTCTGACAATGCTGCCTGCCTTCCTGAGGCAGTGGGAGGTGTAGACAGAATCAAAGGCAGGGTGGCAAGCTTGTTTGATGCGTTGGGCTGAGTTCACCACAGTCTGCAGTTTCCTATGATCGTGGACCGAGCAGTTGCCATACCAAGCCGTGATGCAGCTAGATAGGATGCTCTCTATCACACATCTGTAGACGTTTATGAGAGTCGATGCAGACATGCCGGATTTCTTTAGCTTCCATCATGGAATTTTTCAGGTGCTTTGGCTGTGACTGGTCGAGGGTGACTGCGTCAAGCTGCGGGTAGCCTGTGTGGTCGGCAGTATCACAAAATGGCGGCTCCCATGAGTAGCACATGCCGGGCTGGGTCGAAGATGGTGACCAAGGTGGCCAACCCCATGAGCCGCACGTGTCAGCCGGTGCCGGAGCCGGCGGCCAATATGGCGGCCCCCACGAGTCGCACGAGGCTGATGATGTGTCTGAAGGGGGCGTTCTCGGCTGGCACGCAGCCACATTGCGGGGTCTGCGGGCCTGTGAGTACATGGGTCGAGCCTGGTGAGTTTTTGACTCCTGGGCTTTAGGTTGGCCCAGACAGACTCTGGCAAAGTGTCCCTTTTTGCCACAGTCGCTACACGTTGCTGTGCGGGCTGGGCAACGCTGCTGGGGGTGTTGACCCTGGCCACAGAAGTAGCATTGCGGTTCCCAGGCCTGGACGGGCAGCCGCGCGGCACAGGCCTGTGATGTAGTTGGGTCCGATGGGGGCCGTGACGATGGTGTCCACGAGGGGATCGCCGGGTCCGCGGGGAACGCACCGAGGCTCTGGTAGGTCACCTCTAACGAGGTGGCTAGTTTTACCGTGTCCCGCAGGTCAGTGGTTCTGTTTTCCAGCAGGCGCTGCCTGATGTAGTCCGATCAGATCCCAGCCACGTAGGTGTCCCGGATCTGTATGTTCATGTGTTCCTCCGCCGTCACATTCCGGTAGCTGCAGTTCCTTGCGAGTAGGGTCAGGTTTTCCAGTACTCATCCAGCGATTCCCCGGCGCGTTGACGGCGAGTAGTGAGGAGGTGCCGGGCGAACACCTCGTTTATAGGCTTCACGAAATGCGCCTTGAGGATTGCGACCGCCGCCTCGTACGTGGTAGCTTCCTCTATCATCATGGAGATTCGATGGCTCACCCGAGCGTGGAGGAGTCGCAGCTTGAGGGTTTCAGAGGGAGGCATTGTGGAGCAGTCGAGGGAGGCCTCGAAACAGCAAAGCCAGTGTTCGAAGATCTCCTTGGCCTCTGTCGCTCGCGTGTCGCGTTCGAGCTTATCTGGCTTTAGAGCGCCTTCTATGATGCTGTCGATGGATAATAAATTGTTATACCATCAATTCACTGTGAGACCGTGAGAACAAGTGAATACTAGGCTTTATTATCCATGAACTCGCCTGCCAGTATCTGTTGTACAAATGAGTGCCACCCACAGGTGTCCGGTCTATATATCCCCTGGTGAGGGCGGAGCCAGAGGCGGAGCCCACCGGGGTTCCAATACAGTACCTGTATTATCATACAGTATTATCATTTCCAGGTCATAGGTCACAGCACTATACAGACAGTTCATACTTAGGTGACTACATTCACCACACTATTGTACCACTCCACATTCAACAACTGGAGTTACACCAGTAGAACTGCTAATCAAACGTCATCTCAGAACGAGTAGAAGCCAGATAAAGTAATCAGAAAGCAATCCATGATTCACATAGTACAGCACGATCATTTATGGTGAATGAAACTGTATACATGAGAAGCTTCGGTAGTGGATTAAGTTGGATCCCCGGAATTATTGTCTCTTAGACCAGACTCCTTTCATGCCAAGTAGATGCGGAGGGATGAACCATTCGTAAACATGAGGGCAACTTGAGGAGGATAGAGATGCTCCAGCAGTTAGTGTTGCCATCAAGACATGTTTTCAAAACCGCAAGCACCAAAGTATCAGACCGACCACATATCGACATAACTGATGCCTCTGTGGAAATAAATAGTATTGAATCGCCTGTGCCCGTTATTGCTGTTCCTGTTAATGTTGACCCTATGGAAGCATCTCAGACAACAGAATTACGCAGCTCTGGAAGAAACAGAAAACCCCCTTAAAGACTGATGCACTATCAATTACGACGAGACGAGAGTAGAATGTCATCGAAGCTTCATTACACAGAGGTGTGTGGCCTCATACAGCAGCTGACGAAATGGCTGCAGTACTGAGAGCACACATATTTATACTCCGCCTACTGGGCGGAGCCAGCAGGCAGGAATCTACCCCCGTACCTGTAATACACGGGCCTTACCGTAAAACTCATATATACAATATAATACATCAGTGGTGACTACCACATTCACCCCCTGTTAAAAATGAGTCCAGCGGGGGGTGGTGGAGAACAATATACAGACAAGTTGCTTTTAAAAATCACAGAGAATATTACAAATTTAGGCGGTCCGGTGCCTTGATCTGGGGTTGAGAGCGCCACAGTGCTGGTGGCGACTCAGGCATCGGCTTGGTCTTCAATGACTCCGGGAGCATGTCGAAATCCTCGTCATCTCCGGGTGGGAACAAGGGGAGGACGGATTTTCCTGGAGCGGGGGCTGCGGTGGGGTGCACCAGGGGGAGGGGAGGGTGGCTCTGGGGTAGGCGGGGGGCGGGGTGTGCGTGGGAACCCAGCTGGTGCCAGGTCCTTGAGGGAGACTGTGTCCTTGGCTACGTAAGCGTACTGCTGGCATGGAGGAGCTGTAACCACTCAACCAACGGGTCCGCCTTGTGGAGTCGCACGTGTCTACGGAGGAGAATGGGTCCTGGAGCTGCCAGCCACGTTGGGAGCGAAACCCCGGAGGTGAACTTCCTGGGGAAGGCAAAGAGACATTCATGGGGGGTTTCGTTTGTCGCGGTGCACAGGAGCGACCAAATGGAGTGAGCATCAGGGAGGATCTCCTGCCAGCGGGCGGCCGGGAGATTTCTGGACCTAGAATATAGAACATAGAACACTACAGCGCAGTACAGGCCTATTGGCTCTCGATGTTGCGCCAACCTGTGAAACCACTCTAAAGCCCATTTACACTATTCCCTTATCGTCCATATGTCTATCCGATGACCATTTGAATGCCCTTAGTGTTGGCGAGTCCACTACTGTTGCAGGCAGGGCATTCCACACCCTTACTACTCTTTGAGTAAAGAACCTACCTCTGACGTCTGTCTTATATCTATCTCCCCTCATTTTAAGGCTATGTCCCCTCGTGCTAGACATCACCATCCAAGGAAAAAGGCTCTCACTGTCCACCCTATCCAATCCTCTGATCATCTTGTATGCCTCAATTAAGTCACCTCTTAACCTTCTTCTCTCTAACGAAAACAGCCTCAAGTCCCTTTGCCTTTCCTCATAAGATCTTCCCTCCATACCAGGCAACATTCTGGTAAATCTCCTCTGCACCCTTTCCAATGCTTCCACATCCTTCCTATAATGCGGTGACCAGAATTGCATGCAATACTCCAAATGTGGCCGCACCAGAGTTTTGTACAGCTGCAACATGACCTCATGGCTCCGAAACTCAATCCCTCTACCAATAAAAGCTAACACACCGTACGCCTTCTTAACAACCCTCTCAACCTGAGTGGCAACTTTTAGGGATCTATGTACATGGACACCTTCTCAAAGAACTCAATAAGCTTTGTGAGGCACAACCTACCCTTCACGAAACCGTGTTGACTATGTCTAATCAAATTATTCCTTTCCAGATGATTATACATCCTATCTCTTATAAACCTTTCCAAGATTTTGCCCACAACAGAAGTAAGGCTCACTGGTCTATGGTTACCGGGGTTGTCTCTACTCCCCTTCTTGAACAAGGGGACAACATTTGCTATCCTCCAGTCTTCTGGCACTATTCCTGTTGACAAAGATAACTTAAAGATCAAAGCCAAAGGCTCAGCAATCTCCTCCCTAGCTTCCCAAAGAATCCTAGGATAAATCCCATCTGGCCCAGGGGACTTATCTATTTTCACCCTTTCCAGAATTCTTAACACCTCCTCCTTATGAACCTCAAGCCCTTGTAATCTAGTAGCCTGAATCTCAGTATTCTCCTTGACAACATTGTCTTTTTCCTGTGTGAATACTGCCGAAAAATATTCATTTAGCACCTCCCCTATCTCCTCGGACTCCAAGCACAACTTCCCACTACTGTCCTTGACTGGCCCTACTCTTACCCTTGTCATTTTTTTATTCCTGACCTATCTATAGAAAGCTTTAGGTTTATCCTTGATCCTACTTGCCAAAGACTTCTCATGTCCCCTCCTGGCTCTTCTTAGCTCTCTCTTTAGGTCCTTCCTAGCTAACTTGTAACTCTCGAGTGCCCTTACTGAACCTTCATGTCTCATCTTTGCATAAGCTTCCTTCTTCCTCTTGACAAGTGTTTCGACTGCTTTAGTAAACCACGGTTCCCTTGCTCGACCACTTCCTCCCTGCCTGACAGGCACATACTTATCAAGGACACGCAGTAGCTGTTCCTTGAACAAGCTCCACATTTCCATTGTGCCCATCCCCTGCAGTTTTCCTCTCCATCCGATGCATCCTAAGTCTTGCCTTATCGCATCATAATTGCCTTTCCCCCAAATATAACTCTTGCCTTGCGGTATATACCTATCCCAGCTGGACGGCCTACCAGACCGTCCCATTCTCCAGCTCCACCTACTCGTTTCCTCTGGGGTTGTAGCTGGTCGTCATGCTCGAGGCAATGCCCCTGTTGAGCAGGAACTGGCGCAGCTCATCGCTCATAAATGAGGATCCCGGGTCGCTGTATCGTAGGCGGGGAAACCGAACAGAGCGAAGATGGTGTTGAGGGCTTTGATGACGATGGCAGACGTCATGTCGGGGCATGGGATGGCAAAGGGGAATCGGGAATATTCATCTCCAACACTGAGGAAGTACATGTTGCAGTCGGTGGAGGTGAAGCCCTTTGAAGTCCACGCTGAGGTATGGACGGTCACCAGGCATGGACGGTCTGGCCGGTAGAAGTGCGGTTTATGCTCCGCGCAGACCTGCCAGTCTCTGGTGATCGCCCTGACTTCCTCGATGGAGCAGGGCAGATTGCGGGCCTTAATGAAGTGGTAAAAACGGGTGGCTCCTGGGTGGCAGAGATTGTCGTGCAGGGTCCGGAGTCGATCCACTTGTGCGCTGGCACATGTGCCTCGGGATAGGGCATCGGGGGGCTCGTTGAGCTTACCGGGGCGATACAAAATCTCGTACTTGTAGGTGGAGAGTTCGATCCTCCACCTCAAGATTTTATCGTTTTTGATCTTGCCCCGCTATGTGTTATTAAACATGAAGGAAACCGACCATTGGTCAGTGAGGAGAGTGAATCTCCTGCCGGTCAGGTAATGCCTCCAATGCCGCACAGCTTCATCGATGGCTTGGGCCTCCTTTTCGACAGAGGAGTGCTGAATTTCAGAGGCATGGAGGGTGCGGGAAAAGAATGCCATGGGCCTGCCTGCCTGCTTGAGGGTGATGGCCAGAGCGACGTCTGATGCATCGCTCTCGACTTGGAAGGGGAGCGTCTCGTCGATCGCGTGCATCGCGGCATTGGTGATGTCGGCCTTGACATGGTCGAAGGCCTGGTGAGCCTTGGCCGTCAGTGGGAAAACAGTGGATTGAATGAGTGGGCGGGCCTTGTCCACATAGTTTGGGACCCACTGGGCGTTATACGAAAAGAACCCCAGGCATCATTTCAGGGCCTTGGGGCAGTGGGAGAGGGGGAGTTCCATGAGGGGCCACATGTGATCGGGGTCGGGCCCTAGAACTCCGTTCTGGAATACATAGCCGAGGATGGCTAATCGGTTCGTGCTGAACATGCACTTCTTCTCGTTATACGTGAGGTTGAGGAAAGTGGCGGTGTGGAGAAATTTGGAATGGTTAGTGTCGTGGTCCTGCTGGTCATGGCCACAGATGGTGACGTTGTCCAGGCATGGGAAGGTGGCCCGCAGTCCGTACCAGTCAACCATTCGGTCCATCTCCCGTTGGAAGACCGAGACCCCGTCGGTGACGCCGAAGGGAACCCTAAGAAAGTGGTAAAGGCGGTCGTCTGCTTCAAACACAGCGTATGGCCTTACGGAAGGGGAGCTGGTGGTAGGCAGATTTCAGGTCCACTGTCGAGAAGACCCAGTATTGTGCAATCTGATTGACCATATCAGATATGCGTAGGAGGGGGTACGCGTCGAGCTGCGTGTACCAGTTGATGGTCTGACTGTAGTCAACGACAATCCTGTTTTTCTCCCTGGTTTTCACCACTATCACTTGGGCTCTCCAGGGGCAGTTGCTGGCCTCGATGATACCTTTCCACAGCAGCCGCTGGACCTCAGACCTGATGAAGGTCCTGTCCTGGGCGCTGTACTGTCTGCTCCTGGTGGCGACGGGTTTGCAATCCGGGGTTAGGTTTGCAAAAAGGGAAGGCGGGTCAACCTTAAGGATCGCGAGGCCGCAAACGGTAAGGGGTGGTAGGGGTCCGCCAAATTTCAAGGTTAGGCTCTGGAGGTTGCACTGGAAGTCCAGGCTGAGTATCAAGGCAGCGCAGAGGTTGGGAAGGACGTAGAGGCGGAAGCCGCTGCACTGCATGCCCTGGACGGTGAGGGTGACGATGCAGTACCCCCAGATTGCCACGGAATGGGATCCAGAGGCCAGGGAGATTCTCTGGTTAGCGGGGTGCACCACGAGGGGGCAGCGCCTTACCGTATCGGGGTGAATGAAGCTTTCAGTGCTCCCGGAGTCCAGAAGGCAGGAGATTTCATGCCCATTGACCTTCACCTTTGTCAAAGCGGTCGCAAGGTTGTGCGGTCGAGATTGTTCAATCGTGACCGAGGCGAGACGCGGCTGTCGTCAGCGGTTGCAGGCGATGAGCGGCCTGTTGAGGTGCCCAATGGGCAGGGGCCCTGAGGCGGGTAAGATGGCGGTGCCCACGGGCCGCACGTGTACTG
This sequence comes from Scyliorhinus torazame, assembly GCF_047496885.1. Classification (NCBI taxonomy): domain Eukaryota; kingdom Metazoa; phylum Chordata; class Chondrichthyes; order Carcharhiniformes; family Scyliorhinidae; genus Scyliorhinus; species Scyliorhinus torazame. The sequence goes on along the minus strand of NC_092715.1, from coordinate 83,812,438 downwards.
GGGGAGGCAAGATGGCGGCACCCATGGACCGCACGTGTTGTGAGTAGAGCAAGATGACGGCGCCCACGGGCCGCACGTGTTGTGAGTAGAGCAAGTTGACGGCGCCCACAGGCCGTACGTGCTCCGAGGAGGGGAAGATAACGGTGTCCACTGGCCGCATTGGGGAGTGCCGGGACAATAGCGGCGATTGAGCGGGCCTGGCACACTGCAGTGAAATGTCCCTTCTTGCCACAGGCCTTGCAGAGGGCGCTCCGTGCCGGGCAGCGCTTCCGGGGGTGTTTTGACTGTCCACAGAAGTATCATTTGGGGTCCCCGAGGTTGGTTGGCTGGCGCGCGGAGCAGGCGTGGGGTTGGCTGGGGGCTGTCGCTGATGGGGTCCATGATGTGGTGGCCGCCGATGGTGTCCACGATGCACAGGTGGGGTGGACCGCGCAGTCAGGGGCATAGGCCTGAACGTGGCGTGATGTGACCGGAAGCGAGAGCACTAATTTTTTGGCCGCCGCGAGGTCAAGCGTGGCCCCTTCTAAGAGACTCTGGCGAATGTAGTCAGACTGTCTGCCCGTAACAAACGCGTCTCTCATCAGTAGGTTTGAGTGTTCAGTGGCCGAAACGGCCTGGCAGTCACAGTCTCTCACTAGGGCGAGCAGAGCACGCCAGAAATCTTCCACAGACTCACCGGGAAGTTGGCGCCGCATGGATTGGAGATATCTGGCGTAGATTTTGTTGGTCTCCTGAGCGTAATTTTCCTTCAGTAGCGCCATAGCCTCTGCGTAGGTAGGCACGTCCTGGACAAGGGGACAAACGTTGGAGCTCAGCCACGTGTACACAATCTGGAGCTTCTGTGCTTCTGAGATTGGGTCTGGCGCAGACACAATGTATACTTCAAATCAGGCTAGCCAATGTTCAAAGTCTTTTTTGGCCTTGTCTGCTTGAGGATGCAGCTGCAGGCAATCCGGCTTGATGCGGAGATCCATCTTTGTAAAATCTCTGTGTAATAAATTGATGCACGATCAATTACGACGAGACGAGAGTAGAATGTAATCGAGGCTTTATTACACAGAGATGTGTGGCCTCCTACAGCAGCTGACAAAATGGCTGCTGTACTGAGAGCACACACATTTATACTCCGCCTACTGGGCAGAGCCAGCAGGCAGGGATCTAACCCCGTACCTGTAGTACAGGGGCCATACCGTAAAACCCATATATATACAGTATAATACATCAGTGGTGACTACCACAAAGACAAAATTTATAATTGCTCGACTCATGGACATAATGTTTAGTTGCTATTTAGGAATGAGTCTCTTAGGAATTAATTGTTGAAGATTGTATAAATGACTTAAAGGGGAGTAATGTGGTGACTGTCCCTTTAAGGGCAAAAGAGCAGTAAGAGTCACATGGCCTTTGCAACCAATCGGAACTCAGAGTGTAGAATCCCACCCCCCCCCTCCCCATTATGAGAAAGACTTCAAAAGCAAATAAACATTTTGGGAGCTGGTTACAGCCATGCAGCTGCTATACAATTCTTATGAATATATATCTTTTGTGTTCAATAATGAAGTCTGAAAGTACATCTTTCCAACTGGCAGGAAGCTATTTTTAATAAAAGCAATGTAAACAAGCTGATGGAAGCAGCTCAAAGTCTCTCCTTTCCAACTGCTTCCGATAGTTATTAACAGCTAACAGCATGAGTATCTAATGGAGACTTCAGGCAGCTTCAATCAGCTCTTCAAGCCATTAACAACTACAGGGGGCAGTCAGAAAGTAACGATTTCCAACAGTTTAATTCAGATGGTTTTACCAACCACCCTGTGTAGCGGGTAAATCAGATCAGAATGAATGTTGCCGTTATATGAGGTGGGGACTGTATTGCAAAGTGGTAGAAAAATCAAATGAGTTTACAGATTCCAGCATATTTTCTGGAATACTTTTACATAATATTATTGTTAATCTAAACCAACCAGTATCTTGGTGTGTGGTCATTATGGGACTCTGAAATCGAGTTCGCCGATCGGCCGGAGAATCAATTTTTGTGCCAAAATCGGGTCGGTGCCATTTTTTCGATGCTCCGCCCCCTCAAAAATGGCACACTCGAGGAGTACGCCCCGCGCCTTTGGGACGGCCTCAGGACGTCACCTGAGGCCCTCCCCCGATGTTCCATCTCCGATGGGCCGACACCCGACAGCGTGGGACACGTGTTCTATCACTTTTCGTAAACCTGGCATGGCGGACTATCCCCGCCACAGTCAGGGGGGAGCCGTTCCATTGGCGGGGAAGGGGGGCTTCGGCGGCGCTGAGGGGACTGGTTGGGGATGTTACAGGGGGGCAGTTTTTGACAGGCCGGGTCCGCCCACGGACGGCGCCATGTTGTACGATGTGGCCACCGCAGGCCGCTGCCGTGCACATGCGCGGCCATGGACCCGGCTATCCTGCGTCTTTATCGGCAAGTAAAGCCGGGGGCTTTATGTGGAGCAGCTGCTAGCCCCCCACCGGGCGGGACATCGGTGCGACGCCGGCGCCGACGATTTGGTTTTAAGACCAGACGGATCCTGCAGACAGAGCTGCAGAATCGGAGAATCCAGCCCAAGATGTTTTACAAAACCTTCACATGCTAGTGAACTGATTCAGAAAGATTGATCAGTAGCTATCCTTATGCAGTTTTCCCACTTATCTCCAAATATTAACAAGACTCGGCTGGACAGAGCGATTTTTGTTTTTAATTCATAGATTATCATAGAATTTACAGTGTAGAAGGAGGCCATTCGGCCCATTGAGTCTGCACCGGCTCTTGGAAAGAGCACCCTACCCAAGGTCAACACCTCCACCCAACACTAAGGGCAATTTTGGACACTAAGGGCAATTTATCATGGCCAATCCACCTAACCTGCACATCTTTGGATTGTGGGAGGAAACTGGAGCACCCGGAGGAAACCCACGCACACACGGGGAGGATGTGCAGACTCCGCACAGACAGTGACCCAAACCGGAATCGAACCTGGGATCCTGGAGCTGTGAAGCAATTGTGCTATCCACAATGCTACCGTGCTGCCCATTATTATGGAATTACATGGTGATTGCTTATAACTGAATGATTTCCAAGTTCACATAAGAAAGCACTGAGATATACCCAAATGGTGTAAAATGGAGCCACATGTAGGCCAGAACAGTCTTTGAAAGACAGTCAGGTTTTTTTTATCACAGTTCAGCATCTTTCAGGGTGCGTTTTGCTGATGGCACTCAACAAATTTCTGTGATAAGATTTGAACTCATTAACCCAGAGCTGTTAGACCAGTACCTTAACTGTCGCACTTCCAAATATAATTATTCAGTAGATGCCTACTCATAAAATCACTCGCCCCTCAGCAAGCAGTTAGTGTTTGTTCTATTTCTAAGAAACAGAATGATTAAATCTCATGGAAATATTCTTCAAAATGTCAGCACGGATAAGCAGTCACATCAGCCAGTGTTATCACCTCATGTTTCCACAATAGTCCCACAGTATACAGGGTGGATCTTCAAATACATTTTAAGGAATTGACCACTCTGAAACTAAATCAACCAAAAGGGTTTTGCAAGCTTTATTGCAATGCTTCAGCATAGGATTATCATAACTGGGAATATTTTGAGTTGATGTACTGAAAGATATGCAAATCCAGCAGGCAATCACTGTACCACGTTGAAGCATTTTCCCTCAGCCCTTTAAAGAGCCAGCTGAAGGGCATCTTAAGGAGAATTCCAGTTAATCAACAACATTTTGGCGAATATGCTACTCTCTCTGGAAGTTTGATCTCTTCCGAATATTTTTTCCGCAGCTCTCAGTCAGTGTGAAATCTATATGCAAAGAAATGAAGAAATCATTTTGTGAAATCTACTTTCTGTTATTTATATAGCAGAGGACTTTATGTTACATATTCAGCTTATTTTTATATGCGATTTTACACTAATTGTAATATATATCTGTTGCAAGGTTTTCTTGCCCATATTGTCTCCACCATTTATGGTCAGGTGTCAGGCATGAATGGTTTGTTAAATTCCCCAAATTTTAGATTAAGGGGTGGTTCATGTGAGAGATTTAACAAAGATCTTGTCAAACAGTGGTATGAATCTTTAAATCACCTGAAAGCTGGGGAATATGATTCTGGTTGAGGTACACATACCTTCAGCTTGTTATAGCACAGCTGCTGTTAGTTGCAGCCTTTCATAATTATCTAAATTGGCACTTTTCAATATTGCCTATGAAGAATTTATACCCAGATAATCAACTTACAGTTTAACTCTAAGTTGGAGCAGCACGGTAGCACAAGTGGATAGCACTGTGGCTTCACAGCGGCAGAGTCCCAGGTTTGATTCCCCGCTGGGTCACTGTCTGTGCGGAGACTGCACGTTCTCCCCGCGTCTGTGTGGGTTTCCTCCGGGTGCTCCGGTTTCCTCCCACAGTCCAAAGATGTGCAGGTTAGGTGGATTGGCCATGATAAATTGCCCTTCGTGTCCAAAATGGTTAGGAGGGTATATGGGGGTATGGTGGAAGTGAGGGCTTAAGTGGGTTGGTGCAAACTCGATGGGCCGAATGGCCTCCTTCTGCACTGTATGTTCTATTAACTCTGTTTTATTATTAAAATCCAATTTTCTGCCTGGTAATGATTAAAAAGAGAATTTACACATACTAGATTCTATCCCTTCCTTCAATCGTTCCTAATCATTTAATGTTAATTTTGTTTAATTTTGTGCAGGTTTAGGCCATTAACTGGTGCTCTGATAAATAGGAACATGTTAAACTGTGTGGGTTATATAATCATGGAATCCCTACAGTGCAGCATAAGGCCATTTGGCCTATTGGGTCTGCACAGACCCTCCAAAAGAGAATCCTACATAGACCCAGCACCGCCTTATCCCCATAATCCCACCTCACCTTTGGACACTGAGGGCCAATTTAGAATGACAAATCCATCTAACCTGCACATCTTTTGACTGCAGGAGGAAACCAAAGCACCTGGAAGAAACCTACACAGACACACGGGGAGAATGTGCAAACTCCACACGGACAGTTACCCGAGATTGGAATCAAACCCATGTCCCTAGCCCTGTGAGACAGCAGTGCTAACCACTGTGCCACTGTGCTGGTTAGGAGTTAGATATAAATGCATAATAATTGTCTCCAATTCTATCTTGGTTTCCTGGAGCAGAACAATAGGTGACAAGTCTGTGCCATAAAATAAAGACGAGAGATCTTTTTCTGCAAGGGCAGTTCCCTGGTCCATTTAGTGAAAATACAGCTTTACGAGGTGTTAGAACCCATAGAAAGAACCGTTCTAAACATCACAAAGATAGATTTCTATTACACCACTGACTAATGTTAGCTGTGTATATTTCTTAAGACAAAGGAACAATATAAGGTGCTCCCTCAGTCAGTATTTTTCAGGCTCTCTGGGACTGGCTCAGATATGCCACAACACCATTTTGCCAAAGGTTGGAATGTTGGCATATTGGCCCCCTTGTGAGACCAAATGAGCCACTTAAGTGGTTACTTCTTATATAAGAGTTGCTTCTTATCTGGGCGGATATTCTTCCCAGTTTGAGAGGGCTCAGTGCAACATGGGGCGACTGCCCATGAAACTTCATGGCCTCCTTGTAGGTCCTGGATTCCGTGAGCTTCCTTTATGCCACTTCCATAGCATCCCTCCAATCCCATTTAGCTGTCTTTAAGGGTGTGTGGCCGTTGAGGCAACCCCATCTAACAGCTGCAACCATAGTAATGGCCACCACTGGCAGTAGCGCTACCAAGGTTGCAAAGTTGCCAGCCCTCTGATTGGGCAAGAAGCTCTTGGGGAAGGCCCAGGTAGCAGCCACATAATTGGCAGCTGCCATCAAAATACAGCCCTGAGTCAACACTCACCAAATTGGATGACCACACACAGCGGCAAAACAATGGTGCTGAACTGACAACATTTTTGAAGTAATGACCTGCTGAAGAAAAGTATGTATCGTCTTTTAGCATGCATGAGTCAGTAATCCTTAGATTTGGGGAAAAATGTGTTCAGTGGGTGGAAATGGATAGAGACCATTTAACTACTTTCTAATTAGGCATGGAGAAGTGTAGGAGAAGTACATTAATTATAATCAGTGCAGTAATCCCGACTTGAAAGGGATGTTGGGTTTAATAAACGAGCTTGATGAGAGCCTCCTCCGTTATAATTAATTTAACCTGCATTATATCTCATGGTTCAAAATAGTGTGGGGTTAAACCATTCCTTTCAGTTTATTTATTTAACTTTGATTTTCAGTATAAACAAAGACTTTCTTTTCTGAATTAAATTCATGTTTAATAATCATGAAATTTATAATAATTACCAATAATATATCAAGTCAGAGTTAAAAAGTTACAGCTTGTTGTGAGGATGAATTCAGTTCTGGGTTATGAACCTAGTGAATGTGACTGACAAGTAAAAAGCAATAAATCAATTTTCATCCCCGGGAAGATTGTTTGCTGTCAAAGGAACTGCTGATGTAGGTGGGAAACAGCTAATGTAAGCGAATGTAAGCGAAACAATGTTCCAGCAATTAAAGACAAAGCATGCCTTTGAATGTATCATTCATTTCAAACTCTATCATGAATAGCAGTATGGTCTGTCATCAAACATCAAAGGCAGAGAAATACACACATTTCTAACCAGTAGCATGGTGAACAGCTGAAACACTTGTGCCCATCTCTGTGTTAGTCACAGAGTGATCATGCCGCTATTTTTTTTCTCAAGCATGAAGGAAGGCATCAGAATTCATGTAAATTGTGACCTTATAATAACTACACAGATGCAAACCTGAACATCCATAGCTGTTTACAAAGTTAGTCCAGTTGCCAAAATAAACAGGTATTTCTTTATCTTACTGCAGTAGCAGGCCTGGAAGTTGTTGTCAGAACTTTAAGAACTAGTTCTCCATCAGAATAGTTATAAAAGCCAAAGTTGATTGGTAAATAATCTCCCTAACAATTCAAGTATCTGGAAAGCACTAGCAACAGCGCCGCTCCCGATAGCCCCGGGGAAGTACTCAGGGAGTCCGGTAATAATAGCTTCATTGAGAATTTGGAGGCAGTTTTGCCAACATTTCGGGTTGGGGGCAGGGTCAAGGGAAATTACAATTCGGGGGAACCACAGATTTGAGCCAGGGAGGTGGGATGGAAATTTTCGGAAATGGGAGGAGAAGAGGATTAAGACACTGAAAGATTTGTTTCTTAGGGGTCAGTTTGCAGGATTGAAGGAGCTGGAAGCGAAGTATGGGCTGGAGCAGGGGGAAATGTTTAGATACATGCAGGTTTGAGATTTTGCCAGAAAGGAGATACAGAACTTCCCGGAGGAGCCGGCCTCCACATTGCTGGAGGAGGTGCTGACAACAGAGGGGCTGGAGAAAGGGGTAGTGTCAGCAGTATACGGAGCTATTTTGGAAGAGGAGAAGGCACCACTGGAAGGGATCAAAGCAAAGTGGGAGGAAGAGTTGGGAGAGGATATGGAGGAGGGGTTCTGGTGTGAGGTGCTCCGGAGAGTGAATGACTCCACCTCGTGCGCGAGGTTGGGGCTGGTACAGCTGAAGGTGGTATACAAAGCACACCTCAGCCGATTCTTTGAAGGAGTAGAAGATGTGTGTGAACGTTGCGTGGGGGCCCCCGCTAATCACGTTCATATGCTTTGGTCCTGTCCAAAGCTAGAGGATTACTGGAAGGAGGTTTTTAGGGTAATTTCTAAAGTGGTATACGTGAAACTGGACCCGGGCCCATGGGAGGCCATATTCGGAGTGTCGGACCAGCCAGGGTTGGAAACGGGTGCGGAGGCAGATGTTGTAGACTTCGCCTCGTTGATCGCCCGAAGGTGGATCCTGATGGGTTGGAGAGCAGCCTCTCCACCCTGTGCCCTGGCGTGGCAGGGGGATCTGTTGGAATTCTTGACTCTTGAGAAGGTTAAGTTTGAACTGAGGGGAAGGATAGCAGGGTTCTACAATTCTTGGGCATTATTCATTATGCACTTTCAAGAACTAGATACCATCGAACATTAGTTGGGGGGGGGTGGGTGGGGGGATTGGGGGGAGGGGGGGCAATGGGTGTTAATGGTGTATATGGGTGATTCCTGATTCCTTTTTGTCATTTGTTTATGTGAACATGTGGGCGAATGTTTTGGGTTTGGTGGGAGGATGGGATCACTGTTATTGATATGGGGATTGACATATTTGTTACTGATTATTGCTTATTGTTGGTGGATGTAAATTTGGGAGAAAATGTGAAAAAGGAGGAGAATAAAGAAATATTTTTTAAAAACAATTCAAGCATCTAATAAGAACATTTACATTTGAATAAACAGAGAAGGAATATTGACCATTTGTTAAACACTTGAATTGATTATGGTCCAGGTAAGAGATTCAGGATCACAGTGTTAATCAACAACTGATGCAACATTTTTTTTTTCAGTTAATTACTCTCTGCATGATTGCATGCTTTGCAATTACCATAGATTATTTCAATTTGATGATAGTTGCACATTGTAGTAAATTCAAAGTTTAACGAATCAGTTTCAGTTGACATATTTGTCATAGAAACAGCAATGGATGTACGTCATAATAAAGTTGAAGTACAACAAGACTGGCTTTTAATAGTGTGTTATGATTTACTTGCCAAAAATCATTTTAATGTCAACTTACGTGGTTTGATTTCATACGACTCAAGGTCAGTTTTAAGTTTCCCAGTATTACATACTAATTAAATTGGCTTGTGAAGATATTCTTTACTGATCAGGTCACAGAGATCTCACAAAGAAAGGTCAGAACAGTAATTCATGGATTTTGTCGAAGTTAAGGTCTCTGTCTGGATTTCATGGAAGTCAGTACACTATCCCACAGGTATTTATATTCTAAACCAAACATAACTGAAACAAGATAATTCAAAATATGTTAAATAGTTTAGGTTTTGAAGAGCACATTCTTACCCTGCAGATTGATAAGGTTATATCATCTGCATTCGAGAAACAAGAATTCATTCTCCTTTACATAGGCAAAACTAGAAAGTATGACACATATTGGCCTTAATTGGGAAATACTTTTGGTGTGTTGCATCTGGTCGCAGGTATGCAAATGGTTTGCACACATTTGGTTGAACAAATTAGATGTGATGAATAAAGTCCCCAACCTTTGTCAGAAGGATCCAATCATAAAACTACGAACCCAAGTCTTCAGAGGAGTAGCAGCCTAACTAAGTGGATAACTAAGGAAGTTAAAGATGTGTCAAATTGAAAAGTAAGTAAACTGAGCATTGGAACAGGTGCGACTAGGGGATTTTCACAGTAACTTCATTGCAGTGTGAAGGTAAGCCGACTTGTGACACTAATAAAGATTACTATTACTATTAATCTTATAAGCGAAGGTTGAGCAAGTTGGTCCTGTTCAAGTTCAGAAGAATAAGAGATGATCTTATTGAAGATCCTGAGGGGATTTGACAGGGTGGATGCTGAAAGGATGTTTCCCTTTCTGGAAGAGACTAGAACTCGAGGAGACAGTTTAAAACTAAGGAATCTCCATTTAAGACAGGGATGAGGAGAATTATTTTCTCTCAAGGGATCGTGAGTCTGTGGAACTCTCTTCCGAAGTTGTGGTGGCAGCGTCATTGAATATTTTCTTGACTAACGACGGAGTCAAAGGGTATGGGGAGGTAACAGTAAAGCAAGCAGCCTATGGTCATCTGGGATTATGGTGTCTTTACTTTATGTGTGCTGTAAATACTTAATAATACCATATCTCTCTATTTCTCTTTCAGTACCTGAGTTGACACTGAATTCGCATTTTTAATGTTTAATTTAAAAAAATTTAGTGTACCCAAATCATTTATTTTCCAATTAAGGGGCCATTTAGCATGTTCAATCCACCTACCCTGCACATCTTTTTGGGTTGTGGGGACGAAACCCACACAAACACGGGGAGAATGTGCAAACTCCACACGGACAGTGACCCAGAGCCGAGATCGAACCTGGGACCTCGGCGTCATGAGGCAGCAGGGCTAACCCACTGCGCCACCATGCTGCCCCGAATTCACATTTTTAATTGGCACTCTCTTCTCAGTCCTTGCACCAGGTTTTAAAGATTATCATTATTAAAAATGATTATATGCCACTCGGGGCACAAAGAGAGAGGTGGGTCATACTTGCCCTTTTAAATGTCACGTTCGGTGGAATTCCAGCTGCAGCATTGTAACAAAATCTTAGAGTGGATTAACAGGAAGGATTAAATGCATTGTTCAGAGTGAAGTACGAAATGTTGTGGAAGGCTTGGTTGATCCACCTTAAGTTAATTAGTTCAAATCATATTGATTTGAATATTTATCCTTGGGTGCATAGAAACAGGGAAGGGGGGCAGGGGCAGTAAGCTCAGTTGGTTAGGCAGCTGGCAAGTGGATCAAATTAACCCCAACAGCATGGGGTTTGATTCCCATTCAGGCTGAATTAGACTTGCCCATAGTTGTAAAAAATCACAGCACTTTGCCATGGTTTGGTGAATAATTGGCATCAAACTGAATGGATAAATTATCATCTTCTTACTAAAGTGATCAAAGTAAAATCAGACTGAGGAATCATGAACTAAAGTTTATTTCATAACATATTGATGATAATACAATTGGTAACATTTTAATATTAAACAATAAATGTAATCACGGTTGATATTATTAACTGGAATATTTGAGATTACATTTCAGATGTATGACAGTAATTCAGCAGTGATTGGACTTCGCTAACTACAAGCTAACAGAAATTCAGTGCCTGAGATTAATATAAAATTACCATAGTTTAGACTCTGGCCACAGTTGAAAAGTTTACAGCATTAAATAGTCAATCTATTGCACAGGTTAGAAGTCTAGTTAATTCAGTTTATTTCTGATAAAGCTTGCAGTTTTGGTGAACATTTGTAGATTTATACAACCTGATCCTATTGAAACAAAGTAATATGGCTTGGAGTGTAGCTTCCCTCAGGAGTGCCTGGGTCCAGCTCCAGGATGAAAATTTTTATGTCATAATAGTTGGATCTGTTCCTCATTTTTATTAACTCTTGCTCGTATGAATCTTGCTTCAGCACTCAGGAACTAAACTCTTACATTCACATGGATTTGCTGAACTATTTGTGTCTCTGTACCTTGTGAAGTTCTTAAATTCCTCTGAACTCTAGTCTTCCCCTTTGCTCTAAAATATTCAATCAACTATCTCTGACCAACTTCTCTCTCTCCCTGATCTTTTGTGTGAAAAACAGTGGGAGCAATTTTTGTTTGAGGTGTATATTTGGCAGCAAACCAGTTGGGAGGGTGAGAAATCGAACAGTGCATCCATTATTTACGGGCAGTCTGAAGCCCCTCAAAGGCCAGATACATTTTTCAATGGCAGCATGTGAAGAGTGAATTATTGAAGCAGTAGGCAGCATGGCATTGCCCAGGGCTTCCAGATTTTGAATTTACAGCTATTAATTTTTTGAGTACTACCTAGTAAATAATACCAATTTATTTCAGTTCCTTATTTTCACAAGTCCCTTTGTATTTCTGGGAGATTTACTTTATCAACTTCCATGATCCTCCAAAAATGTGCAGGTTAGGTGGATTGCCCATGCCTAATTGCCCCTTAGTGTCCAAAGATAGCTGTGTTACATAGGGTTGGGATTGGGCTAAGGTAGGGTGGTCTTTCAGTGAGGCAGTGCATACTCAATGGCCCAAGTAGGCTCCTTTTGTGCTGCAGGGATTCTATGGGGCAGCACGGTAGCACACGTGGATAGCACTGCGGCTTCACAGCGCCAAGGTCCCAGGTTCAATTCCCCGCTGGGTCACTGTCTGTGCGGAGTCTGCCTGCGAGGGTTTCCTCCAGGTGCTCCGGTTTCCTCCCACAGTCCAAAGATGTGCAGGTTAGGTGGATTGGCCATGCTAAATTGCCCTTAGTGTCCAAAAAGGTTAGGAGGGGTTATTGGGTTACGGAGATAGGGTGGAAGTGAGGGCTTAAGTGGGTCGGTGCAGACTCGATGGGCCGAATAGCCTCCTTCTGCACTGCATGTTTTATGTTCTATGATTCCATATGATGAAAACAGACGCAAAGTCATTGTTTAATTTTCTGCTTTTTCCACATTCTACATTATACCTTCCACTGTCTTTGGCTTTAATGGACCAACATTTATTCTTGCTAATCTTTTCCTTTTCAATGCCTAAAAAAGTTTAACTGTCCACCTTTATGTTTCCCACTAACTTGCACTCATATCTCTTTTCCTTTACTTTATCAGTTTCTTAGTCCCCCTTTGCGAGATTCTAAATTGCTCCCATTCCTTAGGTTTACCACTTTTTCCAGCAACCTTTTTAGCCACCTGATGTAATGCATTTTTTTAAATATCTTTTGGTAGCCAAGGTTGATTCACTTTTCCTGTTTGTTTTTTGTGTCTTTCTCATTGTGCCATTTCCCCTCCCTGATGTGTTACATTGGCCAGGATTCTCCATTTGGGAGACTGTGGACTGGATTTTCCGATTTTGAAGCTATATCCGGATCATGGGCGTCATTCTCTGACCCCCCAGCGGGTCGGAGAATGGCCGTTGGCCGCCGTGAATCCCGCCCCCGCCCCCGCCGGTTGCCGAAGTCTCCGAAGGGAGAAAAGTCGGCGGGGCGTTAATGGCGCCGCTGACGTCGGAGAATGGCACGGGTGTGCGCAAGGCAGCCGATTTTGGGCCTGCCGATATTCTCCCGTCCGGATGGGCCGAAGTCCCGTCGACGTGATGACGGGTCACGTCGACGTGAATCAAACCTCCTTTTAATCGGTGTCAACCTGTGCTCCAGGTTCACGCCGACCAGCGTGGAGGTGAGTGACGGCCTGGGGGGTTGGCCACTGGGCAGGCGATGACGTGGGCGCAGTCTGAATGTGTGGGGAGAGGTGTGTCTAGGGTTGTGTGTGTGTGTGTGCGGCGGGGGTGGTGGTTAGAGTGGGCTGGGCTCCGGGGGAGTGCCGGGAGGGGGGCCCGTGCCGGGGAGGGGGATGGGGGGTCCGTGCCGGGGAGGAGGATGGGGTCCGTGCCGGGGAGGGGGTTGGGGGGTCCGTGCCGGGGAGGAGGATGGGGGGTCCGTGCCGGGGAGGAGGATGGGGGGTCCGTGCCGGGGAGGGGGATGGGGGGTCCGTGCCGGGGAGGGGGATGAGGGGAGGGTCCGTGCCGGGGAGGGGGATGGGGGTTCCATGCCAGGGAGGAGGATGGGGTCCGTGCCGGGGAGGGGGATGGGGGGTCCGTGCCGGGGAGGAGGATGGGGGGTCCGTGCTGGGGAGGGGGATGGGGGGTCCGTGCCTGGGAGGAGGATGGGGGGGAGGGGTCCGTGCCGGGGAGGAGGATGGGGGGTCTGTGACGGGGAGGGGGACGGGGGGTCCGTGCCGGGGAGGGGGATGGGGGGGGGGTCCGTGCCGGGGAGGAGGATAGGGGGTCCGTGCCGGGGAGGGGGATGGGGGGGGGGCCGTGCCGGGGAGGAGGATGGGGGTCCGTGCCGGGGAGGAGGATGGGGTCCGTGCCGGGGAGGGGGATGGGGGGTCCGTGCGAGGAGGGGGATGAGGGGGGGGGTCCGTGCCGTGGAGGAGGATGGGGGGTCCGTGCCGGGGAGGGGGATGGGGGGTCCGTGCCGGGGAGGGGGATGGGGAGGGGTCCGTGCCGGGGAGGAGGATGGGGGGTCCGTGCCGGGGAGGGGGATGGGGGGGGGTCCGTGCCGGGGAGGAGGATGTGGGGTCCGTGCCGGGGAGGAGGATGGGGGGTCCGTGCCGGGGAGGGGGATGGGGGGTCCGTGCCGGTGGGGGGGATGGGGGGGTCCATGCTGGGGGAGGGGGATGGGGTGTCCGTGCCGGGGAGGATGATGGGGGGTCCGTGCCGGGGAGGGAGATGGGGGGTCCGTGCCGGGGAGGGAGATGGGGGGTCCGTGCCGGGGAGGGGGATGGGGGCTCCGTGCCGGGGAGGGGGATGGGGGTTCCGTGCCAGGGAGGGGGATGCGAGGGCAAGTGAGTTGGTCCACCTGGCCAGGTGCCAGCCTCCAACAGTTGGATCCATGCGGTCCATGCCACCTGGCTGGGAGGAGGAGAGGATATGGGCAATGATGACATGTCGTCGTCCCCCCCCCCCCCCCCCCCCCACCAGGCCGTCATGTTTTCCGATCATCCAGCGATGTTGGCCGCCGTGGCGGCAGCCGCTAATGTCTATGTTGCCCTGGATGAGGAGGAGGAGGAGGAGCGTGCCAGAGAGGAGGCGCAGGCTGCCGCAGAGGGGCAGGCGGCAGCCGCCCAGGCTGGAGGGACACCTGACCGACAGGACGAGGAGGGGGAGGAGGACGTCGCGTCCCCATGGCAATGGAGGCACCAGAGGGCGCCCCGTGTGTACCGGCCCCGGCAGTCATACCAGGACCTCACGGACCGGGAATGCAGGATGAGACTCCGGATGAGGCGGGAAACCGTGGCACACATCTGCCACCTGCTGGCACACCTGTCACCGCGTGGCACTGGCGGGGGACACCCTCTCCCCTTGTCCGTCAAGGTTACGGTGGCCCTGAACTTTTATGCAACGGGGCCATTCCAGGCACCGAGTGGGGACCTGTCCGGCATATCGCAGACATCGGTGCATCGGTGCATCCGGGCAGTGACAGACGCCCTATATGCCATGGCGCACTGCTACATCCGCTTCCCCGTGGACCGGGCCAGCCAAGATGCCCGGGCCGTGGGCTTCTCTGCCGTGGCCGGGCTCCCCATGGTCCAGGGCGCGATTGATGGGATGCACGTCACCGTGCGGCCACCTGCAGATAACAGGGCCGTGTTCACCAATCGGAAGGGGACCTATTCGATGAACATACAGGTGGTCTGCGACCACCGCATGATGATCCTGCACGTCTGCGCCCGTTACCCAGGCAGTGTACACGACTCGTACGTGTTGTCGCGGTCATCCATCCCCGGCATGTACGAGGGACGCCATCCCCGGCTGAGGGGCTGGTTGCTGGGCGACAGGGGCTACCTATTGCGATCGTGGCTGATGACGCCTATACAGAGGCCACGCAATGAGGCGGAGAACCGCTACAATGATGCCCATGTAGCGACAAGGGGAGTGATAGAGAGGTGCTTTGGCGTGCTGAAGATGCGTTTCAGGTGCCTGGTCCTCTCTGGGGGCGCCCTCCAGTATCGGTCAGATGGGGTCGGCCCAATCATTGTGGCGTGCTGCGTCCTGCACAACATAGCCCAACAGAGGGGCGATGTGCCGCAGGCAGAGGAGGGCGGAGTGGAGGAGCAGCAGGAAGAGGCGCAGTCCTCCTCAGATGAGGGGGATGGGGGCAATGGTCAGGGCAGATGGGCTAGACACAGGCGGATGGCTGTCCACCGTTACCGGCTGGCCCAGCGGGCACGGGACAGGCTGATAGCCGCCCGCTTCACTGACTAGTTGGGCGTGGGAATCGGGTAGTACGGCCACAGACCGCGCACCATGGCAACAGCCGACCACCCACACCCCCACCCACCCACCCACCCAGCACCCTCACCCCCCTCCCCAACCCCACCCACCCCACCCGCATGCTCACCACCCCCCCCATTGCCGTCCACCTGCGGCACAATGGGCGGGCTCACACAGTTGCGGGTGGACGCGTGTCTATTGCAGGCCATGGAGAATGATGACAACCCGCCCTGCGATGAGCTCCTGGCTCCACATCGTTGGACTATGTCTGACCCATGGCCACAGTACCACCATCCACCCGGACCATCCCTGCATGCGGCTGTGACACTGCAGCGCACGGTCCCATCCTCTGCCCAGGGGGGATGTTGATGGCGGCCCAGGGGGAAGGGGCAGACTCACCTGGGGCTGAGGTAAGACCACCCCTCACACACACACTTGCGCTCAACGTACATGACACCCCCGCACGCTTTGGACAGAGCACAAAGGCAGCTTCTGTAGGTGTAACATTGACTTTAATAACCAAAGGAGTTCATGCACGTGCCCTAACCCCTAAAACTCATCTGTGCCCTGCACCCGTGCCAACTTAATCAGTGTCTAATTGTTTGGCCTTACGGGCCCTTTGACTACGTCTACGTGGTTCCCCAGACGGTACAGCAGAACTGGAGGTGGGCTCCTGTGATTCCTGCCCTCTGACACGGGATCCCTTTGGCGGCCGTTTCCTGGGGCGTCCTGGCCTAGATGGGCCAGGCTGCTGCCCGGGCGACTGGGATGGCGAGCTGCCAGCCTGTCCTGCCTGTTGCCCACCCGATGCACCTGGGACGGAAGGGGGGGAGTCCGAGGTGTCGCGGTGTTCCCGGACCTCCCCTACAGGGGGACCCGGGATGGACCACACCACCTCCTCCTCCCTCGGGGTGCCCGATGGCCCCCAGGCCTCTACATGGGTGGGGGATGCGAACGGACTGGCCATCCGACGCCCCCCCGACATCTGGCGCTGCCAGTCCTGGAGGCCCGTGCTGGTATCGACAGGGGTCTGCAGGTTTTCAGCCATGGAGCCCAGGGGATTGGCAAACCCTGTCTGTGACTGTGCGACGCCGGCTCGCACATGGCCACTGGCGCCGATGCCCTCAGCGATGGCCTGCTGAGACTGGGCTATGGCCTGCAGAGACTGGGCCATGGCCTGCAGAGACTGGGCCATGGCGTTGAGCGCCTCTGCCATCTGGCGCTGGCACTGGCTCATGGCCTCCTGTGAGAGGGCAGCCATTTCCTGGGCCACAGACGCCGCCTGCACGGAAAGCCCCAGGCCTCGCAAACCGTTCCCCATGTCTGACACCGTCGCACCCATTGCCTCCACCGCGGACGCCACCCGTGCGGTGTGTAATGACCGGCACCACTCCCAGCTCCTGGATGCGGGTGGACTCCTCCACCTGCGACTGCAGCCGCCGCAAGCCGGCCGTCACCCTCTTCGCTCGTTTCCGGGTCGGTGGTTGCATCGGATCTATGTGTGGGTGTGGTAACTCCAGGAACCCGGGATCCATCTGGGCGGCAGATGTTCGCTTGGGCTGGGCTGCCCTCCGACCGCCCGGCCCCTCTGCTGCTCCTACCTCCTCCTGCTGTACCGGGACGGCTGTGTTGTGCGCACCAGTGAGTGTACCAGACGCCTCATCACTAAAGTGCCCAACCGAGGTGAGTGTTTCTGCGATGGTGGGGGGTGTTGGTGACAGCAGTGGCGTTGTGTCGCGCTCTTCATCCCACTCTGAGTCCATGGCACTTTGGGGTGGGGGTTCGTCTCCACCCATCCACTCTGTGTCACTGTCCGGTATTTTGTCTTCCTGGGTAGTGCTGTCCCGGGTAGGTGTGTCCGGGGTAGGGGTGTCCTGGGTAGTGGTGTCCCGGGTAGAGGTGTCCTGGGTAGTGGTGTCCTGGGTAGTGGTGTCCTGGCTCGGCTGTGACGGGGGCCTGTGGCTGCCCCTCTCGTCGCTGGGTGGCACACGCCTGCATCGTCGCACCCGCACGTGACGGGGGCGTCGTCTCCCTGTTGCTCCAGGTCTCTCCGTCTCCCGTGGTTCCAAGGGACATCCTGCGGGCGTCGCATGCCGGAGGGTCCGGGTCTCTCCGTCTCCCGTGGTGTGCGAGGGGCATCCTGCGGGCGTCGCATGCCGGAGGGTCCGGGTCTCTCCGTCTCCTGTGGCCTCCGAGGGGCATCCTGCGGGCATCGCATGCCGGAGGGTCCGGGTCTCTCCGTCTCCCTTGGCCTCCGAGGGGCATCCTGCGGGCGTCGCATGCCGGAGGGTCCGGGTCTCTCCGTCTCCCGTGGTGTGCGAGGGGCATCCTGCGGCCGTCGCATGCCGGAGGGTCCGGGTCTCTCTGTCTCCCATGGCCTCCGAGGGGCATCCTGCGGGCGGTCTGCATCTGCGGGGATGGGTGCCTCGACGTTTGCTCCTGCGATACACAATGAAGCATGCATGGTTAGACATCAGGCAGTGATCAGGTGATATGGGGGTGGGGGACATGGGGGATATGGGGAGGGGGGATATGGGGGATATGGGCGAGGGGGGATATGGGGGATATGGGGGAGGGGGGATATGGGGGATATGGGGGATATGGGGGAGGGGGGATATGGGGGAGGGGGGATATGGGGGAGGGGGGATATGGGGGAGGCTCACCCTGCCTGCTCTGACGAGGTCGTTCACCTTCTTGTGGCACTGGGTGCCTGTCCGTGGTGTCAGGGCCGCAGCGGTGACGGCCTCTGCCACCTCCCTCCACAGACGCCGGCTGTGGCGTGGGGCAACTCTGCGGCCGTGCCCGGGATACACTGCGTACAGGAGCGCCTCCACATCCCGTGACTGGAACCTCGGGGCTGAGTGGCGGCCAGCCATCCGGTCGGGTGTTCCGGTCGGGTGGGGGGGAGCAGCGCGTCGTTATGAGCCGTCACGCCGTGCGGCGTGTATGACGTTGCACGGCGTGAACCACGTGAGCAAGCGCGGATCCCGTCACGTCGCTGCCAGCCCATTTCGGGCCGGAGACTTCGCAACGATTTTTGCGGCGTGACGCAAGTCGGATTTGCGCCATTTTTTGCGCCGATCGGCGGACTTTGCGCCGATAACGGAGAATTTCGCCCCATGTGTCTAGTATTACGACCAAAATGTTGGTGCCACCTGATGCGCAATCAATTGCACAAAGACGCCGATTGGGTACAACTGTGGCTTTATTGCAGTCAGATGCGTGGCCTCCTGCTGCAGCTGGTGAAATGGCAGGGCAATGGAGGTCATGCATATTTATACAGTTCTTCGTGGGCGGAACCAGCTGGCAGGGGCTACCGGCAAACATGTAATACAGGTCCTACCTTACATCCCCTAATACAGTGGTTCACCACATTCACCCCCTGTTAAAAATGAGTCCGGCTGGGGTGATGTGAAACTGTATACAAATATTGCAATTATGTACAGTGTTAAGAAGAAAAAAAAGAAAAAGTCCATGTTGACGGTCCGGAGTCCGTCAAAGGTTCAGCTGATCCGGTGCATCGTTGGGAGTGGCGTAACGGTCGCGGCGAAGTCAGTGCTGGCGGTGGTGGAGGTGGCAACGATGGTGGTGGTGGTGGTGCTGATGCTGGCCAGTCATAGGGGAACTCTGGGAGCGTGCGTCCTCTTGTGTGGGAAGGAGGGGGTGGGGTGGTCTGGTGAGGTCAGTGTTGACGGCGCGGTGTGGGGGGGGGGGGGTGGGGGGGGCGCATGGGTGGTGGAGTGTTTTGGGGTGGAGTCTGATGGTGCCAGGTCCCTGAATGAGACAGTATCTTGGCGGCCGTCGGGGAACTCAACATAGGCATATTGAGGGTTGGTGTGGAGCAGGTGAACCCTGTCCTCCAAGGGGTCCGCCTTGTGGAGTCGGACGTGCCTACGGAGAAGGACCGGTCCTGGAGCTGTGAGCCAAGTCAGGAGCGACACCCCGGATGTATACTTCCTGGGGAAGGTAAAAACACGTTCATGGGGTGTGTTATTAGTGGCGGTGCACAATAGTGACCGGATGGAGTGTAGAGCATCAGGGAGGACCTCCTGCCAGCGAGAGCCTGGGAGGTTCCTGGACCATAGGGCCAGCTGTACGGCCCTCCAAACCGTCCCGTTCTCCCGTTCTACTTGCCCGTTTCCCCGGGAGTTGTAACTGGACGTCCTGCTGGAGTCTATACCCCTGCTGAGCAGGAACTGACGCAGCTCATCGCTCATGAATGAGGATTCCCTGTCACTGTGGATGTAAGCGGGGAAACCAAACAGAGCGAAGATGGTGTTGAGGGCTTTGATGACGGTGGCAGACGTCATATCGGGCAAGGGATGGCGAAGGGGAATCTGGAGTACTCATCGACCACACTGAGAATGTATGTGTTAAGGTCGGTGGCGGGGAGGGGCCCTTTGAATCCACGCTGAGGCGTTCAAAGGGGCGGAAAGCCTTCACTAGGCATGCACGGTCTGGCCGGTAGAATTGCGGCTTGGAATGCGCACAGACCTGGCAGTCCCTGGTGACTGTCCTTACTTCCTCGACGGAGTAGGGCAGATTGCGAGCTTTGACCAGATGGTACAGCTCCAGGGTCCCAGGTTCGATTCCGGCTTGGGTCACTGTCTGTGCGGAGTCTGCACATCCTCCCCGTGTGTGCGTGGGTTTCCTCCGGGTGCTCCGGTTTCCTCCCACAGTCCAAAGATGTGCAGGTTAGGTGGATTGGCCATGATAAATTGCCCTTAGTGTCCAAAATTGCCCTTAGTGTTGGGTGGGGTTACTGGGTTATGGGGATAGGGTGGTGGTGTTGACCTTGGGTAGGGTGCTCTTTGCAAGAGCCGGTGCAGACTCGATGGGCCAAATGGCCTCCTTCTGCACTGTAAATTCTATGATAATCTATGAATTGAGTGACCCCCAGGTGACAAAAGCTGTTGTGTAGGGCCCGGAGTTGGTCCACTTGTGCGCTGGCACATGTACCTCGGGAGAGGGCATCTGGGGGCTCGTTGAGTTTACCGGGGCGATACAAAATCTCGTAATTATAGGTGGAGAGCTCGATTCTCCACCGCAAGATTTTATCATTTTTGATCTTGCCCCGATGTGTGTTATTGAACATGAAGGTTACCGACCATTGGTCAGTGAGGAGAGTGAATCTCTTACCGGCCTGGTAATGCCTCCAATGCCGCACAGCTTGAACGATAGCTTGGGCCTCCTTTTCGACGGACGAGTGTCGAAATTCAGAGGCATGAAGGGTGCGGGAAAAGAATGCCACGGGTCTGCCTGCCTGGTTTAGAGTGACAGCAAGGGCGACGTCTGAAGCATCGCTTTCTATTTGAAAAGTCAGTGACTCGTTCACTGCGTGCATCCCGGCTTTGGCGATGTCTGCTCTGATGCGGGCGAAAGCGTGTTGCGCCTCGGCCGCGAGAGGGAATTGGGTGGACTGAATGAGTGGGCGGGCCTTGTCCGCATAGTTTGGGACCCACTGGGAGTAGTAGGAAAAGAACCCCAGGCAGTGTTTGAGGGCCTTGGGGCAGTGGGGGAGGGGAAGCTCCATGAGGGGGCGCATGCGGCCAGGGTCGGGCCCGAGAAGTCCGTTTTGGACGACATAGCCGAGAATGGCTAACCGGGTTGTGCTGAACACACACTTCTCTTTGTTATCGGTCAGGTTGAGAAGAGTGGCAGTGCGGAGGAATTTATCGAGGTTGGCATCGTGGTCCTGCTGGTCATGGCCACAGATGGTGACATTATCTAAGTACGGAAAGGTGGCCCGCAAACCGTACTGGTCAACCATTCGGTCCATCTCCCTTTGGAAGCCCGAGACCCCATTTGTGACGCCGAAAGGGACCCTAAGGAAGTGGGAGAGGTGACCATCCGCCTCGAAGGCCATGTATGGACGGTCCGACTTCCGGATGGGGAGATAGTGGTAGGCGGATTTCAGGTCAATCGTTGAGAAGACCCTGTACTGCACAATCTGATTGACCATCTCAGGAGGGGGTACGTGTCGAGCTGCGTGTACCGATTGATGGTCTGGCTGTAGTCCACGACCATCCTGTGTTTCTCCCCAGTTTTAACCACTACTACTTGGGCTCTCCAGGGGCTGTAGCTGGCCTCAATAATACCCTCCTTAAGCAGCCGCAGGACTTCGGACCGGATGAAGGTCTTGTCCTGGGTGCTGTACCGTCTGCTCCTGGTGGCAACGGGCTTGCAATCCGCAGTTAGATTGGCAAAAAGGGAGGGGGGATCGACCTCGAGGGTCGCGAGGCCGCAAACGGTAAGGGGGGTTAAGGGCCCACCGAATTTGAGGGTGAGACTCTGGAGATTGCACTGGAAGTCCAGGCCCAACAGGAGTGCAGCGCAGAGATTAGGTAGGACATAGAGGTGGAAGTTACTAAATTCTACGCCCTGGACAGTGAGAGTGACTGTACAGAAGCCTCGGATCAAGATGGAGTAGGATCCGGAGGCGAGGGAGATCCTTTGATTGGCAGGATGGACCGCGAGGGAGCAGCGCCTTACCATATCTGGGTGAATGAAGCTTTTGGCGCTTCCGGAGCCCAGCAGGCACGAGGTCGCATGGCCGTTGATTTTCACCGTCGTCGACGCGGTGGCCAGGTTGTGCGGGCGAGATTGGTCCAGCGTCATCGAAGCGAGCTGCGGGTAGTCGTCGGATGCTTAGGGTGGTGAGCGTGTGCGGTTCCGATCTCGGGATGTCCGGAGACCATGTGGGGGACAAAATGGCGGCGCCCATAGTGCGCACATTGCAGGGTCGGGACAAGATGGCGGTGCCCATTGATCGCACATGGCCCCGGGAGAAGATGGCGGCTCCCATTATCTGTTTGGCGTGGGGGAGGGGGTGATATCGGGCGTAATCGCAGCGACTGCGCGGGCCTGGCACACAGCCACGAAGTGGCCCTTCTTACTGCAGGATTTACAAACGGCAGTGCGGGCCGGGCAGTGTTGGCGGGGGTGCTTCTGCTGACTGCAGAAGTAGCAGCCGGGACCCCTGGGGTGCGCGGATCGGCGTATTGGGAAGGCGGGACCCCAGCTGAGGAGGTCGTCGGCGGGGTCCAGGAGGGGTAGGAAGGGGTAGAAGGGTGGGCAGCGCGGCGGGAGGGATAAGATTGTACATTACGGGATGCGACCATCATGGAGAGCGCCAAGGTTTTCGTCTCCGCCAGTTTGAGCGTGGCCCCTTCCAGTAATCGTTCTCGGATGCGGTCCGACGCAATCTCCACCACGAAAGCATCGCGCATGAGGAGGTTTGTGTGTTCAGCGTCCGTAACTGCCTGACAGTGACAGTCCCGGATGAGTGGAATTAGGGCCCGCCAGAAGTTTTCGATGGACTCACCAGGTAGTTGCGAGCGGGTGGCGAGTACATGCCTGGCGAAGAGCGTGTTCACCTTCTGAGCATAGTGTTCTTTAAGGAGTTCCATTGCTTTTGCGTAAGTCGTGGCGTCTTGGATCAACGGGAACACGCTGGAGCTCAGTCTGGAGTACAGGACGTTTACCTTCTGAGCCTCCGTTGGCACGGGTCCGCAGCGTTGATGTCGGCCTCAAAACATGCTAGCCAGTGAGGAAAGTATTTTCTGGCGTCGGGCGAGTGCGGATCCAGCTGCAGGCGATCGGGTTTGATTCTGATATCCATTCTGTGGAAAAATCTGACTAATAAATTGATGTGCAATCAATTGCACAAAGACGCAGATTGGATACAACTGTGGCTTTATTACAGTCAGATGCGTGTCCTCCTGCTGCAGCTGGCGAAATGGCAGGGCAATGAAGGTCATGCATATTTATACAGTCCTTAGTGGGCGGAGCCAGCCGGCAGGAGCTACTGGCGAACCTGTAGCGCAGGTCCTACCTTACATCCCCTAATACAGTGGTTGACCACACCATCCCCGCACTGATGCTCTGCCCGGTGGGGGGCTTGCAGCCGCTCTACGTAAAACCCCTGGCTTTGCCTGCAGATACGGATGGAGAATTGCCGTGCCTGTGGCTGCGCATGCGCTCAGTGGCGACCTGCAGTGGTCATGCCATACAGCATTGCGCCGGCCGTGCATGGATAAGGCCTGCAAGACAGTGCCCCCCTGTAACCCCCTTCGCCACCCCCGGACCACACCCCATCATCCACCCAACCCCCACCGAAGCTCTCCTGGCTAGCGGAATGGCACCCTCTCCCCAACTGTGGCGCCGCTGGACACAGGCCGCGGGCGCCACGCGAGGTTGACGAAACCTCAGACCACAAGTGATCCATCAGGGGCGGAGCATCGGGGAGGACCTTTAGGTGACGTCCTGGAGGCTGTCCCAACAACGTGCAGCGTACTCACCGATGATGCCGTTTTGGAAGGGGACCGAACAGGCGCCGGAATGTGGCGACTAGGGGCTTTTCACAGTAACTTCATTGAAGCCTACTTGTGACAATAAGCGATTATTATTATTCTATCGGCATCAAAAGGATTCTCCGGCCAATCGCCGAATGTGATTTCGGCAATGGCAACAGGAGAATCCCGCCTTATGTTCTCCCGCCGGAGGTAACTTTGAACTGATTTGCGTTCCCAGATCAGGAAGCAATTCAGTATCCATCACCATGAAAATTTCTGCATGGTGAGGAATTCCTCTGCCTGAGCCTGTAGGTGTTTTGTCCAGGTGAGTGTTACAGCAGTATTTTTTTCACTACCCCTGTCTGGAGTGCTCTATAGCTTCCAGGTATGAGAATCTCTTTTCTGGGGGATCTGTGGGGGGATCCTTTAATGAGGAGGTCTCTAATGGAGGTCTCTGTTTAGTTAGGGGGTCTCTGGGGAGCTCTCTCTAGGTAGGGGATCTCTGGGGGGTCCCCTTATTCAAGGTATCTCTGTGGGGGTCACCCATTCAGGGGGTCACGGCGGTCCCCCTGCTAAGAAGTTCTTAGGGGTCCTCCTATTCAGGGGGACTCTGGGGGGCCACCCTATTCAGGGAGTCTCCGAGGGGTAGTTCTCCCTATTAAGGGGCTCTCTGTGGTGGCCTCCCTATGTGGGGGTTCCTGCATTTTAGGGAGTATCTGGGGGGATGGGGAATGGTGTTATGAAGTGTTCGGCAGGTCATGTATTGTCGGGGCAGGGGGGTGGGTGTAGGCTGGCCCATGGATGTACTTTTGGGGATACTACTTTAAAGAGTTACCCACTTCGCCCACCGCAAGGTCCACCATGTCAGAGCCATGCTGCGAACTACAGGTAGTGGTCCTCGTCCATGTGATTTACGAGCAAGCGGACCGGAAAATCACGTGGGCTTAAAGACTCTGGTGCCCCTCCCATGGGCGCGAACCCCAATTCTGCCACTAGCGGGGGATGAGAGCACTACAAATGGTTTGGAACCAGGCGCTGATCCTGATTTCCTCCAGATGCCTGATTCTCCGCTGCATCGGGAACCCCACTGCTGCCGCTGCGAGATTGAGAATCCAGGCCGGTGTCTGCACCTTGACCAGCAGATCAATGACCTTAAGCCAATGTTCCTCCATCCGTCAACTCTTACTGCAGATGTGTTTGCCTTGGATCACACAGAGGTCCACAGCTCCCATATCCAACCGCTTCAACATTCCATCTTCCCTCCAAATCTTTACAGTATGAATTAATTAATTATTCTACTGATTAAATTTTAATTAATATCTCTAGTCCTACCTGTGTTTGTATTCTTACTTCAATAAATGCTGGATATACTCCTATCAAAATTTGAAAGTTATAACAATAGGAAATGCTCACCAGTTAATCTAATCGGCTCTCAATAAACTTTACAACCACGAATAGAACCTTGTAATTACTAAAATTATCTGAATTTTGAATGATGAATGAGAAAAATACTCTCAACAGCAACGTACACCTTTCCTGTGAGGTCACACTTTGAATATTCTCAGAACACAGTTGGTCTGCTCTGAAGCCACAGAATGGATTGTATTAGACTGGACAGCTCGATAAGATCACTGTGTCCATCTCCCTCTCGATACCCTCCTCTCCCGCTCTATAAAATGCCGCTGTCTGTCACTGAGTCCTCCTCTCTAAAGCTCTATAAGATGCTGCTTTCTGTCATTGTGTCCTCCTCTCTCTCGCTCTTTAAGATGTTGCTGTCTGTCACTGGGTCCTCCTCTCTCCCGCTCGATAAGATGCTGCCGTCTGTCACTGAGTCCTCCTCCCTCCCGCTCTATAAGAAGCTGCTGTCTGTCACTGTGTCCCCCTCTCTCCCGCTCTTTCAATTGCTGCTGTCTGTCACTGTGTCCCCTTCTCTCCCGCTCTATAAGATGCTGCTGTCTGTCAATGTGTCCTCCTCCCTCCCGCTCGATAAGATGCTGCTGTAGGTCACTGAGGCCTCCTCCCTCCCGCTCGATAGAATGCTGCTGTTTGTCACTGAGTCCTCCTCTCTCCCGCTCGATAAGATGCTGCTGTCTGTCACTGAGACCTCCACTCTCCCGCTCTGTAAGATGCTGCTGTCTGTCATTGGGTCCTCCTCTCTCCCGCTCTATAAGATGCTCCTGTTTTGCACTGGGTTCTCCTGTCTCCCGCTCGATAAGATGCTGTCTGTCACTGAGTCCTCCACTCTCCTGCTCTATAAGATGCTGTTGTCAGTCACTGTGTCCCCCTCTCTTCTGCTCTCTAAGATGTTGCTGTCTATCACTGTGTCCCCTCTCTCCCGCTCTATAAGACGCTGCTGTCTGTCACTGAGTCCTCCTCTCTCCCGCTCTATAAGATGTTAGTCTGTCACTGTGTCCCCCTCTCTCCCGCTTTATAATATGCTGCTGTCTGTCACTGAGTTCCCCTCTCTCCCGCTCTGTAAGATGCTGCTGTCTGTCACTGAGTTCCCCTCTCTCCCGCTCTGTAAGATGCTGCTGTCTGTCATTGGGTCCTCCTTTCTCCCGCTCTATAAGATGTTGCTGTCTATCACTGTGCCCCCCCTCTCTCCCGCTCTATAAGACGCTGCTATCTGTCACTGTGTCCTCCACTCTCCTGCTCAATAAGAAGCTGCTATCTGTCGCTGTGTCCTCCACTCTCCCGCTCGATAAGATGCTGCTGTAGGTCACTGAGGCCTCCTCCCTCCCGCTCGATAGAATGCTGCTGTCTGTCACTGAGTTCCCCTCTCTCCCGCTCTGTAAGATGCTGCTGTCTGTCACTGGGTCCTCCTCTCTCCCGCTCTATAAGATGTTGCTGTCTATCACTGTGCCCCCCCTCTCTCCCGCTCTATAAGATGCTGCTGTCTGTCACTGAGTCCACCTCTCTCCCGCTCTATAAGATGCTGCTGTCTGTCACTGAGTCATCCTCCTTCCTGCTCTATAACAAGCCGCTGTCTGTCACTGAGTCCTCCTCCCTCCCGCTCTATAAGATGCTACTGTCTGTCACTGAGTCCTCCTCTCTCCCGCTCTATAAGATGTTGCTGTCTGTCACTGAGTCCTCCTCTCTCCCACTCTGTAAGATGCTGCTGTCTGTCACTGAGTCCTCCTCTCCCCCACTCGATAAGATGCTACTCTCTGTCACTGAGTGCTCGTCAATCCCGCTCTATAAGATGTTGTTGTCTGTCACTGGGTCCTCCTCTCTCCTGCTCTATAAGAAGCTGCTGTCTGTCCCTGAGACCTCCTCTCTCTGTTCTATGAGATGCTGCTGTCTGTCACTGAGTTCCCCTCTCTCCTGTGCTATAAGATGCTGCTGTCTGTCACTGTGTCCTCCTCTCTCCCGCTCAATATGATGCTTCTGCCTGTCACTGGGTCCTCCTCTCTCCCGCTCTATAAGATGTTGCTGTCTGTCACTGAGGCCTCCACTCTCCCTCTCGAAAAGAAGTTGCTGCCTGTCACTGGGTCCTCCTCTCTCCCGCTCTATAAGATGCTGCTGTCTGTCACTGGGTCCTCCTCTCTCCCGCTCTATAAGATGCTGCTGCCTGTTACTGAGTCCTCCTCTCTCTTGCTTTGTAAGATGCTGCTGTCTGTCATTGGGTCTTCCTTGCTCCCGCTCTGTAAGATGCTGCTGTCTGTCACTGAGTCCTCTGATTTGTTATGTTATAGGTGTAACATAAGCGGCTTCCTTGTGGTGCACTTGACAAAGGAAGGTTCAGACGTGGAGATAACTTCAACACGTTTATTAAACTATTTACACTTCTATTACTCGGGTTCGACACTACTGCTAATCCTACTATAGCTACCCAGACTGACTAACCAGTTGCTGCAATCCACGTGGTGGGAGTAATATTGAATCAACCCTGTGTCTCTACTCATTGACTGTCTCCACTGGAAAGAGGCAGATCATGTGTGTGGTGTCCTTTATATATGGGTTGGTGTAATGCCCTCCTGTGACTGTGTCACCTCCTTGTGTACCGTGAGTGTCCATTGGTCGTGTCCTATCTAACTGATCTATAGGTTGAGTGTGTGTAATGTCTCTGGTGCTCCCTCTAGTGTCTGGCTCGTGACATGTATTTACATTGATGCACATCACCACATCCTCCTCACTCCCGTTCTATAAGATGTTGCTGTCTGTCACTGAGACCTCCCCACTGCTGCTCGATAAGATGCTGCTGTCTGTCACTGAGTTCCCCTCTCTTCTGCTCTATAAGATGCTGCTGTGTGTCACTGAGTCCCCCTCTCTCCTGCTCTATAAGGTGCTGCTGTCTGTCACTGGGTCCTCTTCCCTCTCGCTCTGTAAGATGCTCCAGTCTGTCACTGGCTCCTCCTCCCTCCTGCTCGATAAGATGCTGCTGTCTGTCACTGAGTCCCCCTCTCTCCTGCTCTATAAGGAGCTGCTGTCGGTCACTGAGTCCCTTTCTCTCCTGCTCTATAAGATGCTGCTGTCTGTCACTGAGTCCCCCTCTCTCCTGCTCTATAAGATGCTGCTGTCTGTCACTGAGTCCTCCTCTCTCCCGCTCTGTAAGATGCTGCTGTCTGTCACTGAGTCCTCCTCTCTCCCGCTCCATAAGATGTTGCTGTCTGTCACTGGGTCCCCCTCTCTCCCGCTCTATAAGAAGCTGCTGTCTGTCACTGAGTCCTCCTCCCTCCCACTCTATAAGATGCTGCTGTCTGTCACTGAGTCCTCTGATTTGTTATGTGCTAGGTGTAACATAAACGGCTTCCTTGTGGTGCACTTGACAAAGGAAGGTTCAGACATGGAGATAACTTCAACACGTTTATTAAACTATTTACACTTCTATTACTCGGGTTCGACACTACTGCTGATCCTACTATAGCTACCTAGACTGACTAACCAGTTGCTGCAATCCACGTGGTGGGAGTGATATTGAATCAACCCTGTGTCTCCAGTCACTGACTGTCTCCATTGGAAAGAGGCAGATCATGTTTGTGGTGTCCTTTATATATGGGTTGGTGTAATGCCCTCCTGTGGTTGCGTCACATCGCTATGTGTTGTGAATGTCCATTGGTCGTTCCTATCTAACTGATCTATTGGTTTAGTGTGTGTGTGTGATTTCTCTTGTGCTCCCTCTAGTGTCTAGCTAGTGACATGTATTTACATTGATGCACATCACCACATCCCCCTTTTTTTATAGGTTACATATTTCCTGACACTTTGAGAAAAGTGAGCAAAGAACAAGTAGATAAGGTAAGGTATATACAAGTCATGGGAACAGTGATTAAACAATAAGTCCAAATCATTCGTTTGAGTCCAAAAACCATCAATCATCATGGTCAAATGTCTCTCTTGGTTATGAATGCCATCAAGAAGTGGTCAAATCACTTTGCTGTCTGATTCGGAGTCCCTTTCTTTTTTGATGTTTGTGATGGTGCTGTTGGATGGCATCTTGTAGCTGATAAGGTGTTGACGTTGAAGAGGTACCATCAACAGTACCATTCGAGCTCATGGATGTGCCATATGTTGAAGTTGGATAAGACTGTACACACTGGTTCTGGCCACATGCAGTGCTGGAAGGGTGATCCTGCTGAGAACCGTTGAAGCTTGTCGAATTGGAAACAGAATTGCTGCTCGCATAAATACCTGGTGATGGTGTGAAACTAGAACCTTGCATCTGATAGGAATATGCCGCCTGGCCAGGTTGTGGTGCAGCAAATCCTGGGCTGTAACTAAGGCATCCAGTCTGTAGTGCAGATTGCGCTTGCGGTAGTCCTCCTTCGGTCTTGATTCCATTAGTGGGCAATCTGTAGTGCTGGCCTGTTTGAGAATATGCTGCATGGACTGCTGGTTGCTGCATGCCTGAATACTGGGTTTGTCCAGCATGAGCTGTCATTGGCTGCACTGCTGGTGTGGAAAGAATGTGTGGATATAGCGGTGGTGAATATTGGTGTATTCCTCTTGGACTGTAGCCGCTGCTTGTTATTACTGACCCAGTGTAATTGTTAAGTGATCCATCTCCTGTCGTTGTGGCATCTGCTGTCACCCTGCGCGTGCCATCACTGAGGTTGCGGCACTCCTTGTCTGGAGTAAAGTCCGGCTTACGTGAATTGGAGTCGGCATTTGGTTGCTCCCCATCTGGAGTCTGGTCTGTTTTAATTGAGTCAGTGTTTGTTTGTTGATGCTCCCCGTCCGGAGTCTTAGCATGTTCACTGGAGTCAGCTGAGATTTCTTGAAGCTGCACGTCTGGAGTCGGAACATGCAGGAATGCATTGACTTGTGGAGATGCTCGAGCGAATGAGGGTGTAAGTATCATGGTGTCACCGGAGTCACCAGTGGTCTCACAGTGATCGTCGAGTGCCTCTGTACACACTAGCTGAGGTCTGTCATTTTCCACATCTTGCATGGGAAGTGGGATGCTGTCGTCACTCATCTCACATACCGTGGGTAGAGCCTCAGTAGCTGCTTGTTGTTCACTTGGGTTGGGTAAATTGTCAGAGTCTTCATCTGGTGGCACAAACAATGTGGTGTCATTGTCTTGCTTTTGTCCTTCCTTTGGGCTTGGACTGTCATCGTCGCTTTGTTCTTCACTGTGGCATGATAGACCGTCATGGTCGTCCTGCTGTGCACTGGAGCGTGGTAGACTGTCATAGTCTTCTTGCTGTTTACTGGAGCATGGCAGACTTGCATCGTCTGCCGCTAGTTGGTCAGAGGAGGTTGCTAGACCCTCATGGTCTTGTTCCTGCAAGGACTGCGCGTCGGAGTCTTGTGTTGCTCCTATCGTGGAGGCTGTACACGAGCTCGCTGCGGAGACTTGTAGCACTGGAGTCACGTTTTGTGTGTGCAAGGACTGCGCTCTGGAGTCTTACGTTTCTTCTATCGTGGAGTCTGTCCACGAGCTCGCTGTGGAGGCTTGTGGCACTGGAGTCACTTCTTGTTCATGCAAGGACTGCGGTGTGGAGTCTTGCGTGTCTTCTATCGTGGAGTCGGGAACCCTTAGCGGTGCGTGGACCACTCTCTGTGTGGCAGCAGGCCGCTCTCTGTGGGCTTGTACTCCTCTCTATTGCTCTTTAAGAAGCTGCTGTTTAAGATGTGTAACATTACTTGCAATCAATTGAGAATGAATATGGGGCTCCAGTTAAAATCTCACCGAAAATGCCACATTCCTTCATTACTGCACTGATGTATTAACCCAACTCATCTGGTCAAACCCGAGATTGGCCCTAAACATGCAACCTACTGACCCAAAGTTAAAAATGCGACCAGTAATCCAACCTACAACGGCCGCTCAATTTTAACTCACTCAAAATCCATTGACTTGTTATCATTTCCTTTTGCGTAAATTTATGTTTTTTGAACGTTCTCCAACTATTTGAATTGCATAGAAGTCACAATATTTTGATTGCAAAATGTGTGAAAAAATAACAGTCGGTAACACCTATTGAAACATGCTTCTGAATAATACAGGCTTGATTGAAGTAGTTCAGCACATTCACGCTTCTGAGATCAGTTACGTTGGGTTAGGCTTTTGTTATCTGAACTGCTGGGAGGGGTTTGGTCAGAAGGGTTTGGTCAGAGGATCATGGGGATCTCAGGAGTTGGACTTTCCCCACATCATGTGGAGTTTTCCACAGCATCTGTAATAAAAGCACTGTTTGATTCCCCAACCCACAACCTGGCTCCCAGTTGCGATGTAGCCTGATGTGTTAGGCAGGTTGGTTCGATGTGGACTGCACTCGATGCAGGGAAATTAGAAACAGACATCTAACACAGGAGAAGATCCAACACTGTTTTATTCAACTAGATGAACTGCTGTACATATTCAGCTGTGGGTCGACACTATACTGATCTGACTAGTGACCTTGTAGTAGCCTGACCAGACTTACTAGCTACCGCATGGTGTTTGTGCTTGCTAGCTTGTGGACTCTGACTGTCTCAGTAGCTGGGTCCCGAGAGAGTGGGAAACCTAGTGCCCTCTGGCTTTATAGTGGTAGTGTCCTGTCTGGTGATTGGCTGTGCTGTGTTGCATGCTTACTGGTCATCCTATGTGTAAATCACTGCCTATCTGCATCTCAATATATACATAAGTGGATATTATGACATCTCCCCCCTTTTTTTTGAGTTAAATAAATACTGAGGTGTGTATATATATCTATCTATATATATATATATATATGTCTGACTATATACAAACGGTGATTGAACAAACGTATATACATGGGAAGGTGTTGATAGTGCAGATACATGGCAAACTAAGCAATATTTACAAGAGTTAAGTCGATGGATTCAGTCACAAAGATTTACAAAAGTTAAGTCTACAGATTCCGTCTTTGTGGTGGGTGACGAATTCTTGTTGATCGCCACAGAGGTGGATCAGGAGCTACCTGCACATGGAGAGGTGGGATCGCTGCCATTGCGGTGGTCGCGTGGGCCGGCAGAATCGCTGGCAGATTGGTGGCCTCGTGGCAGGGTACGTCTGGAGGAAGCATGATAGCCGGCGGAGCACTGCGGTCAGGTGGTGGGCGTGGAAGCCTTCGCAATGCCCGTCTGTTGCACCGTAGCAGGGAGCCATCAGCCATGTGTACCATGAAAGACCTCGGGGCAACTTGTTTGACAACAACAGCTGTGGCTGACCAACCGCCCTCAGGCAACTGGACGCGAACATGATCGCTGGAGCCAGCTCAGGTAAATCCGTGGCATGAGCATCATATGTGGCCTTTTGTTGGGCCCGGGACTACTGCACTTTTTGTAGTACCATGAGGTGGTCAAGGTCTGGAACATGGATGGCTGTAACTGTGGCCCTCAGAGTGCGATTCATGAGCATCTGCGCTGAAGACAACCCAGTGGACAGTGGGGTTGCCCTGTATGCCAGCATTGCCAGGTTGAAGTCGGAGCCTGAGTCTGCAGCTTTGCACAGCAACCGCTTGACAATATGGACCTCTTTCTCGGCCTTCCCGTTTGATTGCGGGTAGTGGGGACAGGAGGTAACGTGCCGGAAGTTGTAGGACTGTGCAAAATCAAACCATTCTTGGCTGTAAAAGCATGGACCGTTGTCGCTCATTACCGTGAGCGGTATCCCATGCCTGGCGAACGTTTCTTTGCAGGCTTCGATGACCGCCTTCGACGTGAGGTCGGACAGTTTCACCACTTCTGGGTAACTGGAGAAGTAGTTGACCAGGATTACGTAGTCACGCCGCTTGGTGTGAAAAGGGTCTACACCTACTTTGGACCATGGAGAGGTCACGATCTCGTGCTGTTGCAGTGTTTCATTGGGTTGAGCCGGTTGAAACTTCTGACAGGTGGGGCAGTTGAGGACCATGTTGCAGTCATTCCCTCCACAACCGTCAGCTCGTCTTTAACATTAAAGAATTGGGGACATTGCCCCTTCTGCCAGCCATGGGTAAGGTGCTGCATCACACGCTGCAGTAAAGGATCCTTGGCCATTTCCTCACAAATTTGGACCACCCGTTCGGCAGAGGCTGGGAGGGTGGTGGCACACAATTGCACTTGCGCCTCTATGTGGCAGATTAAGTCACATTGTTCACACGGTGTGGTGATGGACCGGGCTGGGACACCTGCAATGATCAGCTCTTTGCCTGGCATGTAGACATGTTCGAAGTCATAGCGGCATAGTCGAAGAAGAATTCGCTTTAACCAAGGTGTCATGTCATTTAAATCCTTCTGGGTTATGTGGACTAGAGGCCTGTGGTCCGCTTCCACCGTGAATTTCGGCAGGCCCGAAACGTAGTCACGAAACTTGACTATTCCTGTCAGGATCTGGGCATACCGTTGCTCAGTGGGCGTCATGGCCCTGGAGGCATATGCCACTGGAGCCCAGGACGAGGAGTCATCTCGCTGGAGGAGCACCGCCCCAATGCCATCCTGGCTTGCATCAGTTGATATCTTGGTTTTCTTGGTTGGGTCGAAGAACGCTAGAACAGGGGCTCTGGTGAGCTTTGCCTTCAGCTCACGCCATTCCGCTTCATGTGTGGGCAACCACTGGAATTCCGTTGACTTCTTGACGAGATGGCGGAGGGCCGTGATGTGGGATGCCATATTGGGAGTTTTGGCGAGGAAGAAAACTCCTCAGTGTAGGAAGAGATCAGGACGTAATTTCACCTTGGCAGTGCATGATTGGCACCCAGGTGGCACTGCCAAGGTGTCAGGTTGACAGTACCAGGATGCCCAGGTGGCACCAGCAGTACCAGGGTACTACCCTGCCCAGAGGGCATGCACCTGGGAGCCTCCAATCCCCTGGGAGACCCCTGCCATCTGATCCCATTGTGGAGACCAGTGGTGAATGGTGCTTTAAGAAAAAAAATCTTTATGAGTGTCACAAGTAGGTTTACATCAACACTGCAATGAAGTTACTGTGAACAGCCCCAAGTTGCCACACTCCAGCACCTGTTTGGGTACACTGCGGGATAATTCAGAATGTCCAATTCACCTAACAGCGTATCTTTCAGGACTTGCAGGAGGAAACCGGAGCACTCGGAGAAAACACACGCAGACACAGGAAGAACGTGCAGATTCCGCACAAACAGTGACCCAAGCCGGGAATCGAACCTGGGTCTGTGGCGCTGTGAGGCAACAGTGCTCACCACTGTGCTACCGTGCCGCTCACCCGAGGTTTCCAAGACGCCTTGGTTAGATCTTGGGAATGCATATTAGTCTGAAACTCGCTTTCTCACTCTAATATGCAGATTTGCTGAAAAGTGATCCCACTCACATTGAGCAGGCTTCCCATTGTGACAGTTACCGACCACAGTGTGAATGCTTTTTGGGAGCAGTGTGATAAGTGGATCGGGCCAACTGTATACAACAAACAGCAGCATCTTAAAGAGCGGGAGAGAGGAGGACTCAGTGACAGACAGCAGCATCTTATAGAGCGGGAGAGAGGAGGATGCAGTAACAGACAGCAGCATCTTAAAGAGCGGGAGAGAGGAGGTCTCAGTGACAGACAGCAGCATCTTATAGAGCGGGAGAGAGGAGGACTCAGTGACAGACAGCAGCATCTTATAGAGCGGGAGAGAGGAGGATGCAGTAACAGACAGCAGCATCTTATAGAGCGGGAGAGAGGAGGTCTCAGTGACAGACAGCAGCATCTTATAGAGCGGGAGAGAGGAGGATGCAGTAACAGACAGCAGCATCTTATAGAGCGGGAGAAAGGAGCATTCCTGTCTGTCCCCCTTCATCGTGCGAACCCTGTAGTCCTTAAAGATAATTTTCATCAAGTGCCCATTCAATTTGCTTTTGAAATCCGGCTTCATGTACTGAAGCCGGATAAGACAGTCTGCCTCCACGGAGACTATAAATTGAGAGTTAACAACAGCTTTGAGGTTAGACCCGGCTTTCGTTCGGAGTCTCCTTGGCGTGCGCAGTCTTCCAGCGCATCATGGAAAACATCCTGTGTGGATCGCCATGCATTACACAGAGGCTGCAGAACAAGAACATTTGCAGAACCTTAGGCAGTATTGAAACAGTTTTCCGAATATGGGTTCTTCTGCGCTGCGCGAAGTGCATGTTTCACACAAAAGAAGTGATCGACTTGGGATAGTGAGTGGACTGAGATGCCTGCACCTGGTCACTGAGAAGGCATGGGTGATCAGAATGGTTTTTGCTCCACGAGACTCCACGGAACTTTGTTCTTTTCTCAGATTAGTGAATTGCTTTAGGTGCTTTATTCTGCATTTGGCTACTGTCCTCGCTCCCTCCCCCCTCCAGTTGCTTTTGAAAAAGCACCAGCCATGGACTTGGGGCAAGCTCCGTGATATGCCGTTTAGCAAGGTGCGGCACTTGTCTTCTTCAGGGGTGTTAACACATTTTGACTCCTCAAAACCGTTTGCATGTCATGCGCGATGCTTCACCGTATGGCATTGCGGCAGCTTTATCCTTCGAATTCACGACAACCATGACTGTCCAATTACTTTTGCGTCCTGGGAACTAGCTGCAGCCACGAGAAAATATGCCAGATTGAAAAAGAAGGTCTTGTGATGGTATTCGGTGATTTCATCAATACATTTATGGCTGCCATTTATTTATTGTCCCCGATTGCAATCCATTGATAGGCCTCTTCCATGAAGACAAGATAATATCGCCAATTGCTTCTCCAAGGATTCAATGCTGGTCTCTGTTATTAGTTGCTTATAAATACTCTTTCGAACACCGCACAGGGACCCAGATTGTGTCTGCTGATCCGTTGAGCTGTCTTCCCCAGCAGATCGAATCCACAAACCCTCCTGCCGTGTATGAAGTGATCACTGTCCTGAACTTCATGGACTCCTTGCCCGTCACTGTCTCATGTGTGTTTGTGACTGGGTGCAAACCGACCCAGTACTTGCCAAGATGCGTCATCTGGTGCTATACGGTGGACAGCATTGGCAGCTACCAGTGGGGCTAAAAGGCTTTTCCTCAAAATTGTCAGAGTTGACTGTGGAGGATGGTAATAATAATAATAGAATCCTCCTGTGGGGCGCCAGAGTTGCAGATACGGTAAAGGTACAGGATGCCGTGCTGAAGGACCTTCACAACGGACATCCTGGAGTGTCCAAAATGAAGTTGCTGGTGAGAAGCTATGTCTGCTGGCCAAGGTTGGACACGGATATCGAGACGTTGGTCCAGCAATGCTCCATCTGTCAACAACACCAGAAATTCCTCCCGACGGCACCCTACACACTTGGATATGGATGTCGCCCCCATGGGCCTGCCTGCACATTGATTTCGCTGGTCCCTTCTTGGGTTCAATGTTTCTTGTACTGGTGGATGACTACTCAAAGTGGCTGAAGGTCCACAAGATGGCACGGGCAGTGTGGGGGCATATTGGTAACACTGCTGCCTCACAACTCCAGGGTCCAATTCCGGCCTCCGGTGACTGTCTGTGTGGAGTTTGCACGTTCTCCCCGTGTCTGTGTGGGTTTCCTCCGGGTGCTCCGGTTTCCTCCCACAGTCCAAAGATGTGCAGGTTATGTGGATTGGCCATGCTAAATTGCCCCTTAGTGTCCAAAAGGTTTGGTAGGGTTACTGGGTAACAGGGATAGGATGGAGGCATGTATTTAAATAGGGTGCTGTTTCCAAGGGCCAGTGCTGAATCGATGGGCTGAATGGCCTCCTTCTGCACTGTAAATTCGATGATTCTATGGCGACGATCACCTCCTGGGTGACCATTGAGCGATTGTACATTTCCTTTCAATCCAAGGAATGCCGGAGGTACTCGTGATCATTAACGGGGCCACTATCACGAGTGAAGAGTTTGCCACTTCTGTGAAGAGCAATGGGATTCGCCATGTTTGCAACGCCCTATATCCCATCCGGCATCGAATGGTTTGGCAGAAAGAGGTGTGCAGAAGGAGAAACGGACATCTGGCTCGATGAACACAAGACAGGTAAGATTTTTATTCTCGTACAGGACCACACCACGTGCAGTAACAGGGGTATCCACCGCTGAAATGTTAATGGGTCATAGACTTCGTCCACGACTCAGTTTGATTCTACCGGACACCGGCACGAAGGTGCGTCATAATCAAGATTTGCAATGGCGTTGCCCAGTTCGCCATCGGCCTCTTCGCCGCTTCGCACCTGATGCAGTGTTAGTTCGGAACTTCAGCGACGGTGGTCGCTGGTTTTCTGAGAACGCCGACATAAGAACATAAGAACTAGAAGCAGGAGTAGGCCATCTGGCCCCTCGAGCCTGCTCCACCATTCAATGAGATCATGGCTGATCTTTTGTGGACTCAGCTCCACTTTCCAGCCCGAACACCATAACCCTTAATCCCTTTATTCTTCAAAAAACTATCTATCTTTATCTTAAAAACATTTAATGAAGGAGCCTCTACTGCTTCACTGGGCAAGGAATTCCATAGATTCACAACCCTTTGGGTGAAGAAGTTCCTCCTAACCTCAGTCCTAAATCTACTTCCCCTTATTTTGAGGCTATGCCCCCTAGTTCTGCTTTCATCCGCCAGTGGAAACAACCTGCCCACATCTATCCTATCTATTCCCTTCATAATTTTATATGTTCCTATAAGATCCCCCCTCATAAATTCCAACGAGTACAGTCCCAGTCTACTGAACCTCGCCTCGTAATCCAACCGCTTCAGCTCTGGGATTAACCTAGTGAATCTCCTCTGCACACCCTCCAGTGCCAGTGTGTCCTTTCTCAAGTAAGGAGACCAAAACTGAACACAATACTCCAGGTGTGGCCTCACTAACACCTTATACAATTGCAGCATAACCTCCCTAGTCTTAAACTTCATTCCTCTAGCAATGAAGGACAAAATTCCATTTGCCTTCTTAATCATCTGTTGCACCTGTAAACCAACTTTTTGTGACTCATGCACGAGCACACCCAGGTCTCTCTGCACAGCAGCATGTTTTAATATTTTAGCATTTCAATAATAATCTCTTTTGCTGTTATTCCTAACAAAATGGGTAACCTCACATTTGTCAACATTGTATTCCATCTGCCAGACCCTAGCCCATTCACTTAGCCTATCCAAATCCCTCTGCAGACTTCTAGTACCCTCTACACTTTTTGCTTTACCACTTACCTTAGTGTCGTCTGCAAACTTGGACACATTGCCTTTGGTCCCCAACTCCAAATCATCTATGTAAATTATGAACAGTTGTGGGCCCAACACTGATCCCTGAGGGACACCACTAGCTACTGATTGCCAACCAGAGAAACACCCATTAATCCCCACTCTTTGCTTTCTATTAATTAACCAATCCTCTATCCATGCTATTACTTTACCCTTAATGCCATGCATCTTTAACTTATGCAGTATCCTTTTGTGTGGCACCTTGTCAAAGGCTTTCTGGAAATCCAGATATACTACATCCATTGACTCCCTGTTATCTCCCGCACTGGTAATGTCCTCAAAAAATTCCACTAAATTAGTTAGGCACGACCTGCCCTTTATGAACCCATGCTGCGTCTGTCCAATGGGACAGTTTCTATCCAGGTGCCTCTCTATTTCTTCCTTGATGATAGATTCCAGCATCTTCCCTACTACCGAAGTTAAGCTCACTGGCCTATAATTACCCGCTTTCTGCCTACCCCCTTTTTTAAACAGTGGTGTCACGTTTGCTAATTTCTAATCCGCCGGGACCACCCCAGAGTCTAGTGAATTTTGGTAAATTATCACTAGTGCATTTGCAATTTCCCTAGCCATCTCTTTTAGCACTCTGGGATGCATTCCATCAGGGCCAGGAGACTTGTCTACCATTAGCCCCATTAGCTTTCCCATCACTACCTCCTTGGTGATAACAATCCTCTCAAGGTCCTCACCTGTCATAGCCTCATTTCCATCAGTCACTGGCATGTTATTTGTGTCTTCCACTGTGAAGACCGACCCAAAAAACCTGTTCAGTTCCTCAGCCATTTCCTCATCTCCCATTATTAAATCTCCCTTCTCATCCTCTAAAGGACCAATATTTACCTTAGCCACTCTTTTTTGTTTTATATATTTGTCGAAACTTTTACTATCTGTTTTTATATTCTGAGCAAGTTTACTCTCATAATCTATCTTACTCTTCTTTATAGCTTTTTTAGTAGCTTTCTGTTGCCCCATAAAGATTTACCAGTCCTCTAGTCTCCCACTAATCTTTGCTACTTTGTATGCTTTTTCCTTCAATTTGATACTCTCCCTTATTTCCTGAGATATCCACGGTCGATTTTCCCTCTTTCTACCGTCCTTCCTTTTTGTTCGTATAAACCTTTGCTGAGCAATGTGAAAAATTGCTTAGAAGGTTCTCCACTGTTCCTCAACTGTTTCACCATAAATTCTTTGCTCCCAGTCTACCTTAGCTAGTTCTGCTCTCATCCCATTGTAATCTCTTTTGTTTAAGCACAAAACACTAGTCCTTGATTTTATCTTCTCACCCTCCATCTGTATTTTAAATTCCACCATATTGTGATCGCTCCTTCCAAGAGGATCCCTAACTATGAGATCCTGAATCAATCCTGTCTCATTACACAGGGCCAGATCTAGGACCGCTTGTTCCCTCGTAGGTTCCATTACATACTGTTCTAGGAAACTATCGCGGATATATTCTATAAACCCCTCCTCAAGGCTGCCTTGACCGACCTGGTTAAAC
Source organism: Scyliorhinus torazame (assembly GCF_047496885.1). Lineage (NCBI taxonomy): Eukaryota > Metazoa > Chordata > Chondrichthyes > Carcharhiniformes > Scyliorhinidae > Scyliorhinus > Scyliorhinus torazame. Next base: position 83,772,619 of record NC_092715.1, on the reverse strand, counting down.
CAATCGACATGTAGATTAAAATCCCCCATGATAACTGCTGTACCATTTCTCCATGCATCAGTTATTTCTTTGTTTATTGCCTGCCCCACCATAAAGTTACTATTTAGTGGCCTGTAGACTACTCCGATCAGTGATTTTTTTCACCCTACTATTCCTGATTTCCACCCAAATGGATTCAACCTTATCCTCCATAGCACCGATGTCATCCCTTACTGTTGCCCGGATGTCATCCTTAAATAACAGAGCTACACCACCTCCCTTACCATCCACCCTGTCCTTCCGAATAGTTTGATACTCTCGGATACTTAACTCCCAGTCGTGACCATCCTTTAACCATGTTTCAGTAATGGCCACTAAACCATAGTCATTCACGATGATTTGCGATATCAACTCATTTACCTTATTCCGAATACTTCGAGCATTCAGGTAAAGTACACTTATGTTGGCTTTTTTACCTCTGTTCTGAATCTTAACACCTCGATCAGTAACCTCTCCTAATTTATATTTCCTCTTAACCTTTCTCCTAATTTTCCTTGTCGTTGAACCCATATCTTCATGTGACAACCTGCCGCGTCGCTTACCATTAAAGTTTTCACTTCCCGTTTTATTCCTTTTAGTATTCCTAGTCCTATTCACTGAGCTCCCCTCAGTCACTGTACATTGTACTGTCGCCCTTTTTGATTTTTGACTATGGCTTCTCGGCCTTACACTTTCCCCCTTACTGCCTTTTGTTTCTGTCCCTGTTTTACTACCTTCCAACTTCCTGCATCGGTTCCCATCCCCCTGCCACATTAGTTTAAACTCTCCCCAACAGCTCTCGCAAACACGCCCCCTAGGACATCGGTTCCAGTCCTGCCCAGGTGCAGACCGACTGGTTTGTACTGGTCCCACCTCCCCCAGAACCGGTTCCAATGCCCCAGGAATTTGAATCCCTTCCTCTTGCACCATCTCTCGAGCCACACATTCATCCTATCTATCCTGACATTTCTACTCTGACTAGCTCGTGGCACATGCCTGATGTTGTGTCTTCCAACTCTGAAATGGGGACAAAGACCTCGGAGGTCTCAGCCACTGACTCCAGCACAGTGGTTAGCACTGTTGCTTCACAGCGCCAGGGACCCGGGTGCACATCCCGGCTTGGGTCACTGTCTGTGGCAGCTAAACATTCCAGGGTTTAGATGTTTCAGGCGGGATAGTGTGGGAGGTAAAAGGGATGGAGGAGTTGCGTTACTGGTTAGGGAGAGCATCGCAGCTGTACTGCGGGAGAACACCTCAGAGTGCAGCGAGGCTATAGGGTAGAGATCAGGAATAAGAAGGGTGCAGTCACAATGTTGAGTGTTTACTACAGGCCTCCCAACAGCCATCGGGCAATAGAGGAGCAGATAGGTAGACAGATTTTGGAAAGGAGTAAAAGCAACAGGGTTGTTGTGATGGGAGACTTTAACTTACCCAAAATTGACTGGGACTCACTTAGTGCTCGGGGCTTGGACGGGGCAGAGTTTGTAAGGAGCATCCAGGAGGGCTTCTTAAAACAATACATAGACAGCCCAACTAGGGAAGGGGCGGTACTGGACCTGGTATTGGGGAATGAGCCCGGCCAGGTGGTAGAAGTGTCAGTCGGGGAGCATTTCGGGAACAGTGACCACAATTCAGTAAGTTTTAAAGTGCTGGTGGACAAGGATAAGAGTGGTCCTAGGGTGAATGTGCTAAATTGGGGGAAGGCTAATTATAACAATATTAGGTGGGAACTGAAGAACCTAGATTGAAATGAAATGAAAATGAAATTCGCTTAATGTCACAAGTCGGCTTCAAATGAAGTTACTGTGAAAAGCCGCTAGTCACCACATTCTGGCACCTGTTCGGTGTGTTTGAGGGTAAATCAACATCTGACATGTGGGAGGCTTTCAAATATCAATTGAAAGGAATTCAGGACCGGCATGTCCATGTGAAGAAGAAGGATAAATATGGCAAATTTCAAGAACCTTGGATAACGAGAGATATTGTAGGCCTCGTCAAAAAGAAAAAGGAGGCATTTGTCAGGGCTAGAAGGCTGGGAACAGACGAAGCCTGTGTGGAATATAAGGAAAGTAGGAAGGAACTTAAGCAAGGAGTCAGGAGGGCTGAATGGGGTCACAAAAATTCATTGGCAAAAAGGGTTAAGGAAAATCCCAAGGCTTTTTACACGTACATAAAAAGCAAGAGGGTAGACAGGGAAAGGGTTGACCCACTGAAAGATAGGGGAGGGAATCTATGTGTGGAGCCAGAGGAAATGGGCGAGGTTCTAACTGAATACTTTGCATCAGTATTCACCAAAGAGAAGGAATTGGTGGATGTCGCGTCTGAAGGAGGCAAGAGTGGAAATTGCTGAGGCCTTGACAGAAATCTTTGGATCCTCACTGTGTTCAGGTGATGTCCCGGAGGACTGGAGAATAGTCAATGTTGTTCCTTTGTTTAAGAAGGGTAGCAAGGATAATCCAGGGAACTACAGGCAGGTGAGCCTTATGTCAGGGTTAAGGAAATTACTGGAGAGAATTCTTCAAGACAGGATCTACTCCCATTTGGAAGCAAGTGAAGCATGATCAATCACACAAACACGAGAGTTGGATGGAATCAAGGTTTTATTACACTAAGATGTGTGGCCTCCTACGGCAGCTGGCGAAATGGCTGCTGTACGAGGAGCACACATATTTATACTCCGCCTACTGGATCCAGCAGGCAGGGAACTACCCCCATACCTGTAGTACAGGGCCTTACGGGGCAGCATGGTAGCATTGTGGATAGCACAATTGCTTCACAGCTCCAGGGTCCCATGTTCGATTCCGGCTTGGGTCACTGTCTGTGTGGAATCTGCACATCCTCCCCGTGTATGCGTGGGTTTCCTCCGGGTGTTCCGGTTTCCTCCCACAGTCCAATGATGTGTAGGTTAGGTGAATTGGCCATGATAAATTGCCCTTCGTGTCCAAAATTGCCCTTAGTGTTGGGTGGGGTTACTGGGTTATGGGGATAGGGAGGTATTGACCTTGGGTAGGGTGCTCTTTCCAAGAGCCGGTGCAGACTCGATGGGCCGAATAGCTTCCTTCTGCACTGTAAATTCTATGATTACCACAAAGCACCTAATATATACATCAGTGGTGACTACCACATTCACCCCCTGTTAAAATTGAGTCCGGCGGGGGTGGGGGAGAACAATATACAAGTAGATGTTTTAAAGTACAGAAAGAAAATTGAGTCCAGCGCGGGTGGAGGAGAGTTATACAGAAGGATGATGTTTTCTTTTAAGAGTCCCGATCAAGTTCCAGTTTCAGTCGGTCCGGAGCCTTGATCTGCCGTTGGGAGCACCGCAGTGGTGGCGGCAATTCCGGTGTCGGTCTGGTCTTCGGTGACTCCGGGAGCGTGCCAAAATCCTCTTCATCCTCGGGCGTGGGCAGGGGGAGGACGGATTGTCCAGGGACGGGGGTTGCAGCTGGGGGGTGCGCCGGGGGAGGGGAGGGTGGTGCCGGGCCAGAGGTGTGTGTGTGTGTGTGGAACCAGCTGGTGCCAGGTCCCTGAGGGAGACAGTATCTTGGCGGCCGTCGGGGTACGCTACGCAGGCGTACTGTGGGTTGGCGTGGAGTAGCTGTACCCTCTCAACCAACGGGTCCGCCTTGTGGAGTCGTATGTGCTTACAGAGGAGTACGGGTCCTGGAGCTGCGAGCCAAGTCGAGAGTGACACCCCGGAGGTGGACTTCCTGGGGAAGGCAAAAAGACGTTCATGGGGCGTGTCATTAGTCGCAGTGCATAGGAGCGACCGAATGGAGTGCAGTGCGTTGGGGAGGACCTCCTGCCAGCGGGAGGCCGGGAGATTTCTGGACCGTAGGGCCAGCTGGACGGCCCTCCAGACTGTCCTATTCTCCTTCTCCACCTACCCGTTTCCCCAGGGGTGATAGCTGGTCGTCCTGCTCGAGGCGATACCCTTGTTGAGCAGGAACTGACGCAGCTCATCGCTCATGAATGAGGCTCCCCTGTCGCTGTGGATGTAGGCAGGGAAGCCGAACAGAGTGAAGATGGTGTTGAGGGCTTTGATGACGGTGGCAGACGTCATGTCAGGGCATGGGATGGCGAAGGGGAATCTGGAATATTCATCGACCATGCTGAGGAAGTACGTGCTACGATCAGTGGAGGGGAGGGGCCCTTTGAAGTCCACGCTGAGGCGTTCAAAATGGCGGGAGGCCTTCACCAGGCGCGCACGGTCTGGCTGGTAGAAGTGCGGTTTGCACTCCGCCCAGACCTGGCAGTCTCTGGTGATTGCCCTGACTTCCTCGACGGAGTAGGGCAGATTGATGAAGTGGTACAAACGTGTGACTCCCGGGTGACAAAGGTTGTCGTGCAGAGTCCGGAGTCGGTCCACCTGTGCGCTGGCACATGTACCTCGGATTAGGGCATCGGGGGGCTCGTTGAGCTTACCGGGGTGATACAAAATATCGTAGTTGTAGGTGGAGAGATCGATCCTCCACCTCAAGATCTTATCATTCTTGATCTTGCCCCGCTGTGTTGTTAAACGTGAAGGCTACCGACCATTGGTCAGTGAGGAGAGTGAATCTCCTGCCAGCCAGGTAATGCCTCCAATGCCACACAGCTTCAACAATGGCCTGGGCCTCTTTTTCGATGGAGGAATGCCGAGTTTCAGAGGCATGAAGGATTTGTGAAAGGAATGCCACGGGCCTGCCTGCCTGGTTGATGGTGGCGGCTAGAGCGACGTCTGATGCGTCACTCTCGACTTGAAATGGTAACGTCTCGTTGACTGCATGCATCGCGGCCTTGGCGATGTCAGCCTTAATACGGTTGAAGGCCTGGTGAGCCTCGGCCGTTAGGGGGAAAAGAGTGGATTGAATGAGTGGGTGGGCCTTGTCTGCATAATTTGGGACCCACTGGGCGTAGTAAGAAAAGAACCCCAGGCAACGTTTGAGGGCCTTGGGGCAGTGGTGGAGGGGGAGTTCCATGAGGGGGCGCACGCGGTCGGGATCGGGCCCCAGAACTCTGTTCTGGACCACATAGCCGAGGATGGCTAATCGGTTTGTGCTGAACATGCACTTCTCCTTATTATAAGTTAGGTTGAGGAGAGTGGCGGTGTGGAGAAATTTGGCAAGGTTGGCGTCATGGTCCTGCTGATCGTGGCCGCAGATGGTGACATTGTCTAGGTTCGGAAAAGTGGCCCGCAGCCCGTACCGGTCAACCATTCGGTCCATTTCCCGTTGGAAAACCGAGACCACGTTGGTGACGCCAAAGGGAACCCTAAGAAAGTGGTAAAGGCGGCCATCTGCCTCAAAGGCAGTGTATGGGTGGTCCGCCTTACAGATGGGGAGCTGGTGGTAGGCGGGTTTTAGGTCGACAGTTGAGAAGACCCGATACTGTGCAATCTGATTGACCATATCAGATATGCGTGGGAGGGGGTATGCGTCGAGCTGCATGTACCTATTGATGGTCTGACTGTAGTCCACGACCATTCTGTGTTTCTCTCCAGTTTGCACCACTACCACTTGGGCTTTCCAGGGGCTGTTGTTGGCCTCGACGATGCCTTCCCGAAGCAGTCGCTGGACTTCGGACCTGATGAAAGTCCTGTCCTGGGCGCTGTGCCATCTGTTCCTGGTGGCGACGGGTTTGCAATCTGGGGTTAAGTTTGCAAATAGGGAAGGTGGGTTGACCTTTAGGGTCGCGAGGCCGCATACAGTAAGGGGTGGTAGGGGCCCGTCAAATTTCAATGTTAGGCTCTGGAGGTTGCACTGGAAGTCCAGGCCGAGTAGCAAGGCAGCGCAGAGGTTGGGGAGGACGTAGTGGCAGAAGCCGCTAAACTCCACGCCCTGGACAGTGAGAGTGGCTATGCAGTACCCCGGATCGCCACAGATTGGGACCCGGAGGCCAGGGAGATTCTCTGGTTGGCGGGGTGTACGGCAAGGGAGCAGCGCCTTACCGTATCGGGATGGATGAAGCTCTCAGTGCTCCCGGTGTCCAGTAGGGAGGAGATCTCATGCCCATCGATTTTCACGTTGGTAAAGGCCATTGGTTGCGTGGGCGGGACTGGTCAATTGTGACCGAGGCGAGACGCGGCTGGTCGTCGATGGTGGCAGACGATGGGGTGCCCGGGGGGCATGGGCCCTGGTACGATGGCTGCACCCATGGGCCGCACGTGTCGTGGGGGAAACAAGATGGCGGCGCCTGATGATCCTGGGGTGGACAAGATGGCGGCGCCCACGGGCCGCACGTGGTGGGGGTCGAACAAGATGGCGGCGCCCACAGGCCGCATGTGGTGGGGGTCAAACAAGATGGCGGTGCCCAATGGCCGCATGTGATGCGGGGAGGGGAAGATGGCGGCGCCCACTGGCCGTACATGGGGGGGGGGGGGTCGGAACAATAGCGGCAACTGCGCGGGCCTGGCACACCGCAGCAAAGTGTCCCTTCTTGCCACAGGCCTTGCAAAGGGCTCTCCGGGCCGGGCAGCGTTGTCGGGGGTGTTTTGGCTGCCCACAGAAGTAACATTTGGGGCCCCCGGGGTTGGTTGGCTGCCGCGCGGCACAAGCGTGGGGTTGGCTGAGTGGGGTCCCCGATGGGGCGGCTGTCTGCAGAGTCTACGATGCGTAGGAGGGGTGGGCTGCGCGGCCGGGGGTGTAGGCCTGGATGTTGCGTGAAGCGACCATCAGTGAGAGCGCTAGCTTTTTGGTTGCCGCGAGATCGAGTGTGAGCCCTTTTAAGAGGCACTGGCGGATGAAATCCGACCCTATCCCCATAACAAAAGCGTCTCTCATGAGCAAGTTCGAATGTTCCGTGGCCGTGACGGCCTGACAGTCACAGTCTCTGACTAGGGGAATTAGAGCACAAGAAATCTTCCACTGACTCACCAGGAAGTTGACTACGAGTGGAGAGGATGTGTCTGGCGTAGAGTGTGTTAGTCCGCTGAGCGAAGTTTTTTCAGTAGCGCCATGGCGTCTTCGTAGGTCGGCACGTCCTGGATAAGTGGAAAGACATTGGAGCTCAGCCGCGTGTAGAGGATCTGAATCTTCTGAGCTTCCGGAATTGGGTCTGGTGCAGACCTGATGTAAGCTTCGAAACAGGCTCGCCAATGGTCAATTTTTGGCATTGCCTGATTGCGGATCCAGCTGCAGGCAATCCGGCTTGATGCGGAGGTCCATTTTCTGAAAACTTTAGTGGAATAAATTGATGCATGATCAATTACACAAAGACGAGAGTTGGATGCAATCGAGGCTTTATTACACTAAGATGTATGGCCTCCTACAGCAGCTGGTGAAATGGCTGCTGTACGAGGGGCACACATATTTATACTCCGCCTACTGGGCAGAGCCAGCAGGCAGAGAACTACCCCCGTACCTGTAGTACAGGGCCTTACCACAAAGCATCTAATATATACATCAGTGGTGACTACCACACTCCCATTTGGAAGCAAGTGGATGTATTAGCGAGAGGCAGCACAGTTTTGTGAAGGAGAGGTCATGTCTCACGAACTTGATAGAGTTTTTCGAGGAGGTCACAAAGATCATCATAGCATAGATTATCATAGAATTTACAGTGCAGAAGGAGGCCATTCGGCCCATCGAGTCTGCACCGGCTCTTGGAAAGAGCACCCTACCCAAGGTCAATACCGCCACCCTATCCCCATAACCCAGTAACCCCACCCAACACTAAGGGGAATTTTGGACACAAAGGGCAATTTAGCATGGCCAATCCACCTAACCTGCACATCTTTGGACTGTGGGAGGGAACCGGAGCACCCGGAGGAAACCCACGCACACACGGGGAGGACGTGCAGACTCCGCACATACAGTGACCCAAGCCGGAACCGAACCTGGGACCCTGGAGCTGTGAAGGAATTGTGCTATCCACAATGCTACCGTGCTGCTACCGTGCTGCCCCATACGGTAGATGATTGATGCAGGTAGGGCAGTGGATGATGTCTATATGGACTTCAGTAAGGCCTTTGACAAGGTTTCTCATGGCAGACTGGTACAAAAGTCACATGGGATCAGAGGTGAGCTGGCAAGGTGGATACAGAACTGGCTAGGTCATAGAAGACAGAGAGTAGCAATGGAAGGGTGCTTTTCTGATCGGAGGGCTGTGTCTAGTGGTGTTCCACAGGGATCAGTGCTGGGACCATTGCTGTTCGTAGTCTATATAAATGATTTGGAGGAAAATGTAACTGGTCTGATTAGTAAGTTTGCGGACGACACAAAGGTTGGTGGAATTGCGGATAGCCATGAGGACTGTCAGAGGATACAGCAGGATTTAGATCGTTTGGAGGCTTGGGCGGAGAGATGGCAGATGGAGTTTAGTCCGGACAAATTTGAGGTAATGCATTTTGGATGGTCTAATACAGGTAGGGAACATACCTGTGAATGGTAGAACCCTCAAGTGTATTGACAGTCAGAGAGATCTAGGTGTACAGGTCCACAGGTGAAAGGAGCAACACAGGTGGAGAAGGTAGTCAAGAAGGCATACGGCATGCTTGCCTTCATTGGCCGGGGCATTGAGTATAAACATTGGCAAGTCATGTTGCAGCTGTACAGAACCTTAGTTAGGCCACACTTGGAGTATAGTGTTCAATTCTGGTCGTCACTCTACCAGAAGCATGTGGAGGCTTTGGAGAGGGTGCAGAAGAGATTTACCTGGATGTTGCTGCAATTATACAGGGCCTTGGTGAGGCCACACCGAGAGTATTGTGTGCAGTTTTGGTCCCCTTCTCTGAGGAAGGATGTTCTTGCTCTCGAGGTGGTGCAGCAAAGGTTTACCAGACTGTTTCCAGGGATGGTGGATGGTGGACTGTCATATGAGGAGAGATTGACTAGGTTGGGATTGTTCCCGCTGGAGTTCAGAAGAATGAGGGGGGCTCTCATAGAGACTTATAAAATTCTAACAGGACTAGACAGGGTAGATGCAGGGAAGATGTTCCATATGATGGGTGTGTCCAGAACCAGGGGTCACAGTCTGAGGATCCAGGGTAAACCATTTTGGTCAGATATAAGGAGACATTTCTTTCCTCAAAGCGTGGTGAGCCTGTGGAATTCATTACCACAGGAAGTAGTTGATGCTAAAACTTTGAATATATTCAAGAGGCGGCTGGATATAGCACTTGGGGAGAATAGGATCAAAGGCTGTGGGGAGAAAGCAGGATTAGGCTATTAAGTTGGATGATCAGCCATGATCATGATGAATGGCGGAGCAGGCTTGAAGGGCCAAAAGGCCTTCTCCTGCTCCTATCTTCTATGTATCTATGGATCTATGTAATATCCCGCGCGGGACCTATAGGATGGGAATGCTTGTCGTCCCCATGCTCCTAGAGGAATACGGGCTCCCCCGCTAGGGGCGGGTTATGTCTATTACCCAGTGTTTATAAGGTCAGCCAGTAATGCACTGATCAAGCAGGAACCCAATTGGGGTTTACTGGGAAGTATATATATATATAATTTGTGAATAAATATTCTTATTTTTACTTTGTGATGGCTCCCCATGTCCTTATTAAAGTTTTGCCAAGCCCTTCCGCTATCTACAGCCTGACTTCCTTTTACAATCTACGATGCAAGTCATCTGGACCACATGCCAAATACCCTCAGTCTAACTAGCTTTACCAGTTATTCTTCCTTTTCCATTTTCACACTATCTATAGCCTCAACTATCTTCGCTGCTGCCAATATCTCGTCAGATTCCTCTTAGTAAACAGCAATAGAAAGATTCTACCGTTTCACTATGCCTGTCAGTATGTGTCACCTTCTTGATCCCTATTAGGATCCATCCACCTATTTTTAGCCACTTACTATTTATATGCTTTTAAAATATTTTTCGGGTCCCTTTTATGTTGACTGCCTTTCTGTTCTCACACTCCCTCTCTGTCAGTTTTATTTTCCTCTCCATTTCCTCTCTCAGCCTATTGTACTTGACCTGGTTCTCAATTGAAGAATTCACCTGACATGCAGCATACACCTTTTTTCCTTCACCTAAGGAGCCCTGTGTTTTGCCCCCCATACCTTTTTCCTTTGTTAGAATGTACCCAACCTTTAGCTGAAGCATTTCTTCCTTAAAGATCACCTATTGTTCCATTCCCATTTTTCCTGTTAATCTCGGGTTCCATTTTACCTTCGCAAGATCCCTCCTGAGTGTATTGAAATGAGCCCTCTCCCAAATTTGACATTCAAGGTTAAATTGTTCTTTCCTCTTCTCCATACTAACCTCAACTCAATGATACAATGACCATTCTTATCTAAATGATCCCAACAGACACTTGGTCCATTTGGCTCACCTCATTTCCTCATACAAGATCTGTTTGGGCTGCGAACACACTCAAATGATTGGAATACTTATAACAGCAAATGTTATAATGCAAAATAGGTCATCATGGAAGGGGAGGGAGAGTGATGAGCAGAAAATCATGTCATCTAAATTTAAACATCTTCATTTTCATTTTGATGTAATTTGGCAAGTGATTTCTGCATGTGATATCGTCCTAATTCTCATTTTGTCAGATGCAAAACATTGCAAATCTTTATCCTATGAGTAAACTAACTTTGTGAAAATTTAAGCAATTACAGATCTTACGGTTTGGAATGTATGATCAGAATGCTTATTGCTTGATGCCACAAGTATTGATATATAGTGCAATAAAATCATGATGTTCCCATGACTTTCAGACTGATAATACTCATTACTTACAGTAAGAGAATAAACCAAAACTAATATTAAAAGTTTGAAACAATGTGCCATTATGTTAAAGAAATTACTTAATCCAAATTCAGACAGAAATTACACAGTAATAAAATGGTCGAACTATTGTTAACCAGCTCAGTGTGATACTTTAAGAACCAATAAACCATTGCAGAACAATAAAATCAGTTACTTATTTCTTCCAAGTTTATAGCCTTTCAGACATATAAAACCCCAGCATATTTGGTGTATGTGTTGTTGAGATGTGAGCATCACTGGTAAGGCCAACATTTATTGCTCATCCACAATTGCCTTCTTGAACTGCTTCAGTCTATGTGGTCTTGGTTCATTCACAGTGCTGTTAGCGAGGGAATTCCCTAATTTTAATCCAGTGATGGTGAAGGAACAGGGATATGTTACTAAGTAAGGCAATCCTGGGGAATTACAGACCCATCAGTTTTATGTCTGTGGTGAGCAAAATATTGGAAAGGATTCTGAGAGATAGGATTGTGATTATTTAGAAAAACACAGTTTGATTAAAGATAGTCAGCATGGCTTTGCGAGGGGCAGGTCATGCCTCACAAGCCTTATTGAATTCTTTGAGGATGTGACGAGACACATTGATGAAGGTCGGGCAGTGGATGTGGTGTATATGGATTTCAGTAAGGCATTTGATAAGGTTCCCCATGGTAGGCTCATTCAGAAAGATAGGGGGCATGGGATACAGGGAAATTTGGCTGTCTGGATACAGAATTGGCTGGCCGAAAGAAGCGAGTGGTAGTGAATGGAAAGTATTCTACCTGGAGATCGGTGACCATTGGTATCCCGTAGGGACCTCTCCCCTTTGTGGTTTTTATAAATGACTTGGATGAGGAAGTGGAAGGGTGGGTTCGTAAGTTTGCCAATGCCACAAAGGTTGGTGGAGTTGTAGATAGCGTTGAGGGCTGTTGCAGGTTACAACAGGACATTGACAGAATGCAGACCTGGGCTGAGAAGTGGCAGATGGAGTTCAACCTAGATAAATGTGAAGTGATTCATTTTGGAAGGTCAAATTTGAATGCTGAATACAGGGTTAAAGGCAGGATTCTTGGAAGTGTGGAGGAACACTCAAAGGTGCCACCTAGGTTGATAAGGTTGTTAAGAAGGCATATGGTGTGTTGGCTTTCATTATTAGGGGGATTGAGATTAAGAGCCGTGAGGTTTTGCTGCACCTTTATAAAACCCTCGTTAGACCACACTTGAAATATTGTATCCAGTTCTGGTCGCCTCATTATAGGAAGGATGTGGATGCTTTGGAGAGGGTACAGAGGAGATTTACCAGGATGCTGTCTGGACTGGAGACCATGTCTTATGAAGAAAGGTTGAGGGAGCTAGAGCTTTCCTCACTGAAGCGAAGAAGGAAGAGAGGTGACTTGATAGAGGTGTACAAGGTGAGAGGCATGGATAGAGTGAATTTCCAGAGACCTTTCCCCAGGGCGGAAATGACTGTCATGAGGGGACATCATTTTAAGGTGATTGGAGGGAGGTATAGGGGAGATGTCAGAGGTCGGTTCTTTACAGAGAGTGGTGGGTGTGTGGAATGCACTGCCAGTAGAGGTGGTGGAGTCTGAGTCATTAGGGACATTTAAGCGACTCTTGGACAGGCACATGGACAGCAGTAAATTGAAGGGGTGTAGGTTAGATTGATCTTAGATTAGGATAAATGGTTGGCACAACATCATGGGCCGAAGGGTCTGTACTCTTCTGTACTGTTCTATGTACTGTGTTCTAAGTCAGGATGGTGTGTGACTTGGAAGTGAACTTGAAGATGGTGGTGTTCCCATTCTATTGGGGCCCTTCTTCTCCTAGAGGGTAGAGGTTCCAGGTTTACAAGATGCTGTTGAAGGGGCCTTGATGAGTTTCTGCAGGGCACCTGCTGCGACAATGCACCAGAGGTGGAGAGAATGGTTGTTTAAAGTAGTAAAAGGGGTGCCAATCAAGCAAGCTGTTCTGTCTTGGATGGTGTCGGGTTTCTTGATTGCTTAGAGCTTCACTCATCCAGGCAAGTGGACAGTACTCATCACACCCCTGACTCGTGTCATTTTGATCATGGATAGATTTGGGGGAATTAGGAGGTGACTCCCTAACCTTATACAGTAGAATCATACACATCAGATTGTCTATAGCTCAAATTACTTAAATATTACCAAAATGTGATTTATTTTAATACAGGCACAATTCAATCTTCGATGTTTTGTTTTTTAATTTGGAATAAGTGTTTTGTTTTCTTCTGATTTATCATGCCATGCCGTTTCCTTGAACATTTGCCAGGAAGATTACAATAGATTAAAATGATGGAAAAATCCCGAGAACTCTTGTTCTAATCACAAAACTAGTATAATGGCAGGACCACAACAAGCAATATCAATCCCATTACATCCTGGTCAGAATTCGCACTGCTGTTTGATGGTGATCCAAACAGCCCATTGAGTTTAGGTTTCTCAAGGGAAACTGTTATAATCTGCCTGCTTACCACTGACTGGAGACTAATAGCAATCCCACAATCCTTCGGGAGTATGAGCTTCCCCAATGAGGGGGTGGAGAAATCATTAGCAGGTCCCTGCATAAATAAAGCTGGCCAGTATGGAACCAGGTAGAGAGGAGTGAGCAGCAAGGGAGTTACTGCTGCTGTATATATATATATATATATGTATATATATGTTATTGTAAATAAAGGTTTCTTTCTGTTCTACAAACTCGTGCTGGATTCTTCGTGGCCCTCACAAAACTGGCGACGAGGGTTAAAGTGGATAGCTGTCGACGGTGCTGAAGCCACCTCCCAGGATTTTTGTTGGATACAGGTTGGAAGTTTTTTTTCTGTTACACCATGCCTCTGAATGGATGTTTGGATGTCTTTGATGCTGCGCTGGAGAATTGAAACCAGTACCCACAACGGATGCATTACTATTTCCGGGCAAACAACATCACCGAAAACGAGCGCCAGGTGGTCATTTTGCTCACCGCCTGTGGCCCGCATACGTTTGGAATGATAGGGGCCTGAAGGACACCAAGACGTTTGATTAACTTGTGACCTTAGTGGGGCAATATTTTAACCCAACGCCGTCCACGATAGTCCAGTGTTACCGGTTTAATACCGCTGAGAGGACCCCAGGAGAATACCTTGCAGAGATTCTATCCAGGCTACGCAGGATTGCAGAGTACTGTGACTATGGTGAGACATTGTCTGAAATGTTACCCAACCGTTTGGTTTGCAGTATTAACAATGCGGCCACACAGAGAAAGTTGTTAGCTGAGCCAACATTGACTTTTCAACAGGCCATTCAAATAGTATTGCCCGAGAGAGCACAGAACGGGGAGTGCAGAAGCTACAGGGTATGGAGGTGCAAACCTTGGGGCGCAGCCCCTTCCATCCAAAAGTGTCTCCCCGCACACCTGCCGTACCTTGGGCGGGGCAGCGTCAGGATCGACGCCAGTGGCCCCCGGACGTTCCTCATCAAAGGGAACCTTCTCCAGAACCGATGTATGAGGAGCCAAGTCAGTGTCGGACTTTTGGGTGCTGACCCCGTCACGGACACCGGTCCTGGGGGCGCCAGAAAGCCGTTGTTCCAACAGAAACTGGGGTCAGCCCAGAGGCCGTACCTTCCATTCGGATGAACCTGCGGGGACTACTCCCGAGGACGTGGAGATGGAGGACGACTGCCTGCAGCTGCATTGTGTGGCAGCTACCCGTGTGGCCCCCATTAAGGTGACAGTACGGGTCAATGGTCACCCGCTTGAGATGGAGTTGGACACTGGTGCAGCGGTCTTCGTGATCGCCCAGAGGACATTCGACCACATCAAGCAGGGTATACAGACCCTTACATTAACTGATACACAGGCCAGGTTGGTCACCTACACGGGGGAACCATTGGACATCGCTGGAACTATGATGACTCCTGTTGTTTATGGATGCCAGGGGGGGCATTTCCCACTTATCGTGGTGCGCGGCCACGGGTCCAGCCTGTTGGGTTGGGACTGGTTGTGCCATTTGCGGCTGCAGTGGCAGCACATCCTTCAAACAGGTTCTGGAGGGTTGACGGAGGTACCAGGACGGTACCCAGCTGTATTCCAGCCCGGTTTGGGGAAGATAAAAGGGGCTGTAGCCCATATCCATGTCGAACCAGGAGCCACGCCGCGTTATTTCCGGGCGTGCCCGGTGCCTTACACCTTGCTCGAGGACGTAGAAGGAGAGCTTACTTGTTTGCAGTCCCTGGGTATTATCAGGCCCGTCCGTTTCGCTGACTGGGCAGCGCCAGCTGTACCTGTAATGAAGCCACATGCCAAAGTTCGCTTGTGCGGCGACTATAAACTTACAGTGAATAAGGCTTCCCGGCTCGACCGATATCCAATGCCCCGCATAGAAGATCTCTACATGAAGCTTGCGGGTGGACTCTCATTCATGAAATTAGATATGAGTCACACCTACCTACAGTTGGAGCTGGACCTTGCCTCCCGGCCATATGTAACTATTAATATACACCGGGGCCTGTATGAATATTCATGGTTGCCCTTTGGGGTATCCTCTGCCTGCGCTATCTTTCAACGCGTCATGGAGGGCATCTTGAGAAGTTTACCACGTGTCGCTGTCTACTTGGACAACGTTTTGATTCAGGGATGTCGGAGCAGGAACATTTGAAAAATTTGGAGGCTGTCCTTGGACGCTTCGCAGAGGCTGGAATCCATTTACGTCGTACAAAGTGCGTCTTTCAGGCGAAGGAAGTGGTATCGGGTGGACCGCGAAGATTTGCACCCCATCGCAGAGAAGGTGCGCACAATTCAACAGGCCCCCGCCCCGACTAATACTTTGCATCTTTGTTCTTTTCTCGGCCTCGTAAATTACTACGGGAAGTTCCTCCCCAATCTGGCAACTACGCTGGCCCCATTGCACCTTCTGCTAAAGAAGAATCACACCTGGGTCAGTCGCAAGAAACCGCTTTCCAGTGGATAAAACAGCAATTGTCATCGTCGGGGTTACTAACCCACTAGGATCCTGGAAAGCCTTTGCTCATCACGTGTAATGCATCCCCATATGGTATTGGGGCCGTCCTGTCCCACAAGATGGAGAAACGGGGCCGAGCGACCGTTAGCTTTCGCCTCCCGCACATTGGCTGCAGCAAAAAAGAAGTACGCGCAGATCGAGAAGAAGGGCCTGGCGGTGGTCTTTGCGGTGAAAGGCTTCCACCAGTATGTGAATGACCACCACTTCACTATCGTGACTGATCGTAAGCCTCTGCTGGGACTTTTCCTAGAGGATAAGCCTCTACCGTCCATTGCTTCTGCACGGAACCAGCGCTGGGTTTTGTTGCTCGCTGCCTACGAGTATTCCCTGGAGCATAAACCATGGACTCAGATAGTGAATGCCGATTCACTGAGCCAATTGCTTTTGTCGACCGGCCCCATGTCGACCCCATGACAAGTGAGGTGGTTGCAACCCTGAATTTTATGGACTCCTTGCCTATCACGGCATCACAGATCCATGAGTGGACCCAGATGGAACCAGTCCTGTCAAAGGTTCGGCACATAGTCCTGTATGGTGGGCAACATAGACAGTTCCCAGGCGAGTTGCGGGCAGTTTTCTCCAAGTTGTCAGAATTTAGCGTACAAGATGGTATCCTCTTGTGGGGGACACGTGTTGTCGTCCCGGGAAAAAGGACAGGAGCTGATACTACAGGACTTGCACAATGGGCATCCGGGTGTGACCAATATGAAAATGTTGGACCGGATCTATGCCTAATGGCCAGGCCTCGACACCGACATTGAGAAGGTGGCCCAAAACTGCTCCATTTGCCAGGAGCATCAGAAGCGTCTGCCAACTGCACCTCTACATCATTGGGAATGACCAGGGAGGCCTTGGGCGCGCAAGGATCCATGTTCCTTCTATCAATCAATGCCTAGTCTAAATGGCTAGAGGTGCATAAGATGGCAGGCACAATGTCCTGTGCAATGATCGAGAAGATGCGTTTGTCTTTCAGTACACAATACCTCCCCGAGTCACGGACAACGGCACTCCTTTCACAAGTGAGGAGTTTGCGAGGTACATGAAGATGAACGGCATACGCCATATCCGCACCGCTCCATACCACCCAGCTTCCAATGCGTTGGCGGAGCGCGCAGTGCAGACATTCAAACGGGGCATAAAGAAGCAGTCTTCCAGGTCTATGGACACGAGACTGGTTCGTTTTTTGTTTTCAGAGAGGACCACTCCACATGTGGTGACTAGGGTAGCTCCCACGGAACTCCTAATGGGCCGGAGGCTTCACACCCGCCTTAGCATGGTTTTCCCAGATATCGGCGCAAAAGTATGCTGCACTTAAGAATGGCAGGGACATGGTCTTTCTCGGCATCGGCCGATTCGGCAGTTTGCGCCTGGTGACCCGGTGTTCATTTGAAATTTTTCTGGTGGTCCCCAGTGGGTCCCTGGCGTTATCGTTCGACGAATGGTCCCGATCTCTTCCCAGGTGGAAGCCGAGGGTCGTCTCCAGCGCACGCATGTAGCCCACATTCGGCCTAGAAGGCCGCCTCTTCCAAAAATACTTTGCCCCCGGAACTCACTTCTACAGCCACAGAGACCAAACACGGTGGAGGGTGTTCCTCACGATTTTCTTCTGGCGCCGCACTCAAAGCCTGCACAGGTCGTGGCAGAACCATGTGGAGATAGGGACGCCGAGATGACAGAGGCTTTGGACTCCGACTCCGAGATGGAGACACAGAAGGGGAGTCCTCGGTCCCACGGGCCGTGGATGTTAAACCGTTCCGCCGTTCATCACGAAAGCGCCGTTCCCCGTCTTGTTACACCCCGCCCGATCCAGCGCCTCATGCAATGGTGTCCGGCCTGCGGCAAAACTAGTCCAATGCCCTCCATCACCAGGGTCTTCGATGGATTCCTTGGACTTTGAGGGGGAGGGATGTTATAACCTGCCTGCTTACCACTGTCTGGGGACTAATGGCAATCCCACAATCCTTCGGGAGTATGAGCTTCCCCAATGAGGGGGGTGGAGAAATCATTAGCAGGTCCCTGCATAAATAAAGCTGGCCAGTATGGAACCAGCTAGAGAGGAGTGAGCAGCAAGGGAGTTACTGCTGCTGTTGTATATGTACATGTTATTATAAATAAAGTTTTCTTTCTGTTCTACGAACTCGTGCTGGATTCTTCGTGGCCCTCACAAAAGTAACAAAAATTTGACGAGCTTTCTTAGCTGGGATTTTTTTAAGTATTGTAAAAAATCTACCAAAAGTAAATCTGAGCGGTTGCCACAACCCTCTAACATGTCCAAATATATCATTGACCTTGTCCTTCCTGATAAAATGTGTTTGGTTCAATGCTTTTAATCTTCTTCTTTCACTTTGTACTGCCACAGATTCTGGTAAGATACATTGCATGCACTTTGAAAAGTTGATGTTTGTTATTAGGCAAGCACCTTTTTACAGAGTTAATTTGTATTGTGCCATAAAAAAATCAATAAAAAGTTGTTGTTGATCATTGTGGTGATAAGTGTTGGCACATTGTGGACCTAAAAACTCTGAAACTGTTTTCTTCACAGAACCAAAATGGTCAAATTATTTTACTCTGATCAGAGATCTTGCACACAATCAATATGGCTGTCCAGTTGTAATAAAAATGCTGTTCAGCACTTTATCTCCCTTTTCCATTATCATTGTGGAGGATCATGTTGCCTGTACAATTATAAATTGCCTTGTGTTCTGTGAAACAAACCCAGCCAACATCAAAATTTCCAAGCTGCTGCATTGGCACAAGCTGTCAGTGCTTTATCTTTGCCAAAGCTTTTAAAGGCAGTGTAGTCATCTTTAAAATGCACCAGCTTATTTCTAAACTGCTGGTCAATTGCTAGCAATTGACATCTTAGGAAGCACTTTAGTAGTTTATACTGTGACAGACTTATTGTGGATGCAAGGTCAATAACAATACGACAGCATTCAGGCCTGTGAACAACTGATAATTTTCCTCTTGCCTGAAATACAACTGGTTGACATCTGTGTGGTACATATGCGATGAAAGTAAGAAAGTGGTACAGGCATTGTATGATATGTATCTGGTGCAGTAATGGTTTTAAAAGCCTGGGGTTCGGTGTGAATATCTGCTGCAGTAATATTTTATAAAACCCTGCTTTAAAAGACAGACAGACAGACATTGTGGCTGTTAAAGGTGCAATTATGGACCGGGATTCTCCGAGCCCACGCCAGGTCAGAGAATCGGAGGTGACGCGGGAAATTCCCGCTCCGACACCGGGACCGGAGAATTGGCGCCAATCCTGCCCGCGTGGTCGATGCGGCACCGGTCAGGGGCGGCTGAAAGAGGCCCCCGCGGCGATTCTCCACAGTCGACCAGCCGAATTCCGCCGAGTCCTGCCGACGTGGTTCCAACCTGGTGCCACCCAGCGAGAGCTCGGACCCGCGGGCGCGGCGGCCTTCCTGGTGGGGGGGTGGGGGGATCAGACACCGGGGGGGCCTACACGGCATCCAGGCCCGTGATCGGGAGCAACTGATCGGCAGGCGCCCGCGATCTGGAGGGGACCTACCGCCTTACGCGCGGGCCCGCTGTAGGGCTCTGCCATGTTGCGCGGAGCCGGCGCGGAAATGGCCACCACGTGCATGAGCCGGTGCGCGAGATGGCCACCACGCAAATGCGCCGGCGCGGAGATGGCCATCATGCGCATGCGCGGACCCGCGCCCTAAATGCAGGGCTGCGTATTGGTGCCGGAGCTGCGAGGAGCACTCTGAGTGCCACTGAATCGCTGGGCCAGGAGGCCCGTTGACGCCGGCATGCACCACTCCGGTGTTTACGCCGGCGTCAACACTTGGCTGGGATTCTCTGAAATCCCAGCCATGATGTCTTAAAAGTGAGATCATCATTCTTTCAAACCATGTTTATGTTTACAAGGAGAGGCCTACTCCCTGGGGAGTATATAATTAGAGACATTGGGCTGAATTCTCTGTTTCACGTCCCCGGGAACGCAAATTGTGATCGGGTGGTGGAATGCTTAAAACTGCTCCAGTTGCCAGGCTCATTAGCGATAATTCTGGCTGCAATGGTTTGAACACCCACTGGGCCGGGAATTGTTCTAATTTTGCACCGTCTGAGTCAAAATTGCATGTCCTGACTCACTTTCTGAATAGCGCCACCAACAAGAATGCAAATCACATTCAATTCAAACCCTGTGGTAACCCTTTGTCTCCCAAATGGAGAATCCTGCCAATTGTGTTCTGACTTACCTAAGTAGGTCATGGTATTTGAGTGAGATAAGGATAATGAAAGCAATGGGAGGAGCCAGGTCTGTAGCAGGAAGGTTTAATTAGTATTTCTGGAAGCTGGGACCTGAACAGCAGATTTTTCAGGAAGCTATCAGGTTCAACATTAATCATAGAATCATAGCATTTACAGTGCAGAAGGAGGCCATTCGCCCATTGATCCTGCACCAGTCCTTGGAAAGAGCACCCTACTTAAGCCCACACCTCCACCCTATCCCCGTAACCCAGTAACCCCACCTAACCTTTTTGGATACAGAGGGCAATTTAGCGTGGACAATCCACCTAACCTGTACACCTTTGGACTGTGGGAGGAAACTGGAGCACCCGGAGGAAACCCACGCTGACACAGGGAGAACGTGCATACTCCGCACAGACAGTGACCCAAGCTGGGAATCAAACCTGGGACAATGCAGCTGTGAAGCAACAAGTGCTGACCACTGTGCTACCATGCCACCAGACAAGGATCTGCAGGGATTTTCAGCTTTGCAATCACTGTGGTTGTCTTTATGTTGGGCAAGGAATCAATTTCATATCTCCCTAGAATGAATCAACAAGGACCAGATGTTGTCTCCCATTCCACTCAAAGATATCTGCCATGGTGAATGATCACAGAAGGTCTGGAACCTTAATCTGAATTTTGGATTGGATTTGTTTATTGTCACGTGTACCGAGGTACAGTGAAAAATATTTTTCTGTGAGCAGCTCAACAGATCATTAAGTACATGAAAAGTAAATACATAAAAGAAAATACATAATAGGGCAACACAAGGTACACAATGTAACTACGTAAGCACCGGCATCGGATGAAGCATACAGGGTGTAGTGTTAATGAGGTCAGTCCATAAGAGTGTCGTTTAGGAGTCTGGTAACAGCGGGGAAGGAGCTGTTTTTGAGTCTGTTTGTGCGTCTTCTCAGACTTCTGTTTCTCCTGCCCGATGGAAGAAGTTGGAAGAGGGAGTAAGCCGGGTGGGAGGAGTCTTTGATTATGCTGCCCGCTTTCCCCAGTCAGCGGGAGGTGTAGATGGAGTCAATGGATGGGAGGCAGGTTTGTGTGATGGACTGGGCTGTGTTCACGACTCTCTGAAGTTTTTTGCGGTCCATACCAGGTTGTGATGCAGCCTGATAGGATGCTTTCTATGGTGCATCGGTAAAAGTTGGTATGAGTTAATGTGGACATGCCAAATTTCCTTAGTTTCCTGAGGAAGTATAGGCGCTGTTGTGCTTTCTTGGTGGTAGCATCGATGTGGGTGGACCAGGACAGATATTTGCTGATGTGTACCCCTAGGAATTTGAAACTGCTAACCATCTCCACCTCGACCCCGTTAATGCTGACAGGGGTGTGTACAGTACATTGCTTCCTGAAGTCAATGACCGGCTCTTTAGTTTTGCTGGCATTGAGGGAGAGATTGTTGTCACTGCACCAATCCACTAGATTCTTTATCTCTCTCCTCTATTCTGACTCATTATTCGAGATCCGGCCCACAATGGTCATATCGTCAGATGGACAAAATTTTGCCACGCAGTCGTGTGTGTACAGGGAGTAGAGTAGAGGGCTAAGTAAGCAGCCTTGCGGGGCCCCAACATTGAGGACCATTGTGGAGGAAGTGTTGTTGTTTATTCTTACTGATTGTGGTCTGTGGGTCAGAAAATTGAGGATCCAGTTTCAGAGTGAGGAGCCAAATCCTAGGTTTTGGAGCTTTGATATGAGCATGGCTGGGATTATGTTGTTGAAGGCGGAGCTGTAGTCAATAAATAGGAGTCTGATGTCGGAGTCCTTGTTGTCAAGATGCTCTTGGGATGAGTGTAGGGCCAGGGAAATGGCGTCTGCTGTGGACCGGTTGCAGCGGTATGCGAATTGCAGTGGATTAAGGCTATTTGGGAGTATGGAGGTGATGCGCTTCATGACCAACCTCTCGAAGCACTTCATTACGACTGAAGTCAGGGCCACTGGACGGTAGTCATTGAGGCACGTTGCCTGGTTCTTCTTTGGCACTGCTATGATGGTGGTCTTCTTGAAGCAGGTGGGGATCTCGGAGTGGAGTAAGGACAGGTTAAAGATGTCCGCGAACACATCTGCCAGCTGGTCCGCGCAGCCTCTGAGTGCACGACCAGGGATCCAGTCCGGGCCCGTCGCTTTCCAAGGGTTCAATTTCAGGAAGGCCGATCTGACTTCGGAAGTTGTGATGGTGGGTATGGGTGTGTTATGGGCGGCTGGGGCACTCGACAGCGGATCGTTGGTTTCCTGCTCGAACAGAGCATAGAATGCATTAAGTTCATCGGGGAGGGGTGCGTTGCTGCTGGAGATACTGCTCGGCTTCGCCTTGTAGCCCATTATGTTGTTTCGGCCTTGCCACAACCACCGAGAGTCTGTCTGTAACTCTAGCTTGGTTTGATATTCTCTCTTGGCATCTTGGATGGCTTTGCGGAGGTCGTACCTGGATTTCTTGTATAGTTAAGGGTCACCTGACTTGAACGCTGCAGACCTGTCCTTCAGTAGGGAGTCAATCTCGCGATTGAGCCATGGTTTCCGTTTGGGGAACGTACGTACTGCTTTCTTTGGCACGCAGTCATCCACACATTTGCTGATGAAGACTGTGACGGTTGTGGTATACTCATTTAAGTTGGTCCCTGTGATGAATGATATCTGTATACACATGTACCTTTAATGCGTAGGCCCCTTTAAGACCGGGTTTGGAACCCTGGGGGACTCCGCCTCTGGCTCCGCCCCAGGAAGCTGTATATAAGGTTACATTCAGTAGGCAGCGTGCAGTGAGCACACTTCTCGGCAGCTGTCTAGTTCTCTGGCAATTAAAGCCTTTGAATTATCAATCTCCTCTCCTGAATCGTAATTAAGGGTATCTCAATTTAATAACCAGACTAAATCATGATGGACAGCGGTCTAAAGCCGGAGAAGCTCAATTTGGACGCTCGGTCGCCGGAGGCCACTGAAATTTTTAAATACCGGCTCCGGTGCTTTGAGGCCTATCTGAATTCCTCAGAGACTGAAGTTGACGGACCTCGCAAGCTGAGCTTACTACATGCCTGGGTGGGCCACCGATTATCCTCCGCGATCGAGAAAGCTACGACGTACAAAACGGCGGTTGAAATCCTACAGAAGCGCTTCGTAAAGCCGATAAATGAGGTACACGCCAGGCATTTGCTCTCGACCTGCCGCCAGCGCTCCGGGGAAACGCTAGATGAATACTTGGAGAGACTCACCGCGCTCGCCAGGAACTGCGACCATAAAGAGGTGATGGCAGAAGTCCACATGAACTTACATATTCGTGATGCTTTCGTGTCCGGTATCTGATCCACGTACATCCGGCAGCGGCTCCTAGAAGATGGAGCAAAGGACCTCCAAGGCACGGTAACGCTCACCTCTTCCCTGGAAGCGGCCCACCATAATCTCCGCACGTACTCCGCGAACCTTGCAAACCCCTCTCGATCCCCTCCAGACTCGGCCACACTACAGGTCTGCGCCTCGCGGCGACCCGCTTGTCATGATATCCACATTAACATATCATGGTGCAATCACACACACACACTGATGGACAGGTAGACGGACCAATCAACACACACACAAACATCACAGCCAATCACCAGTGAGAGCACACGCACTATAAAACAGGGAACACCATGCTCATTCCACCAGGAGATAGCTCAGAGCACAGAGCTCACAGCGTGCCACTCAGACATACACCATGTGCTGAGTGCCTCTCTAAGATAGTGCTAGGGCTGGATCCACAGGTTAGCTGGTGAAGTACGAACCACAGCCAGAAGTTAACAGTTGTTGTTGTACAGAATAATAAAACAGAGTTGTACCATCTACAACCGCGTTGTTCGTTTGTGTATCGGAACACCTAACACGACACAGCTCACACCGGGGGCCCCCATGCTTTTTCTGTGGGCAAGACCAGCACTCACGCCAGCGTTGCCCGGCCCGCTCCGCTATCTGTGGCGAATGCGGAAAGAAGGGGCACTTCGCGAAGTTCTGCCTGGCTGGGCCCAAAGGCCAGAAAAAGTCTCATCGGGCCCAGAAATCGAACTCACAGGACCACAGGCCCCACAACGCGGCCGCGCGGCGGCCGGACACGCCTACTTCCGACGTGTCATCGGCGAGTCATGGGGGTGGCCTTCTTGGCGGCGGCCATCTTCAAAACTCAAAACGTGCGACCGACGGCAGCGGCCATTTTGCAAGTCCGATTCAACCGAGGACTCTGACTGCCCGCAACTAGGAGCGATCACGCTCGATCAATCTCAGCCAAAGCACCTGCAAAACTCAATCATGCAGGTTCAAATCAACGGCCGCGACACCCCCTGCCTTTTTGACTCCGGGAGCACGGAGAGTTTTATCCATCCAGACATGGTAAGAAGCTTCTCCCTGCGCACCTATCCCGCCTCTCAAACTATCGCCCTCGCATCTGGGTCTCATTCGGACCAAATCACGGGGTTTTGTGTCACGAACCTCGCTATCCAAGGCGCCAAATACGCCCGTTTTAAACTTTATGTCCTCCCTCACCTCTGCGCCCCCCTGCTGCTCGGTCTGGACTTTCAGTGCAGCCACCGAAGCCTGACACTGAAGTTCGGCGGAACCCTGACCCCGCTCACGGTATGTAGCCTGGCGACACTCAAAGTTGCACCCACCCCTCTTCGTGAACCTCACCCCCGACTGTAAGCTCGTCGCTACCAGGAGTCGGCGGTACAGTGTCCAAGACATGACTTTCATCAAGTCAGAGGTTCAGCGGCTACTATGAGAAGGGGTCATAGAGGCTAGCAACAGCCCTTGGAGGGCACAAGTACTGGTAGTCCGCTCCGGAGAAAAACAACGTATGGTGGTGGACTATAGCCAGACCATAAACCGCTTTACGCAACTCAATGTGTACCCACTTCCCCGCATAGCAGAAATGGTGAACCAAATCGCCCAATATCAAGTATTCTCCACGGTCGACTTAAAATCGGCCTATCATCAACTCCCTATCCGCCCAGAGGACCACCCCTATACGGCCTTCGAAGCAGCCGGTCGGCTCTTCCACTTCCTCAGGATCCCTTTCGGTGTCACAAACGGAGTCTCCGTTTTCCAAAGGGCAATGGATCAAATGGTGGACCAGTACGGCTTACGGGCTACATACCCGTACTTGGACAACGTCACCATCTGCGGCCATGACCAGCAGGACCATGACGAAAACCTGAGGAAGTTCCTCCAGACCGTCCGGGCCCTCAATTTGACATACAATAAAGAGAAATGCGTGTTCCACACAACCCGGCTAGCCATCCTCGGCTACATCGTGGAAAACGGGGTCCTAGGGCCAGACCCCGACTGCATGCGTCCCCTTCAGGAACATCCCCTCCCCTGTAGACTCAAGGCACTCAAATGGTGCCTGGAGCTCTTTTCCTATTATGGCCAGTGGGTCCCCAGATATGCGGACAAAGCCCGTCCACTCATTAAGACCACTGTTTTTCACCTGACGGCTGAGGCTCAGTCGGCCTTCAGTCGTATCAAGGCCAATATCGTCAAGGCCGCCATGCACGTGGTGGACGAAACCATTCCATTTCAGGTAGAAAGCGACGCATCGGACGTCGCCCTGGCTGCTACCCTCAACCAGGTGGGTAGACCTGTAGCGTTCTTCTCCTGAACCCTCACCGCCGCGGAAATTCGACACTCTGCAGTCGAGAAGGAGGCACAAGCCATAGTGGAGGCTGTGCGGCACTGGAGGCACTACCTTGACGGTAGGAGGTTCGCCCTCGTCACCGACCAACGGTCGGTCGCCTTTATGTTCGATAACGCACAACGGGGCAAAATAAAGAATGATAAAATTCTGAGGTGGAGGATCGAACTCTCCACCTACACATACGATATTACATATCGTCCGGGGAAGCTCAACGAGTCCCCAGATGCCCTGTCCCGCGGCACGTGCGCCAACGTGCAGCAAGACCGTCTGCGGGGCATCCACAATGACCTCTGCCACCCGGGGGTCACTCGGCTTGCCCATTTCATCAAGTCCCGCAACCTACCTTACTCCACCGAGGAGGTCAAGGCCATGACCAAGCCTTGCCAGATCTGTGCAGAGTGCAAACCGCACTTCTATCGACCAGACAAGGCTCGCCTGGTAAAGGCCTTTAGGCCCTTTGAGCGACTAAGCGTGGACTTCAAAGGGCCCCTCACATCCACCAACCGCAACAGTTATTTCCTCACTGTCATCGATGAATTCTCCCGCTTCCCCTTCGCTGTCCCCTGCCCCGATATGACCTCGGCCTCCATAATCAAGGCACTGCACAGCATCTTTACGCTGTTTGGTTTTCCCGCTTATCCACAGCGACCGGGGTACATCGTTCATGAGCGATGAGCTGCGTCGATATCTGCTCAACAAGGGAATCGCCTCAAGCAGAACGACCAGCTGTAACCCGCGGGGAAACGGGCAGGTGGAGAGGGAGAACGCTACAGTTTGGAAGGCTGTCCTTCTATCCCTATAGTCAAGAGGTCACCCAATCACCCGCTGGCAGGAGGTCCTACCCGATGCCCTACATTCCATTAGGTCGCTCCTCTGTACGGCCACGAACGAGACCCCTCACAACCGTTTGTTTGTCTTCCCCAGGAAGTCCACCTCTGGGGTCTCGCTTCCACGTTGGCTGACGACTCCGGGACCAGTTCTACTCCGGAGGCGCATGAGGAGATATAAGACAGATCCACTGGTCGAGAGGGTCCAACTACTACACGGAAACCCTCAATACGCCTACGTCGAGTACCCCGACTGCAGGCAGGACACCGTTTGCCTGTGAGACCTGGGAGCCGCTGGCTCGCACACTGATGCTTCTACCGATGCTCCCCTCTCCGCACCGGCTGTCGACTCTGACAGCGCCCCCCCCCCCCCCCCCATAGCACCCCCCTCCCCCCAGCCGGCGCCGGCAACAATCACCCTAGTCACACTGGATACCCTCCCCCTGCTCCAACGCGGGCAAAGGCTCAGACAACCGTGCTCCCGGATATACAACCACTGAGGACGACCGTATCTGCCGCACCACCACCGGAGCTGAGAAGGTCGACACGGGCAATCAGACCACCCAAAAGACTGAACTTGTAATTCCACTTCACTCCCGACGGACTGTGTCTTTTTTTTTAAACAGGGGGTGAATGTGATGAATGATATCTGTATACACATGTACCTGTAATGCGTAGGCCCATTTAAGACCGGGTTTGGAACCCTGGAGGACTCCACATCTGGCCCCACCCCCAGGAAGCTGTATATAATGTTACGTTCAGTAGGCAGCGTGCAGTGAGCACACTTCTCGGCAGCTGTCTGGTTCCCTGGTAATTAAAGCCTTTGAATTATCAATCTCCTCTCCTGAGTCATAATTGAGGTATCTCAGTCGCTGAGTTCTTAAATATGGACCAGCCCATTGTCTCTAAGCAGTCATGGAGGAGCTCTTCTGTTTCCTCGGATCAGGACTGCATGACCTTCTTAGCTGGATTCTCCCGTTTGATTTTCTGCTTGTATGCCGGGAGAAGGAGCACCGCCTTATGGTTTGATTTCCCAAAGTGCAGTCGGGGGATGGAACTGTAGGCGCCCTTGATTTTTGAGTAGCAGTGGTCAAAAGTGTTGTTGCTCCTGGTGGGACAGGAGATGTGCTGGTGGAATTCCCGGCGTTCTGCGGGCATGGAAATACGTAGCAGCGCGTTTGGGTCCTCGTGCAGTTTCTCTGCCATTTTGAAGGCCCTGGGTCGTGGACAGGGGCTTCCTGAGGCAGGTTGGCTGAGTCCCGTTGTCTATTCCCTCCCTGGGCGCTCCTGGGGTCGGATCTTGAAGTAGGCCCGGTTGGGCCTCCACGTGGATTTTTCTTTCTTCCATCTCCAGGTAGTTCGGGTTGCTGGGCGGGCATCTCCGGGTCGGGTCACTGGGCGGGTCTCTCGGGGTCAAGCTGGGCCGGGTCTCGTCATCGGGGGTCGGGTCAGGAGCTCCAGGGACTGGGCCGGGCAATCCGGGGCTGACGTCGGTTCTTACGCCGTGTTGGGAGCTCCGAGGTCTGGGTCAGGTCCAAATCGAGGTTGGGGCTTCACTTATGGTTTGGGCCCGATCCGCTTCCAGGTCATGGAGGTTAGGTCCATGGGCCTTGGAGGATGTTCAAGCCTGCAAGAAAAGATAAAAGGTTGAGATAAAAGGTTTTGCAAGGTTGAGCTTCAACTGTATGGTCTTGATTGTCGAGGACCAAGTGCATCATGTTCTTGAATTGTACGGCCCCAGACCAGGATGTCATTAAAATGATTTTAAAAGGTTGCCCTGCAAAGAGCTATTCCATAAACAGTTGGAAGACATCACTACCATTGCAGATACCCTGGGGCATGCAGAGGAAATAGTATGTGCCCACCAGAGACATGAATGAAGTGAGTTTTGAAGATTCTTCATCCAGTGGGATTTGCCAAAATCCGCACTTTGCATCCAGGATGCTGAAAACCAAAAGCCTTGGGCATGTCGGCTATGTCCTCTTGAACCTCCTTCATAGGATATTGGGGTCTCAGAAGTGTTTTATTTAAGTGAACTGGGTCAATGCAGATCCTAACTGCCATCTTTCTTTACTGCAGCTACCATCGCAGAATCCCACTCTGTGGCTTCATTTATGGGAGCAATGACACCCAGTATTGTCATTCTATTCAATTCATTGACTACCTTCTGTTGCATGGCAAGGGGTATTCTTCTTGCAGTACAGAGTGTGGACATTACTGAGTTGTTGAGCCTCCCGTGACATATGATGGGCAGCTTCCGAATAATATCAGTCGAACAGGTCTTTGTATTGTCGCATCTTTGGGGCTTAGTGCTGTTGGATGTGTACATTGTGCCCAAGGTGGATTAGCCCCAGTGCTGGAAATCCAGCAGTTGTTTGATGTCCTGGTCGACTAAGGTGTATCCAGGAAGGCTTCTTGATGCAATATATAGATAGTGCAACTAGGGAAGGGGCAGTACTGGACCTGGTGTTGAGGAATGAGCCTGGAGGTTTCAGTAGGGGAACATTTTGGGACCGTTGACCACAATTCTGTAAGTTTTAGGGTATTTTTTGATAGGGATGAGGGTAATGGGTTAAGGTGCTAAACTGGGGAAAGGCAAATTACGATAACATTAGACAGGAATTGAAGAATTTGGATTGGGTGCGGATGTTGGAGGATAAATCAACATCGGACATGTGGGAGTCTTTCAAGCGACAGTTGATTAGCATTCAGGAAAGTCACATTCCTGAGAGCATGAAGGATAAGTACGGGAAGTTTAGAACAAAGAACAAAGAACAAAGAAATGTACAGCACAGGAACAGGCCCTTCGGCCCTCCAAGCCCGTGCCGACCATGCTGCCCGACTAAACTACAATCTTCTACACGCCTTGGGAGCCTTGGATGAAGAAGGATATTGTGAACCTCGTCAAAAAGAAAAAGGCTTTTGTACGATCTAGAATGGTTGGACAGTCGAACCCCTCGAGGAGTATAAAGAAAGTAGGAAGGTACTTAAGCGGGAAATTAGGAGGGCTAGGAGCAGCGGCGGATCTACTATGAAACTAATGAAGCTTAAGCTTCAGGGCCCCTAATCCCGGAGGGGCCCCAGAAGCGACTTTACAAGGCAGTCAAAAATTAATTGGCAGGACTTCACTGACAGCAGATAAGTCAGTGCTGGGTCCCAGGTTAAAAGGAAAGTGATTATTCTGCTGCAGAAATGCGTTCAGGAAATGCTGAGGATCAAAATTTGTCTCCTCTTCCTAATGTAGATGTGTCTCGATGAAGAGTATCACCCCGCGTAAGTGTTTGTGTTAATGCCAGTGTGTGTGTGATTGGTATTCAAAGAATGCTGATGTGGCCTGGCTCATGGGACTGCTCTCCCCTCACGCACTGTTCACTTGGTCAGTTTCACTATGGTCACAGATTTTGCAGATGTGTATTGGAGGAATGAGAAAGCTGGCTCCAAACCTCAGCACAAACACTGGCGGGGCTTTGCTAGTTTTGTCTTTAGCCATAGTGTTGATACATTCTGTCCCAAGGCCCTTTCTCTGCCTTCTTTGAAACACAAAGCTCACTTAGCCTGGGAACTCGCGGTGTGAATTCAGGTGTCCGCCTTTGCCGGTTTGCTATTTCACTATCCCAGCCTTCATCTCAGTTTTTACCAGCAGAACTCTATCTGTTGTTGTTTAATTCGTACACAAGTGCGATGTGCTGTGTTAACACCCTGGTCCTGTGCTGTCAGCTCCAATATGCCCAGATATGTTTTTCAATGCACATATTTCATTTTGTTCTCTGACACTTGGGATGTTGTGAGTGTGTACGGTGGCCCATGCAGCCTCTGCTTTTGTTTCATGAGTTCTCAGGTTTGCTGTAACATATTGTGATTGCTGTACTTGACAATCAATGATAAACAGACAAAAGAAAAAGTCTTTGCAGTCCTGTGCGTGAGACCAAACCACAATGTATCCGGTGAAACATTATACAGACAGGTCTCACTGTACCAATGTTCATTATAGTCAGAGATACAGGTCTCACTGTATCAGTGTTCATAATGCAGAGAGAGATAAAGGTCTCACTGTACCAGAGTTCATTATACAAAGATACAGGTCTCATTGTACCAATGTTCATTATAGTCAGAGATACAGGTCTCACTGTACCAGAGTTCATTATCGAGTCAGAGATACAGGTCTCACTGTATCAGTGCTCATTATAGAGTCAGAGATACAGGTCTCACTGTACCAGTGCTCATTATAGAGTCAGAGATACAGTTCTCACTGTACCAGAGTTCATTATCGAGTCAGAGATACAGGTCTCACTGTACCAGTGCTCATTATAGAGTCAGAGATACAGGTCTCAATGTACCAATGTTCATTATCGAGTCAGAGATACAGGTCCTACTGTATCAGTGTTCATTGTGCAGAGAGAGATACAGGTCTCACTGTATCAGTGTTCATAATGCAGAGAGAGATAAATGTCTCACTGTACCAGAGTTCATTCTACAAAGATACAGGTCTCATTGTACCAATGTTCATTATAGAGTCAGAGATACAGGTCTCATTGTACCAGAGTTCATTATTCAAAGATACAGGTCTCATTGTACCAATGTTCATTATAGTCAGAGATACATGTCTCACTGTACCAGAGTTCATTATAGAGTCAGAGATACAGGTCTCACTGTATCAGTGTTCATTGTGCAGAGAGAGATACAGGTCTTTCTGTATCAGTGTTCATAATGCAGAGAGAGATAAAGGTCTCACTGTACCAGAGTTCATTATACAGAGATACATGTCTCACTGTACCAGAGTTCATTATAGAATCAGAGATACAGGTCTCACTGTATCAGTGTTCATTGTGCAGAGAGAGATACAGGTCTTTCTGTATCAGTGTTCATAATGCAGAGAGAGATAAAGGTCTCACTATACCAGAGTTCATTATTCAAAGATACAGGTCTCATTGTACCAATGTTCATTATAGTCAGAGATACATGTCTCACTGTACCAGAGTTCATTATAGAGTCAGAGATACAGGTCTCACTGTATCAGTGTTCATTGTGCAGAGAGAGATACAGGTCTTTCTGTATCAGTGTTCATAATGCAGAGAGAGATAAAGGTCTCACTGTACCAGAGTTCATTATACAGAGATACAGGTCTCATTGTACCAATGTTCATTATAGAGTCAGACATACAGGTCTCACTGTACCAGTGTTCATTATAGTCAGAGATACAGGTCTCACTGTGCCAGAGTTCATTATAGAGTCAGACATACAGGTCTCACTGTACCAGTGTTCATTATAGTCAGAGATACAGGTCTCACTGTGCCAGAGTTCATTATAGAGTCAGACATACAGGTCTCACTGTACCAGTGCTCATCATAGAATCGGAGATACAGATCTCACTGTACCAATGTTCATTATCGAGTCAGAGATACAGGTCCCACTGTATCAGTGTTCATTGTGCAGAGAGAGATACAGGTCTCACTGTATCAGTATTCATAATGTAGAGAGAGATAAAGGTCTCACTGTACCAGAGTTCATTATACAGAGATACAGGTCTCATTGTACCAATGTTTATTATAGAGTCAGAGATACAGGTCTCACTGTACCAGTGCTCATTATAGAGTCAGAGATACAGATCTCACTGTATCAGTGTTCATAATGCAGAGAGAGATAAAGGTCTCACTGTACCAGAGTTCATTATACAAAAGCAAAAGGTTTGTGTGAAGATATCACCTCAAGTTATTCTGATGCTTCCAAACGCATTGTTACAAGGAAATTTTCAGATGGAACAAGTGGTATTGTTTCTTTGAGAGGAGCTGACAAATTTAGGATAGAAGTTCTATATCAACTCTATGGCTGCTTGATAATCCAGTTATGCAAGTGGATTGACCCATATGAGCAGATTCCTCTCAGAATTGGTGAACAATTCTGAAATTGATGAGGACAGTATTAAACTTATAATGTCGTATTACAAAGAAGATATTGACCACAAATTAGTAAACGAGTGTTCTCAGTTCAAAGAATATTTACGCCGTAGGAAATCCCAGAACACAGAAGAAAACAGGCCATCTAAAATGCAATGCGCAGAGGTTCTTCAGCTTATTTGTGAGCAACACCTAATTGAAGTGTTGAATATTACTACTGCGCTTAAGCTGTACTT
Organism: Scyliorhinus torazame; assembly: GCF_047496885.1. Taxonomy (NCBI): domain Eukaryota; kingdom Metazoa; phylum Chordata; class Chondrichthyes; order Carcharhiniformes; family Scyliorhinidae; genus Scyliorhinus; species Scyliorhinus torazame. Next base: position 83,740,007 of record NC_092715.1, on the reverse strand, counting down.
GACAATGCCTATCACGAGCTGTGAAGCAGAAAGGAACTTTTCAAAGCTATCCTTTGAAAAGAGCAAATTTTAGTCTACCGTGATTGAAGAGCGATTAAATTCTTTATGCATATTGTCTCTAGAAAATGACATTGCAAGAAAGCTCTCATATGACAAAACTGTATGTGAATATGTTGCTAGAAAAAACAGAAAAAAGAGCATTTTGTAAACTGTGCTTCATGTAGTATGCATTCTCATAGGTGTCTAAAATAAAAGATTATATTGACTGTGGTCTTTTCTGTGTTTTATTTCATCATTCTATGATGCATCATGCATGTTTATCACATTTCCCTAATTTTCATCCCCCCATAACTCGAAAACTATAAGGCATAGGAAATTTTTATTCACACCAGTGACTTTGACATGTGAGATAATCCAGTGCAGCAATTTTAATCAAAATCTGAGATGGAATGGTTAAATTTTTTTAAAATGTGTGGTGATCTGTCGTGGAACAACCCCATTGAAGAAGATAACAGCGGTTAACCAGACCTCGTTGCTGGTTACGAAGGGGCCCCCATAACAGTTCAAGCTTCAGGGCCCCAAAAATGTAGGTCCGCCACTGGCTAAGAGGGGTCATGAAAAGTCCTTGGCAAGTAAGATTAAGGTGAATCCCAAATCTTTTTATTCATATGTAAAAATCAAGAGTGTGGCCAGGGAAAGGATTGGACCACTTAAGGACTGTGAGGGGAATCTATGTGTTGAGCCAGAGGAACTGGGCGAGGTACTAAATGTGTATTTTGCATTAGTGTTCACCAAAGAAAGGGACTTTGTGGGAGATGATTCTTGGGGAGGTTGTGTGGACAGTCTGGGTCATGTTGACATTGAAAAGGAGGAGGTATTGGGTCTTTTAAAAGATATTGGGCTGGATTCTCTGTTCCTGAGTCTAAGTGCTGAGTGCCAACGGAGGATCCGTGGAGTTCCACTTTAGAAAAATCATCACCACGCCTGTACCGGGTCCGCTACCGCTGAGGGGCTAGCATTGGCACCGCGTGGATCACCAGCAAACCCACGAAAAATGGTGTGGGAATCGCCGGGTCCGAATTGGACACTCGCAGGGCTGACAAGCTGCAGCCGTGCTTACAGAATACATCCCACACACACACTGATCGCGCATGAAAAGATGGTACTGGTTGTGCTGGAACGTGTCCATACAGCTGATGGGCCGGCTGGGGCCAGAAGGTGCCCTGTGGGCGGGGAGGGGGTCACCAAACGACCCAGGGCACCAGGTTCATAGTGAGCTGTCGGCTGCGGTAATGGTATTGCACAGTTGTCCATCCCGACTCCACAGCCCACCTTCTGGACACCCCCCATTATTCCCCCCAGCCCTGGCAGAAGCTCCCCAGCCAAATGCACGACTGTCGGCAAATTATGGCGGTGCTGGACACTGTCCGTACGCCCTCTTTCCCTCTCAGCAGCCACCACGCCAGGTTCACGATTGTTCAGAGCACACGTGGACCACGCCGTTGTGAACTCTGCCCATCGGAGTCAGAGCATCACAGGTGGGCCCACTAATGAGATGCAAACAGGGTTTCAACAACGCGCAGCATGCGTCGCAATGACACCGTTTTCGAGTAGGCGGAGCATCGCATTTGGCATCAAACCGGCGCCTGCTGCAATTTCGGCGCTGAGAGCTATTCTTCGCCCAATTAATAGCCTTGATTTTGCCACCGGCCAAAACAGAATCCCTTCCCTTATGACAGAAATGTCTTCTGGGTCGGATGCATTTTGGTAGGTCTGACATGGATGGGAAATATACTGTCAATGGCAAAACTCTTAGGAATATAGAAAGCCAGAGAGATCTGAAAGTCCAGGTCCACAGATCTTTGAAAGTGGCAACACAAGTGGACCAGGTACTCAAGAAAGCATACGTAGTGCTTGTCTTCATTGAACAGGGCATCGAGTATGAAAACTGGCAAGTCTTGCTACAATTATATAGAACCTTGGTAAGGCTGCACTTGGAATATTGCACACAATTCTGGTCACCACACTACCAGAAGGATGTGGAAGCTTTGGATAGGGTGCAGAGGAGGCTTACCAGGATGTTGGCTGGAGGGGGTTAGTTATGCAGAGAGGCTGAATATACTCACCCTGTTTTCATTAGAATGACAGAGGTTGAGGGGTAACCTGATACAGGTCTGCAAGATTATGAGGGGCATAGATAGAGTAGATGGGCAGGCATCCTTTCCCAGGCTGGAAGGGTCAGTCACCAGGGGCATAGCTTTAAGGTCCGTGGCTTGTTGTGGAGGCAAGTTGCTGTGGCTTTGACCTGCAACACTTGGCAAAGTGATTCCATTGTTATTGCAATGTTTATTAAGAGTGAAGCACGTGCTTCTTTTCTGTGGGTGCTGGCAGGGTGTGTTCTGCAATGAGAAAAGTTCAGTTTCCCTCCTTAATTCCTTGGTGCTCCTCTTGGACAGCTCATTTAACATGCAGACACTAAAGGCAGATTCTAACATGAGGTTTGTTTACGGAGCATCGCTTTGTATTTGACACATTATACGGCCTCTTACGAGTTCATCAGCGAGAATACGGAATGTGTTCTTTTTGCTAGAATTATCAATATTGAGGCATATGATTGTACCGATTCATCGAGTTTCTGGTCAGTGGTGTTAAAAACATGTCTGTCCATGATGACATTTTTACAGCCACGCATTCTGTACCTCAGTATCCTCTTGGTCTTCCTCCCCATGGAAGCTTGCCCCTGGGCCCACTAGGTTCAACAGTGTAATGCTTGCACTTTCTTTGATTTATTGATTTATTGGCGAAACCAGCATATTCGTATATGCACCATTAATTTTCAAACTCTCTCCAATTGTCAGGAATGTACTCATTGAAGATGAGTGGGTCAATGCGCCAAAGAGCTTGTGCCATCGCGATCACCCTCTGACACCATGTAAAGTTTCTAGGTTGTGTAAGAATGGTGACAAAAGACTGCAACTTAAAGGCTTTAAAGATCTTCAGCAGCTCTTACACGCCATGTCTGTCAGCACACTGATGAGAATTCCCGTGCTACCCCGACACGTCGCTTCCTGTGTACGAACTCTATAAATGAATACACATTCTACACAGAAAATTGACAGCAAATGAGGATAAATTCGTGAAATTAAATTTGGGCCAAATTAGGTACAGGAAAGAAAATTAAAGATTGGAAGAATGGTATCAGACGGATAGAATGGTTCCAATACAATTTGATGGAGAAATTCTCCTTGTGAAAATTCAACTTGTGTTCACCTTTGAAGGAAAAGTAAAAAAAATTAAAAAATTTAGATGTAAACTTAAATCTCCAAGGAGAATTTATCTCATGCAGCACTGAATCTGAACAATTGGCATTGCATTAACCACATCATTAAAAAGGCACTTTTGCTCTTCGGAACCAGCTGTAATATTCTGTGGCCAGTTTAATGGGAAATTAATGTGCAAATACAACAAGTTCTCAAAAATAAAAATGAGGTCGAGGACAAGGTGCCATTTGTGTTAAGCAAACAGCACAGTAATGTTAATAAACCAACAAGTATTGAAGATTCGCAACTCTGGTGTTTATCTTAATCCACTGGATTTGCTGGCTGATTTACATATTAAAAACACAATGCATCATTCGCATGCCACTATTTTCCACCAAGTTCTGACTATTGTTATGTTTCAATTTATTTGCCCTCATTTTGATCTCCAAATGTTTAGATTTTTCAAATATGAAAGCTACTTCGGATGCATGATTTTTGCACAGCAATGATATAAACATTAGCATAAAGATTGGAGCTTGCCTGCCAAGTGGCACCTTAAGAACAGAGAAATTAAAACTCTAAATTAAGGGATGGATATCAGAATTGAATATTCTTGACTCCAGCAGTTGCATGAACAGGAAAATAGGTGTGTGGGAGTTGAACCTGCTTCAACTCAAAAATACATCTCAGCAGCAAGATACTTGCTCTTTGATTTGATTAAAATTTGCACGGCAGCAAAAAGTGGGCCAATGTCTTCCTTCAAGATCATAGAACATACAGTGCAGAAGGAGGCCATTCGGCCCATCGAGTCAGCACCGACCCACTTAAGCCCTCACTTCCACCCTATCCCCGTAACCCAACAAACCCTCCTCACCTTTTTGGTCATTAAGGGCAATTTAGCATGGCCAATCCGCCTAACATGCACGTCTTTGGACTGTGGGAGGAAACCGGAGCACCCGGAGGAAACCCTCGCAGACATGGGGAGAACGTGCAGACTCCGCACAGACAGTGACCCAGCAGGGGATCGAACCTGGGACCCTGGCGCTCTGAAGCCATAGTGCTATCCACTTGTGCTACCGTGCTTCATCCACCCAAAAAGTGATAGAGCAGAATTTTCTGCTGATAGAAGATTTTCTGGTGTTGGGACCATTTCTGGGTGCTGACCAAGCACAACTCGACAGTGTACCTTCTGATGCACGCTTCTGGAGATGGTCTCCTAATTGCCAATCTCTGTGATTGCACTGTCCAATTTGAGGTGCTGGGTGCTCTGAGGTTCAGACGAACCAACACGGTTGCGATTGGTACAACGCAGTTTTATTCCAACTAGTTATTTACACATCTGACTTGGTACTCAGCACGTTGTGACTGTGTGAGTGTCTTGCTATGAGGTCCTGGCCCTGTGCTGTCTCCAGATGGACTGCCCAGGAAGTGTCGTGTTTCTTGTCTTATACTGTGTATGCTCTTGTCTGTGATTGGTTGTCGTGTTATGTGTGCTAATTGGTCCGTTGGTCTGTCTATCATTATGTATGTGTTATGATGTATGTTTGAATATCATGACGTCCCCCTTTTTTACAAGATTATATGCCTACGTGGTTATAAATATAAATGTGTCCTGAGTGCAGCTAAAGGTGTGTGTGTGTGCGTAATATTTACATCATGTACATGGGGCTTAACTATATACAAGGGGAGATGTCAGGTGTGACATGCTAACGAGGTTGTACCATAACAAAAGAAGAACAACGTGGAAATTTGGAACGATCAAACGAGGCCTGTAACGATAAAACAGAGACATGTTATAAAACAGTGGTTGCAAAAGGTTGACGTGTGAACAGTCTCATAAGTCCAGTCTAGTAGGTGGGCGACGAATTCGGGTTGACCACCTCAAGGGTGGGTCGAGAACCACCGGCTGAGGTGTGAGCCTGGCCACGGGCGCCGACAGAAGGGACATGGTATATGGCAGCTCCACAAAGTCGCTTTCAGGAACCAGTGGAGGACACGGCATCTGTGTATGGTCCTGTTGCGAGCGTGGAAGTAAGCGAAGGGCTCGGCGATTGCGCCTACGCACGGATCCATCTGGCATGCGTACCAGGAACGAGCGGGGAGCCAATCGTCGGAGAACTTCGGCAGGTGCTGACCAGCCACCATCTGGTAGGTGGATGCGAACGTTGTCTCCAGGGGCCAGGGAGGGAAGATCAGTTGCCCGTATGTCGTACGATCTCGTCTGGCGATCGCGCTGCAGTTGCATCCTATGCAGTACCGGAGCATGGTCTATTGTTGGTGCCAGGATGGAAGGCACAGTGGTTCTGAGGGGGTGACCCATCAGCAGCTGTGCTGGTGAGAGACCCGTGGCTAGTGGGGCCGAGCGATAGGCCAGCAGGGCGAGGTAGAAGTCTGACCCGGCAGCAGCAGCCTTGCAGAGGAGCCGCTTGGCAATGTGAACGCCCTTCTCCGCCTTTCCATTGGACTGGGGATGCAGAGGGCTGGACGTCACGTGTGTGAAGCCATACGAAGCAGCAAAGGACGTCCATTCCTGGCTGGCAAAACAGGGCCCATTGTCCGACATGACAGTCATCAGAATGCCGTGGCGAGCAAAGGTGTCTTTGTAGGCCCTGATGACAGCAGACAACGTCAAATCGTGCAGGCGTATGACTTCTGGGTAGTTTGAGAAGTAGTCAACTATGATGACATAGTCCATGCCGAGCGCGTGAAATAGGTCGACACCCACCTTCGCCCAGGGGGACGTCACCAGCTCATGGGGCAGAAGCGTCTCAGGAGGTTGCGCCGGCTGAAACCTTTGGCAGGTTGTACAGTTGAGCACCATGTTGGCAATATCGTCACTGATGCCCGGCCAGTATACCGCCCCTCGAGCTCTCCGTCTGCACTTCTCAACCCCCAAATGGCCTTCATGAAGTTGGTCGAGAACCAGCTGGCGCATACTGTGTGGAATCACAATCCGAGTCCAGCTTCAGAAGGACACCATCAATGATGGCTAGGTCGTCTCGTACATTGTAGAATTGTGGGCCCTGCCCCTTGAGCCACCCTTCCGTCATGTGGCGCATCACACGTTGTAGAAGGGGGTCAGCCGCAGTCTCACGGCGAATGTGGGCCAAACGTGCATCAGTAGCTGGCAGATTGGCCGATGTGAAAGCCAACTGTGCCTCGACCTGACATACGAACCCCTTCGCATCTGGCGGCGTGCTCACTGCTCTGGATAGGGCATCCGGATGAGGTCCTTCCCTGGAGTGTAGACCAGTTGGATGTCGTACCTCCTGAGTTTAAGTAGGATGCGCTGGAGGCGAGGGGTCATCTCGTTCAGGTCCTTGTTTATTATGCTGACCAGGGGGCGGTGGTCAGTTTCGACCGTGAACCGTGGAAGACCATAGACGTAATTGTGGAACTTGTCTAAACCGGTTAGCAAGCCCAGGCATTCTTTTTCGATTTGCGCGTCGTGCTGCTCTGTGGGGGTCATGGTCCACGATGCATAGGCCACTGGGGCCCATGATGCCGTGTCATCCCTCTGCAGGAGCACTGCTCCAATGCCGGATTAGCTGGCATCAGTTGAGATTTTGGTGGCACGAGACGTGTCAAAAAAAGCCAACACTGGTGCCGTAGTGAGTTTGCATTTGAGCTACTCCCATTCCAGCTGGTGCGTGTGTTGCCACTGGAACTCTGTGGATTTTCTGATGAGGTGGCGCAGAGTCGTCGTGTGGGAGGCAAGGTTGGGAATGAACTTCCCCAGGAAGTTGACCATGCCAAGGAAGCGTAGGACAGCTTTCTTGTCGGCCGGCTGCGGCATGGCTGTGATGGCGCTCACCTTGTCTGCATCCGGACGGACCCCTGACCGGGACATGTGGTCCCCCAGGAACTTCAACTTGGTCTGGCCAAAGGAGCACTTGGCTCGGTTGAGGCGCAGGCCGTTTTCCCGTATGCGGGCAAAAACGTGTTGGAGACGATATATGTGCTCCTGCGGTGTGGTGGACCAGATGATGACATCGTCCACATATACGCGCACCCCTTCGATGCCTTCCATCATCTGCTCCATGATTCTATGGAAGACCTCGGATGCCGAGATGATGCAAATGGCATCAGGTTGTAGCAGAACCTGCTGAAAGGGGTGTTGAAGGTACATAGCTTTCGGCTGGACGGGTCCAGTTGGATCTGCCAAAATCCTTTAGAAGCATCCAGTTTCGTGAATATCTTCGCCTGGGCCATTTTGCTGGTGATCTCCTCCCGTTTGGGTATGGGATAATGTTCCCTCATAATATTATTATTGAGGTCTTTGGGGTCAATACAGATGCGGAGCTCGCCAGAGGGCTTCTTGACACACACCATGGAGCTGACCTATGGCGTGGGCTCCGTGACCCTGGATAGGATACTTGGTCCTTGAGATCCTGCAGCTGCTGCTTGAGGCGGTCTTTAAGTGGCGCAGGAACCCTGCGAGGTGCGTGAACGACCGGGTTGGTGTCCGGTTTGAGGCGAATTCGGTAGGTGTATGCCTCCTGGTTGTGGGCGAGGAGCGATTGGAGCTGTGTGTAGAACTCTGCATCCGGGAAGTCAGACGTGCCGTCTGGAGAGAGAGAGAGGATTCGTTGCACAAGGTGGAGAGCCTTGCATGCCTGTGCGCCCAGCATGGAGTCCTTCGATGAGCCAACTATCTCGAACGAGAGTGTGGCCGTGTGTGTTTTGTGTGTCACCTGGAGCTGGCAGGATCCCATGGCCGGGATAACGTTCCCGTTGTAGTCGACCATCTTGCACCGGGATGGCTGGATTGGTGGTCTGACCTTTATGGCGTAGAAGGCTGACCATGCTATGAGGTTGGCGTAGGCGCCAGTGTCCAGGCGGAAAGTGATCGGCGATCGGTTGACCGTTAGGGTGGCACTCCATTCATCGCCCGGATTGATGGTTTTGACCCGGTTCGCATCAATGACCGCAACCCGGAAGGCGTCTTGGTCATCTGTGTCGTCGGTTTGGACGTTGTGATGTGGAGGCTGAATGGTCCGCACGTTCCTGCGAGGTTGTCGGAGATGTGGAAGATCAACAGCTTGAGCCGCTCGACAGTAGGCAGCGTAGTGGCCCATCTTGCCACAGCGTAGGCATTGTCGGGATTTTGCAGGACATTGCCCTTTTAAATGTGCAGCTCCACAGTTGCCGCACGTCATGACGTCATGGCGTTCGGTACGCCACTGCGCATGCGCAGTTCGGTCTTGCGTCGGGCGCGCCTGCGCAGCACGTCCCTCAGTGTTGCCGTAGGTTTTGGCGCGCACAAACGCGAGAGGCCTTAAAAAGCGCGCGAAACGGCCGCCCTCGTCCGGGCCGTGGGCCGGGAGAAACTCGATTGCCTGGACGCGTTTGGCCTCATGGGCGGCCTGGCTTGCCGATTCGATCGCGTGGGATCCCCTCCGTGTCGATTCGGTCGCCTGAAATTGGGTATATCGGCTAGTCGCATTCTCATGCAGGACACAGGCTTCAACTGCAGATGCTAAGGTCAGGCCTTTAATATTTAGAAGCTGCTGGCGTAGGCCACTGGAGGCAACGCCAAAAACGATCTGGTCTCGGATCATGGACTCTGAGGTGGTGTCGTAACCGCAGGACTGCGCGAGTATGCGGTGGTGCGTCAGGAAGGACTGAAAGAGCTCATCCTTACCTTGCAGGCGCTGCTGAAAGACATACCTCTCAAAGCTTTCGTTGACCTCAACGTTGAAGTGCTTGTCGAGCTTGAGGAGGACCGTGTCATACTTAGCTTTGTTCTCGCCTTCCGCGAACACCAAGGAGTTGTATACATCGATGGCGTGCTGACCTGCGTTAGTGAGGAGCATGGCAATCTTTGTTTCGTCCGAGGCACCCTGTTTTTCATTGGCTTGCATGAAGAGTTCGAAGCGCTGCTTGAAGAGCTCCCAATTTGTGCCCAGGTTCCCAGCGATTTGCAACGGCTGCGGTTTGTTGCGGGTGTCCATGGCTCAGGATGGCAGATTTGCCGGTAGGTATCGATTCACTCCTGGTATCATGAGGTGTTGGGTGCTTTGAGGTACAGATGAACCAACACGGTTGCGATTGGTACAACGCAGTTTTATTCCATCTAACTATTTATACATCAGACTTGGTACTCAGCACGTTGTGACTGTGTCAGTGTCTTGCTATGAGGTCCTGGCCCTGTGCTGTCTCCAGATGGACTGCCCAGGAAGTGTCGTGTTTCTTGTCTTATACTGTGTCTGTGATTGGCTGTCGTGTTATGTGTGCTAATTGGTCCGTTGGTCTGTCTATCATTATGTATGTGTTATGATGTGTGTTTGAATATCATGACACAATTAAGGATAGAGAGGGTGTTCCTATGGCTGTCAGCCCATTCAGGAGGGTCTGTAGCTGGGATGCCTGACAAACCCAACGGGAGGGGTAGGTGCTGCTCAGGTTACAAGCAAGTGTGAGTGAAATGCTTAAAATGGAGGCGTACTTAGAATAGCAAATAAAATTCCCAAACTCATAAGACTCAATGCTGGTCGAGTAATAGAAGGGGAGGGAAAAATCCCTCCAGAAGATTCATTTGGGCTGTAGGTGCGGCCTTTCATCTCAGGGGCCTTGTTATTGGGCCTTGCAGCTTCCAGCCCCAATGGTCCTCTCCCCATCCCTCCTCCCTTCCCCCACCCCCTGTCTTCCCCCTCCCCCTGCCCTTCACAACCCCCATTCTCCCGCACCTTCCTCCACTCCCTCCTCTCCCCCAGCCCCCTTCCCTTAGTTGATTGTCACCAGTGACTTGCCACTGCCAGGTGGGCAGCAGCTGGCGATTTTCACCCTCGTGCAGCAAAAGTGCTGGGAGATGGGAATGTGTCAGTGCATCAATCCCTTGCCCTTAATTCTGACCTTGCCATAAAACTTGCATCAATGGGACCAGGCAAGTTCCATTCAATAGTGTTCCGATTAGAAATGCCTGACAGGAAATTCAAGTTAAAAAGTCATGTTTTATCACAGTATTGAAATATTTCATTCAACTCTTTCAGCAACAAAATTCATGAGCAAAATATTGTATATGGCAAATTATGTGAATGTTAAACTATAATTCTAACACAGTGTGAACAAACATTAATATATTTTTCCATCAATCAAGCCTAATGATCCTTCTCAACAATAACTATATTTAATCTGTTATTGAATGTAGTGACATTTTTGACTATGTGCTAAAGACATATTTTAATATACTAACATTAGGAGGCACAATTTAAAAGCACAAACAATGCATAATTCATAAAAATAACAAAGTCAAAGTTGAGGTAAGGATCTTTACACTGCCAGTCTTTGGGAATATGTGTTGTTTTATATTTATTTTCACTGTAAAACATATTTGTTGTTGTTGCTATATTCGATAGCATGATACCTTTTTTTAATGTCTCTTTATTGGGATTTTCATTTTTTAATAAAAAATTTGCATCAAACAAACAAAGCAGAAAGATACCTATGGGTATCAATGTACAGCAGGTACTGTACAAAACAATCATCATTACATAAGTGGGAACAAAGAAGATCAGATGATTCAGGAACAAAATCCCCAACATGTTTCATCCACGGATAAATGACCTGTCGGCACCCAAACAGGATACAGGCAACATTATCAACCTACATCGCACCCATACGTACAAAACAAAATGACAGAAGAAAACAATAACCCGTGAATCACAGTGCTGAGGGGAGCTGACTAACTCTTCCAGCACAATTTAAACTCTTCTCCAGATCCAGACTGAACAGGCAACCATCCTACAACTTTGAGATGGCAAAATGGGAAAGGGAGGACCGGGCACAACAATACCGTAATACTCAGTCTAGGGTCTCCCCATTGTTTTTATTCATTCGTGGGACATGGGCATCGCAGGCTGTGACAGCATTTATTACCCATCCCTAATTACCCTTGAGGAGGCAGTTAAGAGTCAACCACATTGCTGTGGGTCTGGAGTCGCATGTAGGCCAGACCAGGTAAGGATGGCAGATTTCCTTTCCTAAAGGAAATTTGTGAAACAGATGTGTTTTTATGATAATCGACAGTGGTTTCATGGTCATCAGTAGACTTTTAATTCCAGATATTTTATTGAGTTTAAATTCCATAACCTGTCGTTATGGGATTCAAACCCGGGTCCCCAGATCGTTATCCTGGGTCTGTGGATTACTAGTCCAGTAAATCACCAGGCCACCAGCACCAGTGCCCTCGTCAAGAGGACAACAGGATATCATGAAGCCAAGAAACAAAAGAAATGTAAATTGGTCCCAATCGCAAAACATGGCGAAAACCCACTTCAATACTGGAGGGACACAACCTTCAGATCCTTCCCCAATCTTCACCTCTCCGGATGTGGACTACCCACGTCAGACTACCCCATGTCACCCCCAAGGGAGGTAATTCCTGTCCAAGAAGCAATAGCATACTGCCCGTGATGCCGAGCGTGGCCAAGCCCCGCAACAAACAAAAAAGATTCCATTACACCCCAATCCTTGTGCCCTTCTGAAGCTCAACTAGTTTGGTGCTATACAGGACACAACACCCCTCCTCCCCCTAAAACGATTCAGTACACAGACCAACAACAGGACCAACACACCATGCCCCAACAGAAGAAGAGAAGAGAACAAAGAAACCCTCTTCAGAGGGACCACCCCACTGGACACACCAGTTACCATTAAAAATGGATATTCAGAGTGGCCTCACTCACACGAGTTCTGACAGCAGTCAAAACAGTAAGACGGTATCCCATATCAGGAGGAATGACCAACTCCCCCCTCAAGGGGAGTCCAACAAATCCCAGCCCGCAACAGCATAATACACAGCTTGCCTAGACCTGAAGAAGAAAAAAAGCACATAAAAAAAACCTCTTACTATGGGAGATCTTCCTCGAATGTAGTGAAGACAGAATTAACCTTACCACCCACACCCTCCACCTCCCCCCCCCCATTCTGGCTCTGCTCACCCTCTCTCTAAGGATATATTAGGATAAAGGAACTGAGCACAAAACCCAAAATCAATATTCAACTTAACATGATAAAACCTTATTAAATCAGGATAATCAATGGTGCATGACATCATGCGCAAAATATTTACTTCCCTGCAAACAGATAAATTGACAACATGGTTTTCAGGGAGTTAAGTCCAGGATAACAACTGATGAATGAGGCAGTCATCAGGATGAAGACCACTCCACTGGTGCATGTAGAAAGCAGACATCCAGGATAAAGCAGGATCTGAAGAGAGCACTCTTCAGGATCTTCCAAGGACTCCAATGATCGGAAGACAAACCTCATTACTTCCAACATGCCCACTTGACTGAGCCCAGACAGTCACCAACCTAGATTCCAGCAGGGGGGGAAGGGCCGGCACTGGTAACCCCAACCACTTTCGACCAACAGCAGGAACAGGACCATGCAGCACCAGGAATTGGAAGGCCAACCCAACCCCAGGCCTTGGAGACAGGATTAAATGTGCTCCATTGAATCTGAGCTGCTCAGATCAAGATTCCCAAAACATTGCAGCCACTCTTCCTTGTGCTGTGAAGTCACTTTGTAATTTTCTTTCTCCCGTACCATTCACCTCTCTCTACTGCTGCACTGTTAGACTTTAGTTTGTTTTCCTACTCATATGGTGCCCCTTGTTTCCCAACTCGCTACTACTGAGGAAATCCGGGAACACAGGTGCACAGCAGGAAAGTGGCATTTGTGTGGAAGATCTGCTATGATCTTATTGAATGACAGAGCAGGATCGAAAGGCCGACAACAATCTTTAGAAGGATCAATGTTTGGTCCACTCATTGCTGACAATTACAGTTGGATTCTATGTACTGTGCAAGATTCCAATTTCAGTACTTTATTGCAACTTCTGCCTCTTTTGGATGGATACACTGGCAGCTACTTTCAAGGCCTGCTTGGTAATTGTGAGCTTCTGAGGGGAAGTGAACAATAAGTATTTTCTTAAATTGTAATCTGCTCAGTATCCCATTCATGTGAAAAACACAGGGCTGTAGGCAGATGAAATTGACCACACTAAGGCCAATTATAATGCTGACTATGCTGCCCTCGCCAAGGTCAACCAATTTGGCAGATAGCATACCAAGCAATCCATTTAGCTACAAAGGCATCAGGGTAACTGACCAAATCACAAATCTCCCAACATCCCAACAGATGGTTTTGTTGCCAACACTTATGTCTGCAAAATGCGAAGCAATCCTGACCAACTTACGGGTCATTTTCTTTAATAAACCCACCGTGTAGGCTCATTATAAAAAGGATTCTTTATGGCACTGGTAAATTGGGTAGCACAGTAGCACAGCGGTTAGCACTGTTGCTTCACAGCACCAGGGACCTGGGTTCGATTCCAGGTTTGGGTCACTGTCTGTGCAGCGTCTGCACGTTCTCCCTGTTACTGCGGGGGTTTCCTCCGTGCACTCCGGTTTCCACCCACAAGTTCCGAAGGACGTGCTTGTTAGGTGAATTGGACATTCTGAATTCTCCTTCAGTGTACCCGAACAGGCGCCGGAGTGTGGCGACTAGGGAATTTTCACAGTAACTTCATTGTAGTGTTAATGTAAACCTACTTGTGACAATAATAAAGATTATTATTGAACCAAAACATACCCTCAGTGGACGAGTTAGCAAATTACTCAGGAACTGGTTTACTCACATTGTTTGAAATACTTCTCATTTAATATAATGAAATACTTCTCATTTAATATAAACCGCATTAGTTATTTAACCAATTTATTCTGTCGCATCAACACTTTGGCGTGCCGAGTCAAATTACAGAGTGAGAATCAATGGATGTGATTTATTTAGATTTCCAGAAGGCCGTTGACAAGGTGCCATACAGGACACTGTTGAATAAGTTAAGAGCCCATGATGTGAAGGGTAACATCCTTGCATGAATAGAGGATTGGCTGACTGGCATAAGGCAGAGAGTGGGGATAAAGGTTTTTTTTTCAGGATGGCAGCCGGTGACTAATGGTGTGCTCAAGGGTATGTGCTGGGACCACAACTTTTCACAATATACATTCAAGACCTGGAAGAAGGTACTGAAGGCACTGTTGCTAAGTTTGCAGATGATACAAAAATCTGTGGAGGGACAGGTAGTATTGACAAGCTAGGAGAGTGGGCAAAGAAGTGACAGATGGAATACAATGTGGAAAAGTGTGAGGTTATGCACTTTGGAAGGATGAACGGAGGCATAAACTATTTTCGAAATGGGGAAATGCTTAGGAAACCAGATGCACAAAGAGACTTGGGAGTCCTTGTTCACGATTCCCTTAAGGTTAACGTTCAGGTTCAGTCGACAGTTAGGAAGGCAAATGCAATGTTAGCATTCATGTCGAGAGGGCGAGAATTACAAGAGCATGGATGTACTTCTGAGGCTGTATAAGGCTCTGGTCAGATCCCATTTGGAGTATTTTTGTGAGTAGTTTTGGGTCTCATATCGAAGGAAGGATGTGTTGGCCTTGGAAAGGGTCCAGAGGAGGTTCACAAGAATGATCCCTGGAATGAAGAGCTTGTCGTATGATGAACGGTTGAGGACTCTGGGTCTGTACTCGTTGGGGTTTAGCAAGATGAGGGGGGATCTCATTGAAACTTATAGGATACTGTGAGGCCTGGGTAGATTGGACGTGGAGAGGATGTTTCCACTTGTAGGGAAAACTAGAACCAGAGGAAAAAATGTCAGACAAAAGGGACGGTCCTTCAAAACAGAGATGAGGAGGAATTTCTTCAGCCAGATGCTGTTGAATCTGTGGAACTCTTTGCCCCAGAAGGCTGTAGAGGCCAAATCACTGAGTTGGTCTTTAAGACAGAGATAGATAGGTTCTTGATTAATATGGGGATCCGGGGTTATGGTCAAGAGAATGGCGATGAGAATAATATCAGCCATGATTGAATGGCGGAACAGACTCAATGGGCCAAGTGGCCTAATTCTACTCCTATGTCTTACGGTATTATGATCTTATGTAGTGACAATTTCAACAGAAAAAGAGTTTTAATCTAAAATAGAGACATAGGGTGAGATCTACCAGCCACGTTGCGCCCGAAAAGCAGCATGGCACAGCCGGTAGATGCCAGGTGATCCCTCTTCTGGGATCTACCTGGCTCGCCATATCTTACAAGATCTAAAGTGGAGATGAGATGGAATTGCACTCGTGGGGTTAGAACATAGAACATAGAACAGTACAGCACAGTACAGGCGCTTCGGCCCACGATGTTGTGCCAACCATTTATTCTAATCTAAGATCAACTTAATCTACAACCCTTCAATTTACAGCTGTCCATGTGCCTGTCCAAGAGTCGCTTAAATGTCCCTAATGACTCTGACTCCACCACCTCCGCTGGCAGTGCATTCCACGCACCCACCACTCTCAGTGTAAAGAACCTACCTCTGACATCTCCCCTATACCTTCCTCCAATCACCTTAAAATTATTTCCCCTCGTGACAGCCATTTCCACCCTGGGGAAAAGTCTCTGGCTATCTGTTCTATCCATGCCTCTCATCACCTTGTACACCTCTATCAAGTCACCTCTTTTCCTTCTTCACTCCAGTAAGAAAATCCCTAGCTCTCTCAACATTTTTTCATGAGATATGCCCTCCAGCCCAGGCAGCATAAGAACATAAGAACTAGGAACAGGAGTAGGCCATCTGGCCCCTCGAGCCTGCTCCGCCATTTAATGAGATCATGGCTGATCTTTGTGGACTCAGCTCCACTCTCCGGCCCGTACACCATATCCCCGAATCCCTTTATTCTTTAGAAAGGCATCTATCTTTTTCTTAAAAACGTTTAAAGAAGGAGCCTCGACTGCTTTACTGGGCAAGGAATTCCAGAGATTCACAACCCTTTGGGTGAAGAAGTTCCTCTCACACTCCGTCCTAAATCTACCTCCCCTTATTTTGAGGCTATGCCCCCTACTTCTGCTTTCCCCGACCAGTGGAAACAACCTGCCCGCATCTATCCTATCTATTCCCTTCATAATTTTATATGTCTCAATAAGATCCCCCCGCATCCTTCTAAACTCCAATGAGTACAGTCCCAGTCTACTCAACCTCTCGTCATAATCTAATCCCCTCAACTCTGGGATCAACCTAGTGAATCTCCTCTGCACTCCCTCCAGTGCCAATATGTCCTTTCTCAGGTAAGGAGACCAAAACTGAACACAATACTCCAGATGCGGCCTCGCCAACACCCTATACAATTGCAGCATAACCTCACTAGTCTTGAACTCCATCCCTCTAGCAATGAAAGACAAAACTCGATTAGCCTTCTTAATCACCTGTTACACCTGCACACCAACTTTTTGCGACTCGTGCACCAGCACACCCAGGTCCCTCTGCACAGCAGCATGTTTTAACATCTTACCGTTTAAATAATAATCCATTCTGCTGTTATTCCTCCCAAAATGGATAGCCTCACACTTGGCAACATTGAATTCCATCTGCCAGACCCTAGCCCATTCACCTAACCTATCCAAATCCTTCTGCAGACTTCCGGTATCCTCTGCACTTTTTGCTTTACCACTCATCTTAGTGTCTTCTGCAAACTTTGACACATTGCACTTGGTCCCCAACTCCAAATCGTCTATGTAAATTGTGAACAACTACGGGCACAACACTGATCCTTGAGGGACCCCACTAGTTACAGGTAGCCAACCAGAGAAACACCCATTTATCCCCACTCTCTGCTTTCTGTTAGTTAACCAATCCTCTGCTCGTGCTACCACTTTACCCTCAATGCCATGCATCTTTAGTTTATGCAGCAACCTTTTGTGTGGCACCTTGTCAAAAGCTTTCTGGAAATCCAGATATACCACATCCATTGGCTCCCCGTTATCTACTGCACTGGTAACATCCTCAAAAAATTCTACCAAATTATTACCAAATTGCTACTTTCCACTCCTCTGGGACCACCCCAGAGTCTAGTGAATTTTGATAAATTATCACTAGTGCGTTTACAATTTCCCTAGCCATCTCTTTTAACACTCTGGGATGCATCCCATCAGGGCCAGGAGACTTGTCTACCTTTAGCCCCATTAGCTTGCCCAATACTGCCTTCTTAGTGATTACAATCATCTCAAGGTCCTCACCTATCATATCTTTATTTCCATCAGTCACTGGCATGTTATTTGTGTCCTCCACTGTGAAGACTGACCCAAAAAACCTGTTCAGCTCCTCAGCCATTTCCCCGTCTCCTATTATTAAACCTCCGTTTTCATCTTCCAAAGGACCAATATTTACCTTAGCCACTCTTTTTTGTCTTATATATTTGTAGAAGCTTTTACTATCTGCTTTTATGTTCTGAGCCAGTTTACTTTCATCGTCTACCTTACTCTTCTTTATGGCTTTTTTAGTAGCCTTCTGTTGTCCCCTAAAGACTTCCCTGTCCTCTAGTCTCCCACTAATTTTTGCCACTTTGTATGTTTTTTCCTTCAATTTGATACTCTCCCTCACCTCCTTAGATATCCACAGTCGATTTTTCTCCTTTCTACCATCTTTCTTTTTTGTCGGTATGAACCTTTTCTGAACACTGTGAAAGATCGCTCGGAAGGTTCTCCACTGTTCCTCAACTGTTTCACCATGAAATCTTTGCTCCCAGTCCACCTTAGCTAGTTCTTCTCTCATCCCATTGTAATCGCCTTTGTTTAAGCACAAAACACTCGTGTTTGATTTTACCTTGTCATCCTCCAACTGTATTTTAAATTCCACCATATTGTGGTCGCTCCTTCCAAGAGGATCCCGAACTATGACCTGGTTTACCATCCTGGTAAATCTACTCTGCACCCTCTCCAAAGCATCCACATCCTTCCAATAATGAGGCGACCAGAACTGGACACAATATTCCAGGCATTCATTCCAAGTGTGGTCTAACCAGGGTTTTATGAAGCAGCAGCAAAACCTCGCGGTTCTTAAACTCAATCCCCCTGTTAATGAAAGCCAACACACCATATTTCTTAACAGCCCTATCAACCTGGGTGGCAACTTTGAGGGATCTATGTATGTGGACCCCAAGATCCCTCTGTTCCTCCTAGGGGATCGGAGGTCCCCAGGTGCTTGCCCTCTGGGCAGGGTGGCACCCAGGCATTTTTTGTGTGACAGGGAGTGGTGCCCTACGTAGGTACAGGGGTGTAGGGGAAGGGCTCAGCGGACCCCCTATCAGTGAGTTGGGACTTGGGGGGGGGGGTTATTGGGGGTAGGGGGCGGTTGGGGGCCGAGAGATCAGGATGGCATTTAAAAATTACGCCCGATCTCTCCCTGCACTGAGGAGTTCCGGCGAGCTGAGACCCACTGATCTATTCGAATGGCCTTTCGACAGCGTGGTGTTTCCCGGCGCTCCGAGCACAGGGAACACCCAGCTAATCGGGTACTCTTTGGGACTATGTTCCCATTTGGGTAGATTGCACCCATGGTGTTGAAGCTTTTCATCTTGCCCTCACCAGGACACACACAAGAATAGCAAACTTCAAAGGAAGCAACAATGCATTAGAAAAGGTGCAGATTGGTCGGCAAAACAACTCTGATTGGGTTGAGGCATTGCCAGGAGAATGTACCAAAGATCTGCAATCCCACGCTTTTGTTTTTTTAAATATTTTTATTCAAGCTTTTGAAATTTTAACATTTTAAACACACAGCATAGCAAAGAAAAAACAACACGAACACTCACACACACCCCCAACCTCAACCGAACACCCCACTTTGCTTCCTTCCCACCCCCCTTAACACCTGATGGTAAGCAGCTCCTTGAAATGTAGTATAAACAAACCCCATCTCTCGTTGAACCCCTCACTCACCCCTCTCAAAGCAAATTTCACCTTTTCCCAATACAAAAACTCCATTAGATCTCACAGCCATACCGAGGCTCAGGGTGGAGCACCTGACCTTCACCCCACAGGACCCGCCTGCGAGCAATCAGTGAGACAAAGGCTATATCTGCCTCCGCTCCCGTCTACAACTCCGGCAGGTCCGACACGCCAAATATGGCTCCCATGGGCTCCAACTCCACGTGCAAGACTGTCGACATGATGCTGAACAACAACCTCCAAATTTAGGGCAGGACCAGAACATATGCATGTAATTGGCCAGGCCCCTCCCACACGGCTCACAAATATCCTCCATGCCTTCGAACAACCAGCACATCCTCAACTTCTATGTGCTACCTTTAGCTGTTTCAACCCCAGCCTCGCACATGAGGTTGAGGGATTCACCCTCTGCAGCACCTCACACCACACCCGCTCCTTCAGCACCATCTCCACCTCCTCCTTCCACTTGGCCTTAACCCCCTCCAGAGACACCGTCTCCTCCTCCAAAATCCTCCCATAGATCGCCAAGATGACCCCGCCCCAACTGCCCCATCACTGAAAGCACCCCTCCAATAACGGGGAGGGGGGTGCCATCAGAAAAGTCGGAAAAACATTTTTTGGGAAATACCGCACCTGCATATACCTAAAATCTCCCCCCGCGGGATCCCAAACTTTTCCCCCAACTCTTCCAAATTCAAAACCGCCCTTCTAAAAATAGCTCCTTCATTTCTATCACCCCTTCCTCCTCCCATACCTGGTAGGCGCTGAAATAAAAGTAAAAACAGTGGCATAATGTTCACCTTAACTGCCTGCACCCGGCATGCTAAAATAGTGGAAGGCAATCCCATCTCAATAAATCCGCCTTGACCCTGCCCACCAGGCTCGTTAAGTTCCCCTTAAAGAGTCGGATCCAATCCCAAGCCACCTGCACTCCTAAGTACCGAAAGTGGTAATTGCCACTTTAAATGGCAACCCCCACAAACCTACTCCCATCCACGGAGAGGACACCACAAAACACTCACTCTTTTCCAAATTTATCCTACAGCCTAAAAAAGCTCCAAATCTCCGAAGCAGTCGCATTATATCCCCCACCGAGGAGCTTGGGTTGGAGATATACAACAAATCATCAGTACATGGAGACACCCCATGCTCCACCACAACCCCCCACCCCTCACACCTCACTACCCCCTTCCATTTATCCGAGCGCCTCAGCGCTATGGCCAAGGGCTCTAACATTAGCACAAACAGGAGAGCGGGCCATGCGGCACCCCTGCCTCGTTCCACTAGGTAACGGAAAATATCCTGAATTCACCTCATTTGTGCGCACACTCACCTTCAGTTCCTTATACAGCAACTTAACCCATGCCACAAACTTGGGCCCAATCCCAAATCACTCCAGCACTGTAAATAAATAGCTCCACGCCACATGATCAACCACCTTCTCCCCATCCCTCCCTTCTGTTGGAGAAAGCACCATATTCAACACACACCGCACATTCAACAACAACTGCCTGTCCTTTACTAACTCTGTCCAATCACCTTTGTGAGGCACTCCTCCAAACTAAACACCAGCTCCTTAGACAAAATGTTGACATCCACTTTCAACAGAGACATTGGCCTATATGACGCACACTTCACCGAGTCCTTATCCTTTTTTAGCAACAGTGAAATGGATGCCTGTCCTATTGTTGCAAATATCTCCACCAACAGCTGCGCCAGCTTATCCAAAATCTTTTTATAAAACGCAACCGGGAAACCATCTGGCCACAGTGCTTTATCTGTCTGCATCCTCCCTATCTCAGCCCGCACCTCTTCCACCCGCACTGACTCTTCCAACCCTGCCCTCTCCGACTTTAGGACACTCAAACCACCCCAAAACTTCCTCCTGACTGACTCATTCTCCGGAGGCTCCAACCTATACAACATTTTATAGAACTCCTCAAATGCCTTGTTCATCTGCTCCGGTGCCATCACCATCTCCCCTACCCCATCCCAAATCCGAACAATCTCTCTCGCAGCTGCCTGCCGGCGGAGCTGGCTCACTAACAAGTGGCCGGCCTTTTCCTCATACTCGTACGCAGCCCCCATTGCCCGTCTCAACTGCCAAACCACCTACCCTGTGGACAGAAGGTCAAACCTTGCCGGTAATTCCTTTCTCCTCACTAGAAGATCCAGAGTAGGATCCTCCGCATACTTTCTAACCACCTCCAAAATTTAATCGACCAACTGCTGTCGCTCCGCTCTTAATAATAATAATTTTTATTATTGATTATTATTATTAATAATAATTTTTATTAGTGTCACAAGTAGGCTTACATTACACTGCAGTGAAGTTACTGTGAAAATTCCCTAGTCGCCACACTCCAGCGCCTGTTCTGGTACGCAGAGAGAGAATTCAGAATTGTGCTATAGCTCCACAGCAGAAATGCACCAAAGATTCTGCAATAGAAATTCTCTGCCTTGTGACTTCTACCACTGCGAAGAACAAGAGCAGCCATTTTGTGGAAACACTGTCACCACTAAATTCCCTTTCAAGTCACATGCCATCTTACTTTAGCATACATCATAGGAACAGGGTAAACAGGAGTAAGCCATATGGCCCTTTGAACCTACTCCACAATTCAACTAGACCATAGCTGATCTAAATGCCATTTTCCTCCAATATCCAAATTCCAACGGTTCATCACCCTCTGAGTGAAGAAATTCCTCCTTACCCTAGTCCTAAATGACCTACCTCTTATCCTGAGACTGTGTCCCCTAGTTCTAGACCCCCCATCTCCCAAGAGGCCAGCCAGAGGAAACATCCTTCTGGCATCTGCCCTTTCGTGTGTAATTCAATCAGATCACCTCTCATTATTCTAACCTCCTGAGAATATAAACCCAATATCCTGAATCTCTCGTTATAGGACAATCCCATCACTATTACTGGGTCAGATTTCTGCAGTATCCCACCTGTCACCAGAGTGGAGGATCATCACCAGAGTGGAGGACCATCACCACAGTGGAGGACACTCACCACAGTGGAGGACCATCGCCAGAGTGGAGGACCATCACCACAGTGGAGGACCATCACCACAGTGGAGGACACTCACCACAGTGGAGGACCATCACCAGAGTGGAGGCCCATCACCACAGTGGAGGACACTCACCACAGTGGAGGACCATCACCAGAGTGGTGGACACTCATCACATTGAAGGACCATCACCACAGTGGAGGACCATCACCACAGTGGAGGACACTCACCACAGTGGAGGACCATCACCAGAGTGGAGGATCATCACCACAGTGGAGGACCATCGCCAGAGTGGAGGATCATCACCAGAGTGGAGGACCATCACCAGAGTGGAGGATAATCACCAGAGTGGAGGATCATCACCAGAGTGGAGGACCATAACTGATGGGATTGAAGGTGGATAAATCCCCAGGGCCTGAGTATCTGCATCCCAGAGTGCTTAAGGAGGTGGCTCTGGAAATAGTGGATGCATTGGTGGTCATCTTCCGGGATTCTATAGACTGTGGAACTGTCCCTGTAGATTGGAGGGCAGCTCACGTCACTCCGATATTCAAAAAGGGAGGTAGAGAGAAAGCAGGGAATTATAAACCAGTAAGCCTAACATCGGTAGTGGGGAATATGCTTGAATCCATTAGCAAGGACTTTATAGCGGAACATTTAGAAACCAGTGGCAGGATCAGTCAGCATGGATTTATGAAAGGAAAATCATGCTTGCCAAACCTGTTGGAATTTTTTGAAGATGTAACCAGTACAGTTGACAAGGGGGAGCCAGTCGATGTGCTTTATTTGGACTTCCAGAAGGTGTTTGACAAAGTCCCGCATGAGAGATTATTGTGCAAAATTAAAGCGTATGGGATTGGGGGAAATGTATTGAGGTGCATATAAAACTGGTTAGCAGAGAGGAAACAAAGAGTAGGGATTAATGGGTCCTTTTTAAATTGGCAGGCAGTAACCAGTGGGGTACCAAAGAGATTGTTGATGGGATCCCAGCTATTCACAATATATATTAATGATTTGGATGAGGGAACAAAATATAACATCTCAAAGTTTGCAGATGATACCAAGTTAGGTGGGAGGGTGAATTGTGACGAGGATGCAGAGATCCTACAGCAAGATCTGGACAGGTTGAGCGAGTGGGCAAATCAATGGAACATGCAGTATAATTTGGATAAGTGTGAGGTTATTCACTTTGGAAGCAAAAACAGGAAGGCAGGTTACTACCTGAATGGTTATAAATTGGGAGAGGGGAGTGTGCAGCGGGACCTGGGTGTCCTTGTGCACTAGTCGTTGAAGGTAAGCATGCAGGTGCAGCAGGCGGTAAAGAAGGCTAATGGTACGTTGGCCTTCATTGCGAGAGGTTTTGAGTATAGAAGCAGGGATGTGTTGCTGCAATTATGCAGGGCCTTGGTGAGGCCACACCTGGAGTATTGTGTGCAGTTTTGGCCTCCTTCTCTGAGGAAGGATGTTCTTGCTCTTGAGGGAGTGCAGCGAAGGTTTACCAGACTGATTCCAGGGATGGTGGGACTGTCATATGAGGAGAGATTGACTAGGCTGGGATTGTTCTCACTGGAGTTCAGAAGAATGAGGGGGCATCTCATAGACACTTTTAAAATCTTAACAGGACTAGACAGGGTGGATGCAGGGAAGATGTTACCAATGATGGGTGTGTCCAGAACCAGGGGTCACAGTCCGAGGATCCAGGGTAAACCATTTCAGACAGAGATGAGGAGACATTTCTTCACACAAAGGGTGGTGAGCCTGTGGAATTCATTACCACAGGAATTAGTTGTGCTGAAACTTTGAATATATTCAAGAGGCGGCTAGATATAGCACATGGGAAGAATGGGATCAAAGGCTATGGGGAGAAAGCAGGATTACATTATTGAGTTGGATGATCAGACATGATCGTGATGAATGGCGGAGCAGGCTAGAAGGGCCAAAAGGCCTCCTCCTGCTCCTATCTTCTATGTATCTATGCATAACCACAGTGGAGGATCATCAGCACAATGGAGGACTATCACTAGAGTAGAGGACACTCACCAGAGTGGAGGAGCATCACCAGAGTGGATGACAATTACCAGAGTGGCGGACCATCACCACAGTGGAGGACCATCACCACAGTGGAGGACTACCACCACAGTGGACCACAATCACCAGAGTGAAGGGCTATCCCATAGTGGAGGACTATCACCAGAGTGGAGGATTGTCACCAGAGTGGAGGACTATTGCAGAGTGGAGGACTATCACCAGAGTGGAGGACTATCCCAGAGTGGAGGACTATCCCAGAGTGGAGGACTATCCCAGAGTGGAGGACTATCACCAGAGTGGAGGACTATCCCAGAGTGGAGGACTATCACCAGAGTGGAGGACTATCCCAGAGTAGAGGACTATCACCAGAGTGGAGGACTATCCCAGAGTGGAGGACACTCACCACAGTGGAGGATCATCATCAGAGTGGAGGACACTCACCAGAGTGGACGACAATTACCAGTGTGGGGAACCATCACCACAGTGGAGGACTATCACCACAGTGGACAACAATCACCAGAGTGGAGGGCTATCCCAGAGTGGGGCACTATCACCAGAGTGGAGAATTGTCACCAGAATGGAGGACTGTCCCAGGGTGGAGGACTATCCCAGAGAGAGGACTATCACCAGAGTGGAGGACCATCACCGGAGTGGAGGACTATCATCGGAGTGGTGGACTATCATCAGAGTGGAGGACCATCACCGGAGTGGAGGACTATCACCGGAGTGGAGGACTATCACCAGAGTGGAGGACTATCACCAGAGTGGAGGACCATCACCGGAGTGGAGGACTATCACCGGAGTGGAGGACTATCACCGGAGTGGAGGACAATCACCAAAATGGAGGACTGTTTGCACAAAGAGTGCAGTGATTCAAGGAGAAGGGTCACCCTTATCTTTCCAAGGGAATTAGTGATGAGCAATTTAAGGGGCACATTCTGAGGGCACATTTAAAAAATATTCTATCTTACATGCACTGATGCATTGAAATAATTACATATTTTTTAAAGGCATCGAATTATCTTTGTTATCCCATTTTCCTTTCATCCAGTGTCACGAGGCCTTCAGTTGTCTGTGAAGTCTCCAGTTCTTGAAAGCACATGACAGTAACCATGAATGATTCTCTCTCAGCTTTTCCCTTTACACCTTGGGGAAACACTTGGTTGCGGTTCCCAAAACAGCCTGACTAAGATTGGAAACAACAGTGAAGAAAAGAGTGTCAGTCAAGCTAGTCTCTTTCTACTTTTGCACCACAAGTTGTCACAGCAACGTTGAATCAGTGTGTGGTGAATGTATTATACAAATAATCCGCCATTGTATCTGTACCATGCTTTGCCTTTGTATTTGTATCTGTGCTATGCTGTTGCCCTTGTGGGTTCCACCTATGGGCCATTGTATGGCATTATCTATAGGGGAACATGTTGGGGCATGTATGAGCTCTGCCCATCGCTCCACCCCTTGAAGGGAGGTATAAAGAGCAGTCGACCTGTAGGCGGTTCTCAGTATTGGATCAGTCGCAGGCAGGCACTGTTCTAAGTTAATTAAAGCCACGGTTTACTTCTACTCTTGTCTTGAGTGAATTGATGGTTGCATCAATTTAATCAACTTAAACGCAACTATGGAATCGTCCCTCAAACCTGACCGACTGGAACTCGATCTGCAGGCCGCGGAGGCGAAAGCTGCTTCAAGGCCTATCTCGTAGCCTCCTCCACGCCTTCCGTCACCGACGAACAGAAGCTGAGCCGCCTCCACGCACGGGTGAGCCATCGAATCTCTGTTCAACTCGACGAGGCCTCCTCCTACGCAGGCGCCCTCGCAATGCTCGAACGCCTCTATGTATGGCCCGTGAACTAGGCCTACGTGCGACACATCCTCACCACTCGCCGCCAGCGTCCCGGGGGATCGCTAGAAGACTACCTACGCGATCTCAAAGTCCTCGCACGCAGCTGCAACTACCAGGCCATTACGGCCACTCAACATATGGAATTCGACGTCCGAGATGTCTACGTGGCGGGAGTCCGGTCCAACTACGTGAGACAGCACCTACTCGAAAAGGGGGCCCTGGACCTGGATAAAACGGTAAAGTTAGCCTCCTCTCTGGAAGTAGCGTTCCAGAGCCTTGACGCATTCCCGGCTGACCACGCGACCCCCTCGTGGACCCCCGACCAAAGACTACCCCAGGCCTGTGCCGCGAGGCCACCCGCCCACCATGGGGGGGCTACCCTGCTATTTCTGCGGCCAGTCCCAACACCCCCGGCAGCACTGGCCCGTAACGCGAACTGCAGCAGCTGCGGGAGAAAAGGACATTTCGCCAAAGGTTGCCTGGCCAGGTCCAAGAACACTAACTCACAGGCCCGACCCTCAGACTCACAGGCCCGCAGACCCCGCAGTGTGGCAGCGTGTCTGCCGACTCCGCCCCCTATAGACGCGTCATCAGCCTCGTACTATCCGTGGGGGCAGCCATCTTCCAGCCCTCACAGCACGTGCTACTCACGGGGGCCGCCATCTTGGCCATCCTCCCCCACATGGCCAGCCACGTGCGATCCTTGGGGGCCGCCATCTTGGATGCCATCTTCCTCACCGCCCGCCACACTCGACCAACGGGGGCACCATTTTGGCCGCCATCTGCTACGCCACTCGACGCGCACGATCAACAAGGACAGCCATCGCGGAACTGCCCCAGCACCTCCGACCACGCCGGCTACCCGCAACTCAGCACGGTCACCCTGGACCAGTCGCGACGCAAGCACCTCCGGAGCTCCATGATGACCGTTCGGGTAAACGGGTACGAGACACCTTGCCTTTTCGACTCCGGGAGCACAGAGAGCTTCATTCACCCGGACATGGTAAGACGCTGCTCGCTCCCAATTTTCCCGGCGCACCAATCCATCTCCCTCGCCTCTGGGTCCCACTCGGTGCAAATCCGAGGGTGCACTACCGCAACCCTAGCAATACAGGGCGCCGAGTACATCAATTTTAAATTATATGTGCTCCCAGACCTCTGCGCTCCTCTCCTATTGGGACTAGATTTCCAATGCAACCTCAGGAGCTTAACCCTGAAGTTCGGGGGGCCCCTACCCCCACTCACCATATGCAGCATCGCGACCCTAAAAGTCGACCCTCCCCCACTCTTCGCAAACCTCTCGGCCGACTGCAAACCAGTCGCCACCAGAAGCAGGCGGTATAGCGTACAGGACAGGACTTTTATTAGGTCCGAGGTCCAGCGACTCTTGCGGGAAGGAGTCATCGAGGCCAGCAATAGCCCCTGGAGAGCCCAGGTGGTGGTCATCAAGACCGGGGAAAAGAACCGGATGGTTGTAGATTACAGCCAAACCTTAAACCGGTACACGCAACTCGATGCATACCCCCTTCCCTGGACTGCAGACATGGTAAACCAGATTTCACATTACCGGGTGTTCTCCACGGTGGATCTGAAGTCTGCATACCACCAGCTCCCAATCCGCCTGGAGGACTGCCACTACACGGCTTTTGAGGCAGACGGCCGCCTTTTCCACTTCCTCCGGGTCCCCTTTGGCGTCACGAACAGGGTTTCGGTGTTCCAAAGAACAATGGACCGAATGGTGGTCCGATATGGGCTGCGGGCCACATTTCCGTACTTGGATAATGTCACCATCTGCAGCCGTGATCAGCAGGACCACGACGCCAACCTCCACAGATTTCTCAAAACCGCCCAAACACTAAACCTCACGTACAACAAGGAGAAAAGCGTTTTCCGCACAACCAGACTAGCCATCCTCGGCTACGTCATGGAAAACTGGGTTCTAGGACCCGACCCTGACCGTATGCGCCCCCTCCTGCAACCCCCCCCTCCCCCACTGCCCCAAGGCCTTAAAAGGTGCATAGGGTTTTTTTTATATTATGCCCAGTGGGTCCCCAACTATGCGGATAAAGCCCGCCCACTAATCAAGGCCACCATCTTCCCACTGGCAACTGAGGCCCGCCAGGCCTTCAGCTGCATCAAGGCGGACATCGCCAATGCCGCGATGCGTGTGGTGGACGAGACCGTCCCCTTTCAGGTGGAGAGCAATGCATCAGAGTACGCTCTCGCCGCTACCCTCAATCAAGCAGGCAGACCGGTAGTGTTTTTTTCATGCACCGTCACCACCTCCGAAATTCAGCACTCCTCAGTCGGAAAGGAGGCCCAGCCATCGTGGAAGCCATATGGCACTGGAGGCACTACCTGGTAGGAGGTTTACCCTCGTCACCGACCAACGATCGGTAGCCTTCATGTTCGATAATACGCAGTGGGGCAAAATCAAGGACGATAAGATCTCTCCACCTATATTACGATATAGTATATCGTCCTGGGAAGCTCAACGAGCCCCCAGATGACCGACCACGGACTATCCACGATGACCTCTGTCACCCGAGGGTCACCCGGCTTATCCACATATCAATGCCCGCAACCTGCCCTACTCCACCGAGGAGGTCAGAGCTATGACCAGGGACTGCCAGATCTGTGCGGAGTGTAAACTGTACTTCTATCGACCAGATAAGGCCCACCTGGTGAAGGCATCCCGGCCCTTTGAGCGCCTCAGTATCGATTTCAAAGGGTCCCTTCCCTCCAATAACCACAATACATATTTCCTCAATATTATTGATGAGTTCTCCCTCTTCCTCTTTGCAAACCGTTGCCGCAACATGACCACGTCCACCATCATTAAAGCCCTAGTATCGTCACCCTGTTTGGTTTCCCCAATTATGTCCACAGTGACTGGGGCTCATCGTTCATGAGCGACGAACTGCATCAGTACTTGCTCAGGGCATCGCCTCGAGCAGGACTACCAGTGACAACCCCAGGGGAAATGGGCAGGTGGAGAGTGAGAACACGACGGTCTGGAAGACCGTCATACTGACCCTGCGGTCCAGGAATCTCCCAGTTTCCCACTGACAGGAGGTCCTCCCCGATGCGCTCCACTCTATTAGGTCCCTACTTTGCACGGCCACAAACGAGACCCCTCATGACCGCCTATTTGTTTTCCCCAGGAGGTCCACCTCAGGGACCTCGCTTCCATCCTGGCTGAAGACACCGGGGCCGTCCTACTCAGAAAACACGTCAGGAGCCATACGTCCGACCCTCTGGTAGAGAGAGTCCAGCTCCCACACTCCAACCCCCAGTACGCATATATCGTACACCCCGATGGCCGACAGGATACGGTCTCCCTTCGGGACTTGGGGCCCGCCGGTTCCACCACCACCACCACCGCCCCGCCACCATATCCCGCCCAACCTACCATGACCAGCGCCCCCGCCGCGATATGACTCCCGCACTCCCTCCCGCCCGCCATCCCCTCTTCACCGATCCACAGGAATGAAGCTCCAAAAGAGACGCTCCCGGAGTCCACGTATGTACCCTCACCAGCGCCCTCGCTACCGATGCCAGCACAGACGAGTTCGACACCCGGGCCAGCAACAACGCCAGAGCATCGGCGATCACAGCGCACAATCCGTGCGCAGGACTGGCTGAACTTATGAACCCGTCACCCCCGCCGGACTTCATTTTTTTAACAGGGGGTGAATGTGGTGTTGCTAACTTTTGGTTGGCTCTTAATTCGTAATTTGCTCTGTTTGTTTAACCTTTGCTCTCGAGTTGCCAGGTATCTTTATGATACCGCCACGAGGTTCAAGTTCAAGTAATGATCAATAACTCAACACACCAATTAGTAAGATTCAAATCAAAACACATTTATTATACACAGTAAATCACTACTCATGCATAAACTCTACTTTCTAGACTATTCTCTATCACTAAAAGGCCTATACTTAGCTTCGGAATTTGCCAACCAGGTCAGGGGAACAAATGGCCTTTTGTTCAGGTCCTGAGTCTGCAGGATTCAAAAGCTGGTATGGACTTGTAGCTCGGAGCGCCTATCTCGTAGCGTGCATTGACTGGAGACTTATTTGGTTGATGCGGCAGCTTAGACAGGTCACTCTCATGGGTTGATTCAAGTTGCTGAGTGACCCTGCCAAAGAAGACCGATTTGAACTTGGGGGCTTTACTTTATAGTCCCCAGGGGCTTCCCGCCCTTCGTGGCGGACCCCGTACCTCGTTCCAAGTGATTGGGCTGCGTCCCGATCACTTGGATCGATTTCTCCAATACTGGAGTTGTTCCCTGATCACTGGGCGGTCCCTAATTGTCCGTTAGCCTTCCTTTGTCTTGGCTCCTGCTGGCGCCAAGGTGTCTGGCTTGGCTTTATTCACCTTAAGTGTTGCGATTGTGCCTTGGAATCGCTCATTGCTATGCAGATGGCTGCTGGTTTCAGTGCTGTCTGGTTTTTGCAAGTTTCAACACACATGATTTCTGCACTTGCTAGTCTTTGCCTGTGTTGGCTGAATTTCCCTTCAGTCTTTGCGGTTCTCCATTTTAAGTCGGGGAGTGGCCAACCCAGGTGGCTACAGTGGTGAATGTATTATACCAATAATCCACCATTGTATCTGTACCATGCTTTGCCCTTGTATTTGTATTTGTGCTGTGCTGTTGCCCTTGTGGGCTCCACCTATGGGCCATTGTATGGCATTATCCATAGGGGAACATATTGGGGCATGTATGTGCTCCACCCAGGCTCCTCCCCTTGAAGGGAGGTATAAAGAGCTGTCGACCTGTAGGTGGTTCTCAGTATTGGATCAGTCACAGGCAGGCACTGTTCTAAGTTGATTAAAGCCACGGTTTACTTCTACTCTTGTCTCTAGTGAATTGATCGTCGCATCACAGTGCACCTTCCTTTATAGCAGTATTTCATCACTTGGGTTTTGTTGATACTCATAAATCACTCAGCTATGCTCTCATGATCTTGATAGCTTAGAATTGCTTGAGCAAATTACTGCCTGTTATTCCATTCTCAGCCCCATGTTATTCTACTCAACACACATCAGCTAATGTGATTCCTTTATGTTGTTCAAAATTCATTTCAAAGTGAGATGAGGTGTGAGAATTAGCCCCTTTATGTGGCCTTGCATGTCATGCTAATGAATTATTGCTGTATTATTTCTGTTTTTGTTCATTATAATTATTGCACTAGTCATGAAGAAAACAGAAAATAAAGTAGTCACACCACAAAAATGAACACTGTGATTCTAATTTCTTCAAAGAAGCCATGAAATAGCAATGGCTAATACTCAGTAGTTGAAATGTAAAAACAAACTGAGTTGTTAGAACGAGACCTACGGAGATGGATCACTTAGCCTCCCCATGAGCCTTGTAGAATACGAACTTCCCTGCTGATGGGCCCCTTAGCGGGGTAATGGGCTCTGTCATAAAAGCCGGCTCAAAGAAGAGCTGAGCAGAGTGGTTCTGGCTGGGGCTTGGAAGAGTACTGTGTACATAGTTTTGTTTTGCAATATGGTAAGCTTCTCTACGTCTCTCATTTTGGACTCTTCTATGGCCACTAAACAAGTGAAAAGTCAGAATTCAGGGAAGGATCCGGGACAGAATTAGTCACAAAAATTCCTAAAACAAAGCAGAATGGCATTGCTGTGAATGTTATTGCCCGGTAATCTCTGGAAGTGATGATCTATGATGATCAATAATTTTTATGACACTTTGCGCTGGATTTTCATCATACAAGCGGGACATGAACCAGTTCTGTTTCTGTGTCAGAAACCCACATCTGGGGGGAAACAAGTTCACATTTCCGTGGGAGTGTGCCCTTGAATAATATGGAGGCAGATTTCCCATTCAATGAAAGTTGGTGGGGGCAGGAATTGAGGTGGATCAGATGAAGTGGGACACTCATTCAGACACCTGAGGCAGCGGTCACGGAGGCTGATGTTGTCCTGAGGAGGAGAGTTTGTGGCAAAGCTTCACCACAGGAAAGTGAAATGTCAGAGGAGCTGGAGATGTCACAAGGCAGCTCTTCAGGGAGAGTAACAGGAGGCAGTCACTCCCTTATGTAGCAGGAGCAGCTCTCTGTTCAGCATCTTCTCCATCTGCCTTAAAGCCTGTGCAGGCTTGGAGGGCCGAAGGCCCTGTTCCTGTGCTGTAATTTGCTTTGTTCCTTGTTCTTTGATGGCGAATGGGGGCTAAAAATCACACCCCTCAACACTTCTGTGCTTTAACTCAATAACAGCCAGTTGAAAAATAAATTATAGACAAGACAGTAGATTACCTCATCCGCATATGCAACCTAAGTCTAATTAAAATGCAACAATAACATGCTTTCCCTTTTAGCATAATAGAAATCAACCCTGGAGGTTTAATAAAGATATATAGAACAACCTGTTCCATATTACCATAATGAACCCATGCAAATTAGATTTATTGACATAATTTATTGGATGTGGTATTATTCGTTCCAAGTTCCATACAGATTGGAGTCAAGGGTTTTGAATTTTTATTATACAGATTGACAAACCTACGCCATCAGTACATCTTTTCACCTCTTATGTTGATGTGAAACATAACACCTAATAGCTATTCTGCTGACAAACAGCTGGGAAGGATGTCCTCAGCAAGACATTAGAAAGCCACATTTTCCTCTCCGTCTTGCACAGTGAGACGACTTAATTGGACAACTCATGCTATCTGTTTATAGCATTTTATTTTCATACATCTAAATTTTGATGGCACAGATGTTGAAACAGAGAAGAGTGGATTGGTTATGATTTAGAGGTACCGACAGTCCTTCAAAAATATATAAATTTGAATAATGATTCCAAATTATTGTCACTGTCCTAATTCTCTCGTGTTGAATGACTCTTTGCAGCCTGCAAATAACATCCAACAGGGTAACTCGATCACAAGCCTCATGTCTTTGCACAACACTTTTCGAATTGCAATACTAAACGGCAGGCAGATAATTGCAGTAAAACCGTGCCAAACTAACTTGAGGTCATTCATTGTTTTACTGTCGACATGGGACAACCTGGAGAGGAGCTCTTCAATTCAGTCCAGCTTTATACCAGTCACAATCTAACGCTAATGGGAGACTTAACTTTATGCAATCATGTAAAATAGGTGGTAACGAGTCAGCAGCCCATTTTACACCTCTCGCAAGTAAAAATTGCGAAGTAAAAATTGGGGGAGATGCAAACGAGTAGCCAATTTGTTGTCACGCATTTTACACGATCACACAAGTTAATGATCCCATTAACTGCTCGCCTAATATCCAATGTAAGCTTTCTAAATGCCCTACAGTTTTAAGATAAGTTTGAAACTAATCAAGTCATATTAATGAAACAATGCAAAGATCTGGAAAGTAACTTCCCGTACCAGCCTTCCCGAACAGGCGCCGGAATGTGGCGACTAGGGGCTTTTCATAGTAACTTCATTTGAAGCCTACTTGTGACAATAAGCAATTTTCAATTCATTTTTCATTTCTCTGCCTTATGCTGTTTTCCAGTTTGAAGACAATTTCAGTTGTTTGGAAATTGAAAAAAAATGGGATGTTTGCAATAGCATTGAAAATTACCACGTCACAAAGTGGAGAGTTTGACAAATGTGAAAGAGATGTGTAAATATTTCTGGAAAAAACCTATACAGGTTAGTGGACTGGGATTAAAGTGACAGGTGTAATTTAATACAGAGAATATTAAATGATACATTTTTGGAGGAATAGCAATATTTTCATAGAATCCCTACAGTACTGAGGAGGCCATTCGGCCCATTGAGCCTGTGCCGACCCTTCAAAAGACCACTCCACCAAGGCCCAATCCCCTGACCTATTCCAGCGATTGCACCATAAGGGTCAATTTAGCATGGCAAATCCACCTGACCTGCACATCTTTGGACTGTGGGAGTAAACGGGAGAACCCAGAGGAAACCCACTCAGACACGGGGAAAACGTACAAACCCCACACAGACAGTCACCCCAAGTCGGATTTGAATCCGGGTCCCTGGCGCTGTAAGGCAGCAGTGCTAACCACTTTGGCTACGTGCCAGAGGGTCTGCATGAATCTGGGGTTCAGTATAAGTTGGTCATGGCTGCTTTTCAGGCAAGAGGGGCGCAATTCTCCGATCCCCCGCCGGGTCGGAGAATCGCCGGCGGCTGGCGTGAACCTCGCCCCCGCCGTGTCCCGAATTCTCCGCGACCAGAGAATCGGCGGGGGCGGGAATCGCGCCGCGCCGGTCGGCGGGCTCCCCCCGGCGATTCTCCAGCCCGCGATGGGCCGAAGTCCTGCCGCTGCCAACCCTTGCCAGCCGGCGTGGATTGAACCACCTACCTTACCGGCGGGAGCAGATGGCGCGGGCGGGCTCCGGTGTCCTGGGGGCGGGGGGCGATCTGGCACCGGGGGTGCCCCCACGTGGCCTGGCCCGCGATCAGGGCCCACTGATCGGCGGGAGGGCCTGTGCCGTGGGGGCACTCTTTTTCTTCCGCCTTCGCCATGGTCTTCACTATGGCGGAGGCGGGAGAGACCCCCTCCACTGCGCATGCGCGGGAGCGTCAGCGGCCGCTCACGGCATCCCCGCGCATGCGTCGCCCGGCGAAGTCCTTTCGGTGCCGGCTGGTGTGACGCCAAAGGCCTTTCCCGCCAGCCGGCGGGGTGTAAATCACTCCGGCGCAGGCCTAGCCCCTCAAGGTGAGGGCTTGGCCCCTAAAGGTGCGGAGAATTCCGCACCTTTGGGGCGGCCCGATGGCGGAGTGGTTCCCGCCACTCCATTACTCTGGATTCCCCCGCCCCGCCGGGTAGGGGAGAATCCCAGCCAAGATCAGTGTTGTATTTCATACACACCCCAGATGACAGAGGTCTGAGACTTAGCCGACTTGGGCCTTAGACCTCAGTTCCAACTGTTTCAGGACAATTTTCGACAAGAAGTACAGAGTCAAGCAGGGAGCAGACTATCCTAGACCTGGTAATGTGCAATGAGATATGATTAATCAATAACCTAATGCGGAAGGAACCTCTAAGTGACAATGATCACAAAATAATAGAATTTCATGTTCAGTTTGAAAGTGTGGGTTCATGAAAGTGTTTTAAACCTAAATACAGGGAACTAAGGATATGAAGGCAGAGCTGACTAAGTTGCACCATGAAATTAGGTTAAAAGGTAGGACAGTCGAGTTTCAGTGGTAGACTTTTAAGGAGGTATTTAACAACTCAGTAAAGATTAATCCCAATGATAAAGAGGACGATGCATCATCTATGGTTAAATATGAAAGTCAAAGATAGTATTGAATTGAAAAAAACACAACACAAATCTGCAAAGATCTGCAGTGGGTCGGAGGATTGGACAAATTTTGGACAGATCAACAAAGAATGAGGAAAAAAAACAAAGAGGGAGAAAGTAAAGTATGAGAGAAAGCTTGCTGTTTTTTCTTAAAGCAGACAGCAAGAGTTTCTACAAGTATTTAAATAGGAAAACAGTAACTAAAGCTAGTGTTTATCCCCAGATGGTGAGTCTGGGGAATTGATGGAGGCGTTGAACAATATTTTTTGTCTGTCCTCTTTGCAGAAAACCTAGACAACTTCCCAAAAGATAAATGAAAATCAAGAAGTGATTGGCAGGGATAAACTTAATAGAATCAGCACCAAGGAAAAGGTGTGAGGAAAACTATTAGACCCAAAGGCTGGCATGTCCCCAGGATGGATGACCTACTCCCGAGGGTCTTAAAAAAAGTGGCTGCAGAGATAATAGATGCATTGCTTATAATCTTCCAAAATTTCTTATATTCTGGAAGGGTCCCATTGGATTGGAAAGTTGCAAATGTTACACCTTCATTCATAAAAAGAGAGAAGCACAAATCAGGAAATTATATGCTAGTTAGCTGAACATTTGTCCTCGGGTAAGTGTTAGAATCCATTAATAAGTAGGTTATACCAGGTTACCGAGAAAATCAAAATGTTATCAGGAATGGTTGTTGCAGGTGCCGGGGTTTAGATATTTCAGTAAGCTCAGGGAAGGTGGTAAAAGAGGGGGAGGGGTGGCATTGTTGGTCAAGGGCAGTATTACGGTGGCAGAAAGGACGTTTGATGAGGACTCGTCTACTGAGGTAGTATGAGCTGAGGTTAGAAACAGAAAAGGAGAGGTCACCCTGTTAGGGGTTTTCTATAGGCCTCCGAAAAGTTCTAGAGATGTAGAGGAAAGGATTGCAAAGATGATTCTGGATAGGAGCGAAAGCAACAGGGTAGTTGTTATGGGGGACTTTAACTTTCCAAATATTGACTCGAAACGCTATAGTTCGAGTACTTTAGATGGGTCTGTTTTTGTCCAATGTGTGCAGGAGGGTTTCCTGACACAGTATGTAGATAGGCCAACGAGAGACGAGGACATATTGGATTTGGTACTGGGTAATGAACCAGGACAGGTGTTAGATTTGGAGGTAGGTGAGCACTTTGGTGATAGTGACCACAATTCGATTAAGTTTACTTTCGTGATGGAAAGGGATAGGTATATACTGCAGGGCAAGAGTTATATCTGGGGGAAAGGCAATTATGATGCGATGAGGCAAGACTTAGGATGCATCGGATGGAGAGGAAAACTGCAGGGGATGGCACAATGGAAATGTGGAGCTTGTTCAAGGAACAGCTACTGTGTGTCCTTGATAAGTATGTACCTGTCAGGCAGGGTGGAAGTGGTCGAGCAAGGGAACCGTGGTTTACTAAAGCAGTCGAAACACTTATCAAGAGGAAGAAGGAGGCTTATGTAAAGATGAGACATGAAGGTTCAGTTAGGGCGCTTGAGAGTTACAAGTTAGCTAGGAAGGACCTAAAGAGAGAGCTAAGAAGAGCCAGGAGAGGACATGAGAAGTCTTTGGCAGGTAGGATCAAGGATAACCCTAAAGCTTTCTATAGATATGTCAGGAATAAACAAATAACTAGGGTAAGAGTAGGGTCAGTCAAGGACAGTAGTGGGAAGTTGTGCTTGGAGTCTGAAGAGATAGGAGAGGTGCTAAATGAATATTTTTCATCAGTATTCACACAGAAAAAAGACAATGTTGTTGAGGAGAATACTGAGATTCAGGCTACTAGACTAGAAGGGCTTGAGATTCATAAGGAGTAGGTGTTAGCAATTCTGGAAAGTGTGAAAATAGATACGTCCCCTGGGCCGGATGGGATTCATCCCAGGATTCTCTGGGAAGCGAGGGAGGAGATTGCTGAGCCTTTGGCTTTGATCTTTAAGTCATCTTTGTCGACAGGAATAGTGCCAGAAGACTGGAGGATAGCAAATGTTGACCCCTTGTTCAAGAAGGGGACTAGAGCCAACCCCGGTAACTATAGATCAGTGAGCCTTACTTCTGTTGTGGGCAAAATCTTGGAAAGGTTTATCAGAGATAAGATGTATAATCATCTGGAAAGGAATAATTTGATTAGAGATAGTCAACACGGTTTTGTGAAGGGTAGGTCGTGCCTCACAAACCTTATTGAGTTCTTTGAGAAGGTGACCAAACAGGTGGATGAGGGTAAAGCAGTTGATGTGGTGTATATGGATTTCAGTAAAGCATTTGGTAAGGTTCCCCACGGTGGGCTACTGCAGAAAATACGGACGCATGGGATTCAGGGTGATTTAGCAGTTTAGATCAGAAATTGGCTCGCTGGAAGAAGACAAAGGGTGGTGGTTGATGGGAAATGTTCAGACTGGAGTCCAGTTACTAGTGGTGTACCACAAGGATCTGTTTTGGGGCCACTGCTGTTTATCATTTTTATAAATGACCTGGAGGAGGGCGTAGAAGGATGGGGAGTAAATTTGCAGATGACACTAAAGTCGGTGGAGTTGTGGACAGTGCGGAAGGATGTTACAAGTTACAGAGGGACATAGATAAGCTGCAGCGCTGGGCTGAGAGGTGGCAAATGGAGTTTAATGCAGAAATGTGTGAGGTGATTCATTTTGGAAGGAATAACAGGAAGATAGAGTACTGGGCTAATGGTAAGATTCTTGGCAGTGTGGATGAACAGAGAGATCTCGATGTCCATGGACATAGATCCCTGAAAGTTGCCACCCAGGTTGAGAGGGTTGTTAAGAAGGCGTACGGTGTGTTAGCTTTTATTGGGAGAGGAATTGAGTTTCAAAGCCATGAGGTCATGTTGCAGCTGTACAAAACTCTGGTGCGGCCGCATTTGGAGTATTGCGTGCAATTCTGGTCGCGGCATTATAGGAAGGATGTGGAAGCCTTGGAAGGGGTGCAGAGGAGATTTACCAGAATGTTGGCTGGTATGGAGGGACGATCTTATGAGGAAAGGCTGAGGGACTTGAGGTTGTTTTCGTTAGAGAGAAGAAGGTTAAGAGGTGACTTAATTGAGGCATACAAGATGATCAGAGGATTGGATAGGGTGGACAGTGAGAGCCTTTTTCCTCGGATGGTGATGTCTAGCATGAGGGGACATAGCTTTAAATTGAGGGGAGATAGATATAGGACAGATGTCAGAGGTAGGTTCTTTACTCAGAGAGTAGTAAGGGCATGGAATGCCCTGCCTGCAACAGTAGTGGACTCGCCAACACTAAGGGCATTCAAATGGCCATTGGATAGACATATGGATGATAAGGGAATAGTGTAGATGGGCTTTAGAGTGGTTTAACAGGTCGGTGCAACATCGAGGGCCGAAGGGCCTGTACTGCACTGTAATGTTCTATGTTCTATTATCAAGCAGAGCCAACATAGCCTTGTTCAAGGGAATTGTATTTAAATAATCCATTAGAGTTATTTGACTAAGTAACATTCAAGGTGGATAAAGGGAGCCGGTAGATGTGGCATATCCAGATTTCCAAAAGGTATTTGGTAAGGCAGCATTTGACTGAATATGGCATCAACAAGCCCTGGCAAAACTGGAGTCAATGGGAATCAGTGGAAAAAGCCTCTGCTGATCAGTGTCATACTTGGCATAAAGGAAGATGGTTGTGGTGGGTGGAGGTCAATCATCTCAGCTCCAGGACATCATTGCAGGAGTTCCTTAAAGTAGTGTCCTAGCCCAATCATCTTCAGCTACTCCATCAATGGCCTCCCTTCCATCATAAGGTCAGAGATGAGGATGTTCACTGATGACTGCACAATGTTCAGTACCATTCGTGACTCCTCCTCAGATACTGAAGCAGTCCATGTCCAAATGCAACAAGATCTAGACAGTATCCAAACTTGCGTTAGCAAGTGGCAAGTAACATTGACGCCACACAAGTGTCAGGCAATGACCATCTCCAACAAGAGATAATCCAATTATCACCCCTTGAAATTCAGTGGCATTACCATTGCTGAACCCCCATTATCTACATCATGGGGTACTGGGAAGTCCCTGAACAGCAAACACTCATCCCAAGGCATCCACTGTGGCCTTCGAGGTAACGGTTTCCATCTCTTGAACAGATAGCCACTGAGAAAGGGCATCCACCAGGATGACAAATATCTTGCCATAAAAGGCCCCAAGTTGTAACGTGGACCTGGGTCCATGGGAGATTTGGCCATTCCCAAGGATGAAGAGTGGCAGATGGAGGCAAAGACTGCTGCATTTGGCAAGGTTGGCACTGTTGCACCAATTCTTCAATGGCTTTATCTATGCCTGGCCACCAGACGTAGCTGCGTGCCAGCATTTTCATCTTTGTCTGCCCTGGGTGGGCGCTATGTATCTCTTGTAGGAGGGGCCCTCTGACTGGAGGCGGAACGACCACTTGTGATCGCCACAGAATCATGCCATCCTCACAGGAAAACCCGTCCTGCCGAGTGAAATAGTGCCTTAGTTGCTGAGATTTCACATTGCGCTGCGCAATCTGTATCATTCTTTGAGAGTGTAGGGTCTCTTTGCGCCCAGTTTCAGGTGCATCGAGCAGACACATGCAGGGTGTCTTGGAAATTTAAAACCAGTATGATCTCCTGGGGTACTGGGGGCGGTGGAATGTTCTTCGACAAGGGCAGGTGACTTAATGCATCTCATTGGCAATTTGTGTGGTGGGCTGGTGCTGGAAAACATAATGTAGGCCACCAGCAGCAAGGCCCAACATTGCATCTTCGCCGAGGTTATGGGCAGTGTAGTTCTTGTCTTCACTTTAAAGGCCCAGTAATGGCTTATGGTTGGTCACTATGTCAAACCGCCGTCAATATACACATTGGTGTAATTTCTTCACACTGTATATAGCTGCTAAGCCTCCTTCTTGATCTGTGCACAGTTCCATTCTGCTTCTGAAAGGGTCTTCGAAGCAAAGGTGATTGGGGGTTCAGAACCATCTTCCACTTTGTACTCTAAAACTGCCCTTACAATGTATGAGGATGCATCACATGTAAGCACGATTGGTTTTCCCGGGTCATAATGCACAGGACGTTCGAGAAATGTAATGCATGCTTCAGAACCCGGAATTCATCCTCTTGGGGCTCCGCCCATTGTCACCACTGATTCTTCTTTAGTAGCTGATCTAATGATGCCAATGTTGTCGCTAAATTCGAGATGACCGTTCCGTAATAATTTACCATACTGAGGAAGGATTTGAACTCACTGACATTTTTGGATGCAGGGACTTTGTGTATTGCATTTACATATTCTTCGAGGGAATGCGGAATGCAACCATGTTGCATCAATGCAAAATCCTAGGTACGACACTTCTGAGGCCTGGAAAGTACAATTTTCATGTTTGAGGCAGACCGCAGTGTCTCTAAACCTCTTTAATACTTCTTCCAGGCTACATATTCTTCAGGGCTGGCGCCAGTGACTAACACATCATTAGTAGACCATTACCTTGGGAATTCCCTGGAGAAGATTTTCCACCATATGCTGGAAAAAGTGCATGCTGAAGCAATGCCAAAAGCTAGTCTTGTATACTGAAAGGGGCCTTTGTGGGTATTCATTATGGCAAACCTCTGAGGCTCTTCATCTAATCCTAGTGGCAGGTAAACATGAGTAAGGTCCAATTCTGAATAGGTAAGGCCCCCCCCTGACAGCTTCGTGAAATGGTCTTCGACCCGGGGAATCAGGTACCGATCAACCATGGGCAGTTTGATTTATGATTAGTTTATATTCTCTACAAATTCTTATCGAAAGTTCTGGTTTGAGAAAAAGGACTATTGGCTCCACCCACTTACAAAACTGAACCAACTTGATTATGCTCAGCTCTTCCAATCTTTTAACCCTCTAATGCTGGGTGTATGGCACTCAGCTAGCTCTGAAGAAGTTAGGTGTTGAATCTGGATGAACATAGATTTTACCAGTGGCACCTTTAATCTGGCCTAGTTCCTTGCGAAAAACATCTTCTTACCTCCTTAAGACATCTTGGAGGATGTCACTGGATATTTTGAAAATTTGCAGCTAAACAAGCCAAATCTTCTGCAACCAGTCTCTTCCCAGCAGACTCAATAAATGCCCTTCCATGACAACCATGAGCAGGGCAGGTGTTGCCCTTTGTACACTGCTGGTGTGTTGGTGGTGCCAAGGTTCTTCACAGTTTCCCCAACATACGTGGAAGGCTTGACTGTGACACTCTTCAAACTTAAAGGTTGAGTACCTACACGAAATATTGGAAAGTCTTCTCTCCCAGTGCGATCACAGAAGTCCCTGTGTCAACTTCCATTTTGAACGGTTTGCCGTTTATTTCAATCAGAGTTGTCTTTTTCAATTGGACTGCTTTCATCCAATACATCGCACACTCTACTTCAGAGCTCTTCTCCACTATGTTCCGTGGTGCTGTGGCATGCTGCTGCACTTTTTCTTTTTTGTATTGGCGCGTTTTGCCTAGTGCGGCAACGTACTTGAACATTCCTCCTTCGATTGCATTGAAAAGACATAAGCTCCTGAACATGACAAGTCTCCTAGGGGTGGTCTCCGCAGCTAGAGAGCAGTTCCCCTTTGACTTGGGTTGAAGCCCCCTCTTCTTCCCAATCCTTTGACTCCAGTCCGGTCCCATGGTGCCGTGTTCCGTGATCTCCACTGTACCTGTTGATCCTGCCATTTACCTCACGGCTTTACTTCCCCAGCTTGATTAACCTCTACTTCAGTCATTCTTTAGAGCTCAGTGGCTCCTTTTACAGTACATTCAATCACCTGAGCTATCTCAATCGCTTTTTGCAACATTATTGTTGTTTCAGCCAGTTGCTTCTGCGAAATATTTAGGTTATGAATCCCACAAACCAGCTGGTTGCGCAACATGTCACTACGTGAATTCACAGTGCTCAGCGAGCTAGCAAAGCCTGGCTTTAAAATTAAGACAGAGTCTTCAAGGTTTCTGACTGCAGTGTTAAACTTATAACATTGAAAGATAATCAAAGGCCTTCAGTTGAAATGATCTTTCACCGATTTCATTATCTGGTCAAATGTCTTCGAGTCAGGTGACTCTGGGGACTTGAGGTTCTTAATCTAATTACATGTTTGAGGCTGCAAACTGCCAGAAGTATCACCGTCTGCAATCCTGGCCTGTGACCTGGTTCACGGTAAAAAAAATAGCGGAGCCTTTCAATGTACTGACTCCAATCCTCAGCCCATTGGCTAAATGGGGCGGTATTGTATTTTCATAACTGTAAGAACTGCAAGGGTTAATGAAATGTCTAGAGTAGCCACTAGAGGGGTCTACAGTTACAACTATATAAGGCAGTGTTGCTAAGCCTTCTGGGGAGAGTGACTGCAGGAGTTAGCTCGAGTGAGTCAGAGATACAAATAGTGTAAGTGAGAGCAGATCATAGTTTATATTAAGTATTAAGATTAGCTGTAGATGTATTTAACTGTTATTAATCAACTGCGTATTCTTTAGGAGTATGTGTCGAATCCAAATTAGTAGTGTTAATAAATTTCTGGCTTTGTTTAAGTTCAAGCTACTTTATGGTCTTCGTGAACTACGCCAATCATCCTGAAATAAGCAACACAAAGAACATCACAGGCAGCACGGTGGCACAGTGGTTAGCACTGCTGCCTCATAGTGCCAGGGGCCCAGGTTCAATTCTAGCCTTGGGTCACTGTCTGTGTGGAGTTTGTACATTCTCCCCATGTCTGTGTGGATTTCCTCTGGTTGCTGTGGTTTCCTTCCACAGCTCAACTATGTGCAGGTGAGGTGGATTGCCATGCTAAATTGCCCCTTAGTGTCCAAAACGTGAGGTGAGGTTATTGGCTTCTGGGGATAGGGTGGGTTGTGGGCCTAAGTGGAGTGTTCTTTGAGAGGGTTGGCGCAGACGCGAGGGCTGAATAGCCTCCTTCTGCACTGCAGTGATTCTGGTTTACTTAGAATAGACATTTTCACTCACGGTTTAATGATTCC
Organism: Scyliorhinus torazame; assembly: GCF_047496885.1. Classification (NCBI taxonomy): domain Eukaryota; kingdom Metazoa; phylum Chordata; class Chondrichthyes; order Carcharhiniformes; family Scyliorhinidae; genus Scyliorhinus; species Scyliorhinus torazame. Next base: position 83,696,804 of record NC_092715.1, on the reverse strand, counting down.
TGACTCTTTCTGGAGCTTCTCTATTTTCTGAACTGATCCTTCCCCCTCAATTCTCCATGTCTGTCGGCTGAGATCGAAACCTTTACCTCATCGCCAATGTGGTGGTTCGAGACATACACTGGAGGCTTCCAGCAGTTAACAAAGTAGTTAATTGATGAAAGACAAAGGCAGTAAGGAAACAGGCACAGAATACTTAAATAAAATATGTTTTAACACTTCGGCTCAAGGGTGCATACTCCTGGGATCCTGCTCCCAAGGGCCCTTTGCAAGTTCTTTATTGGACTGAGTTCCCGTGCGATTGGCCCTGAGCCGATCAGGTGACTCGTGGAGCCCATCCCCTTAAAGGGGCTGCCCTGGCACAGTGCTGCTGAAAGTTGTCTCGTCAACTGGACAAAATGTAGTAACAAAAAGTGCATAAACAGTCTGAAAAAGGATTCTTGAAAACTTACCACAAATTTTCCTTTGCCTTTTTAATATTCATTCTGGATTCAAAGCCTGGACATCCTTTGAACATGGGTTTGCTGATGAATTATTCTACATCTGGTGCAATACCAGGAGATAACAGTGACAGCTTTCTTGATTTCAGCTAACCTTCATTTTCACATTGTAGTGAAGCCCCCACCCATCTGTCAAGAGTTTCTGCACCATCAATTTTGTTCATTATAAGAAGAGGTCAAGTTTAACCGATTGTATACATTTAAGGGGGGTGATTGAGTATGTAATCCCAAGTTATATATTTCATCACCAATTGGAGTTCAAAGAGCATTTTACAATGCTTTCAAACGTTTTTTGTTTGAGGTTCTTCTTTGTCTGATCAGAGGAACTAACTGCTATGAGCTGTACTAATTAGGAATAGTATTAAGTACACCGTAAAAGACCTGGGATCTCTGAGCTACAAGAGATGAATATCAAAAAGGAGAATTGTCACAATGGAAATAATGGATCTTGCAGTAGCAATATTGCTCAACGGTTTATATCAGAAAGAGGAACAGTCATAATTTATGAGTGATATATGACAAGGTTTTCCACAATTTTTATTTTTGCTTTCTGTTTAACTTACCACTGCAACATCCAATGTTGTCATATATCTGCCATTTTCTTCCTACAATAATATCTAACAGCGTTGTCACTTGGTATTTCTTCATGAAAGGACAGTCAAGATCCAGGAATCAATGTTTGAGGAATCACAAGTCAACTCATGTCTAACAACTCCATTATACTGCATGTTGAAATATCAGTATACCAGATCATTATATACCATACTCACTGCCTACATCTTTGGCTATTATTACTGAATTATGCATGAAGATGATTCTCTGTATTTTTATTGTCTTGAAAATAGTTGGACATTGCCTCTTCAAATTAACTTATATTGATATTTTGCAATATTTATTGTGCTTATAAAAATAGGACAAGGATTTCCTTTTCATTTCAACCAAATAACTGAATTCACAGAAAATATCTTAACCACATACTTGGACAAAGCTAAATCCAAGAATATATAAGCGTCACGTTTATAGTTTTGGATTTCTTGTCAGAATGCATAAACTAAGAAGGGTTTAGGCTACTGTGTGAAGTCAACGCGTAGTTGAATCTGTATCTTTCCTCCAACATATACAAAGTTGAAGAAGATAACTGCACATTGAGGTGTACAAATGGGCATTGGTATGATCTTGATGCATATATGCAAAGATCCCAATGACAGGACTTCAGGAAATTGGCCCACTGGCTTCATTTGTTTTACTATTGGCAGGCTTCAGTTGATAACTACAACTCCAGAGGCAGCTAATCAGAAGAAATGAGTGTTGTATATTCATGGTATTCTTCACTACCAGTCTTGCAGTGGAACAGGGGCACTTTATGAGACCAATCACATAATGTCATCTCGGTCGTTTATGCGGGCAAACGGGCAGTCTAACATAGCACCCTGTAGTGTTAACATCTTCCAATAAAGCTCATTGTTTGAATCTCTGAGGCTGAAACCACCACATAAAAATTGGCGATGAGGTAGGCGAACAGCATTTTTAGGCACCTGAATAAAACAGCCGAACAGTATTTTCACGAAAAGGAAAAATAAATAATTTAAATTGTCGCTATCCGAAAAATGACGCTGGGGGAGCCAAACAATGGTTGCAGCCATCGGAGGAATCCAAAAATCATGGAGGAATCCGAAGGAAAGAACTTTGGAAAGAAGCTCACCATGTGCTCTGCCTCAAATGACTTATAACAGTACTGGGAGCACGGTGAGTAGCAAGTACCCTGCAACAACAAATTTAGAGCTGATGGCATGTAAAACATGAAATGAAAAAAGGTTAATCTCACTTTTACATTGTTTTGGGGAGAAATGAAGCAAGGTAGTGCTAAAAATTCATGGCACATTGTGCACATGCCGGTCCTTCCGTAATAAAAAATGGCGAGAGTTTTTGGTGCCGTGGGATTTTTTAATGAGAATACAGAGCGATGGAGCTCAGATACAGAGAGATTGGACTATTTTGTTCAGATGAACAAGACAGCAGTAGATATAAAAGCCTCAACTTTCCTGAGCATAGTGGAGGGGAAAATATTTGACCTCCTGAGGAGTCTGACACAGTTGGAAAAGCCAGGCACAAAAACCTGGAAAAGCCAGACACAAAAACCTGGAAAAGCCAGGCACACCTACGATGTAACAGTGGAAATTTTGCAGATCCACTATTTATCCAAACCATTAGTCATTGCAGAAAGGTTAGGTTTCGTATTTGTAGCCAAAAAGAAGGTGAATCGATTGCACAGTTTGTAGCTACTCTGAAAAGACTGGCTGAACACTGCAAATTTGGGGATGTGTTAATGATACCATCAGAGATAGATTAGCCTGTGGTTTAAGGAACAAAGCTATTCAAAAGCGGTTGTTAACTGAAAGCAACCTAACCTTAAAGAAAGCTTTGGAAGTTGCTGTAATAAGGAATGAGCAGCCAGAGAAGCTCAACAGATGAGTTTGAGCACAAGAGTTCACAAGATGTCAGCCAAAACTCGAACACAGACACAAAGTTGCACTTGCCATAGGTATGCAAAAACCGGGAACCCAGCAGCAGATTGTTGATGCAAAGAAATCATGTGTGGGAATTATGGCAGAAAGAGCTAAAGTGAACATGCTTGTTGGAAAAATAAACAAGCTTCAGGCAAAAGTTTCAAAAAGCAAGAGCCGAATAAATCAATGGGAACCGAATAAAGGAAAAAGTGCCCACGCAGTACAAAAAGGATGTGAGAAGAAACTCGATTGACAGTCTGAAGATGAACTGTCATTAAAGGTACTGGCCTATCGCTGGTGAATAAACCATTACTGGGTCACTACATTTCTGGATGGTCAGCCAGTGAAGATGGAAGTGCACACTAGTGTACACAGTCTCATTGGTACCAGAAATGCTATCACGAAAAGCTCTGACATATTGCTCTGAACCCTATACTGGAGAAGTGGTTCCGTTGAGGGGCCATATTGATGTAACAGTGCAATTGGATGGACAGACGGCAGATTTGCCCTTGCATATTGTCAAAGGAAATTGTCCAGCACTAATGAGAAGAACTTGGCTGGAAAAGATCAGATGAATATTGGCCAAGGTAAATCTCATGACAGATTCTAAATCCGATCTACCCCAAATCTTGAAGAAACATACCATTGTCTTCAAAAGTGATCCAAACAATTTGCGGCATCCATAGAGATCAAATTGGCATGATGTTTAGCCAACTATAGGACCACTCCTCACACAACATCAGTAACTGCCACAGTAGAATTGTTAATGGGACAGCGGCTTCGTATGAGACTTAGTCTACTACCCCAAACCTCATGGTGGAAGTCCAAGAGAACCAGAAAAGAAATTACAACTCTGCAAGAACAGAACTAATATTCAAAAAAGCACTCAGGTTTACGTGAGGAACTTCGGAGATGGTCCCAGTTGGGTCCCAGGGATCATATTTGCGAAAATGGGGCCAACGTCACACAAAGTGAAGCTCCCGGGTAAGGTTGCAAAGAAACACTTTGACCACCTCAGAAGCAGGAGTCTACACCTGAGCAAGCCTCATTACCGGCCATGGAGGTGGCTACCGGCAGTACCTGGCAACAGCATGGAGCCGACCCAGTGCCATTACTCCAGAAAATGAGGACACGGACTTTGAAATAGAAGCAGAGGATTCCGGTGCCCCAAATGAAGCAGACCCCAAAGAGGAATCCTACTCAGTAACTATTTGGCGCTCCCTTTGGAAACAAAGGCCCCAATTCGGTTCACACCACGAGATACGGTCCCACCCTTGACTGACCTCAGACCTGTTGTCAAGCAGTGGGAGTGACGTTTTCGCAGCGAGGTACTGGGGGTGAAATGGAGTTAAGGGGGCAGGGATGTTATGGTGGCCAAGAAGGACACGGGGAATCACCAATAGGACACCCCATGGGCTTGGTGGAGTATGAACTTCTCTATTGAGTGGGCAGAAGATTGCCCATAATGGGAAACGAGCAGCAGGAGGTTGAAACCCACTGCTTCAACCCGGATAAAAGCAAATTACTGCGGATGCTGGAATCTGAAACGAAAGAGAAAATGCTGGAAAATCTCAACAAGTCTGGCAGCATCTGAAGGGAGAGAAAAAAGCTAACGTTTCGAGTCCAATGACTCTTTGTCAAAGCCAATTGACAGAGAAAGTCGGAAATATTTATACTGTGGAGTGAGAAGGAAAGATGAGTCATAGCCACAGAAACCCAGGGAAACCGGGTGCTAATGGCCACAGAAACCAAGGGGAAAGAGTGTTAATGGCAGTCCCCAGAGAGGACAAAAGATGTGAAAGGTCAAATAGCAGGGAAACTAACATCAGAGGATGAACTGTAGATGTGGGGGAGGGGAAGGAGGAAGCAAATAAGAGAAAGGTGAAGGAAAGGTGGATAAGATTGGGGGGGGGTGGATTAAATATATATTAAGAAAGAAAGAAATGGTAAAAGACAGTTAAAATGAAATGAAAACAAATGGGTCGAGGTGGGGTTCCTATTTCTTGCCATTTTATCAAAAGACCCTGGTTCCATGCCCACGTGTCTGTTCTTGGCCTGCTGCAATGTTCCAGTGAAGCGCAACGCAAACTGGAGGAACAACATCTCATCTTCCGGTTAGGCACGCTACAGCCTTCCGGCCTGAACATCGAATTCAACAACTTCAGATGATCAGTTCTACCCCACCTCGACCCATTTGTTTTCATTTCATTTTAACTGTCTTTTACCATTTCTTTCTTTCTTAATATACAGTTAATTCCCCCCCAATCATATCCACCTTTCCTTCACCTTTCTCCTCTTTGCTTCCCCCTTCCCCTCCCCCCACATCTACAGTTCATCCTCTGATGTTAGTTTCCCTGCTATTTGACCTTTCACATCTTTTGTCCTCTCAGGGGACTGCCATTAACACTCTTTCCCCTCGGTTTCTGTGGCCATTAGCACCCGGTTTCCCTGGGTTTCTGTGGCTATGACTCATCTTTCATTCTCACTCCACAGTATAAATATTTCCCACTTTCTCTGTCTGTTAGCTTTGACAAAGAGTAATTGGACTCGAAACGTTAGCTCTTTTCTCTAACTACAGATGCTGCCAGACTTGCTGAGATTTTCCAGCATTTTCTCTTTCGCTTCAACCGGGACCGGTATTCTGCAGGTCCCTGGGCTTGGACTTGTGTGCTGTAAGCTGCAGCTGTGGCCTTTTGCGTTATGTAAATAAAAGGATATGGTATTGGAAGACTAGCCTTGGCAACATTATTACAGTTTGGAAACTCAATTTATGTTGGACGTAACTTTGTCTTAAAATTCCTCCACCTTTTATGCTGGTTTGGCAAATCGTGGTTTAATTGTGCTGGTAATCAGCACAAAACATCTGAAACAGAAGGGTGATTTCACACTCCTGTTTTTTCGCAAGAGGCCAAAGGTGTGACACGCTTGTCCCCAACCGTGCCCCCCCCCCCCCCCCCCCCCACAAGTGACATAACGAGAATCTCAACGTTCAATGTCGTAAACAGGATCATATACATTTACATCTCATTTTTAGGCCTCTGTGCCTGAATCATTCTCCCCCCCCCCCACCCCCCACATCCCACCCGCCCCATAAAAAAATCATGAGGGCAGACTGACGTGAATTATAACTGGCCTCCTATGGTGTTCACCTGGCGGGCAGACATTCCAGAGGAGCTCAGGTGAGTGCATTGCTCAGGGGTAAGAGGGTCATGCCCAGGCACTGCCAGGCAGCACTGCCGGGAGGAGGGGGTTGCATTTGATGCACGGGATCCCTGGTGAATATTTGTGTGCAGGGTGGCTTTTGAAATTGGCACCCTGATCTTTAAATTATGAGTTGCTGCCTGCCCTGCCAGCATGATGTGATGGGACCAGTCCCTTGAATTGTTTTCTCTATGCTCCCAACAATACAGCGAAGAAAGCCACCATTGGTGCCGATAGCTTCAACACCACATTTCCCACCCACTGTCGCACTCTGCCAAATATAGGTAAAATTCCATTCAGAATAAAAGAACCAGGGGAAGATGAGGAGAAATATTTTTTGCACTGCAAGTTGTTATAATCTGGAACACACTATCTGAAAGGATTGTGGAAGCAGATTCAAAAGCAACTTTCAAGGGGGAATTAGATGCACAGTGAAAAAATAAATACTTTTTGGACCATGGGGAAGATCAAAGGAATGGAAATTATTTCGATAGCTTTGGCAAAGAGGTGATACAGTTGATGGCTGAATGGCCTTCTTCTGCTCTGGAAGATACTTGGCTGGGTTTCCACTCAGGAGTCGGTGACCTGAAATGGGGCCTAGTTCTAGGTCCCAACCCTATACAGCACACATGGTTTAGGCACACGCTTGAGGAATTTGATACCTTCAGCTGATTAAAGGCCTGGGAGCAGGCCCACCATCCAATCAGGGACAGTGGGTGGGTCCTGGTGCTGGAGGACCAATGAGAGGCCCTTTACCACTCAGTAATCACAGCCTCACCAGCTGTGGTGGGAGCGGCTGATCTGAAGATGGCATTGTGAGACACAAGTGAAGTTAAGTTTATTTTGGGGATTGAAAAAGAGCAGGAGCTAAGATGGAGCAGCCTGTCAGAGTGGAATGGAATCCTGAAGTGATCTAACTTCATAAGATAAGGAGTCATGTTAGGTGTTTCCTTGAAAACCTTTAATTCAATCAAAATTAATCAACTCTAAGTAAGGCTAGATTGATTGATGAATTAGTAAAAACTGAAGACAATTTTCTAATTTATCAGGAGTAAGGGAGTATGAACCATCCAATTCCCATTAACTAACGAGTGTCAACTACCCGTATTTGGGGGCGGAGCTTCCCTCTTAACAGGAAAGGCTCCACAGTATAAAAACCCAGGCCTGGGTGACCCATCTGGGCGTGGGAGTTTAGTTAATGTATCTTAATAAATCTCGTTCTTTGTATCCGACCGTGCGCCTTCTGAATGTTTCTCGCCTATCAGATACTAAAATCACATTTTAGTAATAAGTGCTCAATCAATTAACCAAATTGAAGATTGAATTCTGCAGTTTGCAAGAAGTTTGTTTTCTGGCCAAAGAGAAACTGCGTTAGTTTTCTGAGAAGTGCGGTATAACTGGATTTCCTGGCTGTGACATCATTTCCAACAAGTTAGGCTCTGCCTGATGTTGCTGTGGAAGTGAAAACTTGGTGCTCAAAAAAGGCAATTGGAGGTTAATTGGCGATATTGGTTAGAATTCTTCAGTCTTTGCGATCCACGTTTCCTGCCGGCAGCACACATTCGCCCATAGGCTTCCCGGCAGTGTGCGGTGGTTACAATGGGAAATCACATTGACAAGCAGCGGGAAGACAGACTTCTGCCACCAGTGAATGGAGTGCGGCTGAGAAGCACACAGCTGGGGGACCAGAGAATCCCGCTCATCATGGTTTGGCCATTTGTGCTGTAAAATCATTCACTCAGAACTCCTGGTGGTCGGGGAAAATCAACAAATCCCATTAAGAAAAGGGTCAGTTTTCTGTTTGGCAGTAAGAAGAACACATAGCATTCCTGGAGCTTTTGGTGACACAATGTGCAAACTAACTAAAATGGGCTGAAACATGTTTGCGCCAGAGGTGACCATACCACCAACCAGGTTGTTGTTAATCGTAAAGGATCTCAGGAAACCGAGGCTATAAGGCCGTTGTGACCTGAGGGAGAGAAGGTTTGTAGAAGTGCACCTTGTCAGTGCTAACTATATCTCGTAAACTCGAATGGAATAAAGCTGCTGACAAACGTGACTCAAGGCCAGATCCAGTCATTGGAAAAAGTGAAATACCCCACGTAGAGCTGACCGATTTTAAAGAACTTTGAGACTACACATGGCGCTATATATGGTCCATAGCTGATGCTGAAAACTATGTGTGAAATATCCTCCCTTGTTGCATCAGCTGTTTGAAGTTAAATATATTGTTTTAATCAAGATACCACTTCTGTGCTAATGCTTGCTAAATTTCATGTTCATTTTGGGTTTGTTTGTTACAGTAAATAAATGGTCTAAAAAGTTAAAACTTATCCAATGGGTTACTTTCATTGGGGGTTGTTTGGTAATATTTTTTCTTTTAAGGTTATTGTTCTCCATGATAATCAGAAAAACCTTGGATCTGGAATTTCAAAATATAAGATAGATCAACGATCATTGGTATTTTCCAGGATTTCGGCAAACAAGGGGATGTTATGTGCCCGACCAGGGGTGTTTTCTGCAGCAGGGACGTGTAAAAAAGGGTGGGTGCCAAGCTCACCTCTGTAATACAGGGAAGTGGCAGGGCGCCAAAATTTTCAACCCACCCGCAATATTTAAATACGTAATCAAGGGCCAATTAAACTTGTTAACCAGCCAATTGACCTGATAGTACGCTGTCCACATCATAGATTATCATAGAATTTACAGTGCAGAAGGAGGCCATTCGGCCCATCGAGTCTGCACCGGCTCTTGGAAAGAGCACCCTCCCCAAGGTTAACACCTCCACCCTATCCCCATAACCCAGTAACCCCACCCAACACTAAGGGCAATTTTGGACACTAAGGGCAATTTATCATGGCCAATCCACCTAACCTGCACATCTTTGGACTGTGGGAGGAAACCGGAGCACCCGGAGGAAACCCATGCACACACTGGGAGGATGTGCAGACTCCGCACAGACAGTGACCCAAGCCGGAATCGAACCTGGGGCCCTGGAGCTATGAAGCAATTGTGCTACCCACAATGCTACTGTGCTGCCCCATCATAATACAGTTGGCTGGGGAAGCTGTTCTTTTAAGAAAGTTTTTAAAAGGGTGGGAAGGAACGGAGTGTGCTATCTTTGGGGGTACCCATTGTGCATCAGTGCCCAGCCCCCATGACAAAGTACCCTCCTTCTCTCCCTACGCACCTGCTCTGTAAAATCCACCCCCCACCCCCTCAACCCCCCTATCCACTGCCGTACCTCCCTCCCTAAACGGCCCAAATCCTATCTGCCCAAGACCCCAGACTTATCTTGCTCTGGGATCCATGGGCTTTTTTGGGCCTGCTTGCAGTTCTGGCAGGGTCCACTGATGAGCTCTGAACAACATCGGGACCTCTTGAGCTTCAAGCAATTCAGATTGGTTGGCAGTTCCCAAGGGCAGGACTTCCACCCAGTGAGGGGATGGCAGTCCCAGGTTTCCAGTGCCATTTGTGTAAAGAGTTGGTTCCCTCAAGCTGAGATAATTGGCCTCCAACAATGAGGACCATCTTTCTTTCTGTCAGATATGACACCAGCCATGGAAGAATTTTGCCTATAATCCCAGTTGACTTGAGTTGATTTAGGCTTATTCTGTCATGTTGGTTCTTTCATCGCCTGCTCCAAACATTGTATGGTATCTATGTTCTTCTGAACTTAGTCAGTTCAGTCAATGATGGTACGACAATTTGAAAAATTGAACGGGTTCCTTCCAATGAGCATTTATACTCTTGTTTAAATGAATGCTCTCAAACCATTTCAAGACCTCGGAAAATAATCCGTAATGTTTATCAAAAATTAAATCAATCAAAATTCTTGAAGGTCCAGCTGATGTTTTGTCCTACATTGTGGACGTGATTTAGGTGCATTTTGCCGTTTCTTGGCAGCACTGTCAGGTTGGCAATGTGGCAGTGCCAGGGTGCCAGGGTGGCAGTGCCAAGATGCCAGGTTGGCAGTGTCAAGGTATCCAGTGGTAGCAGGAGTGCCAGGATGCCACCTTGCCCGACCACCTGCGGGTCTCTAATGGCCTTGGAGACCCCCTCCAAGGTGCCATTACATCTGGACCACACTTGTGTGGACCAATGTTGAGCAGCGCCATGGCAAGGTCTCCCAGGCATGAGTGTTCGTTCCCAGGCCTTGGGACAATCTGGCGCAGACATATTTAAGTGAGCCTAAATGCTTACTTAAATATGTAAATCTGGATCATGTTCAGTGAAGCGAGATCCAGATCGTGAAGTCCTGCAAGATCTCCTTAGGTCTTGCGAGGGATTCCGAGCATCGCAAATCTTGCACGTTGTGGTGTCGTCACAACACAAAGTTGGGCGTAGTGAGGCCATTCGATCACACCCTGTGTCTCCATCTTTGGAATGATATTTGTATACTTCGAGCAATTTAGGAATGATCAGTTTATGTGATCATCTTTATTTGTACCAATTCATGTAACCATCATTAACCTTTCCAATCAGACATTTCATCATCATAAAATTTCATAGATGTCCTACAGTGCAGAGGGAGACCATTCAGCCAATCGAGACTGCACTGACCCTCTGAAAGAGCACCCTACCTTGACCCATGTCCCACCCCATCCCCGCAATCTAGTAACCCCACCTAACCTTTTGGATGCTAAGGGGCAATTTAGCATTGCCAATCCACCTGATCTGCACATCTTTGGACTGTGGGAGGAAGCCGGAACACTCGGAGGAAACATGCAGTCATGGGAAGAATGTGCAAACTCCACACAGACAGTCACCCGAGGTCAGGATTGAACTTGGGTCCCTGGCACTGTGAGGCAGCAGTGCTAACCACTGTGCCACCGTGCCTTGACTCTTCATGCGACTCTTTTTAAAGGTAATTATTGACATGGTATATTTGACTCTAGTGGCATTCGATCAAATCAATTATTTCCACCTGACTTTAGTGAGGCTTGTTACCTTTAGATTTGTGTCTTTTAGTTCTGTGACAGCAACCAGAGTATTTTGACATTTAAAATAAAGCTATGAATTGTGAGCCATCTCTTTCTCATATGTCATAATAAATCACAATTTTTCATATTTTGGGAAGCTTTTAAGTGATGTTGCAAAAGAAGGGATTTCTGAAATTGTTTTCCATGAGACCTTTGTAGAAAAAGCCTGCAAACCATTGTAAAAAAATTGTGGAGAGTCTGGAAGCTTTCAATTCCATTTAATGCTTGCTTCTGGTTAAAGTAATTTTACAGAAATGTAAATGAATTAAAATCTAAGTGGAAAAGGTGCACCTCGAGCAGTTTTTCCTCTGTACAGTATTATTTTCACTTGCTGTTATTTCAAGTGATTTCAATTGCTGTGTATAAACGAATGAGTCCAGTCGAGAAATGAACACTTTTCTCTTTCAACGTGACCTCACTGAAATTATTTGTGGAAAGAAGTGGATTTGTTTTACATAAGATCGAAACCATTTCACCTGTGACAGGTGGTAGCTTATCCCTCTACCAAGCAAAGATTAACTATGGAACGCGAGTTTCTTCCTTTGAAAATCTAGGTTGCAGATAACAGAGGTCCTGGTTCAACCTCTCCACACACATTTGGCAGATGAGTATAATGAATGAAAATGAGAGGTTTCACAAAGTGGCAGGAAGAATAGAGAAGCAGAATATTATTTAAATGGAGAGATAATGCTGCAGTCCAGAGGGCTATGAATTACAAAAGGTCAGCGTGTAGGTACAGTAAGCAATCAGGAAAGCAAATGGAATGTTGGTCCTTATTACAAGGGAGTGGAATATGAACGTAGGGATGTCTTGCTGCAACTATACAGAGCATTGGTGAGGCAGGATGGTGAGCACTCGGCACATGTCATCTGGAAAATCAGTGGGGAAGCATTCCCCATCACGACTCCAACAGGTTCACTGCCATTTCACATTCTATTGAGCATTGATTGGCAGCAGGAGGAATCTTCGTTCGCAATTGGAAGGCAATCTCGTCTTGGAGAGCTGTCACCAATCAGCCCATCCAGGCACAGTGCTACAATGGCTGGAAGAGGGACTGCAGCGCCATGCCTGAGACCAAGTCCGAGAGAAGGGAGGATAGGGGATGTTCTGGGGGATTGCAAGGTGAGCAAATATGCCCTAGGGAGGTTAGCTGGGACCGGGGCAGGGCTCTCCGGCCTGTGAATTGAAGGTGCCCCCCCCCAAGTCTGAAGTTGCCTTCCGATGGATTCGCACCCCCCTCCCCTTGCCCACCACCCCACCATAGTGTTTGACATGGAGGGTGAGAGCTTCTTCTGTTTCCCACCTTCAGCCATTTCATAGAATGTTCATTAAGCTGAATACTTGGATGAGGCGTTTCTCTACAGAAAGTTTGAGTTGGTTGGGCCCACATTCGCTGGAGATTAGAAGAATTCGAGGTGATCTTATTGAAACATATAAAATTCTGAAGGGGCTTGGCAGGGTAGTTACTGAGATGATGAGCGCTATTCTCCCCCCCCCCCCCACGCCGGGTGGGAGAATTGCCGGGGCGCCGCGCGAATCGCGCCACGCCACCCCGACCCCCACAGGCGATTCTCCCACCCCCCAGAAACCAGTGGCGCGCATTTCGCACCGGGTGGCCACTCGGAGAACCGGCGAGCGGCGATTCTCCAGCCCAGATGGGCCGAGCGGCCGCTAAGACACGACAGGTTCCCGCCGGTGTCGTCCACCCCTAGTCGCTGCCGGCGGGAACTCTGCGGGAACGCTGGGGGGGCAGCCTATGGGGGAGGGAGTGGGTCTCCTTCATCGGGATGGCCTCCAATGGGGTCTGGCCCGCGATCGGGGCCCACCGATCGGCGGGCCGGCCTCCCCCCCCCCCTCCCCCCCCCCCCCCCCCCCCCCCCCCCCGGGGCCTACCTCCTTCCGCGCGTGGCCCCAGAACACCGTCGCCATGTTGGTGAGGGGCCGGCATGTATAAGACGTTCCCCACGCATGCGCAGGATGGCGCGGCCAAACTGCGCATGCGCAGGATTGGGCTGCCCCAACTGCGCATGCGTGGGTTGGCACGGTACCCATTTGGCACCGCGTAAGGACGCTGGAGCGGTGTGAACACTTGGCCTCCATATCAGAGAATCGCCCCCGATGTTTCCCCTTGTATGGGAATCTAGAATTAGGCCTGAAATTCAAATTAAGAGGGGCTGGATTCTCCATTCCTGAGACTAAGGGGTGACACCGGGGCAGATTCGTGGATTTTCATGACAGCAAAACTGCCGCCAAACCTGGACCGATGCAGCGACTGTGTAGGGGTTAGCACCGGCACATCGTGGAACACAATCGATTTGAATGAAAACAGCGCGAGTTTGTAAGGTTTTCGGGCAATTCGGCCCTTTTGGAGAAACTCAGAGACTGTAAACTGACTTTCCAGCCAAGGGAACAGAACCAGTTTTCCCAGCAGGCTTGGCCCGCTGAGCTGAGTAGGGACATAGAGAGAGAATATTCACAAACACCCCCCCTAGGAGCTACAAGGAAGAAGGAGCCAGACAACAAGATAACATCAAGACACAGACAAAGGGGCACGGGAATACACAGGAGGCTTGCATGCAAGCAGGACAATGGGATGGTCATAGCCCCATGCAAATGTAAATGACCTGGCCTCCACCAGAGCAGAATCCAATTAACACCCCATCAACATAGCGAGGTGAGAATAGCAGCCATCTCCGGAGCAGCTGGAAGACACTGAAATTCTCCACAGAAGAGCCTAACCTCGTTAAACTAGAAATCAGACTGTCTGAGTCCAGCATATTGCGCTGGAAAAGCCCCTAGAAAATCAGCGGTAGAGAAAAACCAAGTTGGAGGCGGACCTGGGGGAGGTACTCCAATCTTGACAGGAGCTACCGGCAGAAACTCACTGGGAGGAGGGGGGCGGAGCCAGCGCCAAATTCAAATCGCGCAGGTCTGAAAAAAACCAAGTTGGAGGCGGACCTGGGGGAGGTACTCCAAGCTTGACAGAAGCTGCCGGCAGAAAAACCAAGTTGGAGGCGGACCTGGGGGAGGTACTCCAAGCTTGACAGAAGCTGCCGGCAGAAACTCACTGAAGGAAGGGGGCGGAGCCAGCGCCAAATTCAAATCGCGCAGGTCTGCCTAGCTGGAAGAAGCGGACCTGCAAGGAATACCCGGAAACATACAGCTCTGACCGGCAAAGGGGGCGGGACCAGCGGGAACTTTAAAAACTTACCTTTTCAATGCAAAAGGGGCTGGCCAATCACAGAACAAAGCCAGGTATAACTATATTAAAGGGGCTGTGTTTTCGAGTGGGGGTCTCTTCGTTCGTGGCTCGACCTCTGCACCCCTGACTTGACCTCTGCAGCCTGTGACCGTAAGTACTCCGCAGCAGCTTACGAAAATCCCTTGACTTTAATAGTGGTTGAGGCTTTGGGGAAGGGAACTTGTTTTTGTGCCTTGTGATATTGCTAAAAGCTGTGTAAGCATAAGAATTTTCGTTGTGTCCGCTATATTACTTTTGAATAGACATAGTGTATATTAGAGCATAAGATTGTATTGTGTTTCTTCTGTTGATGATTTTGACCTGGGTTTTACAATAAACCTTGATTTGATGACAATTGGAGTCGTTTAAATTCTTCAATCCTTCACCAGCGATCTCTGACCAAGTCATTGTTAAAATACTCCTCACCTTAATTCCGGGTTCAGGAATCGAGGGTCATCTTGAGCGATTCACTCAGGACAGACTGCTGGTTAGGGAATAAACAGCAGTGTCCTATTCTCTCTCTTGGGAAAGCTACTCTAGTGGAGTAGGAACCGGGTGAGTGTTGTACCACCGGCAAGAGAGAGAATCACCTGGGTATTGGTAGGGGTCTGGAGATCTGTGTGATATAAGTCTCAGGCTGTCGGTTAGGAATAAACGGCAGGCTTGAATCAGTGCTCTCTTCAGTGGAAGTGTCCCAGTGCGACATCCCCTGGCCTCTGAAGTTTCAGTGCCAGCTGGAGAGAGACACACACAGATATTCAAACCCCAGATATCGGCCCAGTAGTGGAGTAGCGGAGATGCCACCCTCTACAAGTTTCACTGCGTCCGTGATTGACACTCGGGGGGCTGACAAGCTGTAGCCGCATATACACAATACAATCCCCATACTCACTCATCCCAGCCAACAAGATGACACTGGCTGTGCTGGAGTACGCCCATATAGGTGATGGGTCGGCTGGAGCCAGAGGGCACCTAGTGGGCTGGCCTGGGGGGGACGCCGATACTACCTGTGGCCCTGTGTTCACAGTGGGCTGTCAGCAGTGTGTGCAGCTGCATGACTGCCTTTCGGTTCTGGCAATGGTATTTCGTACCCGTGCATCCCAGCCCCACAGTCCACCTCCTGGCCATTCCCCGTTACCCTCCCCAGCCCTGACCAATTTTTAAAAGCACAAGTGAACCGCGGCGTCGGGAAATCAGCCCATCGGAGGCGGAGAATCGTGGAGGATACCAGGTTGGGCCCACTAATGATATGCAAACGGTGTCGACTGTACATGTGTTCTGGACTGCATTGATGCCGCTGTCAAAGTGACGGAGAATTGCGATTTGGCGTCAAATTGGCACCCACTGCGATTTTGGCATCGGAACTTAATCACCTCCCAATCGCATTTCCCAATTTCGGCGTCAGCCAATGGAGAATCCTGTCTCAGGTCTCCCATTTAAGATTGATATAAAGAGGAATTTCTTCTCTCAGAGAATCAATAGTATTTGGAATTCTCTTCGCCAGCAGAGAGTGGAGATTGGTTCTATGAATATATTCAAGGTGGGCTGAGATCAACAGCTTTTTGATTGATAAGGGTTATGTGCAGGGTAGACAGGAAAATGGAGGTAAGATTACAATCAGATCAGCTATGATCTTACTGAATGGCTGAGCAGGAAGGACAGGTCAAATAGTCTACACCTGTTCTCCTTACTTGTTTCCATCTATCTATTCAATGCTTTTCAGTAAATGCTTAGTTCACAACTTGAAATGCCCAGTTTCTCTAAATCTTCAGGGAAGATTTTCCTCTGATATTTTGGTGTTAAAGAGCCTTGCGAGTTCAGGGAGCAGTTCTACTACCTGAATTTTAGCAACAATCAGCATATTAGGTATCTGTTTTTCTCTATGGAATTGTCGATTAATTGCACCACGTGCTGTAGCCTCCACCTGAAACTTGTCAGATCTGCGCAAGAACCATATTCATATTCCAATGCTCCGATAGTGACTGTGACTGTGAACCTTCATGCATCTTTTCCCACCAGACTGCTGGTGGTGATATCTGCAACATTGTTCTGTTGACTCTGATGCAAAAAAATGCCAACAGAAAATATGCACTTCAAAGCAAATTTATAAATTTAATGATATCATATTCTGTACTCAACCAAGCTAATCACCTCCATGCACTCTTGTGCCTTTGCCTGTCCTAGTGCTCCTCTGAGGTGCTAACACAGTGGCTGAAGCATGGTTCTTGGAGGATGACCTCCAGGACTTCTGGAGCTTGAAGTAATAAATTGAGGCATGCATGTTCACATCATCTGCAGACCAGGAGAGAGCTAGGATGAAGAGGGGAAATATACCGTAAATGGCAAAACTCTGAGGGTTACAGAAAATCAGAGAGATCTGGCGTGCAGGTCCACAGATCTTTGAAAGTGGCAACACAAGTGGATAAGGTAGTCAAGAAAGCAGATGGAATTCTTGCCTTCATTGGCCGGGTCATCGCGTTTAAAAACTGGCAAGTCATGCTACAGTTGTATAGAACCTTGGTAAGGCCGCACTTGGAATATTGCGCACACTTCTGGTTGCCACACTACCAGAAGGATGTGGAGGTTTTGGAGAGGGTGCAGATGAGCTTTACCAGGATGTTGCCTGGTCTGGAGGGTGTTAGCTATGCGGAGAGGCTGAATAGACTTGGACTGTTTTCGTTAGAATGACGGAGGTTGAGGAGTGACCTGATAGAAGTCTGCAAGATTATGAGGGGCATAGATAGAGTGGATGAGCAGGCACTCTTTCCCAGGGTAGAGGGGTCAGTCACCAGGGGGCATAGGTTTAATATCCATGGAGTAAAGTTTAGAGGAGTTGTGCAAGGCACGTTTTTTATGTAGAGGGTGGTGTGTGCTTGGAATGCATTGCCAGGGCAGGTTGTGGAAGCAGATACATCAAAGGCATTCAAAAAGCATCTTGACAAATACATGGATAGGATGGGTATAGAGGGCAATGGCACAAGGAAGTGCTGAGGGTTTTGGCCAAGGTTGGTATCATGACTGGTACAAGCTTGGAGGGCCGAAGAGCCTGTTCCAGTGCTGTATTGTTCTTTGTTTTTTGAACAGGAATGTGAGAAGGAGGATTAGGTATGTGGATACCACAATCTACAATGGATTCAGCTCTCCATTTTCTTCCTGCAATGACCACCACCATCTCCTTCTGCAGGTTAGAACACACAGAAATGCCTCTCCATTTCCAGTTAGCCCTCGGTGCTCAAACCTGCAGGTGTCTCCATTTTACCACCACCAGGCAAGTTTAAATTACGGTCATCAGCAAACAAGGCCTACATTTTATGCTAAATTCAGACATTCAAACAGAAATGTCTTATTAGTACGGCAACCATTTAGAACAGCTTTTCACCGTTACATCAAAATAAATCCCAAGCCTTCCCTTCTGGGTCCCTTCCTAGCCTGATGGACAGCCGGGTCCTCAGGGTGTCGGGTGGCCCCTGCACATGGGCCACTTCTTCGAGCTTCTGTTGATGCGGCTGCCACCGCTTTCTCTGCTGCCTGGCCACCTGAAATGCCAACCCCACTGCGAGGGCAGTGCTGCAGGGTCCACAATATCATCCATGTTGTGATATCTGTAAGGAATTGGAGAGGGTGAGAAATCGGCAATCAATTATAGCTTCCACCCCAGTACCCATGAATCCCCCATGCCTCCCCATCCTTACATTCCCTGCCATCTCTCAGGGTGCCATCCAATGAATCGCTTGTGCTGGGGGACCCGGCTTAGCACACTACCACCAGCTACAGCAGGAGCCTTTGTACACCAGACCCCGCCTTAACAGCACTGGGAATGGGCTCAGGTTCCCCCTCTCCCGGTCCACACACCCAGACTCTGATCGCGGGGATATCCCCACTGCTGTGGCCCAGCTCCTGGGTGTTCGATTACCAGCCACTGTCCCAGTGGTGTTGAAGTCTCCAGTTTTCAGGCAAAGTTTCCAGGCCTCATAGTCTGTTGGGATGCTAGGCACTAACACCCACCTGCAACATGGCATGTCTATTCACAGGAATCCAGTTGAGAGCTGTGAAGTGCTCACATTACTAACATTGCCAATTCCCTATTAGCTTTCAGGTGTGCGGCCAGAGGCTGCCACGGTCATTGGGTGTTAAAGAGATTTTCACCATATTATCATGGACGGGCTCTGTCCTGAAGGTGTTCAGTGAGATGGTCAGGTGGAAGCTGGAGTTGGCCCTGGTATGGGTATACACAATCCAGGGGGTGGCATGTCGGACTTGCCACCGATATCGACCAAAGACCCTGCGACTAGGCCCGCTTCCCCTCCCGAGCACTGTGGCAGCAGTCCCGGTGCCCACGGGGCTGACTTCCCATTTTCCAAGATGGCTACTCACCTCCTCTGATCCCCACAGCAGCTATTTCACTAGCTTCATGTTTTTAAATAGGTATGCCAAAGGGCACCCACGTGACTGCTCAATGGAGAGGTGGTTAGATCGAACGACGTCGTTAGATAGGGAGTCCTTCCCATTAATGGGATGGAGGTTGGCCTAAATTGGTGATTATTGGTGGGCTTTGGATCCCGCTAACGGGAGCGGGCCAGTTAGATTGGAAACTGATTGGCGCCCGGCGCAGATTCCTGATTTCGGACTCTCCCACGATCCAACAGGCTCCCTTGGATTTGCGCCTGGTGCGGCGTGGCCTTTAGATTGTGTACTTCATGGCCGCAATTTAACCCTGAGATCGGTGGGAGAAAGTTGGTGAGGAAGAGGTTAACATTTCAAAAGACTGAAATCTGACTCCAAGCGCACCGACTTTCAGTTTTAACAAAGGGTAGCGGAGGGATAGGCAAACGACCTGCTTTTTAGAGCCAGATTAGTAATTTAAATATATCAATGAGGCTGGGCTGGATTCTGCAATGCCCGACGCCGGTATTGGCTTTCCATGTCATGCGATCGGGCGAAGAATGGGGCATTGGCCGAAAAATGGTGTGGGCATGCTCAATCATTGGCCCACCAGATGTTGGCACTCCTCAGTGCACTCCTTAGAAATGCAGCCCTACATCAGAGGACGCAGAGGATTAGCAGAGTTCACCCCAAATAATGGACACCTGCACAATTGCTGCTGGAAGCCACCCAGGCACATTGTCCCTCTCAGAGTGAAAGCCTCACCAATCGCACTCTCAGCGAGCCGACCCCTGAGGATCACAAGATGTCTCCAGGGCCTGCCTGTCCACCGCACCCCAAATCCCATCCAACCTGCACCTGACCAGCAACCTGTCACAACCTGTGAGTAGAATCCAGGTTCCACATTACACTGCAGCTAAGGTTCCAGCAAACGCACCCCTCCCTCACTCACCCAATCTGTAGGACCTGCCCACATTCCAGTCTCTTACCAAAGAGTCGCATGCCTGCAAAGTATGTACATCTCCACCATATAACCAGATGCCACTTTTCTGGTGGGAGAGCACAAGGCTCACCCAGTGAGGAAACCCACATTAGAAACAACTGGGAGAAATAGGGCAGGGCCTACAGTGCCTCTCACTTACACCAGTTGTGGAAACCACCGGTATTTCAGTTGGCAGGGGCGGCTGGTGAGGATAGAGGCTCCACACAATACTGGCCGCGTGCCAGTCACTGATGGGGACAAAGGTACACTGCGGACGACATCATCTCGTGGAGCCTGGGGGGTGGCGGGGGATGGGAGTGGGTGGTGGAGGGGTGGTGGTTGTGATACAGAATATTTAGAGCTCCCTCACTGAGGATGCTGTCATACAAGACGGGTTCACACTGCTGCACCAAGGCCTACCACTTCTCGGTCAGGGTGCAAGCACATGGGATGTTTATGTGTCATGGGAGCCCTGCATCCCACCCCTGCCCTCCCTAACCCCACCATACCCCTGGACCACTTAGCCACTGCCCAACATCCACCCCCAGTGCATTCCTCACTCCCATCTGACAGAGGTTAGAGAAAGATTGGACTGGTGATGCAAAAGTGTTTAATTGTGACTATTTACAACATTCCTGCCCTCCCCTCTTACTACCTACTCTCTACAACACCCATGCCAACTTAAGTGTCATCAATCTCCCCACTCTTTCACGGCTGACCACTTCTTCTACGTGTTTCCCCACTCAGCACATCAGGTGTGGTTGTGACCTCCGTCTCACCCTCTGCCCTGTGATGCCCTTGACAGGCATCCTCTGGAGGGCTTGGGCCTGGGCCTGGATGGGCCTGGGCCTGGATGGGAATGGCTGATCAGATATAAGCTCTGCAGCCCTGAAACATCCAACTGTGAATGGTGGTGAACAATTTAACAACTCACTGGAAGTGAAGGCTCCGCAAATATACCCATCCTCAATGATGGAGGAGCCCAGCACACCCATGCAAAAGATAAGGCTGAAGTATTCGCAACAATCATCAGCCAGAAGATCGGTCTCCTCCGAAGGTCCTCAGCATCACAGAGTGGGTATTCAGCCAATTCGATTCACTCCACATCCTATTAAGAAATGGCTAAAGGCACTGGACACTGCAAACGCTATGGGCCTGACAATATTCTGGCAACGGGACTGAAGATGTGTGCTCCAGAACTTGCCACACCTCTAGTCAAGCTGTTCCAGTACAGCTACAACACTGGCATCTACCCTAAATGTGGAAAATTGTCCAGGTGAGTCCTGTACACAAAAAACAGGACAAATCCAACCCACCCAATTTCCACTGCATCAGTCTACTCTTGATCATCACCAAAGTGATGGACAGGGTCATCAACATCAATACTATGCGGCATTTTCTTTGAAATAACCTGCTCATGGATGCTCAGTTTGGGATCCGCCAGGGTTACTCAGCTCCTGACCTCGTTACAGCCTAGGTTCAAACATGAATAAAGAGTTGAATACCAGAGGTGAGGTGAGAGTCAAAGCAGCATTTGACCGAGTATGGCATTAAGGAGCACAATCAAAACTGGAGTCATTGGGAATCAAGGGGAAATCTCATCCACTGGTTCGAGTCATACTTGGCACAAAGGAAGAAGGTTATGGTGATTGGACGTCAATCATCTCGGCACCAGAGCATCACTGCAGGAGTTCCTCAGGGTAGTATCCTAGGCGCAACCACCTTCTGATGCTTCATCAATGACCTTCCTTTCATCATAAAATCAGAAGTAGAAATTTTTGCTGATGACTGCACAATGTTCAGTATCATTCCCGACTCCTCAGTAAGACTCAGACAATATCCAGGCTTGGTTGACAAGTGCCAAGTAACATTCACAAGTGTTAGGCAATGACCATTTCCAACAAGAGGGATCTAATAGTCGCTCCTTGACATTCATTGGCATTATCATCACTGAATACCCCACTGTCAACATCTTGGGTGTTACCATTAACCAGAAACTGAACTGGACTAGCCATATTAATACTGTGGCTGCAAAGCAGCTCAAAGGCGAGAAATCCTGCGACAAATAACTCACCCCCTGTCTCCCCAAAGCCTGTCCACTATCTACAAGGTACAAGTCAGGAGTGTAATGGAATACTCTCCACTTGTCTGGATGAGTGCAGCTCTGAAGAAGTTGGACACCATCCAGGACAAAGCAACCCACTTGATTGCTGCCTCTTCCTCAGATATACAATCCCTCCACCACCGATGAACAGTGGCAGGCAGCCTTATGTACCATCTAAAAGATGCACTGCAGGTTCCTTCGGCAGCACCTTCCAAACCCACAACCACTACTATCTAGATAAGGAGAGCGACAGATACTTGGGAACCCCACCATCCTGACTTGAAAATATATTGCCGTTCTTTCATTTTTACTGGATCAAAATCCTGGAACTCCCTCCCTAACTGCACCCTGGGTGTGCCTACACCACATGGACTGAAGCGGTTCAAGAAGCAGCTCACCATCACCTTCTTAAGGACAATCAGGGATGGGCAATAAATGCTGTTCTAACCAGCGATGTCCCACTCCCCCCTCCCCCCCCTTGTCCCCATAAATACCTGACTACAAACTCTCCTCCTCAAAGCCAAAAATTCACCTGAAGAAATTGCAATACAAACATATGTCTAATGGCAATTTAATGTATTGTTTGAAATCAATGGTATAGGACCATTTTAGGTATAAATCCCAATGGTTAAAACAGAACCAATACAAATTAATTCTTCAGAAAATTTGGAGTGAATCAACAATTGAAAAGCAAATCTACTCAGAATATATTCTCATTGATCTGTTTTGATAACTTAAATCTGTCCAAATTATTTTTTAATCTGAGTCGGAATCTGTTCCGTCGTCTTTATTGCACAACACTGGTGTCTGGATTAGATTCACCTGAAAGTGTTTGGATAGATCTGTAAAGCACAGATTAAGAATTAACAAAGCTTGAGTGACACAAGAGATGAGCCAGATAAAATTTAACAAGATTTTATTGGTGTCACAAAGCGCACAGGCCTGAGATTGAGCCACGACACCATGGCCCTGATTCACTGATCCTACTCCATGTGAATACAGCTTCATGATGATAGTGTGGGGTCAGGAAACTAACACTTCTGGAGTGAATTTCATTCATGTAGCTTCATTTCTAGAGTGGATGAATTTTGTGGGTTACCACCTCCGTCTGAATGGGCATAGGGCAGGCAAACAAAATTAATATTACTTCTGATTTCCACTGAGTTCCATGGACCTGGACGGTGTCCTTTTCTGTAAACTTGCTAGTTCATTCCATTCAATTCTACTTCGTGAATTTCAAATGGGAAACATGTGGTTTCACTGCACGATGTGGCATGACAAGAACAGATAGCAATATCACGTTTTGTTTGGGGGGTTTTTCTGGGTTTTTTTTATAACTTTAGAGTACCCAATTCAATTTTTCCAATTAAGGGGCAATTTTAGCATGACCAATCCACCTACCCTGCACATCTTTGGGTTGTGGGGGTGAAACCCACACAAATATGGGGCGAATGTGCAAACTCCACACGGACAGTGACCCAGAGCCGGGATCGAACCTGGGACCTCGGCGCCGTGAGGCAGAAATGCTAACCACTGCGCCACCGTGCTGCCCTAGCATTACGTTTTTGGTGGGATCCTTGGGGGTTCATACCCCCAGCTCAGGTGGAGCAGGTAGGGGGGTGGGTAGGCAGTGTTTGATTCATTATAGAACATAGAACATTACAGCGCAGTAACAGGCCTTTCGGCCCTCGATGTTGCGTCGACCTGTGAAACCACTCTAAAGCCCATCTACAATATTCCTTTATCGTCCTTATGTCTATCCAATGACCATTTGAATGCCCTTAGTGTCGGTGAGTCCACTACTGTTGCAGGCAGGGCATTCCACGCCCTTACTACTCGCTGACATCTGTCTTATATCTATCTCCCCTCAATTTCAAGCTATGTCCCCTCGTGCTAGACATCACCATCCGAGGAAGAAAGCTCTCACTGTCCACCCTATCCAATCCTCTGATCATCTTGTATACCTCAATTAAGTCACCTCTTAACCTTCTTCTCTCTAACGAAAACAGCCTCAAGTCCCTCAGCCTTTCCTCATAAGATCTTCCCTCCATACCAGGCAACATTCTGGTAAATCTCCTCTGCACCCTTTCCAATGCTTCCACATCCTACCTATAATGCGGTGACCAGAATTGCAAACAGTACTCCAAATGCGGCCGCACCAGAGTTTTGTACAGCTGCAACATGACCTCATGGCTTCGAAACTCAATCCCTCTACCAATAAAAGCTAACACACTATACGCCTTCTTAACAACCCTCTCAACCTGGGTGGCAACTTTCAGGGATCTATGTACATGGACACCGAGATCTCTCTGCTCATCCACACTGCCAAGAATCTTACCATTAGCCCAGTACTGTCTTCCTGTTATTCCTTCCAAAATGAATCACCTCTTACTTTTCTGCATTAAACTCCATTTGCCACCTCTCAGCCCAGCGCTGAGTAAGGCCTGCTTTGACAAAACAGTACACCCGGCAGAATATACAGTCGGACAGCAAGTCATGATCCCCCTGTACAATCCTAGTTCATTCCTCTCCCCTAAATTTGCAGGACCCTACCCAATCTCCGACAAAGTAAGCTCCTCAGTTTACAAGATCACATATCTTAATGGAAAATCAGGATGGTTCTATATAAACCAGCTTAAGGTTTATGGAGCACAGTGCAGCCACTCACACCACCTCTCATTGGCCATTTAAATTCAATTGTTATGTACGGTTTTCAGTGTACGTTCCTTCAAATTCTTTCTGTGGCTGTGTAGAAGTGTTATTTTTCCACAGAACAAGGCCTGCTTTGCAATCACTCGATTAGGAACACTTCAATCTTAATCCCAGGTGAATTAAAATGGAGGGTCGGGGGAACACTCCTTATCATGTATTCATTAATCCTGGAAATGGATGGGTTCAAGATGGGTACGAGTCAATTTTGCAACTTTAAAAATATTACTGCCTGACCCAACCTCTACTCACCCATCTTTAAGAATAAAGTTTCCTTAAAGTGTTGGATTGGCTGTAAGGCAGTAGAACATGACCAGCTCCAAATTTCTGCGTTGAATAATGTGGTTGTTAATTAGTTACTAATGAATATACCTCACAGCATTTTCTCAGGCCGATGCTGCTCCTTCCTCTAGCCGGTGACAACAGTTGCTGTGGGCTCATTCCTGTCTTAACTTTGGCTTCAGGGATTTTTACTGCAGTCCAAAACTTTTGCAACCTCCTGAAACCACAGTGATCCCTCTGTATGTCAATGCTCCTTAGGATTCTGCCATTTACTGTATAATTCACACCTGAATTTGCTCTTCCAAAATGCATCACCTCGCATTTGTCCGGATTGAATTCCATCTGCCATTTCTCTGCCCAACTCTCCAATCTGTCTATATTCTGCTGCATTCTCTGACAGTCCCTTTCAATATCTGCAACTCCACCTATCTTAGTGTCATCTGCAAACTTGCTAATAAGACCATCTACATTTTCCTCCAGATCTTTTGTATATATTACAAACAACAGTGATCCGAGCACTGATCCCTGTGGAACACCACTAGTTACAGATCTCCATTCTGGAAAAAGTCCCTTCCACTGTTACTCTCTGCATTCTGTTGCCAAGCCAGTTATTTATTCATCTAGCTAGCACACCCCGAATCCCATGCAACTTTACCTTTTGTACCAGTCTGCCATGAGGGACATTGGAAATTTGCCTTACTGAATTCCATGAATACGACATCCACAGCCTTTCCCTCATCAATTAATTTTGTCACCTCCTCAAAAAACTCTATCAAGTTGGTAAGACATATCCTTCCCCGTACAAAACCATAGTGCCTATCGCTAACAAGTCCATTCGCTTCCAAATGTGAATGAATCCTGTCCCTCAGTACCTTCTCCAACAGCTTCCCAACACAGCCGTCAGGCTCACCAGCCTTCAATTACCTTGATTATCCCTGCTTCCCTTCTTCAACAAAGGGATAACATTGGCTATCTCAACATTGGCTATTTAATCTCTTGCCTCCCACAATAACATGGGATATATCCGATCCGCCCCAGGGGACTTGTCTACTTTAATGCATTTTAAGATATCCAACACTTCCTCCTTCATTATGCTGACATGTTCTAAAGTATTCACATCCCATCCCTAACCTCAACATCCATCATGTCCCTCTCCTTGGTGAATACTGATGCAAAGTACTCGTTAAGGATCTCACCTACTTCCTCTGACTCCACGCATAACTTCCCGCCTTTGTCCTTGAGTGGGCCTACGCTTTCCCAAGCTACTTTCTTGCTCCTTCTATTTATATAAAAGGCCTTGGGATTTTCCTTGACCCTGCTAACCAATGACATTTCATGGCCCCTTTTAGCGCTCCAACTCCCCGTTTGAGTTTGTTCCTACTTTCCCTGTATTCTTCAAAAGCTTTGTCTGTTTTAGTTGCCTAGGCATAATCATGAAATTTACAGTGCAGAAGCAGGCCATTCAGCCCATCGAGTCTGCACTGGCCCTTGGAAAGAGTGCCCCACTCACGCCCATGCTTCCACCCTAACCCCATAACCCAGTAACCCCACTTAACCTTTCTGGACACCAAGGGCAATTTAGCATAGCCAATGCACCTAACCCGCACATCTTTGGACTGTGGGAGGAAACCGGGGCTCCCAGAGGAAACCCACGCAGATATGAGGAGAAGGTGCAGACTCTGCACAGACAGTGACCAAAGCCAGGAATCGAACCTGGGACCCTGGAGCTGTGAAGCAACTGTGCTAACTACTTTGCTACCGTGCTGCCCTGTTATGCATGCTTCCTTATTCTTTTGACTAGTCTCACAATTTCCCCTGTCATCCATGGTTCCCTAATTCTGCCATTTCTGTCCTTCATTTTCACAGGGACATGCCTGTCCTGCACTCTAATCAACTGGTCTTTAAAAGACTCCCACATATCAAATGTGTATTTACCCTCAAACAGTCACTCCCAATCCACATTTTCCAGCTCTTGTCGAATTCTGTTGCAGTTGGTTTTCCCCAAATTTAGCAACCTCACTAGATCACTCTTGTCCTTATCAATGAATATTTGAAAACTTACAGAATTATGATTACTATTCCCCTACTGAAACGTCGGTCACCTGACCAGATTCATTCCTGAATATCAGGTCCAGTAAGGCCCCCTCCCTGGTTCGACTATCAACATACTGGGCGAAATTCTCCGGTATCGGCGCGATGTCCGCCGACTGGCGCCCAAAGCGGCGCGAATCAATCGGGCATCGCGCCGCCCCAAAGGTGCGGAATGCTCCGCATCTTGGGGGACCGAGCCCCAACCTTAAGGGGCTAGGCCCGCGGCGGACGAATTTCCGCCCCACCAGCTGGCGGAAAAGGCCTTTGACACAAAATGACATCTCCAGGCGGCGCATGCGCGGGAACATTAGCGGCCGCTGACGGCATTCCCGCGCATGCGCAGTGGAGGGAGTCTCTTCCGCCTCTGCCATGGTGGGGACCGTGGCGAAGGCGGAAGCGAAAGAGTGCCCCCACGGCACAGGCCCGCCCGCGGATCGGTGGGCCCCGATCGCTGGCCAGACCACTGTGGGGGCACCCCCCGGGGCCAGATCGCCCCGCACCCCCTCCCCAGGACCCCGGAGCCCGCCCGCGCTGCCTTGTCCCGCCGGTAAGGTAGGTGGTTTAATCTACGCCGGCGGGACAGGCATTTTAGCAGCGGGACTTCGGCCCATCCGGGCCGGAGAATCGCGGGGGGGGGGCCGCCGGAGAATTCGGCAACCGGCGGGGGCGGGATTCACGCCAGCCCCCGGCGATTCTCTGACCCGGTGGGGGGTCGGAGAATCTCGCCCACTGTTGCAAAAAACCTGCTGGACACACCTAATAAATTGCTCTCCATCCGAACCCCCGGCACTAATGGAGTCCCAGTCAATAAGGGGAAATTAAAATCACCCACCACAACAACCCTGCTATTTTCACACCTTTCCACGATCTGTCTACATATCTGTCCCTCTGTATTCTGCTGACTTTTGGGAGGCCGATATTACAACCCCAACATTGAGATTGCACCCTTCCTATTTGTGAGCTCTACCCCTAATGTGTGAGCTCTACTGAGTAGTACGACACTCTGTATGCTTCACCCAATATCTGTGTCTATGTATTTACATTGTGTATCTATCATAGTCCTATATTTTCTTTCATATATGGAACGATCTGTCTGGACTGTACACAGAACAATACTATACCGGTACACGTGACAATCAAGCCAAATCCAAATATACCCAAATCCTAATGCCTCACTGCAGGATCCCTCCAAGATGTCCTCCTTCATCACAGCTGTGATACATTCCCTAATCAGTAATACAGCTCACCCACTCTTCCTGCTACTCCCTCTGTCTCGTCTAAAACATTGGTATCCCGGAACGTTAAGCTGCCAGTCCTGTCCCTCCTTTAACCTTGTTTCCATAATAGCAATAATATCATAATTCCCCACAGTAATCCAGGGTCCAAGTTCATCCATCTTATCTTTATACTTCTTGCGTTGAATCAAATACACTCCAAACCTCCAGACCCGCTGAGTTCAGCGACCTTCCCCTGCCTGCTCTCGCCTTAGCTACATTTGCCTTTGTCTCAATCTCTTCCCCAGTCTCTACACTTTCTGGCCCGCTGCTCCGGTTCCCACCCCACTTCTTTCTAAGTGCCATTGAATGGCATGTCAGGTTCGCCCCTGGTGCCAGCGGGAATCACTTCGATTTTTTCGCTGGCCAGAGCACTTTGTCTTCAATCAAGAGAATCGCGCCCATTGGGTCACTAATACCATACAATTAACAGGAACCAGAAATATTTGCACATTGAATGCAGGCTGTTGCCAGTAACTGCTTGAATCAGAAAATACATGCTACATCGGAACATAGGAACAGTAGTAGGCCTTTCAGCCCCGCGAGCCTGTCCCTCCACTTAAAAATGTCATGGCTGATCTGTGGCCTAACTCCATATACCTGCCTTTGACCCACATCCCTTAATATATTTGCTTAATATCATGCGGATGAAATAGATTTTTAAATTGGATTTATTAGATGTAATTGCATTGAAATTAATGTTGAATGATCTAAAAAAAAATTTAAAGGAAGCTGTGGCATCAAAAACAATGATGAAGGATATTCTAATGCTGTAAAAAAAATTCCTAAATCCTGCCACATGGATCTTTCCACATTACCCAAAGTTACCTAATCTTCCAGCTCGTAACTGCACATTACGTATTGTATGTAAGAATAAAACCATAGAAGTCTTGCAGAGTACATTGTGACCTTTACAAGATTACAGCTCGATGAAAGATCAATACATACCTTCTTAGATTAATACCCTTTGAACAGAGCAGCAGTTTGTCGAGAAAATAAATGCCTTGTTCTCTGCTCAACCACTGTCACACTCTTTGATATATATAAAGGGCCATTGTTGCTTGTTGAGAATTCTGCATGGTTTTTAACAAGCATTATTTGCAGCAATATTACTTTATAGAAATGATTTCCCGGATACGTTTTCCCTTTGCCCCCGCTCTCCTCTGTGCTGGAGTGTGTCCAGAAAATTACAGGCAATGAGCCACAATTCTACACTCCTCACTCGCTGTGTACAAGGCACTGCTGATAGAAAACAGTCTCACAACTCTTGGCTCATTGAATGTAGCCAAGTTATTCGATACAGGAGGCTTCACAACCAGTCTGGTCATGTCCGCACCGAGTCTTCACAGATGCGCACTCTCCAGAATAAGGTAATGTTACCATAGTCCCAGATGACATTGTCTGCTTTCCCCTTTGAGGGGGAGAGCTGACTGCTGGTGGTTTAACCTGAGGATCACCGCACCTCAGGTGAGGGGCAAGGTTGAGAAGACAGGGCTTTTATGAATAATGTTCGCTGGT
This sequence comes from Scyliorhinus torazame, assembly GCF_047496885.1. Taxonomy (NCBI): domain Eukaryota; kingdom Metazoa; phylum Chordata; class Chondrichthyes; order Carcharhiniformes; family Scyliorhinidae; genus Scyliorhinus; species Scyliorhinus torazame. The sequence goes on along the minus strand of NC_092715.1, from coordinate 83,667,033 downwards.
ATGAGAATTGAACCCGCGCTGCTGGCCTTGCATCACAAACCAGCTGTCCACTGAGCTAAACCGGCCTCCGGGATAGACAGCGTTCAGAAGAAGGAACACTTGGTAAATCAGACACTGGCAGAATTGTAGCACCATTAATTGCTTCCGCTGCTGAAATCAGGTAATTCAGCACAAATCTGGGTCTTTTCGGTCCTTATATCTCAACCACATGTAACGTTTACGCTCTGGACCTTCAGGAAGCTGATATTGGTGTTATTCAATGGTCAGTTGTCAGGACATTTCTATCTGCTGCAAACAACATTTGTGCACCAGAGTATTCCTTGCACTGGTCAGCCTGCCAAGCTTGCAACTTGGTGTGTTTCTTTTGAATTCCAGTTCTACCACTTGACTCATGCATCAGTTTTGTTTTGATGAAGATAGAGTGCAGTTGATTAAGCAATTCAGGCGTGAACTAAGTTGATCTGTCGCCTGTTAAAGATTTAACTTCAAAGATTGGGCATCAGAGATTCTGACGTTTATTAATTGTTGCTGCTGGTGCATTGACAGGGCCTGGTTATTAGTTTGAATTCCCCAAATCCTTCAGTTAGTTGAAGAGGTAGACATTTTAGAATTGGACTATTTGAACTGTGTTCCACTTGATTCCACCAACTAAGCTCTCCTCTAATACACTGAAATGCTGTTCATATTCACTTCATTTGATTTGTCTCAGTTAATACAGCCATCTGACTCACTCGGGGGATCTCAAATAGACTTATAAAATTCTAACAGGATTAGACAGGGTAGATGCAGGGAAGATGTTCCCGATGGTGGATGTGTCCAGAACCAGGGGTCACAGTTTGAGGATTCAGGGTGAACCACTTCGGGCAGAGATGAGAAGATATTTCTTCACCAAAGAGTGGTAAGCCTTCACGTTACCACAGGAAGTAGTTGATGCTACAACACTGATTATATTCAAGATGTGGCTGGATATAGCACTTGAGCAAATGGGATCAAATGTTATTGTCGTGTTATTCACCCTGGGGTAACACGGACTGCAACAGGATGCAGATGAACAGTAAAGCATACACCAAACGTAGGCATTGGTTCAATATGATTTATTGAACTTCTGTAACAATGCACATAGCTGGCTGTAGGTTGACACTCTACTACTCCATGTGTACTAACTCTAACTTACTAGACCAGGCTAGCTCTGATCCACGTGTAGAAGGTGCTGACTGATATATACACCCTGACTGTCACTACAGTTGTCACCAGTGGAAAGAGACGGAGTGCTGATGCCTCATGTGTTTTATAGTTGGAAGCCCCCCTCTGGTGTTCTGTCTGGTGATTGGTTGTATTCTTTCCTGTGTGTTGATTGGCTAACCTGGGTGTCTGTCACTGCCTGTTTTTACCTCATGATGTGCATGGGTGCATATTATGACATTCCCCCTTTTTAAAAAAAAAAAATTGTTGGTTGCTTAGAGCATATATGACATATTTACAGATATAACTATTTCCAGCAAATGGCGAGTGAAGGCACATGTACATGTAAGGTGTCTAGCATGCAGATACAGAACAATATGTGCAAAGGAAATATTTATAAGTCCAATCTCTGGGGCTGGCGTCAGATCCTTGTTGACTGCCTGAGAGGTGGTGGTGGGGACGACGGCGCCTTGACAGGCGGGATTGCTGCCAGATTGGTGGCCTCATGGAGCGAGGTGTCCGGAAAAGGCATAACGACAGCTGGGAACGTGAGATCCGGTGGTGGGCAGGCAAGTTTGCGTAGTGCCCTTCTGTTGCGCCTGACAATAGATCCATCAGCCATGTGAACCACGAACGACCTGAGAGCAGCCTGTCGAACAACAACAGCTGGAGCTGACCAGCCTCCACCAGGCAACTTGATGTGAACAGCATCTTCCGGAGAGAGCACAGGCAAATCAGTAGCATGAGCATCGTATGTCAGCTTTTGCCGGTTTCTGAGTTGCTGCACCTTTTGCAGCACTGGGAGGTGATCCAGGTCAGGTGAATGAATTGCCGGAACAGTCGTCCCCAGGTCATGATTCAGAAGGAGTTATGCCGGAGACATGCCGGTGGACAGAGGGATTGCCCTGTACGCCAGGAGCGCAAGGTTAAAGTCAGAAGCTGAGTCCGCAGCCTTGCAGAGCAGTTGCTTTACGATATGGACACCTTTGTCGACCTTCCCGTTAGATTGTGGGTAATGCGGGCGAGGTAATGTGCTTGAACTACATCTGAACCTGAGGGGCACAAATATCCTGGGGTGGAGATTTGTTAGTGCTCTTTGGGGGGGTTTAAACTAATGCAGCAGGGGCATGGGAACCTGGATTGTAGTTTTAGGGTACGGGAGATTGAGAGTATAGAGGTCAGGAGCACAGATTTGACTTCGCAGGAGGGGGCCAGTGTTCAGGTAGGTGGTTTGAAGTGTGTCGACTTCAATGCCAGGAGTATACGAAATAAGGTAGGGGAACTGGCAGCATGGGTTGGTACCTGGGACTTTGATGTTGTGGCCATTTCGGAGACATGGATAGAGAAGGGACAGGAATGGTTGTTGCAGGTTCCGGGGTTTAGGTGTTTTAGTAAGCTCAGAGAAGGAGGCAAAAGAGGGGGAGGTGTGGCGCTGCTAGTCAAGAACAGTATTACAGTGGCGGAGAGGATGCTAGATGGGGACTCTTCTTCCGAGGTAGTATGGGCTGAGCTTAGAAACAGGAAAGGAGAGGTCACCCTGTTGGAAGTTTTCTATAGGCCTCCTAATAGTTCTAGGGATGTAGAGGAAAGGATGGCGAAGATGATTCTGGATAAGAGCGAAAGTAACAGGGTAGTTATTATGGGAGACTTTAACTTTCCAAATATTGACTGGAAAATATATAGTTCGAGTACATTAGATGGGTCGTCTTTTGTACAATGTGTGCAGGAGGGTTTCCTGACACAATATGTTGACAGGCCAACAAGAGGCGAGGCCACGTTGGATTTGGTTTTGGGTAATGAACCAGGCCAGGTGTTAGATTTGGAGGTAGGTGAGCACTTTGGGGACAGTGACCACAATTCGGTGACGTTTACGTTAGTGATGGAAAGGGATAAGTATACCCCGCAGGGCAAGAGTTATAACTGGGGGAAGGGCAATTATGATGCCATTAGACATGATTTGGGAGGGGTAGGTTGGAGAAGTAGGCTGCAAGTGTTGGGCACACTGGATATGTGGAGCTTGTTCAAGGAACAGCTACTGCGTGTTCTTGATAAGTACGTACCGGTCAGGCAGGGAGGAAGGCGTCGAGCGAGGGAACCGTGGTTTACCAAAGAAGTGGAATCTCTTGTTAAGAGGAAGAAGGAGGCCTATGTGAAGATGAGGTGTGAAGTTTCAGTTGGAGCGCTTGATAGTTACAAGGTAGCGAGGAAGGATCTAAAGAGAGAGCTAAGACGAGCAAGAAGGGGACATGAGAAGTATTTGGTAGGTAGGATCAAGGAAAACCCAAAAGCTTTCTATAGGTATGTCAGGAATAAAAGAATGACTAGGGTAAGAGTAGGGCCAGTCAAGGACAGGGATGGGAAGTTGTATGTGGAGTCTGAAGAGATAGGCGAGATACTAAATGAATATTTTTCGTCAGTATTCACTCAGGAAAAAGAGAATGTTGTGGAGGAGAATGCTGAGACCCAGGCTATTAGAATAGATGGCATTGAGGTACGTAGGGAAGAGGTGTTGGCAATTCTGGACAGGCTGAAAATAGATAAGTCCCCGGGGCCTGATGGGATTTATCCTAGGATTCTCTGGGAAGCCAGGGAAGAGATTGCTGAGCCTTTGGCTTTGATTTTTATGTCATCATTGGCTACAGGAATAGTGCCAGAGGACTGGAGGATAGCAAATGTGGTCCCTTTGTTCAAGAAGGGGAGTAGAGACAACCCCGGCAACTATAGACCGGTGAGCCTCACGTCTGTTGTGGGTAAAGTCTTGGAGAGGATTATAAGAGACAAGATTTATAATCATCTAGATAGGAATAATATGATTAGGGATAGTCAGCATGGCTTTGTGAAGGGTAGGTCATGCCTCACAAACCTTATCGAGTTCTTTGAGAAGGTGACTGAACAGGTAGACGAGGGTAGAGCAGTTGATGTGGTGTATATGGATTTCAGTAAAGCGTTTGATAAGGTTCCCCACGGTAGGCTATTGCAGAAAATACGGAGGCTGGGGATTGAGGGTGATTTAGAGATGTGGATCAGAAATTGGCTAGCTGAAAGAAGACAGAGGGTGGTGGTTGATGGGAAATGTTCAGAATGGAGGTCAGTTACAAGTGGCGTACCACAAGGATCTGTTCTGGGGCCATTGCTGTTTGTCATTTTTATAAATGACCTAGAGGAGGGCGCAGAAGGGTGGGTGAGTAAATTTGCAGACGACACTAAAGTCGGTGGTGTTGTCGACAGTGCGGAAGGATGTTGCAGGTTACAGAGGGACATAGATAAGCTGCAGAGCTGGGCTGAGAGGTGGCAAATGGAGTTTAATATAGAGAAGTGTGAGGTGATTCACTTTGGAAGGAATAACAGGAATGCGGAATATTTGGCTAATAGTAAAATTCTTGGAAGTGTGGATGAGCAGAGGGATCTCGGCGTCCATGTACATAGATCCCTGAAAGTTGCCACCCAGGTTGATAGGGTTGTGAAGAAGGCCTATGGTGTGTCGGCCTTTATTGGTAGAGGGATTGAGTTCCGGAATCATGAGGTCATGTTGCAGCTGTACAAAACTCTGGTACGGCCGCATTTGGAGTATTGCGTACAGTTCTGGTCACCTCATTATAGGAAGGACGTGGAAACTTTGGAACGGGTGCAGAGGAGATTTACCAGGATGTTGCCTGGTATGGAGGGAGAATCTTATGAGGAAAGGCTGATGGACTTGAGGTTGTTTTCGTTAGAGAGAAGAAGGTTAAGAGGAGACTTAATTGAGGCATACAAAATGATCAGGGGGTTAGATAGGGTGGACAGTGAGAGCCTTCTCCCGTGGATGGAAATGGCTAGCAGGAGGGGACATAGCCTTAAACTGAGGTGTAGTAGATATAGGTCAGAGGTCAGAGGTAGGTTCTTTACGCAAAGAGTGGTGAGGCCGTGGAATGCCCTACCTGCAACAGTAGTGAACTCGCCAACATTGAGGGCATTTAAAAGTTTATTGGATAATCATATGGATGATAATGGCATAGTGTAGGTTCGATGGCTTTTGTTTTTTGACTTCCCATGTCGGTGCAACATCGTGGGCCGAAGGGCCTGTACTGCGCTGTATGTTCTATGAACTGGTATAGCTTCGCGAAGTTGGACCACTCTTGGCTGTAGAAGCAGGGCTTAGGGGTATGTGGTCAGCCATGTATGGCTGCGTAAGGCTGTTGTATATATGTTCACTATTATCTCCACTGTTGTATATACTTATTGTTATTGCTGTTCTGTTATTGGTTGTTGCTGTTGTACTGTTGGAATGTTATTATTGGTGCTGCTGTTGGCTCTGCCTGTGGCTCCGCACAGCTGTGGAGGTATAAAGCCTGTTGATCTGGGGCAGTCTTGCAGTGTGGGAGGAGCTACAGGTCGGCACATATTTAGTTTATTAAAGCATCAGTTCACTGCTTCTCAGCGTCTCGGCTGAATTGATGTCTATCAATCTTATCGCGGCCTATAAAATAATACAGAACATTGATAAGGTAGATAGGAGATACCGTTCCCAAAGGTAGAGGAGTCTAGAACTAGAGGGCAAGTTTAAGGTGAGAAGAGAGAAATACAAAAGAGACCAGAGGGGAAATTTCTTCAAACGGAGGGTGGTGAGCATCTGGAATGGGCGGCCAGAGGCAATGGTAGAGGCGGGTACAATTTTGTCCTTTAAAAAGCAGTTAGACAGTTACATGGGCAGGGTGGGTAAAGAGGGATATGGGCCAAATGCAGGCAAGTGGGACTAGCTTAGTGATTGTAACTGGGCAGCATGGACCAGCTGGGCCGATGGGCTTGTTTCCATGCTGTAAACATCTATGACTCTATGACTCCAGGGAGATTGTAACTGTCAGCCTTCATTAACATGTTTCTTCCAGTCTTTTACAGGATCTGGGTGTCACTGGCTTGGCCAGCATTTAATCCCCATTTGTAATTGCTCTTAAGAAGGCGCTGGTGATCTCTGTTCTTTAACCGCTGGTACAGATACATCCACAATGCTGTCAGCAACGGAGTTCCAGGATTCTGACCCTGCAACAGGGGAGGAACAGTGATATACTTCCTAGTCAGGATGGTGCGTGAACTGGAGGGAACTTGCAGGTGATGATGTTCCCATGACTTTACCATTCTCGATGGTAGAGACCATTGGTTTGCAAGGCCTTCTTGAAGGAGCCTTGGTGAGTTGCTATGGTGCATCTTGTACATGGCAATGTGAGATAAGTAAGTAAAGCCACCATAGTCCCAGATTTTCCCTTTGATGGGGAGAGCTGACTCGTAACAATTTAATCTGAGGGTCAACCCGCCTCAGGCAAGGGGCAAGTTGAGAAGGCGGGCCTTCATTAATAACCTCAGCCGGTACAGGAATGAACCCATGCCATTGGCCTGGCTTTGCATCATAAACCAGCTGTCCAGCCAACTGAGCTAAGCCTGCCCCCATAGTAAATACTGTATCGTTGTGTGTCGGTGGTGGGGGGAGTACATATTTAAGATAGTGGATGAAGTGTCAATCGAATAGGCTTCATTGCCCTGGTTAGTGTTCAGCTTCTTCAGTTTTGGAACTGCACTCATCCAACCAAGTGGAAAATATTCCATCACACTCCTGACTTGTGCCTTGTAGATGGTGGACAATCTTTGGGAAGCTAGGAGGTGAGTTAGTCATCACTGAATTCTAAGTCTCTGACTGTTCTTGTAGCCACAGTATTTATGTGGATAGTCCAGTTCAGTTTCTGATTGATGGTAATGTCCAGGATGTTGATAGTGGGGGATTCAGTAATGGTAATACCATTGAATGTCTCCGGATGATAGTCTTACGATGGTGGGAAGACCATTGAACCAGCTGAAGCTGGTTGGACCTCAGATGCTAACCTAAGGAGCTCCTGCAGCTACGCCCTGGGACTGAGATGATTGACCTCTAACAATCACACACATCTTCCTTTGTGCTAGGTATGACTCCATCAAGTGGAGAGTTTTGCCCCGATTCACATTGATTTCAGTTTTGCGAGGGCACCTTGATGCTATACTTGGTAAAATACTGCCTTGATGTTGAGGGCAGTCATTCCCACCTCACCTCTGGAGTTCAGCTCTTTTGTCCCTATTTGGATGAAGGCCATAGTGAGGTCAGGAGCTGAGTCACCCTGACAGAACCCAAACTGAGGATCAGTGAGCAGGCTATTGCTAAGGAGGTACAGCTTGACAGCATTGTTGTCAACTCTTCCAATACTTTGCTGTTGATCAAGAGTAGACTGATAGGGCAGTTGGATTGGTCTTGTTTTATGTGGAAAACAGTTGCCAATCTCATGAAAATCAGACAGCCCATGGTCACCTGTTAGAATGCTGGCATGGGAATTTGGAGGTTCTGGGATATATCGTGGGAGTGAAATGGAGGTGCTGGAGAATGAGATCCAAGGCATTGGAGACCTAAGCTTTTCAAGTGAAGTAAATTACAGAGGAATGCAACTGCTTGTCGGACCTCACAAAGGAAATTAATTTACGTTCCATGGAATCTTCATGTCCAAATCATCCTTTGACTTGCTTCAGCCTGCAGGAAAAGCCACAGCAGTTTCCTAACTCAAGCCGGAGATAAAATTGCAGCCTTGCAGACAGACAATGCTGCAAACACTCCAGAAAACTGCATAAAGGTTGCAAAGAGCACATTGAAGGTGGGTAAGTAACCTTAGCAATTGTAACTGCCCTGATGCCCAGTTTCCAGCAGATGGGTAGGATTAAAAATCACCCCATTTATTTTAGACACGGTATAGATTCTTATCATAGGAAGCTAAATTCTGCTGTTTTGAGTCAGCAATACAAGACTGAAGGTCGAGGTCAGGAACAATGCGTATATTGTGATATATGTAATTACATAAATTAAAGTAAGTTGTCATTTGGAGCAGTGCCCTGATAGGGAGCATTGCATGGTATTTTCTGGGCTTCAAGCTTAGACAAAGATGTAAAAATCCATTAAGTGAACATGATAAATGATAATACTTCTTAAATACTTATTGGAAAAATATCACAATGTGACTGACCAAGTAAGTACATGCATCGATGCAAGTTCTTGTTCATTTTTATTTTAAAGAGTGGAATATTTATTTTTCCTAGGCTAGCATTTTTTGGATGATGGCTTTTCATGCGATATTGGCCACCTCATGTAATGTTTGGCAGGACATTAATTGGCTCAGGACAAGACTTCTGCCCCCAACTGGGGGAAAACCCTGTCTTAGTGAGCTGCTATCCAATCAGGTGGCCAACAGCTCTGTAGGCCCAACAGTGCCAGGTTCTAGCCATATTGGGTCGACAACCAATCCCCGAAGACGAGGAGCTAATGGAGGCTGAACAAAATGTAAGTCTGGAGTATCGGCAGGTATGGCTGGCAAGGGGTATGAAGGGACTGGGGGCAGGATTTGTGAGGTTAGGGGGAGGCGTAAAGAAGCCTATGGCCTGATGGAATGTCTTCAATGGACCCCAAAAGAAGACTGCATCCTTTCCCAAAACAAGCCCACGCAGCAAAAGGTGACAGACTATCCATTTGGTTTGGACCTCCCCGTCTCCTGGATAAAAAAAACTGGGGTGGGATGAGACACTTAACTGGCCCAAAGGCCAATGGGAGACAAATTGGGGACAGGGAGTTCGATGGTAGACAGGCCACGCCTTGCATTTTATAAATCCTAGCCTTCAATCTGCACCTCCCTCCCCCACCCCACCCCCTCCCACCAAAACCCCTGACAGGGGACCACAGAATTCTGCCTCTAGTTTTTGTTGTCCATTCTTTCATGTTTCCTATCATTAATGCCTAACCTACCCCACACTAAACACCTAGCCAGGCAGTATCAGGGCCATAGCAACAACATCCTCCAGATCACACACCACTTAGGTCAGGAATAGCAATAAATGTGACCTTGTGGCATTTTCCACAACCCATTATTAACTGACAACAATTTCCTGTCCTCAGGAGATGTAGCAGACTCCTACACTGATGTGCTTATGAGGGACAGGCAGAAGATTTGTCTTTTAATTGTATAATCCAGAAAGCCAATTGGTGGAGGATAGAACTGGAGCCAATCTTTACATAAAGGTCCTTTCTGCTTATTCTCTATTTATTCTCTTATTTCCCCTTCTATTTTCTCAATTTTTGATTCATGGAAATGTGTCTTTAAGGCAAGTGGTCTTTAATTCAAACAAATTATTTCAGCAGCAGGAGGGACTAATGCGCTAGCCTGTGCTGGCTTAAACTGGAGGTGTAGACTGACTGGCACTAATGACAGATATTGGCTGGGACGCACTTTGATTGATTTGGCTGGTGCCCAATGAATTGGCCCAAATGGCTGTGCTCTGCCCGGTAACGGATGTGTTTGGATCTTATCCTACTGAAATGGTTCAAAGCCCTGAGAAGCTTTCAGTTTCAATTTCAGCAGCATGGGTGGGGGGGGGGGGGGGGAGATCCAGCTAAATTCTCTCCAGAAACCTGCTGTGAAGACTGTAGCACAGTAGTTCCAGAAGGAACCAGCTAACTTTCACTCCAAAAAGCCTGAGGGTATTGGATTCCTGAAACTACAGAGACTTGAAGACAGGCCACAAACTGAAAGCAAAGTTTGATGAAACAGGGAGTCTGCCTTTCCCGGAAAATTGTGAGTACAGGCTGCAAAACAAAGACTGCAATCAAAAGTTTATTGTGATGAAAACATGCTGAGAACCATCATATGAGGCGAAGATTCTTTTCTCTTTCACTTACATTTCCCCCCCCCTTTCCACCCCTCGGTGTTTGACTATCTTGTGTGTGTGTGTGTGTGTGTTTGTAGAAGATGGGGAGGCAAGTTAAAGTAGGAGTTAGGTACTTATTAATATTTAACCAACTGTATTTGCTGTGTATTTCATTTTAGTTCTCGCTATAAATAAACAGTAATTGTGTTTAAACATATAAACCTAGTGACTGTAATTGTTGGGCAGCCAAGGGCCAAAGGCTTTGGGTATTTTTCAAAGAATTATTGGTTAATTCACTTGCGTTGTGACTCCAGGGCACATGGGGTTGGAACTGACCGTAACTAGCCCAGGGGTCGGAACAATTTTTTAACAAAGTTAAACATTGCAAGCATGCACCTTCTAACCCAATAATAAAGTTTCAATCTGTGTCTATTTTTAACCTCTTTTGAGGAAGTAAAAAAAACAATTAAGTGCTCCCTTTGGAAGGCTCACTAGACCTGATCCAGATAATGATATTTAAATGAGCCATTAGGTTAATTTAAATACCCGGACGCTGCATTCATCCGGTGCCCAGGAATCAATGGTTGCACCTGTAAGATCTCAACGAGTGCTGTTTAGTACTGTTTTCTACAAACGTGGACCAGGTGTAATGACACCTCTGGAGATTACGCAGGCCATTAGAGACTCCTGGGTGGTCGGGATGGCGTAGGGTAGCACACTGGCACCCGGATCCCTTGGCAGTGACAACCTGGCATGCTGGCTGTGCCACCTGGGAAATATGGCACTGCCACCTGGGAAGAGTGCCAGGGTCACTGCCAGGGTGCCAGACTGGCAGTGTTAAGATGTCTGGGTGCCAGGTAGGGATTGCCATGTATCAGGCTCTGGGGCCTTGCCCATGAGAAGGGCATTGAGGGGGGTTTGAGGGGACAATAAAAGGTTGGGGGGTGAAGGGGGAGTCCTGAAAGCAGGACTGTGGGTTGCAAGGCAGGGGTAGGGTTATAGACATTGTGGCACCCATTCAAAATGGCACCCTGATCTGCTAGGAGCCATTCCTGCTGGCAAGATCAGCTCATTAGTGCAGGTAAATTGCTTAAGAGTGGCCACGATGGGTAGAAACTCCCCGTGGCCCAAAAAAACAGCAATGAGACGGTGAATAGCGGGGCCACTCTCAGCACTGCAGCTGTCACGAAACACCCTGCCAAACATGTCCAAAAGCAGACTTAGAATTCTTTCTGCTGAATTGCACCCAATGAAAGCCAAATGGAAACTGCAGAAAAAGGTGGCGAACTCAAATATCTGAGGCTGATTTCTCGCCATTCTGACTGACGCTCAATAAAAATATGACAGGGGTACTCAGAAATTGCGCTGTATTTCATGGGACTGTGTGTTTTACATGATTTCATGCTAACTTCATGTTCCATATAACACCTGTCATACTATACACCAGTATATCATGGTGCACACACACACTGATGGACACACAGTGGGACCAATCAACACACACAACACCGCGGCCAATCACCAGTTAGAGCACACGCACTATAAAGACAGGGGGCATCAGAGTTCCCGCTCAATCGAGTTGCAGCTAGCTAGAAGGACAGAGCTCACAGCCTGCAACATAGACATTCACCATGTGCTGAGTGCATCGACTGGTTAGGACAAGGCAAAGGTCTTTAGTTAAAGCTAATAGCATATTAATCCACAGTCTAAGTAAGTTTAAACAGTTAATGATTCAATAAAATAGTGTTGCACTATTTCAAGTGTTGGTGATCCAGAACACCCAACACATTATGATACCAGGGGTGGTGGGATAGTAGCACTTGTTAGACCTATCTGCAAGTGATCTGCCTTCCGCCAGCATTCCGTCATCCTGCGACATGGACAACATTAGCCCGCCGCCGCTCCACATCACCGGCAACCTCGGGGCCAACTGGAAGATTTTCAAACAGCGCTTCCAGCTCTTCATCGAAACCACGGACAGGGAGGGTGTCTTGGACACCAGAAAGATTGCTCTTCTCCTCTCCACGGCCAGGGACCATGCCATCCACATTTTCAACTCTCTCACCTTTGCAGATGATGAAGACAAGACGAAGTTCAAGACAGTCCTCCTCAAGTTTGACACTCACTGCAGCGTTGAGGTGAATGAAGATTTCGAACACTACGTGTTCCAGCAGCGTTTGCAGGGTAAGGATGAACCTTTCCAATCCTTTCTTACGCACCTCCGCATCCTTGCGCAATCTTGCAGCTACGGGCCCACCTCCGACTCCATGATACCCGACCAGATCATTTTCAGTGTTCAGTCGGACCCCCTACGTCAGCAGCTCCTCAAAGTAAAGCAACTCACACTAGCGACCGCCATCGTGACCTGTGTCTTACATGAAAACGCCACGAGTCGGTATTCCCATATACAAGCGGCTGAAACGGCACGGCAAGGTCCCCACGGGGCGGAACGGGTCCAAGTGATTGAGCACCTCCAGGGCCTCAGCCTGGATGAGGGCGGCCATTTTGCGTGCCTTTCACACACTCCCATGCTTGTACGCACCAAACGAGGGGACGGCGATGTTGAGGAATGTAATACGCAGGCGCGCACCACGCACGACCGCACCGCGCATGAGCGAACGTGCTGACGTCACGACGTGCGCCAACTGTGGCTCCGCCCATTTAAAGCGGCAATGCCCCGCAAACTCTCGACAATGTCAACGATGTGGAATACTTGGCCACTAGGCTGCCTGCTGTCGAGCAGCTCAGCCTGCCAACTCATATCGCTTCAGCCAGCCTCGCAGGAATGTTCGGGCAATTCAACCCACGGTCACAGACTCCGATGCGGACCTCCCACACAGCAGTGACACTGAGGACCCGAAGGCGCCTTTTCAAGTCGGTGTCGTAATGAAAAACAGGCTGTCCCCGAAGCAAAGACACCAGCCGCTGTCGGTATACAGCTTCGATCCAGACGATGAGTGGTGTGCCACCCTGACGGTCAACCTGTCCCAAATACGATTCCGCCTGGACATTGGTGCCTCCACCAATCACATGGCATGGTCTGCTTTCCAAAGCCTTCATGTCAAACCAGCCATCCTTCCAGCGGCCTGCCAGCTATAGGACTACAATGGCAACATCATTTCTGCCACCGACTCGTGCCAACTTGAAGTGACGCACAAGTCACGGAAAGCCATCCTTCCTTTCGAGATCATGGGCTCCTCGAAGGACTCCCTGCTTGGTGCACAGGCGTGCAAGCTGTTAAAACTCGTTCAAAGAGTTCACTCTCTCTCTCCTGATGACACGCCCGCCTTCCAGGATGCTGACTTCAGGGCGCAACTCGACACCATCATCGACCAGCACCGTGACGTCTTCGAGGGCATGGGCACGCTCCCATATACTTACAAGATCATCCTCAAACAGAACGCCACGCCTGTGGTGCATGAACCTCGCAGAGTCCCAGCACCCCTCAAGGACCGCCTCAAGCAGCAGCTGCAAGACCTCCAAGACCAAGGAGTGATCTCCAGAGTTACGGAACCAACCGACTGGGTCAGTTCCATGGTGTGCGTAAAAAAGCCTTCCGGAGAGCTGAGAATTTGCATTGATCCCAAGGATCTGAATCGCAATATCATGAGGGAGCATTATCCAATTCCCAAGCGCAAAGAGATCACATGCGTGATGGCTCGCGCCAAGCTCTTCACCAAACTTGACGCCTCGAAAGGATTCTGGCAAATTCAACTCGACAAATCCAGCAGGAAACTGCGTACCTTTAACACCCCCTTTGGCAGATATTGTTACAACAGGATGCCCATTGGGATCATATCGGCTTCAGAAGTGTTCCACAGAATCATGGTACAAATGATGGAAGGCATTGAAGGTGTTCGCGTTTATGTCGATGACATAATCATTTGGTCCACCACCCCGCAGGAGCATGTCAGTCGCCTCCAGCGCATGTTCAAACGCATACGGGAGCAGGGCCTACGCCTCCACAGAGCCAAATGCTCCTTTGGTCAGACGGAACTCAAGTTCCTAGGGGACCATATCTCCCAGTTGGGTGTGCGGCCGGATGCGGACAAGGTGGCTGCTATCACAGCCATGAAAAAGCCAGAGGACAAGAAGGCGGTCCCCCGATTTCTGGGCATGGTCACATTCCTAGGGAAGTTCATCCCTAACCTCGCCTCTCATACCACGGCTCTCAGGAACCTGGTCAGGAAGACCACAGACTTCCAATGGCTTCCTGGCCACGAGTACGAATGGAGAGAACTCAAAACCAAACTCACCACGGCCCCGCTCTCAGCTTTTTTTGATCCAGCGAATGAGACAAAAATTTTGACCGATGCCAGCCAATCTGGCATTGGGGCAGTGCTCCTGCAACGTGATGAGGCCTCATCATGGGCCCCCGTTGCATATGCGTCACGCACCATGACCCCCACGGAACAGCGCTACGCGCAGATAGAAAATGAGTGCCTTGGCCTTTTGACCGGTATCGTCCAGTTTCATGATTATGTGTGCGGCCTTCCCCAATTCACCGTCGAGACCGACCATCGCCCGCTGGTCAATATAATACAGGAAGAATTGAACGACATAACGCCTCGCCTCCAGTGTATTCTGCTCAAGCTCCGGCGATACGACTTCCAGCTGGTACACACCCCGGGCAAAGACCTAATCATCGCCGACGCTCTCTCCAGGGCAGTCAACACTCCGTGTGACCCAGCGGGATTCGTCTGCCAGGTTGACGCCCATGTGGCCTTCGTGGCCTCCAATCTACCTGCCACGGATGAACGCCTCGTCCAAATTCGCCGCGAGACAGCGGTTGACCCTTTGCTACAGCGTGTCATGCACCACCCAACAGACGGGTGGCTCAAGTGCCAATGCCCGCAGTCCTACAACATCAGAGATGATCTGGCGGTAGTCGATTGTGTTCTCCTGAAACTGGACCGCATTGTCATCCCGCACAGCATGCGCCATCTCGTCTTGGAACAGCTACACGAGGGCCATCTTGGCATGGAGAAGTGCCGCCGACGGGCCCGAGAGGCAGTGTACTGGCCCGGCATCAATGACGACATCGCCAACACAGTGCTCAACTGCCCCACTTGTCAGCACTTCCAGCCGGCCCAACCACGTGAGAACCTACAGCCCCATGAGTTGGTTACGTCCTCTTGGTCCAAGGTCAGCATCGACCTGTTCTGCGCGCTGGGCAGGGACTATGTCCTGATTGTAGACTATTTTTCAAACTACCCGGAGGTGGTACGTTTACACGACATCACATCGTCGGCAATCATCCGTGCCTGTAAGGACACCTTTGCTCGACACGGCATCCCACTCACTATGATGTCAGACAATGGCCTCTGCTTCACAAGCCAGGAATGGTCCAACTTTGCCAGGAGGTACAACTTTGTGCATGTGACATCCAGTCCCCTGTACCCCCAATCCAACGGCAAAGCGGAGAAGGGCGTCCACATAGTCAAACGGCTCCTCTGCAAGGCTGCCGATGCTGGGTCCGATTTCTACCTCGCCCTGCTGGCCTATCGCTCGGCCCCACTGTCCATTGGCCTGTCGCCAGCCCAGCTGCTCATGGGTCGCACCCTGAGGACGACGGTGCCGTCCATTCATGTCCCAGACCTCGACCACGTTCCGGTCCTTCAGCGAATGCAACTGTCTCGTGCACAGCACAAGGCAGCTCATGACTCCCGTGCAGCTGAGCTCCCTGCTCTGGCTCCAGATGCCAATGTCCGCATCCATCTTTCGGATGGTGGCTGGTCTGCAACCGCTGTGGTTCTTCGCCAGGTGGCTCCCTGCTCGTTCCTGGTTCGTCTACCGGATGGCTCCATTCTGCGCCGCAATCGACGTGCCCTTCGTCACGTTCCATGCTTGCTACGTGATCCTCCACCATTGCCACGCCCTCCTGTTGTCCCTGACCTGGACTATGCAGAGATTCCGGTCACTCTGCATCCTCCTCTCTCTGACGCAGTCCAGCCCGCTCCTCAGCCGGCGGCTCCCGACCCACTCTTGAGGCGGTCAACCAGAATTCGTCGCCCACCTCAGAGATTTAATTTGTGAACGTTGTGAACTTATGGACTTTCTGATTTGTTCTGTTCTTCCGTTTAATCGTTCAAGTGGTTTGTATATAGTGTTCATCTCGTTATTCTTGTGACACACTTTTATTCTGCACCAGGCACCTTCCCATGTAAATAGCTTAGTTTTTATGCACATAGTCCTGTGAATATTTTGCACACACGTAGTCAGGAACATTCACGATACACTATTTATTGCCACGCAGGTACATTTTTTATCAAAGGTGGATGTCATAATATGCACCAGTATATCTTGGTGCAGACACACACTGATGGACACACAGTGGGACCAATCAACACACACAACACCGCAGCCAATCACCAGTGAGAGCACACGCACTATAAAGACAGGGGGCATCAGTGTTCCCGCTCATTCGAGTTGCAGCTAGCTAGGAGGACAGAGCTCACAGCCTGCAACACAGACATTCACCATGTGCTGAGTGCATCGACTGGTTAGGACAAGGCAAAGGTCTTTAGTTAAGGCTAGTATCGTATTAACCCACAGTCTAAGTAAGTTTAAACAGTTAATGATTCAATAAAATAGTGTTGCACTATTTCAAGTGTTGGTGACCTGTATGTGATCCAGAACACCCAACACATCAACACTTTGGCGCAGATCTCTGTTCCCCAGGGTCACATCCTGGAGGTAGCCTGGAAGATGCGCTGAGGGTCCCCTTGGGAGTTCCCATACAAGGACTGCATGAGAATTGTCCAAGAAGTAACAACTTCCAATCCCCTGCACCTGGAACCATCCAAAACTCTGAATCAAAGTTGAAAACAACAGATTGTTCCAATTCACTTAGTAGAATAGCTATCAAGAAAAAGTTTCAATAATTAAAACCAGTTCTAATTCCTGGATAACACCCCACTGGATTGCAAATTACACTCTCCGATTCCACCCCCCTCCCCAACGATCCACCCTGACTATCACTCCACTACCCCATCCAACTACCCCCACCTGACTAACCCCACCTGACTACACCCACACAACCAATTCCACCCCAATCCCCAAAAATCCTAAATTCCCCCTTCAATTAGGCTCCCAAGCTCAGCTAACCCCCACACATCTGATTACCCGACAACCGCCCAAAAATCCAACTTTCCCAACACACCAACACCCAAATATCAACCCCCACCTGCCCCCTCAACAATCCTCACATATCCCCCCACCACTCCGAACTGCACACAACCCCGACCACCATAACACCTCCCCAACCCCTCACCACCCAACTATCTCCCCAACCCACAATGCCTCAAATACTCCCCCAAATATCCGCCGACTACCCTCGACTATCCACCACCCCCACTGCTACCCACTTCCTTAAAAAGTGCCTTAAAAAGGGGAGGTGGCTTGGCTTCCCACGATGATCCTACACTACGAAGGAAGGAATCCAGGAGCAGGTTTGCTCCACATTTCCCAGGACACCCAATTCCAAAATCCGTGAGGAAAAATGAGAAGCTCCAGTGTAAGGTAAGAAAACAGAAGTGGCGTGACAATCCGATGGTGCTTGTCATTGTTTGGAAGATTCAGTCCAAATTTGAACAAGTAAATTCCATAAATATGAGAGAAATGGGTCATATGTTTTTAATAGAATGGCTATTCTTATCCCTCAAGACATAATTCAGCCTTCGGGATCTACAGATGCAAGACTAGTCATCTGAGTGGCAAGGCAACAGACACAAGTGACTGTTAACTGAGGTGATTTAAACTCACATTTATTTGTTCAGCTGAGTTAGCTTTTCTCATTGTTCTCCATTCTCTGCGAAGGGATTTGTTGGAGGAAACTTGGTGGCTGCTTGTTTAAAAGCTTTCATGTATAAAGTGAGTTTGGAGTCACAGAAATGTGGGGCGTGATCCATCGGCTGCATTGTGCTTGAGCAAGAGAATTGTGTCTCTCCAATTGGGGCCTGAATGCTCTGTCGGGTTTCACATTTCCCGCTGGAAACGCACCTCCACCAGCCGGTTTTGCTGCGCGTGAGGTGGTTTCAATGGGAAATCCCATTGAAAAGCAGCGGTATTATAGAATCCCGCTGACGAATGTGATATAAAATAGTTACTTTAGAGATATTAGTTACTGTAATGTAGAGATAGGCCAGTCTAATTCTGGTGAGTTCACAGACAAAGGATTTCAGACCGCATGGCAAAGCAGAGGAAGAGGTGTGTCCACCAAAGGAGGAGAAAAGGATGCTGGGTAATAGGGGCCAGAGGAAGGGATTGGAAGTGAGCCAATCAGAATGTATTACTATGTCAGGAGGGGTATAGGATGACCTATAGGAATCGTGTATGTGAAACTTGATGCCATTTGAGTGTATCAGTAGAGACTTCTTTGTTCTACAGACTCACTTGATTCCAGAGGTGTACGAAGCAAGATGTGCTTTGTGCTGCTGTGAACTGAGTAAAGCTTGCAAGCTAAATAAAATAACTAATGCTGTACCTGCAAATCCATCTCGACTTTTATTGAGGCCAGACTGACGGGTAAAGAAATTTGGGATTTGACAACGCCGCCAGCGAATGGCTCACGGCCAAGAAACACGCAGCTGGGGGACCGGAGAATTCTGACCAGGAGGTTCCTCTAAGTAGGGTCAGTTCTCCATTGCCTGACAATAAGTGCTTTCTGCTGTGAGTAAGAGGAAATTAAATCTCTTAGCTCCTTTTGATGTGGTGAGAAGCTGCCAATCATGGCAATAATGTTTATAAGCTTTGTGGTTAGGGTCAAAGCAGGGTATTGGAGATTCATTCAGCGTGAAAGGAAAGTTAGATAAACAATCCACCAAGCACCTGTTTCTGGAGTAATAAACTTGCCAATCACTGGCTAGTGCAATGTATTGCTGTGTGAAATTGTTTGGGAGTTTTGCATTTCAAAGGCTTTCAGGGGATTTGAAGCCTTTTCGAGGAAGCCTCTGACTCTCGTAAAAGCTGCTGTATTAAACACTTTTGTCTAGGGCAGCAAATGTGAGGGAAAGGTAAGTGAAAATGCAGTGAACCTTCAAATTACTTCCTGGAGAGCTCTTCAGCTTTTAGGCAGGGATGATTGGGGGTCTCTGATGGGGCGAGGTGTGATAGGGGGGATCTTGATTGGTGTGACTGATGGGGACCTCTGATGGAGGGGGTCTGATTGTGGGGCTGGGGGGGGGGGGGGTCAGTGGTGTGTGTGTTTGTGGGGGGGGGGGGGGCCTTGACCAGTTAGTCCTGTGGTATGGGAGAGAATGCCCCTGCATGTGAGCGGGGAGGCAGGATTAGGGTTGTGGGGGAGAGGGAGGCCTGCTGTCAGAATTCGGGATCAGGCCGCCCACTCAAGGTGGCAGCCTGAAACCGGGATTCCAACAGAATCTGGTGAGCTCTCCACCATGCATATGTTCACATAGTTAAGGAGGGATACTCACATCTGGGCACTGCTCCCAGTGCAAGTGGAGGTCAGCCCCGATTCACCACTGGCGGGAGCATTTAGTCTCCCGAACGGAGAATCCAGGCTGTAATGTTGATTCTTACAAGCCTCAGTGATTGCTTTAAATGCCATAGCAAAGTGCTATAGTTGACATATGCACGCTAATGTGAATCATCTCTCTGACAGGTATTGCAGAATCCAGTACAGATTGAAAATCAGGAGTCCGGCTACATGTCAGCCTGGCGAGGAAGCAAATCAATACCCACCATTAAGAATGTACGGGCAAAATACATCATATTAAGTTATGTCAGAGGAGGTGTGTGCCAGGAGTCTGTGCTTCAGCAAGGAAACAATGGTACGCCTTTGTGAAATGTTGAAGGAAGACCTGAAGTAGAATTCGTAACTGTCGAACAGCCTTAGCAATGAAGGTGAAACTCACAACACTTGTAGTGTGTTGTGCATTGCACAACTTTGCCCTTCAGCATGGACTGAGCATTCACCCGGAAGATGACTTGCCACTAAAAGTGAAGGAGCTGACAATGGACAATGTGGAGTTTAATGTAGACATACCTCCTGGTGCAGATGTGTAAGCCCAGGCTCCAGGTGACGCAAAGGCAGTGCAAGTTCACCTGGTAACTGCTGATTTGTGGCATTGAACCCTCCCCACATCCCTCCCGCCACAACAGAACCATTGTGCTCAAGTAAACAAAAATCTTAATCATTGTATAAAAGTGAAAATATGTAATTATTACAAGAAATTTGGAAAAGTTGAGGTCGTTATTAAACTAAATGCCATGTAGCAGCTCCTGTTAAACATTAAGTTAAATGTTAACATGGTATCAAAGTTTTGTATTTATAACATTATTTTTGTTAATAAATGTTTTCCATTAAACTTGACAAGCTTCTACAGACGTCTTACTGAAACATTAAATCACAGTATTTATTTATGAAATAATTATAAATGAATAAGGTAATTGAAGTAAACAAGAAACAAATATAATAATGATAAACACAAATGAAAAAAAATCAGATGTTACAAAGACAGTGACAGCTAAAACAAAAAGCACTGTGGGGCATCTTTTCAATCTTATAACCAGATCAGAACCATCTTGGAGCACCATTTTATAACCCCTTCTACAGGTCTGTAAGGAGAGGGTGCTTTTACATTTTGTCCTGCTTCAAGAATCTCCATTGTTCGTGGTCCGAGAAGTTCTGACTTTTCTTCTTCCCAACTAAACTTTTAGCTGCCATGTTCTAAATTAAAACAAACAAACACTTTAAAGCATGCCAAACTTCAAGCTATATAATAATATAGTGCAGATTTAAATAGTAGTTTCACAGGTTTAAAATAAATAACAAAACCTATTTTCACTTATCAATATTAAATAATAATCATTTTCAATCATAAAAAATTAAATAAAAATTGACTTTAGAAAAACCAATGACAATAGCGTTGCCAATATAAAAGAGTGTATCTTTAAAACAGCTGTGAAACCTGTTGCTTGTTGTCTTCAATACAAACCTGCAGTTGAAATCCCTAACTCCAATGGGCATTCCCTTAGTTTCCCCATCATAAGTGGTCATGGCTACATTCAAACTGAGGCGCATCGAGGCCTGCGCAGAGCATTCCGCACAGGCCTGAGGCTGCTGCCGGAGACGGAAAGTTCGCCGTGATTTATAAGTTCAGGTAAGTGCGCACATTTCTCATTCAGTTCTGATGGGCCATGGCTAACTACCGATACACATAAATTATAATAATAAGAACCTGTTAATAGTGCCAGATGGCTGAGCACCAAGGAAACATCCCTAAATGCCCAGGAAAATAAGGAGGATGACTGTACCACTGGATTGCACTTGAGTCAATTAAACAACATGAACAATAACATCTCACGCCTGTTGCTATCAGCAATAAATATTGTATCGAAGCAGATATGCCCATAACTCCTCTCCAATCGGCAAGCCATGTTGGTAAAGTCTTTTAAATCCTCCGATGTAATATTCTGTCTCCATAATTATTTTCTGTGCCAGCAGTAAAATTAATAAAGTGTTGCTTTGTCTTCTGTAAGAGTTTTATTGTAAAACATGATACATCTGCAGTTCATCCGCAGTACAAAATCCAATATTAAACACCAGCAGCCCAACATTTACTTTAGCTCGGTTAGGAACTAACTACTGCTCCAGAAATGGGATCAAGGCACTGTGCCTCCCAGGGCCTCACACGCATTTTATGAGGCAGTGCAAAATGCTCACACATTTAGAATGATCAAATTTCATACGACACGGATTTTGTTTGGGTGCAGTTGAAAATGACTTTGAGCTTCAGTCAAGTAACTCATCACATTACTGGAAAACCAGCAATAAAAAATAATATTCTGTGAAGTTGCAATCCCAGAACTCTCTTACGAACACCAAAGGTCAGTATTGTTGGATTGTGGGGATAGTGTTATTTTGTGTTTGAGATGCTATTACCCTGTGGAGAATTCACTGGGGCTGATCATACAGAATATTGCGCACAGCACACACCCAAATTTCCCACAGGCATTGCTGACAGGTCAGGCTCCCCATCGGGAGAAAAGGATCAGAAAATTGGCCCGACAAACTCAAGTGCATCAGCAGCAACAGGTTATGTTGTGAGTCTGACTTTCTGAGCTGACAGTAAAGACAGGGCAGCACGGTAGCATTGTGGATAGCGCAATTGCTTCACAGCTCCAGGGTCTCAGGTTCGGTTCCGGCTTGGGCCACTGTCTGTGCGGAGTCTGCACATCCTCCCCGTGTCTTCGTGCGTTTCCTCCGGGTGCTCCGGTTTCCTCCCACAGTCCAAAGATGTGCCGGTTAGGTGGATTGGCCATGATAAATTGCCCTTAGTGTTGGGTTGGGTGGGGTTACTGGGTTATGGGGGTAGGTTGGGGGTGTGGGCTTGGGTAGGGTGCTCTGTCCAAGAGTCGGCGCAGGCTCGATGGGCTGAATGGCCTCCTTCTGCACTGTAAAATTCTATTACAAAAATTCTATTACATTGGAATATCTTAAGACAGAAAAAATGACGGGTCGATTGGACTATTGTCTCAATTGCAATAATAGTACCACGATTGCGACTGTTTACCAATGATTTAAGCTGATCGAAGAAACTCAAGTCTTGTCTGAAATTTCCAGGCAGGCTTCAGATTGAGACGTCTAGATAAAACAGGAGGACCTAATGTTGGTGATATCAGCAGAAAACCACTAAACACAAAGATTCCCAACTTGTGGTCACAAACTCTCAAGAAGAGGTTTTGGGGTAACATGCCCCGAAGCATTAATAGCTGCCATGGAGCTCGGATTGATCCTGAAAGATGCAGGGCCTTTGTATGTTTGCATTTTGTTTTTGTTGGTCGGTATGTCCGAATGGACATCTCCCTGAGTGCCAATTGTTGCTACAAAAAATGCGAATGAATAGGCAGGCGTTCGTTGTTTTTGGCGATACTCTGACAATACTCAACTCCTGACCCCATATTCTCCCCACCAATAAAGAATTGAAGCCGCTATTGATCCTCCACTATTTCCACATGAAATAGCAGCTCCCCCTGCCCTGTCAAGATTTTCACTCTAGGGTCACACAAAGTCGGAGGCATTAAAATGGATTGCACCGGGAAGCATCGGTTTAACATAATTGTATGACATTTCTCCATTAACTGTTCGAACATAGACATTAGTCTGAACATTTCCCACCTCCAATTATATGACCATGCTTCGTGTTCCTCCACCAATTCAACAAAAGTCAGTTCTAACTTTTCATTGCGGTATCTGGAGAACGGAGAGAAAATTAAGTGAAAAAAAATGCACTTCACTTTCTGGTAACTATATTTCATGGAAGTTTGGAACAGTTGGGCCAGCCTTCAAGGCACTTGGATGGCGAGCCAAGGAGGCAGGAGGTTCAGGTACTCCTGCACACTCTGGAGTTTTACCTCCATCGGACATGCAACCTTTTCACTTATAAGATAGCCAGATTGACAGGCTTTGTTCCCTAATTGGTTGGAAATGCTCCAGAGGATGTCGCAGTTCAGGAGGCAACTGAAAGCATGGTAGGGAGTGTGGGAGTGGGGGGGGAGGAGCAGTGGGGTGGGGGGAGCAGTGGTGGGAGTGTGGGGGTGAGTCCAAATCTTGGAAGTGTCTGATCCTGGGGTTGATCCAATCCTGGACGGGAGGAGATAAGCAATCTTGGCAGTAGAGAGGTCAGCCTGCATCCTGGGAGGGTGGGAATAGGGAAGCAGGGACGCTTTGGGGGAACCCGAGCAAGAAGCATTCCATCTCCTTTTATCTCTTCCGCAAAGCATTCCTTACCTCCTTCACCTGGAAGGTTTTCTGAAGCCTCGGCAATTTGATAGGGAAGAGTTAAACTGGAAGAGGGATAAAATATGAGACACACAGGCTGATTATAATATTAAATACCAGCCTATCTCATGAAATTGGTTAGTTGTTGACTTCCCCCTCCTGCTTCAATTAAAAGCAGAAGTGGGCAAGTTTAAATCGTGTTTGAAATGTTAAACATTTTTACATCCCAGCCAAGTCAAACCCATCTGTGTTGTGGGGGCTAAAATTCCCCGCTGTACTTTCTGTAGCTTTGTGTGGTTTAGAAACGGCTGGAAGCATAGAGCAGAACAAAGATTGAACACGTGTGATTTTCTACATTTGAAAAAAATGAAAATGAAAATCGCTTATTGTCACAAGTAGGCTTCAAATGAAGTTACTGTGAAAAGCCCCTAGTCGCCACATTCCGGCACCTGTTCAGGTAGGCTGGTACGGGAATTGAACTGCTGGCCTGGCTTGGTCTGCTTTTGAAGCCAGCGATTTAGCCCAGTGTGCTAAACCAGCCCCGATTTCTGTTATCAGTCAGCAAAAAAAATCAATATAATTTGCCAAAGCGAAAAACAAACACAAAACGGTCCTTGTCTACTGTTCCCCTCAGTTGAAAGGTCAGTTATGAGGGGAAACAAGTTCAAGATGAGGGGTGGGAGGGAAATCCTTTTTACCCAAAGGGTGGTGACAGTGGGGATTGCACTGTCTGGGAAGGTGGCAGAGGCGGGTTGCCTCACATTCTTTAAAAAGTACCTGGATGAACACTTGGCACGCCATAACATTCAAGGTTCTGGGCCAAGTGCTAGCAAATGGGATTAGGTAGGCAGGTCAGGTGTCTTTCATGTGGCGGTGCAGACTCGATAGGCCAAAGGGCCTCTTCTGCACTGTATTATTCTGTGACTCTGTGATTGTACTTGTAGTCACCAAACTATGTAATCAATTAAAGTAAGCATTAGTAAGTTTGTCCTTAGTTTGAACATACTTAGAGGATTGATTATTGGAGGCGCGCACTGATTCAAGCATGGCAAAATAAACAGAAAATAAAGTCTATGTAAAAGCCTTGGTAGCTACTAATCTGTGATCTCTTCCTGCTATCAAAACAATATTGGAGGTCAATATTGCATCAAATGTTTAGTATAATTGCTTATTTATCCACAACTAGATGAGAATCCATTGTATCCATACCCACATCTCACAAGTTTGAGAAACAGTTGAATTTTATCTTTTTTTCCCCTGCGCTTTCATATTGGATAATGGTTCCATGGGCTACACTCCTTGGGTACCTTACCCAAAGAGTTGTTCTTCACATTTGACTCAGACAGCAGTGGCATAGGCTTGCTTATTAATGAGTCTGAGAAACTGGGTCATGCTCATCATCTACTGAACCTGTGATGATCTGATCCTTCTCAAATTTCTGGGATCGGGGCGGCATATAGCACAGTGGTTAGCACTGGGACTGCGGCGCTGCGGCATCGGGTTCGAATCCCGGCCTTGGGTCACTGTCCGTGTGGAGTTTGCACGTTCTCCCCATGTCTGCGTGGATTTCACCCCCACCATCCAAATATGTGCAGGTTAGGTGGATTGGCCACGCTAAATTGCCCCCTAATTTGAAAAAATAATAATTGGGTAGGCTAAATTTAAAAAATAAAATAATTCTGGGATCAGTCTACTTCAATATTGTACTGTGGCAGCTCAAAGGGGCAGGCATCATGATTTTTGACAGTTTGGAGTTCACAAATTCATAAGATATAGGGACAGAATTAAGCCATTCGGCCCATTGAGTGCTCCGCCATTCTATCATGGCTGACATGTTACTCATCTGCTACCTACAATGCTACAGAGCTGGATTGCAAAATCAGCCAGAGTTGAATTTGAAATTTTTCTCAACCCAACTAAATACATTCAATTTTTGCAGATCCAAATTATCGACAAAATTTAGTTTTGAAGGCTAAACATTACCTGTTGTCTCTTTCTCTCTAGATAAGTCACATGAAAGCAAAACTAGGCCAGAATACATCCAGGTTCCGCCACTTCATTGCATGCAGTGTCACTCACTCATGTCCTCCTTCCATGTGCCAGCTCAGAGATATCCTGGAAAGGTTGTAGCGTGAAACAGTGGAAAGTGTACTGGGGAAGACAAAGAACAGAAGTAAGTAGGAATAGGTGGCAGAAGCAGAGGAAACTGTTGCCCAGAAAGCCAACACACACTCATTTTGTTGCTGATTCTGGAGATCTGGACGTCACACAACCTGTCCTTTGAAGAAGGATACTTTCTAAGCATCAAGCATCATGATAATCATTGGGGGTTTGTGCCAAGCAGTGCACTGCACTTGCAATTTGGGTGAGGCATCTACCGGTGGCATGTGTGTATTCTTGTATGAAAGTTTGGCAACAGTGCAGTCCACCAAAGACTAACTAGCATCTCTATCTAGTAGCATAGTAGTCATGATACTGGATCAACATGCCAAGAGGCTGAAAGTTCAAATCACAACACAGCAGTTTATGGAACAAAACTGAATACATCTGGTATTTTGTTTTGTGAAAGCCTGCAATGACACCCCATATGTCGGAGGACTATGGAGGATGATGTGCTCAGACAAGAATTTGGCTCTTTTTTCTGCAAGTGCACAAGCTTAACTCTCTTATGGCATCTCTTGAAAAATGCAGTTGGCACCGTAACAAATGAAGGCATACAAGTTTCTTGTCTGGTGCAGGAGTACCAGTAAATGGGTGCAGAATGCTTCTTGCGCAGCCTGACCAGTGATGCAGCAATGAAAACTAATTGCCCTTATTAAAAGATCAAGAAAAAATAGTTATTTTTTCTATAAACGCTTATGATAAGCACATGCTGACTGGAGTGATGCTGAAATGCTCCAGCTGCAATATGCAAAGCTACTTACACTGCACTAAATACAGGATCTTAACATGCCTTATGCACCGTCTGTGTACAGGATCAAAGTGCCAGCAGTCCTTGTTCACTCTATTATGGGTCACTATGTACATTAGGTTTAAGCGAGTCTCATGTCTTTCAGTGTCCATTCAGTGCAGCGGGAACGGAGAATCCCGCTGGTGTGAAGGAGCGGAGAATCAAAGTCGTACATTTCTGAATGGTATTCTACAGGTTCAAAATTATGAGGGAGTGGGGAGGGGGAATTTTATACCCCACCTTTGGGGAGCGCTAATGGGGAAGGGGGTGGAGAATCAAGCAGGAGACCCAAAACAGCTTTTAAGCTGGTGGGATATACCTGCTCGATTGTCCCCACCCCCGCCAATGACGTAAAGGGGCTGGTTAGGGACTAGTTTAGCACAGGGCTAAAGAGCTGGCTTTTAAAGCAGACCAAGGCAGGCCAGCAGCACGGTTCAATTCCCGCACCAGCCTCCCCGAACAGGCGCCGGAATGTGGCGACTAGGGGCTTTTCACAGTAACTTCATTTGAAGCCTACTTGTGACAATAAGGGATTTTCATTTCATTTTCATAAAGTTAAAAGTTGGGTTCCCATTTACAACTAATTTACAATGCAGATCAGGCATTTATGTCTGATTGCTTCCTCATGTTAGACTATCCATTCATGTTGGCATGACAGGTATCCCACGATGTGTATGCGGCAAACAGAAGGTTACAAGTGAGTACAGCCCCCAGGGGGAGATGGTAGTCCCGGGGTAGTACCATGTGGTGGCAGTGTCCAGGGGGGATGGGGGTATTCTTTTTCTGTGGGGTCCTTTGTTTTTGTATTTTTATTTTTTGTTACATCGGGCTACCCTTGAAAAACATTGCCTCGGTCTTTTGAGAGCCCAAGTTCCTGGCAGGGTGGGTTTATTCTGAGCCCAGCCCATCAGCTTTATGTCATTGAACCCGCCACCTCCTTTTATTTTAACTAAGTATCACAAATTATGGCAGGAACAGCCGGCAGTGCAAACGATGGGCTACACCTCGCTTCTCCGGCCCAGGTTGACACTTAGCCAAAGAAAATCAGAAAATTTTGCCCGAGGGGGCTGTAGAAATTACATAGGGGAAAACTGTTCTCAATGGCAAACAGGTTTGAGAATCATGTGACACCTATCAATGGTGAATGGTAAAAGAAGGTAACATGAGGGAAAACAGTCTTTAGAATGTGGATTGTATTGCCTGAGAGTGTGGTCAAAGCAATTTTAATCATGGCTTTCAAAAAGGTATTGGATAATTATCTGAAGAGAAAGAGCAGGACTACAGGGAAAGGCAGAGGAGTGGGAGCAGCTGAGTTGTTCTTTCCGAAATTGAGCATGGCCACTACGGGCTGAATGGTCTTCGTGGTTAAAAGGAGATGTGTGTTAGTTTTCATATGTTTAATTGGAATACATTTGTTTTGGCAACCAGGGTCCTCAGCAGTGGAGAGGTTTGGGGAGCCAGGAAGGGAGCTCAGTCAGGAGTCAGTGAGGGTGAGAGTTGGGAGTTCAAGGAAAAGTAATGGGATTGGAGACTGGAGTTGAAATGGAGGGAGACTGGGAAGGGGGTGATTTGGATTTAAGTGAGCCTAGGAGATACAGAGAAAGAAACTCAGGAATGTGGGAATTGGGGCTTGGCAGATGTGGGGAACAGAGAGGGATCGTGGGGAATGGTTTGGATGAACTGTGCAGAGTCTGAGCCGCAGCAACATGGTGAGTTTGGAATAGCACAATGAATGGAGAACACAGTGAAACCTGAGGACCGACCAGACCTCATACAGTGCAAAAGATCCTATGGACACGTTATAATTAAATGAAAGCATTGTTCAACAGCAAGCGCGCTTAGCCATGTGCTTCCTGGTACTCATAACGCTGAGAAACACAGGCTAGAAAACAGCAGCACGGTAGCATTGTGGATAGCACAAATGCTTCACAGCTCCAGGGTCCCAGGTTTGATTCCGGCTTGGGTCACTGTCTGTGCGGAGTCTGCACATCCTCCCCGTGTGTGCGTGGGTTTTCTCCGGATGCTCCGGTTTCCTCCCACAGTCCAAAGATGTGCGGGTTAGGTGGATTGGCCATGCTAAATTGCCCATAGTGTCCAAAATTGCCCTTGGTGTAGGGTGGGGTTACTGGGTTGTGGGGATAGGGTGGAGGTGTGGACCTTGGGTAGGGTGCTCTTTCCAAGAGCCGGTGCAGACTCGATGGGCCGAATGGCCTCCTTCTGCACTGTAAATTCTATGATATCTATGATAATTAAATGAAAGCATTGTTCAACAGCAAGCGCGCTTAGCCATGTGCTTCCTGGTACTCATAGCGCTGAGAAACACAGGCTAGAAAACACATCTCATGTTTGATAACAGGCTTCAATGAGGAACACAGGCCAAGGCTGCACATAGCCCCGTTTTGTACACTGAGGAGCTCCGCTCGCCAGAACTCCCCAGTGTAGCTAGGAGTAAAAATGGCGTCCTGATCGCCGAGGCCCTCAAAGTGACCGCCGACCCCCCCCAAGCTCCAACACACTATAGGTCGCCCCCCCTTACCCCCGCCCCCCAACACCCATGCAGGGAACCCCCAGCCCAATCACACCTGCTCAAAAAATGCCAGCTTGGCACCTTGGCAGTGCCAACCACACCTTGTATAGTGCAAGAGATTCTATGGACGTGATATAACTAAATGGGAACAAAGTCCTGCCCAAAGGGCATGTACCTCGTGGCCTCTGATCCCCTGGGAGACCCCCATGAGTGGCGTTCCGTCTGTTCCTCGTTTCTGGAGACCAGTACTGAATAGCATCTGCCAAGTTCTCTGAGGCGAGGGAGATTGATCAGGGTTCTGCACATTAAAGTGAGACTAGCTGTCTCACTTCAATATGCAGGTTTGCTAAAAAGTGATCCCGTCGACAATGGGCGGGATTTGCACGCAATGTCTCGCGAGATCGGGGGTCTCCCGGCTTCTATTGGCCACGTTGCGCCACGGCGAGCTGCTTTTCCGGTGCAGTGAGACCATTAAATCTGGCTGATTTGTTGTCCATCCCTAATTGCCCTTGAATCAAGTGGCTTGTCACACCATTTCAGAGGGCAGTTAAGACCCACCATTTCTTTGGGTCTGGAGTAGGCTAGACCAGGCACATTTAGTTTCTCAAAGGACATTAGTTTGCAACAATTGACAATGGTTTCATGGTCACTATTACTGAGACTAGCTTTTCAATTCCAAATTTAAAATTGAAGTTCCACCAGCTGCCAAGGTGGGATTTGAATCCTTGCTCCCAGAATATTAGCTTGGGCCTCGTATTTTTAGGCCTGTCCAGTCACATTGCCATTCTGCCACCATGTCCCCGAAACATACAAAATGCCAATCAGTCAGTTAAAACAGCAGCTTAAGCTTTGGCGAGAAAATTGGTCAAAACATCGATTTACAGCAATTTGTTTTTTCTTTAAGTGATCAATTTGGTTGATTTTTTTTTAATGCTTTGAAAATATAGTTGCGAAATCAGATTTTAAGTAATGCAGGTTTCAGTTGTGACATGCATTTATGTCTATTATTAAAAATAATGGACATTTTAATTGTTGTAGCATAGGAAATGGTTAATGATGTTCAATTATACGAAGGCGCAATAAAAGTACAAAGAAATTATGCACAGTGAATTGAAACTAGACTGTTTATTTCACAGGTGGCAGACTTTCTGATAATATTATACCTTTCCGTTCAATCTACAGTACATAATCATGTTCCGAAATTGTCTTGTAGCCCCTGGCTGAGACAAAGAAAAGTACCCTAGCGTTACTAACATCACAGTCCAGAGCAATTTCTCGCCCCTGCCTAGACAAACATTCTGTGTCAGTATCACACTACACTGCTTCACTTGTGATACTTTAAAGTCTGAATGCACGGTTCACATTTCTGAAAAGGAAAGCACATTAAATATTAATAAAGTACTTCAGATGGAAATTATACAAACCATTTCTTCCTTTAGGAAGAAAGATGCTCTCAATGCACTCGATGTAGCAAACCCACAAGCGCATTTATAAAGTGCAGGTGTAGAATTACACTCATTCTAGTAGAGAAAGAAAATCCGCCTCCTGGGTGAAGCATGAGCTTTCATTAGAGAAATTATTGAAAGCCCATCCACTGTGAAGAGTAGCGACAATTGCTTACTCAAAACTGGTCTCGAGACTATCAAAAAGAGGTGCTGAACCTAATTATTGATAATGAAATTCAATTACTTGCCTGTCCACTACTCCATAGTTACAATCAAAATGAGCAATAGTCAAAGCTAAATTTTGCAGCTTGTCCCGCAATTTGGCATTGTAATATAAATGATCACGTCAGCAATAATTGGTTAAAAAGAATGAAAAAGGTGACGTTACGTTGGAACAATGTGATGAGGGTCATTTTCAATGTCACAGCGAAAGCAGCAAATTAAACATAATTGATAGACACGGTATACACAAGAATTGCATAAAAATTAGCTGAACAGAAATCTCTCATTGCACAATACTTTTAAATGAATTGATCTCCATTTGGCTACATGTTTCCCTCCAGTGCACTAACTTCAAAAAATCTTAATTTAAGACCAATGGATTAACACTTCCAAACAACAATTTTAACTGGGCTTATTCTTCATATCGGCTCAATTAACCTCAAAGGCCTTTAGAACAAAAGCCGGTGTGATGCACATCAAGAGAATTGGAAAATACCAAACCTCTGGCAAGATATTGACATTCATCAGCATGTCTGTGGCTGTGCTCAGAGGTAAAATGAGCTAGTTCAGTGTGGACAGGCTTAGTAGGAAACTCAGCTTTGAGCATTAAAATGCAGAAGCCATGACTGCAAGCGGTGATACAGGACAGCTTTCAACACGTTGTCTCAGTGTGGTTAGACATTAATTGACATCAGGATATTGCACATTTACAACAAGTAAAAAGGACGAGACTGGTCAGTTAACGTCAGCACATTCACTTTACGAAAAGACAATCTGGACGCGATTCTCCGGCCTCGTTGCACTCTCGCTCAAGTGAACAGCATGGGCAGCTAAAAACAAGATCCGCGTTGAGCGCCAAACAGTTTGCGATGCAACCAGCCCGCTCCCATAGGCGAAATCGGGATCTCGCCGGAGCAAGAAACCAATTATCACCACTTAAGCCCCATTTCAAGACAATGAACGAGAGCAACCCCACATCCAACGGCCTTCTGTCATTCACCAATCTCCCCAGCAAGTGTTCACACTGGCATCGATTAGTACTCCTTTTGAAAAACGTGAACATAGCGGCTTCTTTGGGCGGCGGAGGAGGTGAGTAGCCATGTTTGCTCAGAGGCAAAGGCCCCGGGGGTGCTGGGATTGACACCCCAGTGCTCGGCGGGGGGTGGGGGTCCCTCCGCAGGGGTGTGCTGCCATGGAGGGTAGGGGGGAGGCGCGAGGGGGCAGCAACCAGGGGACAATCGCTCGCGCCACCACCGTGCCAACCCCTCGATTCCATGGACAACCCTTTTCCCTGTCTGTCTGCTGCACCGATCACCCATAACCCCCATCAATTGCTGAGCCCTCTGGCCATGAGGTTGAAGACTATTTCTAATAGGGAATTGGCAATCGTGGTTAAGTGAACACTTGGCACATGCCAAGTGGTTTCCCGTGGGTGAGCGGTGTTATACTCTCTTGCTTGGCCGGACAAAATTAGTGCACTAGAGAACACCTAGTTCATGACTAGTGGAATGTTTGTTCATTGATTAACAATAATGTGGGTCAGATAATAATATGAAAACTACTAAAACCACTAACTATTAAGTCACTATTGTAAAATTATTTAAGAGCTCTTACAAATGCGACTATCCACTATGACGACTATCCCCAGGCTCCCTGAGGTTACAGTCTCACATGATTGTTCTCTACCGCCACCTGCTGGCTGGAGGTCATATCTGTTAATATTTACATAATTGCTTAAGCATATCATCACAGGCGGGCCATGCAGCATGTGGGTGTCATTGTCCAGCATCCCAATCACATGTTGATGCCTGGACACTGTGCTTGAACACTGCAGGCGACAACACCACACACTCAACATCCGAAAACCCAAGTGATGGGACACAGTTCCGGGGACATGTTCGAAGCTGGGGGTGGGTGAGCGCCATTGGATGTGTGGAGGGGGGAGATGCCTGGAGAGATGGGAAATGTGTCCTGGGATCAACCCGCATTGCAGAAGAAAGTGATAGAGGCATCATAATGGTTGTGTAAAAAGTTGTTAATGTGCTGTGCAATACCCCACTTCTGAGGGTGCCAACCCCCAAGCTCCTAGCCCCAACCCCCAACCCCCAGCCCCCCCACTCCCTCTTCCCTACCCCGGTGCCCTCAGTGATCCTTAACGTGCCTGACCCTCCTAGCTCTACCACTATGTCTTGGTGTTTCTCCAGGATGCACATCAGAGGTGGAAGCTGCCAGCTGCTTACCTCATCCGGTGGCCTTCAATGCCCCTGTGGGCCTCCTCTGGAGGCCCTGAAGCCAAAGGGCCCCGGCTCACTTGTTGGCTGCATATGCACAGATTTGCCGTCCTGTCCCGTGTGCTGACCTCGAGGCATGGGCACCGATGGTGGGCACTCATGGTGCTGATGTCGTGCACCAGGCTCTCCACTGCAGTCGCCACCCTGGCAGTGTTGGCCTCAGTGCGACCTCCTGAACCCATAGCCTCTGGAACTCCTCCAAGCAGCGATAGATCTGCTGGAGTAATGCTGACATCTACCTCTGAGTGTCCAGCTGATCCCTATAGTCTACATCAGCTCCGGGTACCTCTGTACCACAGGCGCTGCATCAGGCTGGAACGCAGCTGGGTTCTGGGATCCAGCAGCCCTCTGACTGCTGTCTCACCTGGGGGTTCCTGCCTGCACCTGATGTACATCAGCAGCAATGAGGTGCTCACCGGATTGTGCCCAGAAGTCTGACCACTAACATTTCCCACTGAGATGTGTGCACCTGGAGAGAGGGGTGACAGCTGTGCCACGACCGCGGTGGCATCCTCGGAGTTCTCTTCCGACGTGTTCTCCCCGGAGTCTGGAGAGGGGGCCACCCGGGATGGGCTGGAGCCATCAGCTGGAGGATCTGCAGGAGAATGGACATGTGGTCAGTGGGAGGGAAAGCCAGTCTGTAAGGCAATCACTACTCACATTTGACAGGTCCACCGGGTGGAGCCTCTGCAGTGTCTGTCAGCCCCCGCGTGGGTGGCTGATCTGTCACAGCCACCTCCAGGGCCCGCTCGTCGAAGTCGGTGAGGATTTTATGTCTGGCACCCCTCTGCCGGTCTGGGCCCTCTCCTGCCAATTGTGGGATGGCTTTTCCTGCACAGACACAGAGAGGGCATCGTTAGCCACACGCAATCAGTTCAGTGGTGGGAGAGGGGGGATAAAGGTGGGGTTGGGGGAGGAGGGAGGGAAGTCTGGGGGTCACTTCAGGAGTTGGGGGTTGGATGCTCACTTGTGGGGGCGAGGGTGACTTTGGTGCCTACTCATTCATGTTGCCCGGTGTAGGTCGTTGACCTTCTTCCTGCACTGCTGGCCAGTCCTTTTGGTCATATTGTTCGAACTAATGGCTGCCGTCACCTCATTCCAGGCAGCACTGGCTGCCTTGTGGCTCACCCTCCCGGACCCCAGGGGAACAGGACATCCCTCCTGGGGCCGGTCACCTCAATGCCATTGTTGGGAGCTGGCTGGGGTTGGCTGAACAAGTGCAGTTTAAGTGCTGCTTGACCTTCTTAGCCTGGGGGCTGGCGAGCACGGTACCGGGGTATCAGCTGGCGAGACATTATTTGTGGTGAGAAGCCCAGGAGGCCTCGTTAAGTGGATCAATTAATAAAGAACAAAGAACAAAGAAAAGTACAGCACGGCAACAGGCCTTCGGCCCTTCAATCCTGCACCGACCATGCCGCCCATCTAAACTAAAATCTTCTACACTTCCGGGGTCCGTATCCCTCTATTCCCATTCTATTCATGTATTTGTCAAGATGCCCTTTAAATGTCACTATCGTCCCTGCTTCCACCACCTCCTCCAGCAGCGAGATCCAGGCACCCACTACCCTCTGTGTAAGAAACTTGCCTCGTACATCTCCTCTAAGCCTTGCCCCTCACATCTTAAACCTATGCCCCCTAGTCATTGACCCCTCTACCCTGGGAAAAATATCCACTCTGTCTATGCCCCTCATAATTGTGTAGACCTCTATCAGGTCGCCCCTCAACCTCCGTCGTTCCAGTGAGAACAAACCAAGTTTATTCAACCTCTCCTCATAGCTAATGCCCTCTATACCAAGCGACATCCTGGTAAATCTCTTTTGCACCCTTTCCAAAGCCTCCACATCCTTCTGGTAGTGTGGCGACCAGAATTGAACACTATACTCCAAGTGTGGCCTAACTGAGGTTCTATATAGCTGCAACATGACTTGCCAATTCTTATACTCAATGCCCTGGCCAATGAAGGCAAGCATGCCGTATGCCTTCTTGACTACCTTCTCCACCTGTGTTGCTCCTCTCAGTGACTAATGTTGAATTGCGTTGTTGATTTCACTGGGCCGAGCGTCGGGAAGCTCGCGGCAATTCCCGCTCGCTACCGCACTTCAAAATACTTCCGGTGAATCGTGCCCTCTATCTTCACTGCAATACTTGCAGCCCCAATTTTAATCCCAACCACAAAAATTCCAATTTTAATCCGAGCCACCCATTTTCAATAGTGTGGTAAAGAGGTTAATATGGTAGCAGTCCACATTTGCTGCATCCCTTATCATTCCTGTCACCCTTCACCAGACCCTGTCCGCACCCCCAACATTTTAACTCCTGTATTTTCAGGAATGTGGAGGCTGTCCATCACAGGCACCCAGGGACCACACAATTGTTAAATATTAAGCATCTAGTGATGTAATTTTGAACTCAGCATAAATCAGCTAGTGAGATGCAAATCATGCAAAGTGTCACCAAACCACCAACACAAACATCTGGGTAAGTATAAAATTCAAATTTTTTGAAAGATTCCTTGTTGTTTTGGAGGAAAGCACTGGGCTAATAAGGAAACCTTGAGCTTCCTCTGCCCCAGAGACCAGAAACAACTTATTTTCTGACTTGACTGTCCCACTTGAATTCCTGCTGTTGTCTTGTTCTCGGCATTATTCCTGCATGCTACCATTCACCAGTTATGATAGTGTTTATGTGCTGTGATGAGTCATGGTGCATAGGTGGCACAGTGCTCATAGAAACACGAAGCATTAAGCATTACTGTAATAGCCTTTGAAAGTGGCCAGCATTGCAGAATGGTGAAACACCATTCATATATGTTAATTGTTAAAATAGATTGGCTGGAAGAAGAATTTTTAATTGCCTGTTAACATGCTCTAATTCTTGCAGAATAACTGTATTTCTTGATCTTCCTGTTTCTGGAAAAATTTTAGTGCGTATCGTTTGAGGCCTGTTCTGCTACAGTGCCACATAAGGCAGTCAAAATGGCACCAGAGCCCTTCATAGAGTTTTGAATGCATAGATGAAGGAGGGTCGAGCCTGGTCTTAGCTGCCCATGAAAGGCTCCAATGAAAATGTTGGCAAAACATGTATCCCTTTCAATTTAAGGCCGAAAGACCTCCACATTTAACAGGTGCCAGAAATTAAAATATCCGCAAGAATCTTCCATTTTTCAGATAGCTCAATCAAAAGTGAGAACTGACTGTTGTCAGATTGGTGAAAGAAGTTAGCATGGCCATATATTTGGAAGTTACAAATGATCAGGCTAATGTCTGTATCAGAACAGTGGACATATAAATGCCATACATAGATGTTAAGCCTGCTTTCCAAACTTTTTTCCAGTAAGACCAGCATGTTTAAGACTTTGTGTGACCACACGGTGAAACTTAGGCGCTTTGAGAGCCGTTGAGCAGAGTCTTCATTTAAAAGTAAGTATATTCAAACATGCGTTGCATTCTTGGTTTTTGTGCATTTAGCATTCCACAAATGCTGAACTTCCAACAAGGCAGGAAATTGGTTTAGCATAGTGGGCTAAATAGCTGGCTTGCAATGCAGAACAATGCCAGCCGCGCGGGTTCGATTCCCGTACCGGCCTCCCTGAACAGGCGTCGGAATGTGGCGACAAGGGGCTTTTCACAGTAACTTCATTGAAGCCTACTTGTGACAATAAGCTATTATTATTATTAAATATAACTCGCATAAGACACAGTGGTTCACTCAGTTGCTTCACAGCGCCAGGGTCCCATGTTCGATTCCCGGCTTGGGTTACTGTCTGTCCAGAGTTCCTCCGGGCACTCCGGTTTCCTCCCACCAGTCCCAAAAGATATGCTGCTAGGTAATTTGGACATTCTGAATTCTCCTTCTGTGTACCCGAACAGGTGCCAGAGTGTAGCGACTTCGGCATTTTCACAGTAACTTCACTGCAATGTTAATGCAAGCCGACTTGTGACAATAAATATTATTATTATTATTAAAAATATGTTATCATTCTTCCCCACATTATGTCTCAAGTACAGTTAACTACCAACAACAGCAGATGTGTGCTGAGGTTTAACAGAAAGATATTTTTTGTAAGGAGCATGAAGAACCCACATTGGGTAGGTCGAAACAAAAACTTACTTTATTTTACAATTACTATTATGTACAATTCCAGTAGTTCCCTACTGGGTCTTCTCTAGTCAGTATCTTACTGCCCTACTCTATTTATACAGCCAGAAACTGTGCCCCGTGCCCCGCCCCCTGATCAGGGGAGCTCGTATTCCACAGGATCCACGGATTAGTTAATCTTCCCTACCCCGCAAGACCCTTGGGCATCATAACATCACTCCTCCCTAAAGTCCGAAGAATCCTCCAATGTCTGCGGGCAGACATCTGGGACACACCTGGATGACCGTTGTGGATGTCTTTCAATATCAACTCCTGCACTTTTTCTGGGATAACTACGCACGTACCCCACAACAGGATACCATCCTCTACACGGAATCAGGCAGTTTGGAGGAAAATGCCCTTAACTTGCCTGGCAGCTGTCGATGCTGGCCACCATATAAGACCACGTGCCGAACTTTTGATAACTCTGTTTGGGTCCACTCACAGATTTGCAATGCCGTGAGAGGTAAAGTGTCCATGAAATTCAGACCATCCTGGGGGGTTAATAAGGAGCCAGTCGATAAAGGTAACCGGCTCAGTGCATCGGCATTCACCATTTGAATCTCAGGCCTATGTTCAAAAAAATAGGCAACCCGTACCAAAGTCCAGCGCTGGATTTGTGTAGAAGCAATGGGCGGAATTGCCTTCTCGTCCTTGAAAAGCCCGAGCAAAGGCTTATCTTCCATAATGATACTGAAGGGGCGACCAAAGATGTATTGGTGAAAATGTTTCACTGCAAAGACCATTGCCAGACGTTCTCTCGCGATCCTTGTGTACTTCCTTTCCGCTGCAGCCAACGTGCGAGAGGTGAAGGCGATCAGCCGTTCCCTTCCATTTTCCACCCGGTGGGACAGGATGGCCCCGCTACCAGAGGGGGAAGCGTTATATGTGATGATCAAGGGCTTGGTGGGAATGTAATGGGTCAGTAACATGGAAGATGACAACTGTTTCTTCAACAGCAGAAAAACTGCTTCCTGCGGTTGGCCCCAGGCCCATACAAAATCTTTCTTTAGATGAAGGTGTAAGGGAGCTAACGTAGTCTCAAGGTTTGAGAGAAGCTTCCAGTAATAGTTAACGGGACGAAGGAAAGAGCGCAGTTCCAAGTCGTTCATCAGGGTGGGGCCTGCTGGATGGCGTGCACTTTCTTTGCAACGGGGTGCAAACCTTCTGCAACGGATGCAAGACCACTTCTCTTGCATGAAATACGCATTTCGCTCGTCGGAAGCAGACCGCCAGCCTCAGAGAACTGTTTTAACACAGCCTCCAGGTTGTCCAAGTGATCTTGCTAAGTGGCTCCCATGACCAGCACATCATCTAAATAAACATCCACATATGGCAGCTCTCGCAGGATGTTCTCCATTATGTCCTGAAAAATAGCACAGGCGAAACACATTCCAAAAGGCAGCTGCGTATATTCGTACAGGCTCCTGTGCCTATTGATGTTGACATACTTGAGGGAGGCAGAATCCAACTTGAGTGGCTTGTACCGAGTTTCGTGCATGAATGCCTGCCCGCAACTTCCTGTAGAGGTCCTCTATGCAGGGCATCAGGTAGCGTTCCATCCCGGAAGCCGTGTTTACCGTCAATTTGTAATCCCCGCATAAACAAACCGTTTTGTCAGGCTTCATTACCAGTGTCACCGGCGCTGCCCAATCAGCGAACCAGACGGACCTGATGATAGCAAAGGACTCCAACCGACTGAGCTCTGAGTCCACCTTTTCCAGCAAGGCATAGGGAACGGGGTGCGCCTTGAAATATTGTGGCGGAGCTTCTGGGTTGACCTATATGCATGCTGTGGCCCATTTTATCTTCCCAACCTGGGTTGGAACACTTTGGGGTATTTGTCTAACACCTTGCCAAAACCACCGGAAACAATCTCGAGGACGTGCTACCAGTGTAGCTGCAGATGATGCAACCAGTCAAGGCCCAACAGGCTGGGCCCATAGTCCTCTACCATAATGAACGGGAGGCACACAGACTAGCGCCCATAAACCACTGGGGTGTTAGTAGTACAAAGAACAAAGAACAAAGAAATGTACAGCACAGGAACAGGCCCTTCGGCCCTCCAAGCCCGTGCCTGCGATATCTAACAGTTCTCCCATGTAGGTAGCCAATCTGGTCTGGCCCTTTGTCAAATCCAAGGTCTGTATCCCCAGTTTAATGTGGTCAAGCATTCTCTGTTGGTCCAAGACAGCGTCCAATTCCATATCGAGCAGGTGTCCATTCACCTGCATTACAACTTTAATGGGGGCCACTCGGGGGGCTGCCATGCAATTCAACTGCATGCAGTCGTCCTCCTCATCTGGCTCATCTAGATTGCAAATCCAGGCACTGGGCTGGCATCTGCCTCTACCGGGGCATCTGGACCGCTGGCTCACTCACAGCCTTATTCATGCCAGGGTCAGCAACCACAACCCCCACATCAACCTGGTTCACCATCTCCGGACTCCGGGGGAGTCCCCCATTGGGAAGGCTCTCCCTTTGACCACCTGGCCAGGACTTTACAGCATTTGGTCCAGGGCAAGGTGGTAATTCGGGAAGGAGCCCCTTGGTGGACCTTGATTCACCTCCATCCTCTGTATCTCCTGCACCCCTCGCTCTGCACTGTCACTGGATAGCATAATTTGGATGGATTGCTGCAATAACAGGGAAGGCTCAGCTAAACAGTTTCTTCTGGGCAGCTGCGTTGTTAATGCCTCAAACCAAGCGGTCACGCAGCATTTCTGATAGGGTGGCACCATAGTCACAGAATTCTGCTATTTTACGTAATCTCATCAATAACGTGGTGACGGATTCACCTGGGGTCCTTTCAGCAGTATTAAACTGGTATCATCGTCCTATAACGGATTGAGTCAGGTTGAAATGTTGCCCCATGAAAGCCACAAGTTCCTCGAAAGGTTTCGTGTCTGGGTTCGCTGGGTATTTAAGGCCACATATCAGTTCAAACATATGCGTGCCACAGACAGTTAAAAAGATGACTATCTGTCGGTCATTCTCTGTGATTATGTTGGCCCAGAAAAAGTAATACATCCTCTGAGCATAATGATTCCAATCTTCCAGTCCGGCATCAAACACTTCTAAACGTCTGAAAAGAGACATTATGGGCGTGATCTAAAGGCCACGCTGCTGTGGAAAAGTAGCTTGCCGTGATGCGATGTGACCGATAAATGCTGGGAGACCCTGCTCCCTGGATCTAACCAACTCGCAATGCCTCGTGAGATCCAACGGGGTCTTGGGAGACGTTGCACTGTAAATCCTGCTCATTGTGGGTGGGATCACTTTTTGGCAAATCTGCATATTAGAGCGAGACAGTAAGTCTCACTGTAATGTGTAGATTCCTGAGGTACACGAGCCTTTGGGATTCATGCATTCGCCTTGGAGTCCTTGGGTGACTGCTATTTAAGACTGGTTCTCCCAAACGGGGACCAGACGGAATGGCACTCATGGAGGTCTCCTCGAGGATTGGAGGCCCCCAGTTGCATGCCTTTTGGACAGGGTGGTGCACTGGCACTGCTGGTACCACCTGAGCACCCTGGCAGTGCTGGCTTGGCATCGTGGCAGTGTCCTGCCATAGTGCATTTGGGTTGGGGGGAGAGGTCAGGGATTGCTTCGGGGGCCTGGGATATCAGGACACCATTTAAAAATGGCATGCTGATCTCTCGCTACACTGGGGAGTTCTGGCGAGCAGAGCTCCCCACTGTACAAAACAGAGCTATGTGTGGCCTTCCCCATTGAGGCTCCTTATACAACGCAAGTCATGTTGAATAGCCATGTGTTTCTTGTCACGGCGAGCATCAGGAAAGCTCTCGCTATGGGACTTTGTTCCCATTAGGTTGAATTGGAGCCAATGAAAGAAAATTTATATTCTGTTTTCCAAGAGATATGGGAGGTGGCTCAGCAGAGTCGATAGCTATCCAGTTTTTACCCTCGTTGCCAGTTTTGTAAGGGCCATGAGGAGTCTACACTGAGTAGCTTGAAACAAAAACTTACTTCATTTTACAATTACTATTATGTACAGCTCCAGTAGTTCCCTACTGTGCCTTCTCCAGTGAGGTGCCTGACTGCCCAACTCTATCTATATGTCCCCCGTCCCATTACCGTGGGAGCTCGTATTCCGCAGGATCCACGGGTTGGTTACTCATACCTAACCTGTAACACCCAAACGGGTTACAACAGTACTGCGTCACCTCCTTCAATTAAAATAAGTTACTAAAATTTGAACAGTCCCTTAGCAATCTCAGGACATTGCAAAACACTTCCCAGCGAAAGGATTTTTGAATTGTTGAATTGTAGGAAACACAGCTGACAATTTATGCACAGCAAGCTCCCAAAAAGAGCAGTGAGGTAAATAATGAGAAAATCTGGGGGGGGTGGTGGGGGGGGGGGGGGGGGGGGGAAATAAATATTGGGCAAGACATCCATCAGCAAAGACATTGAGACCTTAGTTTAGGATGACCTCTGAACAATATGTAATATCTGTACAACATGTCTATACATTAAAATGTTATACGATGAACACCTTGCAGGTTTTCACCGGTGACATGTGCCAATAGGCCATCCACAGATTCATCCAAAGAAGTCAAAGATACATTATTCACCATGTCCAGACAGGCGACCCTGACCTATATAAAGATACATTATTCAGCATGTCCAGACAGGCAACCCTGACCTATACAAGAAATCTAGATATGACCTCCGCAAAGCCATCAGGGACGCCAAGTGACATAGAACATACAGTGCAGAAGGAGGCCATTCGGCCCATCGAGTCTGCACCACTTAAGCCCCCACCTCCACCCTAGCCCCGAAGACAATACCAGACTAAGCGAGAGGCTGACGACACGGACTCTCGTCGGTTGTGGCACGGCTTAAACAACATGACGGGCTACAATGCAAAGTCGAGTAGAATCTCCGGCAACAGTACACCTCTTCCCGATGAACTCAATGCATTCTATTGTATTATTATTATTACGTGTTACGCAATGGGTGGCATGGTAGCACAGTGGTTAGCGCTGTTGCTTCACAGCAGTAGGGACCCGGGTTCAATTCGCGGCTAGGGTCACTGCCTGTATGGAGTCTGCACGTTCTCCCTGTGTCTGCGTGGGTTTCCTCCGGGTGCTCCGGTTTCCTCCCACAAGATCCAAAGGTTTCCCTCAGTACCTGTGTCATGTATCACTGGTCCACCGGTGATACTCTGAAAGAGAGCACAGGTGCAGCAAAACGTACTTTACAACCAAATGAATTATAAAATATACTATTGCTATTGAAACAGTGCTTTATTTGGCTGGCTAATCAGAGCCAACATTACAGTACAATCCCCAGGTGTCAAAACAATTTCTGTTTCATGCTCTAATAGTCCTGAAAGTACTACTCAGTTGCAGCTTTATATATTTTTTTTAAAATATATTTTATTGAAAATTTTTTCGATCACAATTTTTTCCCTTTACAAATCAAACATAACAGTAAAGAAAATTTAACAATAAACAAATGGCTAATCAACATGGTAATCTAATCATTTAACATAAACTAAAACTTTCCACCCCCCCCCCCCTCCCCCCTGGGTTGCTGCTGCTGGTCATCTGTCTTCCCTCTAACGTTCCCCTAGGTAGTCGAGGAATGGCTGCCATCGCCTGGTGAATCCTTGAGCCGATCCTCTCAGCGCAAACTTTATCTGCTCCAGTTTTATGAACCCCGCCATATCGTTTACCCAGGCCTCCAGTCCGGGGAGTTTCGCCTCCTTCCACATGAGTAGAATCCTACGCCGGGCTACTAGGGACCCAAAGGCCACAACGTCGGCCTCTCTCGCCTCCTGCACTCCCGGCTCATCCACAACTCCAAATAAAGCTAGCCCCCAGCCTGGTTTGACCCGGGCCTTCACCACCTTGGAAATCACTCCCGTCACTCCCTTCCAATACCCCTCCAGTGCCGGGCACGACCAAAACATATGTGCGTGATTTGCCGGGCTTCCGCCGCACCTCCCACACTTGTCCTCCACTCCGAAGAACCTGCTCAGTCTTTCTCCCGTTATGTGTGCTCTATGTAGCACCTTGAATTGAATCAGGCTAAGCCTGGTGCACGAGGAAGAGGAATTTACCCTGCTTAGGGCATCAGCCCACATACCCTCCTCTATCTCCTCCCCTAGCTCTTCTTCCCACTTTCCTTTTACTTCGCCCACCAACTCCTCCCCCTCTTCCCTCATCTCTCGGTATATCTCTGACACCTTGCCCTCTCCGACCCACCCCCCCGAAAGCACTCTGTCCTGAATCCCCTGTGCCGGGAGCAGCGGAAATTCCCTCACCTGTTGTTTTGTGAACGCCCTCACCTGCATATATCTAAGGAAGTTTCCCCGGGGCAACTTATACTTTTCCACCAATGCTCCCAAGCTCGCAAACGTCCCATCTATAAATAAATCTCCCACCCTCCCAATTCCCAACTGGTGCCAGCTCTGAAATCCTCCATCCAGTCTACCTGGGGCAAACCTATGGTTGTTCCTGATTGGGGACCTCACCAGGGCTCCCCGCACACCTCTCTGTCGCCTCCATTGTCCCCAAATATTCAATGTTGCCGCCACCACCGGGTTCGTGGTAAACTTTTGTGGTGAGAGCAGTAGCGGCGCCGTCACCAGCGCCTCTAAGCTCGTCCCTTTACAGGACTTTCTCTCCAGTCTTTTCCACGCCGCTCCCTCTCCCTCCATCATCCATTTACGAATCATCGCCACATTGGCGGCCCAATAGTAGTCGCCCAAATTCGGTAGCGCCAATCCTCCTCTGTCCCTGCTACGTTGTAGGAACCCCCTCCTTACCCTC
This sequence comes from Scyliorhinus torazame, assembly GCF_047496885.1. Lineage (NCBI taxonomy): Eukaryota > Metazoa > Chordata > Chondrichthyes > Carcharhiniformes > Scyliorhinidae > Scyliorhinus > Scyliorhinus torazame. The sequence continues at coordinate 83,623,050 of NC_092715.1, read as the reverse complement.
GGGACTTTCCCTGCCCACACGAAGCTCGTGATGCTCCTGTCTATTTTTTTAAAAAAGGTCTTAGTGATTAGTATAGGGAGACATTGAAATACAAATAAGAACCTCGGGAGGACCATCATCTTAATTGCCTGCACTCTGCCTGCCAACGACAGAGGCTGCATGTCCCACCTCTTGAAGTCCTCCTCCATTTGTTCTACCAATCGTGTCAGATTAAGTCTGTGTAAGGTTCCCCAGCTCCTAGCGATCTGAATCCCCAGGTATCGGAAGTTTCTTTCCACTTTCCTTAGAGGCAGGCCTTCTATCTCTCTACTCTGGTCCCCAGGGTGTATCACGAATGGTTCACTCTTCCCCATGTTAAGCCTATATCCCGAGAAATCTCCGAACTCCCTCAATATCTGCATGACCTCTATCATCCCTCCCACTGGGTCCGACACATACAACAGTAGGTCATCCGCGTATAGCGAGACTCGGTGTTCTTCTCCCCCTCTAATCACCCCTCTCCATTTCCTGGAGTCTCTCAACGCCATGGCCAGAGGTTCAATTGCCAACGCGAACAACAGTGGAGATAGCGGGCATCCCTGTCTTGTTCCCCTATATAGTCGGAAATACTCCGATCTTTGCCGACCCGTAACTACACTTGCCATTGGGGCCCCATAAAGAAGTTTGACCCAGCTAATAAACCCGTTCCCGAACCCAAACCTCCTTAACACCTCCCATAAGTACTCCCACTCCACCCTATCAAATGCCTTCTCTGCATCCATTGCCGCCACTATCTCTGCCTCCCCCTCCACTGGGGGCATCATTATCACCCCTAATAGTCGTCGCACGTTGACATTCAGTTGTCTCCCCTTTACGAACCCTGTCTGGTCTTCGTGCACCACCCCCGGGACACAGTCCTCTATCCTCGATGCCAGTACCTTTGTCAGCAATTTGGCGTCCACATTCAATAATGAAATAGGTCTATAGGACCCGCACTGCAACGGATTTTTATCCCTCTTCAGAATTAGCGATATCGTCGCCTCCGACATTGTCGGGGCTAAAGTCCCTCCTTCCCTGGCCTCATTGAACGTCCTCACCAACAATGGGGCCAACAAGTCCACGTATTTTCTATAAAATTCCACCGGGAACCCGTCTGGTCCCGGAGCCTTCCCTGCTTGCATGTTCCCCAGCCCCTTAATAACCTCGTCCACCCCAATCGGTGCCCCCAGGCCTTCCACCTCCTGCTCCTCCACCCTCGGGAACCTCAATTGATCCAGGAACTGCCACATCCCTTCCTCTCCCTCTGGGGGTTGGGACCTATACAGTCCCTCATAAAAGGTCTTGAACACCTCGTTTATCTTCCCTGCTCTTCGCACCGTGGCTCCCTTTTCGTCTCTAATTCCCCCTATCTCCCTCGCCGCTGTCCTCTTTCGCAACTGATGAGCCAGCAGGCGACTAGCCTTTTCCCCATATTCATACCTCCTCCCCTGTGCCTTCCTCCACAGCACCTCCGCCTTTCTGGTGGTCAAGAGGTCAAACTCCGTCTGGAGTCATCCCCTCTCCCTGTACAGTCCCTCCTCCGGGGTCTCTGCAAATTCCCTGTCCACCCTTAAAATCTCCCCCAGTAATCTTTCCCTTTCCTTGGCCTCTGTTTTCCCTTTGTGCGCCTCAATGGAGATCAGCTCTCCTCTGACCACCGCTTTTAGTGCTTCCCATACCACTCCCACACGGACCTCCCCGTCGTCATTGGCCTCCAGGTACCTCTCAATACACCCCCGCACTCTTCCGCACACTCCCTCGTCCGCCATCAATCCCACATCTAATCGCCAGAGTGCTCTCTGCTCCCTTTCCTCTCCTAGTTCCAGGTCCACCCAGTGTGGGGCATGGTCCGAAACCGCTATGGCTGAATACTCAGCTTCTTCCACCCTTGAGATCAACGACCTTCCCAGAACAAAAAAATCTATCCGGGAGTACACTTTATGGACATGGGAGAAGAAGGAGAACTCCCTGGCCCCCGGTCTAAGAAATCGCCATGGATCCACTCCCCCCATTTGGTCCATAAACCCCTTGAGCACCTTGGCCGCTGCCGGCCTTCTTCCGGTCTTTGATCTGGATCTATCTAACCCTGGGTCCAGCACGGTATTGAAGTCCCCTCCCAATATCAAGTCTCCTACCTCCAGGTCCGGTATACGACCCAACATCCGTCTCATAAATCCCGCATCGTCCCAATTCGAGGCATATACATTAACCAACACGACCTCCATTCCCTCCAGCCTGCCACTCACCATTACATATCTACCTCCGCTATCTGCTACGATGTTCTTTGCTTCAAATGCTACCCGTTTCCCCACCAATATGGCCACCCCTCTATTCTTTGCATCTAGTCCTGAGTGGAACACCTGTCCCACCCATCCTTTCCTTAACCTAACTTGGTCCGCCACCTTCAAGTGCATCTCTTGGAGCATAGCCACGTCTGCCCTTAGTCCTTTCAAGTGCGCGAGCACTCGGGCCCTTTTAATCGGTCCATTCAGGCCTCTCACGTTCCACGTGATCAGCCTCACTAGGGGGCTACCTGCCCCCCTCCCGTGTCGACTAGCCATCACCTTCTCTAGGCCAGTCCCTTATCCCGCCTCCGCGCTCCCCCTCGCTCCCCAGGCATCGCATTCCATCCCCGTCCACCCACTCTTTAGCCATTTCCTTTTTGATTTCCGCAGCAGCAACCCAGTTGTCCACCCCCCCCCCCCCGCTAGATCCCTTTCTAGCGTGATTGCTCCCCCCATATTACTTCCGCAAGTCAGCTGACTTCAACTGACCCCAGCTACTCCTGCTCACTCCTTGACCCCCCCGTGTGGGGAACTCCCATCCGCCTTGCGCCTGTCTTCCCGTCATAATCTTTCTGGCGTGGGAACATCCCTTTATCTGACCCGCCTCTTGTGGCGCAGCTCCCTTTCCTCTCCCCCTCCCATTCCTCATTCTCTGCCTATGTCCCTTCTTTCCCCCCTCACCAGCGCCCACATTTCCTAGTGTCTCCCCCCATCCCAATTTACTTCTCTATTTACATCAACCATAACAATAACAATAACATTCCCTACAGTATCAGTCCCTCAGTTCCGATCCAATTTCTCCTCTTTAATAAAGGTCCATGCTTCTTCCGCCGTATCGAAATAATGGTGTCTCTCCTGGTACGTAACCCATAGTCGTGCCGGCTGCAGCATCCCGAACTTCACTTTCTTTTTGTGTAACACCTCCTTGGCTCGGTTAAAACTCGCCCTCCTTCTCGCCACCTCCGCACTCCAATCCTGGTACACCCGTACCACTGCATTCTCCCATCTGCTACTCCTCACCTTTTTAGCCCATCTCAGGACCTCTTCTCTATCTTTAAGGCGGTGAAATCGCACGATTGTCGCCCTGGGTGGTTTTCCCGCTTTTGGTCTTCTCGCCGGGATCCGATGTGCCCACTCCACCTCCAAGGGGCCGGTAGGGGCCTCAGCTCCCATCAATGAGCTTAGCATCGTACTTACATAAGCTCCACAGTCCGCTCCTTCCACTCCCTCAGGGAGACCCAGTATCCGAAGGTTCTTCCTTCGCGCTCTGTTTTCTAGGGCCTCTCTCCTTTCAATGCACTTTTTATGGAGTGCCTCGTGCGTCTGTATTTTGACCGCCAGGCCCAGGATCTCGTCCTCATTATCCGTCGCCTTCTGCTCCACCACGCGGAGCTCTGTCTCCTGGGTCCTTTGTGCCTCCTTGAGCCCCTCAATTGCCTGTAGCATCGGGGTCAGCACCTCCCTCTTTAGTAGCTCCACATACCGTCTCAGGAATTCGTCTTGCTCGGGCCCCCATGTCGCCTGGGCTTTCTCCGCCGCCATCTTGTGTCTTTTCCCTTTCTGTCCCTTTCGTCGAAGATTCCTCGCGCTGCAGCCGCCGCTGACGATATTTTCCTCTTTCGTTGAAGGGGGACTCCCTATTCACTCACCCCACACCGGGTTTCGTCGCCCAAAAGTTTCCTGTTGGGGCTCTTAAAAGAGCCCGAAGGTCCGTCGGAGCTGGAGCCGCCGAAACGTGCGGTTTAGCTGGTCATCGCCGCAACCGGAAGTCCAGTTGCAGCTTTATAACCAGGACTGCAAATACATGGCAGTAAAAGGATGAAATGTGAATGAGGAGTTAGGAGTAATGCGGTCTGGAATAATTGATACAACTGGTGCTATTGGAGGTGTCTACCAATAAATTACAGAGCTGCACTGTTTCCTAAAAAGGTACCCAACCCACCTTTTCTTATACTTTCATGTTTAGTTCTTTTAAATACCTTGGGCGGGATTCGCCGTTTGCTGACGCCGAAATCACGAAACGGGCGGAGAATAGGTTCCGACGCCAAAATCGCGGTGACTGCCGATTTGATACCAAATCGTGATTCTCGGTCACCTCGACAGTGGCGTCAATGCGTACCGCAACCCACGTGCAGTAAACACCTTTTGCATATCACCAGCGGGCCCGACCCGGTATTTGCCAGTGCCTCCGTGATTCTCCTCCTCTAATGGGTCAGCATGGTAGCACAGTGGTTTACATTGTCGCTTCACAGCACCAGGGTCCCAAGTTTGATTCCCGCTTGGGTCACTGTCTGTGCGGAGTCTGCACGTTCTCCCCGTGTCTGTGTGGGTTTCCACTGGGTGCTCCAGTTTCCTCCCACAAGTCCCGAAAGACATTGGGCGGGATTCTCCGACCCCTCGCCGGGTTGGACAATCGCTGGGGTGGCGCGAGAATCCCACCACGCCACTCCGACGCCGGGACGCGATTCTCCACGGACCGGAGAATCGCCCGCCAGCCGGGCAGCGCGTTCCACGCGGCGCCGGTCGGGGGCCGCTGAAAAAGCCCCCAGTGGCGATTCTCCGGCGCTTGATGGGCTGAACTCCGACGAGTCCCGCCGGCGTGGTTCTAAACTGATACCACCCGGCGGGAGCTCGAACTCGCGGCCATGGTGGCGGTCCTGGGGGGCGGGCGGGGGAAACCGGACTCTGGGGGGGGGGGCCTCAGCGGTGGGCAGGCCCGCGATCGGGGGCCACCGATCACCGGGCCATTGCGATCGGAGGAGGTCCTACCTTTCTCTGTGTGGCCCGCCGTCTCCATTCGCCATGTCAGCATCGCCCGCACCAAAGTGGGAAGCCGCGCACATGCACAGCCTGGGCAGCAGGCCCCGCCGGCAGCCAGAGCTGTGGGACGCACGCCGGGGCTGTCTTAGCCCCATGGAGAACGGAGAATCACCCCAGACTTTCTAGGAAAAAGTCTGGAGTGATTCTAGCCCGTTTTCCAGCGGGCGAGGGGACTTAGTCCCGAAAAGGGAGAATCCCGCCCATGATGTTAGGAATTTGAACATTCTGAATTCTCCCTCAGTGTACCTGAACAGGCACCGGAATGTGGCGCCTAGGGGCTTTTCACAGTTACTTCATTGCAGTGTTAATGTCGCCTACTTGTGACAATAAAGATTATTATTATGTATTTACATTGTGTATTTATCCTATGTCCTGTTTCCCACCGATAGAACGATCTGCCTGTACTGTTTGCAGAACGATACTTTCCACTGTACCTCAGTACGTGGCAATAAATTTATATCAAATGACACAACCAGCAGCAGTAACAGGAGATGCTCCAAACCTCTACAAATCATAGGATTTTCAAAATCAAGAGGGCCAAAGATTGTCCCCGAGGTATCATTCAGGCCATTTGGCATGGTGCTGTGTTGGATACAACCCTGTTATATTCTCTTTATCTTAATGTGTAAATAGATGGTCAGGATCATCCTCCTTTCTTTACTTCCCAAGCCTGCCTCAGAACTACAGGCATACTCCTTGATGAAGACCATGGAGACTGTCAAAATATTTGAGTAACATCAAAGCTCAAATGTCAGCCAGGGCCTTGGAAACATCTTTGCGGGAGATCACATTGACAATGCACCCCAAATTTGCATAAATGGAAACTGCGGGTTGTTCTAAGGATGGTCCCTAGCACTGTAATATATGGTTCAGAGCAGCGATATACAGCATAGTGTTATATAACAATATACAGTCGAGTAATATATGTGTCAACAATGTATTACACGGTAATATGCAATACAATAACATGGAGTGCAGTAATAAACTACTTTGTGGATGCTCAACAGCACCAGGGTCCCAATTTTGATTCCCGCTTTGGTCACTGTCGGTGCGGAGTCTGCACATTCTCCCCATGGCTGTGTGGGTTTCCACCGGGTGCTTCGGTTTCCTCCCACAAGTCCCGAAAGACATGCTGTTGGTAATTTGGACATTCTGAATTCTCCCTCTGTGTACCCGAACAGGTGCCAGAATGTGGCGACTAGGGGCTTTTCACAGTAACTTCATTGCAGTGTTAATGTAAACCGACTTGTGTCAATAAAGATAATTATATTATTATGGGCCGAGTTCCCGACGGCGCGCTTCACTTATGCTTTTAAAAATCATGAAACCGGTGTGGTGGCTGCTGAGGGAGAGAGAGGGGGTATGGGAAGTATCCAACATCGCCATAGTTTGCTGACAGTTGTACCGCTGTCCAGTTGGCTTCTGCCAAGGCCGGCGGGGGAGTAGTGGTGGGTGGCCAGGAGTGGGCTGTGGGGTCGAGGTGGGTGGGCACGGAACACCATTGCCACAGCCGGCAAGGCGGCCATGTAGATGTGCACGTCACTGACAGCCCACTGTCAACTTAGGGCCATGGGTCAGATAGGTGTCCCCCCTAGGTGCGCTCTGGCCCGAGCCGAGCTGTATGGGCCGCTCCAGCACAACCAGTGCCATCTTGTTGGCTGGGATGAGTGTGTGTGGGGATTGTAATGTGCATATCCGGTGCAGCTTGTCAGCCTCCCGACTGTCAATAGCGGACCTGGCGAATCCTGCACCAATTTCTAATGGAATTGATTGTGTTCCACATGGCACCATGTGCTAGCCTCTTAACAGTAGTGTAATTGGTCCAGATGTGGCACTAGTTTTGCTGTCGTGAAACTCCACAAATTCTGCATTGGCGTCAACACTTAGTCTCAGAAACAGAGAATCTCGCCACAGATATCAATACCTTACATTGTGCTGGAATGTAACCATGACAACCAGCACAATGCATAAATTAAATGCAGTGCATTTATTGCCTGTTTTTTAGGGTATGAATTTAAACAGCTTGATTTGACATAGTGCTTCCCTATTTGTGCTTGTGTTATTTTTAATGTGTTACACCTAGCCAACCTAATCTTCTAAATGATTTATTTTTGAAAGGAATAAATATGTCCACTGCTTGTAGGATTTCCCTGACAACTGAATGAAATTTGGATGGTACCAGATGTTTTTGCACTGTGCCACATCCAAAACTATAGTGGCTGATGCCTGGTGCATCAATTGTAGCATGTTCTTATAATGATAGAAGTCCTTCAGCTTAGTTGCTGAGTAAGACACAATCACTCATAAGAGACTGGGAGAGAGAGTGAACTCTCTGAACTAGATTCAACAGCTTGCATGCCTGCGCGCCAAGCAGGGAGGCTTTCGAGGAGCCCACGATTTCAAAGGGAAGGATGGCTTTGCGTGACCTGTGCGTCACTTCAAGTTGGCACGAGCCGCTGGCAGCAATGGCATTGCCATTATAATCTAATAGCTGGCAGGCTGATGGGAGGATGGCTGGTTTGACACGAAGGCTTTGGAGGTCAGACAATGAGATTAGCGGAGGCACCAGTGTCCAGGCGGAATCGTATTTGGGACCGGTTGACCGTAAGGGTGGCATACCACTCATCATCTGGATCGATGCTGTATACCGATAGAGGCTGGATTCTTTGCTTCGGGGTCACCCTGTTTTTTGTCACGATACCGACTTGAAAAGGCGCCTTCGGGTCCTCGGTGTCAATATCAGGTAGCAGGTCCGAATCAGACTCGGTGACCGTGGGTTGAATGGCCCGGACATTCCTGCGAGGCTGGCTGGAGCGACAAGAGTTGGCAGGCTGAGCTGATCTGCATAAAGCAGCATAGTGGCCAAGTTTGCCACATCTCAGGCATCGTCGGGATTTGGCAGGGCATTGCCGCTTTAAGTGGGCGGAGCCACAGTTGCCGCACGTTGTAGCGTCAGTACGTTCGCTGCGCCACTGCGCATGCACGGTGCGGTCGTACGTGGTGCGCGCCTGCGCAGTACGTTCGTCGCCGTCCCCTCCATCGGTGCGCACAAGCGCGGAAGTCCGCAAAAAGCACGCGAAATGGCCGCCCTCATCCAGGGTGAGGCCCTGGTGTTGCTCGATTGCTTGGACCGTTCTGCCTCGTGGGGACCGTGCCACACCGTTACAGCTGCTTAGATGTGGGAATACCGACTAATGGCGTGTTCGTGTAGCACGCAGGTCTCAATGGCAATTGCTAGGGTGAGCTGCTTTACCTTAAGGAGCTGCTGGCGTAGGGGGTCTGACTGAACACCAAAAACGATCTGGTCACGAATCATGGAGTCGGAGGCGGGCCTGTAATTGCAGGACTGCACAAGGGTGCGGAGGTGGGTGAGAAAGGACTGGAAAGGTTCATCCTTACCCTGCAAATGCTGTTGGAATACATAGCGCTCAAAACTTTCATTCACCTCAATGTTGCAGTGACTGTCAAACTTGAGGAGGACCGTCTTGAATTTTGATTTATTTTCTCCATCAGCAAAGGTGAGAGAATTGAAAATGTGGATGGCATGTTCCCCGGCCGTGGATAGGAAGAGAGCGATCTTCCTGGTGTCTGAGGCAGCTTCCTGGTCTGTGGCTTCAAGGTAGAGCTGGAAGTGTTGTTTGAATATCTTCCAGTTGGCCCCTAGGTTACCGGTGATGCGGAGTGGCGGCAGCGGGCAGACGTTGTCCATTTTGCAGGATGGCTGTATGCTGGTGGAAGGCAGATCACTTGCAGGTAGGTCTAAGAAGTTCTAACATCCGTCAACTCCTGGTATCATGTTGTGTTGGGTGCTCTGGATCCGTGGAACACATACAGGCCACTAACATTTAAAATAGTACAACAATATTTTATTAAGTTAGAAACTGTTGAACATACTTTCACTGTGGGTTAACACGATGTTCGATTAAACTAAAGACCTATGCCTGTCCTAACCAGTCTATGCACTCAGCACATGGTGAAGATCTGTGCTGTAAGCTGTAACCTCTGTCCTTCTGAGAAGCTGCATCCCAAATGAGCAGGAACTCTGATGCCCTCTGTCTATATAGTGAGTGTACTCTAACTGGTGATTGGCTGCGGTGTTGTGTGTGTTGATTGGTCTTGCTGTGTGTCCATCAGTGTGTGTGTCTGCACCATGATATCCTGGTGTATATTATGACAGGATCTAGCCCAGGTTACTGCGGAAGACAAGGGGAAAAATAGCTGGGGCTTTAACAGATATCTTCACATCCTCTTTGACCACAGGTGAGGTTCCAGAGGACTGGAGAATAGCCAATGTTGTTCCCTTGTTTCAGAAAGGAAGCAGGGATAATCCAGCAAATTATAGGCTGGTGGGCCTGCCATTCGTGGTGGGGAAGCTTTTGGAAAAGATACTGAGGGACAGGATATATGCACATTTGGAGAAAAATGGACTAGTTAGTGACAGGCAGCATGGTTTTGTACGGGAAGATCATGTCTCATCAATGTGATTGAGTTTTTTGAGGAGGTGACAAAAAAAATTGATGAGGGAAGGGCTGTGGATGCAGTTTATATAGACTTTAGTAAGGCGTTTGACAAGGTACCACATGGCAGACTGGTACAAAAACTAAAATCACATTGGATTCAGGATGGGCTGGCCAGATGGATACAGAACTGGCTTGGTTATAGAAGACAGAGAGTTGCGGTGGAAGGGTGTTTTTCAGAATGGAGATCTGCAGCTAGTGGTGTTCTGCAGGGATCAAGTTTGTGTATATATAAATGATCTGGAGGAAAATGTGGGTGGGCTGATTAGTAAGTTTGCAGATGACACAAAGATTGGTGGAGTTGCTGATAGTCACAGGATACAACAGGATATCGATAGATTAGAAGTTCGGGCACAGAAATGGCAGATGGAGTTTAATCCAGACAAATGCTAGGTGATGCATTTGGAGGATTAAATCTAGGTATGAATAATACTGTAAGTGGCAGAACCCTGAGGAACATTAACATACAGAGGGACCTTGGCATACAGGTTCACAGTTCCCTAAAAGTGGCAACACAGGTGGCCAAGTTGGTTAAGAAAACATATGGCATGCTTGCCTTCATCAACCGGGACATTGAGTACAGGAGTTGGGAAATCATGTTGCAGCTATATAAAACCTTGGTTGGACGGCATTTGGAGTATTGCATGCGGTTCTCATCACCACATTATCAGAAGGACGTGGAATCTTTGGAGAGAGTGCAAAGAAGGTTCACTAGGATTTTGCCTGTTCTCGAGAGTGTTGGCTATGAGGAGAGGTTGAAAAAAATAGGATTTTCTTCACTGGAAAGTCGGAGGCTGAGGGGAGATCTGATAGATGACTACATATTTATGAAAGGCATACGCAGGGTGGATAGTCAGAGGCTTTTTCCAAGGGTGGAAGTGTCAATTACAAGGGGGCATAGAGTTCATAAAACCATAAGAGCAGAATTAGGCCACTCGGCCCATCGAGTCTGCTCCACCATTCAATCATGGCTGATATTTTCTCATCCCCATTCTCCTGCCTTCTCCCCAGAACCCCTGATCCCCTTATTAATCAAGAACCTATCTATCTCTGTTTTAAAGACACTCAGTGATTTCGCCTCCACAGCCTTCAGCGGCAAATAGTTCCACAGATTCACTACCCTCTGGCTGAAGAAATTCCTCCTCATCTCTGTCTTAAAAGATCATCCCTTTAGTCTGAGATTGTGTCCTCTTGTGTCCACAGGTCCTAGTTTTTCCTACAAATGGAAACATCCTCTCAGGGGAAAGATTTAAGGGATATGTGTGGTAGTATGTATTGGGGGTCATGTGGGACTGGAAGCCCTAATGTCATTGGCTGACAGATCCCGGGTCCTGGTTGGCCGTTGACCTCAAGCTCCACCCTGAAGGCGAAGTATAAGAAGCCGGTGTCTTCCCCCGCATGCCAGTTTACTATCGGGCTGCTGGGGAACAGACACGCTTAATAAAGCCTCATCGACGTCACTATATTCGTCTCATGGAGTCTTTGTGCGCTACAATTTATTAAGCGTGCCTAAAAAGGACTATGGAGCTCAGGATCATTCCAGAATGCCTGAGGATCAGCCCCCACGCAGTGAATGCGGCAGCAGCCTTCAAACACTGGCAGACTTGCTTCGAGGCCTACCTCAGACCGACCACAGGCCGAGTCTCAGACGAACAAAAACTGCAGGTCCTGCACTCAAGGGTGAGCACGGAGATTTTCACCCTCATTGAAGACACCGACGATTTCCAGACGGCGTTCGCAGCACTGAGAAGTCTCTATGTCCGCCCTGTTAACCAAATCTACGCTCGCTACCAGCTCGCGACGAGACGGCAAGCTCGCGGAGAATCGATGGACGAGTTCTACGCCGCGCTACCCGTGCCTGCGGCCCCGACCGCGCGGCAGGCCATTGGGCCACGTACGTACCCGTCGCGGCAAACCCCCCCCCCCACCCCGCACACCCTACAGGCTTGCGCAGTCCAAACGCCGAGTCGCACCGGGGGCGCCCGCTGTTATTTATGCGGCCAGGCGAAGCACCCCCGACAGCGCTGCCCGGCCCGCGCAGCCATCTGCAAAAGCTGCGGGAAAAAGGGCCACTATGCGGTGGTGTGCCGATCCCGCGAGGTCGCCGCCGTCGCGGGGCCACAGGGAGCCCTGCAAGCAGTCTATGCCTCCCAACCCCCCCAGCACGCCATGTGCGACCCGCAGGCGCAGCCGCTCTGGGTCCCGACCACCGCGGTCCCGGGAGAACTGGGAGCCCTGCACGCCGCCTACGCTCCCCAACCCCCCTCCCCGCAGTCCATGTACGATCCGCCGCCGGCGCTCCTGATTTGGGTGCCGGCCAACACTCTCCACGGAGAGGAAGGGGTCTTTCGCGTCCCGAACGCCACCCTCACCCCCGTCCCGCGCCCCACGCCTTACCCGCCGGCGCTGCCTACCTGGGCCCCGACCGCCGCTGTCCCCGGTGAGGGAGCTCCTTGCGCTCGCAGCCCCACGCCTGTCCCGCCGGTGCCGCCTACCTGGGCCCCGACCGCCGCTGTCCCCGGTGAGGGAGCTCCGCACGGTCCCAGCGCTCGCAGCCCCACGCCTGTCCCGCCGGCGCCGCCTACTTGGGCCCCGACCGCCGCTGTCCCCGGTGAGAGAGCTCCTCGCACTCCTTGTGCTCGCGGCCCCACGCCTGACCCGCCGGCGCCGCCGGCTTGGGCCCCGACCACCGCTGTCCCCGGCGAGGGAGCTCTGCGTGGTCCTAGCGCCCGCAGCCCTGGCGCTCGCAGTGAGGGAGCTCCGCGCGGTCCTAGCGCCCGCGGCCCTGGCGCTCGCAGTGAAGGAACTCCGCGCGGTCCTAGCGCTCCCCAGACCCCCCAGCACACCATGTGCGACCCCAAGGCCGCCATTTTGGGTCCCGAACACCACGAGGGGAGGAGGGGCGCCACCATCTTGGACCGCCCCCGACCTGTACGATGCATGGGGGCAGCCATTTTGTCCACCCCCGACACCATCTTGTGACCCCTCAGCCACGTGCGGTGTATGGGGGCAGCCATTTTGTCCATCCCCGACGCCATCTTGGACGGCAACAACGGACCCCACCCCACTACTACAACCACGGCTCGCTTCGGTTACGCGCGATCAGGCTCGGCCCCGTCCAGACGACGACGACAACGGTCCTAATTAACGGCCACGAGACGCCATGCCTAGTCAACTCCGGGAGCACGAAAAGTTTTATACACCCCGACACGGTAAGACGCTGTTCCTTAACTACCTACCCCAGCGCACAAAAGATTTGCCTAGCTGCAGGATCCCACTCCGTACAGATCCAGGGATTCTGCATAGTTACCCTAACGGTACAGGGGAGGGAATTCAAAAACTACAAACTTAACGTCCTTCCCCAACTCTGTGCCCCCACCTTGCTGGGCTTAGATTTCCAATGTAACCTACAGAGCCTTACGTTTAAATTCGGCGGCCCCATACCCCCACTCACTATCTGCGGCCTCGCTACCCTCAAGGTGCAACCCCCGTCCTTGTTTGCGAACCTCACCCCGGATTGCAACCCGTCGCCACTAGGAGCAGACAGTACAGCGCCCAGGACCGGACCTTCATTCGCTCCGAAGTCCAGCGGCTACTAAAGGAGGGCATAATCCAGGCCAGCAATAGTCCCTGGAGAGCGCAGGTGGTAGTAGTGAAGACAGGGGAGAAACAAAGGATGGTCATTGACTATAGCCAGACCATCAACAGGTACACACAACTAGACGCTTACCCTCTCCCCCGCATATCCGACATGGTCAATCGGATTGCCCAGTATAAAGTCTTCTCCACCGTGGACCTCAAGTCCGCCTACCATCAGCTCCCCATCCGCCCAAGTGACCGCAAGTACACAGCCTTCGAGGCAGACGGGCGATTATACCATTTCCTACGGGTCCCTTTTGGCGTCACAAACGGGGTCTCGGTCTTCCAATGGGAGATGGACCGAATGGTTGATCAACATGGGTTACGGGCCACGTTCCCGTACCTCGACAATGTAACCATCTGCGGCCACGATCAGCAGGACCACGACGCCAACCTCCAAAAATTCCTCCAGACCGCCAAAGCCTTGAACCTCACGTACAACGAGGACAAGTGCGTTTTTAGCACCGATCGGCTAGCCATTCTGGGCTACATAGTGCGCAATGGGATAATAGGCCCCGACCCCGAACGTATGCGCGCACTCATGGAATTTCCCCTCCCGCACTGCCCAAAAGCCCTGAAACGCTGCCTGGGGTTCTTTTCGTACTACGCCCAGTGGGTCCCCCAGTACGCAGACAAGGCCCGCCCCCTAATACAGACCACGACCTTCCCTCTGTCGACAGAGGCTTGCCAGGCCTTCAGCCGCATCAAAGCGGACATCGCAAAGGCCACGATGCGCGCCATCGACGAGTCCCTCCCCTTCCAGGTCGAGAGCGACGCCTCCGACGTAGCTCTAGCGGCTACCCTTAACCAAGCGGGCAGACCCGTGGCCTTCTTCTCCCGAACCCTCCACGCCTCAGAAATCCGCCACTCCTCAGTGGAAAAGGAAGCCCAAGCCATAGTGGAAGCTGTGCGACATTGGAGGCATTACCTGGCCGGCAGGAGATTCACTCTCCTCACTGACCAACGGTCGGTAGCCTTCATGTTCAATAATGCACAGCGGGCAAGATTAAAAATGACAAGATCTTAAGGTGGAGGATCGAGCTCTCCACCTTTAACTATGAGATCTTGTGCCGGCCCGGAAAGCTGAACGAGCCGTCCGATGCCCTATCCCGCGGCACATGTGCCAACGCACAAATTAACTGCCTCCAAACCCTCCACGAGGACCTCTGCCACCCGGGGGTCACTCGCTTTTACCACTTCATCAAGTCCCGCAACCTCCCATACTCTTTAGAAGAGGTCCGTACAGTCACAAGGGACTGCCACATCTGCGCGGAATGCAAGCCGCATTTTTTCAGGCCAGATGGAGCGCACCTGGTTAAGGCTTCCCGCCCCTTTGAACGCCTCAGTCTCGATTTCAAAGGGCCCCTCCCCTCCACCGACCGCAACGCATATTTCCTTAATGTAGTGGACGAATACTCCCGCTTCCCTTTTGCCATTCCCTGCTCCGACATGACCGCGGCCACAGTCATTAAAGCCCTGAACAGCATCTTCACGCTGTTCGGTTACCCCGCATACGTCCACAGCGACAGGGGGTCCTCTTTCATGAGTGACGAGCTGCGCCAGTTCCTGCTCAGCAAGGGCATAGCCTCAAGCAGGACGACCAGCTACAACCCCCGGGGGAACGGGCAAGTAGAAAGGGAGAACGGCACGGTCTGGAAGGCCGTCCTACTGGCCCTACGGTCCAGGGATCTCCCAGTTTCACGGTGGCAGGAGGTCCTCTCGGACGCTCTCCATTCCATCCGGTCGTTATTATGTACAAGCACTAATCAAACGCCGCACGAGCGTCTCCTTGTCTTCCCTAGGAGGTCCTCCTCTGGAACGTCGCTGCCGACCTGGCTGGCGGCCCCAGGACCCATCCTGCTCCGAAAGCATGTGCGGCACATAAGGCGGACCCGTTGGTCGAAAGGGTTCACCTCCTCCACGCAAACCCCCAGTACGCCTACGTGGAGTACCCCGACGGCCGACAGGACACGGTCTCCCTGCGGGATCTGTCGCCCGCCGGCACCACGCACACCCCCCCGACACCATCAACCCAACCGCCCCCCTTCCTGCCACCGCCGCACCCCGCGACCTCCCCCTTCCCAGGAGGATCAGTTCCCCGCCCCTTTGCATCGACAGCTGAAACCGTGCGGCTCCCGGAGGCGACAACACTGGTACAAGCACCACCACCACCGCCGGGGCCGAGGCGATCGACACGGACGACCAGACCGCCCGACCGACTCGTGGCATCGATGTAAAACAAAGATGGACTGTTCAATGAGCATTTTGTTTTTCCTATACCCTCTGTAAATAGTTGTAACAGGACGAAACTGTCCAATACTGTACTACCATGTAACTGTTCTATCCTCCCAGGACCAGCCCTGTAAACCCTTACCACCATACGAAGCATCACCCCGCCGGGTTCAATTTTGACAAGGGGTGAATGTGGTAGTATGTATTGGGGGTCATGTGGGACTGGAAGCCCTAATGTCATTGGCTGACAGATCCCGGGTCCTGGTTGGCCATTGACCTCAAGCTCCGCCCTGAAGGCGAAGTATAAGAAGCCGGTCTCTTCCCCCGCATGCCAGTTTACTATTGGGCTGCTGGGGAACAGACACGCTTAATAAAGCCTCATCGACTTCACTATATTTGTATCATGGAGTCTTTGTGCGCTACAATATGTGTGGGGTAACTTTTTCACGCATAGAGTGGTGGGTGCCTGGAACATGCTGCCAGAGGATGTGATGGAAGCAGGCACATTAGCAACATTTAAGAGACATCTGGATGAATACGTGAATCGGGACGAAATAGAGGGATACGGTCCGGTTAAGAGCAGAAGGTTTTTTTTAGTTAGTGCATCATGATCGACAGTGGCTTGGAGCATCGAAGGGCATGTCCATGTGCTGTATTTTTCTTTGTTCTTTAGGATTTGTTCTTTGTTCTTTGTTAACATTTGAGAATTAAGGATCTCACCATGAAAATTATTTATTCAGCTTGGCCATTAGTTCTAGAGTAATGAGGAGAAGTAGCGTAATCGATATTCCATTTCTCACACATGTTCTGAAATGTTCACCAAATAAACTAAAAATAGTGGCTAGAGTGTGGGCGATATTCTGTTTCATGCATTGTGCAATTGTTGAACAATGGGGTACTTGGTAAAGTAGTCGACGATGACGATGAAGTCAATGCCATGGACATGAAAGTGCTGGGATGCAATTTTAGACCAAGGTTGGAAGGAACTTCATGTGGAATCAGTGATGCTTTGATCTGACTTTGCATATACTCTTGGCATGCCTCACACCTCTTAATGGTGACTTCAATGTCATTGTTCATAGATGGCCACTGGAGTGTCTCTGTTGCACGTCTTCCTGTACAATCTATCCCTATGTGTGAGGGATGCAGTTATTGTAGAATAGCAGGTCACAAATGTTCTGGTATGATGACCTCTCGCCTGCCAGAGAATGACTCCAGGTTGTAAAAATGGTCTCGCATATTTGTGAACATACTGCACTGAATCAGGCCATCCTTCAATCATGGTTTTCCTGGGCTCGGCAAACTGCTAAGTTTATCCGACATGACCATTAGCTTATCTGGCTTGTACATAATCTGACAGTGTTAGGAACACAAAGGATTTAAGGGATTTGTGTTGGTAAACATTAGAAATAAGGTATAGTTTTAAATGGGTTTAATGTAATGTTTCTATGCCTGGAAGGACCTATAGCTATATTCATGATGGACAAAGGTGTGGGGATTGCTTTCAATTCCTACTGGGAATCTGTTTTGCTTAGAGAGGGCTAAGGTGTGAAAAGTAAAAGCCTAGAGAAAGATAAGTGGTTGCTTAGCAAATGGGTCCTTAAGGATAAAAAAAGGCTTTCCTTTGTTCTTGGTTTTTTAAAACTGAAAACCACAGCAGTTGAAGCCAGATCACTGAAGAGTGAATAGCCCTTAACTCTGTCAGGAGAAGCTGGACAGGACAGGAGGAATTGCAACGATGCAAGTTTCTGAAGGAACAGGTTACAGTCCAGGTAACTAGGGAATTGGTACAGAAAGAGTTTCTTACAAAATCGAGTTAAACAGAACAGAGGAAACTGGGAACAAGACAGATTACTGCTCAGTAAAATCACAGAGAGTTGAAAAGACATTGGATCGTGAGAGGTTAGAAGGATATGTGCAGTGGTATTAAGGATTGCGAGACATTACCACAGTTTGTGAGAAATTACTTGAAATAAGCGAGTAAATTAGTGGCTGGATCTCAGAATTTGTGTAGAAGCCTTAAGACCAAAAAGTCCTGATAGGAATTGGTGTAAAATCCTGGCCTAGACTCACTGAAAAAAGTGGAGTGGAAGCACTGTTCACAGGAGCCTTTTGGAAAGCATAGTTAGGATTTTTGAATGCAAACTGCAATGGTAAGCATGATTATGAGAGAAGATTTTAAAACTTATATTGGGGATTACAGTTTGGTAAATCTTACATGGCAATCATCTGGGGAGCAGGGAAGGGAGGTGATTCTGAGGAGGCATCTACAGACATTCACTTGGGGTTTCAGAGCAGAGTGTCTATTTGACCAGTCATTTTGTATGCATGGAAAGGATTTGTTATGTCAACGAGACCTTTGTAGCTTCAAATGTATTTTGTCGTCCATGTTAATGTGTGTAATTGTTAAGCTGAGGAGGAATGAAAGGAGTATTGTATTATAATCCATTTTTTACATGTTTAATAAATTTATTTTTCTTGTTGTTAAAACTAATTAGTGGTCCTGTGACTGTTCCTCCACGTTTGATGGAAATAAATAAAAGTTACGGTCTTTTGAGCCCTGGTTCGATTCTGGGATCTACTTGCCCAATTACAACATCAACTGGATCATAACAACAGTTGTAACCTTGAATCTTTATCAAGAGGCATTGCTATCTTGGTGGTGCACTGGTGAATAGCTGGCAGCAAATCAAATCCAGTGGCTTGTGGTTTGTCTCTGCCAGAAATCTTTTGCCAAAGAGATAGTTATGAAAACGCATGCTTCCAAACACTAAAGACTAATATGTCCTGCTTGGTGCTGGTGTAGTTGGAGTGCATGACCAATAGAGAGTTTGAAGCAAATGCAATTGGTTTGCATTTTTGTAGTATGCGTGTTCCAGTCCGTTCTGTGAGGCATCTGTCACCAAGGTGGTTGTCTCCTTGGGATCATAAAATTCCAATGTTGTTGCGTCTGATAATGATTGATTCAGCACTTCAAAGTGGTACTGTTGGGTTTGTGCCACAGGAAAGGCACATCCTTTCCCAGCAATTCCCTGAATGATGAAGATTTCTGAGTGAAATTAGAGATGCAAGGAGACAATAATGAAAGTGACCTAGGCATCTTTGAAGATTGTTCTTTTCTTGAGGAGTTGGCATGGCCCTCATTGCCTCTATTTTACCTGGATCGGGACATATGCCAGCACTGCAATAAATAGAACCGAAGAATTTGATTTGCTGCATGTTGATGTTGCATTTCACACTGTTGAATACCAGTTCTTCATAATATACCACTTGCATCAATAAGCACAGATCATATCATGTTCTTGCTTTATTCTTCCCACAACAGCAATGTCATCTGCGATACAGATGTATCCTGGAACAGTGCATTAATGCAGTCCATATGAGTTTGAAAGAGATCCTGGCTATCAGATAGCTCAAGTTGAAGTCTCAGAAAACAGTATCATCCAGATGGGTAAGAAATGTAGCAAGCTCTTGGGACTTCCTCACAATATGTGCTGACCACTAACCATGCTTGGCATCAAGCATTGAAAAGAATTTTGCAAATGTAAAATTTCAGATTTAACTCTTTTAATGTGGGAAATTTGTACAGACAATGTTTCAAAGCTCAGTTTAAATGTGAATTGAGACATAATTTCAATGATCCTTCTTTATGACACGTGATTACGTTGCAGCAATCAGCGTAATCATGTACTGTTCTAATGATTCCGTCTTTCTTCATATTGTCTAGTTTGACCTAGAATTTGTCTTGTTTGTGGATGCTGCAATTGCAGGGTGAATCAATTGACAGAATTGCATTCTCTTGTAGGTGTGGTGTTGCAGCATCCTTAAAACAGTCAATTTTGTCAAAACATTCTGGATATTTCATTTTAGGTCATGAATTGAGGTGATAGGAATAATTTCAGAGGGTGATCTGCCATTTCAGGTCTGACAAATTCTATGGATTATAGCTCGAGTGAGACCGCGACATGCTGGTGGACTAACAATCGCTGGGCCTGTAGTTTCCATGATGTAGAACATCCAGGAGGATTGATTATACTTGCATTCCAGGATTCTGCAGATGGAATGAGTGAGTGTTTTATGCTGAAGATTTCACAGCACTAGATTTTGCAATAGTCTTCCACATCTATGGATACATGTCTTTTAGATTTTGCCGAGGTAGCATGTTGGCACTTTCTCCTGCATCGATCTTGGCAAACACTTTGAAAGGTATGACGGCACCTATGTCCCTGAGATTGACAGCGTGAAACATGTGCTCACCACTCTTCATCTCATGGTGCGCATCATAATGGTCTTGTGTATAATCACCTTATGTATGTTGCTGTCGGGATACTGGTGGTCATTTTTATTGCTTGAATGTACTCATTGTATATGGCCTGTTTAGAGCACTGCATGGCTCTTTGTAGCTGCATCAGCCTTTGCTCTAGTGCACCGCCACTGCGCATGCCCCTTTCTGCCACGTGCCATGCAGAATTGAAGAAAAGCTTGGTGGATGCAGAAGACCACACCTTCCACATGTCCTGCTAGGTTTGGGTGTTCTCAAGAGGTACACTGTTTAAACATGTTGAATTTGGATAGTAGATCAACTGCATTCCAATTCAAACTGGGGAATTTTGTGCACATTCTGACAAAATCCCTTTAACCTTCTTTCTCTGTAGTACCTGAAATGAATGTTGCTGTAGCTGCTTTCTCAAAGCTCCACCCAGAAAGATGAGTTGTAGTGGGAACTCATCTTGGGGTGTTTGCTTTTTATTCAATTTAATATTCAGGAACTCTCAAATCCACTCATTTTAATAATAACCTTCTCTGACTCAATTTTTCTGACAGTTTTCTTTTGATTCTTCCTTACTCGCCATTGGTCTGATGCAAGCCTGGTCACTCGCCTTTCAAACTGAGTTAACCTGGTGCTGGACCACTTGAAACACTTTCCAATTCATGAAACTGACAGGCTATGGACTACACTCTTGCTCGAGGGATCTGTCTGCTTCCCAGCTCTTTACTTGAGCATTATCTTAGCGCTGTGTTCCCAAAGCTTTTTTTTTCCAGTCAATACGCTGCATGTTCAACACTCCAATGCTACAACATCATTGCAGTGTGATTCAAATATCGAGGGCTTTCTCCTGCCATGTAGCACAATCCTTGCTGTACTTGTACTTCATTTTGCTGCCACCTGTCTGTCTTACAAGCACTTATCACCAAGTCATGTTCTTATAATGATATAAGCCCTTGAACTTATTTGCTGTTCAAGACACAAGACATCAATCACTCATAAGAGACTGGGTAAACATGTGGTGCATTTATTTATTGAGACTAGGCACATGAGAACAGTTATATAAAGGTATAAAGCTTAAAGACATCAGAGCTGTGTGCTTCTTTTGGGGTAACCAAACAAACTAAATCGGCAAACTGAGGGATAAATTGAAAGGCAGTTCCTGAAAGACATACTGCATCAGAGTAAACAGAATCTCAAAGGACAAAGCTGGATGTGTCCTCTGCTCGTGTCAAAAGCAAAACTAAGACTGGATCGCATGACACATTTCCTTTCAGGTGATGCCATGCTGAAAGGCATATTACTACAAACTGCTTTTGGAAGAAAGGTGGGAAAAGACCAGACAAATAAGTTATGCGCCTCCTATCCCTTAATCTTTGAGCAGTTCTTGCAATGGCTGAATTGGACAGCCACATTGTCTCCAACGCCAACAGCCCAAACTGACCTTGGATGCCATCATCCATCTGGCTTGCTGTGAAATTCCCTAATGTACCACCTTCCTTGCACGTTGGGCAGGATGAAATTCCTCATCAGATTTTGGGTAATCTGTAGTGGTTGATCCAGAGACCTGCCAGGGCCTTATTGGAGGATAATCCCAGGGATGTCTCAGAATCATCCATTTTGAATAGTCCATGGAATAGTCCAATAGTCTGGCTCAGTGTTGTCCAGGTTAGGTGGTTAATCGGCCAAATCAGAGACATCTGTTGTGGATTGTTTCTCTTTCTCGCTTAGGATCTTCCATGTTGGATGATCCAGGGGCTGACTCGAAGTCAGTTGTGGTGGGTGGTTCTGTGGCCAGCTCAAGATTGTCGATGGGGGATGGTCCAGGGGCAAGTTCAGCATCAGGATTTCCCATCTTCACTTCAGTGTGTCTTTAGAGTTTTTCTTCTTCAATGGGTGTAATAATAATAATAATAATCTTTATTGTCACAAGTAGGCTTACATTAACACTGCAAGGAAGTTACTGTGAAAAGCTCCTAGTCGCCACATTTTGGTACCTGTTTGGGTACACTGAGAGAGAATTCAGAATGATCAAATTACCTAACAGCCCATCTTTCAGGACTAATGAGAGGAAACTGGAGCATCCGGAAGAAACCCACCCAGACACGGGGAGAACGTGCAGACTCCGCATAGACAGTGACCCAAGCCGGGAATCAAACCTGGGACCCTGGTGCTGTGAAGCAACAGTGCTAACCACTGTGCTACCGTACCACCTTGTAGCTTTGTAGAGAATCTGATGAGGAAAGCACCCTGCAACTTTGACCTGAGGCCACATCATGATTTTTGTCCAGTGAGTACTTGGAAAAGAGTTATTTTATTAGTAGTTTTATTCATTTTCATTTGTATTTATTACCGAAAAAAGTTAAGAAAATGCTGGAAACATATACAGAAACACAAGGTGCTGGATTCTCCTATTCTGTGGCCATATCTGCAGGATCCGTCTGGTCTTACGATCAAAAGGTTGTTGTCGCCCCCGCACCGATGCTTCGCCTGTTGGAGGACTAGCAGCCGCATCACGTAAAGCCCCCGGCTTTACCTGCCGATACGGACACTGAATGGCCGGGCCCATAACCGCACATGCGCATGGCGGCGGCGTGTGGCGCCTACCGCACATAGGCCCGGCCTGCCAAAAGCTGTCCCTTGTAACCACTCCCGCCACCCCCAGACCAACCCCCACCAATCCCCCCAGCCCCATCTGATGCCCCCCCTGCCAGTGGAATGCCCCCCCACCCCCCTCCACAACTGTGATGGTGCTGGACACAGTCCGCAGCTGCCACGCGAGGTCCCCGAAAAGTGAGAGGACACACGCCCCATGTCGTCGGAGACTCGGACCATTTGGGCGGAGTATCAGGGGAGGGCCTCAGGTGATGTCCTTGATACGCCATTGTGAGGAGTTGGAGCTACGGAAAAACGGACGCTGCTGATTCCAACGGAAAAATGGATTCTCTGCCCGTTCGCCGAACGCGATTTTGGCATTGACCATCGTAGAATCCAGCCCGAGGTGTAATGACAGCAAACTCCAAATGGCCAGTTACAAAAACCATACTATTAATATATGAATGATACCCTATGGCATTAAAACATACCAGGGTTGTGTTTGGGAAAACAAAGGTGTACCCTATTAGATGGCGTGACAGCATTGATGTTTTTTTTTCCTCACTCAGTACCCATTGATCTCTCTGTATTTGCTTCTCCTGCACACTGGATGTTGCCTCCCCCTTCTGCCTTCCACTTCTCTCTCCTCCCTTCTTTCCTTCCCTTCCCCCCTCTTGCCCCCTTTCCTTGTTCCCTCTTCCCCCCCCTTTAGCTCAGCCCTCCTCCCCCGTATCCATGCTCCCCCCACCACACCCTTTCTCTTTTTCCCTGTTAGTTAGTTGTTGGTCATGAACAGGTCCATGAAGAAGAGGCTGCTAAATATCCCCCATGTATTGTGGAAGCAATCTTCCGATCCTCAGATGGTGAATTTTATTTTCTCCAATTTGAGGAATTCTGCTAGTCGGACTGCCAGTCTGCGGCCTTGTGTGGCGTTGCTGGTCTGCAGTCGAGCGCGAGTCTCTGGCGGGTTATCAGGGAGGCAAAGGCTTGGGCGTCTGCACCTCTTCCCGCAAAGAACTCTGGCTATTCCGAAACCCCGAAGACCACCATTATCTGACATGCTCCACCTTCACTCCCACAACTCTGGACATGGCTTCAAAAAAGATGGTCCAGCCCCAGAACATGTGAGTGTGGTTCACATTTGTCCTCTACCTCCAGAAAGAACCCACCCAGGCGTGTTCTAGTCAAGTACCCTATGCACCACCTTTAGCTCCATTATGCTCACCCCTGCGCACGAGGAGGATGAGTTCACCCTATGAAGTGCTTTGATCAACGTCCGTGCATGTTGGCGCAGTTACCGCCCCCTAATTCCCCCAGTGCTAGCAGCCTGTGCAGTGGAGTATGTTTGGGTAGTTGGGGGAATGTTGCAGTCTCCTTGCGGAGGAAGTTCCTCAGTTGCAGGTATCTGAGCTCATTCCCTTTCGGGAGCTGGAGCTTTTCTGTTAGTTTCCCTAAGGTCACTACTCTACCATCTATTGTTGCCGGGATGAATTTATGGTTTTTGCAGATGGGGGTCGTAGAAGACGCTGAGATTGAAATGGTGCCTGAGTTGGTTCCATGTCCTCAGCGTAGCCACCACCACCAGGTTGTTTGAGTATCTGGCTGGGGGAAATGAGAGGAGGGCTGTGGCTAGTGCGTGTACAAATTGCCCAATACGTGAGGTCTCCTCCATTTGCACCCATTCCATCGCCTGATCCTTTACCCACCCCATATCCTTTCTGCGTTAGCTGCCCAGTGGTTGAAAAGGAGATTCGGCAAAGCCAAGCCCCCCATGCACTCATCTGGGCAAGTGGGGAGCATTCCAGCACACTCCTGACTTGTACCTTGTAGATGATGGACAGGCTTTGGCGAGTTAGGAGTTGAGTTACTCACCACAGGATTCCTAGCTTATCTTCCCTTGAAGCCACAGTATTTATATCGATAGTCCAGTTCAGTTTCTGATCAATGGTAACCCCCAGGATGTTGATTGTGGGTGATTCAGTGATAGTAATGCCAACGAATGTCAAGGGGCTATGGTTTGATTCTCTCTTATTGGAGATGGTCAAGTAGACTGCTTCAGTATCTAAGAAGCTGTGAATGGTGCTGAACATTATGCAATCATCAACAGATATCCCCACATCTGACCTAATGTTGGTAGGAAGATCATTGACGGAGCAGCTGAAGATGGTTGGGCCGTGGACACTACCATGAGGAACTCACCCAGCAATGCCCGGGGTCTGAGGTGACTGACCTCCACCTAACACGAGCATCTTCCTTTGTGCCAGATATGAATCCAACCAGTGGAGTGTTTTCCCCCTGATTCCCATTGACCAGTTTTGCTCGGGCTCCTTGATGCAACACTCCATCAAATGTTGCCTTGACATCAAGGGCAGTCACTCTCACCTCACCTCTGGAGTTCAGCTCTTTTGTCCATGTTTGGTGGGACAGAACATACCCAGGGTTGGTGAAAGTGGTGTCTGAGATGTTATCTGGCAGTATGACTATGTCAGTCTGTTGCTTGCCTAGTCTGTGAGACAGCTCTCCCAATTTTGGCACAAGCCACCAGATGTTAGTAAGGAAGATTTTGCAGGGTTGACAGGGCTGGGTTTGCAGTTGTCATTTCCAGAGCCTAGGTCGATGCCGGATTGTCCGTCCGGTTTCTTTCCTTTTTATTGACTTTGTTCAGTTTACAATATTCATGCTGTTATTGAGCAACATCGTAAATTATGTTGACCTTGTACACTGCAACAGGCTTGGACAACAATTTCACAAATCAGCTCCTGAATTCTCAGACCTTTGGGAGTCTGTTTCCCGGTTGGCAGTACATCCCAGCCAGCAGGTTTCCCGACGGCATCGGGTGGCTTCAATGGGAAAGACCATTGATAAGCAGTTGCAGTAGAGAATCCTGCCACCAGCGAACAAGGCAACACCAAAAAACATGCGGCTGCGGGCATGAAGATACCGCCCATGATTTTAAAATTTGTGCACAACACTGACCAATTTATCAAATGAGCAGTCAAACCGCCTACTTCATGATCCAGGTACATAGTATCAATTAGTGCATCTCAAGCGCAAAGGCACATGATGTCAGATCCGGTGCTGGGGAAGATTATGGAGGATCTGAGTCACCATTCCTCCGTGTTTGCAGAGTCATATACTGGATCGACTCCACGAAGGACATCCAGGAGTCAGACGTATGAAGTCAGGACCTGAGGAAGGAGCAGCGCTCCGAAAGCTAGTGACATCGAAACAAACCTGTTGGACTTTAACCTGGTGTTGTAAGACTTCGTACTGTGCTCATCCCAGTCTAACGCCGGCATCTCCACATCATAAATATTGTGATACACAAGGCGCTGCAATGGTGGGGAACATGCTGGTTGGACCACTGGGTTTTTGCTTGTTAGTCATTATTTATATGTTAGTCTGCTTTTTTTTCCTTTATTCTTTCATGAGGCGAGATTCTCACTGATAAGGCCAGCATTCATTGTCTTGAACTGAGTGAGTGCCTTGCTAGGCCATTTCAGAGGGCAGTTAAGAGTGTGGTCTGGAGGCACATGTAAGTCAGACAAGGTAAGGATGACATATTTCCTTTCCTAACGGGGCATTAGTACTTTTATTTCAACAGTATCAATGATAGGTGTCCACTCCACCCCGAACCATTTGATGGGAAGCAAAACACTAGTTAAAAACCAAGTTCTATTTGGAAAAATCCCCAGGCTCATTAACTGAATTTAAATTCTGCCAGCTGCCATGCTGGGGTTCGAACCCATGTCCACAGTGACATTTCCACTATTTCCCCTGTCCTTTAGGGAAAGATATCTGCCATCCTTACCTGGTCTGGCCTACATACTGCTTCAAAACCAGAGCAAAGTGCTCCCTCTGAAATAGCTTAGCAATCCATTCAGTTCAATAGTAATCAGTGCTGGGAAACAAACACTGGCTATCTCTATGATGCCTCCATCCCATTAAAGAATAGAAAATATGTTTTTGGGGGTGTTACTAATACTAATAGTAAAGACAAAGGATAGCCAGGTTGACACATCATCGGTTGCCTAACCAGTTGTCAGAGTTTATTGCAGAGGTGTTGCTTTCTCGCAGTTTGAGATGGAGGAGAGGGGAAATCTCCCAAGTGCCTCCGATGATGTCACCATTGTGTGACATACTATATAGATGGTTATTGGTTACAATACATAACTGTTATTGTGCTAGACTATTATACAAAATAATCTGAGGAGACTCAGGTACAGAATGAATGTTTATTAGCCAACACATTAAGAGAGCATGTTATTGAGGGTTCCGTAGGTAGCTTGGAAAAACAAGTTTGCTAAGGTCAGTAAAATCCAGTTCGACTGGAAAATATCTTATTGAGAGTCTTGCAGACGGTGTCCAGGAAAACAGTTTTGCTAAGGTCACTAAGGAACCAGTTAGACTGAAAAACATGTTATTGAGGGTTTTGCAGGTGCATTTTATTGCTGTGTAAACATTCAGTAAGCATCGCTTGTGTCTTTTGATACATCAGCATGTTGTTGGTTGATGCCTCTATTCTGACTGTGGAATTGTCCTCTACTGTTCTAATATACTATATAATGCATTATATAAGTTCAAAACCAATGGGCAGCACGGTAGCATTGTGGATAGCACAATTGCTTCATAGCTCCAGGGTCCCAGGTTCGATTCCGGCTCGGGTCACTGTCTGTGCGGAGTCTGCACATCCTCCCCGTGTGTGTGTGGGTTTCCTCCGGGTGCTCCGGTTTCCTCCCACAGTCCAAAGATGTGCAGGTTAGGTGGATTGACCATGCTAAATTGCCCATAGTGTCCAAAATTGCCCATAGTGTTGGGTGGGGTTGCTGGGTTATGGGGATAGGGTGGAGGTGTGGACCTTGGGTAGGGTGTTCTTTCCAAGAGCCGGTGCAGACTCGATGGGCCGAATGGCCTCCCTCTGCACTGTAAATTCTATGAAAAACTCCTGTGATCCCTTAATAGGCTATGATTATTGCTTGTCCTAATAAATCATTGTAATTAAACCATATTCCTTAGTTCCCTTCTTACATACATAACACATCTCCCCTTTTACTCCTGTAGTGAGACAACAAATATTAACTGAAACGTTCACTCAAGGTGAACAGTGATTATTTAACCAAGTATTACATATACACAGCAGTGTGAGAGTCTTGTAGGTGGACATCGGTTCCGCATTCAAGAGTCTTTGTTTTCACATTCTCTGTAGTTTGTTCCACACTAGGCTCAGGCACATCATCTAATAAATTGGTTCTTCTTCAGCTTCTACAGATGCTGTTGGTTCGACTGTTGTAGAATCTGAATTTGACTCAGCCAGAATCATAGATCCAGGGTTTTGCAAACCTTGAGCGTCCGATCTTGGACTTTCAGGTACTGTCTCTTCAAATTCTTTTTCTGAAATGAGGATTTGATCGGTATGCCTCCTCCAAACTCTCTTGTCATTGGTTTGCACCGCACAAGAAATAGGCCCGATCTTTGCGAGCATTGTGGGAGGTACCCACTTCTCACTTGAAGAGTAGTTTCTTTTTAAAACTCTTTCTCTTTACTCAAAACTTCTTGGCTGCGATGTCTGTTCACAGAAAGCAACTTGGTTTTGTACAATAGTGGTAATGTCAGGTGGTAAGAGCAAATCAAACTTGGTTCTCAACTTCCGTTTGAAAAACAGTATTGCCAGCAAGTTTTGGATGGTGGCATGGGCAATGTTTCTATAGGTAATGAGAAAATTCTTTGCTCTCTGAGCTAACGGTCCTTCATCCTGCTTTGATGGTATTCTTCATTGACTGTACCAGCCTGTCCACCAATCCTTTGTGGAAGGATCATAAGGTGCAGTTTTTGCATGTTGCATGCCATTGTTTCAATGCCATTGCATTGCCAATGATAGTCCACAAATTCATTTGACATGAACTGAGTCCCGTTATCGCTAGCTAGTTGTTCTGGTTTGCCAAAACTTCATCCAGACTTTCAATTGTCTTTTCCACCGTCGCCGACTTCATTATTATTATTTTGGGGCATTTGGAATATGCATCCACTGGGAAAAGAAACATATCCTTCAATTTGTCCTGTGAAGTTGATGTGTACTCTTTGCCATAGTTGCTTTGGCCAATTCCAAAGGTGAAATTGTTGAAGAGGTGAGGATTTTCATATACTAGCACAACTGACATTGACCTACTCTTTCTTCAATCTGAGTATAGACCCGGCCACGAGAAATAACTCCTTGCAAGCTCTTTCATACGTCTGACTCCTGGATGTCCTTCGTGGAGTCGATCCAGTATCACCGGATCTGACCTCATGTGCCTTTGCGCTTGAGATGCAGTAATTGATATTATGTACCTGGGAAAGGTACACATAGTTTACATAGTTCTCCTATAATTCAGCTTTGTGCTGCCTTGGTAAACATGATAGAGCATTGGCATTCGCATGCTGCTCCGATCTTTTGCATTTAATCTCATAATTATGCACTGATAAGATGAGGAACCATCTCTACGAACAACACATAGCCCGAGATGGTATTCCTTTATATGGACTAAAAATTGCTGTTAGCAAGGTAAAATATCGTCCATGAAAGTAGTGATGAAATTGTCTGATTCCAACAGTTTCCAGGTTTCCTTTTCTAATTGAGCATAACTCTGATCAGCGCTTGTCCACATCCACAAAGCAAAAACTATTGGTCTTTCATGTCCATTTGGCATTGTATGAAAGACAACTGCATACGCCCCATAGGCTCATGTGTCACATCCGAGTTGTATTTTCAACTTAGCGTTGAAATTAACTAAGAGTTGTGATTTCTTCATCACATTTATTACCTCATTATACGCCTCTTCGCTGTCTTATGTTGTAGCCACCTGAGTTGGCCAAGTCCCAATTTAAAATGGCGAACGGCAAAGGCTGAAGGGAAAATCAGCCTACACAGGCAGAAACCAGCAGGTGCAGGTTTGCTGTGTATTTAACTCTGCAAAAGCCCAGACAGCATCGATACCAGCGACCATCAGCATAATAATGTAGCAGCCATCTACATACTAATGAGCAATCCCCGGGAACAATAGCAACATTTGGGACAAACAAAATGAAGCCAGACTCCCCGGCGCAAGCAGGAGTCAACACAAAAGAGGTTAACGGACACCTCAAGACCGCCCATCGATCAGGGAACCGCTCCAGTATTGGAGAAATCGAACCAAGCGACTGGAACAAAGTCCAATCACCTAGAACCAGGTACAGGGTCCGCCCCGAAAGGCGGGAAGCCCCTGGGGACTATAAAGTTAAGCCCCCAAGTTCAAATCAGCCCTCCTCTTCTTGACCGGGTCACCCAGCAACGCAAACCAATATTGACCGTGACCGGTCCAGCGGCCGCCGAGAGATTGTAAGTCTTAAGTCAACGCTCGCTATGAGATAGGCGCTCCTAGCTACCAATCCGTACCAACTTCGAATCCCGCAGACTCAGAACCCGAACGAAAGGCCATTTGTTCCCCTGACCTGGTGGGCCAGTCCGAAGCTAAGTCCAGGCCTGGTAGTCGCAGAAGTACCTTAGACGTAGAATTTGTGCATGAGTAGCAATTACTGTGTATAATAAATGTGCTTTGATTTAAATCTTACTAATCGGTGTATTGAGTTATTGGTCATTATTCGAACTTGAACCTCGTGGCGGTATCATAAAGATACCTGGCGACTCGAGAGCAAAGGTTATAAAACAGAGCCAAATGAACCAACCAAAAGTTAGCAACAATATCCAAGCCATTTGTTGGTCCGTACATAATAATGTATGAAGTAGTTTCAATATGGTAGAGAGATTTGGAATAACATTTTTACGGTAATGGATGAGTCGCAAGAAAGATCTCAGTTATGATACATTTTGTGGTCTTGGTGCATGTAAAATCATCTTCTTAGGTTCCTGGTGGAACCTGTCCTTATTCATTACATGGCCAAAATAGATTATTGATGAATGGAAAAATTCACATTTCTCTTTCTTGACCCAAAGAAGACGCTCCAATATGCCTTCTAAATTCTTTATTTGCTCCTGTTCAATCCTGCTGGTAAATAAAATGTCATCCAAATAACATTGGGCACAGTTGAGGCCACTAAGGATTTGGTCCATGGACCTTTCAACATTATTTTGAAGACACTATTCCGAATGGCAGGTAGGTGCTAGTACCTGAACAGTCCTTTTTGTGTTACAATGGTTAGATGAGGTTGCGACTCAGCTGCTACCTTCATCTAGAGGTATGCTTGGGACAAATTTATCTTCCTGAACTGTTGTGAACCGGACAATCCAGCAAATACGTTCTTAATTAATGGTAAGGAATACTGGTCAGCACACAGCACTGGATTGATTATCATTTTAAAGTCACCACAGATTCTTACTGAGCCATCTGGCTTGATAACTGGGACAATTGGGGTTGCCCAATCGCTTGTCGTCACATTCTCAACCACTCCATCCTAAAAGCAGACTTTGGGTAGCCAGGAAGTACGTTGATAATAATAATTATTATTATCTATAATACATTTTATTAGAGTCACATGTTGGCTTACATTAACAATGAAATTAAGTTACCGTGAAAATCCCTGAGTCGCCACACTCCAGCACCTGTTCGGGTACACTGAGGGAAAATTCAGAATGTCCAATTCACTTAACAGCACATCTTTCAGGACTTGTGGGAAGAAACTGGAGTGCCCGTAGGAAACCCACGCACACACGGGGCGAACGCGCAGGCTCCGCACAGACAGTGACCCAAGGCGGGAATTAGGGCCTTAAGGGTAGTTATCTCAGGATTACGAGCTGTGCCACATGCTTGTAGGTGTAGAAATAGCAAGCTATATCAGATGAATCCATGACTGATGAGATGGTGTGAGGGGGAGGGCTTTAGATCCCTGGGACATTTGGGATCTGTTATGGGGGAGGTGAGACCAATTCAAACTGGACGGGTTTGACCTGGGCAAGACTGGGACTGATGTCCTTGGGGGGGGGGGGGGCGGTGGAGGGGGGGGGGGGTGGAGTTGGAGGGGGGGGTACTTGCTCGAGCAGTTGGGGAGGATGTAAACTAATAGCACAGGGGTTGGGAACTTATGTAAAGATTCAGA
Source organism: Scyliorhinus torazame (assembly GCF_047496885.1). Taxonomy (NCBI): domain Eukaryota; kingdom Metazoa; phylum Chordata; class Chondrichthyes; order Carcharhiniformes; family Scyliorhinidae; genus Scyliorhinus; species Scyliorhinus torazame. Next base: position 83,591,608 of record NC_092715.1, on the reverse strand, counting down.
GCAGGGAGAATCAAGAACAAGAAAAAGATAAGGCAAGGAGAATAAGAAAAGTGATAGGCAGAGAAACCAAGGGCCAGAATCAGTTAAGGACACAGTAAAAAATAGTAGGGAAGGGACAGGGAGCATTAAAAGGACGAGCCTTAAGGATTTGTAGTTGAATTCTCAGAGTATTTAAAATAAAATGGATGAATTTGTTGCGCAGATAAATGTAACGGGATATGATAGAGTTGAGATTCTGGAGACATGGCTCCAAGGTGACCAAGGATGGTAACTAAACAGTAAGGGCTATTCAGTTTTTAGGAAGGACAGACAGAAAGGGAAATGTGGTGGAATCGCATTGTTAATCAAAGAAAATATTAATACAATATTGAGGAAAGATATTAGCACAGATGATATGGAATCTGCATGGGCCGAGTTACAAAACACCAAGGGACAAAAGCATTTGTAGGGGTGATAGACAGGCCACCAAACTATAGTAGTAATGTTGGGAATAGCATGAGACAGGAAATCAGAGATGCAAGTGATAAAGAAAATTCTGTATTTGTGGGTGACTTTAATCAGCATATAGATTCGATGAGTCAAATTAGTCACAGTGCAATAGAGGAATTTCAGGAATGTATACAGGATGGTTTTCTGGACCAATAAGTTGAGGAACCAACAATGGCACAGGCCATCTTGGACTGGGTATTGTGAAATCAGAAAGGATTAGTTGGCAATCTAGTTGTGAGAGAACCATTGGGGATGAGTGACCAAAATATGATAGAATTCTTTATCAAGGTGGATAATGAGGTAGTTGATTCTGAGACTAGGGTCTTGAATCTCAATAAAGGTAACTATGATTTTATGAGGCATGAGTTGGCTATGACGGACTGGGAAACATTACTGAAAGGAAGGACAGTGGACAGGCAATGGCAGTCATTCAAGGAATGAATCGGTGAACTCCAAAAGTTGTTTATTCCTATTTTGCACAAGAGCAGAAAGGGAACTGTGGCGAAACCATGGCTGACAATGGAAATTAGAGATAGTGGGCACGATTTAATGGAAATGAAACAGAGTCCCATGTCGAGCGGGGCAACGCCCCACCTAGGCTGCACTAAGTCTAATTTTGTGCATTGAGGAGTGCCACTCACCAGTATAGGAAGAGATCGGGGCGCTATCTCAAACCCCCCCCCCAACGTGACCCCCATCTTCCGCAATGCCTTAACACATCTATAAGAGGGCCATCGAGTCCCCACATCATACCTAATAAGGGCAGGGTAGCCCCTGGCCCGATTGCTGGTGTGGGCAAAATGCCACCCAGGCACCTTGGCACTGTCAGCCTGGCACCCTTACAGTGCCCCTGCCAGCCTGGCAATACCACCTGGTGATTCAGGGGTCCACCCAAAATATGAAATATGTATTTATCAGGCCTCAGAAGTGACGCACCTTGGATTTTGTGTTGATGTGTCAAGTTTGCACCCATTAGAAATCAAGGCCGGGATTCTCCGCTATCCGGCAAGGCAGGCCGTACCGGCGGCGAAGGGCCGCCTTCGGGGGCTAGGCCGGCGCTGGCGGGGTTGGCGCCGCACCAGCAGGTGCCGGCGGGGTTGGCACCGCACCAACCGGCGCCGAAGGGCCTCCGCCGGCCGGCACGAGTTGGTGCATGCACGTGAGGCCAGCGTGTTCTGGCATGATCCCAGCGCATGCGCAGGTGGGTTCTTCTCCGCGCTGGCCATGGTGGACCGTTACAGGGGCCGGCGCAGAGGGAAAGAGTGCCCCTACGGCACAGGCCCGCCCGCAGATCGGTGGGCCCCGATCGCGGGCCAGGCCACCGTGGGGCCCCCCCCCCGGGGCCAGATCCCCCTGCGCCCCCCTGAGTACTCCGCATGCCGCCCGCAGAGCCAGGTCCCATGGTAAGGACCTTGTTTGATTTATGCCGGTGGGACTGGCCGAAAACGGGTGGCCACTCGGCCCATCACGGAGCGTAGAATCACCGGAGGAGCCACTGCCAACGGCTCCCAACTGGTGCGACTCGATTCCCGCTACCGCCGAAAAACTGGGGCGGCGGGGCGGGATTCATGCCGCCCCCCCAGCGATTCTCCGGCCCGGCGGGGTGGGGGTCAGAGAATCCCGCCCATAGGTCACGGCCACATGAGATGTCCCTGCATCCAAAAATGTCAGCAATCATAAGTTCCTCCTTGGTATGGTCAATTACTATAAAGGCTTATTTTGAATCTAGCCACAACATCGGCACGATTACATCCGCCATTAAGGAAAAATCAGTGGTGGCGATGGAGGGAGCCTCAAGTGGAATCTTTCTGAGTTGTGAAGCAGATATTAAAGTCGGCAAACGTCTTGATGCATTTTCATCCGGGGAAACAAATTGTGCTAACATGTGACACATCGCCTTAAGGTAAAGGGTCCATTTTATCCAATGAATGCCCTATTGCCTTTGACTCAAGGACCCTTTCTGAAGCACAACAAAACTATGCCCTGATTGAGAAGGAGGACTTAGCGGTTATATTCGGTGTGAAGAAATTCCACTCGCATGTGTACGGTTGGCGGGTCAACATCGTGGCTGGCCACAAGCCATTACTGGGCCTTTTAAGTGCAGACAAGACCATATTGCCCATAGCCTCGGCAAGGGTGCAGCATTGGGCCCTCTTGTTGGCGGTTTACAACTATGCCTTTTAGCACCGACCTGGGATGAAAATTAATAATGCAGATGTATTAGGCCACCTGCCCTTACCCTAGGCCATTCCACCACCACTGCTATCCCAGGAGATCATTCTAGCTCTAAACTTCCTTGACACATTGTTATTGTCCGCAGGGCACATCCGCAGCTGGACCCAAAGAGATCCTATTTTTTCAATGGTCAAATGAATGATACAGTTTGGCTGGTGTTACGGGAAGTCCATAAGACCATAAGACATAGGAGTGGAAGTAAGGCCATTCGGCCCATCGAGTCCACTCCACCATTCAATCATGGCTGATTTCAACTCCATTTACCCGCTCTCTCTCCATAGCCCTTAATTCCTCGAGAAATCAAGAATTTATCAACTTCTGTCTTAAAGACACTCAACGTCCCGGCCTCCACCGCCCTCTGTGGCAATGAATTCCACAGACCCACCACTCTCTGGCTGAAGAAATTTCTCCTCATCTCTGTTCTGAAGTGACTCCCTTTTATTCTAAGGCTGTGCCCCCGGGTCCTAGTCTCCCCTGCTAATGGAAACAACTTCCCTACATCCACCCTATCTAAGCCATTCATTATCTTGTAAGTTTCTATTAATTCTCCCCTCAACCTCCTAAAGTCCAATGAATATCCAGGATCCTCAGACGTTCATCGTATGTCAGGCCTACCATTCCTGGGATCATCCGTGTGAATCTCCGCTGGACCCGCTCCAGTGCCAGTATGTCCTTCCTGAGGTATGGGGCCCAAAATTGCTCACAGTATTCTAAATGGGGCCTAACTAATGCTTTATAAAACTTCAGAAGTACATCCCTGCTTTTTTATTCCAAGCCTCTTGAGATGAATGACAACATTGCATTTGCTTTCTTAATTACGGACTCAACCTGCAAGTTTACCTTTAGAGAATCCTGGACTAGGACTCCCAAGTCCCTTTGCACTTCAGCATTATGAATTTTGTCACCATTTAGAAAATAGTCCATGCCTCTATTCTTTTTTCCAAAGTGCAAGACCTCACACTTGCCCACGTTGAATTTCATCAGCCATTTCTTGGACCACTCTCCTAAACTGTCTAATTCTTTCTGCAGCCTCCCCACCTCCTCCATACTACCTGCCCCTCCACCTATCTTTGTATCATCGGCAAACTTAGCCAGAATGCCCCCAGTCCCGTCATCTAGATCGTTAATATATAAAGAGAACAGCTGTGGCCCCAACACTGAACCCTGCGGGACACCACCCGTCACTGGTTGCCATTCCGAAAAAGAATCTTTTATCCCAACTCTCTGCCTTCTGCCTGACAGCCAATCGTCAATCCATGTTAGTACCTTGCCTCGAATACCATGGGCCCTTATTTTACTCAGCAGTCTCCCGTGAGGCACCTTATCAAAGGCCTTTTGGAAGTCAAAATAGATAACATCCATTGGCTCTCCTTGGTCTAACCTATTTGTTATCTCTTCAAAGATCTCTAACAGGTTTGTCAGGCACGACCTCCCCTGACTAAATCCATGCTGACTTGTCCTAATCTGACCCTGCACTTCCAAGAATTTAGAAATCTCATCCTTAACAATGGATTCTAGAATCTTGCCAACAACTGAGGTTAGGCTAATTGGCCTATAATTTTCCATCTTTTTCCTTGTTCCCTTCTTGAACAGGGGGGTTACAACAGCGATTTTCCAATCCTCTGGGACTTTCCCTGACTCCAGTGACTTTTGAAAGATCATAACTAACGCCTCCACTATTTCTTCAGCTATCTCCTTTAGAACTCTAGGATGTAGTCCATCTGGGCCCGGAGATTTATCAATTTTTAGACCTCTTAGTTTCTCTAGCACTTTCTCCTTTGTGATGGCTACCATATTCAACTCTGCCCCCTGACTCTCCGGAATTGGTGGGATATTACTCATGTCTTCTACTGTGAAGACTGACGCAAAGTACTTATTTAGTTCCTCAGCTATTTCCTTGTCTCCCATCACAAAATTACCAGCGTCATTTTGGAGCGGCCCAATGTCAATTTTTGCCTCCCGTTTGTTTTTAATGTATTTAAAGAAACTTTTACTCTCATTCCTAATGTTACTGGCTAGCCTACCTTCATATTTGATCCTCTCTTTCCTTATTTCTCTCTTTGTTATCCTCTGTTTGTTTTTGTAGCCTTCCCAATCTTCTGATTTCCCACTACTCGTTGCCACATTATAGGCTTTCTCTTTTGCTTTGATGCATTCCCTAACTTCCTTTGTCAGCCATGGCTGTCTAATCCCCCCTCTGATAACCTTTCTTTTCTTTGGTGTGAACCTCTGTACTGTGTCCTCAATTACTCCCAGAAACTCCTGCCATTGCTGTTCTACTGTCTTTCTCTCTAGGCTCTGCTCCCAGTCGATTTTCGTCAGTTCCTCCCTCATGCCCCTGTAGTTACCTTTATTTAACTGTAACACCTTTACATCTGATTCTACCTTCTTTCTTTCAAATTGGAGATTGAATTCTACCATATTATGATCACTGCCTCCTAAGTGCTCCCTTACTTTAAGATCTTTAATCAAGTCTGGCTCATTACATAACACTAAGTCCAGAATGGCCTGTTCCCTCGTGGGCTCCAACACAAGCTGTTGCAAAAAGCCCTCCTGTAAACATTCAATGAATTCCCTTTCCTTGGGTCCACTGGCAGCATTATTTACCCAGTCCACCTGCATATCGAAGTCCCCCATGATCACTGTGACCTTGCCTTTCTGACATGCACTTTCTATTTCGTGGTGCATTTTGTGCCCCCGGTCCTGACCACTGTTAGGAGGCCTGTACATAACTCCCATTATGGTATTTTTGCCTTTGTGGTTCCTCAACTCTACCCACACAGACTCCACATCATCTGACACTATGTCATTTAGTGCTATTGATTTAATTTCATTCCTAATTAACAAGGCAACCCCGCCCCCTCTGCCCACCTCCCTATCTTTTCGATAGGTTGTGAATCCCTGGATGTTTAAATGCCAGTCCTGAACCCCCTGCAACCATGTCTCTGTGATGCCTACCACATCATACCTGCCAGTCACAATCTGGGCCACAAGCTCATCTACCTTGTTCCGTACACTGCGCGCTTTTAAATATAGCACCATTAATTCTCTATTGACCGTCCCTTTTTGTTTTCTTAGTGTGGTGGATCTTGGTTTACTGAGCCTTTCCATACACTGTGTCATATTTTGTGGGATGGGGACTATCGTAACCTCTCCTGAGTTTTGTCTTTTCGTGCTTTTTTGTATTCCTAAGCAGCTACGCTTCCCACTGATTACTTCACCTCTTGGTTCCCTGACTTTCCCTTCCCCCCAATCTTTAGTTTAAAGTCCTATTGACCACCCTATTTATTCTTATCGCCAGAACACTGGTCCCAGCTCGGTTCAGGTGGAGACCATCCCAACGGTATAGGTCCCCCCTGTCCCAAAACTGATGCCAGTGTCCCATGAAAAGGAACCCCTCTTTCCGACACCACTCTTTCAGCCACGTGTTAACTTCCCTTATTCTTGCTTCCCTATGCCAATTTGCACATGGCTCGGGCAGTAATCCGGAGATTATGACCCTTAAGGACCTGTTTTTTAATTTGAATCCTAGCTCTTTATAATCTCTAAACAGGTCCTCTTTCCTAGACTTGCCTATGTTGTTGGTACCGACATGGACCACAACAACTGGATCCTCCCCCATCTCTCCAGTATCCTTTCAAGCCGGTCAGAGATGTCCTGCACCCTAGCACCGGACGGGCAACATACCATGCGGGACTCTTTATCCTGCTCACAAAGGATACTATCTATCCCCCTGATAATAGAATCCCCTACAACTCCAACTTGCCTATTTACTCCCTCCCCTTGAATGGCCTGCTGAACCATGGTGCCTTGGTCAGCTGACTCATCCTTCCTGCAGCCCTGTTCGCCATCCAGACAGGGAGCAAGTGCCTCATACCTGTTGGACAGAGTCAAGGGCTGAGGATCCTGAGTTCCTGACTGCTGGTTCCCTTTACCTGCCTGACTTGCAGTCACACCCTGCTGTCCCTGGCCACTGGCAGGATTTAAACTACTTACTCTGACAGGTGTGACTGCCTCCTGAAACACAGTGTCCAGGTAAGTCTCCCCCTCCCGGATGTGCCTCAGTGTTTGAAGCTCAGACTCCAGCTCATCAACTCTGAGCCGGAGCTCTTTGAGCAGCCAACACTTACTGCAGATGTGGTCGCTGCAGCTCGCAATGGGATCTGCCAGCTCCCACATCAAGCAGCTCAAGCACATCACCTGACCAGCCATCACTAATTAATTAATTAGTTTAATTTGAGTTTATGAGTTTAGCTGTGTTTTTTTAAATTTGGGGCAGATTTGCTATCAACCACTCAGATCACAGCTTCCCTCTGACGTAACTTTTGGAAAAAAAAACCTGGAAAACAGGAAGTTTCCGTTAGATTTTTATACTCACAGAGACTGCTCCTCCTCCTCCGAACGGCTCCCGAAATTAGGCCCGAATAAAGAGAGAAAACAAAACAGTAGGGAAAAAGCTCCTTCTCCCACTCTTCACCGAATTACCTCACTGCACCAAATTACCAAATTCTCACTCGGTCTGTATCTCTCTCACTCTGTCTGTGTCTCCTTGACCTGCGCAATGCTTACTATTGTGTGCTTTCTGTCTGTCTTTTATACAGACTTTAGGATGACTCACACTAAAACTTCAAAGAGAAGAAAACAATGTGTACCTTTGTGCCCCTTAACAGGCCTCAGGTGACTGCCAGATAACTGCCTCTCAGCAATTAGGGTGGGGGCAGCTTCAGCCAATCAGACACTAATCTACACTGCACTTTTAACTGAAAAACAGCAAAATTAGATTAACCACTTACCTTTCCTTGTTACCTCACTGCACCAAATTACCAAATTCTCACTCGGTCTGTATCTCTCTCACTCTGTCTGTGTCTCCTTGACCTGCGCAATGCTTACTAATGTGCGCTTTCTGTCTGTCTGCACTGCTGAGACTCTACTGCACTCATCAAGACGAGTTGACATGTGAATAGAGCATGATTCATTGGGGATCATGGGTCATCTCACCTCAGGCCAGCGGGGCCCTCCTTCAAGAGTTACACGGTTCCCACCGAGGGCAGACAAAGGTGAAGATGTTGGCACGCATAGACAAAATCATTGAAGAACTAGTACAACGGTGCCACCCTTGTCAAATGCAGCAAACTTTGCCTCCTTCCACTACCCTTCACCCCTGGTAATGGCCAGGTCGCCTGTGGGCCTGGATCCACATTGATTGTATGGGTCCATTCCTTGGCAAAATGATTCTGGTTGGATGACCAGAGGCTCTTAGAGGTGGAAATCCTCCCAGATCGGGATTCAAGTCATGACCAGAGCCACTTAACAGCTAACCAGTCATAAAGTCCGGCCTTCCCAATCCTGCGATAGCAGGCTCACCCCAACCTTTCTTCCGGGTGATATGTCCACTGTCTCCTTGAAAGATTCGAGCCATACATTGGTACTGAGGACATATACTGAGCATTTCTACTCTTTTACTGGGGTTTATTCAGCTGTTCTGCCAATTTTACAATGTTACAATCGGCAAATCAGAAAATCACCAGGATAATTCACTCAAACTTACTTTGAATAGATTCTAACTCATAATATGATTTCTCTATACAATTAAGACTGAGAATTATCTAATTGGCTCATAATTGTTCAACATCCAATCAGCTCAGTTTCCTGCCTTCTTTCAACCTTTCATTGCTCACTATTGTTCTGTTGCTATGACATTGATTGTAGACAGCAACTAAAAATAAATCCCAAATTGTGTTTGAAAAACACTTCTAACCTTCCCAATGTAATGAATTCAATTATGCAGGTCTATCTACGTTTAAATATTTAGGTCCATTGTTTGTTTTCATGTTGTATTAACTCCTGCATGCTGATTCCACAATTAACCCACATCTTCTCTTCCTAGATATTTGAATTTTAAAAACTATCTCAGGAAGTGAAGACCTGTATTGAATATTATGATGCTGTACTTTGCAAAGACTATATCAGAACATACCAGATTCAAATTATGGCCCAAGAGATTGAATAGCCGCTTAAAATGGCTGGGGACAATCCATGGCAGTCCTTGCCCATACAGACACACTGTCTCTTCCTTGTGTGTACAGCCGGTGCTATTGGTTGCACACTTCTCAGGTATGGGAGGAGTGGGTGGCACTGGAAGGCCAGGACCCTGCTTAATGACAACCACCACCTCTTAAAGGGCAGGTGTACTCCGGCTTCAAGGACTACACAACAACCATTGAAGGAAGGAATGGGCTGGCACTAGAGTTCTCTGATGCTATACTGGAGGTCTTTGTGCACACAATGGACAGGAGTGGGACATTGAAAACTGTTCTGTCATGAAGGCAAAGTTGTGGAATGTGCAACATACTCCCATAAATGTGGCTACCTGCTCTGGGGTGCACTCCAAAACTCCTATGGAAAGATCCAGGTAGTGGAAGGGTTGTTTGATTACACTGATTATTTGCTCATGTCATTTCTTGTAATAGCCTGACTCGACAGCTGTGAGTGGCTTCCTGAGAGGAGCCATGAACCGCTCTATACTGTCGTCCAACAGCCAGTGTGTGTGGATAGCACTGTTGCTTCACAGTGCCAGGAACCCGGGTTCGATTCCCGGCTTGAGTCACTGTTCGGAGTCTGCACGTTCTCCCCGTGTCTGCGTGGGTTTCCTCTGGGTGCTCCACTTTCCTCCCACAAGTCCCGAAAGACATGCTTGTTAGGTGAATTGGACATTCTGAATTCTCCCTCAGTGTACCCGAACAAGCGCCGGAGTGTGGCAACTAGGCGATTTTCACAGTAACTTCATTGCAGTGTTAATGTAAGTCTACTTGTGACACGAATAAAAATTGTTATTATTGTGTAGCCCAGTGACCTTATTGAAGTTAAGGCAGAAGACTGGCTCATAATGTAAGAATTGTAACTGCTGCTGGGTTAACCAACACCTGCATGATGTTGCTTGTTGCTGCAAACAGGTTGTGCATTAAGGGAATGAAATCCACTTAAATTGATAAAGATGCCTGGCTGGTGATAGAAAGCATACATGCATTCAACAGCAACTTGCTTCATGGCAAAAACTGCATTCTGAATGAAAGCTAGGGCTGGATGCTCCATCGGCGGGTTCCTCGGTTTCGCCGGTAGCGCAAACACGCCACAGATTTCCCAATGGTATGGGGGTGCCCACAATGGGAAACCCCATTGGCCAGCTGCCAGGACGGAGAATCCCGCTGCCGGTGGAGGTGCGACAGGTACGGCGCGATGGAGAATCCCACCCAATGTGCTTCACTTATTCAATAGGGCAAGAAGGGTAAGTTTCTTCCTGAAGCCACAATGACTTCCATGACAGTGCGCAATAAACTGTGAAATGTTGCTAATTTCACTCCTTGCAGCCTGAAAAGTACCTGCCGCATAAAGGTTTGAGGTGACCATATCCTTGACAACAACAAGTAGTGCTGTCTATACCCTCATTTGAAGCTGATTATTGAATTCTAATTTTGCCATCTGCAATGGTCGGATTTGAACCTGGGTCGCCAGAGCATTATTTTGGGTCTCTGGATGACTAGTCCAGTGACAATGCCACTGTGCCACTGCCTCCCCATTGCTCCTCAGTCACATTGAGAAAAGAGAAAAGCTACCTGAAAACACATTCTGGCTGTGTTCTCCACATAACCCTCCGCTTCCCTCTCCTTCTTCTGACAGCTTATTTCACCCCATGGTGTCTTCCTTGCTGGTCCCTCTAGTCCTGTATTGTTTGGAATCAGCCTACTGTACTTCTGAAGCAAAGAATGACAACAGTGCAAAAGGAGCAAAGCCTGTCTCTACGCAGACAAAATGAACTTTGGAAATTGCTTGAAAACTTGAAAGAGAGTTGAAAGTCAAACCCGAGCCAGAGAAACGAAACCAGCAACTAACTTGTTCGTACTGCACAATCCTTTTAAATAGTACTAACAGCTAATGTCAAGTTGTGCTGACGAAGGTCAGCAAATGATGAGTTATGTGCTGGAGTGGGCCAAAATGGTAAACAGGTCCTCAGGCCACCTTAGGACCCCAAATCTGTTCATATTAATCCCAACTTTGAATGTTGATTGTTTTGAAATTGTGTCTTTCTGTCTTGGACTTTGGGTGTGTTGCTTGGTTCTTAGACAGTCTGTCGACACACTCTGATATCGGTTTGACACTTGCTTATAAGTACCACTTCTAAGCTCATTATCGAGTGGGCATGTAGCTGTTAGCGATGATTCCAAGTCTAACACATGACTGAGTTGTGTCAGTGGTACATCATCATCTACATCGTACATTAACATACATCTGTTAACCCTTTATGTTACACTGCTGGCATATGCGCTACCTCCTCTATTATTACTTCCTTCTGCAGTTCCTAGCCTCTGAAGTGTTGGGTGCTCTGAGATACAGACGAACCAATACGGTTGCGATTGGTACAACGCAGTTTTATTCCTTTAAACTATTTATATAACAAACTTGGTACTCAGCACGTGGTGACTGTGTGAGTGTCTGGTTTTGAGGTCCTTGCCCTGTGCCGTCTCCTGATGGACTGCCCAGGGAGTGTTGTGTTTCTGGTTTTGTACTGTGTATGCTCTTGTCTGTGATTGGCTGTCGTGTTATGTGTGCTTATTGGTCCGTTGCTCTGTCTATCATTATGTATGTGTGTATGTGCTGTGATGTTCACTTGAATATCATGACATCCCCCCTTCTTTTACAAGGTTATGTGCCTACGTGGTTATAAATAGAAATGAGTACTGAGTGCTGCTAAATGTGTGTGTGTGTAATATTTACAGCATGTACATGGGGCTTAACTATATATAAGGGGCGATGTCGGGTGTGACATACTAACGAGGTTGTACCATAACAAAAAAAAAGTGGAAATGTGGAACGATAAAATGAATGCCTGTAACGAGAAGAACATAGACATGTTAAAACAGTGGTTGCATGAGTTCAACGTGTAAACAGTCTCATAAGTCCAGTCCAGTAGGTGGGCGACGAATTCAGGTTGACCGTCAGGGTGGCACACCATTCATCACCCGGATTGATTGTGTTGACCTGGTTCCCATCAATGACCACAACCTGGAAGGTGTCTTGGCCATCTGTGTCATCGGTTTGGATGTCGTAATGTGGAGGCTGAATGGTCCGCACGTTCCTGCGAGGTTGTCGGAGATGCGGAAGATCAACAGGTTGAGCCGCTCGACAGTAAGCAGCGTAGTGGCCCACCTTGCCACAGCGTAGGCAATGTCGGGTTTTTGCGGGACATTGCCCTTTTAAATGTGCAGCTCCACAGTTGCCGCACGTCGTGACGTCATGGCGTTCGTTACGCCCTTGCGCATGCGCAGTTCGGTCTTGCGTCGAGCGCACCTGCGCATCACATCCCTCAGTGTTGCCGTAGGTTTTGCCGCGCGCAAGCGCGGGAGGCCTCGAAAAGCGCGCGAAACAGCCGCCCTCATTCGGCCTCGTGGGGCACCTGGCCTGGCTCGCCGATCCGGTCACGTAGGACCCCCTCAGCGCCGATTCGGTCACCTGAAATTGGGCATAGCGGCTAGTCACGTTCTCGTGCAGGACACAGGCTTCAACTGCAGATGCTAAGGTCAGGCCTTTTATGTTTAGAAGCTGCTGGCGTAGGCTGCCGGTGGCAACCCCTAAAACGATCTGGTCCCGGATCATGGACTCTGAGGTGGTGTCGTAACCGCAGGACTGCGCGCTTATGCGGAGATGCATCAGGAAGGACTGAAAGAGCTCATCCTTACCTTGCAGGCGCTGCTGGAAGACATACCTCTCAAAGCTCTCGTTGACCTCAACGTTGAAGTGTTGGTGAGCTTGAGGAGGACCGTGTCTAACACCAGGGAGTTGTATACATGGATGGCGTGCTGACCTGTGGTGGTGAGGAGGATGGCAATCTTCCTTTTGTCCAAGGCGCCCTGTTTTTCGTTGCCTTCCATAAAGAGTTTGAAGCGCTGCTTGAACAGCGTCCAATTTATGCCAAGGTTCCCAGTGACTTGCAACGGCTGCGGTGTGTTGACGGTGTCCATGGCGCAGGATGGCAGATTTGTGGGTAGGTTTTGATTCACTTCTGGTACCATGAAGTGTTGGGTGCTCTGAGATACAGATGAACCAACACGGTTGCGATTGGTACAATGCAGTTTTATTCCTTTAAACTATTTATATAACAAACTTGGTACTCAGCACTTGTTGAATGTTTGAGTGTCTGGTTTTGAGGTCCTTGCCCTGTGCCGTTTCCTGATGGACTGCCCAGGAAGTGTTGTGTTTCTTGTTTTGTACTGTGTATGCTCTTGTCTGTGATTGTCTGTCGTGTTATGTGTGCTAATTGGTCCGTTGCTCTGTCTATCATTATGTATGTGTGTATGTGCTGTGATGTTCACTTGAATATCATGACAGCCTCTATTTTGGGGACTTAATAGGTTGCAGTTGCCTGGAAGCTGAGCGCTAGACACAGCCCAATTTCAGGAACTTGTGGTCTGTGCCGAGTCAGCATATTTAGGTACTTTCAAAGTCAGGTGGGGAGGTGGTCTTGAAAAAAAAAAGCCGATTTTGAAATGTCTAAATTGATTGATGTTGGAAAGAAACTAAAAACTCATAGACAATTGATAAAAGGATGTTACTGCTGTTAGAAGCTTTGCTCAGTTCTGTGAACAGATGATGCTGTAAAAACTGTCATGATGGACACCAGGAAAATGTATTGTAATCCCCTACAGCACAACTTTTTTGTTGTTGGTTTTCACATCAATTGTTATTTTTCTCAATGTATATGGCCCAAAGCACCTGAGAAGCTATTATGACCTCTATGTCCACTTGCTGACATCAGCCTCTTGAAAAAGTTGGTAAACATCACAGGATATAATACACCTTTAATGACTTAAGGGAATTTTGCTTCTGCATGATGCACAGCATTTTTCTTTAAAGTCAAAATATCTCATTGTACATCAAAACCACTTCAGGTCACAATTAATTCAGTTGACAGAAGCAGGCTGCTCAAATCACAGAGGGGTCTGTGGATTAGAGCTAATGCATGTACTAATTGTGCATTCATTTCTGGTAATTTTGTACATTAGCATTAACCGAGCATTGGCACAAATGTTGTCCCCGCTTCCAAATTTTCTTCTGGGATTTATTTTTCTCATGCGTGACAACAGACAAACTTCCATCATTAATGCTTTCCTTTGTTTGTGAACTGGTTGTTAAGCAGCAATTTACACAGAACAAGCAAATTTACTCAGGGTTTTACTTTATTTCCAAACCGCATTATTCAGAGCTTAAAACAGTGGAGAAATCTGGCGAAAGTGAATGAAGAGCCTTGTGGTGAAATCTGCAGCATGAATGTGGCATCAAGGTTGCCAATGTCCGATACAATAAAGGTGGACTCTGATGGGAGACCAAGCCCAATGTCCTTGACTGCTTTCAGGCACCAACTGTAGGCAACATTCTGTTTGCAATTCATCTCTGAAGTAACAGATGCCCTTATCTCATGCGAATTGCCAAACATAAAGTAAACCAGCTGGAGACATAGTCCTGATTTAATTAGCCATAGACCCATGTTCATAAAATCATAGAATGCCTGCAATGCAGGAGGCCATTCGGCCCATCGAGTCTGCATCAACCCTCTGAAAGAGCACCCTACCTAGGCCCAAAGCCCCGACCCTGCCTACCCCTGTCACCCCACCAAACCCATACATCTTTTGGGCACTAAGGGGAAATTTTACCATTGCCAATCTACCCAACCTGCACATCTTTGGACTGTGGGAGGAAACCAAAACATGTGTTCCGCAGACAAGAGGAGGATGTGCAAGCTCCACACAGACAGTCACCCAAAGCTAGAATTGAACCTGGGTCCCCGGCGCTCTGAGGCAGCAGTAATAACCACTGTGCCACCCTGTTGTCAACCCCCTATCCCCCAACCATACACTGTTGCCTGCACTCATATCATCATATTTGCATTCGGGACAAGTTTTCTCCACAGAAAATGTTACTGCCTCCCTCAAACTTCATGCAGTATATGACCACCAGCAAACAATTATGCATGTTACCAAGGACTGCATGTTGCTGTGATTTTGAGAGAAGGTTTCTCAGCAGTTTTGCGAGGAGACCTGCATGGAAAGACTTTGGAAGTCTTTAGTTTGCTCCAAACATCCCTATGGAACTCTCAAAAACAGATAGTGATATTCCTGAAGGAGAAATATAACAGAACAACACTTTGAACTAACGAAAACAATACTATGGTCTCTGAAGTGTTCTGGAACTTTCTCATCATAAGAACCAATCTAACCAGCCTGCTCCCATTGGCAAGTTCTGAATTCCACGCAACGTGGCAAAAAAACAATAATCATATATTGAGGCCAATCTCCATCCAATTAACGGGAAGGACCCCCTATCAAATGGCCTCCCATGATCTAACCGCCTCCTCACCGCAGTCACATGAGAGCCCTTTAACAAACCTAGCGTAATGGCTGCTGAGGGGATCGGAGGGGTTGAGTAGCCATCATCAAAATGGGGCCACCGGGGCACCTGGGCTGCTGCCCTAGTGCTTGGGCGGGTGGGGGAACCACTTCACCTGCTGCCTGTCTGTCCCACCTCTAGGATAGAGCCCTGTCCATGGTAATATGGTGCAGGTCACTTTAACTCCCACTGACCATGGCAGCCACTGGCTGCACAGCTGAAGGCTATTGCTAATAGGGAATTGGCAATGTTAGTAATGGGAGCACTTCACAGCTCCCAAGTAGATTCCCGTGAGTAGACGTTCCATGTTTCAGGCGAGTGTTACTGCCTGGCATTCCAATCAGACTGTGAGTCCCAGACACTTTGTCTGACCACTGGAGGCGTCAACACCACAGAGGCACCAGCCAATAGTCAAACACCCAAGAGCTGGGCCTCAGCACAGGGGACACCCCTTCGACCAGATGTTGGGTCTGTGGATCGAAGAGGGAACCTCAGACCGGTCACGTAATGTTCCCGGTGGGGGCATGGGGTCCTGTGCCCAGGGGCCCCTGCTGTGGCCAGGTGTGCCTTTACAGGGGTCCCCCAGCACAACCAGCTCATTGGATGGCGTCCTGAGAGATGGCAGGGAATGCAAGGGTGGGGGATGTCCAAAGATGTGCAGATTCGGTGGATTGGCCATGACAAATTGCCCTCAGTGTTCAAAATTGCCATTCGTGTTGGGTAGGGTTACTGGGTTATGGGGATAGGGTGGAGATGTGGGCTTGGGTAGGGTGCTCTTTCAAAGAGCCGGTGCAGACTCGATGGGCCGAATGGCCTCCTTCTGCACTGTAAATTCTATGAAATCTATGAAATCACGGGGGTTTGGGGGGTAGGTGTATGGTGGGCGACATGCATAGGTGGCTGCTGTGGCACAGGCGCGGTATTGTGCTTGGGGGGGAGGTGGTGGGTGCCAACTGTAGGGTCGCAGGGGGGTGAGGGTGGCCAGGGGACGAATACCAACTCACCCAGTGGCCTAGTAAGGTCATTGAGCTTCTTGTAGAAGTGAGTGGCGGTCATCCTGGTGACTTCTCCTGCGCTGACAACCCGCTGCCACTGATCCCCAGGTGGCACTGGCTGATCTGTGGCTGACCTTTCGACCCCCTCGGGGAAACAGGGTCTCCCATTGCAACTCCACTGCATCCAACAGTCTGGCCAGGTCGGCATCTCCAAATTGTGGGGTTGGTCTGCAAGGTGGCATGGTTTGGTCCTGGCTGGGTTTGCTCTGCGGGATCGGTTTAAGAGCTGATCTCCTTCGCGGGGAGCTGCTGGGCGTGATCCAGATGAATCAGCTGGTGAGACAATCATTTCCGATATAGAGCCCGTGGGGCATCATTACCAGCTCTAATTAGCGTTAGATATCGGTGGCGGTCTCGCCGGGCTGGCCTTCAGGCTGCACCCAGCAATTCTCGCTCGCTGCCACACTTAGAAACATTTTTGTCAGGTCGCGCCCTATCTCACCAATGCAGTCCATCAAAGGTATTCTTGACAAGTTCCAATGGCTCCCCAATTGTCAACAAATCTGATAAACCTAATTCTCACTTTCAATCTCTCCTTGATCTCAGCATTCTATCCAATATCATCTCCTCCAGCTCTATGGATCCACATGTACCCTCCACAACCAATCATTCACAATTCTTTGCACCCTCTATTCCACCATCAATTCTTTCTGCTAATATGCCTTTAGTTTCTGCAAATACCTCTCTAAAATCCTTCACCATATCACCTGCCTCCCTGCTTTTAAATGTTTTCCAAGAACCTTTTTTAAACCTTGCTTTCTTCCCGTTTCTAATGCCATTTTCTTGTTCCTTCATTATTTTTCCTTCGCCCTGCAAAACACTTTGAAATGCATTACTATGTCTGATAAACGCTGCAGAGATGTTGTGCATATTGTGACTGCTGTACCTCTGTGTGTGGTTGACACATACAACTCCATCTGTATACTCAGGAATAACTTACTCTGCTCTGCTTATTCCGGGATCTGCAGGTTTTCAGGGGCTTCTCCCGTCTCGTTACCACAGGGACCGGGAAGCTTTGTGCTTGCACTGAGAGTGAGTGGCCTGTTTCTCATTATTTTAGATGCAAGCTTCTCCTGAAGATTCAGTCCCGTTTGTGACCAATGTCCTCGGGCAATGTACAGAGAGATTGCACAACTGAAGTGTTTCTGAATTCTTCTTTAATTGCTAGCACTTGTTTCTTTCAAGTAGATCAAAAAGCACCACCGTCACATCTTGCAATGTGCACCTCAAAATCCCGACAACATCTGTCACAACATTCCTGAGAGATAGTGTGGTAAACTACTGCGTTCTGATATTAGAGTTTGTACAGTAGAACCTGCACTACAGGTTCGCCTGTGGCCCCTGCATGCTAGCCCTGCCCAGGAGGCGGGTATAAATATGCGTGTCCTCCAGCTCACAACCATTTCGCCAGCTGCTGTGGGAGGCCACACATCTGAGACTAATAAAGCCTCAGTTTGGATTCAACTTCGTCTCCAGTCAAATTGATCGTGCCTCAGATCGTTCATTTATCTTCGCTGACTGCACACCTGAGATCCTTTCTGCAATTAGCAGTAATGATCTATGCTGCTCAATGGCAACCCAAAGAGCTTCCAGATTTTACTGCATAACTTTATCCAATTTGGTGGTCAAATTTGCAAATGCATCCTGACCAGTACAGTGAGGTAAGTGACTTGTTCACCAGTTTATGCTAATTAGAGATCGTTCATTACATCGGCATTCCAAAAGATCAGAATTGCAAGTTAATGTGACGTTACTAAACTGTTATAGTATAAAGATGCACGTTCACAGACTCCATTAATGAATCCAAAAGGTACATATTGATAAGAATTATACAGGGCCACATGGCTGTAGCGAGCTCCTTAAATCAACATGATTCAGGAGTGTGGTTACCTCTACATCGGTAACATTCCACTTTGAGCATTACTGACTGTTTGCCTATTCTGTACCTTTTTCTTTTGTTTGTGGCTGAAATTGTTTCCCGCTTCACGGCTGCTTTGGTGGTTTTGTTGCCATGTCTGGCTGCAGGATCCTGCCTTAACAGGTGAATGATGCCAGTTTGTGCACCCTACAGTACTTCTGCACCTTTTTCAGTACTTCCCATGGCCAGTGCTAGCTCTATTGCTCATTTAAAATGTATCTCAACCTCTGAAAGCAATCCGCTTTGAGTAACGTCGTTATTCACACCACAGACTAACCTACCCCATAATATGTAATTTACCGTGGCTCCAAAATCACAATACTCTGATAATTGCTTCAGTTTAGCAATGTGAGTCATGATCAATTCGCCCAGGACACTCACCTTTCAATTAAATTTGAATCTCTGGAGTAAAACTGATGGTTGACGTTGCAATTGAGGCTTCAATAAATCCACAAGCATACTAAATGATTTGGAGTCAATGCGCTTGCGGTTGTAAGACTGTGAATAAGTTTATAGAACAGAATTCCACAAACATACAGGAGAATTGCTTTGCATCTTGCCTCCTCCCTTATTTCGTTTGCTTGGAAATAATACCCAAGGCCCTCGATGTATTTTGCCCAGTTCTCCACGGAGGAGTCAAATAGGTCGGTTCACCCAAAGAGAGGCACCTGGTGAGTACTTCTTTTTTTTAGACTTTGATTAAAACAGGATACTTACAGGTGTCGGGTCAGAGGCAGTGACAGGATAATTTATCTTTGTTGCCAGATGTAAAGATGCACTTTCACAGACTTCATTAATGAACACAAAGATTATTTATTAATAATAATTGTACAGCAGCCACATGGCTGTAGCCAACTCTCCAAAATGGAAATGAAAATCGCTTATTGTCAAAAGTAGGCTTCAATTTAAGTTACTGTGGAAAGCTCCTAGTCGCCACATTCCAGCACCTGTTCGGGGAGGTTGTTACGGGAATTGAACCCACGCTGCTGGCCTTGGTCTGCTTTACAAGCCAGCTATTCAGCCCACTGTGCTAAACCAGCACTGCAAAATGTCTCTGCCTCGGAGCCTCTCTCACCATGGGATGATTTCACTCTCTGAGTCCCGATTAGTCACCCAGGCTATGTGTCACTTACTCTGCTGTGTTTCCCTAAAGGGTCAATCACCACATATAGGCAAGTAGCAACATTGGGAGAGATATCACACAAGGTTTCTTCATAACCTATCCCCTTTCTCCCCTTTTAATTCTATCACATCGGGCACATTCTCGATAACTAAGTGCAGCTACATTCATCAACCACTCATTTCTCACTGCTCTCTTTTCACTGCAAGTTAACCTCGTAACACTCATTGATTTCAGGCACTGAAAATGTGGAGCTAGCTCTGCTGCTTCAGACAGAGGAGGCCAGCTATGCTCATGATGAACCATCACTCGAACTGACATGAGCAAGCTCCAGTTCAGAGACAGATATTGGGTCCGTGGATCGAAGAGGGAACCTCAGACCGGTCAAGTAATGTTCCCGGTGGGGGCATGGGATCCGGTGCCCAGGGGCCCCTGCTGTGTCCAGGTTTGCCTTTACAGGGGTCCCCCAGCACAACCAGCTCATTGGATGGCGTCCTGAGAGATGGCAAGGAATGCAAGGGTGGGGATGCTTGGGGGACCCGATGGTCTCAGGGTGAAACCCCTAACTGATTGCCGGTCTCTCACCCTCTTCAATTTCTTATAGATATCACATGATGGATGATATTGTGGACCCCTTAGCAGCTGTCATTGCGGCGGCAGCATTGACAGAGGCTTGAGGAAGTAGCCCATGTGCAGGAACCCGCCCCCCACACCAAGGACCCGGCTGCCTATCGGGCCTGGGAGGGACCCAGAGGGTGAGGCCAGCGACGGCCCAAGATGTACAGGTTCCGCTGGTCATTTGAGGAGCTGTCAGACAGCGTGTGTTGCAGGAGGTGCCCCCCCAACAAGGGGATGGTGCGGCACCTGGGCCATGTCCTTCGGACTTGACACCACATGGAGGAGGAGGATGGCTGCTCCCGTTGAACGCCATGGTCACCGCAGCCCTGAACATTTATGCCTCGGGTTCATTCCAGGGTTCGATGGTCTTGTGCACCATAACCCAACCAACAGCCCACAAGCCCACGGATGACCTGTTTCCCCAGGCAGCTGACTATATAAACTTTGACCTGGAACAGACCCATCAAGATGCCCGGGCAGCAGGATTCTCCACCATCGCTGGGATGCCCCAGGTCCGGGAGGGTAATAGATGGAGCGCATGTTTCCTTGCACACACCCGACAGTCCAGGAGTTCCATTTAGTAACAGGAAGAGATTCCACTCTCTGAACGTCCAGCTTCCTTGCGACCACCACCTCAAGATCAAGCTAGTGTGTGCACGCTTACCAGGGTGTGTGCATGACAGATACATTCTGGGGCAGTCGGGGATCCCCGGCCTCTTCAAGGGACACCCCAGGGTGACCGGTTGGCTCTTGGGGTATCCGCTGATGATGCCAATACAGAGGCCGAAGGCCGATGCGGAGACCCGATATAGCGAGGTCCATGTGGCCATCTGGGCTGTCATTGAACAGTGCATCGGGCTGCTGAAAATGTGGTTCCAATGCCTTGACCACTCTAGTGGTGCCCTGAGACACACGCCTGGAGGGTCGGCTGCCTTGTGGTGGCCTGCTCTGCCCTCCACAACTTGACACAGCAGCAGGGTGGATACGGAGAAACATGCGGCCTTATCTGGGGAGGAGGATGAGGAGGAGCTAGACCTGAAGGGGCTGGATGACGATCCCGGGATTAACCCACGGGAAAAGCGCTCGGATGCAGGACAGGAGGTGGCAGTAGTGGCCTCGGTCACCCCCACGACATACAGGGCCCGTTCCTCATAGGGGCTGAGGACACTGATATCCGGCACCTCGCCGCCCATCTAGACCCTTTCCCATATGTTATGGCCCAACTTCTCCTGCAGCGACAGAGGAGGGCATGATGAGCCTCATGTTTCATGCATCACGGTAGCATGGTGGTAGCACAATTGCTTCACAGCTCCAAGGTCCCAGGTTCGATTCCCGGCTTGGGTCACTGTCTGTGCGGAGTCTGCACGTTCTCCCCGTGTCTGCGTGGGTTTCCTCTGGGTGCTCCGGTTTCCTCCCACAGTCCAAAGATGTGCAGGCTCGGTGGATTGGCCATGACAAATTGCCCTCAGTGCTCAAAATTGCCATTCGTGTTGGGTAGGGTTACTGGGTTATGGGGATAGGGTGGAGATGTGGGCTTGGGTAGGGTGCTCTTTCAAAGAGCCGGTGCAGACTCAATGGGCCGAATGGCCTCCTTCTGAACTGTAAATTCTATGAAATCTATGAAATCACAGGGGTTTGGGGGGTAGGTGTATGGTGGGTGACATGCATAGGTGGCTGCTGTGGCACAGGCGCGGTATTGTGCTTGGGGGGGAGGTGGTGGGTGCCAACTGCAGGGTCGCAGGGGGGTGAGGGTGGCCAGGGGACGAATACCAACTCACCCAGTGGCCTAGTGAGGTCATTGAGCTTCTTGCAGAAGTGAGTGGCGGTCATCCTGGTGACTTTTCCTGCGCTGACAACCCGCTGCCACTGATCCCCAGGTGGCACTGGCTGATCTGTGGCTGACCTTTCGACCCCCTCGGGGAAACAGGGTCTCCCATTGCAACTCCACTGCATCCAACAGTCTGGCCAGGTCGGCATCTCCAAATTGTGGGGTTGGTCTGCAAGGTGGCATGGTTTGGTCCTGGCTGGGTTTGCTCTGCGGGATCGGTTTAAGAGCTGATCTCCTTCGCGGGGAGCTGCTGGGCGTGATCCAGATGAATCAGCTGGTGAGACAATCATTTCCGGTATGGAGCCCGTGGGGCATCATTACCAGCTCTAATTAGCGTTAGATATCGGTGGCGGTCTCGCCGGGTTGGCCTTCAGGCAGCACCCAGCAATTCTCGCTCGCTGCCACACTTAGAAACATTTTTGTCAGGTCGCGCCCTATCTCACCAATGCAGTCCATCAAAGGTATTCTTGACAAGTTCCAATGGCTCCCCAATTGTCAACAAATCTGATAAACCTAATTCTCACTTTCAATCTCTCCTTGATCTCAGCATTCTATCCAATATCATCTCCTCCAGCTCTATGGATCCACATGTACCCTCCACAACCAATCATTCACAATTCTTTGCACCCTCTATTCCACCATCAATTCTTTCTGCTAATATGCCTTTAGTTTCTGCAAATACCTCTCTAAAATCCTTCACCATATCACCTGCCTCCCTGCTTTTAAATGTTTTCCAAGAACCTTTTTTAAACCTTGCTTTCTTCCCGTTTCTAATGCCATTTTCTTGTTCCTTCATTATTTTTCCTTCGCCCTGCAAAACACTTTGAAATGCATTACTATGTCTGATAAACGCTGCAGAGATGTTGTGCATATTGTGACTGCTGTACCTCTGTGTGTGGTTGACACATACAACTCCATCTGTATACTCAGGAATAACTTACTCTGCTCTGCTTATTCCGGGATCTGCAGGTTTTCAGGGGCTTCTCCCGTCTCGTTACCACAGGGACCGGGAAGCTTTGTGCTTGCACTGAGAGTGAGTGGCCTGTTTCTCATTATTTTAGATGCAAGCTTCTCCTGAAGATTCAGTCCCGTTTGTGACCAATGTCCTCGGGCAATGTACAGAGAGATTGCACAACTGAAGTGTTTCTGAATTCTTCTTTAATTGCTAGCACTTGTTTCTTTCAAGTAGATCAAAAAGCACCACCGTCACATCTTGCAATGTGCACCTCAAAATCCCGACAACATCTGTCACAACATTCCTGAGAGATAGTGTGGTAAACTACTGCGTTCTGATATTAGAGTTTGTACAGTAGAACCTGCACTACAGGTTCGCCTGTGGCCCCTGCATGCTAGCCCTGCCCAGGAGGCGGGTATAAATATGCGTGTCCTCCAGCTCACAGCCATTTCGCCAGCTGCTGTGGGAGGCCACACATCTGATACTAATAAAGCCTCAGTTTGGATTCAACTTCGTCTCCAGTCAAATTGATCGTGCCTCAGATCGTTCATTTATCTTCGCTGACTGCACACCTGAGATCCTTTCTGCAATTAGCAGTAATGATCTATGCTGCTCAATGGCAACTCAAAGAGCTTCCAGATTTTACTGCATAACTTTATCCAATTTGGTGGTCAAATTTGCAAATGCATCCTGACCAGTACAGTGAGGTAAGTGACTTGTTCACCAGTTTATGCTAATTAGAGATCGTTCATTACATCGGCATTCCAAAAGATCAGAATTGCAAGTTAACGTAGCAGGGCCTGTGACGTTACTAAACTGTTATAGTATAAAGATGCACGTTCACAGACTCCATTAATGAATCCAAAAGGTACATATTGATAAGAATTATACAGGGCCACATGGCTGTAGCGAGCTCCTTAAATCAACATGATTCAGGAGTGTGGTTACCTCTACATCGGTAACATTCCACTTTGAGCATTACTGACTGTTTGCCTATTCTGTACCTTTTTCTTTTGTTTGTGGCTGAAATTGTTTCCCGCTTCACGGCTGCTTTGGTGGTTTTGTTGCCATGTCTGGCTGCAGGATCCTGCCTTAACAGGTGAATGATGCCAGTTTGTGCACCCTACAGTACTTCTGCACCTTTTTCAGCACTTCCCATGGCCAGTGCTAGCTCTAGTGCTCATTTAAAATGTATCTCAACCTCTGAAAGCAATCCGCTTTGAGTAACGTCGTTATTCACACCACAGACTAACCTACCCCATAATATGTAATTTACCGTGGCTCCAAAATCACAGTACTCTGATAATTGCTTCAGTTTAGCAATGTGAGTCATGATCAATTCGCCCAGGACACTCACCTTTCAATTAAATTTGAATCTCTGGAGTAAAACTGATGGTTGACGTTGCAATTGAGGCTTCAATAAATCCACAAGCATACTAAATGATTTGGAGTCAATGCGCTTGCGGTTGTAAGACTGTGAATAAGTTTATAGAACAGAATTCCACAAACATACAGGAGAATTGCTTTGCATCTTGCCTCCTCCCTTATTTTGTTTGCTTGGAAATAATACCCAAGGCCCTCAATGTATTTTGCCCAGTTCTCCACGGAGGAGTCAAATAGGTCGGTTCACCCAAAGAGAGGCACCTGGTGAGTACTTCTTTTTTTTAGACTTTGATTAAAACAGGATACTGACAGGTGTCGGGTCAGAGGCAGTGACAGGATAATTTATCTTTGTTGCCAGATGTAAAGATGCACTTTCACAGACTTCATTAATGAACACAAAGATTATTTATTAATAATAATTGTACAGCAGCCACATGGCTGTAGCCAACTCTCCAAAATGGAAATGAAAATCGCTTATTGTCAAAAGTAGGCTTCAAATTAAGTTACTGTGAAAAGCTCCTAGTCGCCACATTCCAGCACCTGTTCGGGGAGGCTGGTACGGGAATTGAACCCACGCTGCTGGCCTTGGTCTGCTTTACAAGCCAGCTATTCAGCCCACTGTGCTAAACCAGCACTGCAAAATGTCTCTGCCTCGGAGCCTCTCTCACCATGGGATGATTTCACTCTCTGAGTCCCGATTAGTCACCCAGGCTATGTGTCACTTACTCTGCTGTGTTTCCCTAAAGGGTCAATCACCACATATAGGCAAGTAGCAACATTGGGAGAGATATCACACAAGGTTTCTTCATAACCTATCCCCTTTCTCCCCTTTTAATTCTATCACATCGGGCACATTCTCCATAACTAAGTGCAGCTACATTCATCAACCACTCATTTCTCACTGCTCTCTTTTCACTGCAAGTTAACCTCGTAACACTCGTTGATTTCAGGCACTGAAAATGTGGAGCTAGCTCTGCTGCTTCAGACAGAGGAGGCCAGCTATGCTCTTGATGAACCATCACTCGAACTGACATGAGCAAGCTCCAGTTCAGAGACTGTCACCTCATTTACAGGCGATATTAGAGGGCAGGCCACAACACCATCCATTACCAGTCAGAAGGTTCCCTTTGTTTCCCTCTTTCTTGCACCCTTCAGATATGTAACAAATAAAAGACTTTAAATTAACGATAAGCTAGAGTGTAGCAAGCCAAGCAAGGCCTGCCTCAACAAACTCAACAGTTTACATATTTATACAGCATGTTTAACATAGTAAAACATTCCAAGCAATAAAGGGAGAATTATGAAACATAATTTGACACTGAGCTACAAAAAGAGATATTTGGACTGATGATTAAAAATTTGGCAAAAGAGATAAGCTTTAGGGAGTTCTTTGGAAGAAGAGAGGAAGAGACGAAGAGTCATATTACACTCGAAACGTTAACTCTGTTTCTCTCTCCCCAGATGCTGCCAGACCTGCTGAATCTTTCCAGCAGTTTCTGTTTGTGTATGAGAGGAAAATAGCTGGAGATTTTTAAGAAGGGAATTCCAAAGTTTGGGAGCTTGACAGCTGAGGCAATTAAAATCTGGCATGCTCAAGAGGCCAGAATTGGAGGAATGCAAATGTTTCAGGGAGTTGTGAGGCGGGAGGTAATAACAATGATTAGATGCAGTCACTCCTTCCTTCCCTATGTACAGTATGCATTGTCTGCATAGCATGTAAGAAACAAACTTTTCACTGTATACCAATCCATGTCACAGTAATAAATCAAATCAAAATGATTAGGAGATGGAGGGGGATGGGGTGCAGGGCCACGGGCAACCTGAAAGCAAGGATTAGAATTGTAAATTCAAAGGCTGGAATTTTCCGGTCTTTCCTGTGAGAGGTATCTTCTGGTCCTGCAGGCAGTGACCCCGCCACCATGGGTTCCCCAGCAGTGAAGGGTGTGAACAACAGGAAAACCCATTGACAGTGTTGGGACCAGAAGATCCCGCCACTGGTGCCACAAAACACACCGTGTAGTCAGGGACAGTGGTTATCTGTAGCTGAAAACATGAATATTAAAAGGGTGTTTTGCTTGCTCAATGCTAGAGGTAAAGATGTATCCTCCAGGCTGGAGAGGAACTTGAAGGGAAAGGATCCTGTTGTTATGGCGCACATGGGTATCAACAAAATAGTAAGGACTAAGAAAACGGTTCTACTGAGAAAGTCTGAGCAGCTAGCTGCTGAATTATCAAAGCAGAACCACAAAGTTAATAATCTCTGGATTATTACTTGAGGATATTGACATAGAGTAAATAAAATAAGAGAGTTAAATGCATGGTTTAAAGATTAGTGTGGAAGACACAAAGGTTGGGGTGTTGTAGATAATGTTGAGGGCTGTTGCAGGTCACAACAGGACATTGACAGGATGCAGAGCTGGGCTGAGAAGTGGCAGATGGAGTTCAACCTAGATAAGTGTGAAGCGATTCATTTTGGAAGGTCGAATTTGAATGCTGAATACAGGGTTAAAGGCAGGATTATTGGAAGTGTGGAGGAACAGAGGGATCTTTGGGTCCACGTACATAGATCCCTCAAAGTTGCCACCCAGGTCGATAGGGTTGTTAAGAAGGCGTATGGTGTGTTGGCTTTCATTAACAGGAGGATTGAGTTTAAGAGCCGCGAAGTTTTGCTGCAGTTTTATAAAACCCTAGTTAGACCACACTTGGAATATTGGGTCCAGTTCTGGTCGCCTCATTATAGGAAGGATGTGGATGCTTTGGAGAGGGTACAGGGGAGATTTACCAGGATGCTGCCTGGAATGGAGGGCATGTCTTATGAAGAAAGATTGAGGGAGCTAGTGCTTTTCTCACTCGAGCGAAGAAGGAAGAGAGGTGACTTGATAGAGGTGTACAAGGTGACGAGAGGCATGGGTAGACTGGATAGCCACAGACTTTTCCCCAGGGCAGAAATGACTGCCATGAGGGGATATCATTTTAAGGTGATTGGAGGGAGGTATAGGGGAGATGTCAGAGGTAGGTTCTTTACACAGAGAGTGGTGGGTGCGTGGAATGCACTGCCAGCAGAGGTGGTGGAGTCTGAGTCATGAGGGACATTTAAGCGACTCTTGGACAGGCACATGGACAGCAATAAATTGAAGGGGTGTCGGTTAGGTTGACCTTAGATTAGGATAAATGGTCAGCACAACGTCGTGGGCCGAAGGGCCTGTACTGTGCTGTACTGTTCTATGTTCTATGTTCTAAATAAGTTTCGATGTCGGTGTGTGTGTATCTGCATGTGTGTGTAACTAGTTTAATTAAGCCGGGGAAAGGTTAACAGAGACTTGATCAAGAGGGTTGTGAGATAAAAGTGGTTAAGGTGCTAAACGCATACATTTATAATAAGCCATGGTGAAGTGGATTTATAAATAAATAGGTTAGGTTTCAAAATCTGCATTAGGAGATAGTTAGGGGCCTGGCTTTTCAGCTTTTAAATTTCAAAGGGGAGTAAGGAACTTTTACTAATTAAAAAGATTTAATCAGTAAACAAGGGAGGGTTATTAAATTTTATTTAATAATAATAATCACTTATTGTCACAAGTAGGCTTCAATTAAGTTACTGTGAGACGCCCCTAGTCGCCACATTCTGGCGTCTGTTCGGGGAGGCTGGTACGGGAATTGAACCCGCGCTGCTACCTTGTTCTGCATTACAAGCCAGCTGTTTAGCCCACTGTGCTAAACCAGCCCCAGACCCAAATTTATTTGACCCAAAAATAGAGGTAGTAAGGAAACATGAAAGATGTTTATATTTTTGAAAAGTTGAGTTTAAAGAGATGCTAAAGGTAATGGAATTGAAGATCACAGAATTGTGACGGCACGGAAGAAGATCATTTGGCCCATTGTGGCTGCACTAGCTCCTCAAATGGACATTATGGCTTAGTGATATTCCCCAGCCTTTTCCCTGTACCCCTGCACATGATTACTTTAATAGCAACAATCTAATATCCTCTTGAACACCTTGACTGAATCTGCCACCACCAGACTTTTAGGTAGTGCATTCCAGACCAGAACCACTTCTTGTTTCTTTTCACATCACATTTGCTTCTTTTGAAAATCACTTTATATCTGTGCCCACTTGTTCTTGATCATTTTACAAGCAGGAATAGTTTCGCCCTATCCACTCTGTCCAGCCCCCCTTTGAACATTTCTATCAGATCTCCTCTTAGCTTTCTTCTCTCCAAGGACAATAGTCCCAACCTCTCCAGTATATTTTCATAAGTGAAATTTCTCGGGCGGCATGTGGCGCAGTGGTTAGCACTGGGACTGCAGCGCTGAGGACCCGGGTTTGAATCCCGGCCCTGGGTCACTGTCTGTGTGGATTTTGTACATTCTCCCCATGTCTGCGTGGGTTTCACCCCCCACAACCCAAAGATGTGCAGGTTAGGTGGATTGGCCATGCTAAATTGCCCCTTTATTGGAAAAAAGAAAAATAATTGGCTCCTCTTAAATTTAAAAAAAATAATAAGTGAAATTTCTCATCATTGGAACCATTCTTGTAAACCTCTTCTGCACTCTCTCCAATGTATTCACATCCCTCCTTTCGTGTGATGCCCTGAACTGTGCATAATATTCCAGCTAAGGTGTAACTATTGTCCAGCATAAGTTCAACATAACCTCCTTGCTCTTGTGCTCTAAGCCCCTGTTGATAAAACCCATAATACTATATGCTTTATTAGCTGCTCTCTACACTTGTCCTGCCACCTTCAATGATTTATGCACATATACATCCAAGTACCTCAGCTCCTGCACCCCTTTTAGAATTTTACCCCTTATTTTGTATTGTC
Organism: Scyliorhinus torazame; assembly: GCF_047496885.1. NCBI lineage: Eukaryota > Metazoa > Chordata > Chondrichthyes > Carcharhiniformes > Scyliorhinidae > Scyliorhinus > Scyliorhinus torazame. The sequence goes on along the minus strand of NC_092715.1, from coordinate 83,562,749 downwards.
TCTCCATTATTTCTTGAGTTCATTGTGTCACTAACAAACCCTGTGCATCTTTTATCATTATCTCAGTTCAGCTGGACACAGAGCCTCCTCCAGCCCTTCAAGCTCCTTCATCCACTCCTTCCACTTCCGAATTATCCCTTCTCAAGGACATTTCTTTCATCAGGTTCCCCCGCCACTATCCATCCCCTCTTCACAGGTACTCGTCCCCAAGCATCCTTCTATGCCGTGTGGCTACATGGACCCCATCAGCTGAAGCGGTTCCTCTACAGCAAGGACTTTTGCATCTACCTTTATCGGGGTTTGAACTGTTCGCCAAGTTGGCATTAGCGGGCGACAAAACTACATGCATGTACACAGGAGCCGGTAAAATGTTGCAGGTGTATGGAATGGAATCTGTCCACACGTTTTACATATTGGTCATCTGTGCTGTGCCCTGCACTGTATTTTTAGCATTCTTTCAGTCTGTGACATAATTGCCTGGGAAACGGTACTGACAGGCGTCCAGTGACATTCTGTCTGACTGTGTTTTTCATTCAATAGGGCTCCTATTTCTGAAGTTGAAGTTTTGAGTTTAATGTCCTATCCAAGGTCGTGTTAGGTTTTGAACGCGTGAACATGACGTTGTTAAAACTGCAATCCTGAGCCTATTAATCTTTCCAGCGCTTGCACAAAATGTTCCAAATGCTAACAATGGATGTGAAGAAATAAAATAATCGAATAATCCTGAGTTAGACCCTTTAGTAATGTGTCAGGGTGGATCTGTTGTTCAAGGTGAAACAGCAGCTCAATTTACAAATTTATATTCAATAATACAGAAGTGCCAACAATGAGTGTGAATTTATAAAAGTAATTATGGAGAATCTTTTGTGAATATAGAGTGGGAGTGGATCGCGATAGTCGGCTATTCTGTAAACATGCGTCGCTCGAAAAAAAGTTTGAAAAACAATGATCTAGATAATTAATATATGATGATGAATATAGATGAACGGAAAAGGGATAGTTAATGGAGGTTTGTTGGCTGTGTGGGGAAGATATCCTGGGGACACCTGGGAGAAGTGCAAAAGCTTATTGGGAGCAGGCAGGAAAGTGTGATTGAAACAGAAGATCAACCATGATCATATTGAATGGTGGGGCAGGCTTGACAGGCTGTGTGATCTTCTCCTACTCCTATTTCTTATGTTTTTATTCCATGGATTTCAATTTTGCCAAAATATTTAATGTGTGGTACATTATCAAATGTCTTATCAAAGTTCATATACACAACAAACTGCTCTCATCCACTCTTTCTGTTACCTCATCAAAAGTTTCATATTGGGCAGCACGGTGGTGCAGTGGGTTAGCCCTGTTGCCTCACGGCGCCGAGGTCCCAGGTTCGATCCCAGCTCTGGGTCACTGTCCATGTGGAGTTTGCACATTCTCCCCGTGTTTGCGTAGGTTTCACCCCCACAACACAAAGATGTGCTGGTTAGGTGGATTGGCCACACTAAATTGCCCCTTAATTGGAAAAAATGAATTGGGTACTTAATTGGGTACTCTAAAAAAAATGTTTTAAAGTTTCATATTGATTCCAAGCTAATACAGTTTAAAAGTATTAAATGTAAGAATAGAAAAATAAGGGATAGGGAAAGTTTTTGCAAGTTATTTTGGTTTTCAGTGACGGTGTAAAATGTCAATGTCAGATCAACGGTTGATTGTACATTCTCCCAATTTTCATTACCATTGAAACCAAAACTCTATGACCAATTCAGAATACTGCTGGCATTAATCCAGCTGATGTGTACTTAAAGGACCACAATTTATGCCAGGAACTGGATATGATGGAGCTTTTGTTGGGCATTTTAAAGAGTGGAGTCCCTGCCTACTTTCAAAATGGGCAGCACCACAGGAAAAAAATTGGGATTCTCAATGCCATGACCAAGACTGACAAAAGTCCAGCTAATCATTGTTGCCAGTAGATATGATGACCAGACCATAAAATAATGCACGTGGGCCCCATTTGGGAGTCCAGGTCTGGAAAATAGTCTGGACTCACACAGAAAAGGCATAAATGTTACCAACGAACCCAGCAGCAATTGGTTTATGCACTAACTTATTCAGGCAGCCTGAAATTCCTCATGAGTCCTTAGTGATGAGAGTATCCTGTTTTGATTCCAGGCTATCTACTGAGGTCGGAGGTGAAGGTTACTGGCAGTCCTATCACAACATTTATGCTGAAATGTAAGCCCTGTGATTTTTGGCCCCTTTTTCTTTCCTGAGCTGCCTGACAGGGAACCCAGGCATGACTAATCTTTGAGCAAATAAATTCCTCTGAGTGGCATCAGATTATTTGGGTCAACACGAGGACAGTTTCTGTTGGACAGCCAGGGTGCAGGAGTTGGCACTTCAGTTCAATATTGAGGGAGCCCTGCAGCTCGCTAGTTTTAGCAAAGTCTTTGAAGATTTGAGGGCAGAAACCCTTCTGTTGTTTTGAGGAACTCCTGCTGTGACTCTGCTCCAAGGGCTATCAGCCTAACTGAGACCCATATACATCAATTTCCAGCCAACTGGCATCGAATGCTGGCAGAATGTCCTCCCACCCCATAAAGTCATTAGCATTAGGGAGACAGGATTGAGGGAGTAGCTAATTCCTAAGATAGGAGCTCCTTGCCCTGGCTCTTAGTCAGGACCCAGCATATGGACTCTGACTAAGAAATATGTATTCCAGATGTTAACAGGTATTTTATAAATAAATCATGAAGCATGGGTCTTGAATCCCCAAAGGTCTGGAGCTGAATTTATTTTTTAATGTAGTCCCTTGACTCAAGGGGCTACTGGGATGAGGGAGGTTTTCTGTTGGACTTTTTGCCTGAGGATGCCCCCACCCTGTTGGAGATTGTTCCTGATGATGTTTCTGCCTGCCCCTGCAATCAGCAGCAAGGTAGATAAGTGCACCCTGTCACTTATCATTGTGAGGGTCGAAATTAAAGAAAGGACACTGTCGTAGATTTTCTATTTCAAAGTCCACACTGTGCCGTGATGTACTACAGATTTTTGGGGTTATGATTAAGGTTCTAATTCTGCTGCATCCAAGTGCATAAGAATGAAAGGATTCTTTCAAAAAGTAGTCAGCAGGAGACACACAAAATAGAGCACAAGCTGACTGATAGCTAATCGAATGTGACAACTATGCATTGCAGGTGGTCACAGCATGAAATGTTACATTCACTTCCCAACTGGATATCATCAAAAGATCTGAGGTATCTTCACTGTATCTCAGAATGAATATTAAATAGGGATTTACACATAAATTTTTAGCTTTTTATGCATCAATACTTAATTTATTGCAGCATCTTGAGTTGTGTAGGAATAATGAAAACAGAAAGCTATTAAGGTCATATTTCATCATTAATTGTACATTCTCTACAATATTTGGAACAATGATACCAAGCCTAAATGGCTGCAACAGATACGACTGAAGAAATATTGTGAGGATTCAATAGATTTACTGCTCTCTAGTCTATTGAGCTCAGCAGGTAGAAATTTAAGTTATGTTTTTAGTATTCGCTCATTTATAAACAGTGCTGAATTACCATTTAATACTTGCCTAGTTCTGCCTTCATGCCTAATGTTGGGTGCAATTTAATGGAAATTGCACATTTAGCCAGGAGTTTCCCGGCGCTGATTCACGTTTATAGAAACTAGTGCTAAACGGCACCCCTTTGGGTCTGCATTACGTGGCCATTACGTACCCCACTTAAATATGTAAATCTAGACCCCCAACCTCAATGAGTGGAATCCAGATCGTGATAGCACAATGTTTAGCACTGTAGCTTCACAGCGCCAGGGTCCCAGGTTCGATTCCCACTTGTGTCACTGTCTGTGCGGCGTCTGCACGTTCTTCCCGTGTCTGTGTGGGTTTCCTCCGGGTGCTCTGGTTTCCTCCCACAATCCCGAAAGACGTGCTGTTAGGTAATTTGGACATTCTGAATTCTCCCTCTGTGTACCCGAACAGGCGCTGGAATGTGGCGACTAGGGGCTTTTCACAGTAACTTCATTGCAGTGTTAATGTAAACCGACTTGTGACAATAAAGATTATTATTATTCGTAGTATCATCCTGCGATATTTGCCGGCCTTATTGCATCCCAAGTCGGGCGGGATGAGGCCAATAGATCGCACCTGTTGTGTTCTAAACATTCCATTCTGTTATAAGTTAAATATAAGTTAAATCCCACCTGAGACAAAAAGAATAAATGTTGGAAAAAAACAATGCCTATCTTCATACAAGTATATTGTATAAATACATAAAGACATTGTGATGTAATTTTCTCCACTAGTACACAACAAAGTGCATTTATTTGGAGCTTCTCGCAACTGCCAGACATCTGATCCAAACATATATACATATGAATTAGGAGCAGGGGTCGGCCACTCAGCCCCTTGAGCCTGTCCTGCCACTCAATAAGCCGATCTGATTCCACTTTCTCGCTTACCCCGATAATCATTCACCCCATATCGAGTTCTGCATTGAAAATATTCAAAGACTTTGCTTCCACCCCCTTTTGAGGAAGAGAGTTCCAACGACTCACAACTCTCTGAGAGGAACAAATTCCCCTCATATCTGTCTTAAATGGGAAAACCCGAATTTTAAACAGTGACCCCAAGCTCTACGTTCTCCCACAAGAGGAAACATTTCCACATCCACCTTGTCAAGACTCCTCAGGGTCTTAAAAGTTTCAATGAAATCACCTCTGGCATTTATAAACTCCAGTGTATACAAGCCTTGCCTGTCCAATATTTCCTCAGGGACAACCCTCCCATTCGTGGTATTAATCCAGTGAAATTTCGCTTCACTGTGTCTAACACATTTACATCTTTCCCTAAATAAGGAGACAAACACTTGAACACGGCTGAAAAATACATTTTGTTGAAGCTTTTCATCTTGCACTCATCAGGACAATCGCAAGAATACCAATGTCAGAGGAAACAATCCATTTATACAATATTAGAAGACAGTGCTGATTGGTTGGCAAATGGACACGGATTGGCTTATGTGTTGCCATGGAGAATTCACCAGTTCGTGGTGACTTACAGCTAACTGCCAAGTGTTGTTTGAAAATTTAAACCAGGCAGATTGATTCTGATTGGTTGAGGCATTGCACTGAGGAATGAACCAGCAAATGGATATCATTTATTTTGTTTAACGAAAACAGGCACAATGTGTGTTCACGTTCTTTCTGTCTATAAAGAACAAGGCCCTGTGTATTAATATATGTAGCTTCAAATGCACCACACTGTGAGCCTGACTGATAATCTTAAATTGGTTGTCGGCATAAATCTTCGCACACTGAGGATTATTTAATAAATATTGTCCAATTCTAGAATCACATCTAATGTTTGGAGTTTTGAGAATTCTTCAAGAAACTGTGTGATCAACCCACCCATATGCCAACATACCACATTCCAATGACCAACCAGTCAAATATTACTCACACCCTCTCCTTTACATCGAGGTTGATCATATAATTCGCTGGAAGGAAAATAACCTGGCTGAATGGGGGCTGCAACAAAATAGGGGCTATGAGAATGAGCAGCTCACGTAAACTCATATTTTCATTGAAGTAAAGATCAATAGTGAAATGTTAGCACTGTTATAGGCACCCAAGTGAATCTTTGTGCAACGAGTGTGACAAATGCAGGATTTTAGATATATTGGATTATAAACATTCGTAAAATTAAGGGTTAAAAGCCTGGGTTAGACTGTGTTTGACTGCAGTCGTCCTGTTTTTAAAAAAACCTTATTTTGTAAGACCAGATAGCTTTTAGGAGCCAGATGTGAAATTGACCATCATAAAAGCCTGCACTAATGCTTGACTAGGGGCAGTCCCTGGGGAGTTAATGTGTTTTCAGCCTGGGGAGCTAATTTGTTTTCAGCTTGGGGAGCTGATGTCATTGCTGGGTGGAACTAAGGTTTTCTTAGATTTTGAGAAAACTTTTTGAGTTGAGTTGGGATCTGGCTACCCTTTAGACCACAAGTAAAAACTTTTGCTGTCACCGTAGGATAGTAAACAAAAAGACTAATAGTATTTAAAGCCATGCAGACTTGTCTGAGGACAAAGACGAAACTGAAACATCTAGTTGAAACAGCTTTTTGAAGACATCCAGCCAGAGTCTGCAGGGGTTCTAACATGAGCCAAATCTGTTCTTGAAAGCATGTATTACTCTGTGCCATTGAGATGTAGGATAGACTGAGAGCTGTATGTTTTTCCTTTCGAATAATAATAATAATAATCGCTTATTGTCACAAGTAGTCTTCAATTAAGTTACTGTGAAAAGCCCCTAGTCACCACATTCTGGCGCCTGTTCGGAGAGAATTCGGAGGATGTGTGTCACATGTGGTGTATGGTGTGAAGCATATCATATATGAACAGCAGCAAGTGCTGGAGGGAGGGTCCTCATTAGAGGGAACAGGACACCCCAAGTCCTGCTCAGCTGGACATAGATCCTGAAGTCATGCAATAATAAGTAACTTGGGGAGCAGCAATTGGAAATATATGTGCTGTCGTCAGAATTTTTAGCGGCGAGACACACCTTTAGAGAGAAAAGGGAGGAGTCCATTGTTAACATGAGGACCATGATCTCAGGTATTTGTGTTGATGACCACCTCTATGGAAAGAGTGGCCCCTGGCATGGAAAATCAGACATGGCTGACCACTGACTTCTTGATGATCCAGACCAATGCCTCGCACATTCTTTTTGCCATTTTTACAAAGAACAAAGCAGAATCCAGTTGTCATTATCACACTGAAAGGCAGCCAAGTGGGTCGCCAGCTCATGGCTAGCAGGGAAGTACAGCTAGGCCATGAGAGGGACGTGGAGAAAGGGCAGATATAGGAGTCTTTTAAGGCAAAGCCACTTCTCAGTCCATTCCCCACTTGCTTCAGACAGAGCTCCACATGTTGTCTCCTGCCTCTCTGCCTGAGTCTGCTCCTTCACAGAGGCAGGTAGGGCAGTACTTGAGGGGCCCTCATGGGCTCTGAAATCTATAAAACATCCTCCATGAAAAAATAGGGATTTGGTATTTGCGTCACTGAATCAAGATCCTGGACACCTCATTCCTGCCACCCACAATCTCATGGTATTTTCAGCAGTAACTGCTTCATCAAACTGCCTGGTCTTCACTTCCTGTCCTTGGGGAAGAGGGCTGACAGTAACTCCATTAATCATGGTCTCCATGTATGAGGCTGAGAAACCGGGCTGTCGGGTGGGGGGTGGGGGATGGGGATGCAGCCTTTCCTTGTCTTGCTTTCATTGTCTAGGTGTTTGCTGGCCTCTACAGGAAGATTTCCACTCAGCCTGTTTGATTAATTGGAGAACCTGGAAGCAGGGTGTTAATATTGTGACAAAGAGTCAACCAGACTCAAAATGTTAGTTCCGTTCCCCCTCCACATATGTTGTCAGGCCTACAGAGGTTGTCCCATATTTTCTGTTTTTGTTTCAGATTTCAGCATCCTCAGTAATTTGCTTCTATCTATATATATATAATGTATATATAAACGCTAATACTGTCATGTTGGTTAAAGAGCCACAGCAAAGCTTGTTGCACTGTTCAATGGCTTGGCAGGGAGTAAGGTGATTACATTTTGCCACAATATTTAGTGATTTGATTTGCTTAACATGGGCAAAGTAAGACAAGTACGAAATGTAGGATTTTAGCAGTGCTAAGAAAATTAGGAGAAAAACACTAATTTAATCAGTAATCCCTGGATAACTCGGTGGGTAAATGAAGAAACAGAATTACTCGAACAGGGGGCGGGATTCTCTGATCCTGAGACTAAGTGTTGACGCCGTCGTAAACGCCGTCGCGTTTCACAAAGGCGTCAACATGGCCTCAGGTGCAGTAATTCTGACCCCGACAGGGTGCTAGCACGGCACTGGAATGACCCACGCCGCGGATCCTCCAACTGCCAATCCTCGACGTCAGACGGGCACCGCGGTTCTGCGCATGCGCAGTGGGGTGCCAATGCGCGCATATGAAGTGGCTCCCTTCTCCGCTCCGGCCCCGACGCAACATGGCGTAGGGCAACAGGGGCCAGCGTGGAACAAAAGAGGCCCCCAGCCCGAGAGGCAGTCCCGCCGATCAGTAAGCCCCCATCGTGGACCAGGCCAGAGCGGAGGTCCCCCCCTGGGGAAGAACCCCCTCCCTCCCACCAGGCCGCCCCCCCGGATGCATCCACGCCGAAGTCCCGCCGGGTAAGAGCAGGTGTGAATAGCGCCGGTGGGACTCGGCTTTTTTAGCGCGGCCGCTTGACCCATACCGGGCCGCGAACTGCCGGGGGGACCCCGTAGAGCGGCCCCCGACCAGTGTTGCGCTGGCCAATGGCGCCGATTCTCCGCTCTCCGGAGAATCGGCGAACCGGCGTCGGGGCACGTGGTGTGATTCGCGCCGGTCCTGGTGATTCTCCAGCCCGGCTTCGGGGTGAGAGAATCCTGCCCATGATTTCCCAAACTGTATTTTGTGCAACCATTGATTCCAGTTGAAGAAAAACAGATGACAGAATCACCCCGATATATACCCTGGGCGTCATTCTCCGACCACCCGCCGGGTTGGAGAATCGCCGGGGGCTGCCGTGAATCCCGCCCCCGCCGGTTGCCGAAGTCTCCGGTACCGGATATTCGGCGGGGGCGGGAATCGGGCCACGCCGGTTGGCGGGCCCCCCCGCTGGATTCTCCGGCCCGGAAGGGCCGAAGTCCCGCCGATAAATTGCCTGTCCCGCCGGCGTGGATTAAACCACCTTTTGAATGGCGGGAGAAGGCGGCGTGGGCGGGCTCCGGGGTCCTGGAGGGGTCGCGGGGCGATCTGGCCCCGGGGGGTGCCCCCACGGTGGTCTTGCCCGCGATCGGGGCCTACCGATCCGCGGGCGGGCCTGTGCCGTGGGGGCACTCTTTCCCTTCCGCCTCCGCCACGGTCTCCACCATGGCGGAGGCGGAAGAGACTCCCTCCACTGCGCATGCGTGGGAAACCGTCAGCGGCCACTGACGCTCCCGCGCATGCGCCGCCCGGGGATGTCATTTCCGCGCCAGCTGGCGGGGCACCAAAGGCCGTTTCCGCCAGCTGGTGGGGCGGAAATTCCTCCGGCGTCGGCCTAGCCCCTCAATGTTGGGGCTCGGCCCCCAAAGATGCGGAGCATTCCGCACCTTTGGGGCGGCGTGATGCCCGTCTGATTTGCGCCGTTTTGGGCACCAGTCGGCGGACATCGCGCCGTTTCAGGAGAATTTCACCCTGCAGACCATTCCATTTATCTTAGCCAGTAACTTTCTAAGCAGACATGACTCAACGTAGAACAATCTTATGATTAATTTTGTCAACAAAATATTTCAACGCTGGTAAATAGGAAGCCAGATTTTGTGCTCTGGTTTCTTCAATTTGCTGGCATAATAGTTCTTCAAGCTACATAGTGCACCACACCTATTTCAAAGAGGTGGAGGAAACAGGAACAGAAAGCTGCCAGAAACAAAGAGAAGCTTCTTTGAATATTAAAAACCCTGGGTGGATGCTCCTTCCTTTCCCCTTTGTCTTGGCAATCATGCATGATGACGCTCAATCATTTCATATCCATGAATAAAGGGTGCCCTGTTAGAGGATTGATTGTACAAGTTAATTGGAAGCAAGTATCAAAAAAATTACTTCAACATTTAAGTGTCGTTTTCTTCTGCTGCTGCTCAGCTTCCTAAAATACTTTGTGGCAATTGCTTACTGCGTTTTCTTAATTGCTGCTTTAGTGCCACCTGTTGGAATCCCCGTATCTCACCTATTGGAGGAAGAAGACAATGACTAACAGAAGATGTTAGCTAGGTCGTTTGTGCCAGTGTTGTGGGGGTGGTAGATTCTTTATTTTGGGTGGAGAGGTTTAGTTCATGGAAGCAGATCCAGTTCCCAAGAGCGGTTGTGAGAGCAGATCCAGTGTTAGAGAAAGGCGAAGGGCTGACCAACAAAAACGTTGGACGTTTCATCAGAAGCATTCCAACCTGAAGGGCTGTCTATATCATATCATAAGGCGGCACGGTAGCACTGTGGTTATCACTGTCACTTTATAGCTCCAGGGTCCCAGGTTCGATTCCTGATTGGGTCACTGTGCAGAGTCTGCACGTTCTCCCCGTGTCTGTGTGGGTTTCCTCCGAGTGCTCCGGTTTCCTCCCACAGTCCAAAGATGTGCAAGTTAGATGGATTGGCTAGATTGCCTTTGTGTCTAAAAGGGTTGGCTGAGTTGCGAGGATGGGGTGGAGGTGTGGGCTTAAGTGGGGTGCTCTTTCCAAGGCCCGGTGTAGACTCGATAGGCCAAATGGCCTCCTTCCGAACTGTAAATTCTATGGGCGGGATTCTCCGACCCCGTGGCAGGTCGGAGAATCGCTGGGGGGCTGTGCGAATCGTGCCAAGCCTCCCCGATGGCGGGACGCGATTCTCCGCAGAGCAGAGAATCGGCGCCATTGGGGCCGGTTCCACACGGCCCCCCCGCGATTCTCCGGCCTGGATGGGCTGGGCGGCCATGAATAAAAAAATGAGTCCCGCCGGCGCCGTTCTAACCTGCTCTGAGTCGGTGGGACCTCGGCGTTGAAGGGTTGCGTATCGGCCTGGGGGGGGAGGGGGGGCCGACCCCAGGGCGTGGGCCTCCGATGTGGTCTGGCCCGTGATCGGGACCCACCGATCGGCGGGCCGTCCTCTCTGTCTTCCGGCCTCCTTTCTTCTGCGCCGGCCCCTGTACTCCTGCGCCATGTTGGGTCGGGGCCGGCGCGGACGAGGGAGACACCGCGCATGCGCGGAAATCGCGCCGGTGGGACTGCGTATGCGCAGGTTCGCGCCGGACCCACTGCGCATGCGCGCATCGCCCGGCGCCCATTCCACGGCTGGATAGGCAGCTAAACAGCGTGAACTGCTCCAGCGTCCTGCTGGCCTCCTGTAGGGGCCAGAATTGGTGATCCTGGGGCCGTGTTGACCCCGACGGCGTTTCCGACGGTGTCAACACTTAGCCTCAGGATCAGAGACCCCACCCTAGGATTCTATGAAGTGGATGGCCAAAACCGAGTCAGACAATTACAAACCGGTTGCTCTTACTTCTATTACATGTAAAATACTGAAATTAACTAACAGGAGTAAATCTCTAATTATCCGCCAATAACACACTACCGTATGGTAAGCATCCTGTCGGACAACTCCCTTGATCCGCTTGAAGAAGTGACAATCCAAGTGAACTGAAGTAAGCCTTAACTTTCAAAAGAGTTTGGATAAAATCCCATATGAAAGGCTGTTAATTAAACTCAAAGCTGCGGGGATTCAGGGTAGAATCCAAAAACATAATGCTGAATCGTTAGCATGGATTGCAAAAGGGAAGATCCTTTTAAGGCATCTTTATTAAATTCTTTGAAAAGTAACAGATAGAGTAGACAAAGGTAATGTAGTAGGTGTAATTTATCTAGATTTCCAAAAGGGCTTTAATAAGACGCCACAAGTAGCCTAATGATTAATGCAAAAACATCCGGGGCTGGATTCTCCCTCCCGGGACACCCGTATCACGTTCCCTGATAGGACAGAGAATTTGACGTTGGGGCAGAATCGGGATTGAAGCCGGGCGCTGACCCGAGGTCCATGCTGTGCGCCAGCAGGAGCATGTAAATTAATGTAAATTGATCTTAATGGCTCATTTGAATCAATTTAGCCGGCCGGCACTCTATGCTCTGGCCCTCTGTGATTCTCCGATCCCCGCAGCTGGGAATCACGTTGGCGCAGATCACTTGTGGTCTCTATCAGCGTGGCCCTGGCATGGTGGACCTCGTGGTATGCCAGGGGGTAACTCCCCCTCCCCCCCAAGGAGTTACCACTTAACCCATCGTGAGGTCCACCACGCCAGGGCATTGCTGGTAGAAACCATCCGAGCTCAACCGAGGGCCACCCCCCACAATGCACTGCCTCACCACCCATCCTCTACCAGACCTCCAATCCCCACCCCAGGGACCCCTGCAACAGGGAGATTCCCACAGGGAACCCTGTAATATGGAGACATCCCACAGGCACTGCTGTAATAGGGGTACCCCCCAAGGACCCCTGACCAAAAGAGCCCCCACAGGAACTCCTGTAATAGGAAGACCCCCCACAGGGGGCCAACTGTCAAAAGGGACCCCACCATTATTTCCCCCTTCCACACAGAACCCCCCCCCTCCCCCTCCCAAGATGAGAGATGCCTGTCTCGCTTGAGAGCAGTCCAAGCAGGGAAAATGGGAAGAATTACAGCTGGAACACTTACCTTGAAACTCCATGGGCTGGATTCTCCGCCATCGGGATACTCCATTTTGCCGGCAGCCCGGGGGTTTCCCGACGGCGTGGGGCTGCCCCAAAATGAGGAAACCCATTGACCAGCCGGAGAAACGGAGCATCCCGCCAGCGGGGTGAACCTGAAATATGGCACCGCAGGATGGAGAGTCTAGCCCCTCATGTCCATTCCTCAAAGGAGACCGGCTGTGACCTGTGTCTAGTTCCCACAGATCCATTAGCTGCAAGCCATTCATAGCTTTCTAGTGAACAAATAATCTACAGCTTTGATTCATTTATCTCCTTTCACGGTTCAGTGGTCTAAGTGGTGAAACCTCAATGTTCACAAACATTGACCCCATCAAAGAGAGGTCCAAGCACAAAGTGCATTCCAATCACTCAAGCATGTGATTGCACTTAGAAACATTGGGGTTTCATCACTTAGGCCACTGAAGCATGAAAGGATATGAATGTATCAAAGCTGCAGATGGATTTTACGATCTGTCAATCACAGACCACTACACAAAAGCTATGAATGACTTGCAGATAGTGGCTCTCTGGGAACCAGAGACAGGTACAGCTGCTCTCCTTTGAGAAATGGACAGGAAATGGAGAAATGGAGCTGCAAGGTACGTACGAGAGATATAATGGCAGCGATACTCCCTTTTGGGGACTGAGGCCCCCCGCCGGCAGGAAAATCAGCACCAACGACTCCGGCTTCAACGGCCCCCCAAGACCTAGTCTAGAGGGCTAGGTGGACGCCGGAGGGGTTAGCACCCCTCCAGCCGGCGCCGAAGGGACGGTGTGAGGTCTCGCATGTGCAGAATGGCCGGCGTGATCTCACGCATGCGCGGAACGGCCGGCGTGATTCCGTGCGTGCGCAGAGCGGCCAGTGTGATCCCACGCATGCGCGGGGGTTCTCGTCTCTGCGACGGCCCTCGGACAATATGGTGGAGCCCTATGTTGGACACTAAGGGCAATTTATCATGGCCAATCCACCTAACCTGCACAACTTTGGACTGTGGGAGGAAACCGGAGCACCCGGAGGAAACCCACGCATACACGGGGAAGATGTGCAGACTCCGCACAGACAGTGACCCAAGCTGGAATCGAACCTGGGACCATGGAGCTGTGAAGCAATTGTGCTATCCACAATGCTACCGTGCTGCCCCACAGCTTGTAGGAGGATACCAGAGCACCCGGAGAAAACACATGCAAACATGGGGACCCAATGCGGGAATCGAACCTGGAACCCTGGAGCTATGAAGACATAGAGCTAACCACTATGCTACCGTGTTAAGTATAACTTTAACCTAACAGCATCAATGAAAATCTTGGCTTCCCCTTTCTTCACTTTCCTCTAATTCAGTCATTCCAATGTCCTTCAGTGGCAACACTATCATTATTAGTCCTTTCTGATGCAGTCACTTGATCTTTCTTCATAATGGCAGAAAAAGCATGTTTCTCTGAGACACAATCAAATGACTTCAGCATACCAGTTACTAAGAGATTCCCTTTCCTTTTTCAAGACAAACTATTGCATAAAACCAGAGGAAAAGCACAGGTTCAGAGCTCCAGGCAGAACTTTGTGGCAGTTTCTGGTGCCGAGAGCCCAGGGCTGGGGTGGGGGTGGTATGGGTGGGGGATAACTCCACTTTTCTGGGCAGCCGGTCCCGGGGCCACATTTTGCTGCCGTCCCTTTTAAGGAAGGTTGCCCACCCCCAGGAGCTTCTGGGCACAATCAGGAGACCAGCAGCTCAGCAGCTTTAGCTGAGGATAAAGGCACATCCATGATCAGTGCTCTCGGCATGTGGTCAATAGGTTGCTGAGTTCTCCTCGGCATTAGCATCTCCACCACCAGTGACAGTCAGCAGAGAATCCAACGTCTGATAGAGAGCCACATCCTCGAGCCACATATTCTGTCGCACACTTGGCAGGTGTTTCCGGGAGGTAGGATCATTCGAAAACTCTAGATCGCGAGTATTCGTTTCTCAGGCTTATCTTCCAGGCCTCCTCTTGCCATCGGGTGTCCTCGAAGATTTGTTTCCCTTCAATCAGGAGGTTCCTCAAAATAGGTCTCTTCTGAACAATGGAGTGAAGAGAGGGGGGTAAATAGGGCCACCAAGGCACGAAGGAATAGGAAGAGGGAGGAAAAGAGGGGGGAGGGCAGGGTGAAGGGGAAAGGGATGGAAACAGCCAGGATGGACAACGAGAGGGGGGTGGGGGGGGGGGGGGGGTGCGGTGGTCAAGAATGAGGCCATAAAGAAAGGGACCTACAGCAGGGACAAATGGTCCAGGTCAGAATGGAGGCAGCCTCAGGCTGAACCAAACTGGTAGGGGGAGGGGCATCAACATCCCCCCCCTCACCCCCCCACCCCTCACCCCACCCGCCCAACCATGAAAATTCCATGACCTGCGGTCCTGCCAGGGCCGACACAAGTAAACAAGCAGAACCATGTATAAATGCAAAACAAACCAAGATGCCAGGGGAACACCTAAACAGTGGAGAGCGGAGAGAGGGAGGGCGGGGTTATCTGACGGATGAAGAGAAAGAGGGAAGGAGGAGGTCATACCTATGTAAAAACATGATGGTCTCTTTCTGTCAACTCTGTAAAACCACAAAAATCTCACTTAAAATATTTTTTAATAAAGTAGTGTAGCATAGGTGCAGCTCAGGTACAGGGTCAGGACCCAGAATTCATCTGGCGTGGGGTTCCTGATCCCTCGTTGAAAATCTAGCCCAGTGTGTCATGTATTTCCTGTTCTGGTTTAGCTCGATTGGGGATCTGATCAGCTGATCTGTGTTGCAGATTGACGGCAGCAGTGTGGGTTCAATTCCTGTGCTGGCTGAGGTTATTCATGAAAGCCCTGCCTTCTCAAACATGCCCCTTCCTGAGGTGTGGTGATCCTCAGGTTAACTCATCACCAGTCAGCTCTCCCCCCCCTCAAAGGGCAAAGCAGCCTATCTCGGACTATGGCGATTTTACTTTATATTTCATGTGCTCCTTCCACTCATTGGCTGCTCTTTCTCCGACCAGTGATACCTGCCAGTGGTTATTGCAACTAAGCTATGAGACAAAGGACTCTGCTGTGTGCTAATTCCCTTGTTATAATTACATTGTCATCTCTCTTGTCTTTAAGGTCATGATTTCATCTGATTTGAAGTTAACCATTTTCCCTTTCCCTTTCACAGTGAGGTGATTCCACATGAGGTTTTAATGCTTTGGTCTTTAACAAAGCTTTCAGGAAGTCTATTAACCTGTTCTTCTAATTTTGTATTGTGGTTCAGAAAGCTATTTAGGAACTGCAAGAATTCTTAGCATATATAACACAAATTTGTTCGTATTTACTATCTGGTAATATTATTGAAGAAGAAAAAAACATCGACAAAAGCATTCAGATGGAGAGAATATAAACTTTTGCAAATCTTCCTTGCCCGAGGAAATAACTGCATCAAATTTGTGAGGCTGCTTATTTTCAAACGCCTTTTAAGAACCTGTGTAATTATGGTTGTTTCCTTCGGCCCTTAATCACTGAATAATCAATGTCAGTTATGTTACTAAATCCAGTGGCGGACCTACATTTTCGGGGCCCTGAAGCTTGAACTGTTATGGGGGCCCCTTCGCAACCAGCAACAAGATCTGTGTAATCACTGTTATCTTCTTCAATGGGGTTGTTCCACGACAGATCACCACAAATTTTTTAAAAATTTAACCACTACATCTCAGATTTTGATTAAAATTGCTGTACTGGATTATCTCACATGACAAAGTCACTGGTGTGAATAAAAATTTCCTATGCCTTATAGTTTTCGAGTTATGGGAGGATGAAAATTAGGGAAATGTTATATACATGCGTGATGCATCATAGAATGATGAAATAAAACACAGAAAAGACCACAATCAATATAATATTTTATTTTAGACACCTATGAGAGTACATATTACATGAAGCACATTTTACAAAATACTCTTTTTTTTGTTTTTTCGAGCAACATATTCACGTACAGTTTTGTCATATGAGAGCTTCCTTGCAATGTCATTTTCTAGAGACAATATGCATAAATAATTTAAGCGCTCTTCAGTCATGGTAGACCGAAATTTGTTCTTTATAAAGGATAGCTTTGAAAAATTCCTTTCTGCTTCACAGCTCGTGATAGGCATTGTCAAGTACAGCTTAAGCACAGTAGTAATATTGGGGAACACTTCAATTAGCTGTTGCTCACAAATAAGCTGAAGAACTTCTGCGCATTGCATTTTAGATGGCGTGTTTTCTTCTGTGTTCTGGGATTTCCTAAGGTGCAAATATTCTTTGAACTGATAACACTCATTTACTAATTTGTGGTCAATATCATCTTTGTAATACGATATTATAAGTTTAATACTGTCCTCATCAATTTCAGAATTGTTCACCAATTCTGAGAGGAACTTGAACCTTTTCGTAATCTGCTCAATCTTGCGTAACTGGATTATCAAGCAGCCATGGAGTTGATATAGAACTTCTATCCTAAATTTGTCAGCTCCTCTCAAAGAAGCAATACCACTTGTTCCATCTGAAAATGTCCTTGCGTTTGGAAGCATCAGAATAACTTGAGGTGATATCTTCACACAAACCTTTTGCTTCTGATTCAAAGTGTGCAATCCTATCGGCTGAATTTTCTCTGAGTTCTTTAACAAACGAAAGTAAAGATGATAGCAGAAGATAACCTTCAAATACATGACTATAATGAACATTGGTGCTGTGAGACCTGTATCACTGACTATAATGAACACTGGTACAGTGAGACCTATAGGTCTGACTGTATTATAAACACTGATACAGTAAGATCTGTATGTCTGACTCTAAAATGAACATTGGTACAGTGAGACCTGTATGTCTGACTGTATTATAAACACTGATACAGTAAGACCTGTATCTCTCTCTGCATAATGAACACTGGTACAGTGAGACCTGTATCTTTGACTCTATAATGAACATTGGTACAATGAGACCTATATCTCTGTATAATGACCTCTGGTACAGTGAGACCTGTATCTCTGACACTGTAATGAACATTGGTACAGTGAGATCTGTATGTCTGACTGTATTATAAACACTGATACAGTAAGACCTGTATCTCTCTCTGCATAATGAACACTGGTACAGTGAGACCTGTATCTTTGACTCTATAATGAACATTGGTACAATGAGACCTATATCTCTGTATAATGACCTCTGGTACAGTGAGACCTTTATCTCTCTCTGCATTATGAACACTGGTACAGTGAGACCTGTATCTCTGACACTATAATGAACATTGATACAGTGAGATCTGTATCTCTGACTCTATAATGAGCACTGATACAGTGAGACCTATATCTCTGACTCTATAATTAACTCTGGCACAGTGAGACCTGTATCTCTGACTATAATGAACATTGGTACAGTGAGACCTGTCTGTATAATGTTTCACCGGATACATTGTAGTTTGGTCTCACGCACAGGACTGCAAAGGGTGTTTTTCTTTTGTCTGTTTATCATTGATTGTCAAGTACAGCAATCACAATATGTTACAGCAAACCTGAGAACTCATGAAACAAAAGCAGAGGCTGCATGGGCCACCGTACACACTCACAACATCCCAAGTGTCGGAGACCAAAATGAAATATGTGCATTGAAAAATATATATAGGCATACTGGAGCTGACAGTGTTGCTCGTTGTGTCTTTACGTAATTTGCTCTGTTTTATAACAAAACAAAGAACAAAGAACAAAGAAATGTACAGCACAGGAACAGGCCCTTCGGCCCTCCAAGCCCGTGCCGACCATGCTGCCCGACTAAACTACAATCTTCTACACTTCCTGGGTCCGTATCCCTCTATTCCCATCCTATTCATGTATTTGTCAAGATGCCCCTTAAATGTCACTATTGTCCCTGCTTCCACCACCTCCTCCGGTAGCGTGTTCCAGGCACCCACTACCCTCTGCGTAAAAAACTTGCCTCGTACATCTACTCTAAACCTTGCCCCTCTCACCTTAAACCTATGCCCCCTAGTAATTGACCCCTCTACCCTGGGGAAAAGCCTCTGACTATCCACTCTGTCTATGCCCCTCATAATTTTGTAGACCTCTATCAGGTCTCCCCTCAACCTCCTTCGTTCCAGTGAGAACAAACCGAGTTTATTCAACCGCTCCTCATAGCTGATGCCCTCCATACCAGGCAACATTCTGGTAAATCTCTTCTGCACCCTCTCTAAAGCCTCCACATCCTTCTGGTAGTGTGGCGACCAGAATTGAACACTATACTCCAAGTGTGGCCTAACTAAGGTTCTATACAGCTGCAACATGACTTGCCAATTCTTATACTCAATGCCCGGCCAATGAAGGCAAGCATGCCGTATGTCTTCTTGACTACCTTCTCCACCTGTGTTGCCCCTTTCAATGACCTGTGGACCTGTACTCCTAGATCTCTTTGACTTTCAATACTCTTGAGGGTTCTACCATTCACTGTATATTCCCTACCTGCATTAGACCTTCCAAAATGCATTACCTCACATTTGTCCGGATTAAACTCCATCTGCCATCTCTCCGCCCAAGTCTCCAAACAATCTAAATCCTGCTGTATCCTCCGACAGTCCTCATCGCTATCCGCAATTCCACCAACCTTTGAGTCGTCTGCAAACTTACTAATCAGACCAGTTACATTTTCCTCCAAATCATTTAGATATACTACAAAGAGCAAAGGTCCCAGCACTGATCCCTGTGGAACACCACTGGTCACAGCCCTCCAATGAGAAAAGCATCCTTCCATTGCTACTCTCTGCCTTCTATGGCCTAGCCAGTTCTGTATCCACCTTGCCAGCTCACCCCTGATCCCGTGTGACTTCACCTTTTGTACTAGTCTACCATGAGGGACCTTGTCAAAGGCCTTACTGAAGTCCATATAGACAACATCCACTGCCCTACCTGCATCAATCATCTTAGTGACCTCCTCGAAAAACTCTATCAAGTTAGTGAGACACGACCTCCCCTTCACAAAACCATGCTGCCTCTCACTAATACGTCCATTTGCTTCCAAATGGGAGTAGATCCTGTCTCGAAGAATTCTCTCCAGTAATTTCCCTACCACTGAAGTAAGGCTCACTGGCCTGTAGTTCCTGGGATTATCCTTGCTACCCTTCTTAAACAGAGGAACAACATTGGCTATTCTCCAGTCCTCCGGGACATCCCCTGAAGACAGCGAGGATCCAAAGATTTCTGTCAAGGCCTCAGCAATTTCCTCTCCAGCCTCCTTCAGTATTCTGGGGTAGATCCCATCAGGCCCTGGGGACTTATCTACCTTAATATTTTTTAAGACACCCAACACCTCGTCTTTTTGGATCTCAATGAGACCCAGGCTATCTACACACCCTTCTCCAGACTCAACATCTACCAATTTCTTCTCTTTGGTGAATACTGATGCAAAGTATTCATTTAGTACCTCGCCCATTTCCTCTGGCTCCACACATAGATTCCCTTGCCTATCCTTCAGTGGGCCAACCCTTTCCCTGGCTACCCTCTTGCTTTTTATGTACGTGTAAAAAGCCTTGGGATTTTCCTTAACCCTATTTGCCAATGACTTTTCGTGACCCCTTCTAGCCCTCCTGACTCCTTGCTTAAGTTCCTTCCTACTTTCCTTATATTCCACGCAGGCTTCGTCTGTTCCCAGCCTTTTAGCCCTGACAAATGCCTCCTTTTTCTTTTTGACGAGGCCTACAATATCTCTCGGCATCCAAGGTTCCCGAAAATTGCCGTATTTATCCTTCTTCCTCACAGGAACATGCCGGTCCTGAATTCCTTTCAACTGCCACTTGAAAGCCTCCCACATGTCAGATGTTGATTTGCCCTCAAACATCCGCCCCCAATCTATGTTCTTCAGTTCCCGCCTAATGTTGTTATAATTAGCCTTCCCCCCAATTTAGCACATTCAATCCTAGGACCACTCTTATCCTTGTCCACCAGTACTTTAAAACTTACTGAATTGTGGTCACTGTTACCGAAATGCTCCCCTACTGAAACATCTACCACCTGGCCGGGCTCATTTCCCAATACCAGGTCCAGTACCGCCCCTTCCCTAGTTGGACTGTCTACATATTGTTTTAAGAAGCCCTCCTGGATGCTCCTTACAAACTCCGCCCCGTCTAAGCCCCTGGCACTAAGTGAGTCGCAGTCAATATTGGGGAAGTTGAAGTCTCCCATCACCACAATCCTGTTGTTTTTACTCTTTTCCAAAATCTGTCTATCTATCTGCTCCTCTATCTCCCGCTGGCTGTTGGGAGGCCTGTAGTAAACCCCCAACATTGTGACTGCACCCTTCTTATTCCTGATCTCTACCCATATAGCCTCACTGCCCTCTGAGGTGTCCTCTCGCAGTACAGCTGTGATATTCTCCCGAACCAGTAGCGCAACTCCGCCTCCCCTTTTACATCCCCCTCTATCCTGCCTGAAACATCTAAATCCTGGAACGTTTAGCTGCCAATCCTGCCGTTCCCTCAACCAGGTCTCTGTAATGGCAACAACATCATAGTTCCAAGTACAAATCCAAGCTCTAAGTTCATCTGCCTTACCCGTAATACTTCTTGCATTAAAACATATGCACTTCAGGCCACCAGATCCGCTGTGTTCAGCAACTTCTTCCTGTCTGCTCTGCCTCAGAGCCACACTGTCCCTATTCCCTAGTTCTCCCTCAATGCTCTCACCTTCTGACCTATTGCTCCCGTGCCCACCCCCTTGCCATACTAGTTTAAACCCTCCCGTGTGACACTAGCAAACCTCGCGGCCAGGATATTTATGCCTCTCCGGTTTAGATGCAGCCCGTCCTTCTTATACAGGTCACACCTGCCCCGGAAGAGCTCCCAGTGGTCCAGATAATGGAAACCCTCCCTCCTACACCAGCTGTTTAGCCACGTGTTTAGCTGCTCTATCTTCCTATTTCTAGCCTCACTGGCAAGTGGCACAGGGAGTAATCCCGAGATTACAACCCTCGAGATCCTGTCTTTTAACTTTCTGCCTAGCTCCCTGAGCTCCTGCTGCAGGACCTCATGCCCCTTCCTGCCTATGTCGTTAGTACCAATATGTACAACGACCTCTGCCTGTTTGCCCTCCCCCTTCAGGATGCCCTCTACCCGTTCGGAGACATCCTGGACCCTGGCACCAGGGAGGCAACATACCATCCTGGAGTCTCTTTCACGACCACAGAAGTGCCTATCTGTGCCCCTGACTATAGAGTCCCCTATTACTATTACTCTTCTGCGCTTTGACCCTCCCTTCTGAACATCAGAGCCAGCCGTGGTGCCACTGCTCTGGCTGCTGCTGTTTTCCCCTGATAGGCTATCCCCCCCGACAGTATCCAAAGGGGTATATCTGTTCGAGAGGGGGACAACCACAGGGGATTCCTGCACTGACTGCCTGCCCTTTCTGGTGGTCACCCATTTCTCTGCCTGCACCTTGGGAGTGACCACATTTACATAACTGCGATCTATGACGCTTTCCGCCACCTGCATGCTCCTAAGTGCATCCAATTGCTGCTCCAACCGAACCATGCAGTCTGTGAGGAGCTCCAGTTGGGTGCACTTTCTCCAGATGAAGCCATCCGGGACGCTGGAAGCCTCCCGGACCTGCCACATCTCACAGTCAGAGCACAGCACCCCTCTAACTGACATTGCGTCAATTAATTAAAATTTAAATTAAAAAAAAAATTTTTTGAATATTTTTTTTTAAATTTCAAAGTTACTGTTAACTATCTGTATCCTAGCACTAGATTTCTAATAGAAATGCGAAAGCTAAATATAGTACTCTCCGATCTCTGGCTTAGATATCCCTCTAAATTATAATTAAGTAATTATGTTTAATTAATTACCAATGCTCAATTTTTTTAAATTTAGTGTAGAATCCCAACCAGCCACTCAGGCCACAGCTTTTCTGTGATGTCACTTCAGTTTCCCCCCGACACACACACAATTTGAAAAAGGTACAAAAGTAAAAATGAGTAAAAATCACTTACTTACCTTCTTAGTGTTAATAATAAAATATGGTACTTACCTCACACCAATGGGTCTTATTGTTAGGTTAGAGGAGGAGGGCGGGTGGGAGACACTACACGTGGTCCGCGGGTCGAACTTCCGGTTCCCGCCTTATATTAAAAAAAAAACAGAAAAGAAGAACAGACACGGGACCAGGTAAGGGTTTTTAAAGTAAATACTCACCACCTCCCAGAAGGCCCCTGCGCACCGCTCCCGCCGAAATTGCTCTAGAGTCGCCAGGTATCTTTATGATACCACCACGAGGTTCAAGTTCAAGTGCTGATCAATAACTCAATACACCAGTTAGTAAGTTTCAAATCAAAACACATTTATTATACACAGTCAATCACTGCTCATGTATAAAACTCTACTTACTAGACTATCTCTAACACGATAAGGCCTATACTTAGCTTTGGAACTGGCCCACCAGGTCAGAGAACAAATGGCCTTTTGTTCGATTCTGAGTCTGCAGGCTTCAAAGCTGGTATAGACTTGTAGCTAGGAGCGCCTATCTCGTAGCGTGCGTTGACTGGAGACTTACTTGGTTGGTGCAGCTGCTAGGCAGGTCACGGTCAAGGGTTGTTTCGAGCTGCTGAGAGGCCCTGCCAAGAAGGATGAATTGAACTTGGGGACTCTATTTTATAGTCCCCAGAGGCATGGCGCCCTTTTGGGCAGACCCCGTACCTGGTTCCAAGTGATTGGACTAAGTTCTGATCACTTGGATCGATTTCTCCAATACTGGAGCTGTTCCCTGATCGCTGGGCGGTTCCTAAGTGTCCGTTGGCCTTCCTTTGTCTTGGCTCCTGCTGGCGCCGAGGAGTCTGGCTCGGCCTTGTTTATCTTAACTGTTTCCAATTGTTCCCGGGGATCGCTCATCAATATGTAGATGGTTGTTAGTTTCAGTGCTGTCTGCGTTCCTGCAAGTTCTGATATACAGGAAATTTTGCACCTGCTTGTTTTTCCTGCGTTTGACTGAATTTCCCTGCATTCTTCGCGGATCTCCATTTTAAAGTCGGGAAGTGGCCAACCCAGGTGGCTACAACAGCACAGGACCAGGGTGCTAACACAGCACATTACACTTGTGTACGAATTACACAGCAACAGATAGAGTTCTGCTGGTAAAAACTGAGATGAAGGCTGGGGTAGTGAAATAGCAAACCAGCAAAGGGGGACATCTGAATTCACACCGCGAGTTCCCAGGCTAAGTGAGCTTTGTGTTTCAAAGAAGGCAGAGAAAGGGCCTTGGGACAGAATGTATCAACACTATGGCTAAAGACAAAACTAGCAAAGCCCCGCCAGTGTTTGTGCTGAGGTTTGGAGCCAGCTTTCTCATTCCTCCAATACACATCTGCAAAATCTGTGACCATAGTGAAACTGACCAAGTGAACAGTGCGTGAGGGGAGAGCAGTCCCATGAGCCAGGCCACATCAGCATTCTTTGAATACCAATCACACACACACTGGCATTAACACAAACACTTACGCGGGGTGACACTCTTCATTGAGACA
The DNA here is from genome assembly GCF_047496885.1 of Scyliorhinus torazame. NCBI lineage: Eukaryota > Metazoa > Chordata > Chondrichthyes > Carcharhiniformes > Scyliorhinidae > Scyliorhinus > Scyliorhinus torazame. Next base: position 83,538,921 of record NC_092715.1, on the reverse strand, counting down.
CATCTACATTAGGAAGAGGAGACAAATTTTGATCCTCAGTATTTCCTGATCGCATTTCTGCAGCAGAATAATCACTTTCCTTTTAACCTGGGACCCAGCACTGACTTATTTGCTGTCAGTGAGGTCCTGCCAATTAATTTATGACTGCCTTGTAAAGTCGCTGCTGGGGCCCCTCTGGGATTAGGGGCCCTGAAGCTTAAGCTTTATTAGTTTCATAGTATTTCTGCCCCTGACTAAATCCCAAGCTGGTACCCGAGGACGCCCTTATTGGTTGGAGCATTGGTGAGTTGAGAGATCGGGGCGCCATTTAAAAATGGCTTCCCGATTTCCTCCTGCACTGATGCGTTCCGGTGAGCGGAGCTTCTCAGTGTAGGGAGTGTAGCCTCTGGGGGCGTTCCCCACTGGGCCACCAAAAAAACCCAGTGCTGTTAGATAGTGTGGTTGTTCCTGCCACTATAAGCACCGGGAACAACCCCTTGATTCCCACCGTGAACCGAGCCTGTTTTTGTTTTTGTTTGGCTACATCCCGCCCATGATTCCTATGGGCAATTCTATCAAAATATGAGGCGTAGCATCGCACGAATGCCAGTGCGCTCCACATAAATGCTTGGATTCCTTGGAAATGCCATTAGCTGTCTTTCCGCTTTACAGTATCCTAGGGCAAGGATATAAAGTCATTGGCCTTGACAAAGAGCCCATGCATTACCGAGTGAACACAGACCTTCACAGCTGGTTGACAATTATTTTACCCGCTGCTGACTGGAATGACCTAGAAGCACAAACGTTCAGAGCCACAGTGCCTTTGACAGCCACAGGCAAGATTTGTCCTTGTCTACAGCAGGTGATAAGTCTCTGTGAAAGCTCCCAGGTAAAGCAGAGCCTCCTCACACATGGCTCCCTGATGAACTGCAGGTCAGAAATTCTGGGCCTGCACAGATGCGTGTGATAAGGCTCTGATGAACTGCGCTACTTTTTTCTCCTCTCCATGCAGCTTCATCTCCTTGGTCTCTGGCTTGCTTCGCTAGAACCTCCAGCGATATAAACCCCAGACCCATGAGAAAGAATTATAATTTGTCAAATGACCCTGGGAAAAACCGACTTGCTGAGTCGCCAAAGTTTTTTCAGAAATCTTCACTGTCAGTTCCAGGACACAGGCATCCCGTAAAGCTCAAACACCAAACACTAGCAGTCCAAATAACCTAACTAGTGATGTATCTAACAGCAATTGAAATTCCCCTTAAATCTGCTAGAATTGGTGCCCCACAGGCTGTTCTGAGACATGTTGGGTGACATTCTCCGACCCCCCCCGCCGGGTCGGAGAATCGCCGGGGGCTGGCGTGAATCCAGCCCCCACCGGTTGCCGAAGTCTCCGGCACCGGATATTCGGCGGGGGCGGGAATCGCGCTGCGCCGGTTGGCGGGCCCCCCGCTCGATTCTCCGGCCCGGATGGGCCGAAGTCCCGCCGTTAAAATGCCTGTCCCGCCAGCATAGATTAAACCACCTCTCTTACCGGCGGGACAAGGCGGCGCGGGCAGGCTCCGGGGTCCTGGGGGGGGCGCGGGGCGATCTGGCCCCGGGGGGTGCCCCCACGGTGGCCTGGCCCGCGATCGGGGCACACCGATCCGCGGGCGGGCCTGTGCCGTGGGGGCACTCTTTCCCTTCCACCTCCGCCACGGTCTCCACCATGGCGGAGGTGGAAGAGACTCCCTCCACTGCGCATGCGTGGGAAACTGTCAGCGGTCGTTGACGCTCCCGCGCATGCGCCGCCCGTAGATGTCATTTCCGCGCCAGCAGGCGGGGCAACAAAGGCCGTTTCTGCCAGCTGATGGAGCGGAAATTCCTCCGGCGTCGGCCTAGCCCCTCAATGTTGGGGCTCGGCCCCCAAAGATGCAGAGCATTCCGCACCTTTGGGGCAGCGCGATGCCCGTCTGATTGGCGCCGTTTTGGGCGTCAGTCGGCGGACATCGCGCCGTTTCCGGAGAATTTCGCCCATGATTTGTGCTCATAATTTGGAATTGCCAAATAGGTTATAAAAGCATTTCCAATTCAAAAAATGAAAGAGATGGATGATTGCTTTGTCCTTCTCCTTTAATTATACTTCTATTGTATAATTCCAATTAAAATTGTCAGCTTTATTGATAGTATTCACTGTATGTCCAGATAGTTTTATTAAATCTTTTTGATATAATGTTATTAATGTGTTAAGTTACCGCTGTCTTATTCAATGTCACTGTAAAACCTGTTTCCTCCTTTCTCCATTTGTTGACTCCATTCACATTGTCCAGCTGAAAGTTTGTCACTGCCAATTGCTGTCCTCTGATTTGCAGAAAGTCATTTGAAGTCTTATTTTTCTAAGTGGCACTGCTAATTATAAAATCGATCAAAGATTTGAAACTCATTTGTTCTACTCTGAGATATACACATCATGGAAATAACAGCATTAATTACGTTGGTGTGGAAGACACTGAGTCGGAAATGGAGCAGCCCCATTTTAACAGATCAGGGACGAGATTCTCCGACCTCCCGCCGGGTCGGAGAATCGCCGGGGGCTGACGTGAATCCCGCCCCCGCCAGTTGCAAAATTCTCCGGCACCGGATATTCGGCGGGGGCGGGAATCGCGCCGGTTGGCGGCCCCCCCCCCCACCCCCCGCGATTCTCCAGCCCGGATGGGCCGAAGTCCCACTGCTAAAATGCCTGTCCCACCGGCGTAGATTAAACCACCTCTCTTACCGGCGGGACAAGGCGGCGCGGGCGGGCTTCGGGGTCCTGGGGTAGGGCGCGGGGCGATCTGGCCCCGGGGGGGTGCCCCCACGGTGGCCTGGCACGCAATCGGGGCCCACTGATCCGCAGGCAGGCCTGTGCCATGGGGGCACTCTTTTCCTTCCGCCTTCACCACGGTCCCCACCATGGCGGAGGCGGAAGAGACCTCCTCCACTGCGCATGCGCGGGAATGCCATCAGCGGCCGCTAATGCTCCCGCGCATGCGCCGCCCGGAGATGTCATTTCCGCGCCAGCTGGCGGGGCACCAAAGGCCTTTTCCGCCAGCTGGCGGGGCGGAAATTCGTCCGGCGCAGGCCTAGCCCCTTAAGGTTGGGGCTTGGCCCCCAAAGATGCGGAGCATCCCGCACCTTTGGGGCGGCGCGATGCCCGACTGATTTGCGCCGTTTTGGGCGCCAGTCGGCGGACAACGCGCCGATACCGGAGAAGTTCGCCCCAGATGTTCCATTCCCAATCAGTGACGTGAACCAGAATTCCCCTGTGTGAAAGTTTCAACTATGACATTCAAAAATGGTTCTCCTTTTAAAATGTTTGGAAAATGAAGATTTGAGGCTATTCATAATCTACAATGGTAGAAACTTGAAAAGAAATGTTTGTTCATTGTCATTATGGTGTCCCAGGTCCTAGCCGCTGTTTAAATAAGTAGACTGTACAATATACAGGAACCATGGTTTCAGCACTCTCGGTGTCAATTTAAATTATATTCCAACAATTGTATTTTTCGGAGCTGTGTTTGTGCAGGATTGCCTAACATGCAGCTGATTAGAATATGTACATGATAAGGAGGTGAATGTTAATAGTTAATTACCTCGTCTTCCGGTGATGGCGGGCGGGAGGCGGCCGCACAATGGAGGGCTCCCGTTCGGCAACGGCATTTTCGGGGCTTTAAGCCCGGTCCCAGGATCCACGGAGGCGGCAGAAGCAGGGAGAAGACACGGAGGAGGCACAGTGAAGACACAGGAGGAAAAAAAGAACAAAGAAAAATGTCGAGGGTGAGCAAGAAAACGGGAAAAAAACAGTTGAAGGTCCTTCGGGGAGTGGAAAGGTCACCGCGGGGTCACCAAGGAAAATGGAGGCTGGAGCACCAGGGAAGGCCGCACTGCTTACGGCTGAAGAAATAACTAAGGTGATGGCAGCGGAATTTGAAAAGCAGTTGGCGCAGATTGTGAAATGCATGGAGACTGTGAGGAAGGAGGCGAGGGAGGTTTTGAGTGTGCTGGTGGAGGAGACGGCTTCCCCGGTGAGGATGGAGGTGGCGACCTCAGTGGCGGAGGTGCGAGAGCAAGGGGAGGCGCTGAAGGAAGTGGAGGAGATGTTATTGCAGCACCGTGATCAACTTGCCTCGATGGGGAAAGAGATGCGGAAGGTGATGGATACTAACAAGGATCTGTGAGGAAAAATGGAAGACCTGGAAAACAGATCCAGGCTACAGAATTTGAGGGTTGTGGGGCTGCCCGAAGGAGTTGAAGGACCGAAGCCGACTGAGTATTTTGCCGCGATGTTGGCAAAACTATTGGGGGAGGGGGAGGATCCCTCCCGATATGAACTGGATCTGGCTCATCGGTCGTGGAGGCCTGAACCAAAGGCGAGTGAGCCGCCAAGGGCAGTGACTCTGTGCTTCCGTAGGTACAGTGTGAAGGAGAAGGTCCTGAGCTGGGCCAAGCAGAGGCAGGTGGTGCAGTGGGCTGGAGCTGGTATACGTGTATACCAGGACTTTACGGTGGAGCTGGCGGGGAGGCGGGCTGCCTTCGGCCGGGTGAAGAGGGCACTGTACATTGGCAAGGTGCGGTGCGGCATTATATATCCAGCGAAGCTGAGGGTGACTTACAAGCTCAGGGACTTTTATTTTGGAACGGCGGAAGCAGCGGAGCAGTTTGCGAAAGCAGAAGGACTGTGGCAGAACTGACAAATTGAGGAATGGCCATGTGCCGATGTAACCTCATGACTGTATTTTCTTCTTTTTTGTATCACTGCGCGCGGATGTAGAGACTAAAGGAGCCAATGTGGTATATATTTGGACAAGGGAAGGGACGTGACTTTCACTCGAAATGAGGGTTCTTTGGGGTGTAGGTGGATATGCGGGGTTTGTGTGCTAAAAAGGGATCTTTGGGCTTTCCTGGGGCCGGGCAAGTGGGAAAGGGACCCGGGCGGGGGCCTCCACACTGGCCGGTTTAAGCCGGTCAGTGAACGGGAGTGAGGTGGGGGGAGGGACTGCGGCCATCGGAGCCTGGCAGAACAGGGTCCGAGTGGTCTAGCCGGGTGGAAAGTTGGGGGGAAGGAACCGAGGTTGGGAGGAGGAGTTTTACAAGAGGCAGTGGACGGGAGGAGCTGGAGACCTGGGGTGGGGGGGTGGGTAGGGGGGGGTGGGGGGCTGTGTAAGATTAAGGGTGACTACGGGTAATCCCTGATTCCTTTTTGTCATTTGTTTATGTAAACATGCGGGTTGAGGTTTGGGGGTTTGTGGGTAGATGGGATCGTTGTTATTATGGGGACTGACATATCTTGCTGATTATTGTTTATTGTTGATGGATGTAAATGTGGGAGAAAATGTGAAAAAGGAGGAGAATAAAAATATATATTTTTTTAAATAGTTAATTACCTCCTCAACTGTAAATGTGATATGAAGCTTTTGGTTATTCATGCCACTTTGAAACGCCCAGTGCAGTACATATTTTAAATAATCTATCAAGTGCTACTTGACTTCAAAATATTTGCAATGGGGGAATAGATTAGTTTTATGTAGAGGGCTGTGCAAATCAAAAAGATCTAAGATTTGATCAAAATTCTCCCAAGACCCAGCACTGCACACAAACAGTAAAAATAGTCTAACTAGTAATTTATCTAAGAGCAACTTAGATTGATGAGCACTGATCTTGCAAGGAATTAAAGATTTGGACGTGAACGAGGGAGGCTCGATTGGGAAATTTGCAGATGACACAAAGATTGCCCAAGTGATGGACAGTGTAAAGGATAGCTATAATTTCCAAAATGATATAGATGGGTTGATGGAGTGGATGATAAAGTGGCAGATGGAATTTAACAGAGAAGTGTGAGGCCATGCATTTAGGGAGGTCAATTAGTTCTCGGGAGTACACAATAAATGGGAATATAATCAGAGGGGTAGATGAAGTGAGAAATCTTGGCGTACAAGTACGCACGTCTTCATAACTTTTTGGAATCAATTTAGTGAACCTTCTCTGAACCGCCTCTAATGCACTTACAAGTAAGGGGATCAAAACTGCACATGGTACTCCAGATATGGTCTCACCAATACCTGATGCAGTCGCAACAGCGCCTCCTTATTTTTATTATTTATTCCATTAGCAATGAATGCCAAAATTCCATTTGCCTTCCTTATTACCTGCTGTACTTGCATACTAATATGGAATTAAAAGTCTAAGGTTGACAATGAAACCACTGGTGACTGTCGTAAAACAGAATCTGGTTCACTAATGTCCTTTTGGGAAGGAAATCATCCACCTTTACCTGGTCTGGCCTACATCTGACTCCAGTTCCTAAACAATGTGGTTAACTCTCAAATACCTTTTGAAATGGAGGGAAGTTAAGTACGGGCAATAAATGCTGGCTCTGCCAGTGATGCTCAGTTCTGTAAATGAATTTAAGAAAATTATATGCTTATAGAATCTTTAGCTATCCATTTTGATATTTTGAGCTAGATTTCTTTTATAATTTCCCTTTTCTCTTTTTATTACTTTTATCTTGAAAAGTTTCCTAATCCTCCAGCCTGTCACTGACCTTTGCAACATAGTATGCCCTAGTTTGTGCGTTTCTGTGATTTTTCGCCTCCCTGCTTAGCCATGGATTCATTTTCCCCCCTCTTACACTCGTTCTTCCGCTTTGAAAAAAATTATAGTTTGGAAGGAATTGAATATCTCAAGTATCTGCTAACTGTTCATCAACTGGGTGGCACAGTGGTTAGCACTGCTGCCTCACAATGCCAGGGACCCGGTTCAATTCTAGCCTCTGGTGACTGTGTAGAGTTTGCATTTACTCCCCGTGTCTGCGGTTTTCCCCTCCAGTCCAAAGATGTGCATGTTAGGTGGATTGGCCATCATCAATGCCCCTCAGTGTCCAAAAGGTTAGGTGGGGTTACTGGGTTATGGGAATAGGGGAGGGCCTGACCTTAGATGGGGTGCCATTTCAGAGGGTTGGTGAAAATTCGATGGGCAGAATGGTTTCCTTCTGCACTGTAGGAAGTCTATTCTATGCTGTACCTTTTAGACTTTCTGCCAAATCCACCAGTACCAAATCTGTCCTCATCCCTATGTAATTACCTTGATTTAACACCAGAACATGAGTGTGGGACTCAAGTTAATTGGCCTCAAACTGAATTTGGAATTCAAGCATGCAATGATCGCTCTTCCCTAGAGGATCCTTTGCAACAAGATTATTAATTAATACCATTGCATTACACAATATTAACTCCAAAGCAGGCTGCTCCCTGGTTGGTTCGAGAACATATCATTCCAAAAAACAATAGCCTGTAACTTCCGGCTAGCGTGGGGAAGCCACGAGCCGCCAATTCGAAAAGGGAACAATGTGCACTTACCTGCACTCAGATATCACGACGAACCTTCCTCTCCATTTGGCAGCTTCAGACCTCCAATGGAGCTGTCTGTGCAGGCTCCAGCGCAGTGCAGGAGGAGTGCAGCCCCGCCGTTTACGACAGGACCAGCTTGGGATCGCCCATTGAGGCATTTAAACTGCAGATTTAGATTAAACACAACAGGCAATATATTCAACAAGTGTTTTAAAGGTATGTAGAGGTCTTTTTAACAGTTTTTTTGCTCTTTCTTTTATACAGGCAATTCTGTTGTTATTGGTTCTTTTAAAGTAATTTTTAATTTTTTTATGATTAAAGGTGGTTATTTATCAATGAACATCGGTTTTATTTGTTTTAAGTCTGTGAAACTATTTAGATCTGCACTATATTACTGTATAACTTTGCATGTGGCATGCTTAAAAGTGTTTGTACATTTTAATTTAGATTAAGATTTGAAAAGCACCCCAGGGCTTCCTGCTGTCACTGTCCCTGTGACATTTGATATCTTTTTTTAAAAAATATTTTTATTCTCCTTTTTCACATTTTCTCCCAAATTTACATCCAACAATAAACAACAATCAGTGACGAATGTAATGTGAATCCCCACATCAATAACAACGATCCCATCCTCCCACCAACCCCCGAAACATTTGTCCGCATGTTAACATCAACAAATGACAAAAGGAATCAGGAATCAGCCATCGTCACCATTAACACATACAGTCCCTCTTCCCCCAACCCTCCTGGCAACCCCCTACTGTTCGATGTAATCCAATTCTCGAAAGTGCATAATGAATAACGCCTATGAGTTGTAGAACCCCTCCATCCTTCCCCTCAGTTCAAATTTGACCTTCTCAAGAGTCAAGAATTCCAGCAGGTCCCCCCGCCACACCAGGGCACAGAGTGGAGAGGTTCATCTCCACCCGATCAGGATCCGCCTTCAGGCGAACAACATCTGCTTCCTCACCCGTTTCCAACCACGGCTGGTCCGACACCCCAAATATGGCCTCACGGGGTCTCGGGTCCAGTTTCACGTGCACCACTTTAGAGATTACCTTAAAAATCTCCTTCCAGTAATCCTCCAGCTTTGGACAGGGCCAAAACAAATGAACATGGTTTGCGGAAACATTCACACACATCTTCTACCCCCTCATAGAGCCGGCTCATCCTCACCCTTGTAAGGTGTGCTCTATATACCACCTTCAGCTGTATCAGCCCTAACCTCGCACGTGAGGTAGAGAGGTTCACCCTCCGGAGCACCTCACACCAGAACCCCTCCTCCATACCCTCTCCCAACTCTTCCTCCCACTTTCCCTTGATCCCTTCCAGCGGTGCCTTCTCCTCTTCCAAAACAGCCCCGTAAACCGCCGATACTACCCCCTTCTCCAGTTCCCCTGTCATCAGCTCCTCCTCCAGCAATGTGGAAGCCGGCTCCACTGGGAAGCTCTGTATCTCCTTTCTGGCAAAGTCTCGAACCTCCATGTATCTAAATATTTCCCCCTGCTCCAGCCCATACTTCGCTCCCAGCTCCTTCAATCCTGCAAACTGACCCCCATGAAACAAATGTTTTAGTGTCCTAATTCCTTTCTCCTCCCATCTCTGAAAATTTCCATCCCACTTCCCTGGCTCAGATAAATGGTTCCCCCGAATCGGCATTTCCCTTGACTCTGCCCCCAACCCGAAGTGCTGGCAAAACTGCCTCCAAATTCTCAACAAAGCTATTACTACCGGACTCCCTGAATATCCTTTTCCTTTCTGTCTATCCTCCCAAAACACTTAGTACCCTTGGATGTTCAACTCCCTGATCTAGTCCCCTTGTAGCCATATCTCAGTAATCACCACCAAATCATACCCCGTTGTCTTTATTTGTGTTATTAACTCATTAATTTTATTCTGAATGCTATGTGCACTCAGATGCAAAGCCTTTAAGTTTGTCTTTTATTAATTTCCCCTACTTTTGTATGATTCCCTGGTGTAATATGACTTTCACACGCTCTTTCCTTTCATTTTCTGGTAATTTGTCTCATCATTAACCTGTGCTCTACCTTCTACTTACACTTTGATTTCTTAAATTTCCATGCAAATCTCAAGACTCAAAAACAGCTTCTTCCCCACTGTTACCAGACTCCTAAACGACCCTCTTATGGACTGACCTCATTAACACTACATCTCTCTATTCTTCACCCGATGCCGGTGTTATGTAGTTGCATTGTGTACCTTGTGTTGCCTTATTATGTATTTTGTTTTATTTCCTTTTCTTTTCATGTACTAAATGATCTGTTGAGCATCTCGCAGAAAAATACTTTTCACTGTACCTCGGCACACGCGACAATAAACAAATCCAATCCAATCCAAGTCACCCCTCCTCGATATATTTTAATGCCCTATTTACAGTCCTAGTCAATCAATTTGCTGGGCCACTGTTCCCAGCATGATTCAAGTAGAGCCTGTCCCATTTGACTAGCTCTCTCTTTCCCCAGTACTGGTGTCAATAACCTATGAAATCAAACCCATTTCTCCCACACAAAACTTTAAGCGACGTATTTATCTCTAACCTTATTGACTTTATGTCAATTAGCTCATGGATCAGGTAGTAACCTAGAGATTATTACCTTTTTGATTCTGTTTTTTTAATTTAGCCCCGAGCTCGGACTTCCTCCACAGTACCTCGTTCCTCATTCTACCTCCATCCTTGGTACCTACAATGTTTATGGCAACTGGATCTTTCCCCTCCAACTCCGAGTTTCTCTGCAGCCCAGATGAGATATCTTTAACCCTGGCACCAGGTAGGTAACACGGCCTTCAGGATTCACGATCCTGGCTCACAGAACAGTGTCTATTCCATTAACCAAACTATCTCTGACAACAACTACTTTTCTTTTCTCCCCGTACTTGAATGCCTCCTGTACCATGGAGTTTGGGGCAATTTGCTCATCTTCCCTACAGTGCCCGCTCTGGACCATGCAGAGAGCAAGAATCTCAAACCTGTTGTACAAGGGAAGGTGCTGACACACACGTCGTGCTATCTCTTGGATCCGTGTACCTGCCTCACTCATCGTCACACTCTCGTGTTGCTGACCACTGACTGAATTCAAGGTACTGTGTGGAATTCTAACAAAATATGACTTTGTGTCACTTTGGCCGAGAAAATTGGTGCAAACAGCCAATGCGTTATGCATCGCGATCTTCCCACACTTAGACTGTCTTTTGGAGGGGGGGGGGTGTACCAGCACAGAGAGGGACGGGCCCTAAACATGCTGGCAAGTCCAGCTTCACAGAGATTGGGATGCCATATTTAAAGAGTGCCCTGATCTCAAAGTGGCAGTTCAGGTACCCACCCCAACTGGCATCACAGAGAATTTGACGTTGTGGATTGGGCCTTTATCTGCATCGCATTAACAGGATGGAAATGAGATTCATGCCAATCTCTGGTGGATTTTCTGACCCACCAGGGCGGGCACCAGTGATCCCGCTATAAATTCACACCTGCGTGAAGCGGATTTCTGGGCCTCCTGCTATATTCTCCCCCCAACACCTACCATTAAACCTTCCGCTGAGAGCTCGGGAAAATCCTTAATAATGATAATCTTTATTAATGTCGCAAGTAGGCTTACATTAACAGTGCAGTAAAGTTACTGTGAAAATCCCCTAGTCAGCACACTATGGCACCTGTTCGGTTACATTGAGGGAGAATTCAGAATGTCCAATTCACCTAACAAGCATGTCTTTCGGGACTTCCATGGGATGTGGACATCATTGGCAAGAGCCAGTATTTGTTGTCCATCCCTAATTGCTCTCAAACTGTGTAGCTCGCTTGGCTTTTTCAGAAGGAAGTGAGGAGTTAACCACATTGATGTAGGCCTGGAGTCAGTCCAGACCAGATAGGTAAGGATAGTGACTTCCTTCCCAAAATAGAACATTGGTGAACCAGGTGGGGTTTTACCTCAAACAAAAACAGTTTCATGATCAACATTACTGAGACTAGCTTTATATGCCAAATTAATTAATTGAATGCAAATTCCACCATAGTAGGATTTGAACCTGTGCCCCCAAGACATTAACCTGGAGCTCTGGATCATTAGTCTACTGATACTACTTCTGTACCACCATCACCCCAAGATATGCATTCCAGGGACTGATGCATTCGTTAAAGAAACTATGGTATCTTTCACCAGAGTTCACTTAAACACCAATTGATGCTCAATGGTTCTGCTTCATTCATTGTACTAGCAATGGAAACACAGAAGAAATATAAGGATGTGAGCACATGTGCAGAAGAAGTACATGGTCATCATCGGATAAATATCTTGAAATGCAAAGTATATGTGCACACACAGAAATAACATGTGTCGAGGGCAGCACGGTGGCTCAGTGATTAGCACTGCAGTCCCACGCCGTCAAGGTCCCAGGTTCGATCCCGGCTCTGGGTCATTGAAATTAAAATGAAAATAGCTTATTGTCACAAGTAGGCTTCAAATGAAGTTACTGTGAAAAGCCCCTAGTCGCCACATTCCAGCGCCTGTTCGGGGAGGCTGGCACGGGAATCAAACCATGCTGCTGGTCTGCCTTGGTCTGCATTAAAAGCCAGCGATTTAGCCCAGTGTGCTAAACCAGCCCCTCTACACTGTCAGTGTGGAGTTTACACATTCTCCCCGTGTTTGCGAGGGTTTTGCCCCCACAACCCAAAGATGTGCAGGGTAGGTGGATTGAACACGCTAAATTGTCCCTCAGTTGGAAAAAATGAATTGGGCACTCTAAATGCACTTAAAAAAAAAAAAAATAACATGAGTCAAATGACGGAGGTTCAGAGGCGACCTGATAGAGGTCTACAAGATAATGAGTGGCATGGACAGTGATTAGTCAGATGCTCTTTCCTCGGATAGGAAAGTTAAGTACCAGGGGACATAGGTTTAAATTACGTGGGGAAAACAGATAGACTTGGCAAGTTTTTTACACAGAGGGTGGTAAATATATGGAACACACTGCCCGGGGAGGTGGTGGGAGCAGGTACGATAGCAGCATTTAAGGGATATCTGGACAAATATCTGAATAGGGTCGGAATGGAAGCATCCGTTCTCAGTAAGTGCAAATGGGTTTAATTTAGGCAGCTACCATGGTCTGCACAGGCTTGGAGGGCTGAAGGGCCTGTTCTTGTGCTGTGTTGTTCTTTGTTCTTTGAGTGTAAGCGCATCAATATAAAAATATAGATTTTGACTCTCATTTGGTTATTCAGATAGACACACTCTGTGAAATGCCACTGAGCCATACAGATCAGAAAGTTCTGAGGTTAGAAATCTATTCTCTTATGTCAGCCGTTAATCTCTACCAGGGTTGCACTTGGTCTCAATGACTGTGAGCCAGAAAGATTTTAAAAAATCAACTGATGCTGCCACCCATGGTCACTTTTGGGAGTATTCCTGCCCGCAACATGGGAAAAATATTGGGGCCAAAATTCATGGAGTGGTCCTCCACAATAACAATTGTTGCTGAATTTGCATACATCTACAGGGTCTCTTTCTTTTCGGTTTGAGTACTAGTTGGTGTTTTGAAGAAATCCACTGAACTAAAATAGCCAGAAAATCTGACAAATAATCTGTGCTAAGAGGATTATAAGGTTCCTGTTGGAAAAAAAGCTTTGTTGCCTCTGTGACCTTCACAGAGGGGGCAACCTTCCGATAACCGCTAATAATGTGAACTCTTTCGAATCTGTGTCACAGTCCTGTCCTGTATTCCAGTGACCCACAAATGCTCATGCTGGAGCCAACCATATGCTGCGTCCCAGAGGCTCAGAGACCCTTCCCTACTGTACCTAGGTTGATGTGCCACCCCATGCAGACAGCAAACTTTGGCATTAGATCAGGATGTGGCACAACAAAATTGGATTGGGTTAGAAGTTAGTTGGGTGGTAGGAGACAGAGATAGCAATAATGCATTGGCACTGTGATCAGCTGCGCTTCGAGGTTTAAATTGTGGGGACAGGTTGGCCTGTTTTGGTTTGGGCGATGGAGGGATGATATAACTGATGTCTTTAAAACATGAGAAAAATTTGATACAGTAGTTACAGATAAACTATTTCCTGTGGTGGGAAATCAAGTGACATAAGATAATTGAAGCCTTCAAGACTGGGATCGATAAATGTTTCTTATGCAAGGTTATCAAGGAACATGGAGCAAAGTCTGAATGATAGATTTGAGATGCAGATTGGCCATGATCCACTTGAAGTGCAAAACAAACGGAGTCATACGGTGAAATTTTGCATCCCGCCAATAACGGGGATTGTGGCGGTGGTGGCACAAAATTTGATGGCAAAAATCAGTTTTCTGCCGGCCGTAAAAGAAGTGGAATTTTCCCCTCCTGGCTTTCAGGTTGGTTGAGTTTCCTGCTGTTCCATGTCAGCAGTCACATTTGTACCTCTTTGCATCTAATGAATGCTCATTAAAAACCCCAGCTCACCGGAATCATGCACACACTCCAAATCTAATTTCCCTGCCAGAGGATAATTACACCAGTCTGAATCATGACCATGCACCTGGTGACCTTCACTTCACTTGCGACATTGAGGTTTGTACATGCAGTGTTCGCCGACCTCTCACTGAGCTGCTGCCAAATCGCGCGGCTGCTCCAATTCTACAGCAAAGCTGGGTTCGGGCGGCACGGTGGTGCAGTGGTTAGCACTGCTGCCTCAAGGCGCTGAGGACCAGGATTCAATCCCGTCCCCGGATAACTGTCCGTGTGGAGTTTGAACATTCTCCCCGTGTCTGTGGGGGTCTCTCCCCCCACGACCCAAAAAGATGTGCAGGGTAGGTGCATTGCCCTTTAATTGTAAAAAAAAGAATTGGGTACTCTAAATTTACATTCAAAAAAGGCTGCTCACCGTCAAGCAAAGCCAACTGGAAGGAAAGGGGTGGTTGACATGATGGCATGGAGGTGTTGACTAGATAGAAGGAAGGGAAGAGGTGGGGGGAAGTGGCTGGAGCCCAGGCCGGAAGAGGTGGACTGAAACACATGACTAGGAGGGGGTGGTTAAAGGAATTGGAGGGAGAATTATGAATCAGTCCTGGGGCAAGGCGGACCACTTTATCGGGGCCAGAATGTAAAGGCAGTCTCGGGACTGTGCAGACCATGTGACAGGGCTATGCCTGGCATCTATATCTTGGTCTGGTTCAGGGAGGAGGAAGGCCTGTCGGTGCAGTGTTGGTTGTGCACAGCATGCTGCTCAGGACGGAGAGGCTTCTGTCACTTGTAAAGATGAAAGTTGCAGGTAAGAGAAGGCTTCCCTGTCAGTCACTGTGCATACGACCTCAAGGTGGGGAGGAGTGAAATCGACATGGGACATGGGGACATCAACAGAAAACGGTTCGGGGGGCGGATAGGAATAGCGACAATAATGACTATGGGGCCCCTGGCTTAAAAAGAGAAGCAGAAGAGTGATCAGAGGAATGGATATTTGGACATGGTGAACTTAGAGGAGGAAAAGAGCACTTGGATTATAACTGAAAGGGATTGAAGCTGGTCTCAAAGTAGAATTAGAGCAGCATAATCTCAACAGTCAGATGCAGTGTGCAATAGAAAAATAATTTGGAAATAAATCACCAGGAGGGGGTCCGAGGACTTGTCAGAGGAATTGACGACTGCATTTTTGGGCCAATTGCAGGGGCCACCCTAATAATTACCAAATCAGGATATGGAGGTAGAGGCTCACCTGACAGATGTTAACTGCACACATGTGGCCTTAAGAGCTCCCTGGCAGTAGCCAGTAAGATTTATCAATAGATAAGGTTTCCACTCTTTCAATGTGCAGCTGATCTGTGATCACTAAAAGCAAATTATGCAACTCTGCGTGAGAAAGCCTGGGAGCATGCACAACTCTTACATCTTGAGTCACTCGCAGGTGCCAAAGATGTTCAAAGATCCTCAGCGCATTCAGGGATGGCTCATCAGTGATAAAGACTATCCCCAAAAGATGTGGCTAATGACTCCCATTCAGCGGCGACAGAGTGCTTCAAAGGAATGTTACAATGCAACTCGTTCTGCAACAGACCATTGGCACGTGGGCTTCAGTAGGGTGCTCTTTGTAAGGGCCGGTGCTGTTTCGATGGGCCGAATGGCCTCCTTCTGCATTGTAATTTCTATGTTGAAGATGCACTTCAGTACTTGTAGCTATCTAAAATGGCCACCTGCAAAGGACCATGGGAATTGTGGTCAACTTGGGGCACAGCCAAGTACACAGTCTCTGTATATTGTGCAAAGAAGCCAGACCTGACAGAAACTTGCACCTATTAAAGGTCAATCACCATTTTTCCCAGGACAATAGAACTCGAATCAAGGTACGGCAACAGTAGCAGACTAACCAACGCCATATGCCCTTATTTGAAAAGGCATACGTGCCTGGGACAATGATAGCTAGGACCCGCCCAGCCATCGAGGTACCCGCCCCTAATTGGCCAGAATCAATTAGGGTGATCAAGATACTATTGATCCATTGGAACCTGAGGTAGCACCGCCCAAAAGGGCACGAACGGGGAGCAGGATAAGAAGCCCTGCACAACTAAGGATCAGCCTCTTTTGGACCGGCCTGTGTGCGACCACTTGCAACATATCAACCAGCCAAGTTCAAGGACCCGCGATCACTACCTGAAGGACGAGCCCAGCCGAAACGAACCTGACGACTTCCATCTGACCCACGTGGACACAGATAAAGGCCTTATCTCCCGCACAGAGCTGGTCACTCCGAAGTTAAGTAAACGTCACCTTAGTTATTAGGTATAGTTTAGTGCTTAGCAGGGTGTATCATTGCATATAGAAATAAGTCTTGTGTTTATTAATAAACTGTCTTTTGAACAAATACACTGGTTGTGTGGTCATTCAGTCAACATACGAAACAGCTTGTGGTTCACATAGAAATAAAGAAGTCAACATACTCTCCACAGAGGGTGTCCTGCACCATAATGGCTTCCTGTGCCCTACACAACCTGGCGCTCCAAAGGGAGAATGATTTGCCACATGGATAAATGGAGAGGCTGCAGAAAGGGATGACTTCAAAGAGGCTGAGGATGACTCCCGGTAGAAAGACACCATTGCACAGGCAAACCACGGCAGGCATGCCTGTGAGAACCTTGTAGTGACAAGTTTCCAGGGTGATGAACGTTAAGACTAGCTCATAGAAGCCCATTTCACCTGTGCCTTCAATGCAGTGTTGACAATTACACCTTCTTTGCAATTCTTAACATCTCAGTGAAGGACATCAATCTCGGAATGAGTGCTCACAATCTTGCGAAAGGATAACCTATTCTTGGAAGGTTATGCTGCCTATGGAACATGTGGCCATTTTAGACCTCTACCAGCAATCAATCTGAAGAATAATAAACATGGTCCAGTCCTTTCAAGCATACGACCAACATTTCACTCTCTATGGCAGCCTTCAAGAGGCAGAAACTTCACTGCAAACATCAATGCACTCATGGCAGTGTGTCTGAAGCCTTACAAGGCAACTCAAGGAGGACACTCTTCAGCCACTGGTTATTGTTTGACCATCTAAGGACTGATCTCAATCCAGACAGCGGCATCTCTCCAAAGACCCCTCTCATACATGAATAACGTTTAGGATTCATCCCGATAGTGATCTCCAGGGTGGCATTGCTCTTCAGGACATTGTGACCTGTCACTCTATCCGAACCAGTTGGCCAGGGGCTCCATAGACCTAGCAGTGTCAGGTTTGAGAAATAACCACTGCTGGGACTACAATTAGTTACTGATGAAAATAAAGTTATGGAGCGGACCTAAGGTAAATTTGATGTACCAGTGGGGCCAGGCAAGCGGGATGAGGGGTGGGGAGGGGGTGGGGGGGGGGAGTAGTCGAGGCCAGGTTTGAGGGATCAAGAGTGAGGATTAAAGGAGGAGGTATAACCTTAGGCAGTGTCTATAATGGGCACACGGAACTCCCAAATAAGCCCCCCACTACACATTGTCTGAAACTAACTTATCCAGTAAAAGCTACCTGGGCCTCCCCTGCCATGGTGGGGACACGATCGGACCTCTTTAGGCCCAAAGGTTTATGGGCTGTCCAATGCCTCCTTCAGCCCCTGTAAAATGGGAGACTGTTCACGAACAGGAAGGTAACTGACACTCAGTCGCTTGTTGCATATCACAACCCCCCACCCCCTTCAAACATGTCAGTGGAGGAGCGTAAGATCTAGCTCTGTGTGTCAGAATACAGTTTCAACAAGGGTTATAAGGCATCCTGTACCTTAATGTGTAGAGGATAAAAGTCAATATTTGAGCAACCAATTGAACCATCAAGTCAACTTCATAACATTGAACATAAAATGAACTTCAAACTGCGGCAGTGTTGCCTTTATATTGTGGTTATGCCGTGCTTTTAAAGTTTGCATGATTTGCATATTTCATACACACAATTTATCACAAAAATAACCATTTTCATTAAATGTGCATCTCCAGCTGACACTACCAGTCAATAATGAAGCAACTGAGTTGTCCGAGACAACCTCTTTCAATAGTTTACAGCAGTAAATGATTGTTCACATAATCATGCAAGGCAAACAAAACCTGCAATTGAAATGGCTGATTGTTGTGCTAATTAGAGACGAACAATTCATATCCACTCTGAAAAGCTCTGTAAGGAAAACACAGTAAGCAAGAGTATGAATTATAATAAGCATGTGTGAAAGCTAATGGCATTTCTGTGCTTAAATAAGGATGCTGTCTCTCACATTGTTATATGGAGAGAATAACTTGGCCGTTGCCTCAGCATCTGTTTCATAAATGTGCACTCAAGACATACAAGGACTGTGCAGGGGAAAGTAGGCAATGTCAAGGTTATTCTGAGTAATTATGATGTGTTACTTCAGGAGCAGGGAAATTAAAGTAGCGTTGGAACAGGAGTTAGCCATTCCGCCCTTCAAGCCTGTTGTCATTCAATTACACCATGTCTGTCAATACCTCTACTCTATTTATCAGTTTTTGTTCCTTGATACCCTTAACTAACAAAAACCTATAAATCTCGGTCTTGGTAAAGGACCCTTTTATAAACGTCAGCTTCTGTCCACATAACCTACCATGTCTCATAATTTAGTGTCACCTGTAAGAGTGAATGTACTCTTTGTTTCTTTATATGTCATTAATATTTATGGTGAATAGATAAGTATACATGTCTAGAAAATACCATTGTCACATCTGCCAATCAGAGAATGTTCCTTTCATCCTTTTCTCTGTCTCCCACTCTCAGCCAATTACACTCAGCCAATTCCATGTACTCTCATTTTTGCTCTTAATCTCTGGTGTGGAACCATATCGAATTTATTTAGCCCTTCATGTGGAGAAAATCTGCAGACATTCTCCTACCCAGCGTGCAATTATTTCCTCAAAATATTCAAAGAGATTAGTCAGACATGAACAAGGGTCGCACGGTGGCACAGTGATTAGTACTGCTGCCTCACAACATGAGGGACCCAGGTTCAATTCTGGCTTTGGGTCATTGTCTGTGTGGAGATTGCACTTTCCCCCGTGTATCCATTGGTTTCCTCCCACAATCCAAAGATATGCAGGTCAGATGGATTGGCCATGCTAAATTGCCCCTTAGTGTCCAAAGAAGTGTAGGTTAGGTGGAGTTATGGGGTTAAGGGGATATGGGGATAGGGAGGGGGAGTGGACCTAGGTAGCGTGAACTTTCAGAGTATCAGTGCAGACTCGATGGACTGAATGGCCTCCTTCTGTGCTATAAGAATTCTAACTCGGATTCACAAATTAATGTTGACTTTCTTTGATCAATGCTACAATTGACCACACTGCAATTTTATACTGGGGCCTGTAAAGCCTCAGATGGGAAGCCTACCTTGCCCCAATTGAAACCCTCAAGTGCCTAATTATTGGCCACTTAAGGGCCTCCATTTCTAGGCTGGTGAGGGAATTGAACTTGTCTAGAGGAAAATCAACAGCGTTAGATCTTGGGTGGCAAGGGAGTGCCTCAATCAGAAGCTCAGTTCTGAAGTCGAACCCCCCCCACCACCACTAGCACCACCACCATTAAGGTGTGGTCATCTCCAAACTTCCATACCCCACCACTAGCCTCTCCCCTGAGACCCCAATTACCCCCTTCACGCCCCCCAGGCCTTCACTACCCTCCCCCACCCTGGGACCCCATGAATGTAGCTGGGTCTCCGGTGTCTGGTCTTAGTCTCAGACAGTCTCCTGTATTTCTGCTCTGTTCACTGCAGTGTCGCTGAAGGGACTGGAAAACTGCCAGCCAGTCAGATTGGCCAACAGCTCTCTACGGAGGGAATTCCTCCCGGGTGAGGGGTGAACCCCTTCTGCAAATACTTAACACTTACTTCAGTGTGAAAAGGCTGTGAGAGTCTCTTTGGATGGAAGTCGAAACTGCACCATCCGAAAAATGCAGGCCCAATTATTACATTACACTCCATTACACCCTCTTGGTGTGCATACAGCTTGCATGTACCCCAGAATCAATGGTGACAACAACCGTAGCCCCTGTCCTTTTTTGTTTCCTGATCCCTAGTAGAAAATTTGGCCAGAGGATGTGCGTGCGCATTTCCTGATGCATCAAAGAGGAAAATGACAATCAGGTGGCGATGTACTCAGAGCTGCTAGGAACAGCTTAGCTACTGTACCACGGTTGCAGTGCATCTTCAGTACACTGCACATGTCTGGTGCTGGGTGGAAACAGGCCCTACATGTTTATAAAAAATCTCACACTGAACAGTTAAAAAATGTACAAAAGAGCAATAGAAAACATATAAAATGAAGCAAGGAATTAATTTGGTCCTTTCATCTCAGGACATGCCCAGTAATCAATACATTTCTTACTCTTAAAAGGACAAGTTAGATTAGGGGCAATGAAATTTGACATGACTTGTAAGTGAAGAGTATTGAATGTCACAGATGTTTGTCTAAATAATAAGTAAATACCTACTCAAATACCATAAAAATGTAATTGAAGATTAAGTAAAAGTCTGCCTGGGAAAAACTTCAGAGATTTGGTTGAGAATACCTTTCATAAAATATTTGTTTTACCAAAATAATTTCAAGATTGCAGAATCTAAAAAATGGATTTCAATTTCTAATTGCCTAGCACACATCCTGCTTGTCCCTTACACAACCTGGGTATCAATGGTCAGTTTAATTTCCTAGCTTGACGGAATCAAAACAAAATAAAGACTTCCATTTCTACTAATTGTGTTTCTCATGATCGCCAGACATCTGAAAGTGCTTTACAGCCAATGCAGTAGTCTTGAAGTGCCGTCACTTTGGCGATGTCGGAGATCTGGCAGCCAATATAAATCCTGCAAATTTCCACAAACGGAAATCAGATCATGAGCAGACAATTTAATTTTTAAAAATATTAACCAGGGCACAGGGTTAATTCCGTGTTCGCCTTTGAAATTGTGACAAAGGTTCATTAACATCCACACAAGCAAGCAGATGTAGGCTCAGTTTAATGTCTCATCTAAAAGATAGCACCTCCAACAGTGCAGCGATCATACAAGAACCTGAATGGATAGCTTTTACCTATTTTCACTGCTGGCTCACCATTAACTTGTGAAAGCATTTGTTCATTACTGGAGTGACAAAAAAAAGCATTGTGCAATAATTTTACCTTAATGATCTAGGTTAGCACTGTTCCTTTCCAAGTAGTTCTTAAATTTTTATGGTGCCTGGGTAGGAATTTGCTCATTATTTAAACTACCATTCGTGATCTTCAGTAATCTTTACACCTAACTCACAGTGAATTTGAGCCAGTTAAGAACTAAAAATGAAAGACCACAATTGTTCCTGCTGATATAAGGACGTTAATCTGCTAATTAAGCTTCTAGCTTTCTTAATTCTGCAAATTGCTGTTTGGAGGGCAGTTTTACATTTACTCATTTTAAAACCACATGTGTGATGCATACCTTCGACTTTAGTATTGATCTGTTTATCATCAGGATGAAGAAACATTTTATAGTGCTTTATTATTTGCTGACTACATTCTCTTTTGAAATTGGTATTTACAAAATAAATTACTATTTGCTGCTTTTCCACATGATAAATTTTTGAAATGTCTCTGTTTCGTTCTTAATATCTCACCACATGACTCGAAAAGTAAATGGAATGCTTTTGAACGTGAAATAAATATTGAAAATTTGTTTCAAAGACACTGGTGTGCTGAGGCAGGAGAGCTGAGGCAAATCCTGTTTAGGGCAACGAGACCCTATCAAAACTGTGGGGGACATTGACACTACTGGTTTCCAGAAACAGTGAAGTAAGTATTTTTGAACAGTTTTGAGACGATCAGGATTTTTTAAAATGCGATAAACACTTCATATGGGTAATGAATGCAAAGTAGATGCAACACTTCTTCAAGACAATTAATAAATCTTTTACAGCATTGCTTATGATGAGTCAGAGGATATGGATTTTTATCATGTGTAATAAATTGAGGGCTGCTGATTTCAAGTGATTGAATAAACTAAATTGATTTTTATTAGAGAGCCCTGTGATATTTTTCGGCTTGATTTACAGAGAAGGACAGAGTAACCTTTTTGCTTATTCTGTTATTATTGGTTTTAAATGCGTCCATATTTGTACACAAGTGTTTTGGTGATTGTTCTATATAATTCAAAATGTATTATTGTGATGTTATGTTTTCGGTTCATATGGAATTGTATTAACAAAGAACAAAGAAAATTACAGCACAGGAACAGGCCCTTCGGCCCTCCCAGCCAGCCCCGATCCAGATCCTTTATCTAAACCTTTCTTCTATTTTCCAAGGATCTACTTCCCTCTGTTCCCCACCCGTTCATATATCTGTCTAGATGCATCTTAAATGATGCTATCATGCCCGCCTCTACCACCTCCGCTGGCAAAGCGTTCCAGGCACCCACCACCCTCTGCGTAAAAAACTTTCCACGCACATCTCCCTTAAACTTTCCCCCTCTCACCTTGAAATCGTGACCCCTTGTAATTGACACCCCCACTCTTGAAAAAGCTTGTTGCTATCCACCCTGTCCATACCTCTCATAATTTTGAAGACCTCAATCAGGTCTCCCCTCAACCTCTGTCTTTCCAACGAAAACAATCCTAATCTACACAATCTTTCTTCATAGCTAGCACCCTCCATACCAGGCAACATCCTGTTGAACATCCTCTGCACCCTCTCCAAAACATCCACATCCTTCTGGTAATGTGGCGTCCAGAACTGCACGCAGTATTCCAAATGTGGCCTAACCAAAGTCCTACACAACTGTAACATGACCTGCCGACT
Organism: Scyliorhinus torazame; assembly: GCF_047496885.1. Lineage (NCBI taxonomy): Eukaryota > Metazoa > Chordata > Chondrichthyes > Carcharhiniformes > Scyliorhinidae > Scyliorhinus > Scyliorhinus torazame. The sequence goes on along the minus strand of NC_092715.1, from coordinate 83,516,298 downwards.
CTTGTACTCAATACCCCGTCCGATGAAGGCAAGCATGCTGTATGCCTTCTTGACCACTCTATCGACCTGCGTTGCCACCTTCAGGGTACAATGAACTCCCAGATCTCTCTGTATATCAATTTACCCTAGGACTCTTCCATTGACCGTATAGTCCGCTCTTGAATTAGATCTTCCAAAATGCATCACCTCGCATTTGCCTGGATTGAACTCCATCTGCCATTTCTCTGCCCAGCTCTCCAATGTATCTATATTTTGCTGTATTCTCTGACAGTCCTCCTCGCTATCTGCAGCTCCACCAATCTTAGTATCATCTACAAACTTGCTAATCAGACCACCTATAACTTCGGCCAGATCATTTATGTATGTCACGAACAACAGTGGTCCGAGCACGGATCCCTGTGGAACACCACTAGTCATCTTTCTCCATTTTGAGACACTCCCTTCCACCACTACTCTCTGTCTCCTGTTGCCCAGCCAGTTCTTTATCCATCTAGCTAGTACACCCTGAACCCCATACGACTTCACTTTTTCCATCAACCTGCCATGGGAAACTTTATCAAACGCCTTACTGAAGACCATGTATATGACATCTACAGCCCTTCCCTCATCAATTAACTTTGTCACTTCCTCAAAGAATTCTATTAGGTTTGTAAGACATGACCTTCCCTGCACAAAACCATGCTGCCGATCACTGATAAGTCTATTTTCTTCCAAATGTGAATAGATCCTATCCCTCAGTATCTTCTCTAACAGTTTGCCTACCATTGACGTCAAGCTCACAGGTCTATAATTGCCTGGATTATCCCTGCTACCCTTCTTAAACAAAGGGACAACATTAGCAATTATCCAGTCCTCCGGGACCTCACCCGTGCTCAAGGATGCTGCAAAGATATCTGTTAAGGCCCCAGCTATTTTGTCCCTCACTTCCCTCAGTAACCTGGGATAGATCCCATCCGAACCTGGGGACCTGTCCACCTTAATGCCTTTTAGAATACCCAAAACCTCCCCCTTCCTTATGCCAACTTGACCTAGAGAATTTAAACATCCATCCCTAGCTTCAACATCCGTCATGACCCTCTCCTTGGAGAATACCGATGCAAAGTACTCATTAAGAATCTCACCCATTTCCTCTGACTCCACGCATAAATTCCCTCTTTTGTCTTTGAGTGGGCCAATCCTTTCTCTAGTTACCCTCTTGCTCCTTATATACGAATAAAAGGCTTTGGGATTTTCCTTAACCCTGTTCGCCAAATATATTTCATGACCCCTTTTAGCTCTCTTTATTGCGCGTTTGAGATTTTCCTACTTTCCGATATTCCTCCAAAGCTTCATCAGTTTTAAGTCGCCTAGATCTTATGTATGCTTCCTTTTTCATCTTCGCTAGTCTCACAATTCCACCTGTCATCCATAGTTCCCTAATCTTGCCATTTCTATCCTTCATTTTCACAGGGACATGTCTGTCCTGCACTCTAATCAACCTTTCCTTAAAAGACTCCCACATTTCAAATGTGGATTTACCCTTAAACAGCTGCTCCCAATCCACATTCCCTAGCTCCTGCCGAATTTTGTTATACTTGGCCTTTCCCCAATTTAGCACTCTTCCTTTAGGACCACTCTCGTTTTTGTCCATGAGTATTCTAAAACTTACAGAATTGTGGTCGCTATTCCCAAAGTAATCACCGACTGAAACTTCAACCACCTGGCTGGGATCATTCCCCAATACCAGGTCCAGTATGGCCCCTTCCCGAGTTGGACTATTTACATACTGCTCTAAAAAACTCTCCTGGATGCTCCTTACAAATTCCGCTCCATCTACACCTCCAACACTACATGAGTCCCATTCAATGTTAGGGAAGTTAAAATCTCCCATCACGACCACCCTATTGCTCCTACATTTTTCTATAATCTGTCTACATATTTGTACCTCTACTTCACGCTTGCTTTTGGGAGGCCTGTAGTAAAGTCCCAACAATGTTACTTCACCCTTCCTATTTCTTAGCTCTACCCATATTACTACAGTGCTTGAATCCTCCATCGTACCCTTCTTAATCACAGCTGTGATATCATCTCTGACCAGTAATGCAACTCCTACACCCCTTTTACCTCCCTCCTGAAGCACCTATACCCTGGGATATTTAGTTGCCAGTCTTGCCCTTCCCTCAACCAAGTCTCAGTAATACCAATAACATCATATTCCCAGGTACTAATCCAAGCCCTCAGTTCATCTGCCTTACCTGCTGCACTTCTCGCATTGAAACAAATGCCCCTCAAACCACCTGTCCCTTTGCGTTCATCATCTCTTCCCTGTCTACTCTTCCCCTTAGTCACATTGAGTTTATTATCTAGTACCTTCGTGGCTTTAGTTGCTGCCTCTTTACTGACATCTAACTTCCCAATCTGGTTACCATTGTTGGTAACTTTTGGTTGGCTCTTAATTCGTAATTTGCTCTGTTTGTTTAACCTTTGCTCTAGAGTCGCCAGGTAACTTTATGATGCCACCACGAGGTTCAAGTTCAAGTAATGATCAATAGCTCAACACACCAATTAGTATGATTCAAATCAAAGCACATTTATTATACACAGTAAATCACTACTCATGCATAAACTCTACTTTCTAGGCTATTCCTATCACTAAAAGGCCTATACTTAGCTTCGGACTGGCTCACCAGGTCAGGGGAACAAATGGCCTTTCGTTCAGGTCCTGAGTCTGCAGGATTCAAAAGCTGGAATGGACTGGTAATTAGGAGTGCCTATCTCGTAGCAAGTGTTGACTTGAGACTTACTTGGTTGGCGGCAGCTGAGGCAGGTCACTCTCACGGGATGATTCAAGTTGCTGAGTGACCCTGCCAAAGAAGGACGATTTGAACTTGGGGGCTTTACTTTATAGTCCCCAGGGGCTTCCCGCCTTTCGGGGCAGACCCCGTACCTGGTTCCAAGTGATTGGACTACTTTCCGATCACTTGGATCGATTTCTCCAATGCTGGAGCGGTTCTCTGATCGCTGGGCGGTCCCAAAGTGTCCGTTGGCCTCCCTTTGCCTTGGCTCCTGCTGGCGCCGAGGGGTCTGGCTTGGCTTTATTCACCTTAACTGTTGCCATTGTGCCTTGGAATCGCTCATTACTATGCAGATGGCTGCTGCATTACTATGTAGATGGCTGCTGGTTTCAGTGCTGTCTGGTTGTTTTGCAGGTTCCAATATACATGATTTCTGCACTTGCTAGTCTTTGCCTGTGTTGGCTGAATTTCCCTTCAGCCTTTGCGGTTCTCCATTTTAAGTCAGGAAGTGGCCAACCCAGGTGGCTACACCATCCCCCTGCCACATTAGTTTAAAACCTCCCCAACAGTGTTAGCAAAAGCACCCCCGAGGACATTGGTTCCAGTCCTGCCCAGGTGTAGACCATCTGATTTGTAATGGTGCCACCGCCCCCAGAACCGGTTCCAATGCCCCAAAAATCTGAACCCCTCCCTCCTGCACCATCTCTCAAGCCACGTATTCATTCTGACTATTCTTGAATTTCTACTCTGACTGTCTCGTGGCACTGGTAGCAATCCTGAGATTACTACCTTTGAGGGCCTACTTTTTAACTTATCTCCTAACTCCCTAAATTCTGATTGTAGGACCTCATCCCGTTTTTTACCTATATCGTTGGTGCCTATATGCACCACGACAACTGGCTGTTCACCCTCCCCATTCAGTATTTCCTGCAGCCGATCTAAGACATCCCTGACTTGTGCACCCGGGAGGCAACATACCATTCGGGAGTCTCGTTTTCGACCACAGAAATGCCTATCTACTCCCCTTACGTTTGAATCCCCTTTGACTATAGCCCTGCCAGTCTTTTTCCCGCCCTTCTTTGCAGCAGAGCCAGCCACGGTGCCATGAGCCTGGCTACTACTGCCTTCCAATGGTGAGTCATCTCCCCCAACAGTATCCAAAACGGTATACCTGTTTTGGAGTGAGATGACCGCAGGGGACACCTGCACTGCCTTCGTGCTCTTTCTCTGCCTTTTGGTCACCCATTCCCTTTCTCCCTCATCAATCCTAATCTGTGGTGTGACCAACTCACTGAACGTGCTATCCACGACCTCCTCAGCATCGCGGATGCTCCAAAGTGAGTCCATCCGCAGCTCCAGAGCCATTATGCGGTCTAACAGAAGCTGCAACTGGACACACTTCCCGCACATGAAGGAGTCAGGGGCATCGGCCGTGTCCCTGAACTCGCACATTGAGCACAAGGAGCATAACACGGGCCTGGGATCTCTTGCCATTTTTACACTTTACCTTAACTGATTACAAATATAATATCAAATAATGAATAAGTGAAAGGAATAAAGATTTTACTTTACAATACTTACCAACACACGAAGAGTTAAATTTCTCCCAGCTACTGCTAGTTGGAGCACTGTCCTTACCAGCCAATCAGGTCACTGCTTTGCTGTGATGTCACTCTTCAAGGTAAGTTTTAAAAGTTTTTAAAGAGGAAAACTTACCTTCCCAACAGACCCCTGGCCACTGATTTCCCGCCGAAAATCTGAAGGCCCCTTCTCCGGCAACTGTGTCCCCGCCGCTCTCCTCGCGCTCTTTTATCCTGTGTCACCGCGGCTCTCCTCGCGTTCTTTTATCCTGTGTCCCCGCCTCTTTCACTGAGTCTCCGCCGCTCTCCTCGCGCTCTTTCACTGAGTCCCCGCCGCATTCCTCGCGCTCTTTCACTGTAAATACAGGTTAAAAAAAACACTTAACCTGCAACCACTGCACCCCACATGAGATCAGCAATCAGCTGTTATGGGCCTGTGCAAACAATTTAAATCTCTACTACTTACCCAGCAGTCACTCTGTCCTCAATCCGACCGGATTCAGCTGGAAACTCCCAACAGTAAGTTTAAAAAAACATTTACTCCCCTTCTCAGCAAACACACACTCAGCATCCACTGCGCCCCGCATGATAACACTTCAGGGAAAAGAAAATCTACTTACTAGTCACCAGCCAATCACTTACCTGCAGGCTGTGACGTCACGGTTCAACTTCTTTCTACCTCTACCTGCCCTCGAGTCTCCCTCTTGATCTTTACTCGGCTGGGATCCCTACAGTGGAGGGTAACACTGAAGAAGTGTTTCGGGTTTGACAACAGCTCCTCCACAAACCACTTTCAAGATACGGTGACCGCAATACACTAATGCAAAATTTCCCCGCAACAGCCAATCAGCAGCTCTATTGCTCTCTGCTGGATGCTTGCCTTGACTTGAACACCTAGAGCGTCTTGCTCAGGTACACTTTCTGGATGCAGTAACCGCAATGCACTGATGCAAGATTTCCCTGCAACAGCCAATCAGCAGCTCTACTGCCCTCTGCTGGATGCTTGCCTTGACGTGAACACCTAGGGTGTCTTGCTCAGGTACACTTTCTGGATTCAGTGACCGCAATGTACTGATGCACATTTTCCCCGCAACAGCCAATCAGCACCTCCGCTCTACTGCCCTCTGCTGGATGCTTGCCTTGACTTGATAGAAGCTTCAGGGACGTAGTTACTCCGATGAATAAAGATAGATGGGTGACGGTGAGACGGGCTGGGAGGAAGCAGTCAGTACTAGGGGAATGACCCTGTGGTCGTTCCCCTTAGATTACAAGTATACCGCTTTGAATACTGTTGGGGGGGGGACTTACCAGGGGTATGCCATGGGGTACAGGTCTCTGGCACAGAGTATGTCCCTGTTGCTCAGAAGGGAACGGGGGAGAGGAGTAGAGCATGAGTCATTGGAGACTCCATAGTTAGGGGGATAGATAGGAGATTCTGTGGGAACGAGAGAGACTCGCGGTTGGTGTGTTGCTTTCCTGGTGCCAGGGAGCGTGATGTCTCGGATCGTGTTTTCGGGATCCGTAAGGGGGAGGGAGAGCAGCTCCAAGTCGTCATCCACATAGGTACCAATGACATAGGTCGGAAAAGGGATAGGGATGTAAGGCAGGAATTCAGGGAGCTAGGGTGGAAACTTAGATCTAGGACAAACAGAGTTATTATCTCTGGGTTGTTACCCGTGCCACGTGATAGCGAGACGAGGAGTAGGGAGAGAGAGGAGTTGAACACGTGGCGACAGGGATGGTGCAGGAGGGAGGGTTTCAGACTTCTGGATAATTGGGACTCATTCTGGGGTCGGTGGGACCTCTACAAATGGGATGGTCTACACCTGGACCACAGGGGTACTAATATCCTGGGGGGAAATTTGCTAATGCTCTTCGGGAGCGTTTAAACTAGTTCAGCAGGGGCTTGGGAACCTGAATTGTAGCTCCAGTATACAGGAGGTTGAGAGTAGTGAGGTCATGAGTAAAGTTTCAAAGTTGCAGGAGTGTGCAGGCAGGAAGGTGTCTTATTCAATGCCAGGAACATCCGGAAAATGGTGGGTGAACTTGCGGCATAGGTTGGTACCTGAGACTTCGATGTTGTGGCCATTTTGGAGACATGGATAGAGCAGGGACAGGAATGGTTGTTGTAGGTGCCGGGGTTTAGATATTTCAGTAAGCTCAGGGAAGGTGGTAAAAGAGGGGGAGGGGTGACATTGTTAGTCATGGACAGTATTACGGTGGCAGAAAGGACGTTTGATGAGGACTCGTCTACTGAGGTAGTATGGGCTGAGGTTAGAAACTGGAAAGGAGAGGTCACCCTGTTAGGGGTTTTCTATAGGTCTCCGAACAGTTCCACAGATGTAGAGGAAAGGATTGCAAAGATGTTTCTGGATAGGAGCGAAAGCCATATTGGATTTGGTACTGGGTAATGAACCAGGACAGGAGTTATATTTGGAGGTGGGTGAGCACTTTGGTGATAGTGACCACAATTCGATTACGTTTACTTTAGTGATGGAAAGGGATAGGTATATACCGCAGGGCAAGAGTTATATTTGGGGGAAAGGCCTTTATGATGCGATGAGGCAAGACTTAGGATGCATCGGATGGAGAGGAAAACTGCAGGGGATGGACACAATGGAAATGTGGAGCTTGTTCAAGGAACAGCTACTGCGTGTCCTTGATAAGTATATAGCTGTCAGGCAGGGAGGAAGTGGTCGAGCAAGGGAACCGTGGTTTACTAAAGCAGTCGAAACACTTGTCAAGCGGAAGAAGGAGGCTTATGTAAAGATGAGACATGAAGGTTCAGTTAGGGCGTTCGAGAGTTACAAGTTAGCTAGGAAGGACCTAAAGAGAGAGCTAAGAAGAGCCAGGAGGGGACATGAGAAGTCTTTGGCAGGTAGGATCAAGGATAACCCAAAAGCTTTCTATAGATATGTCAGGAATAAACGAATGACGAGGGTAAGAGTAGGGCCAGTCAAGGACAGTAGTGGGAAATTGTGCTTGGTGTCCGAGGAGATAGGAGAGGTGCTAAATGAATATTTTTCGTCAGTATTCACACAGGAAAAAGCCAATGTTGTCGAAGAGAATACTGAGATTCAGGCTACTAGACTAGAAGGGCTTGTGGTTTATAAGGAGGAGGTGTTAGCAATTCTGGAAAGTGTGAAAATAGATAAGTCCCCTGGGCCGGATGGGATTTATCCTCAGATTATCTGGGAAGCTTGGGAGGAGATTGCTGAGCCTTTGGCTTTGATCTTTAAGTCATCTTTGTCTACAGGAATAGTGCCAGAAGACTGGAGGATAGAAAATGTTGTCCCCTTGTTCAAGAAGGGAGTAGAGACAACCCCGGTAACTATAGACCAGTGAGCCTTACTTCTGTTGTGGGCAAAATCTTGAAAAGGTTTAGAAGAGATAGGATATATAATCATCTGGAAAGGAATAATTTGATTAGAGATAGTCAACACGGTTTTCTGAAGGGTAGGTTGTGCCTCACAAACCTTATTGAGTTCTTTGAGAAGGTGACCAAACAGGTGGATGAGAGTAAAGCAGTTGATGTGGTGTATATGGATTTCAGTAAAGTGTTTGATAAGGTTCCCTACGGTAGGTTACTGCAGAAAATACGGAGGCATGGGATTCAGGGTGATTTAGCAGTTTGGATCAGAATTTGGCGAGCTGGAAGAAGACAAAGGGTGGTGGTTGATGGGAAATGTTCAGACTGGAGTCCAGTTACTAGTGGTGTACCACAAGGATCTGTTTTGGGGCCACTGCTGTTTGTCATTTTTATAAAGGACCTGGAGGAGGGCGTAGTCACACCTCAGTCAAACGGAGTTTAATGTAGAAAAGTGTGAGGTGAATCATTTGGGAAGGACTAACAGGAAGACAGAGTACTAGGCTAATGGTAAGATTCTTGGCAGTGTGGATGAACAGAGAGTTCTTGGTGTCCATTTACATAGATCCCTGAAAGTTGCCACCCAGGTTGAGAGGGTTGTTAAGAAGGCGTACAGTGTGTTAGCTTTTATTGGTAGAGGGATTGAGTTTCGGAGCCATGAGGTCATGTTGCAGCTGTACAAAACTCTAGTTCGGCCGCATTTGGAGTATTGCGTGCAATTCTGGTCGCCGCATTATAGGAAGGATGTGGAAGCATTGGAAAGGGTGCAGAGGAGATTTACCAGAATGTTGCCTGGTATGGTGGGAAGATCTAATGAGGAAAGGCTGAGGGACTTGAGGCTGTTTTCGTTAGAGAGAAGAAGATTAAGAGGTGACTTAATTGAGGCAGACAAGATGATCAGAGGATTGGATAGGGTGGACAGTGAGAGCCATTTTCCTCGGATGGTGATGTCTAGCACGAGGGGACATAGCTTTAAATTGAGGGGAGATAGATATAGGACAGATGTCAGAGGTAGGTTCTTTACTCAGAGAGTAGTAATGTTGTGGATTTAGCATCGATGTGCTTTGTTCTCTCCGTATTGGGATTGGAATTTTTGTGTGATCGCTTTGTGTATGTTGCTTACACTGTTTGGCATCCAAGTACTCCTGTGATGTAACTTCACCAGGGTTGATACCTAATTTTTAGCTATGCCTGGTGCTGTTCCTGGATTGAACTCCTGCACTTTTCATTGAATTGGATTGATCACTCAACTTGATGTTAATGATAGACTGCAGGATACGCAAGGCTATGTGTTTACAGATTGTGGTCCAATGCAATTCTGCTACTGAAGGCCCTCAGTGCACCATGGATGCCCAGTTTTGAGTTACTCGATTTGTTCAAAACAATTCATAGAACAGCGCATCCCAACCATTCCACTGTCCCCGCCAGTGACTTCACATGTGCCAACAAGTGAGCATGGCCCACAGCCATGGAAGGATTGCAAAAGGATGCTAGCCTATTTTGGGACATGCTCATTGAGATGGAGAGTCATTACACTCCAAACAGATTCTCAAAGGCACTCTCAGGTTCCGTATGTGAGGATTTCACTGAGATGTACCAGATTAGGTAGCTGAAAAGAATTCACACAAACTGTTAGAAAGGGGAAACAGCAGACATCAGAACCACAAACACAGTTACTGCTCCTGTTGTTCTGGATATCACACAATTTATCAGTAAGACAGCTTTCAAACAGTTCACAGATGTGCCGAATGTACCTTTGTTAACGTTGGGTAGCACGGTCGCACAAGTGGATAGCACTGTGGCTTCACAGCTCCAGGATCTCAGGTTCAATTCCCCGCTGGGCCACTGTCTGTGCGGAGTCTGGACGTTCTCCCCGTGTCTGCGTGGGTTTCCCCCGGGTGCTCCGGTTTCCTTCCACAGTCCAAAGATGTGAAGGTTAGGTGGATTGGCCATTCTAAATTGTCCTTAGTGGCCAAAAAGGTTAAGAGGGGATAGGGTGGAAGTGAGGGCTTAAGTGGGGCGGTGCAGACTCGATGGGCCGATTGGCCTCCTTCTGCACTGTATGTTCTATGTTCTATGTTCAGGATACACAACAAGAGAATTCCAAATGCATAATGGATCAGAAATGGACACCAGGCGCGGGATTCTCCGAACCCCCCGCCGGGTCGGAGAATTGCTGGGGGGCGGTGTGAATCCCGCCCCCGCCGAATTCTCCGGCACCGGAGATTCGGTGGGGGTGAGAATCGCGCCGTGCCGGTCGGCGGGCCCACCCCGGCGATTCTCCGGCCCGCGATGGACCGAAGCCCCGTTGCTGTAATGCCGGTCCCGCCGGCGTGAATTAATCCACCTCCCTTACCGGCGGGACCAGGCGGCGCGAGCGGGATCCGGGGTCTTGGGGGGGGGCTGGCCCTGATCTGGCCCCGGGGAGTGGCCTGGCCCGCGATCGGGGCCCACCGATCAGCGGGTGGGCCTGTGCCGTGTGGGCACTCTTTCCCCTCCGCCTCGGCCATCAGCCTCCGCGATGGCCAATGCGGATGTAACCCCCCCCTGCGCAAGCATGGGGATGACCTCAGCAGCCGCTGACGCTCCCGTGCATGCGCGGACTTCCGCCGACCGGCGGAGTCCCTTAGGCCCCGGCTGGCGTGGCGCCAAAGGCCTTTCCGCCAGCCGGCGGCACACCAACCACTCCGGCGCGGGCCTAGCCCCTAAAGGTGAAGGCTTGGCCCCTAAAGGTGTGGAGGAATCTGCACCTTTGGGGCGGCCCGACGCCGGAGTGGTTCACGCCACTCCATCCCACCGGGACCTCCCGCCCCACCGGGTAGGGGAGAATCCTGCCCCAGGTTCTGGTAAGTTCAGACTGTCTGGGAGTTCAGGCTATACGCGTGTTGTGCACAGATTTGGTCCCCCCACTTGAAGCACATAATGCATTAGAGGCAGCTCAGAGAAGATTCACTAGATTAATTCCAAGGATGAAAGACTTCTCTTATGAAGAGAGATTGAGCTATTTAGGCCTATACTCCCTGGGTCAGGGTAGACATAGAGTGGGTGTTTCCCTTTGTTGAACATTCTAGAATGAGAGGCCATGGGCGGGATTCTCCACTCCCACGCCGAAGTGCCCACGCCGTCGTGAACGGCCCCTATCCCGACCGATTCAGGGCCCGATAATGGGCTAGGAGCGGGGCCGCATCATTTACACGTGCCAGGCCTTGTCGCCACGTAAAGGCGGCGCCGCATACATGACACGGCCGGCGCCGCATAACTGGTGAATACCAGAACCACTGAACAAATTTAAAGGGGAGATAGATAGATAGATTTTAATTAGTAGTGGGATGAAGAGTTATGGGGAGCGGGCAGGAAGGTGGGGAAGCAGCCAAAATAAGATCAGCCAGGATCGTATTGAATGACTGAGCAGGCTTGAGGGGCTGAATTGCCTACTCCTGCTCCTAATTCTTATGTTCTTATGTTGTGTCAGCTATGGCTCAGCTGCTAACACCTCCGCGTCAAATGGTTATTGATCTAAGTCCCACTCTGGAATTTGAGGATGAAAGATAATATTGATACCCCATTGAAGTGCTCAAGGAGTGCTGCACTGTCAAGGGTTCCATTTTTGGGTGAGAGGTTAAACCAAAACGTCAAGCGCACATGCCGGATCGCATGACACTATTTTGGAGAAGAGCAAGGGAGTTATCCATAGATTCCTGGTCAATATTTATCACTCAATCAACATCATAAACAAATAAACAGATTACCTGCTTATTATCACACTCTTGTTCATGGGAGGTGCTGTGTGAAAATTGATGCTGTATTTTACCTCCATTGCAAAAATAACGACACATAGAAAATACTGCATTGGCTGTAAAGCACTTTGAAATGTCTGGTGGTCATGAAAGGCTGGTCTGTAGTTTGGGTTAGAGTTTTGGAAGAAAGTGAATTATCTGAGATCTGGGTGGCACTTGGAGGGATAACGCATCATTGACAGGTGACTTATGACTTTGGACGCACTGCCTTAATGCTGTGTGTGGAAAACAGACCTGAGGGATTTGAACAAGCAGTGATAAGAAAGATGGACACTACATGTCCTTGATATGTATGTCCCTGTCAGGCAGGGAAGAGATGGTCGAGTGAGGGAACCATGGTTGACAAGAGAGGTTGAATGTCTTGTTAAGAGGAAAAAGGAGACTTATGTAAGGCTGAGGAAGGACAGGGCAGTGGAGGGATACAAGATAGCCAGGAGGGAACTGAAGAAAGGGATTAGGAGAGCTAAGAGAGGGCATGAACAATCTTTGGCGGGTAGGATCAAGGAAAACCCCAAGGCCTTTTACACATATGTGAGAAATATGAGAATGACTAGAGCGAGGGTAGGTCCGATCAAGGACAGTAGCGGGAGATTGTGTATTGAGTCTGAAGAGATAGGAGAGGTCTTGAACAAGTACTTTTCTTCTGTATTTACAAATGAGAGGGGCGATATTGTTGGAGAGGACAGTGTGAAACAGATTGGTAAGCTCGAGGAAATACTTGTTAGGAAGGAAGATGTGTTGGGCATTTTGAAAAACTTGAGGATAGACAAGTCCCCCGGGCCTGACGGGATATATCCAAGGATTCTATGGGAAGCAAGAGATGAAATTGCAGAGCCGTTGGCAATGATCTTTTCGTCCTCACTGTCAACAGGGGTGGTACCAGGGGATTGGAGAGTGGCGAATGTCGTGCCCCTGTTCAAAAAAGGGACTAGGGATAACCCTGGGAATTACAGGCCAGTTAGTCTTACTTCGGTGGTAGGCAAAGTAATGGAAAGGGTACTGAAGGATAGGATTTCTGAGCATCTGGAAAGACACTGCTTGATTAGGGATAGTCAGCACGGATTTGTGAGGGGTAGGTCTTGCCTTACAAGTCTTATTGAATTCTTTGAGGAGGTGACCAAGCATGTGGATGAAGGTAAAGCAGTGGATGTAGTGTACATGGATTTTAGTAAGGCATTTGATAAGGTTCCCCATGGTAGGCTTATGCAGAAAGTCAGGAGGCCTGGGATAGTGGGAAATTTGGCCAGTTGGATAACAAACTGGCTAACCGATAGAAGTCAGAGCGTGGTGGTGGATGGCAAATATTCAGCCTGGATCCCAGTTACCAGTGGCGTACCGCAGGGATCAGTTCTGGGTCCTCTGCTGTTTGTGATTTTCATTAATGACTTGGATGAAGGAGTTGAAGGGTGGGTCAGTAAATTTGCAGACGATACGAAGATTGATGGAGTTGTGGATAGTAAGGAGGGCTGTTGTTGGCTGCAAAGAGACATAGATAGGATGCAGAGCTGGGCTGAGAAGTGGCAGATGGAGTTTAACCCTGAAAAGTGTGAGGTTGTCCATTTTGGAAGGACAAATATGAATGTGGAATACCGGGTTAACGGTAGAGTTCTTGGCAATGTGGAAGAACAGAGAGATCTTGGGGTCTATGTTCATACATCTTTGAAAGTTGCCACTCAAGTGGATAGAGCTGTGAAGAAGGCCTATGGTGTGCTCGCGTTCATTAACAGAGGGATTGAATTTAATAGCCGTGAGGTGATGATGCAGCTGTACAAAACTTTGGTAAGGCCACATTTGGTGTACTGTGTACAGTTCTGGTCGCCTCATTTTAGGAAGGATGTGGAAGCTTTGGAAAAGGTGCAAAGAAGATTTACCAGGATGTTGCCTGGAATGGAGAGTAGGTCTTACGAGGAAAGGTTGAGGGTGCTAGGCCTTTTCTCATTAGAACGGAGAAGGATGAGGGGCGACTTGATAGAGGTTTATAAGATGATCAGGGGAATAGATAGAGTAGACAGTCAGAGACTTTTTCCCCGGGTGGAACAAACCATTACAAGGGGACATAAATTTAAGGTGAAAGGTGGAAGATATAGGAGGGATATCAGAGGTAGGTTCTTTACCCAGAGAGTAGTGGGGGCATGGAATGCACTGCCTGTGGAAGTAGTTGAGTCGGAAACATTAGGGACCTTCAAGCAGCTATTGGATAGGGGCATGGATTACGGTAAAATGATATTGTGTAGATTTATTTGTTCTTAAGGGCAGCACGGTAGCATTGTGGATAGCACAATTGCTTCACAGCTCCAAGGTCCCAGGTTTGATTCCGGCTTGGGCCACTGTCTGTGCGGAGTCTGCACATCCTCCCTGTGTCTGTGTGGGTTTCCTCCGGGTGCTCCGGTTTCCTCCCACAGTCCAAAGATGTGCAGGTTAGGTGAATTGGCCAATGATAAATTGCCCTTAATGTCCAAAATTGCCCTTGGTGTTGGGTGGGGGTGTTGAGTTTGGGTAGGGTGCTCTTTCCGGGGGCCGGTGCAGACTCAGGGGGCCGGCTGGCCTCCTTCTGCACTGTAAATTCGATGATAATCTATGATTAATCTAGGACAAAGGTTCGGCACAACATCGTGGGCCAAAGGGCCTGTTCTGTGCTGTATTTTCTATGTTCTATGTTCTATGTTCTATGAAAGACAGCAAAGTGTCCAAGAACTTGAGATGAAAAGGAAATTAGAAAAGAGGTAGTATGAGAGGATGAATGGTGGACCCTTTTGAGAGATAACAGTTTTAAAAGCCAAATGAGATTGTGCCTGAGAGATGGGACCAGTTACAATAATAGGTAGCCTGGGACACAGAAAGAGAAGCTGAATGGTCAAAAGTTGAATATGAAAAATAAAAGACCCTTAAAACAATCAGATGGCAAAGAAATACAATGCCACGGTGATTTTTAAAGCTATTGCCGTTGGATTGAATTGTCGACTGGATTGTCTCCCAGGCAATAGGAACTCAGATTATCCTGAAACAGCTGACATGGAAGAATAACAGAACCCCTCGATATCTTCAGCTGCCTCCAACATTACTGTCAGAAACCACCATACTGGACTTACAGAGTGGGAGTGATTGCCTTCCCCATGATCTTGTGGAGTATGAGTTCCCTCAGTAAGGGGGCGGGGTAAGGTCTACCCCTATTGTATATAAGGTCGGCCAGTTCGACACCGACTGTGAAGACCTGGTTGGGATCTACAGGGAGCTGTGTATTATATCCTTCTAAAAAACCTATGTTTCTTTGATACAACTTCACGTGGACTCCCCAGGACTTCATAAAACTGGTGATGAAGTAAACTTGTTACGAAAGAGAAAATGCTGGAAAATCTCAGCAGGTCTGGCAGCACCTGTAGGAAGAGAAAAGAGCTAACGTTTCGAGCCCGATGACTCTTTGTCAAAGCTAACAGACAGAGAAAGTGGGAAAGATTTATACTGTGGAGTGAGAATGAAAGATCCAACACTAAGAGAGAAATGGAAAGCAGTGAAGGTGGATAGTGGGGGAGGGACATACGGAAATCCTGTCGGAGAGAAGAGCAGTGCTTCTTCACGGTAGGCAATCCTGGAAGAGAGGTGGCAGTGAGTTAAACACTGGATAAAAGCAAATTTTATCCAAGAAGTAAACTTGTTTCCTGTCGATGGTGCAGCCCTGTCGGTCGAGCCCCCTTCCTGGCTCAGTGGATCCTAGTTGAAACCTGTTTCTTTCGCCATGCCTCTGTTCGGAGGTTGGATGCGTTCAACACTGGGTTCGGGCAGCACGGTGGCGCAGTGGCTAGCGCTGCTGCCTCACAGCGCCGAGGTCCCAGGTTCGATCCCAGCTCTGGGTCACTGTCCGTGTGGAGTTTGCACATTCTCCCCATGTCTGCGTGGGTTTCGCCCCCACAATCCAAAGATGTGCAGGGTAGGTGGATTGGCCATGCTAAATTGCCCCTTAATTGGAAAAAATTAAGTGGGTACTCTAAATTTAAAAAAACCCACTGGGTTCGAGGACTGCAATCAATACGCACAGCAGGTGCGCTATTTCTTTTGTGCGAATAACATCACAGAGAACGACCACCAGACGGTGACTTTGCCGACTGCTTGTGGCGCTCATATGTATGGGATAATTCAGAGTCTTACATACCCAACAGAGCCCGATGCCCACACCTTCGACCAGCTCGTGATTCTTATGCGTCTGCATTTCTTTTTTTTATTAATTTAGAGTACCCAATTCATTTTTTTTCCAATTAAGGGGCAATTTAGTGTGGCCAATCCACCTATTCTGCACATCTTTGGGTTGTGGGGGTGAAACCCACGCAAACATGGGGAGAATGTGCAAACTCCACACGGACAGTGACTCAGAGCCGGGATTGAACCTGGGGCCTCGGCGCCGTGAGGCAGCAATGCTAACCAATGCGCCACCGTGCTGTCCCTATGCGTCTGCATTTCAACCCGACACCATCGTTCAACGGTATTGTTACAACACGACGAAAGATCCCCGATTTAGTAGGTCACCGTGTTTGTGTCTTGGCTTGAGAAATTGCCGAGCTCTGTGAGTATGGTACTGCTTTATCTGAGATGCTGCGTAATCATCTGGTCTGCGGTATAAACAATGTGGAGAATCAGCAAAAGCTCTTGGCTGAACCCTCACTGGATCTGCAAAAAGCGCTACACCTCTCCTTACCCCGTGAGGGCACTGAGCGTGGCATGCAAGAAATACAGGGGATGGAGGTGAATGCCCTAGGATGTGGTCTGTCCCGCGCAGCTCCCCCCGCCCTTCAGACCGCCGAAGAGACTTTGGCCTACGGTTGCAAGCCTGGTCATCACATCGGGATACGTCCCCGGATTCTTCTGAGGGTGATTCAGTTCCATGTGCAACGTGCGGCCACCGGCGCAGGCATGACCGCCGATAGCGAGGGCCCCAGAGGTTCCGGCACCCAGGTAGTGATAGGCATCTGCCTCAGGACTGGACCACGGCCCCTTGTATTGTCCTGAGTCCCATTCCATAGCCAACACCCTGCTATCCACACCCCTCACCCGATTCCCACTCCGCCACCCCCCTGCCACCCCGCCGCCGCTCTGAGCAGCCATTTCCTGATCCTCTTGGCCAGCCAGCACCTTGCCACCCACCCCACCTCCCTTCCTCGGGCAGTGAGCGAACCTGATCCCCTCGCATTGCCACCACCCGATCTCAATGTATCAATGCCTCCTCTCCAGTAGTACATAAAGCACCATGAAAGAAAAGCAGCTCATGCTCAGTCCAACTGCACTTGGAAGACTACCTCACCTGCTGCACACTACCTTAAACCAGTCACAAATTTGAAAACACGCATTTCTTGTTTGCTGTTGAGTTAATTGCAAAAGTACCAATTTAACCTAGTGGCGTAGTGTTTTGTTTTTATAAATTTAATGTACCCAATTCATTTTTTCCAATTTAAGGGGCAATTTAGCGTGGCCAATCCACGCATCTCTGGGTTGTGTGGGTGAAACCCACGCAAAAATTGGGAGAATGTGCAAACTCCACACGGACAGTGACCCAGAGCCGGGGTCGAACCTGGGACTCGGCGCCGTGAGGCAGCAATGTTAACCATTGCGCCACCGTGCTGCCCCTGACGTAGGGTTTTAACCAGTATTCAAAACATGCAATACATTTAAAATGGATTCCCACTGTATGCCATAAGGAAGATTGATCTACCTTCAATTCATGGGAACCTCAATTCCCTACTTTCATCCCGTCACCGGAACCTGACATTTCACCCACTGCTACCACAAGCCTCATTTCCCGTAGCAGGAAAAACGTCTGGCTGAATGGAGTGATTATCATGGAGGGTTGGAGTTAGAGCTTGGGAGGATTATTATCTGTACTCACTTGGTGTGTGACTTCCCTTTGAGAGCATAGGATCAGTGAAGGACACGGCCCAAGCTATAAGAATATACAATAATCAAACCTCAAAACCACCCACAGAAGTGAATTGTGCAGGTATCAAGGGGTTAACTGTAACACTCAGCTCGCTGAAACTCATCAAAAGACTGAGAGAGCCATTGTCATGGTTAACGGCACAGGGCAATTGACGTTGTATGGCACCATTAGTTCCTGCCAGGAACGAAAGCAGCAGTCACACCTCAGTCAATCTTGCAGGCAGATATCCCTCACCATGGGGAATGGATCACGTTGTTTTCTGTAGTGTAAACAGCAGAAGAGTTGCATGACTATGTTCGCACAGTCCTGGTCCAAACCAGGGCATGGGATAAACCAAGGTAAAGAGGTGCTACTCACCAGATAACACTGCAGAATGGTAACATGATCTGTGCCTGTGACAGTATGAAATGAATCATCATACAAGAGGATGGTGTCAGAGCCTCGGACTCCAGTCAAGAGAAGAAAGAGGGAGGCCAGTCGTCTCCAGATCCAGGCCTGCAATCTACACCAGTAATAACCAGCTATGTGGGTAACTAAGTTTCAGCCAAATTGTAGAGGGGTTTGTCTCTTGAGGTCCTTTGTAAATTTCAATCAACCTTGTATGGGTGTTTGTACTGTGAGGTACTGCTGTGAATTCCGGTCAAATCATAGAAGGGTTTGTACTGGGGGAGTTTTGTGAGTTCAATAAACAAACAAATCTGAGGTTGAGCCAAACCCTGTGTCGAGTACATTTTGTTTTCGTAATTCCTGGAGCTCAAGAACTATTGTAAGAGGGGACAGTAACAGAATCTCTTAACATCAGTGATTTATCCTTTAATTTATTAGCCTCAATGTAAATATCCATGTTCACAATTTCTTCAGGAACTCTGTTGATCACCTGCCATAATCTCAGTGGAAGCCTCAATTATGCATGTATGTGGTGTTTGCATTGATCATCCACTGTGGTTAGAAAGAGAAAAAAAGACTTGTATCTATATAACACTTTTCATGGCCATCAAACATCTCAAAACACTTTACAGTCAATTAATTAGGCACTTTCTTGAAGTATAGTCAAAGAACAAAGAACAAAGAAAAGTACAGCACAGGAACAGGCCCTTCGGCCCTCCAAGCCTGTGCCGACCATGCTGCCTGTCTAAACTAAAAACTTCTACAATTCCGGGGTCCGTATCCCTCTATTCCCATCCTATTCATGTATTTGTCAAGATGCCCCTTAAACGTCCCAGCTTCCACCAGCTCCTCTGGCAGCGAGTTCCAGGCACCCACTACCCTCTGTGTAAAAAACTTACCTCGTACATCTCCTGTAAACCTTGCCCCTCACACCTTAAACCAATGCCCCCTAGTAATTGACCCCTCTACCCTGGGAAAATGTCTCTGACTATCTACTCTGTCTATGCCCCTCATACTTTTGTAGACCTTTATCAGGTCGCCCCTCAACCTCCGTCGTTCCAGT
Source organism: Scyliorhinus torazame (assembly GCF_047496885.1). Lineage (NCBI taxonomy): Eukaryota > Metazoa > Chordata > Chondrichthyes > Carcharhiniformes > Scyliorhinidae > Scyliorhinus > Scyliorhinus torazame. The sequence goes on along the minus strand of NC_092715.1, from coordinate 83,497,407 downwards.
GAGAACAAACCAAGTTTATTGAATCTCTCCTCATAGCTAATGCCCTCCATATCAGACAACACCCTGGTAAATCTCTTTTGCACCCCCTCTAAAGTCTCCACATCCTTCTGGTAGTGTGGCGACCAGAATTAAACACTATACTCCAAGTGTGGCCTAAATAAGATTCTATACAGCTGCAACATGCAACTTCTGTAATGTTGGAACTGCAGCAGTCAACGTGCACTCTTCCCCAAACAACAATGACTGGATAATTTGTTTTTTGTGATGTTCATTGAGGGATATATATTGGCCAGGACCCAGGGGATAACTCCATCCCCTGCTCTTCTACAAAATAGAGCCATGGATCTTTCACATTCGCTGGAGCAGGCAGATACTTTAATGTCTCAGCTGAACACAGCACCAACAATGCAGCACTCTCTCAGTAATGCACTGAAGTGGCAGCCTTAATTTTATTTGCTTAGGCCCTGGAGTGAGACTTGAAGCAGGAATTTCGTGATTCAGAGGTGACAGTGCTACTAACAGATGGCCAACTGGAGAACCCATGATGAAATTCCCAGCATTGCATTTTCAACAGATAGGACAAAGTATCCAATTGATATCCTTTGTGAAACATTGGAACCTAACCCTTCCTAGGAGAATTGTGCATATTTTATTGATGTAATTATGGTTTGGAATGGGCGCCGCACCAACCCGCGCATGCGCAGTTGGGCCGCGCCAAGCCGTGCATGTGCGGGGGACTTCTTCAGTGCGCCGGCCCCTAAACAACATGGCGTCGGGGTTCAGGGGCCGGCCGCGCAACAAAGTAGGCCCGGGAGGGGGAGAGGTCGGCCCGCCGATCGGTGGATCCTGATCGCAGGCCAGACCCCATCGGAGGCCCCCCCATTGAAGGAGCACTTTTCCCCGCCCCACAGTCCGCCCCGACCCTTCGTGCAGAGTTCCCGCCGGCAGCGACCGGGGTAAACGGCGCGGGTGGGACTCTTCTTTTTCCACACGGCTGCTCGGCCCATCCGGGCCGGAGAATCGGCGGCCCTGCCGATTCCAGTGGCCCGCAGCCAGCGCCGCGTCAAACGCACCAGCGCAAATGCCGCCGATTCTCCGCACCTTGGAGAATCGCACGCCGGCGTCGAGGCATCGTGGCGCGGTTGCGGCGATTCTCTGGCCCGGTGCGGGGCTCGGAGAATCGTGCCCTATGTCTCCCAGTGCTTGCAGCCTCAGGGGATGGAAGCAACTTTTCTTTGTCAATCTCATCAAAACCTATCATAATCTAAAGCAAATCAGCCCTCAATCTCCTTTTCTCCATGGACAACAACCCCAGCTTCTGTAACCTAACCTAGCAGCTAAGATCCCTCATTCCTGGAACCATGCAGGCAAATCTTTTCTGGAACCCCTCAAGGATGTCAACACATTTAAAATGTGGATAGAAAACAATCAAACAACACTTACCTCACTGTCGCTAAGTAAACCTCTTACTAGCTTAGTTACAGATCCACTCAGTGGAAATATGCACCACATCTTTTAATAAATCTCTGATTCGTTCTTAAACAATATTGTAAAAAATCTGTTCGTACAAACAGAATATTTTGACATGAACAATAAACATACATTCTATTTAGTAGCAGGTGTAGGCCACTCGGCCCCTCGAGCCTGTACCACCATTCAAGAAGATCACGGCTGATCTGATTGTAACTTTCCGCCTCTGGCCGATAACTTTTCACCACCTTATTTAACAAGAATCTTCTACCTCTGCCTTAATAATATTCAACGACACTGCTCGAGCTGTTTAAAGAGGAAAGGAGTTCCAAACACTCACTTCTCTCTGAGAGCACATCCACCTCTTCCCCTTTACCCACAGCATTTGTGACTCCTTCAAATAATTCTCATAAATTGGTTCAACATGATTTCGCTTGCACAAAATCATGTTAACTCTGATAGCCTTGAATTTTTCTAAATGCCATGCCATAACATTTTTGATAATAGCTTCAAACATTTTTGCTATGACAGATGTTAAGCTAACTGGCCTACAGATTCCTGCTTTCGGCCTCCCTCCCTTTTTGAATAAAGGAATTACATTTGCTATTTTCCAAACCAATAGACATTCCCCAAATCTAGTGAATTTTTGAAAATTAAAACCAACGCATCAACTGTCTCACTCGCCACTTCTTTTAAGGATTGAGGATGAAACTCATCAGGACCCAGGGATTTATCAACCCACAGCTCCAACAAGTTTCTAAGTACTATTTACCTAGTGATTGTAATTCTTCTGATTTCCCCCCTCCAGACCCACATGTATCTGTCCACATATGGATTTGTACATAAACACTAAAACAGAATGCTATCTTAGGAAATTGCAATCCAAAAATATCTTGAAATATACACACTGTAGCTACCCTACCAGAAAGTTTCATATCATTTTTGCATTCAAATGTGCTCAATGCACTCAAAAATGATCAGCAATCATTGTCCTAATTTGGAATTAATTTTCCATGCAGAAAGCAGCATTTTGCCACCTTTTACATTATATGTGGTCTTTAATAAAGGCGAGGGGAGTCAGATGAGCGAACAAAAGAAGACGTTTATTTATAAGAACAACTATTTACATGGGGCCCAGTTATACCTCACTGGGTCGGCTCTCTCTTTCTGCCGGTCGGTTCCTACCTGGCTGACCTTTTACAAAACATGGTTATCAGCCCCATAGTCAGTAGGGCAGCTCATCTTGCTCGAGCCACATGGGGAAAATAATCGATCCTGCCCCCTGTGTACCATGCAGGTTGTTACATGATTGAAGGCAAAAGGTGCTCAAAGGCATCAAAATTCATCATCGAAAGGCATCAAGTACATTCAAAGGCATCAACGTGATCAGCAACCTAAATTGAAAAACACAAGGTTACTTAAATATTATCTGAATTTCTTGAAATTTTTCATTTTGTCCAAAAAATATTTGCATGATACATACTTAACAGCAACATCAAATCCTCACTAGTCCTTAATTAATTTGATTAACTCATTAATTGCCATCCAGGGAAGAAAACAAGTGGGACTCAAGATAATCAACAGCCCTCATGTTTCCCTCCCCACTTCTATCTCCTCTCAGTTTTCCCCGTTTCTTTTTTTCTCCCTCCACTGATCTCCTCCCAGCAGCCCAGCCCCACATCACTCCATCTCTCCTTCTTTGAGTTTCAGACCTACTCTCCCTCCCTCCAGTCTTGAGCCTTCACCGCACCCTCAGCCCCACCTTGACCAACGCCCCCCCCCCCCTCCCCAAGTAGTCCCTGGACTACAAACTCCCCATCCCAGTCTGGGGCCTACCCACCCCGCCCCCAGTCCTGGGTCCCCACCACCCAGTGTTGACCTTCAGACTTCATGACCCCACTGCCCAACCTCAGGCCTTTGGTTCTCACCATGGAACTCCGGGTCCCCGTCCCCATAGCGTTGTTTAACACAAATTATGTCAAATGGGTGCTAACATTTTCTGATCGGGTTTTACCTTAACGCAATTTTTATAATATAACTGGGTTTAATGCAATCACATTTTGGTCAGAACCTGGATTTAAGTAGCTCTTGATATCTAAGGGCTGACTCGGCAGTCTGGTGGAGAGGATGAGCAGCTCTGCAGCTCGTGTACAGAGAGTGCTGAGGGGAATGCAGGCCTTACATCAATATTGTTCGAGGCCGGATGATTTCTGCAGTTTTCTTCGTTTAGCAGGCTGAAATGTACTGCATCTGCACCATATACCAGTCTCATTGAGGCATCAGGGGCGTCATTCTCCGCCGACGGGAGTCTCCGTTCTGCCGGCGCCCGGGGGTTTCCCGACGGCGTGGGGCTGCCCCACAATGGGAAACCCCATTGACCGGCCGGCGTTACGGAGACTCCCGTCGGCCGGTCAGCGCAGAAATGTGGCGGGGCGGGTAGGAGAATTTCGCCCCTGATTTGATGCAAGAAATACTTAAAAGAACACCAAGCATGAGATTTGTGCTGAGGTTTCCATTTATTCCTTGTGCAGCTATTTAAAAGAGCCAAGAGCAACCTTTACAATACTTTGTATACTGTGTCATTTCCTTAGATATTTTCTTCCCATTTTATAAATGTATTTTTCTAAGAAAATGCAAGTCATTTTTAAATTTGTTCCTTCAAGTAAACTGATTCGATGCCTCAAATACAATGCTTTCTGGTTGAGGTAGTGCATGATGCAAGAAGATACGGCAAGGAGATTAGTAGGCATTAAATGACCATGGAGATTTTACTCCCCATTCTGGGCTTTGTGGGTCCCGCACACATGTATCTACACCACAAAGGCTGCAGAGGTTCAAGAAGATGAACTATCTCAAGGACTATTAAGGATGGGCAATAATGGCTGGCCTTGCCAGTGATGCCTACATCCAGTGGACAAATGAAAAAATGGGGTTTCTGGAGAAGGATCTCACATTACGTAGGAACATCAGAACAAAGTAGGTCTTGAGCTGATGAAGGTGAACCACCTTCTTGAACCTATACTGTCCTTGTGGTGTAGGTACATTCACACTGCTGTTGATTGAGAGTGCCAAGATTTTGACCCAGCTACATTGAAACGACTTCACCAAGCAGAGGTCATGTCTGAAAAATCTGTTAGAGTTCTTTGAGGAGGTAACAGGGAAGGTGGACAAAGGATAACCAGTGGATGTGATTTATTTAGATTTCCAGAAGGCCTTTGACAAGGTGCCGCATTGGAGACTGTTAAATAAGTTAAGAGCCCATGGTGTTAAGGGTAAGATCCTGGCATGGATAGCAGTTTGGCTGACTGGCAGAAGGCAGAGAGTGGATAAAGGGGTCTTTTTCAGGATGGCAGCCGATGACTAATGGTGTGCCTCAGGGGTCAATGCTGGGACACAATGTTTCATAACATACATTAATGATCTGGAAGAAGGAACTGATGGCACTATTGGTAAGTTTGCAGAGGATCCAAAGATATGCAGAGGGACAGGTAGTATTGAGGAAGCAGGGGGCTGCAGAAGGACTTGGACAGGCTAGGAGAGTGGGCAAAGAAGTGGCAGATGGAATACAATGTGGAAAAGTGTGAGGTTATGCACTTTGAAAGGAGGAATTTCGGCATAGACTATTTTCTAAATGGGGAAATGCTCAGTAAATCAGAAGCACAAAGGGACGTAGGAGTCCTTGTTCACGATTCTCTTAAGGTTAACATGCAGATTCAGTCGGCAGTTAGGAAGGTAAATGCAATGTTAGCATTCATATCGCGAGGGCTAGAATACAAGAGCAGCGATGTACTTCTGAGGCTGTATAAGGCTCTGGACAGACCCAATTTGGAGTATTGTGAGCAGTTTGGGGCCCCGTATCTAAGGAAGGATATGCCGGCCTTGGAAAGGGTCCAGAAGAGGTTCACAAGAATGATCCCTGGAATGAAGGCTTGGTCATATGAGGAACGGTTGAGGACTCTGGGTCTGTACTCGTTGGAGCTTAGAAGGATGAGGGGGGATCTTATTGAAACTTACAGGATACTGCGAGGCCTGGATAGAGTGGGCGTGGAGAGGATGTTTCCACTAGTAGGAAAAACTAGAACCAGAGGCCACCATCTCAGGCTAAAGGGACGACCCTTTAAAACAGAGATGAGGAGGAATTTCTTCAGCCAGAGAGTGGTTGAATCTGTGGCACTCTTTGCCGCAGAAAGTTGTGGAGGCCAAATAGTTGAGTGTCTTTAAGACAAAGATAGATAGGTTCTTGATTAATAAGGGGGTCAGGTGTTATGGGGAGAAGGCAGGAGAATGAGGATGAGAAAAATATCAGCCATGATTGAATGGCGGAGCAGACTCGATGGGCCGAGTGGTCTAATTCTGCTCCTATCTCTTTTTTTATAAATGTTTTTTTTATTGGGTTTTTGAACAAAGTATATTTACAGTTATTTCTGCTCCTATGTCTTGTAGTCTTATGGAAAGCTGGCAATATAGTTCCAAGTCAGTATAGTATGTGACTTGGAAGTAAACTTTCAGGTGATGGCATTTCCAGTCTAAAGATGTGCAGGTTAGGTGCATCGGCCATTCGAAATAGCCCCTAAGTGCCCAAAGGTTAGGTGGGATTACAGGGATAGGGTGGGGGTGTGGGCCTGGGTGGGGTGCTCTTTCGGAGGGTTGGTGCAGACTCGATGGGCTGAATTGCCTCCTATTGAATTATATGATTCTATGAATTGCTGCCCTTGCCCTTCTAGATGGACAGAGGCCATGGGTTTGGAAAGTGCTGTCAAACAAAACTTGGTGAGTTGTTGCAGTATACCTTGCAGATGGTCCACAGCTGCCGCCACTTTATGGTGGAGGCAGTGAAAGTTTAAAGTGGTGGTTTTGATGCCAATCATGTGGGCTACTTTGTCCTGAGTTTTGTCGTTTCTTGAGTGTTGTTGGAACTGCAGTCATCCAGGAAAATGAAGAGTATTCTATCATATGCCTGATTTGTACTTTGAAGATGGTGTACAGGCTTTGGGAAGTCAGGATGTGAGTTATTCACTGCAAAACTCCAAGACTCTGACATACTCTGGTCAATGATAATGTCCAGAATGTTGATGGTGGGGAATTCAGTTTTGGAGATGCTGTTGAACTTTGAGGGGCACTGGTTAGACCTTGTTGGAAATTATCATTGTTTGGCACTTGTGTAACATGAATATTACTTGTTCCATTTCAACTCAAGCCTAAAGGTTGTCAAGTCCTGCTGCATGGAGGCATGGACTGCTTCAATATCTGAGGAGTTGGAAAGATGAATTAAGGTGACATGTGGCCTATGCTGGCGACAGCATATCTGAGGTTTACAAGCCTTGGCAGGTCGATTTGTTAATGAGTGAGAACAATTACCATAGCTTGAGCTGGGTCATCTGTATAGAGCTTGTCATTGGGATGAAAAATTACCTTTGGATAGCTTGCAGCATGGCAATTACACGACCAGTAGTTGGCAAGGTAATCACTGGCATCAAGTATTTTGTCCATCATCCATTCCCATCTGGGACTGTAATTTCATTTAATGCACAGACGTCACATGGATGAAACAGTTGACCGGTACATTAGTCAGTATATCCTACAAAATGTTGTCACCTTTCTACTGACTATGATAATGCACTTGCGAATGTCATTGCACGGCCATATTTCCAAAAGTACACCGATGCCTATCAGGTGCCGAACGTGAGGGTTATCCGCAGTGTCTGTAAGCGACAGGTTTGTGGTTTGTTGCTTCCACACATGAAGCCTGTGCAAGATACAAATTTGATAAGGCTTTCAATCGTGTGTATTTTAATTGTGTGCCTTGATGAGGTAGGCCTCTGCCTCGGTGAATAGTAAATGTGAAGCTGATTTGCAAGTAACATTTTGTAGCCTGAAATCATGGGCTGTTTACCCCATGAGTCTCACTATTCCAGATTTCTTGTGTACTAGCTTTATTGTGCATTGTTCCAACCTCTCATTCATATTTTCCAGCCTTGGTTTGCTCCAGTTTTCTGGCACAAAGATGTTTTGAACAGTGCAATATTCTGCATACCCTCCTCCTGCTGCAGTATATCCACTTTTCCAGTTAACAAACAGTGGGTGTGAGTCATATTTAACATTCAGAAAAGGCTCCTAGATTTTACCTCAGGCACTGCTACTTATTTTCCATGACCTTATTTCTACTGAGCCCGCAGAGCTCCTTATCATGTGTTATTTTCCAAGAGTACCATGGGTTTGGAGGATGTTTCTAATTGACTGGATAAAATAGTTGGACAGTATCTTTCTTATAAATGATAACTGTTGAAAATTGCAATATGATGGAAATGAAGAAAGTACTCTTGAGAGTGTTTGTTGCACTTAAATTCAAGAATTGAATTTAAAAAGGAGCCAAGATTCTGTTTTTTTTCACTAAATTAGCACAAGACATAGACCTATGTGAAAAGTTATGGAATTTTTGGAGCTAATTTTAAGAGACTATGGTGGCAATTAAAATATAACCCACCTTTGGGAAAAGAACCCAATGAAAAGCTCCCATTTATATTTTCATTTAAAGACAGAAACTCTGGAATAAAATTGGATCAAGGTATCAAGGGACATGGAGTAAAGATGAAAAAATCGAGCAGGGTGCAGGCCAGTCATTATCTAATTGAAAGATAATTACTTAAAAATAGTTTAGAATTCACTTGGGCTTTGATAGCCAGGCCCGGGGGGGGGGGGGGGGGGGGGTGGCAATTTTAATTGACAAGAGGGTCCGTTTTCTAGCAGGGAGGGTTGTGGCAGATCAGGGAGGTAGATGTGTGATAGTCACTGGGTCGCTGGAAGTTAAGTCAGTGTGCTGGTGAATATACACACCCTGAATTGAGACGATGTAACATTTATGAGGTGTTTGTTAGCCGCAATACCGGATTTGGGCACGCATCACTTGATTCTGGGGGGAGATTTAAATTGTGTTTTGAACCTGAAACTGGATAGTTTTAGGCCAAAGTCATTGTCCCCTTCCTTCAGGGGTGGAGAATGCATTGTTGGCTTTTATGGAAAAGACAGCAGGTGCAGATCCATGGCGGTTTATGCATCCTGGGGGTAAGAATTCTTGTTTTTTTCCCTTGTACTCATATTCTATGATCAACTTTTTCCTGATTGGAAGATTTCTTCTTCTTGGGGTGAGAAAGGCAGAGCATTCGGTTATAGTCATCTCAGACCATGATCCACATTGAGTGGATTTGGTATTAGAGGTAGGCTCGGCTCAGCACCCGTCATGGAGGTGGGATGTGGGCTTATTAGTACACAAGGGGTTCTGTGGACTGATATCGAAGACTATCGATGAGTACGTGGGTTTTAATGGGAATGGGTCGGTCTCGCCCTCGTTTTGTTGGAGGCCTTGTAAGTGGTGATTAGAGGGGAGATCATATCGCACAAAGCATATATGGATAGTGAGGCTAGAGCGGAGCGCCAGAAGTTGGCAAATGACATTTTAAAAGTAGATCGCAGATACTCGAATGACCCAACCCCAGAGCGCCTGGCAAGTAGGAAAAAGCTGCAGATGCAGTTTAGCTTGCTGTCTACAGACAAGGCAGTGCTCAGTTGCGGTGCTCGAGAGGGGTTACTTATGAATATGGGGAGAAGGCCAGTCGCCTCTTGGCTTGTCAGTTGAAGTAGCAGGAGGCTTCCCGGGAGATTACCCAGGTCAAAGAATTGAGTGGCAAACTGGTGCCCAATCTGGACAAAGTTAATTGAGCATTTGGGACCTTTGAGTCTTTATAGGTCGTAGTCATGCGGGGGTGAGGGGTGGGGGGCAGGGGGTGGTGGACAGATTTGTCAGGGATTTTCGAGGGCTTAGAGTTTATTGAGGTAGGGGAAGAGGAACTAGAGGCATTGTTGGGTCCAGAAGAGGTCCTGGCAGCGATAGGGTGGTTGCAAACAGGTCAGGCCCCTGGGCCAGACAGGTTCCCTTTGGAGTTTCACAGTTGGTTCCGTTACTGATAGGGATGTTTGAAAACTCTGTAGCACGGGTTTCCCTTCCTACGACATTGATACAGGCATCAATTGAAAAAGGACAAGGATCCTGTGGAGTGGGTCATACCGCCCTATTTCATTCCTTAATGTGGATGTCAAGATCTTGACTAAAGTTCTTGCATTGAGGTTAGAACTCTGTCTGCCTAAAGTGATTGGGGAAGATCAGACAGGATCTGTTGAGGACCGGCAATTGTCGTCCAATCTGCAGCGATTGTTAAATATGATCCTTTCCTTGTCCGATGGGCCTGATCCAGAGGTAGTTGTCTCTCTAATGGAGAGGGTCCTTTCACTCGAGGGGTCAGAGCAGAGGAACAGGACACTCCTGGTATTATGGACGGATTTTGTTGGAAGAGTCGGTGTCAGCGGAGGAGATTAAGGCAAAGTGGGAGGAGGAATTTGGACCCATATTAGATGACGACATGTGGAGTGAGTCCCTTTGCAGGGTGAACTCTACGTCTCTGTGCACGAGGCTTGGTTTGATCTAACTTAAGGGAGTTTTTAGGCCACACCTGACCAAGTCCAGAATGAGTTGCTTTTTTGCAGTTGTGGAGGACAGGGGTGAGCGCTGTTCAGGAGGTCTGACTAACTATGTGCACATGTACTGGTTTTGTCCCAAACTTGTAGGTTTCTGGGTCTCCTTTTTTATCACCATGTCGGCGATTCTGAAGATTGAGCTGGCGCCCTGAACTTTAGAGGTCATATTCGGGGTGTCAGACTCGCTGGGACTGCAGATGGGTGTGGGGGCCGATGTTCTGGTCTTCACATCGCTGATTGCCTGAGGCGAGTACTATTGGGGTAGAGGTCGGTGTCTCCACCTAGTCCTTGGTGTGCCTGGGAGACCTGAGGGAGTTCCGATACATTGAAAAAGTTAAGTACACTGGAGGGGAGCAATTGAGCGGTTCTATTGGAGATAGCAGCTGTTTATTGTCTATCAAGGAATTGGTCACTGTTAGTTGTTCAGGGGCCACAGGAGGGGGTAAGTGGAAATTGGGGCGGTTTAGGCTTCGTGAGGGAATTTATATTTCTGTTTTTTTGGTTGATTATATGTGAATTTGTTCACTTTTACGTTAGTTTGTATTTTATAAATTGAAAAATGTAAGCAAAAACATATATTTTTTAAACTGTTTCCAAAATATCTGAGCAAAATACAACCTGTGCAAAAATGAGATTTCCTGGTGTAAATCCAACCATGGTGCTATCTAACCAATTTTCAATTATACTTCTTCTAAATGGCAAGGAGAAAGATTACCAGAGGACAAAGATATCCACAATATATTAATCAACTTGGAACATGATATTTTATTCGCAAGGAAAGTAACAGGTATGTAAGACAATTTTCAGCAAATATGATTTAATAATACTTCAATGGTCAAATTATATTCAATTCCTTGAGCTGCTGTGCAGGCAGCCATTAGCATTCTTAATAGAAGAACATGTTTGCCTTGAAATGTGGTCCAGCCCCCTGCACTTGGAGGAGATAACCTTTGTTCCATTTTCCAACTAGCATGGCCAGTCTACAGTGAAGATGTAACTAAATGGTGCATTTTTTATTAAATACAGCAGCAAAGAATATTGCTGAAAATACAGTCAAGAAGTGGCTGAGGCATGCAATTTTTGCAGTGTTATCGAATTCAAACAAAGGAGAATGAATAGTTCAATTGTTCGCCATTTTATTTAATCTACACTAACATGTCATGGAATGTACAGTGAATAATAAAAACAAAATGTGAAGTAGACAGATACAACAGTGTTTAATTTTACATAATTTTAATTAGATTAAACAGTAACTGTGAATTAACAAAAGATACGTTGTGGGGCATTCAAATCGGGAAAAGCAAAGCAACACTTTGGGTAAAGATCTCAATATTATGTCCAGCAAATATAAGTAGTATTACAGTAAAGTGCCTCAGCTGATTTACCAAATATATATTTTGATTTTTAAAGATAAACACAAAAATAGATTTTTTTAAAAATAAAATGGTGGCAATATGTAACAATATCATAGCCACCTGGAAGAGGCTTATCAACAAGAAATGACATTTTTCAGCAAAAAATTAACACCTTCTGTTATTAATTCCAGATTTCCAGCATCCACAGGTATCTCTGCCTCCTGTTAAGTTGCCTCATGCCAAAACACCATGCAGAATTAATATCAATGGGTTGGAATCAGCCTTGGCAATTTAAGCAAAGAGCACATTAATGCATTCACCTTCCCCTATTCTCTCCATTACGTCATACCAAGTATCTCCAGAATCCTATTCTCACAGGACTCAAGGATCTACAGTGCTGGGGAAGTCATTCTGTCTGCATTTACTGTTTTCTCTTTACTTTTAAGTGCCTTCATGGAATGTGGCTGACAAGGCCAGTTTTGATTGCACATCCCTTACTTCTTGAATCAGTGCAGTTTGTGTGATGAAAGTATTTGCACAAGAGTATTTGATAAGGGAATGGAAATATATTTCCAAGGCAGGACTTTGAAGGGAAGTTGCAGGCAGTGTGTTTCTATGCACCTGCTGCCTTTGTCCTTTCAGCTGGTCCACTTTGTGGGTTTGTAAGCAGTTAGAATCACTAAGAAACAGACAATTAACTGGAATTGTTATGGATAATTGCTACAGAGATGTGGCCACACCCAAGGTACAGGAAGATAGATTGGTGACCGCCAGACGGGTAGGCAGACAGTGCAGGGATCCCCTATGGCTGTCCCCTTATCGAACAAGTATGCCGTTTTGGATACTGATGAGGGGGCAGGTCCATCAGGGGACAGCAGTAGCAGTGGCCAGAGCGAAGGTACCATGACTAGCCCTGCTGCAGAGACGGGGAGTACAAACGTAGCAACGCAATAGTTGTTGTGTTAGGTAATTTGGAATAACACAAGCTGCCACTTGATGCAGTTTTGAGTAAAAGTTGCTCCAGACTTTGAAGTGAGTTCAATGTGTTTTATTGAACGATTAGCGCAGTTCTCAAGAGTTCGACTCTCTGCTAATCTAAATGTAGTAACTCAATCTAACTGAACCAGCCTTGCTCTAAGCCACGTGCTGGGGTGTGATGCTGAGGATACACCTGTCATGATATTTAGATCAGCATATCATGGTGCAAACAAACACACACTGATGGACATGCAGTAGGACCAACCAACACACACACAACATCGCAGCCAATCACCAGTGAGAGCACACGCACTATAAAAACAGGGGACACTACAGTTCCCGCTCATTCCAGCAGCAGCCAGCTCAGAGCACCGAGTTCAGAGCCTGCCACTCAGACTTTTACCATGTGCTGAGTGCCTCACCCAGATAGTAATAGGACAGGGTCCACAGATTAGCTGGTAATGCACGTACCCAAGTTAGCAGTTGTGTGTTACAGTTAAGTAGTTAATAAAATTGAGTTACACCATCTCCAGCCGTGTTGGATCGTTTGTACTTCAGAACACCCAACACGACAACACTCCGTCTCACTCTGTGGGTGTTGGTCTGTGGAAAGAGGTGGGGTGTGAGTGCCTCATCCCTTTTATAGTGATATACCACCCCTGAGTGTCCTGACTGCTCATTGGTTGTGTCGTATTCTATGTGTTCATTAGCTGCATGTTTGCTTATCATGACATCTCCCCTTGTTTTTATGTTTTGTTGGCGTATGTGAATGTATTTACATGTGAATGAGTCTGTCTAATGTGACTGACGGAGGACAACAGAACAGAGCAAACAAAACAAACGTTCACAAGTCCAGTCTCTGAGGCTTGCATCTGATCCTGGTCGACCGCCGGAGAGGTGGTGAAGTGTACGACGTCGCCTTGACAGGCGGGATGGAAGCCTGACTGGTGGCCTCGTGGTGCAAGGTATCAGGAGGTGGCAATTCAACATATGGAAATGGAGGAGAAAGTGGTTGCGGGCAGGCAACTTTGCGCAGTGCCCGTCGATTCCTTCACATGATGGAGCCATCAGCCATACGTACAACATAAGAGCGGGGCGCGGCCTGTAGAACAAAGACAGCCGGGGCAGACCACCCACCATCCGGTATCTTGATCCTGACAGTGTCTGCCAGGGATAGCACGGCCAAATCGGTGGCATGGGCATCATAGCCCTGCTTTTGATGGTCTCTGAGCTGCACACTGGGCGAGGTGACGGATTAGGACAATGTATCAGCGATGATGAGCTCCTTGCCTGGTGTGCACACCAAGTTGAAGTCATGCCTCCTAAGTTTAAGCAGGGTTCTCTGCAACCAAGGCGTCATGTCGTTCAGGTCCTTGTGGATGATGTGGACCAGAGGCCTATGGTCCGTCTCGACAGTGAATGTCGGCAGGCCGTAGACATAATCATGACATTTGAGGATGCCGGTGAGAAGAACCAAGCACTCCTTCTCAATCTGAGCATATCTGGTTTCAGTGGGCGTCATCGCCTTTGATGAGTAGACTACTGGTGCCCAGGATGATGTGCCATCTCGTTGAAGCAACACCGCACCGATGCCATCCTGACTCGCATCTGTGGATATCTTTGTCTCCCGGTCCGGGCCAAAGAATGCCAGGACTGGTGCAGTGGTGAGCTTGGCTTTCAGCTCCAGCCATTCTGTCTGGTGTGCCGCCTTCCACTCAAAGGCAGTTGACTTTTTCACCAGGTTGCGTCGGGCCGTGGTGTGTGTGGCCATGCTTGGAATGAACTTGGCCAGAAAATTGACCATACCCAAGAAGTGCAGCACCGCCTTTTTGTCCTCAGGGACCTTCATCGCCTCGATGGCCTTGATTTAGTCTGTGTCCGGGCGCACACCATGCTGTGAGATCTGGTCGCCTAGGAACTTGAGCGTCGATGTGCCAAAACAACATTTGGACCTGATTAACTTTAGGCCGTTGGCATGTACACGGCGGAATACCTTCTGGAGACAGGACACATGTTCTTAAGGGGTCATGGACCATATGATGATGTCGTCCACGTACACACATACCCCTTCAATGCCTTCCATCATCTGCTCCATGATGCGATGGAATATCTCCGATGCCGAGATGATGCCAAATGGCGTGCGATTGTAGCAGTATCTGCCAAAAGGCGTGTTTAAGGTTCAGAGCCTTCTCCTGGACTCTTCCAGCTGGATTTGCCGAAACCCAGTGATGCATCTAATTTGATGAAGAAGCGCGCATGTGCCATCTCACTCGTGAGTTCCTCCCGCTTCGGGATGGGGTAGTGCTCCTGCATGATATTCTTACTGAGATCGTTGGGATCAATGCAGATGCGCAGGTCCCCCGAAGGCTTCTTTACGCACACCATCGAGCTGACCCAGTCAGTCGGTTCGGTGACCTTGGATATGATGCCTTTTTGCTGAAGATCCTTGAGCTGTGCCTTCAGGCGCTCAGTGGAGCAGAGACACGTTGTGGTGCGTGGACCACTGGCTTGGCATCAGGTCATAGCAGAATCTTGTATCGATATGGCAGCGTACCCATCTCATTGAACACAACTGGATACTGGGCGAGGATGGCGTTGATGCCGGCCTGAAGATCCACATGGGAGGATGTTGTGGTGTAAACACTTTGAATGAGGTTCAGCTGCTTGCAGGCGTGCGCAGCTAGTAGGGATGCCCTGTGTGGCTTAACAATTTCAAAGCGTAACCGTGCTTGTGTGTGTCGGTTGGATACGTGCAGATGGCAGGATCCCAGTGCTGTGACGGCATTCCCGTTGCAATCCAGAAGCTTGCAGGCAGCTGGAAGGACCGTGGGGGGCTTCTTAATGTGTCTGAAGTCTGCCTATGAGAGGAGGTTGGCAGAGGCACCTGTGTCCAGCTTGAACTGGATGGGGCAGTGGTTGACCTTCATCACTACTTTCCATTCGTCCTCGGAATCCACAGCGAGGATTGACTGGACTTGTGATGAGTCTGGTGTGGCATATTCACACGTTGTAATAATGCCCACATGGTAGGCGTTGTCCAGGCATTCATCATCTGGATCCGTTGCACTGCCGGGATCAGAATCCTGTAGGCGTTGTTGCACACTCCGGATGCGCCATCGTCGGAATTGGGAGCGCTGGCTCCTGACTGGTGGTGTAGATCTGCACAGGGCTGCATAGTGGCCTGGCTTCCCGCAGTTTAAACAGCGTCTGCCTCTTGCAGGGCAGTGTTTCTTTAAATGGGTGCTGCCACAGTTCGAACACGTCATGACGGCGGCGTCCTGACGCTCCGTGCGTCGTTGCACATGTGCAGTGCGGTTCTCAGACGTCTGCACCTGCGCAGTGCGGGTTCCGGTCGCTTTGTTATCCCGTTCGCATCGCACATGCGTCGGGCCCCGGGAAGAGCGCGCGAAAAGGCCACTTTCGTCAATGTTGAGGTGCTGCATCCGAGAGATGGCCTGCACACTCTCCGCCTTATGGGAGGCGAGTATATCATTATCTGCCGTTTTGTACTGGGAATAGCAATTTTTAGCGTGCTCATGCACTGTGCATGTTTCAATGAACAAAGAAAAGTACAGCACAGGAACAGGCCCTTCGGCCCTCCAAGTCTGTGCCGACCATGCTGCCCGTCTAAACTAAAATCTTCTGCACTTCCGGGATCCGTATCCCTCTATTCCCATCCTATTCATGTATTTGTCAAGATGTCCCTTAAACATCACTATCGTCCCTGCTTCCACCACCTCCTCCGGCAGCGGGTTCCAGGCACCCACTACCTTCTGTGTAAAAAACTTGCCTCGTACATCTCCTCTAAACCTTGCCCCTCGCACCTTAAACCTAAGCCCCCTAATAATTGACCCCTTTACCCTGGGGAAAAGCCTCTGACTATCCACTCTGTCTCTGCCCCTTATAATTTTGTAGACCTCTATCAGGTCGCCCCTCAACCTCCGTCGTCCCAGTGAGAACAAACCGAGTTTATTCAACCGCTCCTCATAGCTAATGCATAGATGAATAATATGATGGACCTTGCGGTTACAAATAGTCATTGAACACAATTCTCTGCTGCCCAGTGCACATAGAGCCACTTGGATGTCCAGTTTTGAGCTGTTAGCTTTGTTCTGAATCTATCTTATGTATCAGGTTGGTAGTGACATTTAAATACGATGGAGGCTGTCCTCAATCTGAAGACTGTCATTCCCAGAAGGAGTGTACAGTGATCATTCTTACCAATACTTTCAATGAGCTGATGCATCAGAAACAGATCGGTAAGTGATGACGAGGAAAATAGGTTTGTTCTCATGTCGATTCTCCTACCACCTGCCACAACCCCAGCCTGGCAGGTATGTCCTTCGGGGCTTAATCAGCTTAGTCAATAGTGGAATTATTGATCCATCCTTGGTTTGAACATTAATACCCTCCCATGAGTGTATTCCGTGCCCTTTCTACCCTCAGCACTTCTTCCAAGTGGTATTCAACATGGAGGAGGACTGATTCATCAAATGAAGGAGGCATTAGGTAGCAATCAGCAGGAGGCTTCCTTGTCCATGTCTGACCTGATTGAGGCTTCATGGGGTACGGAATCAATGTTAAGGATTACAAGGGCAGCTCCCTCTTGACTGTATACCATTGTGCCGTGCCCTTGTTGGGCCTGGCCAGTGGGAGATGGCGATGTAGGGTGGAGTTTGGGATTTTGACTGTGTGCCAACATGAGTCTGCCAGTTGTCTAGACTTTTTCTGCAAGCAGATATAAAGGTAGTTTTTTTTTCATACTGAAAACTGAGGGAAGATGTGAGTTGGTTGTGTGCAATTTACTTGCTGCATTTGAAAACCCACTCAATCCATTTCAAAATTGTATTACATGGTGCTGTAGAAAGCTATGAGAATTCCTTTGCATTTAGAAACATGAACCTTTGGTATTGTGTACTGCCTTCTCCCTTTGCAGTCATGTGCTTTGTGCACGAACCTTGGCATCTGTATGATGCGCTGACAGACACTTAATGAGATACAGACAGGCAGCTATTGAGCACAGGGAACAGGACATAACCAATCAGCAGGCAGAACACTTGGGAGATAGTTTCCCACTATAAAAGGCATGAGGCACTCATACTCCACCTCTTTCCACTAGGGACATCTACAGAGTGAGTCCAGTGTACATATCACGTAACGCATACAGCACGTGGAGAAGAGCTAGTCTGGTTCAGTCTAGATAGAGAAATCACAGCTAGGTTAGCAGAGTGTCGAACTCACATAGAACTGTGCTAACTGGGTGACAGGTTCAATAAATCAAGTTGAACTAAACTCAAGGTCTGGAGTCTACTTGAGTTAAAGCTGCATCCAGTTTCAGTCCGTGTTATCTCAACGTGCTTAACACGACATGGTACCAGTAGTCTGCTTTATCTAGGTGGTTTAACTCAATCTGTTCTGTGACGACCAGCAAAGACATCCCGGCATCATGGAGAAGATCCAGCCTCCTCAACTGCTGCGGACCTCCGGCAATCTCAGTGCCAACTGGCGGACCTTCAAGCAAAGGTTTCTGCTGTACATTGAAGCCTCAGACCTCGAGAGTGCATCTGATACCAGGAAGATCGCGCTCCTCCTATCAAGTGTGGGGGATCAAGCCATCCAAATCTTTAACTCGTTCAACTTCGCCGAAGGCCAGAACAAGACGAAGTTTCAGACCATCCTGGACAAGTTTGACAATCATTGTGAAGTGGACACCAATGAAATCCTCGAGCGCTATATTTTTAAGCAACGCCTACAAGGTAAAGACAAATCTTTCAACTCTTTTCCAACTAATCTCCGTCTACTAGTGCTATCCTTTATCCTGCAACTTTGGTGACATTGCTGACTCCATGATCAGGGACAGATCGTTTTTGGCGTTCACTCCGATCCGCTGAGGGAGCAGCTTTTGAAAATTAAACATATGACCCTGTCAGTCGCGATCGAAACGTGTACGGTGCGGGAGCACGCCAAAAATCGCTATGCCCAGTACAAATCGGCTGAAACTGAGAAACTTGCCTCCCACAAGGCAGAGAGTGTGCAGGCCATCGCCCGGATGCAGCGCCTCAGCATTGATGAAAGCGACCATTTTGCGCACTCTTCCCGGGGACCCACACATGCGCGATGCGAATGGGATAATGAAGCGGCCGACCAACACACTGCGCAGGTGCGAATGTCTGCCGACCACACTGCGCATGTGCGACGATGCACAGAGCGTAACGACGTCACAACATGCCCGAACTATGCCACTGCCCAATTAAAGAAACACTGCCCTGCAAGAGGCAGGTGCTGTTATAATTGTGGGAAGCCTGGACACTATGCAGCCTTGTGCAGGTCTGCACCCCCAGTCAAGGGCCAGCTCTCCCAACTCCAACAGTTGATTTATTGAACCTGTCACACAGTTAGCACAGTTCTATGTGAGTTCTCGACACTCTGCTAACCTAGCTGTGATTTCTCTATCAAGACTGAACCAGACTAGCTCTTCTCCACGTGCTGTATGCGTTACGTGATATGTACACTGGACTCACTCTGTAGATGTCCGCACACTGGGCTAAATCGCTGGCTTTGAAAGCAGACCAAGGCAGGCCAGCAGCACGGTTCAATTCCCGTACCAGCCTCCCCGAACAGGCGCCGGAATGTTGTGACTCGGGGCTTTTCACAGTACCTTCATTTGAAGTCTATTTGTGACAATAAGCGGTTTTCATTTCATTTTCATAGTGGAAAGAGGCGGAATGTGAGTGCCTCGTACTGAGTACAGGATTCAGATCCTGGCAGTATTATGGATCCGGAGGACGATTGCCCAGAGTCCCCCTACCATGTGGGCATCATCACCACACGTGAACATGCCTCGCCAACAACATCACGAAGCCTGCCCATCCTCACTGTGGATTCTGCAGATGAATGGCGTGCGGTGATGCAAGTTAATCAGTGCTCCACCCAGTTCAAGCTGGACACAGGTGCTTCTGCCAATCTTCTTTCACAGACGGATTTCCACCGCATCAAAAAGCCACCCAAGCTCCTTCCAGCAGCCTGCCAGCTCCTGGACTATAACGACAACGCCATCATAGCACTGGGATCCTGCCATCTGCTTGTCTCCAACAGAAGCATTCATGTGAGGCTCAGGTTTGAAATCGTCAAGCCTGACGGCCTCCCTGTTCGGTGCACAGGCATGCAAGCAGCTGAACCTGGAGCAGCGGGTCGACACGATGACCTCCCCCAACGTGGATCTTCAAGCCTGCATTGGTGACATTCTCGCTCAATATCCGGATGTATTTGACGGGATGGGCACTCTGCCATATTGCTACAAGATCCTGCTGCGGCCTGATGTCACGCTGTGGTCCACGCTCCACGCCGGGTTCCAGCTCCACTGAAGGAGCGCTTGAAGGGACAGTTAAAGAATCTTCAGGACCAGGACATTATCTCCAAAGTCACAGAACCGACTGACCGGGTCAGCTCGATGGTCTGTGTAAAGAAACTGTCAGGGGAGCTGCGCATCTGTATTGATGCCAAGGATATAAACCAGAATATCATGCTGGAACACTACCCCATCCAGAAGCGGGAGGAACTGACAAGTGAGATGGCACACGCCCGGTTTTTCACAAAGCTGGATGCATCACACGGGTTCTGGCAAATCCAGCTGGATGAGTCCAGCAGAAGGCTCTGCACCTTCAACACACCGTTTGGCAGGTACTGCTACAATCGTATGCCATTCGGCATTGTATCGGCCTCGGCGATCTTCCATAGAATCATGGAGCAGATGATGGAGGGCATTGAAGGAGTTCGTGTGTATGTGGGCGACATTATCATTTGGTCCACTACCCCCAAAGAGCACATCTCTCCTCTCCAGCAGGTATTTTGCGGTGTCCATGACAATGGCCTCAAGCTGAACAGAGCAAAGTGCTCTTTTGGCATGACAACACTGAAGTTCTTGGGTGACCAGATATCTCAGCAGGGTGTGCGCCCGGACACAGACAAGGTCAAGGCCATCGAAGCCATGAAGACCCCTGAAGCTAAGAATGTTGTGCTGCGCTTCCTAGGGTTGGTGAACTTCCTGGGCAAGTTTAACCCGAATCTGGCATCACGCACCACGGCCCTCAGACACCTGGTAAAAAAGTCCACTGCCTTTGAGTGGCAGGCAGCTCATCAAGCAGAGTGGTTGGAGCTGAAAGCCAAGCTCACCACTGCACCTGTGTTGGCTTTTATTGATCCTGACAGGGAAACGAAGATCTTGACAGATGTGAGCCAGGATGGCATCGGTGCGGTGTTGCTCCAGCGTGATGACACCTCCTCCTGGGCTCCGGTTGTCTACGCATCACGGGCGCTGACAACCACAGAGCAGCGGTACGCCCAGATCGAAAAGGAATGCCTGGGCCTGCTTACTGGAATCCTCAAGTTCCACGATTATGTGTACAGCCTGCCGACGTTCACCGTCGAAACGGACCACAGGCCTCTGGTCCACATCATTCACAAGGACCTGAATGACACGACACCCTGGCTGCAGCGCATTCTCCTCCGATTCAGACGGTATGACTTCGAGCTCGTGTACACATCGGGCAAGGAGCTCATTATTGCGGATGCCTTGTCCCGCTCCGTTACCTTGCCTGCCGATCCCCCGGCATTCATCCAGCAGATCGAATCACAGGTGCAGCTGTGGGCCAGCAATCTCCTCGTGTCGGATGAAAAGGTGATCCGCATTCACGACGAGACAGCTAAGGACCCGCTTGTGCAACGTGTCATGCGCCCCCTCACCGATGGCTGGCAGGAATTCTTCAATGTGAAGGACGACCTCACAGTGGTTGATGGCATCCTCCTAAAGCTGGATCGCATCGTCATTTCACGCAGTCTCCAGAGCTGGCCTGGGATCAGTCAGGACATCTCAAACATGGTCTTCAGCTGTCCGACCTGTCAACGCTTCCAGCCAGCACAGGGTAAGGAGACGCTTCAGCAGCACGAGATTGTGACCTCCCCATGGTCTAAGATGGGCATCGACCTCTTTCACGCCAATGGTCGTGACTATGTGCTCATCATCGATTACTTCTCCAACTACCCAGAGGTTGTGAAGTTCTCGGACCTCACGTCCAGGACCGTCATCAGGGCCTGTAAGGAGACCTTCTCCAGGCATGGTATTCCCCTCACTGTCATGAGTGACAATGGCCCTTGCTTCAGCAGCCAGGAATGGTCGAGATTTGCCCAGCTATATCAGTTTCATCAAGTCACTTCAAGCCCACATTACCCGCAGTCCAACGGGAAGGTTGAGAAAGGGGTGCACATAGTAAAGCAGCTCATCTGCAAGGCTGCAGATTCTGCTTCCGACGTCAACCTTGTGCTGCTCGCATACAGGGCGGCCCCCCTGTCTACCGGCATGTCACCAGCTCAATTCCTGATGAACAGGGACCTGCGAACGACTTTCCAGCCATACACTTGCCTGATCTGGATCACCTCCCGGTGCTGCAGAAGGTGCAGAAGCTCAGGGACCAGCAAAAGCAGGGCTATGATGCTCATGCCACTAATTTGCCTGTGCTATCCCCGGCAGATTCGGTCCGGATCCAGCTGCCTGACGGAGGCTGGTCAGCTCCAGCGGTTGTTGTCCGACAGGCTGCTCCTCAATCATACGTTGTGCGTATGGCTGATGGCTTTGATGTGCGGCGCAACAGACGGGCCCTGCGAGCAGTTGCCTGCCCGCAACCACATTCTTCGTTGTTTCCATCTGTTATTGTGCCACCTCTGGACACCTCGAACCACGAGGCCACCAGTCTGGCTGCAACCCCGCCCATCAAGGCGCCGTCGTCCCCGCCACCACCTCTCCGGAGGTCAACCCGGATCAGATGCAAGCCACAGAGACTGGACTTATGAACAATTGTTTTGTTTGCCATGTTCTGTTTTTGCACATTAGACACCTGTTCTCATATGTACATTTTTTTTTTTAACTGTCATCGCATGTAAATATGTTAGTTTTTCAACGTACACATGTAAATACCTTCACATAGGCTGCAGAAAAACCTTTCAAAGGGGGGGATGTCATGATATGCTGATAGGCACTTAATGAGATACAGACAGGCAGCTAATGAGCACAGGGAACAGGACATAACCAATCAGCAGGCAGAACACTTGGGAGGTGGTTTCCCACTATAAAAGGCACGAGGCACTCACACTCCGCCCCTTTCCACTAGGGACATCTACAGAGTGAGTCCAGTGCACATATCACGTAACGCATACAGCACATGGAGAAGAGCTAGTCTGGTTCAGTCTAGATAGAGAAATCACAGCTAGGTTAGCAGAATGTCGAACTCACATAGAACTGTGCTAACTGTGTGACAGGTTCAATAATTCAAGTTGAACTAAACTCAAGGTCTGGAGTCTACTTGACTTATAGCTGCATCCAGTTGCAGCCTGTGTTATCTCAACGTGTTTAACACGACAGCAACCTTATCGAGCAAATTTCTCCTTCACCTGCTCTCACATTCAAACACTAGGTGAATTCCAAGTGGTACATTTTCTCATCTCCATTCATGTTGTTGTAGCAATATTGTTTGTGCTAAAATGACTGATTACAGGCATGATGGGACATTTTTGGTCAACTTGAACATATTCAAGGGCCTTCAGACCAATTACCTATTTATGGCAAGTTTACGATGCACAAATCGAAACTTTGCAGAAAGCAGGAAAGAGGAATTCCGAGCTGACACCTGTGACCACAATGTCTGAACAATGAAGAACGATGCCTGGAATATGAACCTGTGGTTAGAAGAAAGACGTCATTTGACAGTTCGACCTAGGACTAACCTCGCATATGCAGCACCCTGAGAGAAGGCTCAGAGAACAGAGCAGACCTCTGAGAAGAATTTGCTCAGTTCAGTTCAAAGGGGTAATATATAATTATATCTGAAGCTGTGAGTCTTGAGGCAAATTGTGATCAGTTGTATAGCATAAGATTTAAATACATGGGCCGGGATTCTCCAATCCCACGGCCAAGCTCTGACGCCGGCGTGAAAAGCGGCGTGAACCACTCCGGTGTCAACGGTCCTCAATTGTCCGGTGTGCTTCCTGTCATAATATACACCAGTATATCATGGTGCAGATACACACTGATGGACACACAGTGGGACCAATCAACATACACAACACCGCAGCCAATCACCAGTGAGAGCACACCCACTATAAAGACAGGGGACATCAGAGTTCCAGCTCATTCGAGTAGCAGCTAGCTAGGAGCACAGAGCTCACAGCCTGCAACACAGACATTCACCATGTGCTGAGTGCATCAACTGGTTAGGACATGGCAAAGGTCTTTAGTTAAAGCTGCTATCGTATTTACCCACAGTTCAAGTATGTTTAAATAGTTAACCTTTTAATAAAATAGTGTTGCACTACTTCAAGTGTTGGTGACCTGTATGTGATCCAGAGCACCCAACACATCACTACCCTTCCTAGGGAGCTAGGTTGGCGCCGGAGTGGTCCCCGCAGCTCCAGCTGGCGTGGCACGGCCGGCGCGAGTTTTAAGCATGCACGCTATGGCCGGCGTAATTCCGCGCATGCGTGACACGGCCAACCTGATTCAGCGCATGCGCGTGGGTTCCCGTCTCTGCGACGGCAACCGGGCAATATGGCAGAGCCCTACAGGGGCCCGGCGCGGAAGAACATAGGCCCCCACGGAACCAGCCTGCCCGGTGATCGGTAGATTCCGATTGCGGGCCACCCCCCGCACCCCCCCCGGGATCCCGGCCATGGTGTATTGGATGCAAGTTTAGTGAATAAATCGTGTTGAATCACAAGTTTAGTGTCGAGTGTTTGTTTGATCAGTGCATGTTTGACCTCTTGTCGGAATACAGAGACCAACGATCAATATTGTTTTGGTACTTTTCTGCAAGGTAAATCTATGCTCCAAATCTCCACTGCAGTGCCCGTAAGGCTTTCCAGCTAAATGTTGCAGTGTTCTATTCAACCATTTTTCAGGAACATATTGGGCAGCTTTCGGAATATTGAGCAGTCCTTTGAGACTCCATCTCCAAGACGCATTCCTAGAGCATCCTAAAATGGGCTACGCACCAGGGAAAATTCTTTCCCAATGACATATTGTATTCATAAAAATTTGGAAAATTGCATTCCATGGCAGTTCAAATTGAACTTTATTGCAAGTGCAAAAGAGTTCAGGGTTTTTCTCCATCCAGCATGTGTCACTCTGACGTGCAAATACAAGTGATAGTTCATATGCATTCCATGTCTAAGATGTCACCTGCGATGTTTTATTCTGTTTCAATCACCTTGGTACATTATGGCAGTGCCCTTTCCCCATTGCATTGGATTGGATTTTTTTATTGTCACGTGTACCCAGGTACAGTGAAAAGTATTGTTCTGCGTGCAGCTCAGGCAGATTATACCATACAGGAAAAGAAAATACATAATAGGGCAAACATAAAATACAATGTAAGTACACAGACACAGGCATCGGGTGTGATACTACTCGTTGGAGAAGATGTGTGAAGAGATCAGATCAATCCTTAAGAGGGTCATTTAGGAGTCTGGTAACAGCGGGGAAGAAGCTGTTTTTAAGTCTGTTCGTGCGTGTTCTCAGACTTTTGTATCTCCTGCCCGATGGAAGAAGATGGAAGAGTGAATAAGCCGGGTGAGAGGGGTATTTGATTATGCTGCCCGCTTTCCCCAGGCAGCGGGAGGTGTAGAGAGAGTCAATGTATGGGAGGCACGCACGTGTGATGGACTGGACGGTGTTCAGGACTCTCTGTAGTTTCTTATGGTGTTGGCCCAAGCAGTTGCCATACCAGGCTGTGATGCAGCCAGATAGGATGCTTTCTATGGTGCATCGGTAAAACTTGTCAAGAGTCGTATTTCCTTAGTTTCCTGAGGATGTATAGGCACTGTTGTGCTTTCCTGGTCGTAGCATCGACGTGGGTCGACCAGGACAGATTGTTGGTGATATGCACACCTAGCAATTTGAAGCTGTAAACCATCTCCATCTCGGCCCCGTTGATGTGTATGATACTTTGCTTCCTGAAGTCAATGGCCAGCTCTTTTAGTTTTGCTAACATGGAGGGAGAGATTGTTGTCAGTACACCACTCCACTAGATTCTCTATCCCTCTCCTGTATTCTGACTCATCGTTGTTCGAGATCCAACTCATTACGGTCATGTCGTCAGCAAACGTGTAGATAGAGTTGGAGCCAAATTTTGCCACACAGTCGTGTATGTATAGGGAGTATAGTAGGGGCTAAGTAGGGGGCTAAATATTGATCATTAGCGGAGACTGTCCTGAACTCTGGGGATGGGGGACGTGGTTGTGGGCAAAGGAGTGATATGGTGGGGGGGGCACCAGGATAATATTTAAATCAACCGTGCTGTTGGCTCAGATTATCAGCCCTGCAAAATTACTAAATCATAAACTCCACCCCTGCCCATATTACCAATCACAGAGATCCAGGGTTGAACACACACAAATGCACAGACCCAAGATTTTCCTCCAATTTTCAGATAGAACATAGAACATTACAGCGCAGTACAGGCCCTTCGGCCCTCGATGTTGCGCCAACCTGTAAAACCACTCTAAAGCCCATCTATATTATTCCCTTATCGTCCATATGTCTATCCAATGACCATTTGAATGCCTTTAGTGTTGGCGAGTCCACTCCTGTTGCAGGCAGGGCATTCCACGCCCTTACTACTCTCTGAGTAAAGAACCTACCTCTGACATCTGTCTTATATCTAGCTCCCCTCAATTTAAAGGTATGTCCCCTCGTGCTAGACATCACCATCCGAGGAAAAAGGCTCTCACTGTCCACCCTATCCAATCCTCTGGTTATCTTGTATGCCTCAATTAAGTCACCTCTTAACCTTCTTCTCTCTAACGAATACATGCCTCAAGTCCCTCAGCCTTTCCTCATAAGATCTTCCCTTCATATCAGGCAACATTCTGGTAAATCTCCTCTGCACCCTTTCCAATGCTTCCACATCCTTCCTATAATGCGGCGACCAGAATTGCACACAATACTCCAAATGCGGCCGCACGAGAGTTTTGCAACATGACCTCATGGCTCCGAAACACAATCCCTCTACCAATAATAGCTATCACACCGTACGCCTTCTTAACAACCCTCTCAATCTGGGTGGCAACTTTCAGGGATCTATGTACATGGACACCGAGATCTCTCTGCTCATCCGCACTGCCAAGAATCTTAACATTAGCCCAGTACTCTGTCTTCCTGGTATTCCTTCCAGGGGCTGTTTAGCACAGGGCTAAATCGCTGGCTTTGAAAGCAGACCAAGGCAGGCCAGCAGCATGGTTCAATTCCTGTAACAGCCTCCCCGAACAGGTGCCGGAATGTCACGTTCATTTGAAGCCTACTTGTGACAATAAGTGATTTTCATTTTCATTTCAAATGAATCACCTCACACTTTTCTGCATTAAACTCCATTTGCCACCTCTCAGCCCAGCTCTGCAGCTAATTCACCCTGAATCCCATCCCTCTGTATTTTCTGCAGTCGCCTACCGTGGGGAACCTTATCAAATGCTTTACTGAAATCCATATATACCACATCAACTGCTTTACCCTCATCCACCTCTTTGGTCAGCTTCTCAAAGAACTCAATAAGGTTTGTGAGGCACGATCTACTCTTCACAAAACCGTGTTGACTATTCCTAATCAAAATTATTCCTTTCCAGATGATTATACATCCTATCTCTTATAAACCTTTCCAAGATAACCTTACTTACAAGATAATGAATGGCTTAGATAGGGTGGATGTAGGGAAGTTGTTTCCATTAGCAGGGGAGACTAGGACCCGGGGGCACAGCCTTCGAATAAAAGGGAGTCACTTTCGAACAGAGATGAGGAGAAATTTCTTCAGCCAGAGAGTGGTGGGTCTGTGGAATTCATTGCCACAGAGGGCGATGGAGGCCGGGACGTTGAGTGTCTTTAAGACAGAAGTTGATAAATTCTTGATTTCTCAAGGAATTAAGGGCTATGGAGAGAGAGCGGGCAAATGGAGTTGAAATCAGCCATGATTGAATGGTGGAGTGGACTCGATGGGCCGAATGGCCTTACTTCCACTCCGATGTCTTATGGTCTTAAGATTTTGCCCACAACAGAAGTAAGGCTCACTGGTCTATACTTATCGGGGTTGTCTCTACTCCCTTTCTTGAACAAGGGGACAACATTTGCTATCCTCCAGTCCTCTGGCACTATTCCTGTAGACAAAGATGACTTAAAGGTCAAAGCCAAAGGCTCAGCAATTTACTCCCTAGCTTCCCAGAGATTCCTAGGATAAATCCCATCCGGCCCAGGAGACTTATCTATTTTCACACTTTCCAGAATTGCTAACACCTCCTCCTTATGATCCTCAATCCCTTCTCGTCGAGTAGCCTGAATCTCAGTATTCTCCACGACAACATTGTCTTTTTCCTGTGTGCAAACTGACAAAAAATATTCATTTAGCACCTCTCCTATCTCCTCAGACTCCAGGCACAACTTCCCACTACTGTCCTTGACTGGCCCTATTCTTACCCTAGTCATTTGTTTATTCCTGACATATCTATAGAAAGCTTTAGGGTTATCCTTGATCCTACCTGCCAAAGACTTCTCATGTCCCCTCCTGGCTCTTCTTAGCTCTCTCTTTAGGTCCTTCCTAGCTAACTTGTAAATCTCGAGCGCCCTAACTGAACCTTCATGTCCTTGACTAACAATGCAACCCCTCCCCCTCTTTTACCACCTTCCCTGAGCTTACTGAAATATCTAAACCCCGGCACCTGCAACAACCATTCTTGTCTCTGCTCTATCCATGTCTCCGAAAAGGCCACAACATCGAAGTCCCAGGTACCAACCCATGCCGCAAGTTCACCCACCTTATTCCAGATGCTCCTGGCATTGAAGAAGACACACTTTAAACCTCCTGCCTGCCTGCCGGTACACTCTTGCAACTTTGAAGCCTTACTCATGACCTCACTATTCTCAACCTCCTGCATACTGGAGCTACAATTCAGGTTCCCAAGCTCCTGCTGAACTAGTTTAAACCCTCCCGAAGAGCATTAGCAAATTTCCCCCCCCAGGATATTGTAACCCCTCTGGTCCAGGTGTAGACCATCCCGTTTGTAGAGGTCCCACCTGATGTGTTGGGTACTCTGCTACACAGACGAACCAACACGGTTGCGAATGGTAGAACTCAGTTTTATTACTAACATTTATTTACAGTGGTAAACTGGTTACTGAGGTTCGATCATAACCCTAGAATCTGTGGACCTATTCCTAATACTATCTTGTGGTGGCACTCAGCACATGGTGGATGTCTGAGTGGCTTGCTATGAGCTCTGTGCCCTGAGCTGTCTTCTGCTGGAATGCCCAGGAAGTGTCGTGTTCCCTGTTTTGTACTGTGTATGCTCTTGCCTGTGATTGGCTGTGGTGTTGTGTGTGTGTTGATTGGTCCATTGATCTGTCCATCAGTATGTATGTATGTTTGTGCTATGATATTTACCTGAATATCATGACATCCCCCCTTTTTTACAAGAACATGTGCCTATGTGGTTATAAATAGAGATGTATACTGAGTGCAGCTGAATGTGTGTGTGTGCAATATCTACAGCATGTACATGGGGCTGAACTATATAAAAGGGGCGATGTCGGGTGCGACATAACAACGAGGTTGTACCATAAATGGATGGCACAGTGGTCCTGAGGGTGCGAACCATCAACAGCTGGGCTGGTGAGAGGCCAGTGGCTAGTGGAGCTGAGCGATAGGCCAGCAGGGCTAGGCAGAAATCCGATCCGGCAGCAGCAGCCTTGCAGAGGAGCCGCTTGACGATGTGAACGCCCTTCTCCGCCTTTCCATTGGACTGGGGATGCAGAGGGCTGGACGTCACGTGTGTGAAGCCATACAAAGCAGCAAAGGACGATCATTCCTGGCTGGCAAAACAGGGCCCATTGTCCGACATGACAGTAATCGGAATGCCGTGGCGAGCGAAGGTGTCTTTGCAGGCCCTTATGACAGCGGACGATGTCAAATCCTGCAGGCGTATGACCTCTGGATAGTTTGAAAAGTAATCAATGACGATTACATAGTCCCTGCCAAGCGCATGAAAAAGGTCCACACCCACCTTCGCCCAGGGGGACGTCACCTGCTCATGGGGCTGGAGCATCTCAGGAGGTTGATCCGGTTGAAACCTTTGCAGGTGGGGCAGTTGAGCACCATATTGGCAATGTCATCACTGATGCCCGGCCAGTATACAGCCTCTCGGGCCCTCCGTCTGCACTTCTCGACTCCCAGATGGCCTTTGTGTAGTTGGTCGAGGACCAGCTTGTGCATGTTGTGCGGAATCACAATCTGGTCCAGCTTTAGAACACCATCAATGACGGCCAAGTCGTCTCGGACATTGTAGAACTGCAGGCACTGTCCTTTGAGCCACCCACCTGTCATGTGGCGCATCACCCGTTGTAGAAGGGGGTCAGCCGCAGTTTCCCGGCGAACACGGGCCAGACTGGAGTCGTCAGCTGGCAGATTTGCCGATGTGAAGGCCACCTGCGCTTCGACCTGACAGACGAACCCCTCCGAATCGGGCGGTGTGCTCACTGCTCTGGATAGGGCATCTGCAATGATAAGGTCCTTTCCCAGGTTGTAGACCAGTTGGAAGTCATACCTCCTGAGTTTGAGTAGGATGCGCTGGAGGTGAGGGGTCATCTCGTTCAGGTCCTTATTTATGATGCTGACCAGGGGGCGATGGTCAGTCTCAACAGTAAACTGGGGGAGACCATACACGTAGTCATGGAACTTGTCTATTCCGGTCAGCAAACCCAGGCACTCCTTTTCGATCTGCGCGTAACGCTGTTCTGTGGGGGTCATGGCCCGCGAGGCATAGGCGACCGGGGCCCATGACGCAGTGTCATCCCGCTGTAGGAGTACTGCCCCAATGCCGGACTGGCTGGCATCAGTCGAAATTTTAGTGTCACGAGATGTGTCGAAAAACGCCAGTACCAGGGCTGTGGTGAGCTTAATTTTGAGCTCTTCCCATTCCTTCTGGTGTGTGGGCAGCCACTGGAATTCCATGGACTTCTTGGCGCAGAGCCGTCGTGTGGGAGGCAAGGTTGGGATTGAACTTCCCCAGGAAGTTGACCATGCCTAGGAAGCGTAGCACTGCTTTCTTGTCTGCCGGCTGCAGCATAGCTGTAATGGCGCTCACCTTGTCTGCATCCGGACGGACCCCTGACCGGGAAATGTGGTCCCCCAGGAACTTCAGCTCGGTTTGGCCGAAAGAACACTTGGCTCGGTTGAGGCGCAGGCCGTTTTCCCGTATGCGCGCAAAGACGCGCTGGAGACGATTGATGTGCTCCTATGGTGTGGTGGACCAGATGATGACATCGTCCACGTAGACGCGCACCCCTTCGATGCCCTCCATCATCTGCTCCATGATCTTGTGAAAGACCTTGGATACCGAGATGATGCCAAATGGCATTCTGTTGTAGCAGAACCTGCTGAAACGGGCGTTGAAGGTGCACAGCTTTCGGCTGGACTGATCCAGTTGGATCTGCCAAAAACCCTTCGAGGCATCCAGCTTTGTGAAGATTTTAGCCCGGGCCATTTCGCTCATGATCTCTTCCCGTTTGGGTATTGGGTAGTGTTCTCTCATTATGTTGTTGTTGAGGTCTTTTTGATCAATGCAGATCCGGAGCTCGCCGGAGGGCTTAACACACACCATGGAGCTGACCCATGGCGCGGATTCCGTGAACCGGAATAGCACCCCTTGGTCCTGGAGATCCTGCAGCTGCTGCTTGAGGCGGTCTTTGAGTGGCGCTGGGACCCTGCGAGGTGCGTGAATGACCCGGGTGGCATCCGGTTTGAGCCGAATTCTGTAGGTGTAGGGCAGTGTTCCCATGCCCTCGAATGCCTCCTGGTTGTGGTCGAGGAGCGATTGGAGCTGTGCCCTGAATTCTGCATCCGGGAAGTCAGGTGTGCCTTCTGGAGACAGAGCGTGGACTCGTTGCACGAGGTGGAGAACCTTGCATGCCTGTGCGCCTAGCAGGGAGTCCTTTGATGATCCGGCTATCTCGAATGAGAGTGTGGCCGTGTGTGTGTTGTGTGTCACCT
Organism: Scyliorhinus torazame; assembly: GCF_047496885.1. Taxonomy (NCBI): domain Eukaryota; kingdom Metazoa; phylum Chordata; class Chondrichthyes; order Carcharhiniformes; family Scyliorhinidae; genus Scyliorhinus; species Scyliorhinus torazame. The sequence continues at coordinate 83,466,002 of NC_092715.1, read as the reverse complement.
GGAGCTGGCAGGATCCCATAGCCGGGATAACGTTCCCATTGTAGTCGGCCATCTTGCAACGGGATGGCTCAATTGGTGGTCTGACCTTCATGGCGTAGAAGGCTGACCATGCTATGAGGTTGGCGGAGGCGCCAGTGTCCAGACGGAATGTTATCGGTGATCGGTTGACCGTTAGGGTGGCACACCATTCATCACCCAGATTGACAGTGTTCACTTGCAACGGCTGGTGGGTCCTGGCTGGAGACATCCTGTTCCCATCAATGACCGCAACACGGAAGGTGTCCCGGTCGTCTGTGTCACTGGTCTGGATATCGTCTGGGCACGACTCGTAGTAAGGAGGCTAAATGGTCCGCACGTCCCTGCGAGGTTGTCGGAATTGGGGAACATTGGCAGGTTGAGCTGCTCGACAGCAGGCAGCGCAGTGGCCCATCTTGCCACAGCGGAGGCATTGTCAATTTCTTGCGGGACATTGCCGCTTTAAATGTGCAGCTCCGCAGTTGCCGCACGTCGTGACATCATGGCGTTCGTTGCGCCCCCGCACATGCGCAGTTCAGTCTTGCGTTGAGCGCGCCTGCGCATCACGTCCCTCTGTGTCAACGTCGTTTTTGGCGCACAACGCGGGAGGCCTTGAAACGCGCGCAAAATGGCCGCTTTCGAGGAACTCGATTGCCTGGACCCGTTTGGCCTCGTAGGACGCCTGCCTCTCCGATCCGGCCGCGTACGACCCCTGCCGCGTCGATTCGGCTGCCTGAAATTGTGAGTAGCGGCTACTCATTTTTTCATACAGGACACAGGCTTCGATTGCGGAGGCTAGGGTGAAGCCTTTTATTTTTAAGAGCTGCTGGTGTAGGGTGCCCGAGGTGACCCCAAAAACGATCTGGTCCCAAATCATGGAATCGGAGGTGGTGTCGTAACCGCAGGACTGCGCGAGAATACGGAGATGCGTAAGGAAGGATTGAAAGGGCTCATCCTTACCCTGCAGGTGCTGCTGGAAGAGATACCTCTCGAAGCTCTCGTTGACCTCGACATTGAAGTGTTGGTCGAGTTTGAGAAGGACCATCTTGTATTTGGTCTTGTCCTCACCTTCCGCGAACACCAGGGAGTTGTAGACATGGATGGTGTGTTGACCTGCCGTGGAGAGGAGGATGGCGATCTTTCTGGTGTCCGAAGCGCTCTCCTTTTCGTTGGCTTCCAGGAAGAGCTGGAAGCGCTGTTTGAACAACTTCCAAGTAACGCCGAGGTTTCCAGAGACTTGTAGCGGCTGCGGCATGCTGACGGTGTCCATGGCGCAGGATGGCAGATTCCGGAGGATTCGTAGGTAGGTCCCACAGTTACTCCTGGTACTATGATGTGTTGGGTACTCTGCTACACAGACGAAGCAACACGGTTGCGAATGGTACAACTCAGTTTTATTACTAACATTTATTTACAGTGGTAAACTGGTTACTGAGGTTTGATCATAACCCTAGAATCTGTGGACCTATTCCTAATACTATCTTGTGGTGGCACTCAGCACATGGTGGATGTCTGAGTGGCTTGCTATGAGCTCTGTGCCCTGAGCTGTCTCCTGCTGGAATGCCCAGGAAGTGTCGTGTTCCCTGTTTTGTATTGTGTATGCTCTTGCCTGTAATTGGCTGTGGTGTTGTGTGTGTGTTGATTGGTCAGTTGACCTGTCCATCAGTATGTATGTATGTTTGTGCTATGATGTTTACCTGAATATCATGACACCACCGACCCCAGAATGAGCCCCAATAATCCAGAAATCTGAAACCCGCCCTTCTGCACCATCCCTGTAGCCACGTGTTCAACTTCTCTCTCTCCCTATTCCTCATCTCGCTATCACGTGGCAAGGGTAACAACCCAGAGATAATAACTCTGTTTGTCCTAGATTTAAGTTTCCACCCAAACTCCCTGAATTCCTGCCTTACATCCCTATCCCTTTTCCTACCTATGTCGTTGGTACCTATGTGGACCATGACTTGGGGCTGCTCCCCCTCCCCCTTAAGGATCCCGAAAACACGATCCGAGACATCACGCACCCTGGCACCTGGGAGGCAACACACCAACTGCTAGTCTCTCTCGTTCCCACAGAATCTCCTATCTATCCCCCTAACTATGGAGTCTCCAATGACTAATGCTCTACTCCTCTCCCCCTTCCCTTCTGAGCAGAGACAGACTCCTTGCCAGAGACCTGTACCCGATGGCTTACCCCTGGTAAGTCGTCCCTCCCAACAGTATCCAAAGCGGTATACTTGTTACTAAGGGGAACGATCACAGAGGATCCCTGTACTGACTGCTTCCTCCCAGCACCTCTCATCATCACCCATCTATCTTTATTCTTCGGAGTAACTACATCCCTGAAGCTTCTATCTATGATCACCTCTGCCTCCCAAATGATCCGAAGTTCATCCAGCTCCAGCTCCAGTTCCCTAACGCAGTTTCTGAGGAGCTGGAGATGGGTGCATTTCCCACAGATGAAATCAGCACGGACACTGATGGCGTCCCTCACCTCAAACATTCTGCAGGAGGAACATTGCACTACCTTCCCTGCCATCCCTTCTAGATAAAAAAAGAAAAAGAAAGAAAGAGCTTACCTGTTATTCACTCCCCTTCTCAGCAAGCAGTCACAGATGGTGCCCTTCTGTTCATGGCTAAGAAATAGTGTGTAGATCTGTGAGAGGATCCTTACTTAGTTTGAATCTGTCCAATGTGCCAATATTATTAGCAATCGATGATACATTCTCAAATATAGATGGATATGTATATCTAGGGCGCAATTCAGAGGCCTTGTCACACTCGATTTGGTCACAAGGCCGTTGAATCTCCTGAGTGGCCTCACTCGTGATTTGCGATGTTTGAAACGTCTCGTGAGATTCAACAACATTTCCCAAGATGTCGTGGTCTGGAGCTCGCCCTCACTTGGCGTGATCTAGATCAGCATATTTAAATGAGCCGTACAGCTTGCCACGGTGCCATTTACTACTGGTCCATACAAACATTGGCCTGGAGTAACGGCACCTGGGATGGATTCCCAGGCCATTGGAGACCCTGGGTGGTCAGGGATAGGGCAGGGTGGCATCCTAGCTCTTGCTACAGCACCCAGGAACCTTGGCACTGCCAGCCTGGCATTCTGGCAGTTCCCCAGCCAGTCTGGCAAAGTCAGGGTCCCCGGGTGCCAAGTTGACACGACTACAAAACTGTCTAGGGGGCCTTATCAAGTGGTGGGGGGGTGGGGAGGGGGTTCTCAGGGACCTCTCCGAGGTTGGGTGGTGAGGGGTTGGTCAAAAATGGGGGTTGGCCTGAAAGGGAGCGAGGATAAATCGGAGCAGCCTTCCAAAATGGATTCTCCTCGGGGAGAACCAAAAAATCGGCAAGTGCCGTTGAATACTGAGATATTTATTGACACTGCAGGTGCTGAGATACACCTCGCTAAACCCGACATTCAGAAGACTTCAACTCAATCATGCCCCCATAGCTATTAATTTGAATTTTGGATGGCCAATTTAAAGGAACTGCACAATAGGTTACAAGTTTTAAGACTTTTAATGTAACACATAAGCTCAACGCAACATTGACTAAACACTATTTCAGTAGGCAACATGTACTCTAAACTACAGAAATTAACACTCCCGTTAAACATTTAAAACACCCAAATATCATCCCCTGTGGTTATACATTATGCATCCCTCAAGCAGACACTCTATTCTCCCAGAACAATACCAAAGTGATTCTTATCTCCCAAAAACTTACTTCCTTTCTTTTCCTTTTTCAGCTGAGTAACTCGTACTCCCTGAACTGACTTTCACAATGAGGGACGAATCGGAGACTCTTTCCTCAAGCTGAAGCTTGGTGAATCTTGCAATCTCATGTAAATCACCACAAACTTCTACAATCTGAGTGTGAGCTCTCAATTACATTCTTGTGTTGTGAACCATAATGACTTGCTGCCTCTATATTTCATTTCTCTCTCTCTCATTCTATCTCTATCTTGGATTCTGGCAGATTGACCACTGTCTGGGAGGTTCAGTGATACAAAGAACAAAGGACAAAGAACAATACAGCACAGGAACAGGCCCTTCGGTCCTCCAAGCCTGTACCAGTCATGATACCAACCTTTGCCAAAACCCTCAGCACTTCCTTGTGCCGCATCCCTCTATACCCATCCTATATCCATGTGTTTGTCAAGATGCCTTTTGAACGCCATTAATGTATCTGAATCCACAACTTTTCAATGTTGACATGATCCAGACTGTCCACACACCCTACCCAAGAATCAACATCCACAAAGTCCCTTTCTTTAGGGAACACTGATGCATAGTATTCATTTAGAATGTCACCCATTTCCTCTGGCTCAACACATAGATTCCCCCCACTGTGCTTAAGTGGTCCAATCCTTTCCTTGGCCACCCTCTTGCTTTTTATATATGAACAAAAAGCTTTGGAATTCACCTTAATCCTACTTGCCAAGGACTTTTCATGACCCCTCCTCTCCCTCCTAATTTCCTGCTTCAGTACCTTCTGACTTTCTTTCTACCTCAAGGGTTTCGACTGATATTTTAAGAAAACACACTGTCCTACAATCGGTTTCTATGGACACTTTCCTTCTCAAATCCCATGTCCATGGTAATGTGAATCACACAGGCCTGGTTTCATAGAATTTACAGTGCAGAAGGAGGCCATTCGGCCCATCGAGTCTGCACCGGCTCTTGGAAAGAGCACCCTACCCAAGGTCTACACCTCCACCCTATCCCCATAACCCAGCAACTCCACCCAACACTAAGGGCAATTTAGCATGCCCAGTCCACCTAACCTGCACATCTTTGGACTGTGGGAGGAAACCGGAGCCCATGTGAATATGTAAATAGCAATCATTTAGACTCCTAACTTCATTCTATCTTGAAACTAAATAGGCAGTTTAGAGCATAACCATTTACAAAAGCTGACATTCCAAACACCTGTCTGGGACTTTGGACACTAACAGTCTGCACATGTTTTGATAAATGTTGACAGGCATGAAGACCTTGTACCTTCTTCTCAGCATTACAACCTGGGGCCCCCTTTAATCTTTGACAAAATAGCCACCCCAACAGGATGTCAAAAGAATTCAGAATAGGTCCGATGACCTCCTGCCTGCTGGAGCACCAAAAGCTTCATACACCCGGATACGGTAAGACGCTGCTCTCTCATGATACACCCCGCCAACCAAAAAATCTCCCTGGCCTCCGGATCCCATTGCGTAGCTATCCGGGGGTACTGTACGGTCACACTCACGGTCCAGGGCATAGAATTCAGCGGCTTCCGCCTCTACGTCCTCCCTAACCTCTGCGCTGCACTAATCCTCGGCCTGGACTTCCAGTGGAACCTCCAGAGCATAACTCTGAAATTCGGCGGTCCCTTACCACCCCTTACTGTGTGCGGCCTCGCGACCCTAAAGGTCGACCCACCTTCCCTCTTTGCCAATATAACTCCAGATTGCAAACCCGTCGCCACCAGGAGCAGACGGTACAGCACCCAGGACAAGACCTTCATCAGGTCCGAAATCCAGCAGCTGCTTCGGGAAGGCATCATCGAGGCCAGTAACTGCCCCTGGAGAGCTCAAGTGGTAGTAGAGAAACACCGTTCGGGGAGAAATACCGAATGGTCGTGGACTACAGCCAGACCATCAACCTGTACACGCAGCTCGACGCGTACCCCCGCCCACGCATATCTGACATGGTTAACCAGATTGCACAGTACCGGGTCTTGTCAACAGTAGACCTGAAATCCGCCTACCACCAGCTCCCCATCCGTAAATCGGACCGTCCATACACCGCCTTCGAGGCAGACGGCCGCCTATACCACTTCCTTAGGGTCCCCTTCGGCATTACAAACGGTTTCTCGGTCTTCCGAAGGTAGATGGACCGAATGATCGACCGGTACGGGTTGCGGGCCACCTTTCCGTACCTAAACAACATCACCATCTGCGGCCATGATCAGCAGGAGCACGACGCCAATCTTGCTAAATTTCTCCACAACGCTACTCTCCTAAACCTCACTGACAACAAGGAGAAGTACGAGTTTAGCACGACCCGCTTAGCCATCCTCGGCTTTGTGGTCCAGAACGGAGTTCTGGGGCCCGATCCCGACCGCATGCACCCCCTCATGGAGCTCCCCCTCTCCCTCTGCCCCAAGGCCCTCAAACGTTGCCTGGGGTTCTTTTCGTACTACGCTCAGTGGGTCCCAAACTATGCGGACAAGGCCCGCCCAGTCATACAGTCCACCCAGTTTCCCCTGACGGCTGAGGCCCAACAGGCTTCACCTGGATCAGAGCTGATATTGCCAAGGCCACAATGCATGCTGTAGATGAGACACTGCCCTTCCAAGTAGAAAGCGACGCATCAGACATCGCCCTTGCCGCTACCCTCAATCAGGCAGGCATGCCCGTGGCATTCTTTTCCCGCACCCTTCATGCCTCAGAAATTCGGCACTCATCCGTCAAAAAGGAGGCCCAAGCTATCGTTGAAGCTGAGCGGCATTGGAGGCATTACCTGGCCGGCAGGAGATTCACTCTCCTCACTGACCAACGGTCGGTAGCCTTTATGTTCAACAACACACAGCGGGGCAAGATCAAGAACGATAAAATCTTGAGGTGGAGGATCGAGCTCTCCACCTATAATTATGAGATTATGTATCGCCCCGACAAACTCAACGAGCCCCCAGACGTCCTATCACTAGGTACATGTGCCAGCGCACAGGTAGACTGACACCGGGCACTGCACGACAACCTTTGTCACCCAGGAGTCACACGGTTGTACCACTTCATTAAGGCACAAAATCTGCCCTACTCCGTCGAGGAAGTAAGGACAATCACCAGGGACTGCCAGGTCTGTGCGGAGTGCAAGCCGCACTTCTACCGGCCGGACCGCGCACGCCTGGTGAAGGCCTCCCGCCCCTTTGAACGCCTCAGCGTGGACTTCAAAGCCCCCACCCCTCCACCGACCGTCACACATATTTTCTCAGTGTGATCGACGAATACTCCAGATTCCCCTTTACCATCCCATGCCCCGACTTGATGTCCGCCACCGTCATTAAAGCCCTCAACACAATCTTCGCTCTGTTCGGTTTCCCCGCCTACATCCACAGTGACAGGGGATCCTCATTCATGAGTGATGAGCTGCATCAGTTCCTGCTCAGCAGGGGTATCGCCTCCAGCAGACCGACAAGCTATAACCCCCGGGGAAATGGACAGGTAGAAAGGGAGAATGGGACGGTATGGAGGGCCGTCCAGCTGGCCCTACTGTCCAGGAACCTCCCGGCCTCCCGCTGGCAGGAGGTCCTCCCTGATGCACTCCACTCCATTCGCTCATTACTCTGCACTGCCACTAACAATACACACCATGAACGTCTTTTTGCCTTCCCCAGGAAGTCCACATCCGTAGTGTCGCTCCCGACTTGGCTTGCAGCTCCGGGAAAAATGCTTCTCCGTAAGCACGTCCGACTCCACAAGGTGGACCCGTTGGTGGAGAGGGTGCACTTGCTCCACGCAAACCCCCATTACGCCTACGTGGCGTTCCCCGACGGCCGCTAGGATACTGTCTCCCTCAGGGACCTGGCACCAGCAGGTTCCACCCCCACACCCCCTGCCACCGCCACCGTCTTCTCACTCGTCGATCCCAACAGCAACCCCCCCCCGGAACCATCCATCCTCCCCCTGCCCACGCCTGATGATGAAGAGGATTTCGGCACCCCCCCGGAGTCACCATCGACCAGATCAGCACCAACATCGCCGACACCACTGCGTCGCTGGCAGAGGAACATCAAGGCCCCGGAACCGGCTAAATCTCTGACCGGTCCACCGGGCATCAAAGGACATTTGTTTGCTCAAATCTTGTAAATATTAACTCCTTATTGTATATAGTTATCCACCACCCCGGCCGGACTCAATGTTTATCAGGGGGTGAATGTGATAAACCTGTATAAGGTGATGTACGGTAGGACCTATACTACAGGTTCGCCGTCAATCCCTGCTTGCTGGCTCTGCCCAGAAGGCGGGGTATAAATATGTGTGTTCTCCAGCCAGCAGCCATTTCGCCAGCTGCTGTGGGAGGCCACACATTTGATAGCAATAAAGCCTCAGTTGGATTCAACTATCGTCTTTGTCCAATTGATCGTGCCTCACTTTTTAAAGGACAAAATTGTACCCGCCTCTACCACTGCCTCTGGCAGCCAGTTCCAGATGCTCACTACCCTCTGTGTGAAGAAATTTCCCGTCTGGTCTCTTTTGTATCTCTCTCTTCTCACCTTGAACCTATGCCCTCTCATTCTGGACTTCTTTATCTTTGGGAAAAGATGTCGACTATCTACCTTTTCGATGCTCCTAGTTATTTTATAGACCTCTATAAGATCACCCCTAAGCCTCCTACGCTCCAGGGAAAAAAGTCCCAGCCTATCCAGCCTCTCCTTATAACTCAAGTCCTGGTAGCATCCTCATAAATCTCTTCTGCACTCTTTCTCGTTTAACAATATCCTTCCTATAATAGCATGACCAGAACTGAACACAGTTTTCCATGTGTGGTCTTACCAATGTCTTGTACGACTTCAACAAGACGTCCCAACTCCTGTATTCAATATTCTGACCAATAAAACCTAGCATGCTGAATGCCTTCTTCGCCACCCTGTCCACCTGCGATTCCACCTTCAAGGAGCTATGAACCTTTATTCCTAGATCTCTTTGTACTATATCTCTCCCCAACTCCCTACCAACTCCCGTACCAGCCGCCCCGAACAGGCGCCGGAATGTGGCGACTAGGGGCTTTTCACAGTAACTTCATTTGAAGTCTACTTGTGACAATAAGCGATTTTCATTTCATTCACTGAATAGGTCCTGTCATGATTTAATCTACCAAAATGCACCACCTCACATTTATCCAAATTAAACTCCATCTGCCATTTATCGGTCCACTGGCCCAATTGGTCAAGATCCTGTTGCAATCTTATCTAACCTTCTTCACAATCCACAATGCCACCAATCTTGGTGTCAGCTGCAAACCATGCCTCCTACATTCTCATCCAAATCATCAATATATATAACAAATAAAAGTGGACCCAGTACCGATCCCTGAGGCACACCGCTGGTCACAGGCCTCCAGTTTGAAAAACAACCCTCCACAACTTGGCTTCAGTCACCAAACCAATTTTTAATCCAATTGGCTACCTCGCCCTGGATTCCGTGAGATTTAACCTTTTGTAACAAACTACCATGTGGTACCTTGTCAAAGGCTTTGCTAAAGTCCATGTACCCAACACCGACTGCACTGCCCTCATTTACCTTCTTGGTTGCCCCTTCAAAAAACTCAATCAAATTCATGAGACATGACTTTCCCCTGACAAAGCCATACTGACTTACCTTAATTCGTCCTTGCCTGTCTAAATGCCTGTAGATCCTGTCCCTCAGAATACCTTCGAACAACTTACCTCTACAGAAATAAAACTCACTGGTCAGTAGTTCCCGGGCTTATCCCTACAGCCCTTCTTAAACAAGGGCACATTTGCTACCCTCCAATCTTCAGGCACCTCTCCTGTGGCTGTCGATGATTTAAATATCTCAGCTAGGGCGCCGGCAATTTCCTCCCTAGCTACCCACAATGTCCTGGGATACATTTCATCAGGTCTCAAGGATTTGTACACGTTCTCCCCGTGTCTGCGTAGGTTTCCTTGGGTGCTCCGGTTTCCTCCCACAGTACAAATATGTGCAGGTTAGGTGGATTGGCCATGCTAAATTGCCCTTAATGCCCAAAAACGTTTAGGTGGGGTTATGGAGTTAGGGTGGAGGTGTGGGCTTATGTGGGGTGCTCTTTCTGGGGGCCAGTGCAGACTCGATGGGCCAAATGGCCTCCTGTTGCGCTGCAAATTCTATGATTCTATGATTTAAATTCAATTTACTTGCTCGCTTAAGTGTGTTATTGTGGCAATTGAGTGAAAAAATACCTGCTGGGAGCAATGAAACATATTAACATATTGGCAATGGCCCACCTGATAATCACATCTACAAAACGCATGCATCTGACCCGCTTAGTGACTAGTGTGGAGTTTTCTTCCTTCTATTCTGTGTGCTCCAGCACAATGCTCACCCTGTCACTTACTACTACTCTGGAGCGAGGCTGCTAATCGACTTGCAACGAAGCGCAACACAAACTGGACGAACAACATCTCATCTTCCAGTTAGGCACGCTACAGCCTTCCGGGCTGAACATCGAATTCAACAAGTACAGATGATCAGCTCCATCCCACCTCGACCCATTTGTTTTCATTTCATTTTAACTGTCTTTTACTATTTCTTTCTTTCTTAATATATTGAGATACCCTCAATTACAACTCGAGAGAGATGATTGGTAATACAAAGGCTTTAATTAGCAGAGAACCAGACAGCTACCGAGAAATGTGCTCACTGCACACTGCCCACTGAACATTACCTTTTCTATGGCTCCCTGGGGGGGCGGAGCCGGAGGCGGAGTCCCCCAGGGTTCCAAATCCGGTCTTAAAGGGATCATGACATTAAAGGTACAGTTATCATTCATCACATATATATTTAATTCCCCCCCCTAATATTATCCACCTTTGCTTCACTTTTCTCCTCTTTGCTTCCCCTTCCCCTCGCTCCACATTTACAGTTCATCCTCTGATGTTAGTTTCCCTGCTGTTTGACCTTTCACATCTTTTGTCCTACTGGGGACTATCATTAACACTCTTTCCCCTTGGTTTCTGTGGGCATTAGCACCCGGTTTCCTTGGGTTTCTGTGGCTATGACTTATCTTTCAATCTCATTCCACAGTATAAATATTTCCCACTTTCTCTGTCTGTTAGCTTTGACAAAGAGTCATCAGACTCGAAACATTAGCTCTTTTCCCTCCCTACAGATGCTGCCAGACTTGTTGAGATTTTCCAGCATTTTCTCTTTCATTTCAGATTCCAGCATCTGCAGTAATTTGCTTTTATGTGCTGACCGACTTGTCTCCTTGCCCTAGAAGAATTTGGCCGATGTCCTCTGTGCAACTGAAATATTGAGGGTATGACCATGTTCGTAGACACCAGTTGAGTCGCAGGAGTGGGCCGTACAGTGGCTCAGTGGTTAGCACTGCTGCCTCACAGCACAGAGGACCCAGGTTCGATCCCGACCCCAGGTCACTGTCTGTCTGGAGCTTGCACATTCTACCCATGTCTGCATGGGTTTCACCCACACAACCCAAAGATGTGCAGGCTAGGTGGATTGGTCACGTTAAATTGCCCCTTAATTGGAAAAAATTAATTGGGTACTCTAACTTTATTTTCAAAAAGTTACAGGAGGAGCTTCTATCACCGCAGCAGTTGAGTAGGACTGTGCAAATGGCAGAGTGCTGGAGGAGAGGCTGTGTGATTCACACCAGCTGGGAATCATGATTTTCTTTCACTGCAAGATTGCAAGGGTAGGTTAAAAGTTACCAGCTGTGTGACCCCAGCATTTCAGGCTGCTGTGAGTGCTGCTTGCATTTGTTGCAGGAAGCCGTGTTTCCAGGGAATACCTTTTCTATTTTGAGGCATCATTTAGCCTGCAGTAAGGTGCATTTAACTGTACCTCAGCCTGTTTAGAAATAAAAATATGGGAATGGTGGTCGCTTTTCGAGACACATCCTCCAGTGAGGAGGAGGAGGAGATTGAGAGGTAATTGAAGAAGGCCACTTCTGACGGGGACAGCCTCTCCTCCGCCACCCTGCCTTTCGCCCAGTCCTCCTCAAGTGCTGGAGTGACTCAAGCTCCACCTGCGACTTTGAAGAAAACTCCGCACAAGTCACTGAGCGGGTCAGATGGGTACGGTTTGTAGATGTGATCACCAAATAGGCCATTGCCAATATCTCAATGGTGCCGAATTCTGTCTTGGACATCAGGGATTCACTCATTCCGAGTACTCCCTGTAGCTTACTTGCAGAATACTACACATAGTGAAGACTTATTCACCCTTGTGAACCTCAAGAGGTAATTTTGCTTCTTCCTGAATTGCCTCCAGTTTTGATGTTGACCTCTATAGGGTTATTGGGCACTCTATTTCCTGTCAGCTGGCATCAGAACCTCATACCTGGTGGGCACAGTCTGCAGGAGGGCTCAGAGGGATTCATCCTCATTGTGCAGGGCAATTCTGACCAAAAAAGGCGAGATGGGGTTATTGGGTTACGGGGATAGGGTGGAAGTGAGGGCTTAAGTGGGTCGGTGCAGACTCGATGGGCCAAATGGCCTCCTTCTGCACTGTATGTTCAATGTTCTATGTTCTTCCCTACCTCTCCTCTCGCCTTGTCTCAGCGCTCTATGGAGGAAAGCACGCTATCGCGAGGCAGCTGCTCAATCTTAATATCTTAACATCACGTGGATGATCTGATTTCATGCCATCTGTGTTTACTGGCAAAAATACTTACCTCAAAGTCTTTGCAGAATTTGACACATTTGTTTTATAATATTGATATTTAACTCAAACAATGCCTTATAATCTTACAGGAAACACACATTTTCTTCTGGCTTCGCCCCTTTGAAAACACTGAGTCAGCAGACATTATCCCATACCAGGTACCCCTTTAAATGGGGTGGCACAGTTGCACAGTGGTTAGCACGGCAGCCTCACAGCGCCAGGACCTGGGTTCGGTTCTGACCTCGGGTGACTGTGTGGGGCTTGTACTTTCTCTTGGGGTCTGCGTGGGTTTCCTCCGGGTGCTCCAGTTTCCTCCCACAGTCCAAAGATGTGCAGATTAGGTGGAATGGTCAACTAAATTGCCCCTTAGTGTCCAAAAAGGGTAGGTGGAGTTACAGGGATACTACAAGGCAGTGGGCCTAGGAAAGGTGCTCTTTCAGAAAGGTCAGTGCAGACTTGATGGGCTGAGTGCCCTCTTTTTGCACTGTAGTGATTCCATGATTCTATGAAATGAGTGCCCATGACCTCCTTCCGGGTGATGACCAAAGATTACAGCCACCAGACATCCCACTCGACAGCTTGGATTTCTGTGGAGCAATGACAAATCAGCAACATTGCTGGCTAAAACCCACCTTATAGTCCTCATTAATTGAGTTAATGCCATTATGGTGTGCTGGGACAGTGGGGACGGGTGTCAGCAACCCACTCCCTTCCGGGTATGAGTCCCACTGTTCGGGAAATAAATGTCGTTTTAAGAGAATTAGATGTTTTAAATGTTAAACCATCCGTTTTTAGAAGCAGGTCCCAATAAATCTCAATTTTTTTAAAAACAAGGAGCAGGTTTTCTAACCTTTCAACATACATTGCTTCCCTCCTCACCTTCTACCATAGCTCCACTCTGTGCATCATATGCTGTACTCTGTGCCTCGTACCCTCGGCTGCCCAGGATGAGCAATAATGTATGGAATAATATGCTGGCAAGACAAGAAACAAAATTATTTCAACAAAGATGTTTTTTACAAGGTGTCCTGCTGGATACACATTCTGATAAACAAAAAATATTTGCCATTTTTTTGATGGCACCCTCCAGAAACCCACTCACCATTTTAAACTTTCACTCCCTCCACCACCGACGCACAGTAGCAGCATTGTGTACCATATACCACATGCACTGCAGGAATTCACCAAGGCTCCTTCGACAGCACCTTCCAAACTTGCAACCTCTACCACCTTAAAGGACAAGGGCAGCAGATGCATGGGAACACTGCCAAAATATATCACTGTTCCTTCATTGTCGCTGGGACAAAATCCTGGAATGGCCTCCCTAACAGCACTGTGGATGTACCGACACCTCAGGAACTGCAGCAATTCAAGAAAGCAACTTACCACCACCTTCCCAAGGGCAACTAGGTATGCACAATAAATGCTGGTCTAACCAGCGATGCCACATCCCAGAAATGAATTATTGAAAAACTGACTGCAAGTTCCCGTCAATCAATTCACATCCTGACTTTGAAATATAGATCATAGATCTTAGGGAAAGCAAAAAGTGCAGAGGATACTGGAAGTCTGCAGAGGGATTTGGATAGGTTAAGTGATTGGGCTTGGGTCTTGCAGATGGAATACAATGTTGACAAATGTGAGGTTATCCATTTTGTTAGGAATAATAGCAAACGGGATTATTATTTAAATGATAAAATATTAAAACATGCCGCTGTGCAGAGTGACCTGGGTGTGCTAGTGCATGAGTCGCAAAAAGTTGGTTTACAGGTGCAACAGGTGATTAAGAAGGCAAATGGAATTTTGTCCTTCATTGCTAGAGGGATGGAGTTTAAGACTAGGGAGGGTATGCTGCAATTGTATAAGGTGTTAGTGAGGCCACACCTGGAGTATTGTGCTCAGTTTTGGTCTCCTTACCTGAGAAAGGACGTACTGGCGCTGGAGGGTGTGCAGATGAGATTCACTAGGTTAATCCCAGAGCTGAAGGGGTTGGATTACGAGGAGAGGTTGAGTAGACTTGGACTGTACTCGTTGGAATTTAGAAGGATGCGGGGGGGATTTTATAGAAACGTATAAAATTATGAACGGAATAGACAGGATAGATGTGGGCAGGTTGTTTCCAATAGCGGGTGAAAGCAGAACTAGGGGGCATAGCCTCAAAATAAGGGGAAGTAGATTTAGGACTAAGTTTAGGAGGAACTTCTTCACCCAAAGGGTTGTGAATCTATGGAATTCCTTGCCCAGTGAAGCAGTTGAGGCTCCTTCATTAAATGTTTTTATGATAAAGATAGATAGTTTTTTGAAGAATAAAGGGAGTAAGGGTTATGGTGTTCAGGCTGGAAAGTGGAGCTGAGTCCACAAAAGATCAGCCATGATCTCATTGAATGGCGGAGCAGGCTCCAGGGGCCAGGAGGCCTACTCCTAGCTCTTATGTTCTTATGTTCTTAATTTACAGTGCAGACGGAGGCCATTCAGCCCATCGAATCTGCACCGGCCCCTACAAAGAGCACCCTACTCAAGCCCATGTATCCACCCTATCCCTATAACCCAGAAACCCCCACCTACCTTTTTTTTGGACACTAAGGGCAATTTAGCCTGGCCATTCCACCTAACCCGCACATTTTTGGACAGTGGGAGGAAACCAGAGCACCCGGAGGAAACCCATGCAGACACGGGGAGAACGTGCAGACTCCGCACAGTGACCCAGCCGGGAATTGAACCAGGGACCTTGAGCTGTGAAGCAACTGTGCTAACCAGTAGGCTACCGTGCTGCCCTATATATCACGGTTCCTTCACTGTCACTGGGTCAAAATCCTGGAACTTCCTCCCGAACAGCACTGTGGATGTACCTACACTACGTCCTGGTTTGAGACAATTCAGATCTCGCTTACCTGTCATTATCACTCACTCCACTCACACTGTTGGTTCCTGTGGAGACTTGTTTACCCCTAAAGCCTCGCATTCCAACCATTCTTCACATTCCAATCTGTAATTATCTTGCAATTGTGTCTCTCCTATATATGCTGTGACCGTGGACCTGCTTTCACTTCACCTGATGAAGGAGCAGTGTTTCAAAAGCTTGTGATTTCAAATAAACTGTTGGACTTTAACCTGGTATTATGAGACTTCAACACAACATAGGCTGCAGAGGTTCAAGAAAGCAGCTCACCGCCACCTTCTCAAGGGCAATTAGGGATGGGCAATAAATACTGACTCAGCCAGCGATGCTCACATCCCGTGAAAGAATTGTTTTCTAAAAATCCTTTTAAAGACTATCAGTATGGCTGCTCTGAACATGACAAAACTGCAACTTGCAGTGAGCAGCCAGTCAGGAACTGGTTTTGGAAAGTGGCCTGCAGTAGAATTTAGGATTCAGATTTGCATTTTCTAACACCTGTACCAGAATGATGCCTTGGATGCCAGGGCATAGTAGTTACAATTGTGTGTGGAGTATTCGCATTGAGGAATGAATCAAATATTCCATATCAGATCCCCCATGTCCAATTTTCCATCTAACAAATGGACATGACAGGATCCATGTTTTTGGCTATTATTCTGGCAATGCCCAAGATTTATGTCAGCCACTGATGCAGTGGAGAAAATTACCCACTGATATTCTAGTTCTCCTTACGGCCGTCAGTGGGAACAATGGGCTGGGGGCGGGATTCTATGATCCTGAGGCTAAGTGTTGACACCGTTTCCAGCTGCTGATCCAGGCATCAAATGGGCACCGCGGGATCTGCACATGCGCAGTGGCACCGACGCCAAAGCGATCATGCGCAGTGGTTTCCTTCAACGCAGCGGCCCCGACGCACCATGGAGCAGGACTACAGGGGCCGGCGCGGTAGAAAGGAGGCCGCCAGCCGGAGAGGCCAGCCCGCCGATCGGTCGGCTCCGATCACGGGCCAGGCCACATCGGAGGCCTCCCCCCGGGTCGAATCCCTCCCTCCCCCCAGGGTCGACCCCCCCCTCCCACGGGCCAACCCCCGACACTTCCACGCTGAGTTCCCGCCGGCTGAGGGCAGATGTGGACGGCGCCGGTGGGACTCGGCGTTTATACGACGGCCGCTCTGCCCATCTCGGGCCGAGAATCGGCGGGCTGGCCGCATAGAGTGGCCCCCAACCGGCGCCGTGCCAACCACGCCGGCGCCAATGGCGCCAATTATCCGCTCTGCGGAGAATTGCGTGCCAGCAACGGGGCGGCATGGCGCGATTCGTACCGGTCACGGGGATTCTCCTGCCTGACCCCGGGCTGAGAGAATCCCGCCCATGATTCTTCAATTCTGGGGCTTTGTCCCGATGCTGGCATGGGAACAGTTGCATTTTACTCCAGAAAAACTGGCACAAAACGGCCACCGATTCCCGGTTTTGCTGGGGGCTAGCATGATGGCAACGTAGAGCATCCAGCTCTCGCTGCCAATATGCCCCAGAGAATTGCCTGGTGCGTGGCCGCACATACGCATGGTGGCGGCCTGCAGCGGCCGCGCCGTGCTTCATGGCGGAGGCCGCTCGCGGACCCGGCCCATAAAATAGTCCCCCCCTTCAGCCAGCTCACATGCCCCGGACCACCCCCCCACAGTGCCCCCAGCGCTGAATAATGTCCCGCCATGCCCGCGGATCAGCCCTCCCCAACTGTGGTGACGCTGGACTGAGTCCGCAGCCGTCATGACAAGTTCCTGACGTGCGAGACCTTGAGAGACCCACGTCGTCGGGAGCTGGGCTGGTCGGGGCAGAGCATCGGGGGTGGGCATCAGGCAATGTCCTGAGGCTGTCGATACATGACGTGGCGTGCTTCTGGAGTAGGCCGCTTTGGATGGGGTGGAGTATTGTGAAAGCTGCGTCGCCCCTGATTCTGTCGTAAACTTGGATTCTCCGGCCCGTCACAAATGCGATTTCGCCGTCGGTGACCGGAGAATCCAACCCAATGCATTTTCTAAAAGTGGTGCAATTCCTTCAATAAAATTTCAATTTGAAAATTTTGTGTAGCGCTGGACATAATCCTCCCCCATTACAGGAAAAATGTTCAAGAGAGATTTTTGGCCTCTCAGGAAATGAAGGGATATCGGGAGCGAGTGGAACCCTGATCTATTGAATAGCGGGTAAGTTGGACGTCGTCTTCTCATGCCCCCATTTCTTACGTTTTTATGTTTAATGCAATACATGAAATGGGTGTAGCAAAAAACATTAAAATGTTACAAAGATTGGGAGGCTGTGGTACAAAGAAAAAATTCAATAGTTTTTGTAACTGGGAAAGGGAAGGTTAAAACGGAATCTAATAAAGATTGTTTGTGAAAGGTCTTTGGAAGGATTAATATTGAAAGCTTGCTTACACCGGTACACAAATCAGTAACAAAAGGGCATACATTCAGCATTATCACCAGAAGAATGAAAGGGAACGTTAGAAGGAACTTTTCACACACAGGATTATTAGAACATGGAATGCTTTACAACAGTGACTACTTTGGCAGATGCGAATATCCATGGGCCTTGTGTTACATTCCTATAGGCAGAGGGAGCGTGGCACAAAGGCCAGGAATTTCCTGCCATGTTCTCCAAGGCTTTGTTTGGGATAGAGTTTCAAACTACTCAAAAGCGGACACTGACTACTGAGGGCTGTAGTCATGATAGGATGGGGTTGGTAAAAATGGCTGGCCAGGCTGCATTTCCTCAATTCTAGCCTTGTGGAACATTGGCAGCTGGTAATTTGATTAAGCACAGGTATTCTGGCCTACTGACCAACAGAGGTAGAATCCATTCAGGGTCCAGTCCTGGATTGACTTCCAAAGGAGTTAATATTCTTAAATTTTCATTGGTTCCTTGAAGAGGGTAGCCATGTTCACACCTATGTGATTTAAAGGAAAAATAATTCTTGGGCTGTGATATCACTGACAAGATTAGCATTTGTTCCCCATCTGGAGTTACCCTTGAGAAAGTGGTGATGACCCACCTTCTTGAATCGCTCAGGACTTTGTAGTGAAAGGGCCCACATGATGCTATTAGGTCGGGACTTGCAGGAGTTTGAACCATGCAACAATGAAGAACAGTAATATTTGTCCAACACAGGTTGGCGTGTGTTACTGGATTGGGAGCTTGGGGGTTATGTTGCTCTCATGCACTTGCTGCCTTTGTCATTGTAGGTGGTCATGGTTGCGGGTTTGGAAGGTGCTGCTGAAGAAGATTTGACAAGTTGCTACAGTGCAACGTGTAAAGAGAATAGTATAGTGTGTGGCCATGGTGTTCCTGTGGCAGTGGAAGTAAATGTTGAAGCCATTTGACAGGGTGCAATCATGGACTGCTTTATCTTAGTTATTGTTCAGCTGCTCAAGCGTTTTGCAGCACACCCATTTAACAGAATGCAGAATATTGCATCACATTCCTGACCTGTGCCTTGTAGGTTGTAGAAAAACTTTGAGAAATCCACAGATGAGCCACTCATTGTAATATACCTGTGGTGGAAACTTGAGCCCGCACTCACCACCAGCGGAATTGGCGGAGAGGGCAGAAAATCTTGCAAAAATCAGGAAACACGCTTCTCGCCGAGGAGATCGTGTTTCCTAATTTCCCCTGCCTGTTTATTCTCTTATTTTCCCTTTCTTTTGTTTTTGCTGTTACATTTTTTATCCATGGATGATTTATGTGTCTTTAAGGCAGCCTGTATCTTTAATTCAAGCAGAATGCAGTGGCCTATACCTTTAATTCAAGCAGAAGAATCTGGAAGACTGCTGATTTAGATTGGTGATTACAGACAGGCCGACATCAGTGATGACTCAAAGAAAGAACAAAGATACAGAACAGGAACAGGCCCTTTGGCCCTCCAAGCTTGTGCCGATCATGATGCCCGAACTAAAAACAAAACCTTCTCTCCTTACTCGGTCCATATCCCTCTATTTCCTCCCTATTCGTGTATCCAACCAGATCCCTCTTATAGGTTACTAATGTACCTGCACATCACACCCTCTGTCAGCGCATTCCAGACATCCATCATTCTCTGCATGAAAATCTTAGCCAGCACATCTCCCTTCAACATTCTCCATCTCACCTTGAACCGATGCCCCATTGTAATTGGCACTTCCACCCTTGGAAAAAGCCTCCTTATCTATGTCTCTCATAATTTTGTAGACCTCTATCAGGTCTCCCCTCAGCCTCCGTCTTTTCAGTGAAACAATCCTAGTTTATTCAACCTCTCCTCATAGCTAACACCCTCGAGACCAGGCAACATCCTGGTGAACCTTCTTTGCACTGTCTCCAAAGCTTCCATATCCTTCTGATAATGTGGCAACCAAATCTGTACGCAATACTCCAAATAAGGCCTAACCAAGGTTTTATATAGCTGAAACATGATTTCCCAACTCCCGTACTCAATGCCCCGGCTGATGAAGGCAAGCATGCCATATGCCTTCTTAATCACCTTGGCCACCTGTGTTGCCACTTTTAAGAAACTGTGGACCTGCACACCCAGATCACTCTGTATATTAATGTTCCTAAGGGTTCGGTCATTTACAGTATAATTCATACCTAGATTTGATCCTCCAAAATGCATCACCTCACATTTGTCTGGATGAAACTCCATCTGCCATTTCTGTGCCCAAGTCTCCAAACTATCTATATCCTGCTGTATCCTCTGATAATCCTCAGCACTATCAGCAACTCCGCCAATCTGCGTGTCATCCACAAACTTACTAATCAGACCACCCATATTTTCCTCCAGTTCATTTATTTTTACTACAAACAATAGAAGTACCAGCATTGATCCCTGTGGAACACCACTAGCTACAGATCTCCATTCTGAAAAGCACCCTTCCACCGCTACTCTCTGCCTTCTATAACCTAGCCAGTTCTGTATCCATCTAGCTAGCCCACCATGAATCCTATGTGATTTTAGTTTTTGTACTAGTTTGCTCTGTGGGAACTTGTCAAATGCCTTACTAAAGTCCATATGAACTACATCCATAGTCCTTCCCTCATCAATTTTCTTTGTCACCTCTTCAAAAACTCATGACCTTCCCCATACAAAACCATGCTGCCTGTCACTAACTCGTCCATTTTTCTCCAAATTTGCATATATCCTTTCCCTCAGTATCCTTTCCAAAAGCTTCCCCATCACTGATGTCAGATTCACCGGCCTATAATTTGCAGGATTATCCCTGCTTCGTTTCTTAAACAAGGGAATAACATTGGCTATTCTCCAGTCCTCTGGAACCTCACCTGTGGTCAAAGAGGATGTGAAGCTATTTGTTAAGGCCCCAGCCATTTCTCCCTTTATCTCCTGCAGTAAGATCCCATCCGGCCCAAGGGACTTAGGATACTCAACACTTCCTCCTTTGATATATTGACGTTCTCAAGATCATTCACACACTTATCCCTGACCTCAACATCCGTCACGTCCTTCTCCCTGGTGAATACCGATCCAATGTACTCATTAAGGATTTCCCCCACATCTTGTGGTTCCACGCATAACTTCCCTCCATTGTCCTTGAGTGGCCCTACACTTTCTCTTGCTACCCCCTTGCTCCGAATATATGCATAAAAAGCCTCAGGATTCTCCTTGACCACGTTTGCTGAAAACATTTCATGACTCCTTTTAGCACTGCTAATTCCACGTTTAACTTCCTTCCTACTTTCATCCTACTCCTCACGGGTTTTGTCAGTTTTTAGAGGTATTGTATGCTTCCTTTTCCTTTTGACTAAGCTTACAATTTCCCTTGTCATCCATGGTTCCTGAATCCTGTTATTTCTATCCTTCATTTTTGCGGGGACATGCCTGTCTTGCACTTCGATCAACTGGCCTTTAAAGCCTCCCACATATCAAGCGTGGATTTGCCTTCAAATAAACACTCCCAATCCACATTCCCCAGTTCCTGTCCAATTTGGATGTAATTGGCCCTCGCCCAATTAAGCACCCTCACCTATGGGCCACAATTGTCCTTATCCATGACTATTCAAAATCTTACGGAATTATGGTCTCTAAGCCCAAAATGCTCCCCATTGAAATATCAATCACCTGGCCTGGCTGATTCCCCAATACCAAGTCTAGTATGACCCTCTCCCTGATTGGATTGTCAACATACTGTATCAAAAGGCCCTCCTGGACACATCTGATTCCCAGTCAATATGGGGGTAGTTAAAGTCACCCATCACAACTACCATGTTTTTGTAACACTTTTTCAGGATCTGACTACACAATTGCTCCTCAGTCTCCTGCGGGCTGTTGGAAGGTCTATACTACGCTCCCAACATTGTGATTTCACCCATCTTATTCCTGAGCTCCACCCATAATGCCTCACTACAAGATCCCTCTAATGTGTCCTCCCTCAACACAGCTGTCATCTGCTCCCTAATCAGCAATGCAACTCACCCACCTCTTTTGTTGCCCCTCCTGACCCGCCTAAAACATTGATATTCTGGAACATTGAACTGCCAGTCCTGTCCGTCCTTTAACCATGTCTCCGTAATTGCAATTACATCATTGTTCCATGCAGTAATCCAGGCTCTCAGTAATCGGTTTTACCTGTTATATTTCTTGCATTGAAGCAAACACATCCAGACCTACACTCCCACTAAGCTCTGTGGCTTCCCTCTGCCTGCCCTTACTCTGTGCTATGTTTATCTCAGTCACACCTTTTGCCCCCAGTCTCTACACTCACTGGCCCGGTGTCCCTGTTCCCACCACCTGCCACAGTAATTTAAACCCTCCCGAACAGCACTAGCGAACTTCCCGCCCAGGATATTGGTGCCCCTCCAGTTCAGGTACAACCCGACCTTCTTGTATCGGTCCCACCTTCCGTAGAACACATCCCTATGATCCATACATCTGAAGCCCTCCCTCCTACACCAGCTCTTTAGCCACGTGTTCAACTGTTCTATTTTCCTGTTCCAAGTCTCACTAGCACGTGGCACGGGGAGTAAACCTGGTGACTGTAATTATTGGGCAGCCAAGCCAAAGACTTTGAGTATTTTTCTAAGAATTGTTGGTTAATTCACTTGTGATTCTGGGACGAGTGGGGCTGGAATTAACCATACACTTGCTTAGGGTGTTCCAACACCTGCCCCTCACTGGTGACATCATGAGATGAACCTCATTTTAATAAATTCAAATGAGTTTAAATATTGTTAGCGCCCCCCGCCCCCCCCCCCCCCCCCCCAACCAAATGATCCCGCTTCACTCAATATTCATACCTCAGTAAGGTTTACAACAGGTTTGGCCAGGCGTGAGGCAGTCAAGGGTATCGCTCTGGGGATGCAGAGCTAAGTATAGTCCCTGGGGGATAGGGGAACATACAGTGATTTGGTACTACCCCCTGGCACAGATTCAACTCCTTCCGGAAAGCAATTATATTTATTATATTTCCAAAGCCACCACCAAGGTGATTTTTACTGAAACAGTATTTTCTCTTTCTGAGTCCACAGCAGTCAAAATGAAAATGAAAACAAAAACAGCTCACAGAGCCACAGCCCAGCTCCACCCACACAAAGACATCACTGAAGCCATGTGATCAGACAAAACCTTTTCTTAAAGGGACACTCCCATGACATTGGGCCAAAGCTGTAATGAGTTCTAGCGCTGAGTGGGTTGTGGGGGGAATCATCCCAGCTGTGTACTGATAACCTGCATGCCGAAGTGTGGTGGTAATTTTTACCGATGTTGTTATGAACAGGTGCAACTAGTAAATTGGTAAGGATGAAGTCAAGCAGGTTATTTTCTAAAACAAATGTAGAATGGTAATAGCACAGAAAGAGGACATTTAGTGTGTCATGTCACGCAGGCTCCCTGGAAGAGCAGCTCAGCTGGTTCAACTACCCACCTTTTCCTCATAGCGCTGCAATTATTTCCATTCAAATAGTTATCCTGTTCTCTTTTGGAAACCATGGTTAAATCTGCCTTAGCACACTCTAAGTCAGTGCATTCCAGATCCTAATCCTTTGCTACAAAAACAGGTTTTTCCTCATGTTACCTCTGGTTTATTTGCAAAATATTTTAAATCAGTGGCCTCTGGTTTATAACCCTCCCGCCAAGGGAAGTGTTTTTTCTCCATCTACACCGCCTGGACGCCACATGATTTTGAATACCTATTGCAAATCTCCTCTCAACCTTACCTTCTTTGAGGCGAACAGCCCAAGGGTCTATAATCTACCCCTGGACCAATTTCCTTTAGTCTTTTCGATACCCTCTCTAAATCCTTCACATCTTTCCTAAGTGTGGTGTCCAGGATTGGACACAGTATTCCTGTTGAGGCTAAACTAATGTTTTATAATGGTTCACTTCCTTGCATCTGTACTCAATGCCTCCATTTATAAAGCCCAGAATGCCATATGGATTATTAACACTTTTTCAACCTTTCCTGCCTCCTTCAGTGATTTATGTACATGTACCTTCAGGTCCATCTGCTCTTGCACCACCTTTAGGGATATAGCCTTTATTTTATATTGCCTATCCAGATGCTTCCTACTAAAATGTTTCACTTCACACTTCCCTTTGTATTACATTTCATCTGCAACTCATTGTGATGCCACCATGAGTCTGTTGGTACAATCATCTTTTGGAAGAGGAGCCTCCAATGGAGCCATCATCCAAAGTGAGGTATCTCACTCTTTGGATATTGCCGGTGGGGGCGGAGGGGGAGGGGGGGGGGGGTGGGGGGCGGGGGGCAGGGGTGCAGTGGCAGGGCTTCTTTCAAACCGGAGCCTCAGCTACCCATAACAGGCCTGACCAGGATATGTACCGGTAATAATCCAGCTGAATAAAATTCTATCAATTTTCCCAACACTGTAATGATACACTTTCAGAGACTTCATTAGTGAACAAAAAGGGATTTATTTTGTGATCTTCAAAAAGCAGCAGCATGTTTGCAGGTAGTTCCTAAATACCTTTGCCGAGGAGAACGCCTCCCCTTGGGGTGATTCACCACTCTGAGTCCCGATTGGTCACCTGGGCCAGTTGACCCTAACCCTGCTGTGTTGCCCTTAAAGGGAAAATCATCACACTGACCCTGGTTTTGAACGCTAAAATTTGCGCCATTGTATCAAGTGAAGTTTTTTTTTGGGGGGGTGGGTGAATCTGGTTTGTAACTCCTGAAATACTGTGATAATTAGAAGGCTGATAACAAGTTCAAGAACAGGTAAAAATACTTTTTTACATCATTAAAGCAAAACCTACTTTACCATTTTCGCATGTTGGCCAACATTTCTCTCTGCAGTCATACATATTCGCTTGCACTAAAATCACAGTTCATTGTGTGGACTGCAAAGAGGATTACTGGAGCCGTCTACGACTGTTATCGGCTCTGCTGTTTGGATGTAGACACAATTTATACAGACACTTCCAAGCAAAAAATCATCCCACTGGGCATGTTTCTTTTCTGCCATTCTACTTCCAGTAGTCCAGTAAGGAACTGATAACACTCAGCTGGCAAGAATGTTCCTCTGATAGTCAGGTCTGGAACTTGATCTGATGACCTCTTGGTAATCAAGCACTCAGGCTGGTTTAGCTCAGTGGGCTAGACAGCTGGTTTGTGATACAGAACAAGACCAGCAGCACGGGTTCAATTCCCAAACTGGCTGAGGTTATTCATGAAGGTCTGTCTTTCTGATCTTGCCCCATGCCTAAACCACTATCAGTCAGCCCTCTCCCTGTTAAAGGGCAAAGTAGCCTATGGTCATCTGGGGCTCTGGTTGAGTTACAAAATAATCAGAAAGCAGTAAAAAATATTTTGAAGGACAGCAAGTGATTATAAATCTGTGAATTTATAATTTACCATTTCATTGATTACTTCAAGTCTGAAACATTCAAGCCGACATTGTTTCATTTGTTTCCTTGTTTAAAAGACCCAATATATAATTTTCATATGAATAGAACATTTTGTTGTATGCTGGCTAAAAATTAAATAGGCAATTAAAAGTGCACACTGATTAAATGGCTTTGACTGAAGTCACAGTATGGTAGCACAGGGACGGCATGGTAGCACAGTGGTTAGCACTGTTGCTTCACAGAGCCAGTTTCGACTCCCGGCTTGGGTCATTGTCTGTGCGGAGTCTGCACATTCTCCCCATGTCTGCTTGGGTTTCCTCTGGGTGCTCTGGTTTCCTTCCACAAGTACCGAAAGATGTGCTTGTTAGGTGAATTGAACGTTTTGAATTCTCCCTCAGTGTACCCGAACAGGCGCCCGAGTGGCGACTAGGGGCTTTTCATAATAACTTAATTGCAGTGTTAATATGAGCCTACTTGTGACAATAAAGATTATTGTTTTCAAAAGTGCTTGGGATATAAAATGGAATAATACTTAAATCACATATCCCACAATCTATTTATATAGTTACTTTTTTAATCACTGGCAGCCAAACAGAAAGAAGCAAGCATGAAGGAAATAACTAAAGAGTGGATTATTACCTTCCTAAAGCAGGTACAATGCGAATCAGTTGTCAAGATAGCAAGAGGCTTTACACTGCGTTTACAACATTTCTCTCCTTCACCATTTTTAACTGTTCCGATTCAGACACAAGAAGGAGTTAGAATCTCTTGAACCTCATGCCCCAGGGAGCCAGTTAGTTCTTCATTTCAATCCCCACATATTTGATTCATGCCTCAAGTTAAATCATTATCTTTCAGGCATTTAGACACTTAGTCCTCAACAAAGTCCCCTTTGACTGGTGGAAGTGGGTCAAGAGAGGGATTAGAAAATGAAATTCATGGAATCCCACTCTATTGCGATGGCACAGTGGTTAGCACTGGTGCCTCGCAGCACCAGGGACCCGGGTTCGAATCCAGCCTTGCGTGACTGACTGTGTGTAGTTTGCAAATTCTCCCAGAGTATGCATGGATTTCCTCCCACAGTCCAAAGTTGCGCAGTTAGGTGGATTGACCATGCTAAATTGCCACTTAGTGCCAAAGATATGCAGGTTAGGTGGGGTTTAGGATAGGGTGGGGTGTAGCCATGGTGGATGTTCTTTTGCAGGGTTGGTGCAGATTCAGTGGGCTGAATGGCTTCCTTCTGCACTGTAGGGATTCTTTGTTCCATGTTGTAACATGCCACTCACCAGTTGATAACAATGTTATCGCGGTGGATAACAGGGTGTCCAGGTGATGTGACCTGGAGTGGCGGGACGCTCATTAATTTTTTCAAATCTGGCTCTGACAATGAAATTAGAAGACCAGTTTAAATTAACATGCTATTCGATTCCCTGCAAGTTAGGAAACTTGTCAGTGAAATGGAGGTTGGAATGGCAGCTTGCCGATTTCAGCATTCCTTCTGGGCTCGGGGAGCAAACTCGAGGCCTTTCAATGCACCCATCAACCTCATCTGCCCCAATCTCCAGCACCCCACTCCCAATTATCAATCTCCTCATCCCCTTCCCCCTTCCTACACGACTCTGCAACTGCCTGAGACCCACTGGAGCTTCCCCCGCAATTGCGGATTGTACTTGGTTGGGATCTTTGGCAATGTTTTAGCCTCATGCTCTCCCTGTAAATATCAGCACCTTGGACTATCAGGAGCTGATGACCTATTTATCATAACTTTCCTTAATTATTTTACTCTTTCATGGGACATGGGCATCACCGGCAAGGTCAGTGTGATGAATGGTTACTGCACATTGAATGTAATGATCCCTTTAAGACCGGGTTTGGAACCCTGGGGGACTCCGCCTCCGGCTCCACCCTCCAGGGAGCCATATATAAGGTAATGTCCAGTGGGCAGTGTGCAGTGAGCACACTTCTCGGTAGCTGACTGGTTCTCTGCTAATTAAAGTCTTTGTATTACCAATCATCTCTCTCGAGTTATAATTGAGGGTATCTCAGTCAGCATTTGTTGTCCATCCCTAATTGCCCTGTGAGGTCATTTCCGAGGTCAGTTAAGAAGCACATGTAAGGCCAGCAGATTCCCTTCCCTCAAAGGCATTAGTGAACCACATGGTTTTTTTTACAATATTTAATTCATGGTCACCATTTGACTTTTAATTCCAGATTAATCGGGTGAATTTAATTTCCACTAGTTGTCAAGGTAGGATTTGAACCCAAGCCTGGGCTTCTAGATTACTAATCCAGTGACAATGCACTATACCACTGTGCCCCACATAAATAATATTGGTCTAGAAATGTGTTGATGCTCTCTGCTTCACAGATAGCAAAGTGGGTGCCAAAGTGGCCAAAATGGCACATGTGTGTTTATTCCAAGCTGGAAGGGAACCTCCCTCCATACTGGTATAGGCCTCAAAAGAGGCACCCAGGACCCATGCCTAAGGTAAGCTGTATTTCATTTGCATATGCAACAAAGGGCAAATGCTAGCCTGATGCCTCCTTTATTAAATTGTTTTGGCCTGATGGCAGTCATCATCAGTCTAGCTCCGAGGGAAAAGTCTTTATGTGGACTACCCAGCCATGAAGAGACAACTGCAGGTCCTGAGGAATATTGGCCAACATGTGAAAACGGTCAAGTAGTTTCTTGATTTAATGACATGATGTAACAGTGACATCAGCTATTCTTGAACTCGGTATCAGCCCTCTAATTATCACAGTATTTAAGGAGTTAGAAACCAGCTTCACCCCCAAAAATGAAGGGGCAGAAATGTTTGGATGGCAGGGCTTACCACCCAGTTTATCCACTCTCCTAATGACTGCCACATGCTGAGGAGCATCAATTGGCTTGAGACGGGACTTCTGTCACTATGTGGAAAGAAGTCCCACCTCAGAGAGCTGCTGGAACCTGGCTGCATGTCCCAGCAGTGTCATCAGGATAGGTGGTCACTGCCGGGACTGTATGCTGAACCAGAGAACAAAATACTTGGAGCTTGATTGGGAAAAAGTATCTGTGAGGGAGATGACACCTCTTGCTGATCAAAGCCTGACTGGGTTAATCTGCCAGGCTTCCCCCAGCCACAGGACCTCCACTCTGCCCCAGCCAGCCAACCCCATCCACAACTGCGCTACAATGGTGTGGTACCATGCCCCTTTAAGGAGATGGGTTCCTGGCGGGTCATGTGACCTGTACGGCCAAACGGGCCAGAGTATGCGGACCCTGGAGACTGAGAGCAGGATTTCCCAGTTAGCTAGGAGCTTGCAGTTTTAGACCATGATAGCCTTTTATCTCATTCTCTGTATATAGTTACTACTTTACTAAATAATTATTCGTTAATAGTGGTCGTCCATCTGTAAGGCTATTACAGATGGGTGAATAAAATAGTTATGGGAATGGGTGATGTATATGATGTATATGATGATGTAACAGTGACATCAGCAGTCATGTGCTCGAGACTGTGTGGAGAGGATAAATAGTCTGTGCTCATGAGAGATATGGGGTGGGGTTCTCCATCCTGGGACGCCCAGATCGTGTTCCCCGATGGGACAGACCACCGTGCATTGTGGCAAAATTGGGATCAACGCCGGTGCCGATCCAATTGCAATGGTACAGAACCAACACGCAGTGAGAACGAGTGCCAAGCGGGTGTCAGCGGGAGCATGTAAATAAATGTAAATTGGTATTAATGACCTATTTGCATCCATTCAGCAGGTCCAGCACCCTATTCTGTGGCTTTCCATGATACTCCAGCCCTCTTGGCCAACCATGAGGCCCACCATGCCAGGGCAATGCTGGTTGAAACCATGCAAGCCCATCCGAGGGTCAACCCCCCCAAACAATGCACTGGCTGCCCATGCTTCCTCTATCAGGCCCCGCCCACCCCAACACCTGCACAGTGACCTTAGTAATAGAACATAGAACATACAGTGCAGAAGGAGTCCATTCGGCCCATCGAGTCTGCACCAACCCACTTAAGCCCTCACTTACCCCCTATCCTCGTAACCCAATAACCCCTCCTAACAGTTTTGGTCATTAAGGGCAATTTATCATGGCCAATCCACCTAACCTGCCCATCTTTGGACTGTGGGAGGAAACCGGAACCCCCGGAGGAAACCCACTGTCATGTGAGAGTATGTTTAAGAAATGGGTGTTTATAAATGGGTGTGTATATAAATATCTGCAGTGAGAGTACCTTTAAGAAATGGGTGTTTATTCCTGCAGTGATGTCAGAGAGTGGGTGGAGCTGGGCTGTCTGTCAGCGTTTTACTTTTGTTTTAGGCTGTTTGCTGCGGGTGTGTTTTAGTTTCGTTTTCAAAGCTGGATAGCTGCAGTCACAGCCAGAAGGTGTACGAGTCTCTCTCTCTCTCTGTAATCTAAAAACTGTAGATCGATCCTTTGGTGATTTAAAACTAACAACTGCTCTCAGTAGTGGCTTTAACCTGATGTGCTTCTGTTAAATGTTTTGTTTTAAGTCTTATGGATGTTAAAAGGAAAGATTAAAGGATTACTTAGTGTTGTATTCTTTGGGTTTGTATTTGAATTAATGGTTGCTGTATCCATTTCTGCTGTACCACACCTGTAGAGTGGGCCGTGTCCTCCCCATCCCACAATTTATTAAAAGTTGTGGGTCAGCTGAACTCCATGATACACTTTGGGGTTCTCTAAACCCTGGCCCATAACACCACGCAGACACGGGGAGAACGTGCAGACTCCGCGCAGACAGTGACCCAGCGGGGAATCGAACCTGGGACCCTGGCGCTGTGAAGCCACAGTGCTATCCACGTGTGCTACTGTGCTGCCCAGACCCCCAGGAGCCCCTGTAGTAATGAGGCCCCCTCAACAGGGACCCCTGTAATAGTGGGATGCCCCACAGCAACCCTATAATAGAGAGATCCCTCACTGGGACCTCTGTAATAGGGAGACCCCCAAACAGACCCCTGTATTGGGGCATCTCCCACAGAGACCCCCAGCCTAAAGGGACCCCCCCCCCACCCACCAGAAAGAGACCCCTGTCTGGGAGCTAGAGAGCAGTCCAGACAGGGGAAGTGAGTTACCTTGCAGCTCCACATGTCCATTCCTAGAAGGACAGCAGCTGTAATCTGCATCAGTTCCCACAGATTCATTAGCTGCAAGCCATTCATAGCTTTCTAGTAGTGATTGTGATTGACAGCTTCTATAAACAATCTGCTGCTTTGATTCATCATCCCTTTTCACAGTTCAGTGGCCTAAGAGGTGAAAACTCAATGTTTATAAACATTGATCACATCAAAGAGAGGTAAGTGCATTCCAAGCACTAAGTGCAATCTAAGCACTCAAGCGTGTGATTTCACTGAACCTAAAGGGGTCTTTGTGGGGTCTCAAGGAGGATGGTGGGTCTGGTCATCCTGTACCTCGGGGTCGGGAAGGCACCCAGGCAATCGGAGGTGGAGGGCTGCTATGTGGTACAGTGGGGGTGCGGGTTAAGGACCGATTTGCAATGCAGGCGTGGCCGGCCATGGGACCTCACCATCGGGCTGCCTGTTCAAGATGGTGGTCCGATAGTGGGAATACTGGGAATGCATCGTATTCCATGCCATGCATATATTTGCATGGCAAGGAATACAGAATTGTCACTGATTTGCGATCACAGGGGGATAGTAAATGGGTTGCAATTCTGCTCCGGCGGGAGACTATGCCGCCCACAACTACTCTGTAACCTATCTTATACATATATACATTAATACATTTTGCGGGGACGATGGTAGCCCGCTACTGGCAGGAAGTGGGAGGCAGGAACAGGCTTTCCTATTACTTACACCCATGGAAGGGATCTTCATCACAGCCTCCAAGGCCCCTAGTCACTGCCTCGACCGCAAAATCTCTGCCTCGACTCTCAGTAACTGCCTCAACCCGCAATGACTGCATCAACTGCCAAATCACTGTGCGCCACCCGCCCCCAATCAATGCCTCCCCCAATCAATGCTGCAACCCCCAATCACTGCCTCAACACCCCCAATCATGCCTCAACCCCCCAATCATGCCTCAAACTCCCATCTCTGCCTCAAACCCCCAATCACTGCCTCAAACCCCCCAATCACTGCCTCGACACTCAATAACTGTTTGAACCCCTTCAATCACCACTTGAACTTCTCTAATCCCCACCTCTATCCTCAAATACTGTTGCACATTGCTCAGCCACTATCTCTAGCCTTCTCAATCATTGCTTAGAACTTCCCACCAGAATACTATCCCGACCACCCAGCACCGACCCTCTCACCTGATGTGTTATGTACTCTGGGATAACACAGGCTGCAACTGGATGCAGGTTTAACCAAAAGATACTCCAGACCTTGAAGTTAGTTCAATCTGATTAATTGAACCAGTAGCACAGTTAGCACTCTGTGCTAACCTAAGTGTGGTTACTCTGTCTGACTGAACCAGACTAGCTCTTAGCCACGTGCTGGAGGTGTCATGCTGTACATACACCCTGACTCACTCTGTAGATGTGTAGCGCACAAAGACTCCATGAGACGAATAGAGTGAAGTCGATGAGGCTTTATTAAGCGTGTCTGTTCCCCCGCAGCTCGATAGTAAACTGGCCTGCGGGGGAAGACTCCGGCTTCTTATACTCCGCCTTCAGGGTGGAGCTTGAGGTCAACGGCCAACCAGGACCCGGGATCTGTCAGCCAATGACATTAGGGCTTCCAGTCCCACATGACCCCCAATACATACTACCACATTCACCCCTTGTCAAAAATGAACCCGGCGGGGTGATGCTTCGTATGGTGGTAAGGGTTTACAGGGCTGGTCCTGGGAGGACAAAACATTCACATGGCAATACAGTATTGGATAATTTCGTCCTGTTGCAACTATTTACAGAGGGTATAGGAAGAAAAGCAAAATGTTCTTGTGAACAGTCCATATTTGTTTTACATCGACGCCACGAGTCGGTCGGGCGGTCTGGACGTCCGTGTCAATCGCCTCGGCCCCGGCGGTGGTGGTGGTGCTTGTACTAGTGTTGTCGCCTCCAGGAGCCGTACGGTTTCAGCTCGGGTTTAATTCTTGGTCGGTGCTGAGGGGAGGGGAACTGGTCCTCCTGGGAAGTGGGCGGTCGCGGGGTGCGGCGGTGGCAGGAAGGGGGGGGGTTGGGTGAATGGTGTCGGGGGGGTGTGCGTGTTGCCGGCGGGCGCCAGATCCCGCAGGGAGACCGTGTCCTGTCGGCCGTCGGGGTACTCCACGTAGGCGTACTGGGGGTTCGCGTGGAGGAGGTGAACCCTTTCGACCAACGGGTCCGCCTTATGTGCCTGCACATGCTTTCAGAGCAGGATGGGTCCTGGGGCCGCCAGCCAGGTCGGCAGCGACGTTCCAGAGGAGGACCTCCTCGGGAAGACAAGGAGACGCTCATGTGGCGTTTGATTAGTGCTCGTACATAATAACGACCGGATGGAATGGAAAGCGTCCAGGAGGCCCTCCTGCCACCTTGAAACTGGGAGGTCCCTGGACCGTAGGGCCAGTAGGATGGCCTTCCAGACCGTGCCGTTCTCCCTTTCTACTTGCCCGTTCCCCCGGGGGTTGTAGCTGGTCGTCCTGCTTGAGGCTATGCCCTTGCTGAGCAGGAACTGGCGCAGTTCGTCACTCATGAAAGAGGACCCCCTGTCGCTGTGGACGTATGCGGGGTAACCGAACAGTGTGAAGATGCTGTTCAGGGCTTTAATGACTGTGGCCGCGGTCATGTCAGAGCAGGGAATGGCAAAAGGGAAGCGGGAGTATTCGTCCACTACATTAAGAAAATATGCGTTGCGGTCGGTGGAGTGGAGGGGCCCTTTGAAATCGAGACTGAGGCGTTCAAAGGGGCGGGAAGCCTTAATCAGGTGCGCTCCATCTGGCCTGAAAAAATGTGGCTTGCATTCCGCGCAGATGTGGCAGTCCCTTGTGACTGTACGGACCTCCTCTAAAGAGTATGGGAGATTGTGGGACTTGATGAAGTGGTAAAACCGAGTGACCCCCGGGTGGCAGAGGTCCTCGTGGAGGGTTTGGAGGCGGTTAATTTGTGCGTTGGCACATGTGCCGCGGGATAGAGCATCGGACGGCTCGTTCAGCTTTCCGGGACGATACAAAATCTCATAGTTGAAGGTGGAGAGCTCGATCCTCCACCTTAAGATTTTGTCGTTTTTGATTTTGCCCCGCTGTGCACTATCGAACATGAAGGCTACCGACCGTTGGTCGGTGAGGAGAGTGAATCTCCTGCCGGCCAGGTAATGCCTCCAACGTCGCACAGCTTCCACTATGGCTTGGGCTTCCTTTTCTACTGAAGAGTGGCGGATTTCTGAGGCATGGAGGGTCCGGGAGAAAAAGGCCACGGGTCTGCCCGCTTGGTTAAGGGTGGCCGCTAGAGCTACGTCGGAGGCGTCGCTCTCGACCTGGAAGGGGAGGGACTCGTCGATGGCGCGCATCGTGGCCTTTGCGATGTCCGCTTTGATGCGGCTGAAGGCCTGGCAAGCCTCTGTCGACAGAGGGAAGGTCGTGGTCTGTATTAGGGGGCGGGTCTTGTCTGCGTACTGGGGGACCCGCTGGGCGTTAAGAAAGAACCCCAAGCAGCGTTTCAGGGCTTTTGGGCAGTGTGGGAGGGGAAATTCCATGAGTGCGCGCATACGTTCGGGGTCGGGGCCTATTATCCCATTGCGCACTACGTAGCCCAGAATGGCTAGCCGGTCGGTGCTCAAAACGCACTTGTCCTCGTTGTACGTGAGGTTCAAGGCTTTGGCGGTCTGGAGGAATTTTTGGAGGTTGGCGTCGTGGTCCTGCTGATCGTGGCCGCAGATGGTTACATTGTCGAGATACGGGAACGTGGCCCGCAACCCATGTTGATCAACCATTCGGTCCATCTCCCGTTGGAAGACCGAGACCCCGTTTGTGACGCCAAAAGGGACCCGTAGGAAATGGTATAATCGCCCGTCTGCCTCGAAGGCTGTGTACTTGCGGTCACTTGGGCGGATGGGGAGCTGATGGTAGGCGGACTTGAGGTCCACGGTGGAGAAGACTTTATATTGGGCAATCCGATTGACCATGTCGGATATGCGGGGGAGAGGGTACGCATCTAGTTGTGTGTATCTGTTGATGGTCTGGCTATAGTCAATGACCATCCTTTGTTTCACCCCTGTCTTCACTACTACCACCTGCGCTCTCCAGGGACTATTACTGGCCTGGATTATGCCCTCCTTTAGTAGCCGCTGGACTTCGGACCGAATGAAGGTCCGGTCCTGGGCGCTGTACCGTCTGCTCCTAGTGGCGACGGGTTTGCAATCCGGGGTGAGGTTCGCAAACAAGGACGGGGGTTGCACCTTGAGGGTTGCGAGGCCGCAGATAGTGAGTGGGGGTATGGGGCCGCCGAATTTGAACGTAAGGCTCTGTAGATTGCATTGGAAATCTAATCCCAGCAAGGTGGGGGCACAGAGTTGGGGAAGGACGTTTAGTTTGTAGTTTTTGAACTTCCTCCCCTGCACCGTTAGGGTAACTATGCAGAATCCCCGGATCTGTACGGAGTGGGATCCTGCAGCTAGGCAAATCTTTTGTGCGCTGGGATAGGTGGTCAAGGAACAGCGTCTTACCGTGTCGGGGTGTATAAAGCTTTCCGTGCTCCCGGAGTCGACTAGGCATGGAGTCTCGTGGCCGTTTATTAGTACCGTTGTCGTCGTCGTCTGGAGTGTCCGGGGCTGGGCTTGATCGAGCGTAATCGAAGCGAGTCGTGGTTATAGTAGTGGAGTGGGGTCCGTTGTTGCCGTCCAAGATGGCGGCGGGGATGAACAAAATGGCCGCCCCCATACATCGCACGTGGCTGGGGGGTCACAAGATGGCGGCGGGGGTGGACAAAATGGCCACCCCCATGCGTCGTACAGGTCTGGGGCGGTCCAAGATGGCGGCGCCCCTCCTCCCCTCGTGGTGGCCGGGACCCAAAATGGCGGGGTCTGCGGGTCGCACATCGGCGCCCCTCCTCCCCTCGTGGTGGCCGGGACCCAAAATGGCGGCGTCTGCGGGTCGCACATGGTGTGCTGGGGGGGCTGGGGAGCGCTAGGACCGCGAGCGCTAGGACCGCGCGGAGCTCCCTCACCGGGGACAGCGGTGGTTGGGGCACAAGTCGGCGGCGGCGGCGGGTCAGGCGTGGGGCCACGAGCGCTGGGACCGCGCGGAGCTCCCTCGCTGGGGACAGCGGTGGTCGGGGCCCAAGTAGGTGGCGCCGGCGGGTCAGGCGTGGGGCGCGGGGTGTGGGTTAGGGTGGCGTTAGGGATGCAGAAAACTCCCTCCTCTCCGTGGAGACTGTTGGCCGGGACCCAAAGCGGTAGCGCCGGCGGCGGGTCATGCATGGGCTGCGGGGAGGGGGGTTGGGGAGCGTAGGCGGCGTGCAGGGCTCCCAGTTCTCCCGGGACCGCGGTGGTCGGGACCCAGAGCGGCTGCGCCTGCGGGTCGTACATGGCGTGCTGGGGGGGTTGGGGCGCGTAAACCGCTTGCAGGGCTCCCTGTGCTCCCGGGACGGCGGCGACCACGCGGGACCGGCACACAACCGCATAATGGCCCTTTTTCCCGCAGCTTTTGCAGATAGCTGCGCGGGCCGGGCAGCGCTGTCGGGGGTGTTTCGCCTGGCCGCAGAAATAACAGCGGGTGCCCCCGGTGCGACTCGGCGTTTGGACCGCGCAAGCCTGTGGGGTGTCCGGGGGGGGTAGGGGGTTTGCCGCGACGGGTACGTACGGGGCCCAATGGGTTGCCGCGCGGTCGGGGCCGTAGGCGAGGGTATTACGTGCGGCCACGTCTAGGAAGGCTGCTAATGCCCGTGCCTCTGAGAGTCCTAGCGACTCTTTTTCTAGAAGTCTTTGGCGGATTTGGGAGGATTGCATACCTGCCACAAAAGCATCGCGCATTAACATGTCCGTGTGTTCGTTTGCGTTCACCGACGGGCAGCTGCAGGCTCGTCCCAAAATCAGCAGCGCGGCGTAGAACTCGTCCATCGATTCTCCGGGAGCTTGCCGTCTCGTCGCGAGCTGGTAGCGAGCGTAGATTTGGTTAACTGGGCGAACGTAGAGACTTCTCAGTGCTGCGAACGCCGTCTGGAAATCATCCGAGTCTTCGATGAGGGAGAAAATCTCCGTGCTCACCATCGAGTGCAGGACCTGCAGTTTTTGGTCTTCTGAGACCCGGCCGGTGGTCGGTCTGAGGTAGGCCTCGAAGCAAGTCTGCCAGTGTTTGAAGGCTGCTGCCGCGTTCACTGCGTGGGGGCTGATCCTCAGGCATTCCGGAATGATCCTGAGCTCCATAGTCCTTTTTAGGCACGCTTAATAAATTGTAGCGCACAAAGACTCCATGAGACGAATAGAGTGAAGTCGATGAGGCTTTATTAAGCGTGTCTGTTCCCCCGCAGCTCGACAGTAAACTGGCCTGCGGGGAAGACTCCGGCTTCTTATACTCCGCCTTCAGGGCGGAGCTTGAGGTCAACGGCCAACCAGGACCCGGGATCTGTCAGCCAATGACATTAGGGCTTCCAGTCCCACATGACCCTCAATACATACTACCACAAGATGTTCATCAGTGGAAAGAGGTGGAGTGTGAATGCCTTGTGCCTTTTCTAGTGAGATACCACCCCTGAGTGTCCTGCCTGCTCATTGGTCATGTCCTGTTCTCTGTGTTCATTAGCTGCCTGTCTGTGCCTGTCTGTATATCATTATCTGCATGTCTGCATATCATGACATCACCGACCCTCTATCCGCCCTCACCAAGCAGAGAAGCATGAGCAAATATCTAGGCCAACATCATCTCTTTAGCTCAGCTGACATTTCCAGACTCAGGTATATTTACAACCTGTACATGGTCCTTTCTGCTGCTAGGTAATGAAACCATTTAAAGGATTTCATATTATAGATTTTATTTAAAATTTCACCGAGGCTAAGCCAATCCTGTAGGGTGAGTCATAAAAAATCATAAGAAAAGGCAAATCATTCTGATCGTTGAAGCTTAACATGCATTTTTAAAATTCAGTTGATCTCAAGCATACTTATCAGGAAATGATAAAGAAAATGCTTTCAGGCTAGTGAACCACTCGTGAACTAGCCAGAAACATTTAGAAGGATTTTATATGAATTTTTCACATTTTTCACTGCTCAGTTGCACAGACGTTTGCACAGTCAGTGCTTTAACTCATGGGTTAATTTGCAAACCCGAGCGGCTGCTTTCCCACAAGAATCTAATCCGCAAAGATTTTCAAATGCCTCCTTGGCAGTTCAGCTCTGAAAGAAAGCATAAGTCACTGTTCCATTCATTGTACTTCAAAGAAAATCTTGTGCATATGACTGAAATGTTTGTATAACTTGTCTAATCTGCTTTCAGTTTAACTTCCATTGAGTGAGAGATCCAGCAAGCAATTAATATTGCTTTGTACGAGCAACTGCATGTCAAGTCAATAATGATTGATTTGTTTGCAGATGGTAAAGTCTTTATTTGAACACTTTTGAGTTTTAACTTCCAGCTCAGCAGTTGTTTCCTTCTGCATAATAACTTTTAAATATTTGATATTGACTGTGTGAAAGTCTGATCAAAAACTCTTTCATTTTGATAGTTTAGAAAATTATTGCAATGACTTAAGAGTGGTGAAAACATATGGGGTGCACAGAAACGTTATCTTACGAAATCACATACATTCTTTGAAAATGTCTAACAGTAGAATACTGCTGCTACCGCAGGAATTAAATTCACTTGGGATTGGGTCCCTTTAAGAAAAAACATATACTCATGCCCAGGAAGAACCTATTAAACCTATAATGGTCCCACGGGACTCGACAGGATACATACAGGAAGGATGTTATAGATGGTGGGGGGGAGTCCAGAGCCAGGGGTCACAGTTTAAGGATACAGGGTAGACCATTTAGGACTGAGATGAGGAGATATTTCTACACCTAGAGAGTAGTGAGCCTGTGGAATTCATGACCACATAAAACAGTTGAGGCCAAAACATTGTGGGCGGGATTCTCCATTTCAGAAACTAAGGGCTGGATTCTCTGATCCCCGACGGTGAAATTGCATTCGGCGAAGGGGCGGAGAATCCCCGGTGATGACAAAATCGGGGGCGGATGGGTAGGGGCGTGTCGAGGATGGGGAGTGGGCTGCCGGGGATGGGGAGGGGAGTGCTGGGGGTGTGGGTGCCGGAGGTGGGGGTGACTGGGGAGGGGAGTGCCGGGGATGGGGATGGGAGTGCCAGGGTCGGGGATGGGAGTGCCGGGGTCGGGGAGGGGTGTGCCGGGAATGGGGAGGGTAGTGCCGGCGATGGGGAGGGGAGTGCCGGGGATGGGGCGGGTAGTGCCGGGGATGGGGAGGGCAATGCCAGGGATGGGGAGGGGAGTGCCAGCGATGGGGAGGGGAGTGCCGGGGATGGGGAGGGGAGTGCCGGGGATGGGGAGGGCAGTGCCGGGGATGGGAAGGGGAGTTCCGGGGATGGGGAGGGGAGTGCCGGGGATGGGGAGGGGAGTACCGGGGATGGGGAGCGGAGTGCCGGCGATGGGGAGGGGAGTGCCTGGGTTGGGGAGGGGAGTGCTGGGGTTGGGGAGGGCAGCGTCGGGGACGGGGAGGGGCATGCCGGGGATGGGGAGGGGAGTGCCGGGGATGGGGATGGGAGTGCCAGGGATGGGGAGGGGTGTGGCGTGGTTGGGGGTGCCTGGGGTGGGGGTGCCTGGGGAGGGGAGTGCCGGGGATGGGGAGGGGAGTGCCGGGGGTGAGCAGGGGAGTGCCAGGGATGGGGAGGGGAGTGCCAGGGATGAGGAGTGGAGTGCCGGGGGTGGGGGTGCCGGGGATGGGTGTGCCAGGGGTGGGGAGGGGATTGCTGGGGATAGGGAGGGGCGCGCCGGGGGTGGGGAGGGAAGTGCCGGGGATGGGGAGGGGAGTGCCGGGAATGGGGAGCGGGCGCCGGGGGTGGGGAGGGAAGTGCCGGGGATGGGGAGGGAGTACCGGGGGTGGGGAGGGCAGTGCCGGGGATGGGGACGGGAGTGCCGGAGGTGGAGAGGGAAGTGCCGGGGATGGGGAGGGGAGTGCTGGGCATGGGACGGCAGTGCCGTGGATGGGGAGGGGGAGTGCCGGGGGTGGGGAGGGAAGTGCCGGGGATGGGGAGGGAAGTGCCGGGGATGGGGAGTGGACTGCCGGGGATGGGGAGGGGAGTGCCGGTGGTGTGGGTGCCGTAGGTGGGGGTTAATGCGGAGGGGAGTGCTGGGGATGGGGAGGGGAGTGCCGGGGACGGGGAGGGGATTGCCGGGGATGGGGAGGGGAGTGCCGAGGGCGGGGGTGCCGGAGGTGGGGGTGACTGGGGCGGGGAATGCTGGGGATGGGGAGGGGAGTGCCGGGGAGGGGAGTGCCTGGGATGGGGAGGGGAGTGCCGGGGATGGGGAGGGGAGTGCCGGTGGTATGGGTGCCGGAGGTGGGGGTTAATGGGGAGGGGAGTGCTGGGGATGGGGAGGGGAGTGCCGGGGACGGGGAGGGGAGTGCCGGGGATGGGGAGGGGAGTGCCGGGGGTGGGGGTGCCGGAGGTGGGAGTGACTGGGGAGGGGAATGCTGGGGATGGGGAGGGGAGTGCCGGGGATGGGGAGGGGAGTGCCGGGGATGGGGAGGGGAGTGCCGGGGATGGGGAGGGGAGTGCCGGGGATGGGGAGGGAAGTGCCGGGGGCGGGGAGGGGAGTGCCAGGGATGGGGAGGGGTGGGGGTGCCAGGGGTGGTGGTGCCTGGGGAGGGGAGTGCAGGGAACGGGGAGGGGAGTGCCGGGGGTGGGGAGGGTAGTGCCGGTGATGGGGATGGGAGTGCCGGGGTGGGGGTGCCAGCGGTGGGGGTGCCTGGGGAGGGGTTTGTCGGGGATGGGGAGGGGCCTGCCAGGGATGGGGAGGGGAGTGCCGGGGGTGTGGGTGCCGGGGATGGGTGTGCTTAGGGTGGGGAGGGGATTACCGGGGTATGAGGGACATGCCGGGGGTGGGGAGGGAAGTGCCGGGGATGGGGGAGGGGAGTGCTGGGGATGAGGAGGGCAGTGCCGGGGGATGGGGAGTGGACTGCCGGGGATGGGGAGGGGAGTGCCGGGGGTGTGGGTGCCGGAGGTGAAGGTAACTGGGGAGGTGAATGCTACGGATGGGGAGGGGAGTGCCGGGGACGGGGGAGGGGAGTGCCGGGGATGGGGAGGGGAGTGCTGGGGATGGGGAGGGCAGTGCCGGGGACGGGGAGGGGAGGTGCTGGGGATTGGGAGGGGAGTGCTGGGGTTGGGGAGGGAAGTGCCGGGGATGGGGAGGGGGAGTGCCGTGGGTGGGGGTGCCAGGCGTGGGGGTGCCTGGGAGTGGAGTGCCGGGGATGGGGGAGGGGAGTGCCGGGGGCGGGGAGGGGAGTGCCGGGAATGGGAGGGGAGTGCCAGGGGTGGGGGTGCCAGGGGGAGGGGAGTGCCGGGGATGGGGAGGGGCGTGCCGGGGGCGGAGAGGAGAGTGCCGGGGATGGGGAGGGGAGTGCCGGGGGTGGAGCTGCCAGGGGTGGGGGTGCCTGGGGAGGGGAGTGCCGGTGTCGGGGAGGGGAATACCCGGGTTGGGG
Organism: Scyliorhinus torazame; assembly: GCF_047496885.1. Classification (NCBI taxonomy): domain Eukaryota; kingdom Metazoa; phylum Chordata; class Chondrichthyes; order Carcharhiniformes; family Scyliorhinidae; genus Scyliorhinus; species Scyliorhinus torazame. The sequence goes on along the minus strand of NC_092715.1, from coordinate 83,425,235 downwards.
GGGGGGGGGGAGGTTTCCCCTGACCTGGTGCCAGCTGGCAACAGTCGCGACCATGCAGTCCATGGCACATGGCTGCGGAGGGGGTATGGGCAAAGGTGACATGTCGTCTACACCCACCCGCTGCAGACCGTTATGTTTTTGGCATCACCCAGCAATGTTGGCCAACGTAGCAGGACCCGCCCTTCTACATGTTGCCCTTTGGGAGCTGGAGCAGGGACATGCCAGAGAGGCGGCGGCGGCGCCCGATGAGACCCCGTGTGTACCGGTACCGTTTGTCGTATCAGGATCTCACGGACCGGGCATGTTTGTCGTATCAGGATCTCACGGACCGGGCATACACTCAGGGTAAACCGGGAAACCGTCGCCCAAATCTGCCACCTGATGGCATACCTGGCACTGCGTGGGACTGGGAGAGACAACCTCTCCCGATCGCCGTCAAGATGATGGGGTGGGCCTGAACATCGGTGCCACGGGGTCATTCCAGTCGCTGAGTGGGGACCTGTCCGAATCTCCCAGACGTTGGGCACCGGTGCATCCGTGCAGAGACTGAGACCCTGTACGACACGCAAACCGGTACATCCATTTCCCTGTGGACCGGGACCATCAGGATGCCCGCGCAACGGAATTTGCTGCCATGGCCAGGATGTCCATGGTACAGGGGGCGACGATGGGCTGCACGTCGCCGTGCGGACACCAGCGGATAATAGGGGCGTGTTCATGAACAGGAAGGGTTACTACTCCATGAACATTCAGGTGATCTGTGACCACTAGATGAAGATCATGCACATCTGCGCCGGGTACCGGGGCAGTGTACATGATGCGTTTATCCTGGCACAATCGTTCATCCCCGCCATGTTCGAGGGATGCCTCCCCGGCTGAGGGGCTGGTTGCTGGGCAACAAGGGTTACCCCGTTGCGGTTGTCGCTGATGACGCCTAGATACAGAGGCCGCAGACCGACGCAGAGACCCGATACAATGAGGCCCGTGCAGCGACCAGGGGTGTTGTCGAGGGTGCTTTGGGCTGCTGAGATGCACAAGGTGCCTGGACCGCTCTGGACGGGCCGTCCAGTACCATTCGGAGAGGGTCGGCCGCATCGTTGTGGTCTGCTGCATCCTCCACAATATAACCTAGCAGAGGGGGGTGATGTGCTGGAGGCAGAGGAGGGGGAGGGGGAGGAACAACACGATGGAGGACAGGTATCCCCAGATGAGGAGGATGGGGGCAATGTACGGGGACAGATGGGCTGGATAGGGACGGGAGGCTGCCAACTGTCGCCGGCTGGGCCAGTGGGCACGGGGACGGGCTGATAGCCTCACGGTTCACAGACTGGGGGGGGGGAAATCGCCGTGTATGGGGCCATGGACAGCACAGTACGCCACCCCACTCACCACTCACCACTCTCACCCCACCCACCACCGCATCACCCGCATGCACAACACCCCTCCATTGCACATCCACCATGCGGCACAATGGGAAGTGGCGCACACGGTCACCAGTGGAACAGGTCTATTGCATGCCATGGAGGATGATGACAACCCGCTGTGCCATGAGCACCGAGCTCTACATCGTTAGACAATGTCTGACTCATGGCCACGGTACCACCCTCCACCTGGACCGTCCATGCATGCGGCCTGGACACTGCAGCGCACGGAGACGTCATCTGCCCGGGGGCGGGATGGCGAGGGAGGGCCGGGGAGGGAGGGGGTGGGGGGCACACTCACCTGAGCTTGTCGTCCTATCACCCCTCACACACACTGGCGCTCACCTCACCCCACCCCCGCACTCATCGGACAGAGCTCAGAGGCAGCTTCTGCAGGTGTGAAAGTGATTTTTTTTTTTAAATAATATTTTATTGAAAATTTTTGGTCAACCAACACAGTACATTGTGCATCCTTTACACAACATTGTAACAATACAGATAATAATGACCTTTTTAAATTTAAACAAAAACAACAACAAATAAATAAATATTAAATAACAAAAAATAAAAACTAGCCCTAATTGGCAACTGCCTTGTCTCAGGCCACACACCCCCCCCCCATCTCCCCCCCCCCCCCCCCCCCCCCCCCAAGTCCTGGGCCGCTGCTGCTGCCTTCTTTGTTCTCCCCTATCTATCTTTCCGCAAGATATTCGACGAACGGTTGCCACCGCCTAGTGAACCCTTGAGCCGACCCCCTTAGGACGAACTTAATCCGCTCTAACTTTATGAACCCCGCCATATCATTTATCCAGGTCTCCACCCCCGGGGGCTTGGCTTCTTTCCACATTAGCAATATTCTGCGCCGGGCTACTAGGGACGCAAAGGCCAAAACATCGGCCTCTTTCGCCTCCTGCACTCCCGGCTCTTGTGCAACCCCAAATATAGCCAACCCCAGCTTGGTTCGACCCGGACTCCTACTACTTCGAAAGCACCTTTGTCACCCCCATCCAAAACCCTGTAAGTGCCGGGCATGACCAAAACATATGGGTATGATTCGCTGGGCTTCTCGAGCACCTCGCACACCTATCCTCCACCCAAAAAATTTACTGAGCCGTGTTCCAGTCATATGTGCCCTGTGTAATACCTTAAAGCTGAATCAGGCTTAGCCTGGCGCACGAGGACGACGAGTTTACCCTGTTTAGGGCATCTGCCCACATCCCCTCCTCAATCTCCTCCCCTAGCTCTTCTTCCATTTCCCTTTTAGTTCGTCCATCATAGTCTCCCCTTCGTCTCTCATTTCCCTATATATATCTCGACACCCTCACCGTCCCCCACCCATTTCTTTGAGATGACTCTGTCCTGCACCTCTTGTGTCGGGAGCTGCGGGAACTCCCTCACCTGTTGCCTCGCAAAAGCCCTTCCAATTGCATGTACCTGAATGCATTCCCTTGGGGCAACCCATATTTCTCGGTCAGCGCTCCAGACTCGCGAAACTTCCCATCCACAAATAGATCTTTCAGTTGCGTTATTCCTGCCTCTTTGCCACATTCCATATCCCCCATCCATTCCCCCCCGGGCAAACCTATGGTTGTTTCTTATCGGGGACCCCCCAGTGCTCCGGTCTTTCCCTATGTCGTCTCCACTGTCCCCAAATCTTCAGTGTAGCTACCACCACCGGACTCGTGGTATAGTTCCTTGGTGAGAACGGCAATGGGCTGTCACCATAGCCTACAGGCTGGTCCCCCTACAGGACGCCCTCTCTAATCTCTTCCACGCCGCTCCTTCCTCCTCTCCCATCCACTTACTCACCATTGAAATATTAGCGGCCAATAATACTCACTTAGGCTCGGTAGTGCCAGCCCCCCCCCTATCTCTACTACGCCTGTAAGAATCCCTTCCCTCACTCTCGGAGTCTTCCCGGCCCAAACAAAACCCATGATACTCTTTTCTATCCTTTGAAAAAAGCCTTCGTGATCACCACCGGAGACACTGAAACACAAAGAGGAATCTCGGGAGGACCACCATCTTAACCGCCTGTACCCTCCCTGCCATTGACAATGCTACCATATCCCATCTCTTGAAATCTTCCTCCATCTGTTCCACCAACCGCATCAATTTAGCCTGTGCAATGTGCCCCAATTCTTAGCTATCTGGATCCCCAGGTAACGAAAGTCTCTTGTTTACCTTCCTCAACGGTAGGTCTTCTATTTCTCTACTCTGCTCCCCTGGATGCACCACAAACAGCTCACTCTTCCCCATGTTCAATTTATACCCTGAAAAATCCCCAAACTCCCCAAGTATCCGCATTATTTCTGGCATCCCCTCCGCTGGATCCGCCACATATAGTAGCAGATCATCCGCATATAAAGATACCCGGTGTTCTTCTCCTCCCCTAAGTATTCCCCTCCATCCCTTGGAACCTCTCAGCGCTATCGCCAGGGGCTCAATCGCCAGTGCAAACAGTAATGGGGACAGAGGACATCCCTGCCTTGTCCCTCTATGGAGCCGAAAATATGCCGATCCCCGTCCATTCGTGACCACAGTCGCCACTGGGGCCCTATACAACAGCTGCACCCATCTAACATACCCCTCTCCGAACCCAAATCTCCTCAACACCTCCCACAGATAATCCCACTCCACTCTATCAAATGCTTTCTCGGCATCCATCGCCACTACTATCTCCGTTTCACCCTCTGGTGGGGCCATCATCATTACCCCTAACAACCTCCGTATGTTCGTGTTCAGCTGTCTCCCCTTCACAAACCCAGTTTGGTCCTCATGAACCACCCCCGGGACACATTCCTCTATTCTCATTGCCATTACCTTGGCCAAGACCTTGGCATCTACATTGAGGAGAGAGATTGGTCTGTAGGACCCGCATTGTAGCGGATCCTTTTCCTTCTTTAAAAGAAGCGATATCGTTGCTTCTGACATAGTCGGGGGCAGTTGTCCCCTTTCCTTTGCCTCGTTAAAGGTCCTCGTCAGTAGCGGGGGCGAGCAAGTCCAAATATTTTCTGTAAAATTCAACTGGGAACCCGTCCGGTCCCGGGGCCTTTCCCGTCTGCATGTTCCTAATTCCTTTCACCACTTCTTCTACCGTGATCTGTGCTCCCAATCCCATCCTTTCCTGCTCTTCCACCTTGGGAATTTCCAGCCGATCCAAAAACTCCATCATTCTCTCCCTCCCATCCGGGGGTTGAGCTTCATACAATTTTTTATAAAATGTCTTAAACACTTCATTCACTCTCTCCGCTCCCCGCTCCGTCTCTCCATCTTCGTCTCTCACCTCCCCTATTTCCCTCGCTGCTCCCCTTTTCCTCAATTGGTGTGCCAGCAATCTGCTCGCCTTCTCTCCATATTCATACTGTACACCCTGCGCCTTCCTCCATTGTGCCTCTGCAGTGCCTGTGGTCAGCAAGTCAAATTCCACATGCAGCCTTTGCCTTTCCCTATACAGTCCCTCCTCCGGTGCTTCCGCATACTGTCTGTCCACCCTCAAAAGTTCTTGCAACAACCGCTCCCGTTCCTTACTCTCCTGCTTCCCTTTATGTGTCCTTATTGATATCAGCTCCCCCCTAACCACCGCCTTCAACGCCTCCCAGACCACTCCCACCTGAACCTCCCCATTGTCATTGAGTTCCAAGTACTTTTCAATGCATCCCCTCACCCTTAAGCACACCCCCTCATCCGCCATTAGTCCCATGTCCATTCTCCAGGGTGGACGCCCTCTTGTTTCCTCCCCTATCTCCAAGTCTACCCAGTGTGGGGCATGATCCGAAATGGCTATAGCCGTATATTCCGTTCCCCTCACCCTCGGGATCAATGCCCTACCCAACACAAAAAAGTCTATGCGTGAATAGACTTTATGGACATAGGAGAAAAACGAGAACTCCTTACTCCTAGGTCTACTGAACTCCACGGGTCCACCCCTCCCATCTGCTCCATAAAATCCTTAAGCACCTTGGCTGCTGCCGGCCTCCTACCAGTCCTGGACTTCGACCTATCCAGCCTTGGTTCCAACACCGTGTTAAAGTCTCCCCCCATTATCAGCTTTCCGGTCTCTAGGTCTGGGATGCGTCCTAGCATTCGCCTCATAAAATTGGCATCGTCCCAATTCGGGGCATACACGTTTACCAACACCACCATCTCTCCCTGTAATTTGCCACTCACCATCACGTATCTGCCCCCGTTATCCGCCACTATAGTCTTTGCCTCGAACATTACCCGCTTCCCCACTAATATAGCCACCCCCCTGTTTTTCGCATCCAGCCCCGAATGGAACACCTGCCCTACCCATCCTTTGCGCAACCTAACCTGATCTATCAGTTTCAGGTGCGTTTCCTGTAACATGACCACATCTGCTTTAAGTTTCTTAAGGTGTGCGAGTACTCGTGCCCTCTTTATCGGCCCGTTAAGCCCCCTCACGTTCCACGTGATCAGCCGAGTTGGGGGGCTTCCCACCCCCCCCCCCCCTTGCCGGTTAGCCATCATCTTTTTCCAGCTTCTCGCCCAGTTCCCACGCAGCTGTATTTCTCCCAGACGGTGCCCCCCCGCCCATCCTTTCCCGTACCCACTCCCCCCTTTCCCCAGCAGCAGCAACCCAGTAATTCCCCCCCTCCCCCCCCCCCCCCCCCGCTAGACCCCCCGCTAGCGTAATTACTCCCCCCATGTTGCTCCCAGAAGTCAGCAAACTCTGGCTGACCTCGGCTTCCCCCCGTGATCACGGCTCGCCCCGTGCGGCGCCCCCTCCTTCCTGCTTCTCTATTCCCGCCATAATTATCATAGCGCGGGAACCAAGCCCGCGCCTCTCCCTCGGCCCCGCCTCCCATGGCCAACGCCCCATCTCCTCTCCCTCCCCACCTCCCCCCATCACCACCTGTGGGAGAAAGAAAAGTTACCATACCACAGGATTAATCATACAATCCCTCTTCGCCCCCCCCCCCACTCGTCCCACCACTTTGTCCAAACGTTCATTTTCGTAGTCCAATCATTCCAGTTTTTCTTCTACAATAAAAGTCCACGCTTCATCCGCCGTCTCAAAGTAGTGGTGCCTCCCTTGATATGTGACCCACAGTCTTGCCGGTTGCAGCATTCCAAACTTTATCTTTTTTTTGTGAAGTACCGCTTTGGCCCGATTAAAGCTCGCCCTCCTTCTCGCCACCTCCGCACTCCAGTCCTGATAGACGCGGATCACCGCGTTCTCCCATTTACTACACCGAGTTTTCTTCGCCCATCTAAGGACCATTTCTCTATCCTTAAAACGGAGAAATCTCACCACTATGGCTCTGGGAGCTTCTCCTGCTCTCGATCCTCGCACCATAACTCGGTATGCTCCCTCCACCTCCAACGGACCGGTCGGGGCCTCCACTCCCATTAACGAGTGCAACATCGTGCTCACATATGCCCCGACGTCCACCCCCTCCACACCTTCAGGAAGGCCAAGAATCCTCAAGTTGTTCCTCCTTGCGTTATTTTCCAGTGCCTCCAACCTCTCCACAGATCGTTTCTGGTGTGCCTCCTGTATCTCTGACTTCACCACCAGGCCCTGTATATCGTTTTCATTCTCTGCTGCTTTCGCCTTCACGACCCGAAGCTCCTGCTCCTGGGTCTTTTGTTCCTCTTTCAGCCCTTCAATCGCCTGTAATATCGGGGCCAACAACTCTTTCTTCATTTCCTTTTTTATCTCCTCCACGCAGCGTTTCAAAAACTCTTGTTGTTCAGGGCCCCATATGAAACTGCCACCTTCCGACGCCATCTTGGTTTCTGCTTGCCTTCCTTGCCGTTGTTCCAAAGGATCCGCTGCAATCCGGCCACTTTCCTCTCCTTTTTCCATTCGTGTCCAGGGGGAACACCCTTCTGGTTTACCGCACGGTGTTTTCAGCCGTTAAAATTGCCGTTGGGGCTCCTATCAAGAGCCCAAAAGTCCGTTTCACAGGGAGCTGCCGAAACGTGCGACTCAGCTGGTCATCGCCGCACCCGGAAGTTCATGAAAGTGATTTTAATGACAAACAGTTCATACATGTGCCCGAGCCCCTATGACTAATCTGTACCCTACACCAGTGCCAACTTACTCAGTGTCTAATTTTTTGGCCTGACCCACAACTATGTCGGCGTCTAGGTGCTTCCCCAGACGGTACAGCAGAACTGGAGGCGAACGCCTGTGATTCCTGCCCTGTGACTAGGGACCCCATTGGCAGACGTTTCCTGGGTCGGCCCAGCCTGGATGGGCCAGGCTGTGGCTCGGGCGACTGGGATGGCATGTTCTGCGCGTTGCCCGCCTGATGCACCTGGGACTGAATGGGGGGAGTCCGAGGTGTCGCGGTGTTCCGGGACCTCCCCTACAGGGGGACCCGGAATGGGCCCCAGCACCCCCTCCCCCCTCGGGGTGCCCGATGGCTCTTGGGGATGTGAACAGATCCAGCACACAACGCATTCCCTTCACCTGGCGCTGCTAGTACTGGAGGCCCGCCCTGGTATCAACAAGGATCTGCAAGTTTGCAGCCATGGAGCTCAGGGAGTTGGCCATCACTGCTTGTGTCCGGGCAACGCCGGCCAGCACCTGGGCAATGGCGCCGATGCCCTCAGCGATGGCCTGCTGGGACTGCGCCATGGTCTGTTGAGACTGGGCCATGTGTTATGGGCCAGGGATTAGAGGACCCCAAAGTGTATCATGAACTTCACCTGACCCACAACTTTTAATAGATTGTGGTATGGGGAGCACACGGCCCACTCTACAGGTTAAAGTCACCACTATTATGTGTTTTAAATCACCAGGATCGACTTACAATCTTTGAATTACAGAGAGAGATTCCTCCACCTTCTGGCTGTGACTGCAGCTATCCAGCTCTGAAAACGAAACTAAAATACATCCTGCAGCAAACAGCCTAAACAAAAGTAAAAAGCTGACATACAGCCCAGCTCCACCCACTCTCTGACATCACTGAAGTAATAAACACCCATTTCTTAAAGGTACTCTCACTACAGAGATTAATATACACGCCCATTTATAAACACCCATTTCTTAAAGGTACTCTCACATGACACCTCCCCCAAGAAAACAAAATAGACCATCAACTTCAAGATGGTTTCATTTTTCACCTTTTCACTATCCTTTAAGAAATGCACACCGTAAATATACGTTTTCATTTCAAAAAACAACACACGCAAAGAGGTATAATAATATAGTCCATTTTTTTGTTTGTTTTTCTTCCCCCAACTGAAATCGATTGGCAGTCTCTTTGAACAAGAAGGTCTTTGCACAATCCGTCCACTTCTCTACGCCTCAGCATTTCTCTTTAAAGTCAGATACTTTCGTTCAATCTGATCACAGAGTCCCTTGTAATTCTCCAACACAAGAGCATTGGTTATCACAGCTTCAAGGCAGTCAAATGCCTGTTGAAAGTCTGCTCTCCACTGAAATTTTCGTAGTTTCTTCAGCAAGTCCATCAGTGGAGCAATCACGCAACAAAACTTTTGCACAAATGTTCGATCAAATCCACTCATGCCAAGAAATCGCATTATTTCCCTTCGTCTTGAGGGTATCGGAAACTCCTCAAGGAAAGTGACTTGGGCTTTTCCAAATTCACTTTTGGCTAGGTTTATCACCAAACCCGCCTCCTGAAGTCGATCGAATAACTCCATCAGATGTTTTAAATGTTCTGTCCATGTCTGGCTGAAAATTACCAGATCGTCGATGTACACCGCGCAATTGGGTAATCCTGAAATGAATTTGTTCGGTAACCGTTGAAATGTGGCTGGGGTGCTCCTCATGCCAAATGGCACAACTTTGAATTGATATATACCATCTGGAGTCACAAAAGCTGAAATCTCCTTCGTCCTTTCGGATAAAGGTACCTGCCAGTAACCTTCAAGTAAATCCAGTTTGGAAATAAAAGCTAATTGTCCCACTTTCTCAATGCAATCCTCCAAACGTGGGATAGGATACGAGTCCGTTCTTGTAACTGCATTCACCTTTCTATAATCCACACACAACCATTGGGTACCGTTTGGTTTTGGTACCATCACTATGGCTGAGCTCCATTGGCTGCAACCCACTTCAATTATGCCATTTTTAAGCATACTCTCAATCTCTTTGTTAACCTGTGACAATTTAAAAGGATTAAGTCTCTTTGGATGTTGTTTGATTGGAACAGCATTTCCCACATTTACATCATGTATAGACGTTTTAGTACTTCCCAGTTTATCTCCACAAACTTGCCCATGTGATATCAATAACTCTTTCAGGTCAGTTCGTTTTTCCTCTGGAAGGTAATTCAACAATTTAGCCCAATTTTGAAGAACATCCTCGTTTTCCAATTTAGTTTGAGGTATGTCAAATTCCAAGTCATCTGGATTTGGCTCGTCACTTTGAGTTCGAATCATTAAAACCTCCCCCTTTTTCTCTCCCCTTTCAAAGTACCTTTTAAGCATATTCACATGACACACTCGGTGAGTCTTCCTTCTATCTGGTGTTTTTACCACATAATTCACCTCACTTAATTTCCTTTCAATCTGATAAGGTCCACAAAACCTTGATTTTAAAGGCTCACCTACCACTGGTAACAACATAAAACTTTATCTCCATTGGCAAAACTACGAACTTTGGATTTCTTGTCCGCTACACGTTTCATCACATTTTGTGCGACTTTTAAATGTTGTCTAGCCAATTCACCTGCTCTATTTAATCGTTCCCTGAAATTTGACATGTAATCCAATCATGTAATTTCCGATTTCTCACTCACCAATTTTTCCTTAATCAATTTAAGTGGTCCCTTTACCTCATGACCAAAAATTAGTTCAAAAGGACTAAATTTGGTTGACTCATTAGGTGCATCCCTAATTGCAAACAGTACGAATGGAATTCCTTTATCCCAAACCTCTGGATAATCGTGACAATAAGCCCTCAACATTGTCTTTAATGTCTGATGCCACCTTTCTAACAGTCCCTGTGATGATGGATGGTACGCAGTTGATTTAAATTGTTTTATTCCTAAGCTATCCATAACTTCTTTGAATAACCTTGAGGTAAAATTTGATCCTTGATCCAATTGAATTTCTGTGGGTAGTCCATATCTAGTAAAGAATTTAAGTAACTCCTCCACAATCGTTTTAGCTGTAATATGGACCTGGAATGGCATCTGGAAACCTAGTAGACACATCCATTATAGTCAAAAGATATTAATTCCCACTTGTTGTTTTAGGAAGCGGTCCTACACAATCAATTAGGACCCTTGTAAAAGAGTCCTCAAATGCTGGAATGGGTATTAAGGGTGCTGGTTTTATCACTGCTTGAGGTTTTCCTATCACTTGACATGTGTGACATGATTGACAAAATTTAACTACATCTTTATGTAGTCCAGGCCAATAAAAAATGTTTCTGGATTTTACCTTGAGTTTTCCTTATCCCCAAATGACCTCCCACTGGTACCTCGCAACATTTCCTTTGTATACCCTACCGGCAATACTACGTGATGAACTTCTGCCCACTTTTCATCCGCCTGCATATGTACAGGTCTCCATTTTCTCATCAAGACATCACTTTTACGGTAATAACACTCTGGTATACTCTCAGATTCCTCTTCCGTATATGCTTTCTGATATATCCGTTTTATTTTGACATCTTTTTGTTGTAACTCCGCCAATTTTCCTGAACTAAAAATATCCGCCTCATCCTCCACCTGTTCTTGTTCTTTTTCACCCATCTGATCAAAAGTCGTTTCTGATAATTGCACTTCAACTTCATCTTCACTCTTTGATTTCTCCTCTTGTCTTAACCTGTGACTTTGCGACCTTGTTACTACACAATCCAGAAAAATCCCAGGATATTCGTCCTTCAACACTTCAGTTGTCTGATTTTCCACTGGCTTATCAACCACAGTAGGCATCATTCCCACCTGCGATCCAGCTATATCTTTACCCAAGATAAACTGTATTCCTGGACAAGATAGTTTCTCTATTACTCCTACTACTACTTCACCACTCTTCACTGGACTTTCCAACCTTACCTTATATAATGGAACCCTACTCCTCTCACCCTGAATTCCACATATTAGCACCTTTTCTGGCAACATTCTTCCCAAACTACATAACTCCTCATCTCTTACCATTAAAGATTGACTAGCTCCTGTATCTCTTAAAATTGTGACTTCTTTACCTGCTCCTCCTTTTACACAGGAGTAAACTTTACCCACACAAGTAAATTCTTTAAAGAGATCTGGCACCTTCTTATCAATCGCCTCTTGATCAGGCTGTACAATCTTTTGCGACTCTTTCGCTTCACTTGGGATTTCCTTTTCCACTTTAACAAACCCTACTGTCTTATCCTGTTTTACCACATCAGCCTTCCCAGTGTTTTTTTCTTCCACCAGCAACATTGTGACTTTACATGGCCTAGTTTATTTCAGTGAAAACATTTGAAACTTTTCATTTCTTTTCCACCGTCCTGGATTTCTTTTCTAATCTGAGGTGCACTCTCATTATCTCCCATCAGATCACCTTTACCTTTACCACTTGAGAATTTCTCATGTCCCCAATTTCTATCCCTCACAGGCTGAAACTGATGTCGGAAACCAAGCTTTGATTTATGAACTAATTCATAATCATCTGCCATTTCTACTGCTAACCTCACAGTTTTAACTCTCTGCTCTTCCACATGAATTCTCATTACATCAGGAATTGAATTTTTAAACTCCTCCAAAAGTATAATTTCTCTGAGAGCTTCATATGTTTGGTCAACTTTCAAAGCCCTTCTCCACCTATCAAAATTACTCTGTTTGAACCTTTCAAACTACATGTACGTTTGTCCAAATCCTTTTCTTAAATTTCTAAACCTTTGTCTGTAAGCTTCAGGCACTAGTTCATATGCACCTAAGATGGATTTTTTCACCTCTTCGTACGTCCCAGATACCTCCTCCAGTAGTGATGCAAACACTTCACTAGCCCTAACCACCAGCTTTGTTTGAATCAGTAATACCCACATGTCCTGTGGCCATTTAATTTGGTTAGCCACCTTCTCAAATGAAATGAAAAAGGCTTCTACCTCCTTCTCATCAAACCTTGGCAATTCTTGGACATATTTAAATAGATCCCCACCAAGCCTTCAACTATGATGCTCTTTATGACTATCCTCATCACTATCATCCAACTGTACGTTTTCCTTTACGCCTGCCAATTTTAACTGACTGTCATGTTTCATGGCCATTTTCTGAAGTTCAAACTCTCTATTTATCTTTTTCCCTGATCTGTATCTCCCTTTCTCTTTCTTTTTGTTCTGCTAGGGCTATTCTTTCTATTTTCCTTTCTTCTCTCTCTTTTTCCTCTCTCTCTCTTTCTCTTTTTCTTTCTTTCTCCACTCTCTCTCTTTCTCTCTCCCTTTCTTTTTCCTCTCTCTCTCTTTCATATTGAAGCTGCTTTAATTCTTTTTCATGTTCCATTTGTTTCATTTGCAACTGAATTTTTGCTATTCCCAATGAGTCAAACTATATCTCAGGCAACTTCAAATGCTTAGCCACTGCCATAATGACCTCATCTTTTCGCATTTTGTCAGGTAATGTTAACTGCAATTTTTTTGCCAAATCTAACAGTCTGCTTTTAGTCTCTGTCCGTAAGGTACTGTGGGTGACCGTCTCCCCAAAAATTTCTGAGCCTCTGAAAGAGCCATTATCCACAACACACTCCCTACTTAAACTAAAATACCACACCTGAAAAGCAACCACAATATGCTCACCCCTCACTGTCTTTAAGTTCACTAAGCCAATCCAATAGATAGACTTTTATCCCGGATGAGCCCCCAATTTGTTATGGGACAGCATTTAGAGAACCCCAAAGTGTATCATGGAGTTCAGCTGACCCACAACTTTTAATAGATTGTGGTATGGGGAGCACAGGGCCCACTCTACAGGTTAAAGTCACTATTGTTATTAGTTTTAAATCACCAGGATCGATTTACAGTCTTTAGATTACAGAGAGAGATTCATACACCTTCTGGCTGTGACTGCAGCTATCCAGCTGTGAAAACGAAACTAAAACACACCCTGCAGCCAACAGCCTAAAACGAAAGTAAAAAGCTGACAGACAGCCCAGCTCCACCCACTCTCTGACATCACTGCAGTAATAAACACCCATTTCTTAAAGGTACTCTCACTACAGATACTTATATACGCACCCATTTATAAACACCCATTCCTTAAAGGTACTCTCACATCACACATGGCCAGTTGAGACTAGGCCACAGCATTGAGTGCCGCTGCGATCTGCAGCTGGCTCTGGCTCATGACTTCCTGTGAGAGGGCAGCCATGTCCCGGGCCACAGACAGCACTTTCACGGAAAGCCCCACGCCTTGCATACTGTGACCCATGTCTGACACCGTCACACCCATTGCCTCCACCGCGGATGCCACCCATATGGTTTTGGCCCGGGTGGCACGCATGACCAGCACCACTCCCTGCTCCTTGATGCAGGTTGACTCCTCCACATGCGTCTGCAACTCCTACAAGCTGTCCGTCACCCCCCTCGATCGTCCCTGGGTACGTGACTGCATCTGGTCTATGGATGGGTGTGGTAACTCCAGGATCCCGGGTCCCGTCTGAGAGGCAGATGGTTGTTGGGGCCTGGCTGCCCTCCGACCATCCGTCCCCTCGGCTGCTCCTACCTCCACCTGCTGCACCAGGACGGCTGTGTTGTGCGCACCAGTTAGTGTACCAGACTCCTCATCACTAAAGTGCCCAACCGAGGTGAGTGTCTCTGCAATGGTGGAGGGTGTAGGAGAAAGCAGTGGCATAATATAGAGGTCCTCATTGGACCCGACGTCCGGGTCCCCTGTGGTGGTGTTTCCTGTCCGTTCCCTGTCGTTGGGTGTTCTCGGTGGGTGTATCCTGTGTGTGGCTGTCCTGGGTGATTGAGTCCTGTGAGTCACTGTCCTGGGTGTGGATGTCCTGGGTGTGGGTGTGCTGGGTGTGAGCGTCCTGGGTGTGGGTGTCCTGGGTGTGGGTGTGCTGGGTGTGGGCGTCTTGGGTGTGGGTGTCCTGGGTGTGGGTGTCCTGGGTGTGGGTGTCCTGGGTGTGGGTGTCCTGGGTGTGGGTGTGCTGGGTGTGGATGTCCTGGGTGTGGGTGTCCTGGGTGTGGGCGTCTTGGGTGTGGGTGTCCTGGGTGTGGGTGTCCTGGGTGTGGGTGTGCTGGGTGTGGGCGTCCTGGGTGTGGGTGTCCTGGGTGTGGGTGTGCTGGGTGTGGGCGTCCTGGGTGTGGGTGTCCTGGGTGTGGGTGTCCTGGGTGTGTGTGTCCTGGGTGTGGGTGTCCTGGGTGTGGGTGTCCAGGTGTGGGTGTCCTGGGTGTGGTGTCCTGGGTATTGGTGTCCTGGGTGTTGGTGTCCTGGGTGTGTGTGTCCTGGGTGTGGGTGTCCTGGGTGTGGGTGTCCAGGTGTGGGTGTCCTGGGTGTGGTGTCCTGGGTATTGGTGTCCTGGGTGTTGGTGTCCTGGGTGTGGGTGTCCTGGGTGTGGGTGTCCTGGGTGTGGGTGTCCTGGTGTTGTCAATCAGCACCGGAGTCACCAATAATGTTGCTCTTTTTAATGAGTGGAATACTATCCCACCAATCGGCCCCAATAATGTTGCCAAATTAACTAGATATGGCAGTTATTAATGATAATATTGCTTTTCAGAGTCGCCAGGTATCAAATGATACCACCACAAGGCTTTACCGGATATCCATCAAAGGACCACACAACCAGTTGGTCAGTTCAAGTTCAAAGATGGTTTATTTACACACAAGGATTACTTCGACATGCAACATAAAACACTACAAGTTAAACTACACCTAACAACTACAATAACCTATACTTAACTTCAGGCACCCGGCTCTTTGCAGATGAACAAGGCCTTTGTTTGGATCTTGCGTGGCTGGGTGGAAGAAGTGGCTTCGTTTCTGCTGGGCTCATCCGTCTGGTAGCGATCGTTGGTCTTGAACTTGTCTTCTGGTCGTCATGCTACACTTGGTTTTAGGTGTAGGTCAGGGCCAAGAGAGACTGAACACATGGCAGTGTCTCTCTTTATCCTTCTGGGGTTTTGCGCTCTTTTGGGTGGTCCTTAGCTTTGGACTCAATAATTCGGCAGGCTTCGATTACTGCCTTCGATTTTGGCCAATAAAGGGGCGGGTGCCTTGATGGCGGGGCGTGTCCTGAGCGGTCATTGACCTTGGCTTTTTGGACTCCCTGAGCCAAGGGAGTGGCACCGATGAGTCTGTTTCTGTATTTGTTACCTGAGTACAGGTCTTTTGTTCTGGGGAAATGGGCTATTAGAATGCAAAGTAGCTGGGGGTTTTGATCGTGTCTAGTTATCTGAGTTGCCAATATACATTAACTCTGAGCGTCTGAGTCTTGGTTGACCATATTTCCCATGGTCCTTTGCAGGTGGCCATATTGCCCGGGATCCTTTGTAAGTGGCCATCCCAAATGGCTACACTAAGGGTCGGTGTCCTGGGTCAACTGGTGGTGTGGCTGCCCTCCCACTGTTGGATGTGGCCCTACGGCGTCGCCGCACTGGCACCAGATGGGGGCAGCAGACGCCTGATGGTCCGAGTCTATCTCTGGCCCGTGGGCGCCCCGGCACTGGGTGGGGGCATCGTATTCCTGACGGCCCTGGTCATTCCCTGTCCTTTGGGCGCCCTGGCACTGGGTGGGGGCGTCGTATGCCGACGGCCCTGATCGTTCCCTGTCCTGTGGGCGCCCTGGCACGTCCTATAGACGGTCGGCATCCGCAGGGACGGGTGGGTCGATGTTTGGTCCTGCAATACACAATACAGCATGCATGTTTAGACACGCAGATGGGGGGGAAGGGTGTTAGGGGGCAAGGGGAGAAGGGGGGAAGGGGGAGAGAAGAGATGGGGGCCATGGGGCAAGAGGGGAGGGGGGAAGGAGCGAAGAGGGAAGGAAGTAGAGAGGAGATGGGGGAAGGTGTGGGAGGAGATGAGGGAAAGGGGGAAGGGGGGAAGGGGGAGAGAGGAGATGGGGGAAAGAGGGGGAGGAGATGTGGGGAATGGGGGAAGGAGGAAAGGGGGGTGAGAGGATATGGGGTGAAGGGGGGAGGAGATGGGGGAAGGGAGTAGGGGAAAGGGGTGAAGGGGGGGAAAGGCACTGGGGGGACTCACTTGGTGCTGCGCCCCCGACCTCTGCTTCTGCAACCTCCCGGTCCTCGGGTTCGCCTGCAAGGTCCAGGGACCACTCATGAACGGTGAGGGGGCTCAATTCAGGTTGACCGCCTCCGATCCTCTCACGCTCCCCCTTGTTATGAGCGTGCTTCTACTGGTGGGGGGATGGGGTGGGGGGGAGAGGGATGACAGAGATAAAGGGCAACAGTGTTAGGCAGACATATACTTCTGGACCAGCGGTTGTGTGTATGTTGGCATAGGTTCACAGCCCATACTGGCAATGCAGCCTGCATGGGTGGGTGCAGCCTTGTCAGTTCCAGCTAGGGTTGGTGGGTGGGGGTGGGGGGGGGTGTGGGTGGGGGGGGGGGGGGTACTCACCCTGGCTGCCCTGACTAGGTCATTGACCTTCTTGTGGCACTGGTTGCCTGGCCTGGCTGTTACGGCCACGGCACTGACGGCCTCTGCCACCTCCATCCACAGGCACCGGCTGACGTGTGGTGTGACCCTGCGGCCGTGTCCGGTGTACAGGGCCTCCCTCCTCTGCTCCACTGCGTCCAGGAGCGCCTCGATGTCCCGCTCCTGGATCTTCGGCGCTGCACGGCGTGCGGCCAATTTGCCGAACCTCTGACCGTGGAGTCTTTTGTGCTGCGACGCCACGCGGCGTCAATGATGGCACGCACGTCTGCGATGGGCGACACCGTCGCGATTGGCGCCACGCCACTGCTATCCCCTTCTGGGTCTGAGGTTTCCGGAAGTTCCGGGTGGCGGAGTGGTTCGCGCCGTTCTTGGCGCCGGCGTCGGGCCATCCCGCCAATTGCGGGAGAATCCCACCCATAATGTGTATTCAAGTCTTTCATAATCTCTGTTGTCTTTTTTATTTGCTCATTAGATTTAGAATGGTACATATTTTGTAGCAGAACTTTCTCAACATTTTTAAAATGTGGCTACTTTTATCATTTCAGCTTTGTTCATTAAGTCTGTTGTGATCTCCTACTTTTGCCATTACAAGTGGAAAAACTGCCAGTTTTGCCAGATATCAGCTTCCAATGTTACAGGAGATGGGAATTAGAAAATTTACTGCCACCATTATTACTCACTCAGTAATTTTCTTTTTTACTCAGTAATTTTCCTGCATCCTTTGTTTATGGTCCTTTTGTCGTTCTATGTCTAGTTTTCCTTTGTTCTTTTCTCTGCATCCAGTAATTCCCCTTGCAGCCTATTTCTGCCCTCTTATGGCTTTTTTTAGCAGCTTTTATGCAGATTTGCACTTCTCTCTGTGCCTTTCTAAGTTGTGCCTCACTTGCAGTCTTTGTCTGTTTTTCTTTGGCACAACATCGTGGGCCGAAGGGCCTGTTCTGTGCTGTATTTTCTATGTTCTTTGTTCTTTTCAGCATTTTGTTTTTGCAGATTTTATACTTCCTGAGTTCCTGGGTTCTCAGTGTCTTCTGTGCATCTTTTCCAGGGTCGGAGAATCCCCGGGGGGAGGTGCGAATCCCGCCCCGCCTCCCGGTCTGCTCTATTCTCCGGCGCCGTTTTTCGGGCGGTGGCGGGATTCCGGCCATGCCGGTTGGGGGTCGTTGATTCTCCGGGCCCCGATGGGCCGAGTGGCCGTCCAGTTTTGGCCAGTCCCGCCAGCATGAATTACTCACCTCACGCATGGCGGGACCTGGCAGGTGAGTATGCGGGGGTGGTCCTTGGGGGGGGCACCGGGGTGCCCCCAAGGTGGCCTGGCCCACGATCGGGGCGTACCGATCTGTGGGAGGGCTTGTTCCGTGGGGGGACTACTTTCCTCCGCCCGGAGCCCCTGTAGGTCTCCGCCAGATTGCCCGGGGGCCAGTGCGCATGCGCGGAAATATGCCTGTCCATCTGCGCATGTGCAGAAATACGTTGCTGGTCCGCGCATGCACGCGATAATGCCATCCGTTCCGCGCATGCGTGAACTAGCGCCGGCCCTTCTGCGTTGACTGGAGCAGCGCCAACCCTCCGGCGTCCTTCTAGCCCCCGAAGGTTCGGAGAATTCCTCACTTTCGGGGGCTATTGACGCCAGAGTGGTTGCCGCCAGTTTTCCCGCTGGCATGGGGACTTAGTCCCCAGAAGGGAGAATCCCGGCCCTATTTCCTCTGCTGTTCTGTAAACCCCAATGTTTCAAGGATATGCACAGCAGTATTCTTCAGTGGGCCCTCAGTGAGAGGTCTTTATTGAATTAACCTAAGATGGCTGCCTCCAGAGGCAGCCTCATGGCATAGTCACATGACTACAGAAAGCCAGA
Source organism: Scyliorhinus torazame (assembly GCF_047496885.1). Taxonomy (NCBI): domain Eukaryota; kingdom Metazoa; phylum Chordata; class Chondrichthyes; order Carcharhiniformes; family Scyliorhinidae; genus Scyliorhinus; species Scyliorhinus torazame. The sequence goes on along the minus strand of NC_092715.1, from coordinate 83,406,408 downwards.
GGTGCCAATCAGATTGGCTACATTTCAAAACCTAAACAAGTTCCATTACCCAGAGAGCGGCACTTTCTGCAGACAATCTGTCAGCGGGAATGGCCGGAATATCCCACCCGATGCATTCAAATTCCAGGTTACCTGCTATGTTTTTCTCTCAAGCCACGGTAGTCTTTGCTCCTTGGTTTGAAATGGGGGCTATATAAATATGTCCCATATTCAGAACTATCTGTGAGCTAGTAATACTTAATGGAGGAATGAACTCTATTACGGATTAATGCCTTGAAACTATTTATGAATGGAATCTTTCTCACATTTGTTCAAAAGGACCTCGAATGTCTTACAAAATGACGTACTCCATGCTCCAATTTTGTAACCATTGTTTGGTAAGAATTCACAGGTAAATCTTGTTCACCAATGAAAGAAACAATTCTGAAGATGGAGTAAACTGTTTTAGTTCACTTGAATAATATTCAGGAGTGTTTTTCAGCGAAATAAAGGTTGTGGCTGCAGAACTGCACTCCCTGCATGTAAAGCAAGCTAGCTGGATCCACCACTAATCTGTGTATTTTCCAAACGTTGATGCTGAGATTAAGGATATTAACTTGTAAATCAGAGAAATTAATCTCACAGAACTATGCAAATTCAGAAAGTTCTAACATTGAGTTGTTAGGAATACGTTTAATGCATTCATCCCCCAATTTGTGGCCGTCACACTGGTGGGAACAAATGTAGCAGAATCACATATTCAAACATTTTGGTGAAAGTGCCTCTGCCGTTTACAGAAAGGAAATGGGCCAGGATTTTCCGGCCTTTTCTGCCCAGAGGATATTATGGTCCCATCGAAATAAATGGCAATTTAACTGGCCTGCCGTGTCCACCACCAGTGGGGGCGGTGGGGGGGTTGGGGGTGGGGGTGGGGGGGGTGGGGTTGGGGGGGGGTCATGTTGCCACAGCCGTAAAATCTTGGTCATGGTCACTAGCATTTTCTTTGATATGTTCTGTAAAAATATCAATTTGGATTCCTAACCAGGGCATTTCCATGCTGCCTAGAGTCGTTTACAGGAAACAGGAATTATCTGCCATCTCGGAACTCATCGAACCAGAAAGCAAGTCATCCTTGATCACGAGGGACTGCCGCAGAGAAGAGATGGGAGACAGTGATGGAGGAGGTGATTTCAGACTGGCTGAAAGCTGATCTGCAGCTGCAGGACCTCAGGCGCTCTATCTCGATTTGTTGTTGCAACCCAATTGTTATTTGTGGAGTTGTTCTGGGGCACTCTGGAACATTAGTCTACCAGTGGTGTTTTGCTCAGGCTGCAATTAGAGTGTGTGGTTCCTGTCAACACGGAATAAGGTGGCAATCCAGGCAAGATGTGCAATTTTAAAGCATATTATTTTTTTAAACTATTTTGTCACTGCAATTTTAAAGCATATTCATTATTAAGACTATTAATTTTACTTCTTTCCGCATGTTGGTGCCTTCTGCTTCCCCTGATGAGCACATATCATGGAGGTATTTTAAGGAAATTATTTCTTGCATCTAAGTTAATAGAAAGCTTTAAAATTTATAGCAGGCCACCATGGGGAATCTTAACCAGAGTGGAAAATGAGTAAGTCGCTGCATCTCCAGGATGCCCACGGAAATGTTGGACCACGTGTCTACTGAAAAGGGATCTATTACATGAGACAAATGTTACAATTGTGAGATCTACAAGATTATTATGGACTGTATCTTTAAACTTTGGGTAAATGAAGGGGGTCATGTGACCTATTCTGAAGACCACCTAACCGTAAACCTGTGGGCGGTTTGATTGTTGGAGATCAAAAGAAGCCTTAAATGATTTTACTGGGAAGAAGGTGAAAGGTATTCACACTTGCAGACAATGGCAGCAGCCTCTGAGCTCACAATCAGTTGAAATCACTCCAAGTTCCAGAAGGTGTTGCAAATATCGGGTTATAAACAGTTGTGCCATAAACTTCCCATTTACTTCTAAGATGAATAAATGTTGTGGTCAAAAGCAACAAATCAACATTTCTACCTGGATGCAGTTAATCTGTTTCAGGTTGACATGGGGAAATGCAGTGGAAGCTATTCTTGAGAGCAGGTTACAGCCTTCCCTACAATAACATCATTGCATTGTTAATGTAAACCTACTTGTGACAAGAATAAAGATTATTATTATTATTAAGTCAATCAATGTCAAATACAGACAGAAAATATTTTGGTGTGGTCAGCAGCGAGCTACCACAGCCAGATGGGGGAAGGGAGGTCGTCTCTAATCGAAGAAAAGCATCCTATGGCCATCTAGGAACTCCAGCGTATTCAACCCAATGTGTAGATTTAAGGAACTCCACAAAAGCTGAGGAAAGCACCTGGACGCAGGGAGCAACTTTTTTTATTCATTCAAGGAATGTGGGCTTTGCTGGCTAGGCAAACATTTATTGCCCATCCCTTCTTGCTGCTGAGAACATAGAACATAGAACGATACAGTGCAGTACAGGCCCTTCGGCCCACGATGTTGCACCGACATGGGAAGGCAAAAAACAAAAGCCATCTAACCTACACTATGCCATTATCATCCATATGCTTATCCAATAACTTTTAAATGCCCTCAATGTTGACGAGTTCACTACTGTTGCAGGTAGGGCATTCCACGGCCTCACCACTCTTTGCGTAAAGAACCTACCTCTGACCTCTGTCCTATATCTATTACCCCTCAGTTTAAGGCTATGTCCCCTCCTGCTAGCCATTTCCACCCGCGGGAGGAGGCTCTCACTGTCCACCCTATCTAACCCCCTGATCATTTTGTATGCCTCTATTAAGTCTCCTCTAAACCTTCTTGTCTCTAACGAAAACAACCTCAAGTCCATCAGCCTTTCCTCATAAGGTTTTCCCTCCATACCAGGCAACATCCTGGTAAATCTCCTCTGCACCCGTTCCAAAGCTTCCACGTCCTTCCTATAATGAGGTGACCAGAACTGTACGCAATACTCCAAATGCGGCCGTACCAGAGTTTTGTACAGCTGCAACATGACCTCATGTCTCCGGAACTCAATCCCTCTACCAATTAAGGCCAATACTCCATAGGCCTTCTTCACATCCCTATCAACCTGGGTGGCAACTTTCAGGGATCTATGTACATGGACACCGAGATCCCTCTGCTCATCCACACTTCCAAGAATTTTACCATTAGCCAAATATTCCGCATTCCTGTTATTCCTTCCAAAGTGAATCACCTCACATTTTTCTACATTAAACTCCATTTGCCACCTCTCAGCCCAGCTCTGCAGCTTATCTATGTCCCTCTGTAACCTGCAACATCCTTCCGCACTGTCGACAACACCACCGACTTTAGTGCCGTCTGCAAATTTACTCACCCACCCTTCTGCGCCCTCCTCATGACAAGCAGCAACGGCCCCAGAACAGATCCTTGTGGTACGCCACTTGTAACTGAACTCCATTCTGAGCATTTCCCATCAACCACCACCCTCTGTCTTCTTTCAGCTCGCCAATTTCTGATCCACATCTCTAAATCACCCTCAATCCCCAGCCTCCGTATTTTCTGCAATAGCCTACCGTGGGGAACCTTATCAAACGCTTTACTGAAATCCATATACACCACATCAACTGCTCGACCCTCGTCTACCTGTTCAGTCACCTTCTCAAAGAACTCGATAAAGTTTGTGAGGCATGACCTACCCTTCACAAAGCCATGCTGACTATCCCTAATCATATTATTCCTATCTAGATGATTATAAATCTTGTCTCTTATAATCCCCTCCAAGACTTTACCCACAACAGACGTGAGGCTCACCGGTCTATAGTTGCCGCGGTTGTCTCTACGCCCCTTCTTGAACAAAGGAACCACATTTGCATTGGTGAGCAGCCTTCTTGAACTGCTGCAGTCCTGAGGTGTAGGTACACCCACAGTTCTTCGAGGGAAGGAGTTCCAGAATCTTGACCCAGCGACAGTGAATGGCTGGGAATATATTTTCAAGTCAGGGTGAAGAGTGACGTGGAGGGCAATTTCCAAATGGTGATGTTCCTATGTGTCTGCTTCCCTTGTCCTTCTTGATAGTAGCTCATGGGTTTGGAAGGTGCTGTCTAAGGAACCTTGGTGAGTTCCTGCAGTACATCTTGTAGATGGTAACACAATGCTGCTACTGTGCATCAGTGCGGAGGGAGTGATTGTTTGTGGATGGTTAGACCATCAAGCAGGCTGCATTGTCCTGAAAGGTATCAAGCTCCTTGAGTGTTGTTGTAGCTGCACACATTCAGGAAAGAGGAGCATATTCCATCAGACTCCTGACTAGTGCCTTGTAGATGGTGGACAGACTTTGGGTGGTCAGGAGGTGAGTTACATGCTGCAGGATCCCCAGCCTCTGACCTGCTCTTGTAACTACAGTATTTATATGGCTAGTCCAATTTAGTTTCTGTTCAATGGTAACCCCCAGGATGTTGATAATGGGCGATTCAGCGATGGTAATGCCATTGAATGTCAAGGGGCAATGATTAGATTCTCTATTTGTTGGAGATAGTCATTGCCGGACACTGTATGGTGTGAATGTTACTTGCCACTTGTCAGCCCAAGCCTGAATATTGTCCAATTGTTTCTGTATTTGGACATCAACTGTTTCAGTATCTGAGGAGACACGCTGGTGCCCCACATTATGCAATAATCAGTGAATATCCCCACTTCTATCTTATGATGGAAGGAAGGTCATTGGTAAAGCAGCTGATGTTGGTTGAGCCAAGGACATTACCCTGAAGAACTCCTGCAGTGATATCTTGGAACTGAGGTGGCCAATCTCCAACAACCACAACCATCTTCCTTTGTGCAAGTTATGACTCCAATCAGTGGGGAGTTCTCCCCTGAGTTACATTGACTCCAGTTTTGTTAGGTTTCCTTGATGTCCTACTTGGTCAAATGCTGCATTGATGTCAAGATCAGTCACTCATTTGTCCATGTTTGAAACAAGGCTGGAATGAGGTCAGGAGCTGAGTGACTCTGGCAGAATCCAAACTGAGCATCCGTGAGTAGGTTATTGATAAGCAAGTGCCACTTGTTTGCACTGTTGATGACCCCTTCCATCACTTTATTGATGGTCAAGAGTAGTCTGGTGGAGCAATAGGTGGTTGGGTTGGATTTGAGTTCAGGACATATCTGGGCAATTTTCACATCGCTGGGCACAGCAAGTTCTGGAGCACAGGTTACAGTACTATTGCCAGAATATTGTCAGGGCCCATAGCCTCGAAAGTTTCTTTTACATTCGTTCATGGGATGTGGGCATTGCTGGCTGGGCCAGCATTCATTGCCCATCGCTGAGCATTCCCATCATTGAGGGCATTTAAGAGTCAACCATTTTACTGTGGGGCTGGAACCACATGTAGGCCAGATCGGGTAAGGACGGCAGATTTCCTTCCCTAAAGGACGACAGTGAACCAGATGGGTTTTTACAAAAAATGACAATGGTCATCAGTAGACTTTTAATTCCAGATTTTTTTATTGAATTCAAGTTTCACCATCTGCCATGGAGGAATTCGAACCCGGGTCCCCAGGAAATGTGGACTGTTTGCTGTAAGAACTGTAATTCCATGGAGTATGAAATGTGTGATAAGTATTAAAGGGGAGCATTCCTTTCTGTACCGGCACGGTAGCACAGTGTTGCTTCACTGCGCCAGGGTCCCAGGTTTGATTTCCGGCTTGAGTCACTGTCTGTGCGGAGTCTGCACGTTCTCCCCGTGTCTGCTTGGGTTTCCTCCGGGTGCTCCGGTTTCCTCCCACAAGTCCCAAAAGACATGATTTTAGGTAATTTGGACATTCTAAATTCGCCCTCAGTGTACCCAAACAGGCGCCGAGTTTGGAAACTGGGGTATTTTCACAGTAATTTCATTGCAGTGTTATTGTAAGCCTACTTGTGACAATAACAAAGATTATAATTATTATTAGTTCTGTTCTAAATCGTTTTGCATGGTGACACTGCCATACAGTACAATGGAGGTTATCCTTAGAGTAAAGATGGGACTTGGTCCATACAAGGACTGTGTGATGGCAGATCTCTGAGGACAAGTTCTAGAAGGTTTCTCCCTCTTGTTGGTTCTCTCACCACCTGCAGCAGATCCAGTCTAGCAGCTTCAGGACTCGGCCAGCTTGGTCAGTAGTGGTGCTACCGCACTACTCTTGGTGATGATGTGGAGATGCTGACGTTGGACTGGGGTGGGCACAGTAAGAAGTCTTACAACACCAGGTTAAAGTCCAACCGGTTTGTTTGGAATCACTAGCTTTCGGAGCACAGCTCCTTCATCAAATGAGTGAAGAGGTGGGTTCCACAACCACAGATATAGACAAAGTCAATGATGCAAGACGATACTTTGAATGTGAGTTTTTGAAGGTAATTAGGTCTTTAGAGGTCCAGATGAAATGACTGGAGAGAAGGATAGCCACAGGTTAAAGAGGAGTGAATTATCTCAAGCCAGGATAGTTGGTCGGATTTCGCAAGATCAGGCCAGATGGTGGGGGTTGAATGTAATGAAACATGTATCCAAGGTCCCGGTTGAGGCCATACTCATGCATGCGGAACTTGGCTATCAGTTTCTGCTCGGCGATTCTGCATTGTCGCGCGTCATGAAGGCCGCCTTGGAGAACGCTTACCAGAAGATCAGAGGCTGAATGCCCTTGACTGCTGAAGTGCTCCCTGACTGGAAGGGAACATTCCTGCCTGTCGATTGTCACCCGATTTCCATTCATCCGTTGTCGCAGCATCTGCATGGCCTCTCCAATGTACTATGCCTCAGGACATCCTTTCCTGCAGCGTCTGAGGTAGACACCATTGGCCAAGTCGCACGAGGATGCACCACGTACCTTGTCGGTGGTGTTCTCTTCTAGAACTTGTCCTCAGAGATCTGCCATCACACAGTTCTTGTATGGATCAAGTCCCACCTTTACTCTAAGGATAACTTCCATTGTACTCTCATATCCATTGGTGATGGGCATTTAAGTCCCCCACCCAAAGTACATTCTTGCCGCCCTTAGTGCTTGATATTCACAGTAGAACATAAAAGATACAGTGCAGAAGGAGGCCATTCGGCCCATTGAGTCTGCACCGACCTCACTTCCACCCTATCCCCATAACCCAATAACCTCCCCTAACCCTTTTAGTCACTAAGGTAATTTATCATGGGCAATCCACCTCACCTGCACGTCTTTGGACTGTGGGAGGAAACCGGAGCACCCGGAGGAAACTCACGCACACACGGGGAGAACGTGCAGACTCCACACAGACAGTGACCCAGCAGGGAATTGAACCTGGGACACTGGTGCTGTGATGCCACAGTGCTATCCACTTGTGCTACCGTGCTGCCCTAACTTCATTGCAGTGTTAATGCAAGCCTACTTGTGACAATAATAAAGATTATTATTATTTCAGGTATAAGTTGCCTGTATTTAGTCACTCGCCCTTTATTATTTGTTACAAAAAAAGTTTTAAAATATGAAATCTTGATGTGTCATTCTTCCAACTATTTTATACCTGTAAACAGTAATTCTCTTTAAATCAAGGCGGATAGGGAAAAAATAATAATGCTGACCTGCATGTAAATCATTATCTGGACTGTGTCATTATGTGTGCCTATAAATACATACCATGGTTTTCTCAAAGTTACAAAGTAATCTCTGTAGACCTTGGTGTGCTAAATTACAGTAAATAGACATGCAAGCTTTGACTTCAGATCGGATTTATATACGCCACAGTGAATCATATTAGAAGCATTGAGAGAGAAAGTAACCACTGGGAACATCAATTTATGGATTTACCAGAGTGGACTATTTTAACATCACTGTAATGCTACTTTTGTCTGATGCGCTGTGTCGTTTATTGACTGCTTAATGGTTTCTATTCAAATTCTTTGCTACTTATATGGAGGGAAACCTTTCTGATGTTTCCTACCCCAAGTATCTTTATTTGTCAGTGCAGTGCCTATTGCCAGATTCATTTAAGGTCTGCACTCAGGCTTAAGATAATACAGAAATTTACTTAGTCTAAATGTGACTAAGCAATTTAACAGCATAGAGTGATATTGCAAAGTGCATGGTTAATTAACGCATTAATAAATGAACTCATAAACATACATTTATTGGCATTTTTCTGCAAATTTCTAACAATTTCTTGGATGACTTTATCTTCTAGTGGAGTCATTAAACACTTAATATATAAAATACAACTTTACAAAACATGAATCTGTTTTTAAATTAAAGCACATGGAGTACTTCCTTCCCAGTGATTGGCTGGGCAAGTACTGAGCCATCCAGAACAGGAAGGCCTTGAATTAAATCCCACATTTCAGTTGGAGTAGCTGTGAGGCAGGAAGGGAGAGAGAATCATAGAATTTAGAGTGCAGAAGGAGGCCAATCGGCCCTTCAAGTCGGCACCAGCCCTTGGAAAGAGCATCCTACTTAAGCCCATGTCTCCACCCAATCCCCTAACCTAGTAACCCACCTAACCTTTTGGATACTAAGGGGGAATTTGACATGGCCAATCCACCTAACCTGCACATCTTTGGACTGTGGGAGGAAACCGGAACACTCGGAGGAAACCTATGCAGACACGGGAGAAAGTGCAAACTCCACAGAGACAGTAACCCAAGACCGGAATTGAACATGCGACCCTGGAGTTGTGAGGCGGCAGCCCTAACCACTGTGCCACTGTGGGGGAGAGAGATGTAGGCTACAATTGTTTCCAACATTCCAATTTGAGGCACAGGAAATAGGATTAACCAGGGTTTCTGCTTCTGATTGCTCAGCAACGACAGCTTTCGTATGTGTGCTAATGTCAGGTGAGGGCAGTTTTGAGCTTAACTATAACGGCATCATGCCAACGTACATTATTCAGGCTCACACATGTAGTGTAGCTACATAGATATAGGGCACGATTCTCCAGTAACATTATGCTTGCACTCAAGCGAAACGGGACCAAAGAACAGGGGGAGATTCCAAAAACGAGAACCACGCCAGACACCAAACAGTTTCTGATGCAACCAGCCCACTGCCGAAGGTGAAATCGGGATCCCAACATAGCGTGGCGAGAAACCAATTATCACCACTTAAGCCCAATTTCCATAAAATTAACAGGAGCCACCCCATAACCAACAACCTCCGATCATTCAGCAGCCTTCCCAGAAAGTACTCATGCTGGCATCGATTAGTACTCCTTTTGAAAAGCGTAAACCTGGCGGAAGAGTTTCTGTGGGGAGCCAAGGAGGTGAGTAGCCATCTTTGCTCACAGGCAAAGAGCCCAGGACGAGGTAGGCAGCAGCCTGCCTTCATCTCAGATGTGCATCCTGGAGGAACACCTAGACGTAGTGGTAGAGCTAGGAGGGCCAAGAATGTTGAGGATCACCGAGGGAACTGAGGGACAGAGGAGAGGGTGGGGGTGTAGGTAGGGGGTGGGAGAAGGGATGGGGGTTGTGGGGTGGCACCATTGAGCTTGGGTTATTGTACAACACATTCAACACCTTTTTGCAAACCGTTATGATGCCTCCGTCACATTCTTCCGCAATGTGGGTTTACCTTCGGACTTTTTGTCCCTCCCTCCATGCACCCCCCCCCCACCCCCCCCCGCCCCCCTCACCTCCCCGTGGCCCTCTCCCACCCTCCGGCCGTGGTCATGTCACTGGAGCTGTCCCCCATCCCTGGGTGCGCGGATGTTGCGTGTGTGGTGTTGCCTCCCACAGTGTTCAAACACAGGGTGGGATTCTGTGAGCCCGGGGCTGGGCCAGAGAATCCCCGCGACCGGCGTGAATCGCGCCATGCCACCGGCACACGATTCTCCACAGAGCGAAGAATCAGCACCATTGGCGCCAGCGTGGTTGGCGCGCTGCCGGTCGTGGGCCGCTCTACGCGGCCGGCCCGCCGAGTCTCAGCCCGCGATGGGCCGGCGGACATCGGAAAAACAGCGAGTCCCGCCGGCGCCATCCACACCTGCCCTTAGCCAGCGAGAACTCGGCGTGGAAGGGTTGGGGGGCAGCCTGTGGGGAGGGGGTCCGACCCTGGAGGCGCCTCCGATGTGGCCTGATCCGTGACCGGGGCCCACCGATCGGCGGGCCGGCCTATCTGACTGGCGGCCTCTTCTGCGCCGGCCTCTGTAGTCCTGCACCATGTTGTGTCGGGGCCGGCGTGTTGAAGGAAGCCACTGCGCATGTGCACGTTGGCGCCAGTGCCACTGCGCATGCGCGGATCCCACGGAGCCCAGTTCATGATAGGATCAGCAGCTGGAGCAACATGAACCGCTCCAGTGCCGTGCTGGCCCCCTGTAGGGGCACGAATTGCAGATCCTGAGGCTGTGTTGACGCCCTCGAGAAATGCGACGGCGTTTCTGACGGCGTCAACGCTTAGCCTCAGGATCCCAGAATCCCGCCCACAATGTCCAGGCATCAGGTTGTGATTGGGATGCTAGTCAATGAGTCCACATGCTACATGGCCCGCCCACCCACGGGAATCCACTTGGCATGTGTCAAGTGCTCACTAAACCACGATTGCCAACTCCCTATTAGCAATAGCTAGAGGCCAGAGGCCTCAGCAGTCGGTGAGAGTTACGATTGGTAGTTGGGCAGATGGGCGGGGACAATTGTTGCCTCCGGAACAGATACACGTGATGCAGGGGTTGGCATGGTGGTGCAGGGAGCAGCTGTCCGCCGGTTTCCCCACCCAGCCCCTCCCCCCCACGCTCTCATTGTGGCCCACCCCTGCGGAGGGCCCCCCACTCCCAACCAAGGGTCTCTCACTGTCCACTGAGCACTGAGCGATGCCCATGATGGGTGCCCTCTGGGGGCCCTGGGCTGGAGAGCCCCGGCTCACTTGTCGGTGACACATGCATAGCCGTGCCGCCCTGTCCCATGTGTTGGCATCGAGATGCAGCCTCATCAGAGAGATGTACTCAGCGGGGCTGGCAGCCATGGTTGCCACTCCATGGGACAGATCTGGGTTGGTACTCAGCGCTCCCTCCTTCCGGTCGATGCCCATTTGGCTCTGGGGTTCACCTTGGGCTGGAGGGGCAGCTGGTGCTAGCCCTGGCTTCCCCTGCATCGTCTGGCTCTGCCAGCCCTGGCGGTTCCCCATTGTCTGCACCATGGTGTCAATGCCCTCAGCGATGCTCCTCAATGACTGAGAAATGGTCTGCAGCACCTCAGCAATGCCCACCTGTAACTGGCACAAGATCCGCAGTACCACAGCCATGTCTATCTGAGAGTGGGACATGTCCCGCAGAACTGCATCAAGGTCGACCTGGTATTGAGTGACATCCCCTAGCGCTTCAAACATTCTTTTTTTTTTAAATTTAAAGTACCCAATTCATTTTTTTCCAATTAAGGGGCAATTTAGCGTGGCCAATCCATCAACCTGCACATCGTTGGGTTGTGGGGGTGAAACCCACGCAAATACGGGGAGAATGTGCAAACTCCACACGGACAGTGACCCAGAGCCAGGATCGAACCTGGGACCTCGGCGCCGTGAGACAGCAATGCTAACCACTGCGCCACCGTGCTGCCCTTTCGCATCAAACATTCTGCTGAGACCCTCAGCCATGGCCTTCACCGACAACGTGACACTTTGCACACCTTCACTCATGGTGCCGACATCGTACACCAGTCTTTCAACTGTGGTCGCCACTGTAGCAGTGTTGGCCTCGGTACCATGCATTGCCGGCGCCATCTTCTGCACCCGTAGCATCTGGGACTCCTCCAATTGCCCATGGATCTGCTGGAGTGACACTGACATCTCCCTCGAAATGTTCCGGCTGCTCCCTATCATCTCGATCAGCTCCGGGTACCTCTGTACCACAGGCTCAGCATAAAGCTGGGACCCATCTGGGTCCTGGGCTCCAGCAGCCCTTCAACTGCTATCTCACCTGGGGGTTCCTGCCGACAGCTGATATAAGAACTAGGAGCAGGAGTAGGCCATCTGGCCCCTCGAGCCTGCTCCACCATTCAATGAGATCATGGCTGATCTTTTGTGGACTCAGCTCCACATTCCTGCCCGAACACCATAACCCTTAATCCCTTTATTCTTCAAAAAACTATCTATCTTTATCTTAAAAACATTTAATGAAGGAGCCTCTACTGCTTCACTGGGCAAGGAATTCCATAGATTCACAACCCTTTGGGTGAAGAAGTTCCTCCTAAACTCAGTCCTAAATCTACTTACCCTTATTTTGAGGCTATGCCCCCTAGTTCTGCTTTCACCCGCCAGTGGAAACAACCTGCCCGCATCTATCCTATCTATTCCCTTCATAATCTTATCTGTTTCTATAAGATCCCCCCTCATCCTTCTAAATTCCAACGAGTACAGTCCCAGTCTACTCAACCTCTCCTCGTAATCCAACCCCTTCAGCTCTGGGATTAACCTCGTGAATCTCCTCTGCACACACTCCAGTGCCAGTACGTCCTTTCTCAAGTAAGGAGACCAAAACTGAACACAATACTCCAGGTGTGGCCTCACTAACACCTTATACAATTGCAGCAGAACCTCCCTAGTCTTAAACTCCATCCCTCTAGCAATGAAGGACAAAATTCCATTTGCCTTCTGAATCACCTGTTGCACCTGAAAACCAACTTTTTGCGACTCATGCACTATCACACCCAGGTCTCTCTGCACAGCAGCATGTTTTAATATTTTATCATTTAAATAATAATCCCTTTTGCTGTTATTCCTACCAAAATGGTTAACCTCACATTTGTCAACATTGTATTCCATCTGCCAGACCCTAGCCCATTCACTTAGTCTATCCAAATCCCTCTGCAGACTTCCAGTATCCTCTGCACTTTTTGCTTTCCCACTTATCTTAGTGTCGTCTGCAAACTTGGACACATTGCCCTTGGTCCCCAACTCCAAATCATCTGTGTAAATTGTGAACAGTTGTGGGCCCAACACTGATCCCTGAGGGACACCACTAGCTACTGATTGCCAACCAGAGAAACACCCATTAATCCCCACTCTTTGCTTTCTATTAATTAACCAATCCTCTATCCATGCTACTACTTTCCCCTCAATGCCATGCATCATTATCTTATGCAGCAACCTTTTGTGTGGCACCTTGTCAAAGGCTTTCTTGAAATCCAGATATACCACATCCATTGGCTCCCTGTTATCTACCGCACTGTTAATGTCCTCAAAAAATTCCACTAAATTAGTTAGGCACGACCTGCATCATTAGCAGTGTGGTGCTCACCAGATTGTGCCCCTGAAGCCACCTAAGTACGTGTATCTGCACTGGTTGTGGTGATATGCCTACATACACTCAGCAATATGACCTCCAACCAGCAGGTGGCGACAGACATCAGTCATGTGACATCCGCCTTTCGTCAGTTGGTAGTAAGGCGTACACAAAGACAGTCGCACATTGGGTAGTGCCAGAGTAACCTAGTCTGTTTCGCTTTTTGTATGTTAGCCTTCCACGTGTTAACTAATAAAGAATCATTCTAAGTAAGTCATCAGCAGTTCTGTATGAATCATTGCAAGGACAAAACAACAGAACACAACATTGTACCAGGAGTGTTAAACATTTATGGAAACAGCAGAAAAGTGAAGGAAAACTAGCCGAAGAACGAAACAGAAAAAAGAAGATTCTTCAACCGACCTGGTAACGTATGGCATGTGGCAACTCAACACAATAAAAGATGGTGAAACGCAAGATGGAGTTTTTAAAGGCACGCCACCAACTTCAAGTATCAGGTAACATAGATGAAAACTGGCGTGTTTTCAAACAGCAGTTTCAGCTCTATGTTTCAGTCCTTGGCCTGCAGGCACAGCCTGACGAGAGGCGCATGCATTGCTGCTAACGGTGGCACATCCACAAGCTATCGAAATCTACAACACATTCGCTTTCAATAGAGAAGAGGAAAGCAAGAGATACAATCACATGATAGAGTACTTCGATCGGCATTGCTCTCCCAAGAAGAACAAGACATTTGAAAGATATATTTTTTGTACGTGTACCCAGAACCCCGGAGAATCTTTTGGCAGTTTTGTCACTCACGAGAGACTGAGAGCTTAGTCCTACAATTCCAGTAATCTGAAATCTTCAATGAGCCGCGACCAAATAGTATTTGGCTTATCAAATGACAAGCTCCATGAGAGATTGCTGTGGGAAGAAGATTTGAGATTGGATAAAGCAATTAAGATTTGTCATGTGAGTTGGCTGCACAGCAAATCAGTAGACTCAGCTTGAAACATTTTGGCACCAGCAGGAGGCAGACGCCAGCACCATGAGCTCTGTGACGCAGTTCAATAAGAAACGTGGTCTTATTGGGCAGAGCATCATTTTGTGCCAGAAATGTGGCAAACGTCATGGCCCACAGCTTGTCCAGCCTTTCGAAAACTATGTTCCAGGTGTGGCCGTGTTGATCATTTTGCGAAACAATGTTTTTCACGTTCCACAATGGACAAAATGGGGTCGATCAATGCAGTTGATGAGATGACCCTTGATTAATTATTTTTCGTTGATCTAATCTGAACCAAGGACATGATGAGTCCGAAGACAAAAGGGGAAGAAGTTTTAATGACCAGTTGGAACAACAGTGCGAATCCAGCTGGCACCATCGAAAACAAATGGACCATTCCAGTGATGCTAAACGACACACTGATAAAATGCAAACTCAACACGGGAGGTGATGCACTATCAATTACCACAAAGGGAGTAGTGGAATAATTGAGGCTTTATTGAGCAAAGATGTTCGGCCTCCTGTAGCTGCCACCAGGATGGCTGCAGCACACACATTTATACGCCGCCTACTGGCGGAGCCAGCAGGCAGGGATTTACCCACGTACCTCTATTATGCGTGTCTTACCTTAATACATATAATACTGCTAGTGGTGACTACCACATTCACCCCCTCGTTGAGAATTGCTATAACATTTTGTCGGATTGCTGGCTGGGAATGAGGTTGAGGCATTGGGGAATGTGTCAGAGAAGCATGGGTACACAACAGATGACACTACATACCATTCTCCCCCGTGGACACGAAGCACAAGTCTCTCCTCGGGGTGGATGCATGTGAGGTCCTGAGCCTAGTTGAGCGGCTGTACGTTCCAGTCAGCAAGCCGACAAAAGGTTATCGCGGTTCTCAACGAGATACAGTGGCAAAATTATACGATGGGATTTAAGCGTTAGTAAAAGTGGAGAAAGATCAACCAGAGGCAGAGATGGAGGATCTGAAGGATATTTCAGAGTTCTGGTTAGCAGTCTTCAAAAATGAGGATATGCTCAGGTTTGAATCGAATAAGTACTTCACGAATGAGGTGCTCGTAAAAACATACCTCATGAAGGAGAGTGGGGGACACTGTGAGTCACACCGAGGACACTGAGAAAGGTTACATCGACAATGTGAGTGATAGGCCGGAGACCAAACAACAGAGCAGCAGGTGGGAGCATCGCGAGAGCACACAGTAAAACGCAGCAGCGAGCAGCATCGAGCAAAGAAACGCAAGAAGCTGAAGACACCAGGATGGCCTCCAAGAATACCAGCTGTCAAAGCTTATTGTCTAAAAAGGCTAAAACATGAAAGACTGGCATGGAAACCAGTCTTCAAAAAAAGCGGAAAAGAACCCAGACGACCAGCAGGGTGATCAGTGAGGGAGGCACAGTGAGCTGTGAACAAGGGACACACACCTTGCAGGCATATCATGTCTATGGATGCATTAGAAAAATCTATTTATACATGAACCGCATGTTTCAAGTAACGATATTAATCATATTTGTATATAAAGATCAACATCTCCACAGAAGGGGGATGTGGTGATATGCCTGTGAATAATATTGCATACTTTCATCAATGCGACCTCCCACCAGCAGGTGGTGTCAGACATCAGTCATGTGACATCCGGCTATCGTCATTTGGTAGTAAGGTGAACACAAGGACAGTCGCACATCAGGTAGATCCAGAGCAACCTAATCTGTATCGCATTATATATGTTATCCTTCCACATTTTAACTAATACAAAATCATTTTAAGTAAGTCATCAGCAGTTCTGTATGAATCATTGCAAGGACTAGACAACAGAACACAACAGGGATAACAGCTGTGCTGTGACTATAATGGTTGCATCCTCGGAGCTCTCCTCTGAGGTGTTCTCCTCGGAGTCCGAGAGGGTGCCACCCGGCATGGACCAGCACCGGCGGCTGGAGGACCTGCGGGATAATGGGCATGTGGTCAGTGGGAGGGATGGGCCAGTCAATAAGGCAATAACAACTCATGTTTGACAGGTCCCACGGGTGGAGCCTGGTGGTTCCTCACCTCTGCGGCATCTGCCAGCCGCGGCATGGGTGACTGATCTGTGTTCAGCCATCCAGTCACCTCCAAGGCCCGCTTCTCGAAGGAGGTGAGGATTCTTCAGTCCAGCAACCCTCCGCCAGTCTGGGCCCTCTCTCAATGATTATGGGAGAGCCTCTCCTGTGGAGACACAGAGTGGGTATCGTCAGCCACATGACTGGTTTGCAGTGGTGGGAAGGGAGTGAAGGGAGGATTGGGGGGTTGAAGGGAGACGGGGTTGAAGGAAGGGTTGGGGGTCACATGGGGAGTTGGGGTGTGGGAGTGTTGGTGTTTACTGTGTCGTACTGCCAGATATAGGTCATTGACCTTCTTCCTGCACTGGAGGCCAGTTCTCCTGGTCACACTCCCTGAGCTAACAGCTGGCAACTGCCTCCACCTCATCCCAGGCAGCACTGGCTGCCTTGTGGCTGACTCTCCTGGACCCTTAGGTTAACAGGACATCCCTCCTGGCCTCCTCAGTGTCTGGCAGCCTCCCCAGGTCAGCATCCCTGAATCTTGGGGCCGGTCTCCTGGGCGCCATTGTTGTGAACTGGCCTAGCAAGTGCCGCTTAAGTGCTGCTCAACCTCGTTAGCGGGGTGCTGGCAAACACGGATCCAGCGAATCAGCTCGTGAGCCTTCATTTGTGGCGCGAAGCCTGTGAGGCCACATTAAGTGGACCAATTTCCATTGAATTGCGTTGCCGGCCTCGCTGTGCTGAGCGCTGGGAACCTCGCAGCAATTCCCGCTCACAACACTTCGAAAATTTTCCAGAAAATTACGCCCATAATATCAGATGTTCATTCCTACCACAACAATTAGATTGATTAGAATCATTTCCAGCATGATGCCCAGCCTTTGGGCATGAAGGGTTATTTGGATAAAACCAACCGGTGCAAGAGAAAAAGAACAAATGAACTGTTTCTTTAGTTCTACCAAACCTGATTGGCTTGGTTATATCGTTTTTAGAGCAAATACGCAATAGAAATTAACATAGTTTATCTCCTTGCAATACCTTGTTGGTAATTATAAGATACAGTACAGGAGTGGCACGATGGCACAGTGGTTAGCACTGCTGCCTCACAGCTCCAGGAACCCAGGTTAAATTCAGGCTTCGGGTGGCTGCCTGTGTGGAGTTTGCACGTTCTCCCCGTGTCTGCGCGGGTTTCCTTCACGTCCTCCGGTTTCCTCCCATAGTTCAAAGATGTGCAGGTTAGATGGATTGACCGTGCTGCATTGCCCTTTAGTGTCCAAAGGTTAGGTTGGGTTACTGGGTTACGGGGATAGGATGGAGATGTGGGCAGGGTGATCTTTCCAAGGGCCAGTGCAGACTTGATGGGCTAAATGGCCTACTTCTGCACTGTAAATTCTATGACATTTAGCTGTGTCCCAAAAAACTTCTGAAATATCTTTGTTTATGTCATCGAGTGTTGCTTTTAACTGCATCGTTAGTTATGGCTTGATATTCTAATAATTCAATCTGATAAGTGCAGGAACCCATCAAGCTCCTTAAGCATCCATAAAGGGAGGGTTACAATTTGTCTGATATAAAGTACATGCCTTGCCAATACAGGAGTGTATCCTGCTTAGCTAAATCCAATGACCTTAAATAAAAGATAGCAGAAAACACAGAGGGTGAAAAACAAGGGTAACGTTTCAGATTGATGATTGTCACTGGAACTAGTTCACCTGATCTGCTTGAGTGTTTCCAGCCTTTCCATTTTTTCATTTCAGATTTCCATCAATCATGATATTTTGTCCTAAAACCACAAAGCAGGCTGCCAATCAGCAGTGCACAGGTAGCCCAAGTTTTCACCGAAGTAGACCTGGATTTTAACCAACGTAAAACTTGCAATTATTAGCTTGAACTATCCGACCTGCTGGCATTGGGTTACAGGGTTATCTGGAGCTGAATGTTACCTGTAACATTGGGTTACAGGGTTATCTGGAACTGAATTGCAAGAATCCCAGATATATCCCAGATATACAGAACAGAGAACATGGAAAAATACAGCACCCTTCGGCCAACGATGTTGTGCCGAACTTTTGTCCTCGATTAAGAACAAATTAATCTACACCCCATCATTCTACCGTAATCTATGTGCCTATCCAATAGCCGCTTGAAGGTCCCTAATGTTTCCGACTCAACTACTTCCACAGGCAGTGCATTCCGTGCCCCTAATACTCTCTGGGTAAAGTACCTACCTCTGACATCCCCCCTATATCTTCCACCATTCACCTTAAATATATGACCCTTGTAATGGTTTGTTCCACCCAGGAAAAAAGTCTCTGACTGTCTACTCGATCTATTCCCCTGATCATCTTATAAACCTCTATCAAGTCATCACTCATCCTTCTCCATTCTAATGTGAAAGGCCCTCAACATTTCCTCGTAAGACCTACTCTCTATTCCAGGCAACATAGAACATAGAACATAGAACATTACAGCACAGGACAGGCCCTTCGGCCCTCGATGTTGCGCCGACCTGTGAAACCACTCTAAAGCCCATCTACACTATTCCCTTATCGTCCATATGTCTATCCAATGACCATTTGAATGCCCTTAATGTTGGCGAGTCCACTACTGTTACAGGCAGGGCATTCCACGCCCTTACTACTCTCTCAGTAAAGAATCTACCTTTGACATCTGTCCTATATCTATCTCCCCTCAATTTAAAGGTCTGTCCCCTCGTGCTGGACATCACCATCCGAGGAAGAAGGCTCTCACTGTTCACCCTATCTAATCCTCTGATCATCTTATACGCCTCAATTAAGTCACCTCTTAACCTTCTTCTCTCTAACGAAAACAGCCTCAAGTCCCTCAGCCTTCCCTCATAAGATCTTCCCTCCATACCAGGTAACATTCTGGTAAATCTCCTCTGCACCCTTTCCAATGCTTCCACATCCTTCCTATAATGCGGCGACCAGAATTGCACGCAACACTCCAAATGCGGCCGCACCAGAGTTTTGTACAGCTGCAACATGACCTCATGGCTCCGAAACTCAATCCCTCTACCAATAAAAGCTAACACACCGTACACCCTCTTAACAGCCCTCTCAACCTGGGTGGCAAATTACAGGGATCTATGTACATGGACACCGTGATCTCTCTGCTCATCCACACTACCACGAATCTTACCATTAGCCCAGTACTCTGTCTTCCTGTTATTCCTTCCAAAATGAATCACCTCACACTTTTCTGCATTAAATTCCATTTGCCACCTCTCAGCCCAGCTCTGCAGCTTATCTATGTCCCTCTGTAACCTGTAACATACTTCCGCACTGTCCACAACTCCACCGACTTTAGTGTCATTTGCAAATTTACTCAACCATCCTTCTACGCCCTCCTCCAGGTCATTTATAAAAATGACAAACAGCAGTGGCCCCAAAACAGATCCTTGTGGTACACCACTAGTAACTGGACTCCAGTCTGAACATTTCCCATCAACCACCACCCTTTGTCTTCTTCCAGCTAGCCAATTTCTGATCCAAACTGCTAAATCACCATGAATCCCATGCCTCCGTATTTTCTGCAATAGCCTACCGTGGGAAACTTTATCAAATGCTTTACTGAAATCCATACACCACATCAACTGCTTTACCCTCATCCACCTGTTTGGTCACCTTCTCAAAGAACTCAATAAGGTTTGTGAGGCACAACCTACCCTTCACAAAACCGTGTTGACTATCTCTAATCAAATTATTCCTTTCCAGATGATTATACATCCCATCTCTTATAAACCTTTCCAAGACTTTGCCCACAACAGAAGTAAGGCTCACTGGTCTATAGTTACTGCGGTGTCCCTACTCCCCTTCTTGAACAAGGAGACAACATTTGCTATCCTCCAGTCTTCTGGCACTATTCCTGTAGACAAAGATGGCTTAAAGATCAAAGCCAAAGGCTCAGCAATCTCCTCCCTAGCTTCCCAGAGAATCCGAGGATAAATCCCATCCGGCCCAGGGAACTTATCTATTTTCACACTTTCCCGAATTGCTAACACCTCCTCCTTATGAGCCACAAGCCCTTCTAGTCTAGTTGCCTGAATCTCAGTATTCTCCTCAACATCATTGTCATTTTCCTGTGTGAATACTGCCGAAAAATATTCATTTAGCACCTCTCCTATCTCCTCGGACTCCATGCACAACTTCCCACTACTGTCCTTGACTGGCCCTACTCTTACCCTAGTCAGTCTTTTATTCCTGACATATCTATAGAAAGCTTTAGGGTTATCCTTGATCCTACTTGCGAAAGACTTCTCATGTCCCCTCCTGGCTCTTCTTAGCTCTCTCTTTAGGTCCTTCCTAGCTAACTTGTAACTGTCTCATTTTTCATAAGCCTCCTTCTTCCTCTTGACAAGTGTTTCGACTGCTTTAGTAAACCACGGTTCCCTTGCTCGACCACTTCCTCCCTGCCAGACAGGTACATACTTATCAAGGACATGCAGTAGCTGTTCCTTGAACAAGCTCCACATTTCCATTGTGCCCATCACTTGCAGTTTTCCTCTCCATCCGATGAATCCTAAGTCTTGCCTCATCGCATCATAATTGCCTTTCCCCCAGATATAACTCTTGCCCTGCGGTATATACCTATCTCTTTCCATCACTAAAGTAAACGCAATGGAATTGTGGTCACTATCACCAAAGTGCTCACCTATCTCAAAATCTAACACCTGTCCTGGTTCATTACCCAGTACCAAATCCAATATGGCCTCGCCTCTCGTTGGCCTATCTACATACTGCGTCAGGAAACCCTCCTGCACACATTGGACAAAAACAGACCCATCTAAAGTACTCGATCTATCGCGTTTCCAGTCAATATTTGGAAAGTTAAAGTCCCCCATAACAACTACCTGTTACTTTCACTCCTATCCAGAATCATCTTTGCAATCCTTTCCTCTACATCTCTGGAACATTTCGGAGGCCTATAGAAAACCCCTAACAGGGTGACCTCACCTTTCCTGTTTCTAACCTCAGCCCATACTACCTCAGTAGACGAGTCCTCATCAAATGTTCTTTCTGCCACTGTAATACTGTCCTTGACTAACAATGCCACCCCTCCCCATCTTTTACCACCTTCCCTGAGCTGACTGAAATATCTAAACCCCGGCACCTGCAACAACCATTCCTGTCCCTGCTCTATCCATGACTCGGATGTGGCCACATCATCGAAGTCCCAGGTACCAACCCATGCCTCAAGTTCATCCACCTTATTCCGGATGGTCCTGGCATTGAAGTCGACACACTTTAAACCACTTTCATGCCTGCCGGTACACTCCTGCAACTTTGAAACCTTACTCATGACCTCACTACTCTCAACCTCCTGTATACTGGAGCTGCAATTCAGGTTCCCAAGCCCCTGCTGATCTAGTTTCAACCCTCCCGAAGAGCATTAGCAAATATCCCCTCCAGGATATTGGTACTCCTCTGGTCCAGGTGTAGAACATCCCGTTTGTAGAGGTCCCACCTCCCACAGAATGAGCCCCAATTATCCAGGAATCTGAAACCCTCCCTCCTGCACCATCCATATAGCCATGTGTTCAACTGCCCTCTCTCCCTATTCCTCGTGTCGCTAGCACGTGGCATGGGTAACACCCCAAAGATAATAACTGTTTGTCCTAGATCTAAGTTTCCACCCTAGCTCCCTGAATTCCTGCCTTGCATCTCTATCCCTTTTCCTACTTATGTCGTTGTTACCTATGTGGACCATGACTTGGGGCTGCTCCCCCTTAAGGATCCTGAAAACACGATCCGAGACATCGCGGACCCTGGCACCTGGGAGGCAACACACCAACCGCGAGTCTCTCTCGTTCCCACAGAATCTCCTATCTATCCCCCAAACTATGGAGTCTCCAATGACTAATGCCCTACTCCTCTCCCCCCTTCCCTCCTGAGCAACAGGGACAGACTCTGTGCCAGAGACCTGTACCCCATGGCTTACCCCTGGTAAGTCCCACCCCCCCCAACAGTATCCAAAGCGGTATACTTGTTACTCAGGGGAACCACCACAGGGGATCCCTGTAATGATTGCTTTCTCCCAGCCCCTCTCACCATCACCCATCTATCTTTATTCTTCGGAGTTACTACATCCCTGAAGCTACTATCTATAACTACCTCTGCCTCCCGAATGATCTGAAGTTCATCCAGCTCCAGCTCCAGTTCCCTAACACGGTTTCTGAGGAGCTGGAGATGGGTGCACTTCCCACAGATGAAATCAGCAGGGACACTTGCAGCGTCCCTCACCTCAAACATTCTGCAGGAGGAACATTGTACTGGCTTCCCTGCCATCCCCTCTAGATAAAACAAGAAAAAGAAAGGAAGAGCTTACCTGATAATCACTCAACCCCTTAGATTAGAGGAGGTGGAAGGGTGGGGGACACTACAAGTGTAGTGTCTCAGGTTTAGCAACTGCCCAATTATATACAGGTACTAACAAATCTTCCCAGGAATCCCCACGGCCGACTTCCTGCAGCTGTAAAGGTAAGTTTTTAAAGTTATTCTTACCTTCCCGACAGGCCCCTGGACACTGCTCCCACTGAAAATCTGGAGGCTGCTTCTCCTGTAAGGGAAGTTTTAAAAGTTATTCTTACCTACCCGATAGGCCCCTGGACACTGCTCCTGCCGAAAACATCCTGGTAAATCTTCTTTGCACCTTTTCCAAAACTTCCACATCCTTCCTTAAATGAGGTGACCAGAACTGCACACAGTACTCCAAATGTGGCCTTACCAAGGTTTTGTACAGCTGCATCATCACCTCACGGCTCTTAAATTCAATCCCTCTGCTAATGAACGCTAGCACACCGTCGGCCTTCATCACAGCTCTATCCACTTGAGTGGCAACTTTCAAAGATCTATGATCATAGACCCCCAAGATCTCTCTGCTCCTCCACATTGCCAAGAACCCTACCGTTAACCCTGTATTCTGCATTCATATTTGTCCTTCCAAAATGGACAACCTCACACTTTGCAGGATTAAACTCCATCTGCCACTTCTCAGCAGAGCTCTGCATCCTATCTATGTCTCTTTGCAGCCGACAACAGCCCTCTTCACTATCCACAACTCCACCAATTTTCGTATCATCTGCAAATTTACTGACCCACCCTTCAACTCCCTCATCCAAGACATTAATGAAAATCACAAACAGCAGAGGACGCAGAACTGATCCCTGTGGTACGCCACTGGTAACTGGGCTCCAGGCTGAATATTTGCCATCCACCACCACTCTCTGACTTCTATCGATTAGCCAGTTTGTTATCCAACTGGACAAATTTCCCACTATCCCATGCCTCCTTACAGTCTGCATAAGCCTACCATGGGGAATCTTATCAAATGCCTTACTAAAATCCATGTACACGACATCCACTGCTTTACCTTCATCCACGTGCTTGGTCACCTCCTCAAATAATTCAATAAGACTTGTGAGGCAAGACCTACCCCTCACAAATCCGTGCTGATTATCCCTAATCAAGCAGTGTATTTCCAGGTGCTCAGAAATCCTTTCCCTCAGTACCCTTTCTATTACTTTGCCTACCACCAAAGTAAGACTAACTGGCCTGTAATTCCCAGGGTTATCCCTATTCCCTTTTTTGAACAGGGGCACAACATTCGCCACTCTCCAATCCCCTGGTGCCACCCCTGTTGACTGTGAGGATGAAAAGATCATTGCCAACGGCTCTGCAATTTCATCTCTTGCTTCCCATAAAATCCTTGGATATATCCCGTCAGGCCCGGGGGACTTGTCTATCCTCCTGTTTTTCAAAATGCCTAACACATCCTCCTTCCTAACAAGTATCTCCTCGAGCTTACCAGTCTGTTTCACACTGGCCTCTCCAACAATATGGCCCCTCTCATTCGTAAATACTGAAGAAAAGTACTCGTTCAAGACCTCTCCTATCTCTTCAGACTCAATACACAATCTCCCGCTACTGTCCTTGATCGGGCCTACCCTTGCTCTAGTCATTCTCATATTTCTCACATATGTGTAAAAGGCCTTGGGGTTTTCCTTGATCTTACCCGCCAAAGATTTTTCATGCCCTCTCTTAGCTCTCCTAATCCCTTTCTTCAGTTCCCTCCTGGCTATCTTGTATCCCTCCAGCCACCTGTCTGAACCTTTTTTCCTCAGCCTTACATAAGTATCCTTCTTCCTCTTAACAAGACATTCAACCTCTCTTGTCAACCATGGTTCCCTCACTCAACCATCTCTTCCCTGCCTGACAGGGACGTACATATCAAGGACACGTAGTACCTGTTCCTTGAACAAGTTCCACATTTCACTTGTGTCCTTCCCTAACAGCCTATGTTCCCAACTTATGCACTTCAGCTCTTGTCTGACAGCATCGTATTTACCCTTCCCCCAGTTGTAAACCTTGCCCTGTTGCACACACCTATCCCTCTCCATTACTAAAGTGAAAGTCACAGAATTGTGGTCACTATCTCCAAAATGCTCCCCCACTAACAAATCTATCACTTGCCCTGGTTCATTACCAAGTACCAAATCCAATATGGCCTCCCCTCTGGTCAGACAATCTACATACTGTGTTAGAAAAGCTTCCTGGACACACTGCACAAACAACACCCCATCCGAACTATTTGATCTAAAGAGTTTCCACTCAATATTTGGGAAGTTGAAGTCACCCATGACTACTACCCTGTGACTTCTGCACCTTTCCAAAATCTGTCTCCCAATCTGTTCCTCCACATCTCTGCTGCTATTGGGGGACCTATAGAAAACTTCCAACAAGGTGACTGCTCCTTTCCTATTTCTGACTTCAACCCATACTACCTCAGTAGGCAGATCCTCCTCGAACTGCCTTTCTGCAGCTGTTATACTATCTCTAATTAACAATGCCACCCCCACCTCTTTTACCACCTTCCCTAATCTTATTGAAACATCTATAACCAGGAACCTCCAACAACCATTTCTGCCCCTCTTCTATCCAAGTTTCTGTGATGGCCACCACATCATAGTCCCAAGTTTACATGGGGAGTGTGTTGTGGACAATGGCACTTTCAGAGGCTCAGAAGTTTTTGGGGGTGGACACGGGTAACACGCAATACCTTACGGACAGAGAGTAAAAGCAGACTCTTAGATTTGGCAAAAGCATTGCAGTTAACATTGCCTGGCAAAATGCGAAAAGATGAGGTACTTACCGCGGTGGCTGAGCATTTAAATTTGCTTGAGATACATTCTGACTCATTAGAAATGGCAAAGCTCCAGTTGCAGATTAAGCAATTTGAACATGAAAAAGAATTAAAGCAGCTTGAATATGCAATGAGAGAAAAAGAAAAGGAGGGAGAAGAAAGCAACAAAGAAAGAGAAAGGGATAGAGAGGAAAGGGAAAGAGAGAGAGAGTTTGAACTTCATAAAATGGCTATGAAACATGAAAATCAGTTAAAACTGGCAGACGCAAAGGGAAACATACAGTTGGATGAGATTGGTGAGGAGAGTGAGACAGAGCGTCATAGTCGAAGACGTGGTGGGGATCTATTTAAATATGTCCAAGCATTGCCAAGGTTTGACGAGAAGGAGGTAGAAGCCTTTTTCATTTCATTTGAGAAGGTAGCTAAACAGGACATGTGGGTATTACTGATTCAAACAAAGCTGGTAGGTAGAGCTAGTGAAGTGTTTGCATCACTACCGGAGGAGGTATTTGGAACGTATGAGGTGGTGAAAAAATCCATCTTAGGTGCATATGAACTAATGCCTGAGGCTTACAGACAAAGGTTTAGAAATTTAAGGAAAGAATTTGGTCAAACATACATGGAATTTGAAAGGCCCAAACAGAGTAATTTTGATAGGTGGATAAGGGCTTTGAAAATAGACCAAATGTATGAAGCTCACAGAGAAATTATACTTTTAGAGGAGTTTAAAAATTAAATTCCTGATGTAGTGAGAACTCAGGTGGAAGAGCAGAGGGTTAAAACTGCAAGATCAGCAGCAGAAATGGCAGATGTTTCTCATAAATCAAGGCTTGGTTTCCGACATCAGTTTCAGCCGGTGCGGGATAGAAACTGGGGACATGAGAAATACTCAAGTGGTAAAGGTAAAGGTGATCTGATGTGAGATAATAAAGAGAGTGTACCTCAGATTAAAAAGAAATCCAGGAGGGTGGAAGAGAAATGAAAAGTTTCTAATGTTTTCACTGTAATAAACTAGGACATATAAAGTCACAGTGTTGGTAGTTGAAGAAATGCACTGGAAAGGCTGATGTGGCAAAACAGGATAAGACAGTAGGGTTTGTTAGAGTGGTTAAGGAAAGCCCAAGGGAAGTGAAGGAGGTGCAAACGATTGTACAGCCTGTTCAAGAAGTAATTGATAAGAAGGTGCCAGATGTATTTAAAGAATTTACGTGTGGGTAAAGTTTACTCATGTATATCAGGAGGAGCAATTTTAAGAAATACAGGAGCTAGTCAATCTTTAATGGACAGAGATGAGGAATTATGTAGTTTGGGAAGAATGTTGCCAGAAAAGGTGGTAATATGTGGAATTCAGGGTGAGAGAGGTAGTGTTCCATTATATAAGGTAAGGTTGGAAAGTCCAGTGAAGAGTGGTGAAGTGGCAGTAGGAGTAATAGAGAAACTATCTTGTCCAGGAATACAGCTTATCTTGGGTAATGATATAGCTGGATCACAGGTGGGAGTGATGCCTACTGTGGTTGATAAGCCAGTAGAAAATCAGACAACTGAAGTGTTGAAGGACGAATATCCTGGGATTTTTCCGGATTGTGTAGTAACAAGGTCGCAAAGTCACAGGTTAAGACAAGAGGAGAAATCAAAGAGTGAAGATGAAGTTGAAGTGCAATTATCAGAAACGACTTTTGATCAGATGGGTGAAAAAGAACAAGAACAGGTGGAGGATGAGGTGGATATTTTTAGTTCAGGAAAATTGGCGGAGTTACAACAGAAAGATGTAGAAATAAAACGGAGAGATCAGAAAGCATATACGGAAGAGGAATCTGTGAGTATACCAGAGTGTTATTACCATAAAAGTGATGTCTTGATGATAAAATGGAGACCCGTACATATGCAGGCGGATGAAAAGTGGGCAGAAGTTCATCATGTAGTATTGCCAGTAGGGTATAGAAAGGAAGTGTTGTGAGATACCAGTGGGAGGTCATTTGGGGATAAGGAAAACTCAAGGTAAAATCCAGAAACATTTTTATTGGCCTGGACTACATAAAGATGTAGTTACATTTTGTCAATCATGTCACACATGTCAAGTGATAGGGAAACCTCAAGCAGTGATAAAACCAGCACCCTTAATACCTATTCCAGCATTTGAGAAACCTTTTACAAGGGTCCTAATTGATTGTGTAGGACCGCTTCCTAAAACAAAAAGTGAGAATCAATATTTTTTGACTATAATGGATGTGTCTACTCGGTTTCCAGAGGCCATTCCAGGTCCATATTACAGCTAAAACGATTGTGGAGGAGTTACTTAAATTCTTTACTAGATATGGACTATCTACAGACATTCAATCGGATCAAGAATCAAATGTTACCTCAAATTTATTCAAAAAAGTTATGGATAGCTTAGGAATAAAACAATTTAAATCAACTGCGTACCATCCAGAATCGCAGGGAGCGTTAGAAAGGTGGCATCAGACATTAAAGACACTGTTGAGGGCTTATTGTCAAGATTATCCAGAGGATTGGGATAAAGGAATTCCATTCGTACTGTTTGCAATTAGGGATGCACCTAATGAATCAACCAAATTTAGTCCTTTTGAACTAATTTTTGGTCAAGAGGTAAGAGGACCACTTAAATTGATTAAAGAAAAATTGGTGGGTGAGAAATCGGAAATTACACTATTAGATTACGTGTCAAATTTTAGGGAACGATTAAATAGAGCAGGTGAATTGGCGAGACAACATTTGAAAGTTGCACAAAATGTGATGAAACGGGTAGTGGACAAGAAATCGTAGTTTTGCCAGTGGTGTTTACCAGTGGTAGGTGAGCCTTTAAAAGCTAGGTTTTGTGGACCTTATCAGATTGAAAGGAAATTACGTGAGGTGAATTATGTGGTAAAAACACCAGATAGAAGGAAGCCTCACCGAGTATGCCATGTGAATATGCTGAAAAGGTACACTGAAAGGAAAGGAGAGAAAAAGGAGGTTTTAATGATTTTAACTCAAAGTGATGAACCAAATCCAGATGACTGTGAATTTGACATACCTCAAATTAAATTGGAAAATAAGAATGTTCTTAAAAATTGGGATGAATTGTGAACTAACCTTCAGAGGAAAACTAACTGACCTGAAAGAGTTATTGATATCACATGGGCAAGTTTGTAGAGATAAATTGGGAAGTACCAAAATGGCTATACATGATGTAGATGTGGGAAATGCTGTTCCTATCAAACAACATCCATATAGACTTAATCCTTTAAAATTGGCACAGGTTAACAAAGAGATTGAGAATATGCTGAAAAATGGCATAATTGAAGTGGGTTGCAGCCAATGGAGCTCACCCATAGTGATGGTACCTAAACCAGATGGTACCCAACGGTTGTGTGTGGACTATAGAAAGGTGAATGTAGTTCCAAGAATGGACTCTTATCCTATCCCACGTTTGGAGGATTGCATTGAGAAAGTGGGACAATCTGCTTTTATTTCCAAATTGGATTTACTTAAAGGCTACTTGCAGGTAACTTTATCTGAAAGGGCGAAGGAGATTTCAGCTTTTGTGACTCCAGATGGTCTATACCAATTCAAAGTTATGCCATTTGGCATGAAAAACACCACAGCCACATTTCAACGGTTAACTAATACAGTCATTTTGGGATTACCTAATTGTGCGGTATATATCGATGATCTGGTAGTTTTCAGCCAGACATGGAAAGAACATTTACATCATCTGATGGAGTTATTCGATCGACTTCAGTTGGCGGGTTTGGTGATAAACCTAGCCAGAAGTATCTAACTTTCAAGAGAAATACCGAGGCGCAGAGGAATGGATGGATCGTGCAGAGATTTTCTTGTTCAAAGAGACTGTCAATCGAGAAGGATTTCGGTTGGAGGAAGAAGAACGGAAAAAAAAAATGGACTATACTATTATACCTGTTTGCGTATGTTGTTTTTTTTGAACCGGTAAAGTGTTTTTACTGTGTGCATTTCTTAATTGATGGTGCAAAGGTGAAAAATGAAACCAACTTGAAGTTGATGGTTTATTTTTTTTCTTCGGGGGAGGTGTCATGTGAGAGTACCTTTAAGAAATGGATGTTTAAGCAATGCACCTTTAAGAAATGGAGCTGATCATATTACTGAAGTGATGTCAGAGGGTGGGGGGAGCTTCTGCTTTTTTGAGTTTCAGTTTGAGAAGGCTGCTGGGAATGTCTGTATGTTTTGCTGTGAGCTGCAGGAAGACGCACCGAGCTGGTCTGTTGATTTCTGCAATCCAAAGACTATAAATATATTGAATGTAACCTAATGTGTTCTTATTTTTGAAGGTTTGAAGTCTTTTGGATGTTTAAAGAAACAGTTTGAAGGATTATTTAGTGTTGTAGTCTTTTGGGGTTATCCTTGAAGTAATGGGTATTCAAATATTCAATGTTTGGTTTTAAAAGGTTAACTTGAGTTCATAGAATAAACATTGTTTTGTTTTTAAAACCATTTGCCCATTTCTGCTGTATCACACCTGGAAAGTACGCCGTGTGCTTCCCACACCACATTCTATTACAAGTTGTGGGTCGGTTGAACTCCATGAAACACTTTGGGGTTCTATAAACCCGGACCCATAATACGTGGCCCCGGCAACAAACCAAAGATGACAACTCTGTCTGTCCTGGCTTTTAACTTCCAGCCTAACTCCCTAAACTCGTTTATTATATCCACACCCCAATCAATATCTCTTGATTCAGGTCCCATTAATGATGCAGCCTGACTGATCAATCATCAGAAGTTCCCTGGAGCAGCCAGGCTCAGCAATCAGGTTAGTCTGAGTTTGCCATGATAGCTTAACTTGTTTCTAATCTTCCATCGCTAGGGTTGTCGTATTTAAACCAACTCAATTCCAAAACGATTCAATTTCTTTCCTCCCAATACACACACATTAGGCCACTGCGACTGTAGATTTTAACCCTTGCTGCATAGGCAGCAGACACCAGGAACTCCTTGCTGAGTATAAAATGTGTGAGTGCATTGCCGCAATCTCCAAAACCACAGCACAAGCACATATTATACTTCATTGCACAATGGTTCCATTGGTTGGAGTTGTGGAATTCCAGTTGCATGTTCTTCTGCTAGTGAGTTATCGGAGATACCAAACATTGAACACAGTGGTCTCATAGCCAGCCTCCAGCAAAGGCCGATCAGCACTTCTTATGGCTCAAACCCTTCTTATCAACTATACAATGGTGGATGAATCTCAATAGCACAAGTTGCAATGCACCAACCATCTTGAGTTTCTTGAAGTCCAGGTTTAATGCAGTGCATTTGACATATGTAATCAAGGTCTCTGTTTGATCCGATTTGAAAAAGAGATGTGATCGCTATAAGATTAACTTTTTCAGAAATGCAACCATCTCCCTTACACTTCTTATTAATTCCCAATGGCAAAACAGAGGGGAAGAAGAAATTTGCTATATTTTGCTCCTCATCACATTGGATTCAATATTTCCACTGCCACCCGTGATGCTCCCTTTTCTTTTGCTGTTATTGCATTAGTGATTAGACTGAGGGCACTGACGTTTAATTGATAGCTGGTCCTAAATCTCCAGTGGACAGTACGTACATAAAAGTTTACATCATAAATATGATTTTAAAAGGTCAGAATAAAAAGCATTGTAGCTTTGTATGTTCAAAGAAGCAAGACTTGAATGATTGCAGCAATTTGTCGAACTGCTTGCATTACAGTGGGCCAGTTAAATGTTCAAAATTCCACTTTCTATTCAAAAGCTCGAGGAATTCTTCCAATGTCAGGATCATCATTTTTCCTTTATTTTATAGCACTAAATAGATTAAACATTAAACATCGGTTCTCTTTGCCTGTTCAGGTAGAGGTATAAGGTCCATTTGCACTAGTTGAAGATATTTCCTCAGCATTCTAGCCAAATTTCCTCCATCAGCTAAACAAACAAAACAAATAAAGAACTGATTGAAGAGCCAACTGGACTTGAAATGACTCTCCCCACAGATGGTGCCAGACTAGCTGACTTTTGCGATCATTCTCTGTTCTTCTTTCAAATTCCAACATCCGCAGTATTTTGCTTATTTTAACAAAACAGATGAACCAATTATTCATCTTATTTCAATGATCTCCCCACTGTAAAAAATGGGACTGTGTGTGGCCGCAGCCACGCCCTGCCCACTTATTCAATGCGAGTCGTGGGAAACACGTGGCTAAACGTGCTCGCTAGGTGGCTTTGTTCCATTTTGGGGGAATCGCGCCATCACACTTCAGGAAAGAGAGAATGCAGAAAGCATTCATCAGTACTTCAATTATGTAGATGGATTAGAAAAGTTGAGACAGTTTTCTTTGGAGAACAAACGGTTGACAGGAAATTTGATCGAAGTATTCAAAATCATTCGGAAGAAAAAGTTGGGACTGACTTGTTGAAACAGACAGAGTTAAAATGGAGAAAAGTGAAAGGGGAAAGAGTGAAAATTAGATCAGGACAGGAAGGTGGTGAGGATGGTAAGAAGAAAGGGAGAAAAGTGGGAATGCTAAAATGATGGTAAAAGTCAGAGAAAAAGAGAGGTCTAAGTGATTCAGAAATCACATTGGGGAAAAATAATGTGGCTGTAGAAGTATCATGAGATGGAGAGAAAGACAGACAACAAAGTGATCATAAAAGAGACAAGAAGATAAAAGCATAATGAAACCAGAAAATCATGCGAATGATACCTTTATCAGGTTTTTTTTACCTTTTCACATCTTTGATATGATAGAAGTAAACAGAATCAAAAGATTACATTTGACTGATCCAGCATTGACCCACGAACATCAATGAAGTTCACAAGCACATTCAAAGAAGTCTAAACATTAAACAGTATTTAAAAACAAAACACAGACGAAATCACGCAAATTTGAGAGAGACTTTGGAGCATAGGGGTGGGTTCTCCCGTCCCAAGAACGCCACGGGCGAGACGCTGACAATGGAGAAATCCACTGGCCTCGGGCGGGATTCTCAGGTCGCCGGGAAGACGTGGCCGGTTAATCCTGCCCATAATATCGAAGTTAGGATGAAGATTCATCTCAAATTTTAATATCTCTGAGCATGATGTAATGTGGTACATCCTTGCATGCGATCTTAGAACAAAGAACAAAGAAAAGTACAGCACAAGAACAGACCCTTCGGCCCTCCAAGCCTGTGTAAATCATGATGCCCTAATTACATTTTTAAAACCTTCTGCTCTTACTCGGTCCGTATCCCTATATTTCCTCCCTATTCATGTATCCATCCAAATGCCTCTTAACTGTTGCTAATGTGCCTACTCCCACCATTTCCTCTGGCAACGCGTTCAAGTCACCCACCACTCTACGTGTAAAACGTACCCTGCATATCTCTGAAACTTTCCCCCTCTCACCTTGAACTTATGCCCTTTTGTAATTTACACTTCCATCCTTGGAAAAACCTCTGACTTTCCACCCTGTCTATGCCTCTCATAATTTTGTAGACCTCTATCAAGTCTCCCCTCAGCCTCTGTCTTTCCAGTGAAAACAATTCAAGCTTATTCAACCTTTCCTCATTGCCAACACCCTCGAGACCAGGCAACATCCTGATGAACCTTCTTTGCATTCCCTCCAAAGCATCCACGTCCTGATAATGTGGTGACCAGAACTGCATGCAATACTCCAAATGCAGATGAACCAAGGTTTGAAATTGCTGCAATATGAATTCCCAATTCCTGTACTCAATACGCCACCTGATGAAGGCAAGCATGCCATATACCTTCATAATCACCTTGGCCACCAGTGTTGCCAATCACCTTGGCCACCGGTGTTGCCATTTTTAGGGAACTGTGGACCTGCACGCCCAGATCCCTCTGTATGTTAATGTTCCTCAGGATTCTGTCATTCACAGTATAAATCATAGCTAGATTAAATCCTCCAAAATGCATTGTCTTGCACTTGTCCGGATTAAATTTCATCTCCCATTTCTGTGCCCAAGTCTCCAATCTATTTTTATCCTGTTGTATCCTCTGATACTGCTCAGCGCTATCAGCAATTCCACCAATCTTCGTGTCATCCGCAAACTTACTAATCAGACCACCCACATTTTCCTCCAGATCATTTATATATACACAAACAACAGAGGTCCCAGCACTGATCCCTGTGAAACATCATGAGCTACAGATCTCCATTCTGAAAAGCACCCTTCCACCGCTACTTTCTGTCTTCTATAACTAAGCCAGTTCTGTATCCATCTAGCCAGCCAACCCCGAATCCCATGTGATTCTAGTTTTTGTACCAGTCTGCCATGTGGGACCTTGCTTCATCAATTACTTTCCTTCTATCATCAGGTTAGTAGTCAGTATGTCCACTGATGATTGCACAATGTTCAGCACCATTTGCAACTCCTCAGATAATGAAGTAGTCCATGTCAAAGTGCAGCAAAACCTGGACAATATCCAGGCTTGGGCTGATAAGTGACACATAAGTGACCACCACCAATAAGAGAGAATCTAATCATCATCCCTTGATGATACCAATAAGAGAGAATCTAATCATCATCCCTTGACATTCAATTGGATTACCATCGCTGAATCCCCCACTATCAACATCTTGGGGGTCACCATTGACCAGAAATAGAACTGGACTAACCATACAAATTCTCCCCTCAAAGTCACTCACCATCTGACTCGGAAATATATGTCGCTGGGTCAAAATTCTGGAATCCCTCCCGAACAGCATTATGTTTGTATCTACACCACAGGGACTGCAGTAGCTCACAACCACCTTCTCAAGGGCACTTAGGAATTGGCAATAAATATTAGCCTAGCCAACTAGCCTAGCCAATGAGCGTACATCCCAAAAGAAATGGATAAAAAACAATGTCAACTAACATGGGATCCAGGACGGACATCAGGTGGTCAGTAGATTGATGAGAATAGAGTCAAGGAAGCAGAAGATGAGTTCAGAGAAAGCACGAGAAACGAGAGAAGGACACAAATTCAGCATTAGTGCAGGTTGAGTGAGAGAAGCCCCATATAAATTAATCCCAAATCCTTACAAATATCAAGGTTTTTATATAAATATTGCTCATGTGGCACATTCAATTCTTCCATAAATAGTATCAATGTTTTAAGGAGGGATAGGGAGATAGGAAAACAGATGGAAAAAATAAATCATATTACAAGATTCACTTGTCAATAAATAAGAAATGTAACTCTTAGAAGACTTTCAGTCAGCAAAATATTGATTGGGAACAAACAAATTAGGAAGGCAGTTTTCTGTCTCCCATAAGGCAGCTTTAAAATGTAGTCTTGGACAGAAAATTAAAATGTCAAATAAATATGTGTACTTGTATATTTTGTCATTTTAGCCATATCAGCAGTTTTATTCTCATACCTTACAGCATAAATGCATTTTCTGTCATTAACTGTCGTCAAAATTAACCTCATGAATATTTTACGGCATAATGAAGATAATGAAGAGCACGTTTCACACATTTTAGGCTTAATCATACCCACTAAACATGCACTGAATTGCTGACTTTGCATGAATGCCCAATATGAATCAGATTGGCTTTGTTTAATTGCTTCAATCTAATCTGATTTAGTGTATATTATATATATCCAGGCTTAAATGTCTCGAAATTTAAAGTGAATTATTTTCTGGTCGGAGATTCTGGCTCACTGGACATCACCTGCTGTGCAATCTTACAGATATAACCACATCCTGGTTTAGCACAGTGGGTTTAGCACTGTGCTGGTTTAGCACAGTGAGCTAAACAGCTGGCTTGTAATGCCGAACAAGGTCAGCAGTGCGGGATCAATTCCCGTACCGGCCTCCCCGAACAGGCGCTGGAATGTGGCGACAAGGGGCTTTTCACAGTAACTTCATTGAAGCCTACTTGTGACAATAAGCTATTATTATTATTACATCCTGCTGACCACGAGGTAACTCATAGAGATAGTAGATGGGGGGGTGGTTGCCAGGGAGGGAGTGGTGGGAGACGTTATTGACCTCATTAGACCCAAACTAGTACCTACTATTGAGGGTTCCACCTAAATCGTGGTGTTGAGTGGAAGAGAGGTGTTTGGGGGGGTTGGAGGGAGCTTCAGTCACCTTAAAACAAGGCTACTAAAATAATGAGGAACAGAAAGGGAGCACTGAGATTTTACAGAGCAGTTTTAACTGCCTCCTTTGCCATTTACACCCAGTGGAATGGGTTAAAGTCCAAGATTCAAAATATACGGTGAAATTCTCAAATCTGCATTGCCGGTAGCAGAGTTCTCGGTGAGGTAGTGGATCCCATGCTGGAAGTCAGAATTAAGGTTTGTGCCCTATGCCAGCGGGAATATGCACATGGGGTTTTAAGACTCATTTGCATTCACTTTGTGGGCCAGATGCCATATTCTCCGAGCCTGTGCAATTCTCTGTTCCTCTTGGCTGGGAATCATGTGGGGGAGGATTACCACAGGTATGAACAACCTGATGTGGTAGACCTCGCATTAGGCCAAAGGGGTAACTCCTTCAGGGAGTTGGTCTCAAAGTCCATCTGAGGCTCACCCACCCCCTCAAAATGCAAGACCTGCCCATCCCACCCCCAGCAGAACCCCATCCCCCCCAGAAACCCCAGATATAAAGCAATCCCCCCCAGGGAGGTGTCAGGTGGATGTACCTTTAAGAAATGGGTGTTTATCAAATAGCTGCAGTGATGTCAGTGTGTGGGTGGTGCTGGGCTGTCTGGCTCTGCTTTTACTTTTGTTTGAGCTGGGAACTGCAATGTGTTTTTGGTTTCGCTTTCAGAGTTGGAGAGCTGCATTCACAGCAAGAAGATATTATGATCTCTCTCTACAAGCTACAGAATGTCTTCAGCTCATTGATTATTTCAAATTAATACCTGTTTCTGTAGAGAATTTAAACCTGCTGCCTTTGTTAAAAAGTGTTTTGGGCTTATGGATGTTGTTAGGAAAGTTACTAAGGGTTACCTATAGAATATTGTATTTGGGAAAGTGTCAGTATTTGTAATTGATAAACTTTTCACTGTGTGTTTATAAAATGTTAACTGGATTCAAAGAATAAACATTGTTTTTGTTTCAAAATACTTTTAGATCTCTGTTGCATCACACCTGTAAAGTGGGCCCTTGTGGTCCCCGTAACTAAATTCTATTAAAAGTTGTGGGTCAGGTGAACTCCATGATATACTTTGCGGTTCTCTAAACTCTGGCCCATAATAGAGGCCTAAATAACAAAAGCCCCCAGAGACTCCCTAAATGAAGAGACTCCCCAGAGACCCTTTAAATAAGTAGACCCCTCCTCCGCAAAGAGACCCTTGTTTGGAAGTTATAGAGCTGTTGAGGCAGAGACAGTGAAAAAGATTACTGTTGCAAATTCTACATGGGCATACACCTGCTGGCTCAGACACAAGAAGCACTAAGTGCCAATTGCTGAAAAAAGAAACCAGTTAGCTATGTTTAAACCCCTCAGATCTTTGAGCTACAAAACATTTATTAATTTCTCTCATGAGGCTGTGATGGACAGTTTTGACACACACACAGCTGTCAGCTTTACTTCATTCATCTTCCTTCACAGTGGTGTAACTCTGAAATGCCCTAACCACAATGTTTACAAACATCAAAATCAGCCTTTGCCCAGTTTAGAACTTTGATCTCAGGCCCATCCTTGTTTTGCATCATTAACTTTGTCTCTATATGTGTTTCTGAAACCCACCTCTTCATTCACCTGAGGAAAGAGCATTGCTCTGAAAGCTAGTAATTCGAAATAAACCTGTTGGACTTTAACCTGGTGTTGTAAGACTTCTTACTGTGCCCACCCCAGTCCAAAGCTGGCATCTCCACATCATGGCTTTTCCATAACAACCTTGAATCTAACTGAGTTATGATCACTGTGTGCAAAATGCTCCCCCATTGATACTTCAACCACTTGCCCAACTTTATTACTCTTTCTGCTGGCTTAAAAGGTTCTCCTGGATGCATTTTAAGAATTCCGTTCCCTCTAAAACTTTCACACTATGGGTACCCCAGTTAATGTTGGGGAAGTTGCAATCCCCCACTATAAATTAATTTTGAGGGGTTGGTCAAACCAGGTCAGTCAAGGCAGTCTTGAGAAGGATTTCATAGAATGTATCTGCATTAGTTTCCTTGAACAGTACATAAAGGAGCTTAAGGGGGAAAAAGCTACCCTAGATCAGGTCCTGTGTAATGAGACAGGAATAATTAATGATCTCATAGTTAGGGATCCTCTTGTAAGGAGCGATCATAGTATGGTTGAATTTAAAATACAGATGGAAGATGAGAAGGTAAAATCCAATGTCAGTGTCTTGTGCTTAAACAAAGGAGACTATAATGAAATGAGGGAGGAGTTGGCTAAGGTAGACTGGGAGCAAAGACTTTATGGTGAGACAATTGAGGAACAGTGGAAGACGTTCAAAGCAATTTTTCAGAGAGCTCAGCAAAAGTATGTACCTGTGAAAAGGAAGGACTGTAGTTTCAGGGATAATCAGACGTGAATTTCTAAGGAAATAAAGGAGGGTATCAAATTGAAAGAAAGTGCACACAAAGTGGCAACGATTAGTGGGAAACTAGAGTATTGGGAAATCTTTAAAAGTTGACAGAAAGACACAGAAAAAGCTAAAAAGAAAAATAAGATAGATTATGAGACTAAACTAGCTCAGAATATAAAAATAGATAGCAAAAGTTTCTCTAAATATAAAAAACATAAAAGTGTGGCTAAGGTCAACATTGGTCCTTTAGAGGATGAGAAGGGATATTAAATAATGGGAAATCAGTAAATGGCTGAGGCATTGAACAGGTGTTTGGTGTCAGTCTTCAGTGGAAGACACAAATAACATGCAAGTAATTGATGGTAAGGAGGCTATGTTAGGTGAGGACCTAGAAATTATCATTATCAGTAAGGAAGTAGTGTTGGGCAAGCTAATGGAACTAAAGGTAGACAAGTCTCCTGGCCCTGATGGAATGCATCCCAGGGTTCTAAAAGAGATGACGGGGAAAATAGCAAATGCGCTCATGGTAATTTACCAAAATGCACTGGACTCCGGGGCAGTTCCGGCAAATTGGAAAACAGCAAATATGACGCTACTGTTTAAAAAAGAAGGTAGACAAAAGACAGGTAACTATAGGCCGGTTAGCTTAACTTCTGTGATGGGAAAAATGCTTGAGCTTATCATTAAGGAAGAAATAGCAAGACATCTGGCTAGAAATTGACCCATTGGGCATTCATGAAAGGTAGGTCATGTTTAACTAATTTATTGGATTCTTTGAGGACATTATGAGCGCGGTGGACAATGGGGAACCGGTGGGTGGGTGTATCTGGATTTCTAAAAGACATTCAACAAGGTGCCACAAAAAAGGCTCCTGTATAAGATAAAGGGGCATGGTCTTACGAGTAATGTATTTGCATGGATAGAGGATTGGTTAGCTAACAGAAAGCAAAGAGTGGGGATAAATGGGTGTTTTTCTGGTTGGCGATCAGTGGCTAGTGGTGTGCGTCAGGAATCAGTGTTGGGACTGCAATTGTTTACAATTTACGTAGATGATTTGGAGTTGGAGGTCAAATGTCATGTGTCAAAGTTCGCAGATGACAATGAGTGGTGGAGCAAAGTGTGCAGAGGACACTGAAAGTCTGCAGAGGCTTATAGATAGTTTAAGTGAGTTGTCGAGGGTCTGGCAGATGGAGTACAATGTTGGTAAATGAGAGGTCATCCATTTTGGTAGGAATAACAGCAAAATGGACTATAATTTAAATGGTGAAAAATTGCAGCATGCTGCTGTGCAGAGGGACCTGGATATCCTTGTGCATGAATCACAAAAAGTTGATTTGCAGGTGCAGCAGGTAATTAAGAAGGCAAATGGAATTTTGTTCTTCATTGCTAGAGGGATGGAGTTTAAAAACAGGGAGGTTATGTTGCAGCTGTATAGGGTGCTGCTGAGGCCACACCTGGAGTACTATGTACAGTTTTGGTCTCCTTCCTTGAGAAAGGATGTATTGGCCCTGGAGGAGGTGTAGAGGAGATTCATTAGGTTGATTCCGGAGGAATTTTTTTTATAAATGTTTTTTTATTGGGTTTTTGAATAAAGTATATTTACCATTATGTACACAGATTAAGAAATATATGTATATATATATATAGAAGAGAAGGGCATACCCAAACATACCAAAAAAAAAAGTAATAATAAAAAATAAAATAGAATAAATGGTAGGGTATTGTGAACCAGCTCAACAGCAGCAACTCTGTACAACTGGCAAAATTATTTACAACACATAAGTAGGCAACTGTTTGTGGGGGTGGGGGGGAGGGGAGTTGGAGATTGGGGAGGTAGATATACATTTGGGTGCCGGAGAAACAATTACAATGGGCAATACTCAAATGGGTTTGGTGTTGGTGTTGTCACTTTCTTCTCTCGGACGGATCTCGCTGCCATTGTCGTCTCGCACTCATCGCCGCTTCAGCCGTTCCTCCCATATTTCGTCTGTATTCTCCTTGTTCTCAGTTCCTGTAGATGCCTAATATGTTATCGTATCCCTTGCCCTCCTTCAGGCTATAATTTCCCTGCCTCCCCCCCCACCTCCTTGTTTCTCCTCTCTTGTTCTCTGTCCCTTTCCTCTCCCCCGCCGCCCCCCTAGGTTGATTCCGGAGTTGAGAGGATTGGCTTATCAGGGGAGACTGAGTAGACTGGCACTATACTCATTGACATTTAGAAGAATAAGGGGGATAATTACAGAAACATATAAAATTATGAAGGGAATAGATCAGATAGAAGCAGAGAGGTTGTTTCCACTGGCAGGTGAAAGCCAAAACTAGGGGGTATAACCTCAAAATAAGGAGGAGCAGTTTTCTGACTGAGTTGAGGAGGAACTTCTTCACCAAAAGGGATGTGAATCTGTGGAATTCCCTGACCAGTGAAGCAGTTGAGGCTACCTCAGTGAATGTTTTTAAGGCAAAGAGCGATAGATTTTTGAACAGTAAAGGAAATAAGGGTTATGGTGAGCAGGCGGGTAAGTGGAGCTGAGTCCACAAAAAGATCAGCCATGAACTTATTGAATGGCGGAGCAGGCTTGACGGGCCAGATGGTCTACTCCTGCTCCTAATACTTATGTTCTTATGTACACTTCTCTGAAATTTACCTACATTTGGGGCAGCACGGTAGCCTTGTGGATAGCACAATTGCTTCACAGCACCAGGGTCCCAGGTTCGATTCCGGCTTGGGTCACTGTCTGTGCGGAGTCTGCACATCCTCCCCGTGTGTGCGTGGGTTTCCTCCGGGTGCTCCGGTTTCCTCCCACAGTCCAAAGATGTGCGGGTTAGGTGGATTGGCCATGATAAATTGCCCTTAGTGTCCAAAATTGCCCTTAGTGTTGGGTTGGGTTACTGGGTTACGGGGATAGGGTGGCGGTGTTGACCTTGGGTAGGGTGCTCTTTCCAAGAGCCGGTGCAGACCCGATGGGCTGAATGGCCTCCTTCTGCACTGTAAATTCTATGATGATAATCTATATCTGCTCTTCTATGTCTCTTAGACTATTAGGAAGCCTATAGAACACGCCCAGCAATGTTCTTGTTCATTTGTGGTTTTTAGGTTCGATCCATATGTTTTCAGTTGTAGAGTCTTCTAAAATGTCATCCTTACTGCTGTAATTGATTCCCTGATCAAAATTGCGACACCCCCTCCTCTTTTACCTCCTTCCCTATCTCACCTGAAGATCCTGTATCCTGGAATATTGAGCTGGCTATCCTGCCCCTTAATTGCAGGAGGGGATGATATGTTCCCAAATCACAATTCTTCATCACCTGTTATTGAAAATATGGAAAGATGTGTCATTTGAAACATGGAAGTCTGGCAATATCTGGTCTGAGAGAAACATGAGAGGATACAGGAAAAGATCCCACAAAGGGTTAACAGCAGCTGCCAGGGCAGGATTGTAAAATGCAGATATCCTTGGTCAAGCAGGCTTAGCAAACAAGACAAACAGGATTTTGAACGAAGCCAAAAACAATGGCTCACACCTTCATTGAAAGTAACTATCTTAGTAAGCATCTGGAAAAGCATGGATGAGGTTCAGTTGAATTTGGTGAGAATTCTAGGTGTGAAATTTTGCTAATACCAGGTAAATTAAAGAAAACTGGAGACTATCAGTCTACGAGAAACATAATTCAAAGCCAAAATCAAAGTCAAAATTATGAGCTGAGGACACAATTGGAAAATAAAACTATAGAAATCACAGGAATTAAAAGTAACACCTCTTGAAGTCAAAGCATTTTGAACATCACAAAGGAAACAATGTAATCAGATCTATGAGATGAGGTTATGTCAAAATGAATACTTAGTTGGATTAGAAGGATTAGAATGTTTAGATCAAAGATACTTTTTACATTCAAAGTGAAATAAGTTTCTTTACAATAAAAACTAGATAACTGTTTGAAAAATATATAAATCTGAAGAAAGGGAACAGCAGCCAGAACCAGAACCAGAACCAGAAGCAGAACTCAGAGAGAGAGAGAGAGGGAGAGAGAGGGGAGAAGCAGAGTCAGATTACAGTCAGCTTGGCCATGGAAAAGAGACAGTGCAAATCAGCCGAGCTAAAACAGCTAATACATCCAAGGAAGACTAGAATTTAAAGAGTAGCCAGAGTCAGCTCAGAGTCAGCTCAGAGACAGCCAGCAGAGTCAGCTCTCACAGCTCGGTACATGGGAAAGATAGGACACAGCAACTGAGCTAACCAGCGAATACATCTAAAGAAGACCAGACTTTAAAGAAGATTGATTGTCAAGTTGGACCTGAAGGTCCCTTCAACCAACCAGAAGGATCCAGAAGCAAGATCTTTTTCCTTTCTGTAAAGAAAGTATTTGCAGCTTTTAAAAGAAAAAAATCTAATAATAAAATAACTTAATATAACCTGAAATAGTGGTTATTCCAAAGTCTACTTTACTAACTTAGCAATGCGGGACCCAGGATCGATGCTACTAAGTGGTAAGTAGGTGACATCTTTGGTGAAGGTATGTGTTATACCGGGGGATAACTTGAAAACATAGTTTGACCTGAATAGCACCCACTGAAGCTTGCATCGGAGTCGGGGAGTGAGAATCCCTGATCACCATTTAGAATGTCGGCCCTTTTTGGTATAGAGGGACTTCTAAGAATAATGGTGTGTTTTCAAAAACACACCTCGACGCCGCTTCAATGCGCACCAGAACGCACGTACAGTAAACAGAAAGGAGCAACTGTGGGCGGCCACTGGCTGTGGCGGGGGGACCTGCCACACCAGGGGAGCAGTGGGTGATGGTGGAACAGGCCGAGTGGCTGGAGTGACCCTCCACGGGTCTGGGGCGGTGTCCAATTCTGGACTGCCCTTACCACGGCCATATTGCTGCATACCCACTGTCCACCCACCCTGGCCCCTGTTTCTGCAGAGTGACACTGGCCATATGAGTGCCCCCACCCCTGCACCCCAGCCTCTGCCACACCTCCTCCACCCAGCCACCACACACTGGCGTTCACCCAGAGCAATGTCCACAGTAGCCCCTACAGGGGCCACAGTGCAAACCCCTGGCAAGGGCAGTGCAAGCAGATTGTATCCCTTGGCATCAGGGACAGACGCCAGGGCCAGTGGCCCCCACACTGCTGGCCATCGATGGGGCCAGGGTGGCGGGGATGGGGGTAGGGACATGTGGGCCACCATGTCGCAAGGTGGACCTGGTTGGGCACAGGGGTACTCACCATATTAACATATCGGTCTTTCACCCCCTGCAGACAATGGATATTGGAATTCAACCAGCAATGGTGGCCTTCCTGTTAGTCGCCGCAGCCCTGGAGGATGCCTTGCGGCTGTACGAGCTGGCGCTGCACGGGAAGGAGGAGGAAGCTGCAGCAGCGGAGCGGAGCATGCCCCAGAGGGACAGGTGGCAGCCCCCTAGGATGGA
The DNA here is from genome assembly GCF_047496885.1 of Scyliorhinus torazame. Taxonomy (NCBI): domain Eukaryota; kingdom Metazoa; phylum Chordata; class Chondrichthyes; order Carcharhiniformes; family Scyliorhinidae; genus Scyliorhinus; species Scyliorhinus torazame. Next base: position 83,363,053 of record NC_092715.1, on the reverse strand, counting down.
GAGCAAGCCGCCCAACATGCTGAGGAGGAGGAGGTGACAAGGAGCCGCTGCATGAACCCTCATGTGTATCGGCACCGCCTGTCATTTGAGGACCAGCCGGACCAGGCATGCTGTTGAAGACTCTGGCTGAGCAGAGAGACAGTGTGACGTATCTGCCAGATGATGGCACAGTGGGCATGGTGGGGGCATGGGGAAGGACACCCACTCCAGGTGGCCGTCAAGGTGATGGTCGCACTGACCTTTTACGCGATGGGCTCCTGCCAGGTGCCGAGGGGGGAGCTGTCCAGAATCTCTCAGACCTCGGTGCAGAGGGACATTCATGTTATCACATATATGCCCAGGCGATCAAATACATTCATTTCAATGTGGACTGAGCCCACCAGACTGCTTGGGCAGTGGGGTTTGACACCATCGCCGGATGCCACCCGTCCAGGGGTTAATCGATGGGAAGCATGTCCTCCTATAAGCACCTGCATTTGACAGGCCGCTCTTCACAAACCTGAAGGGGTGCCACTTTATGAATGTGCAGCTGATATGTGACCATCAGAAGTGCATCATACACGTCTGCGCCCGATACCCGAGCAGTGTGCATGACCCCTTCACCCTGATACACTCAATGATTCCTGAAATGTTCGAGGCGCCCCCTTGACTGGGGGGTTGGCTCCTGGGCATCAGGGGTTATCCATTGCAGTCGTGGCTGATGATACCAATCCGGAGGCCACAAACCGATGTGGAGACCGGCTACAATGGCACCCATACAGAGACAGGAGCCTGATCGAGCGGTGCTTTGGCCTCCTGAAGATGTGCTTCAGGCACCTGGACTGCTCTGGAGGGGCCCTCCAGTATGATGCTGAGAGGGTCGCCCACTATGTGGCAGCCTGCTGTGTCCTCCACAACATCGTGCAGCAGAGGGGTGATGTGCTGGAGGAGGATGCGGGGGAGGGCGAGGATGGGCAGAACATGGAACCTGTGGTGATATGCATCACTGTATATACACAAGGGTGTTAATGTAAATACACTACAACTAAGTAAACACTAGAGGGAGCACCGGAGATGTCATGACATGCAGACATACAGCTAATGAACACTTAGAATAGGACACAACCAATGAGCAGTCAAGACACCCAGAGGTGGCATTACCACAAGGGGGCATTACACTACCCATATATAAGGACAGGACACACATGCTCTGTCTCTTTCCACAGGCGACACTCAGAGAGAAGGACAGGGGCAGATCAGAAGCATCACACCCACCACGTGGCTCAGAGCAGGCTGGTTAGTTAGACTGAGTTACTATAGCAAGATTAGCAGAAGAGTCGAACTCATAGAGAACTGTGCTAACGATTCAATAAGTCACAATGAACTTACTTCAAAGTCTGGAGGATCTTTTGGTCAAAGCTGCATCGAGTTCCAGCCTGTGTTATGCCAGAGTACATTACGCATCAGAGCCCAGGCAGGCAATGGAGACCGCACAACGTGTGCGTCAGGGCCAACCGCAAATCAGCCTTGCTTCATTCATCTTCTTCACTTTAATTGCTGTAATCACAGTGTTTACAAACATCAACCACATCAAAGTTGTGAAGAGCGGCCTGTCAAATGCAGGTGCATAGTTAAGTGCATCCTAATCACGCCCTTCACGCTTGAGTAATTTTGAAGTGCTTAGCCCATGAAGAGGTCCACCACATCAGATTCATGTTTGGTGATACCTGTAGAGATCCACACCCACGTAATCCCCGGCCCAGAGGACCGGAGAATCACGCAGGCTCGGAGACTCTGAAGGCCTTCATTTATTACAACACTTCATTCACCATCTTTGTAAAACGCTTTGAGACATCTGTGGTTGTAGAAGGTGCATTTTATAAATACAGACCTATCCCTGCCGCACTGGTTCTGATAAAGGTTACACTCTTGGAACCTCATAACTTGACTTTTCTCCTTATAGTTGCTGAATGATCTAATTGTGTATTTCCGGCACTTTTGCGTTCACTTTACATTTGCATTTCTTCTGTTTTTGCTGTCCCACGTACATAATTATTTTACACTGTGATATCCATTTGAGAGTACAAGTCCTGATTGAAATACATTTTAAGGTCCACTCCTTCAGATACTACACGTACAGGCTGTTATGGTGGAGAGGCAATAATTGAAGGAGTTCTGCTCAAGCACACTCAGCTGCATACACAATGAGAGCTTGCCAGCCTTTATTACTGAAGGTGTATTTTTTTCCTTCTCGTTAAAAGGAATTCATGACACAGAAGAAAGTAGCAGGAAATTGAAAGGTGTGGATTAAGCCAGCAATCACAATATTTTGCTGCACTTTTCGAGGCCAGATTGTGAAAAATATGGCAGCAGCAGCAAGATAAAATATTTGTCTTGGTGAAAATTTGGAAAATGCCTGTTTTATTCCTTGATTAATGATCCACCATGAAAATCACACATTGCCAAGTTACAATTGTGAGCTTTTGCGAACGGGGTATTACTTACAAACAGCTTTTTATCACTTGTCTTTTAATTAAAGGGAAGTTTGACTCTTTAAATGAGAAGGACAATGGTCCGAAGTGAAATGAGTTGAGTTAATCTCACTTCGGTTCCCAATGGACAATGCACATGATACAAAACTAACCACTGCACTAGCATCAACGAACAGGGAACAACCTCACTCAGAAAGGTCACCCGAATAGCTGGCATCTGGAACCGTCAAAATGTTGTGGAAATGTTGGTCAAAGAGATTTATTTTGCTCCGAAGTCCATGCTAAACCTGGCCTGGGGTGCTCTATTATTATACCTGGTGATAAGAGAGTAAATATTTGCGTTTGTCAGCACCAAAATGATTATGGGCAATCCAGAAGGTAACAAATAAAAATGCATTGACATTCCGGAAAAAAATATAAAGGCACTAACCTTACTACAATGCCACATTTGTTCTTTCACAGGATCATTTGTGGCAACTCATATTTTTATTTGAAGACTATATGAACATTATTTATTTTTTCTGACATGTTAAATGATCAACTTGCAGGACTGTAACGGAAATCGTAGAATCATAAAGTTTTCAGTGCAGAAGGAGGCCATTCGACCCATCTAGTCTGCACCGGCACTTGGAAAGAGCACCCCACTTGAGACCACGCCTCCACCCTATCCCCGTAAGGCAAGAACCCCAGCTAACCTTTTGGACACTAAGGGTAATTTAGCATGGCCAATCCAGCTGACCCGCACATCTTTGGACTGTGGGAGGAAACCGGAGCACCCGGAGGAAATGGGGAGAAAGTGCAAACTCCACACAGTCATCCAAGGCCATCTCTGGATTCTGGTTTCTTACTGCTAATTGCGAAGATGTCTCTGAAGCATGATGTTACAACTGATATTTTCACATGTGTGAATAATGAATTTTACTTTTATTGGTGTGAAATATCATTGCATATACTTGAAAAATAGGATTTGAGTCAATAGAATAAAGTGAAAATTTTGGACAAGTCCAATGAAAATTTATATTGATTCTGTTGCTAATGTGAACAGGGCAAATGAATGCACCTTCGTAACTCAGGAAAATACATTTCAACATCTGCTCCTTTGCAAGATTTCCATCTTAAAAGGTCATCTGATTTTGATAATTTTCCTAGGTACAAAACTGGACTTGCCCACGAAGACCTGATGGATCCAACATTTATAGCTATAGGGCACGCTTCACTGCAAAGATTTCTAAATGTGGTAGCGAGCAGGACCTGCCGCAAGCTTTCTGGCAAGGCCAGGAATGCTATTTAATGTTAATTGGTCCACTTAATCAGGCCCCAAGGGTTTCATGCTGCAAATGAAGGCTCGCCAGCTGATTCGCCAGGATCCCACTCGCCAACCCACCTGCTGACAAGGTCGAGCAGCACTTAAACAGCACTTGCACAACCAACCGCATTGAGCTCGCAGCCATGGCGATAAGACGACCAGCCCCAAGATTTGGAGATGTGGACCTGGGGAAGCTCCAAGATACGGTCGAGGCTAGGAAGGATGTCGTGTACCCCAAGGGTCCCGAAGGGTGAGCTATAGGACAGCCAGTGCCACATGGGCCATCAGCACAGGAAATGTGACCTGGAGGGTGTCATAATATCCACTCATGTATATAATGAAATGCAGACAGGCAATGATTGACACACAGAATGACCAGTAAGCACACAACACAGTGCAGCCAATCACCAGACAGGACACTACCACTATAAAGCCAGAGGGCACAAGGTTTCCTGCTCTCTCGGAACCCAGCCACTGAGACAGTCAGAGTCCACGAGCCAGCAAGTGCAAACACCATGCGGTAGCTAGTAAGCCTGGTCAGGCTACTACAAGGTCTCCAGTCAGTTCAGTATAGTGTCGACCCACAGTTGAATATGTATATCAGTTCTATCATTGAATAAAACAGTGTTGGATCTTCTCCAGGGTTAAACGTTGGTTTCCAGCTTCCCTGCATTGAATGCAGTCCACATCGAACCTACCTGCCTAACACATCGTGGTCCCAGAGTGGTATTGATCTTGACGGACCTACCTCGAATGAGTCAGCATTGACCAGCAAGCAGCCATCCGGTGAAATGGAAAACATCCGGCCTCCTCCGCAGCTCCGCATCTCCGGCATCCTCGGCGCCAACTGGAAAATCTTCAAGCAAAAGTTCCTCTTGTACATCGAGGCCTCCGACCTCATTGCAGCATCAGATGCCAGGAAATCGGGTTATTTTTCTCCACCGTGGGGGACCACGCCATCCATATCTACAACTCCCTTACGTTCACTGACGGCGAAGACAAAACAAAATTCAAAACAGTCCTGCTGAAGTTTGACAGCCACTGCGACATTGAGGTGAATGAGAGCTTTGAACGGTACGTTTTCCAGCAGAGGCTTCAGGGTAAGGATGAACCTTTTCAATCCTTCTTGACCCATCTCCGCATCCTAGCGCAGTCATATAACTATGACTCGACGGCTGATTCCATGATCCGGAATCAGATCATTTTCGGGGTCCACTCCGACTCCCTTCGGCAGCAGTTCCTGAAAGTCAAACAGTTGACTCTCTCTGTCGCTATTGAGATGTGCAATGGCGCACGGAACGCGCTGACGTCGGCGTCATGACTCCGCCCATTTAAAGCGGCAATGTCTGGCAAAAAGAGGCCTGTGTCCACAACTTGGCCACTACGCAGCCCTTTGCAGATCTGCTCCACCGTTCATCAGCCAGAGATCCCAGCTGCGGTGCAGAAGTGGCCGCTCAATACAACAAGGCATGCCAGGTCCTGATCCTGACAGCCCAACGGACCCTGATGCTGACTGCCTCAAGTCCCCATACAGGGTGGGCATCATAACTACACATGCGCTGCCTCCCGCCACAACAGCAAAACGCCTCTTGATCCTCAGTGTGGATCCCGACGACGAGTGGTGTGCTGTCCTCACAGTTAACAAGGCTCGCATCCGATTTCAACTGGACAGTGGCGCATCAGCGAACCTCATCTCACAATCCCACCTCAACACCATCCGCGCCAGACCAAGCATTCTTCCACTGGCCTGCCAGCTCCTTGACTACAATGGCAATGCCATAGCTGCCAGTGGCTCCTGTCAACTAGGGATATCCAACAAGGCAATCAAAGCAACACTGCGGTTTGAAATCGTCAGGCCTAACAGAGCATCCCTGCTCGGTGCTCAAGCCTGCAAGCTCCCTAACCTGGTTCAGCGAGTCCACACCATGTCATCATCACTGGCGACGGCCTCGCCTGATGGAAGCTTGCAAGCCGACGTAGATGACATTATCACGCAGTACCACAGCGTATTCGATGGAATGGGCACGCTCCCATACCGATATAAAATCCTGCTCAAGCCGAACGCCACCCCTGTAATTCATGCACCACGCCGGGTGCCGGCACCCCTCAAGGATCGTCTGAAGAAGCAATTACAGGACCTCCAAGACCAGGGCATCATATCGAAGGTTACAGAGCCCACAGACTGGGTCAGCTCCATGGTCTGCGTTAAGAAGCCGTCAGGGGAGCTTCGCATTTGCATTGACCCGAAGGATCGAAACTGCAACATCATGCGGGAACATTACCCGAGACCAAAACGTGAAGAGTTGACCAGTGAGATGGCTCATGCCAGATTCTTTACTAAGCTGGACACCTCCAAGGGTTTTTGGCAAATACAGCTGGAAGTGTCCAGTCACAAGCTGTGCACGTTCAACCGGATGCCTTTTGGGATCATATCTGCCTCCGAAGTATTTCACTGCATCATGGAGCAGATGATGGAGGGCATCGAGGGGGTGTGAGTATACGTTGACGACATAATTAACTGGTCCACAACGCTCCAGGAACACACCACTCGCCTCAAGAAGGTATTCCAGAGAATTCATGAACATGGTCTCCAGTTCAACAGAGCCAAGAGCTCATTTGGTCAATCGGATATTAAGTTTCCAGGCGACCACATCTCGCAGCAGGGAGTGCGGCCAGACGCCGACAAGGTCTTGGCGATCAACACCATGAAGACCCCGGAGGTCCAGAGGGCGGTCCTCCGCTTCCTCGGGATGGTCAATTTCCTCGCGAAATTCATTCTCAATGTGGCATCCCACACCACGGCCCTCTGCCACCTCATCAAGACGTCGACGGAATTCCAGTGGCTGCCCACGCATGAAGCGGAATGGCGTGAGCTGAAAGCAAAGCTCACAACAGCCCCGGTTCTCACGTTCTTCGACCCAACCAAGGAAACCAAGATATCGACTGATGCAAGCCAGGACGGCATTGAGGCGGTGCTCCTTCAGCGAGATGACTCCTCGTCATGGGTTCCAATGGCGTATGCCTCCAGGGCCATGACGCCCACTGAGCAACGGTACGCTCAGATTGAGGAGTGTCTGGGCCGCCTGACATAGATAGTCAAGTTTCACGACTACGTTTACGGCCTGCCAAAACTCACGGTAGAAACGGACCACAGGCCTCTAGTCCACATAATCCAGAAGGATTTAAATGACATGACACCTCGGTTACAGCGAATTCTTCTTAAGCTACGCCGCTACGACTTCAAACTTGTCTACACGCCAGGCAAAGAGCTGATCGTTGCAGATGCCCTATCCAGGTCCATTACCACACCGTGTGAACAAAGTGACTTCATCTGCCACATAGAGCAGTTGTGTGCCACCAACCTTCCGGCCTCTGACGAACGCGTGGTCCAAATTCGTGAGGAGACGGCCATGGATCCTCTGCTGCAGCGTGTGATGCAGCATCTTACCAATGACTGGCAGAAGGGACAATGTCCCCAGCTCTATAACATCATATAATAGAATTTACAGTGCAGAAGCAGGCCATTCGGCCCATCGAGTCCGCACCGGCTCTTGGAAAGAGCACCCTACCCAAGGTCAACACCTCGACCCTATCCCCATAACCCAGCAACCCCACCCAACACTAAGTGCAATTTTGGACACTAAGGGCAATTTATCATGGCCAATCCACCTAACCTGCACATCTTTGGACTGTGGGAGGAAACCGGAACACCCGGAGGAAACCCACGCATAAAAGACGACCTGCCAGTGGTGGAGGGAACCCTTCTGAAACTCGACAGGATCGTAATTCCTCAGAGCATGCGGGCTATGGTGCTGGACCAACTCCATGAGGGTCACCTTGGGGTCGATAAATGCCGGCGCAGAGCTCGGGAGGTGATCTATTGGCCGGGCATCAGCCAGGACATTGCCGACACAGTCCTCAACTGCCCTACCTGTCAGAGGTTTCAACCAGCTCAACCCAAGGAAACGCTGCAACACCATGAGATCGTGACCTCTCCGTGGTCCAAAGTAGGTGTAGACCTTTTCCACGCCAAGGGGCATGACTATGTACTCCTGGTCGACTACTTCTCCAGTTACCCAGAAGTGGTGAAACTGTCCGACCTCACGTCAAAGGCGGTAATCAAAGCCTGCAAAGAAACGTTTACCAGGCATGGGATTACGCTCACGGTAATGAGCGACAATGGTCCTTGCTTTTACAGCCAGGAATGGTCTGATTTTGCACAGTCCTACAACTTCCGTCACGTAACCTCCAGTCCCCACTACCCGCAGTCAAACGGGAAGGCCAAGAAAGGGGTCCATATTGTAAAGCGGTTGCTGTGCAAAGCTGCAGACTCAGGCTCTGACTTCAACCTGGCGATGCTGTCACACAGGACAACCCCACTGTCCACGGGGTTGTCTCCAGCGCAGATGCTCATGAATCGCACTCTGAGGACCACAGTTCCAGCCATCCATGTTCCAGACCTTGACCACCTCACGGTCTTACAGAAAATGCAGCAGTCATGGGCCCAACAGAAGGCCACATACGATGCTCATGCCATGGATCTACCCGAGCTGGCCCCAACTGATCATGTTCGTGTAAGTCGCCTGAGGGCGGCTGGTCAGCCACAGCTGTTGTGGTCAAACAAGTGGCCCCAAGATCGTTCCTTGTCCCCATGGCTGATGGCTCCCTGCTACGGCGCAACAGACGGGCATTGCGATAAGTTCCACGCCCGCTACCTGACCAAAGTGCCCCGCCGCCTACGATGCTTCCTCCGGATGTACCCTGCCATGAGGCCACCGATCTACCAGCAATCCTGCCGGCCCATGCGACCACCGCGATGGCAGCGATCCCGCCTATCCACATGCAGGCGGCTCCTGATCCTCCTCTGCTGCGATCGACAAGTACTCATAGAATTTCATAGAATTTACAGTGCAGAAGGAGGCTATTTGGCCCATCGAGTCTGCACCGGCTCTTAGAAAGAGCACCCTACCCAAGGTCAACACCTCCACCCTATCTCCATAACCCAGTAACCCCACCTAACATTAAGGGCAATTTTGGACACTAAGGACAATTTAGGACGGCGAATCCACCTAACCCGCACATCTTTGGTCTGTGGGAGGAAACCGGAGCACCCGGAGGAAACCCACGCACACATGGGGAGAATGTGCAGACTCCGCACAGACAGTGACCCAAGCCGGGAATCGAACCTGTGACCCTGGTTTGTCGCCCACCACAAAAGCTGAATCTATAGACTGAACTTTTGTACATTTTGTGACTTCATCGATTTAACCTCTGTAAATATTGTTTGGTTTGCTATGTATCTGCACCATCGACACCTTCCTATGTATATACGTTCATTTAGACACCTTTTGTATACAGTCAGGCATCTCTATATATATATATATATATACGCACATCTTCGTATTTATTTATCTAAAAAAAAAGGGGGAGATGTCATAATATCCACTCATGTATATAATGAAATGCAGACAGGCAGGATGACCAGTAAGCACACAACACAGTGCAGCCAATCACCAGATAGGACACTACCATTATAAAGCCAGAGAGCACTAGGTGTCCCGCTCTCTCGGGACCCAGCCACTGAGACAGTCAGAGTCCACGAGCTAGCAAGTGCAAAAACCATGCGGTAGTTAGTAAGTCTGGTCAGGCTACTACAAGGTCTCCAGTCAGTTCAGTATAGTGTCGACCCACAGCTGAATATGTATATCAGTTCTACCGTTGAATAAAACAGTGTTGGATCTTCTCCAGTGTTAGATATCGATTTCTAGCTTCCCTGCATCGAGTGCAGTCCACATCGAACCTATCTGCCTAACACATCAGAGGGCTCAGGCCTCCAGTGCCGCAAGAAGGTGAATGACCTCCACCGGGCAGCATGGATGAACTGACACCACCCCCCCCCCCAACCCCTCACACTAAGACCTTTCTGCCCCCACGTGACCATTCCCCCCCAACCATCCATGTGGCCCCCAACCCTCCCTTCACCCCCCTCCCCCTTCAACACCCCAACCTTCCTCAGCACCACATCTCCACCACTGTGAACCGTGCGTGTGTCTACAATGCCCTCTCTGTGTCTCCGCAGGAGAAGCCCTCCCACAATCGTCGGGAGAGGGCCAAGACTGGCAGAGGGGTCCTGGAGATAAGAATCCTCATGGCCTTCGAGGAACGGTCCCTGGAGGCGCCGGGCTGGCCGAGGACAGAACAATCACCAATACAGAGGTTGGCGGATGCTGCAGAGGTGAGGATCCACCGAGCCCCACCCGGATGGACTGTCGCATGTGAGTTGTTAATACCGTACAGACTGGTGGTGCCATGGTTAGCACTGCTGCCTCACAGCGCTGAAGACCCGGGTTCGCTCCAGGCTCCAGTGTCACTGTCCGTGTAGAGTTTGAACATTCATCCCCTGTCTGATTGGGTCTCATCCCCACAACCCAAAAGATGTGCAGAGTAGGTTTGGCCATGCTAAATTGTCCCTTAACTGGAAAAAAATAATAGGATATTCGAAATTTATGAAAAAAAATTTTTTTTTTAATGCCATACAGACTGACCCATCCTTCCCACTGACCTCATTTTCATTCTCCCGCAGGTCCTCCAGTCAACGGTGCCTGTCCATCCGGGGCGCCCCCTCCCCTGCCGCGCATGAGACCACCTCGGAGGAGAGCTCCGAGGATACCACGATTGACACGTCACAGCTGTCATCCCCACGCTCCACCAGTGCAGATACACAACGTTAATGGTCAGGCTTCTGGTGCACAAAGTGGTGAGCACCACATAATTGTTGATGCACATCAGGTGGAGGCAGAAACCCCCAGGCGAGACAGCAGTCAGAGGACTGCTGGATCCCAGAACCCAGCTGGGTCTCAGCGAGATGCTGAGCCCATGGACCAGGCTATCCCTGAGCTGATGGATGGAAATGTTAGTGAGAGGCCAGGACATTCAGAGGGACATATCAGATTGGAGGAGTCCCAGAGCATGCGGGCACAGGAGATGTCGCCGGCAATGCATGGCACCGAGGCCATCACTGCTAGTGTGGTGATTGCAGTGGAAAGCCGAGTGCACAAAGTCAGCAGCATTAGTCAAGGTGTCCAAGGCGTGCTGCAGTCAGTAATACCATGGCTGAGGCCCTCAGCAGAATTTCCGACTCGCTGGGGAAAGTGACCCAGTACCAGGCTGACCTTGATGAGGTGCTTGGGACATATCCCACTCTCAGATAGGAATGGCGGAGCTTGTCCCAGTCGCAGGTGTGCTTTGCCGAGGAAACGCAGAGCACGTCCCAATCTTTGAGGAGCATCGCCGAGTGTGTTAACACGACGGTGCAGGCATTGGGGAGCCGCCAGGCTGGCAGAGGTAGATGATGTTGGGGCAACTGGGGCTCGAACCACCGGCACCTCCATCCCGAGGTGAACTCCAGGTCCCTATGGGCACCGATCGGGAGAAGGGGTGCTGGGTGCCAACCCACACCGATCCCATGAAGTAGGGATGGGGACCACCAGCTCCCCCAAGTTCCACCCCTCTGATGAGGCCGCATCTCGAAGTCAGTACATGGGACAGGCTGGCATGGCTGTGCATGTGCCACCAACAAATGAGCCAGCGCCTTCCGATCCCAGAGCCTCCAGAGGGTGCTGCCAGGGGCATCAAAGGCCATGGGATGTGGTAAGCAACTGGCTATCTCCACCTCTGATGTGCATCCTGTTTTGTTCTGCTCTTGACGTAGCATAAGCTGCTTCCTTGACGTGCACTCTGACAAAGGAAGGTTCAGACTTGGAGATTGTTTTAACACATTTATTACTGTTAGCGATTTTCCTACTTGGATTCGACTCTACTGTTAATCCTGCTATAGCTACTCAGACTGATGAATCAGTCTGCTCCAATCCACGTGGTGGGTGTGATGTGTTTCAAATCAACCCTGTGTACACACTGAGTGTCTCCGCAGGAAAGAGACTGGGCATGTGTGCTGTGTCCTTTTATATGGGTTGGTGTTTGCCCTCCTGTGGTAGTGTCACTTCTGTGTGTGTCTTGAATGCCCATTGGTCGTGTCCAATCTTACTGGCCTATTGGTTGAATGTCTGTGTGTCATGATGTCCCTCTAGTGTTTATCTAGTCTAAGTGTATTTACATTAACCCCTTGTGTACTTACATTGATGCATATCATTACATCCTCCCTTTTTTCATGTTACATATTTTCTGTACAGTGTTAAAGAAAATTGAACAAACTAGGTAGATAAGTGATGCTCTGTACAAGTTATGATAACAGTGATCATTAAACAATAAGTCCAAATCATATGCATGAGTCCAAATTCACTAATTATTATGGTTGAGTGTCTTTCTTGTTTGGTTGGTGAGGTGGTGATGTTGATGGTGGCATTGCTTTGCAAACGCCGTCAGTGTCCCTGTGTGTAAGGAACCCAAAAGTGGTCAAATCACTTTGTTGTCTGATGTGGACTCTTTCTTTCGATGCTTGTGGTAGCGATGTATGCAATCTGTGTCGTCCTGCCATGGTATGTCAGTGAACTGAGCTGAGCAGTAACAGTGTCCCTCATGGGCAGAGTTGTACCATGTCGTACCAGTCGTTGTTCCATGGGTGTTGTTTTTGTCGTGCTTGTTGTCGACACTGTTGCCCTTGGTAAGCTTCTTGCTATTGTCTTTGATGTTGTTGTTGTGTTAGATAGTTCTGTTGTTGTGTTTGCTGCGCTCAAGGACCACACTCTGTGGATAATACGAGTCCTTCACACAGTTACTCGTGTCAGCATCCTGTGTGGCATCTGCTGTTTCCTTGAGCGTGCCGTCACTGAGTTTGCGGCGCTCCCCATCTGGAGTCATGTCCGGCTTACTTGAATCAGCTTTGGCTTGTCGATGCTCCCCGTCTGGAGTCTGGTCCGTTTCACCTGAGTCAGTTTTGGATTCTTGATGCTCCCCATCCGGAGTCATTTCAGGTTCACTTGCATCTTCTGAGGTTTCGTGATGCTCCACGTCCGGAGTCAAAACGTTCAGGAATGCATTTGCTTGTGGAGAGGCTCGAGCGAATGAGGTTTGAAGTAACGTGGTGTCACCGGAGTCACCAGTAGTCTCACTGTGATTGTCGAGTGCCTCTGTACACACTAGCTGAGGTCTGTCACGTTGCACCTTTTGTATGGGAAGTGGGATGCCGTCGTCACTTGTCACACATACGGTGGGTAGAGCCTCAGTGTCTTCTTGCTTTGCACTTGACTGTGATAGATTGTCATAGTCTTCTTGCTGTGCACTTGAGCGTGGTAGGCTGTCATAGTCAGCTTGCTGTGCACTTGAGCGTGGTAGGCTGTCATAGTCAGCTTGCTGTTCACTGGAGCGTGGTAGACTGTCATAGTCAGCTTGCTGTACACTTGAGCCTGGCAGACTGCTGGTTGCTCAGAGGAGGTTGCTAGACCCTCATGGTCTTGTTCATGCAAGGACTGCGCTCTGGAGTCTTGCGTTCCTTCCATCGTGGAGTCTGTCCACGAGTTCGCTGTGGAGGCTTGTGTCACTCCCTCTGTGGAGTCTTGCAGCATGCTCTGTATCGAATCGTGGATTGGTCTCTCTGTGGAAACTGTCATCACTTCTTGTTCATGCAAGGACTGCGCTCTGGAGTCTTGAATTGCTTCTATCGTGGAGGCTGTCCATGAACTCGCTCTGGAGGCTTGTGTCAATGGAGTCACTTTCTGTGTGAGGTGTGCAGTTGTCTCGCTGTGGAGTCTTTCATCGCTTTCTGTGTGAAGGCTGGGACCCTTCGCGGTGCATGGACCACTCTCTGTGTGGAGTCGGGGACTCTTCACAGTGCATGGACCACTCTCTGTGTGGCAGCAGGCCGCGCTCTGTGGGTTTGTACTGTTCTCTGTCTGTAATGAGATTGCCTTGGTACCTGAGCTGCTGTGGAACCGGAATCTTGAACATCATCTTGCCTGGCTGCTGTTGCTGGTCGTCACTGTTTTCTGAGTTGTAACTATATGGATTTAACAGTTACTCCTGAGTACCATGTTTTGTTATGCTCTTGACGTAGCATAAGCTGCTTCCTTGACGTGCACTCTGACAAAGGAAGGTTCAGACTTGGAGATAGATTTAACACATTTATTACTGTTAACGATTCTCCTACTTGGATTCGACTGTACCGTTAATCCTGCTATAGCTACTCAGACTGACGAACCAGTCTGCTACAACCCACGTGGTAGGTGTGATGTGTTTCAAATCAACCCTGTGTACACACTGAGTGTCTCCACTGGAAAGAGACTGAGCATGTGTGCTCTGTCCTTTCATATGGGTTGGTGTAATGCCCTCCTGTGGTAGTGTCACCTCTGTGTATGTCTTGAATGCCCATTGGTTGTGTCCTAGCTTACTGGCCTATTGGTTGAATGTCTGTGTGTCATGATGTCTCTGGTGCTCCCTCTAGTATTTATCTAGTCTAAGTGTATTTACATTAACCCTTTGTGTACTTACAGTGATGCATATCACCACACATCCTGAGGACACACCTAGATGTACCGCGGTGTAGAGCTAGGTAGGCATGTTGAGGAACACTGAGGGAACTGGGGGAGGTGGGGAGTGTAGTGATCTCTGTATGTAATAATACATAACCAGAATATGTTAAGCTACTACAGGCAACTGAACATGAAATGACCACACTATCAGGACCTATATAAAGGTTTTCCCATTCTTTCCGAGTGGAGAGTGTGTCTGGAGTGCAGAACGTAGAAAGCTAGAGAGAAGTAGTTAATCGATATCAGTATTTATCTTTATCTTATTTAATAGTTTAATCTACAGTTATTTGTTTGTTTACCAGTTCGTATTAAGTAAAAAGAACTCACGGGATTATTTTATATTGCTCATTAAATTACTTTATCATCACTGGAAGACTATGTTTATATTTCAACAACTCGGCTAGACAAAATGAGTAATATATATATATTACAATATCATAATATAACATGGTATCAGGTCAGAATAAGCTTTAGGAAAGGCTAGTAGTAAATTCAAACAAAGATAAAGTTCCAATACCGACTGTGCGACTGGTGAAGTCATCGTAGAAACTGAATCCTCGACTATGGATCGATTTTCAATAGATCAAGTGCAGGCTCCCAGACATTTGAAGACAACCGGTAATCTTAATCTTAATTGGAGACTGTTTAAGCAACAATTCCAGCTTTATCTGGAAGCTAGTGATTTGAATAATGCTTCAGAGGCTAGACGAATTGCTTTGCTTCTGTCCCTAGCAGGACAGCAGGCAATTGAAATCTACAATCATTTATTTTTGCTGCAGGCAAAGATAAAACTAAATTCACTAATATAATCGCTAAATTCAATGATCACCGCAGAATGCAAACTTTCAAAATTTTAGAGCGATTCTGATTTCATAAGCGAGTGCAAAAAGTTGGAGAATCTGTTAACAACTTCAGAACTGACCGAAAACTCCTAGCTCAAACATGTAATTATGCTGATCTGCACGACTCTCTAGTGAGAGATCAAATTGTCTGTGGTATAACAGATGAATCTTTAAGAGACCCTTATTACATCAAAATGATCTTACATTAAAAAATGCTATTGAAAAATGCATCTCCAGCGAACAAAGTAAAAGTCAATACATAGAGTTTTATCCGAAAGAAAAAGGCACAAAAGTCTACCACGGGGCTGAGAAAAAAAAAATGGGGTTGCAGGCAGCATAGTAGCGCGTTCGAGATGGCAGCTCTCTTGCGCATGCATTTTTCAACTCGGGACATGCGCACTTCACACAGCAATGTGAGACGCCGCAAAAAAGGTCTGCACATGAGCGAACGTCAATGATGCGTCACGGCGACAGCGTGATGACGTGTCACAGATGGGGCAACGCCCATTTGAAGGGAAACTGCCCAGCTTTTGGAAAACGCTGTTTGAGATGTTCAAGATGAATCGTTATGCTTCTCAATGCCAGTCTTCAGCAAAATAGCTCCCTCTTCCACAAGAAGAATTATAATGTGAGAGCAATTGACAAAGATGAAAAAGTCAATTCACCGCAAGATTTTACCAAAGATGATGACATTTTCTCCGAGGAAAATACCTTCTTTGTTGGAGTGACTGAAGCATCAACGAAGTCAGATCTTCAAGCAAAAAAGAAAGCTCCTCACGCAACTAAGAAAACTCTTCAAGCAAAAAAAAATTAACAAGTCAACATAGTTAGTAATGAGGGATGACAACAGTATGTATCAACAATTGTCCTATAACATTTAAGTTAGATACAGGTGCTTCAGCAAATCTCAATTCCAAAGACTTGTCTACTATCACAGGTGACTACGACATAGTACCTGTGGAATGCTCATTGAAAGATTTCAATGGCAAACAAATAATTTTGCATGGCTCGTGTTATCTAAATGCCAGCAACAGGGACATTCACAAAAAGTTAAGGTTTGAAATAGTGGATGATCACAGCTCTTCGCTATTGGGTGCTCAGGCATGTAAAGATTTACAGCTGATTCATAGAATGTTTCTGAATACGTCTGAGGCATCTACAATAAAAGATGAAATCCAACAATTATTAAAAGAATACCCTGATGTTTTTTATGGCATGGACACACTGCCATATCAATATAAAATTCTTCTTAAAAAAGATGCCAAGCCAGTAATACATCCACCGAGACGAGTACCAGCACCTCTCAGAGAACGATTGAAAGTTGAACTCTCAGGACTGCAAGCTCAAGGAATCATATCAAAAGTAACACAACCAACAGATTGGGTGAGCTCCCTAGTATGTGTGAAAAAAAATCTTATGACAGAAGGATATGCATGAATCCTAAAGACCTCAACAGAAATATTCGTCAAGAACATTACCCAATACCTAAAAGAGAGGAAATCACCTCCGAGATGGCCAATGCCAAAGTTTTGGATGCATCCCAAGGATTTTGGCAGATGCAACTTGATGACTCCAGCAAGCTCCTCTGCACGTTCAATCCACCTTTTGGGAGGTATTGTTGAATAGAATGCCCCTCTGTATTCTTTCTGCATCAGAAATATTTCATTGTATAATGGAACAAATCATAGAATCATAGAATTTATAGTGCAGAAGGAGGCCATTCGGCCATCGAGTCTGCACTAGCTCTTGGAAAGAGCACCCTACTCAAGCCCACACCTCCACCCTTTTCCCGTAACCCATAACCCCACTTAATGACAGAGAACATTGAAGGCGTTCGTATTTATGTTGATGACATAATCATCTGGTCGACGACAGTAGAAGAACACATGATTTGACTCAAAAAAGTCTTCGAAAGGATACATAAATATGGATTAAAACTTAACCAATCGAAGTGCATGTTTGCCACCTCATCTCTAAAATTTCTTGGTGACAACATGTCAGCTCATGATATCACACCTGATGATGACAAAATTGAAGCCATTAAAACAATTTAACAACCGAAAGATAAGAAGGCTGTTTTGCGCTTTCTAGGGTTTGTGAACTTCCAAGGGAAATTTATATTAAATCTTTCGACCAGAACTACTGCATTACGTCAGCTCATTAAGGAAAACACTGACTTTGAATGGACTCAGCGTCACAGTGAAGAATGGTGAGATCTGAAACAACCGTTGATCCAAGCTCTAAGCTTGACATTTTTTGACCTGGCTAAACCCACTATAATTTCGACTGCTGCCAGTCAGAATGGCATTGGTGCCGTTTCATTACAGCAGGACGTCCGCGACAACTGGATTCCCATAGCCTACGCATCCAGATCAATGATCTCAATTGGCTGTAGGTACGCCCAGATCAAGAAGGAGTGTCTTGGACTTGTTACTGGAATTACTAAATTTCATGATTTTGTATATGACTTACCAAAATTCATTGTGGAAACAGACCATCGTCCTACTTGTCAACATTATTGACAAGAATCTTAATGATATGATACCTAAACTACAATGACTTATGATGAAACTGCGTAGATATGATTTTAACCTTATCTATACTCCAGGTAAAGAGTTAATCATAGCTGACACTCTCTCCAGATTCATTGACACAGAGATCACACCAACAGAATCAATAAATGATATTGATGCTCATCTACAATTGTTTAAAGAATTACTTCCTTCGTCCAATCACAAACTTTAACAGATAGGTAAGGAGACACAGAAGGATGCCACTTTGACCAGAGTAATCCAACACTTGCAGAATGGATGGCCAAAAGGTCACTGTCTATAATACCAGAGTATACAGTCAGAACTGATGCTGTTAGAGGGCATTCTACTGTGACATGCCAGAATCGTCATCCCAGAGAGTATGAAGTCAGAAATGCTCACTAGGCTCCACGAAGGTCATCTACGCATAGAGAAACGTCAACGCAGAGCGTGGCAATCGATTTATTGGCCAGGTATTAATCAAGACATCAGGGGTGGGATTCTCCCATTGGGCGGCCAAGTGTCGACGCCGGCGTAAAAACGGGTGTGTTTTATTCCGGCGTCGGCACCTGTTCCGGGATCCCGTTCTCCAGCCCACAGGGGGCTAGCACGGCGTTGGAGGGGCCCATGGTGCTCCAGCTGCCGATCCCGGCATGAACCCGGCGGGGTCTGTGCATGCGCAGTTGGGTCGGCGCCAACTTTGTCTCTCGTGATGGCGGCGGAGCGAGGCGACTCTCTGCGAGCTCTCCCCAACAGATCCACTTTTTACTTAACTTATACTCGTTCTAATCTTTTTAAATTTAATTCAAAGACTAACATTATTACTAACCTCTCTCTTTTCCGATGCCGGTGCTTATGTAGTTACATTGTATACCTTGTGTTGCCCTATTATGTATTTTCTTTTATTCCCTTTTCTTCCCATGTACTTAATAATCTGTTGAGCTGCTCGCAGAAAAATACTTTTCACTGTACCTCGATACACATGACAATAAACTAATCCAATCCAATCCAATCCAATCCAACTAGCGCATGCGCAGTGGCCTTCTTCCCCGTGCCGGCCCTGACGCCAAATGGTGCAGGGCTACAGGATCCGGCGCAGAGGAAAGGAGGCTCCCAGCCACAGAGGCTGGCTCGCCGATCGGTGTACCCCTTCACGGGCCAGGCCACTACAGAGGCCCCCCCGGAGTTGGACCCCCCCCCCCCACAGGCCACCCCCGGATCCTTCAACGCTGAGGTCCCGCTGACTCAGAGGATGTTAGAACGGCGGCGGCGGGACTTGGACTTTTTGTGATGACCGCTCAGCCCATCCGGGCTGGAGAATCGGTGTGCCGGCCTGGGCCGGAGAGTCGGCACATACCCCGACTGGCGCCGCGCTGACCACGCCGGCGCCAATAGTGCCGATTCTCCCCTCAGAGATATGGGGCGGAATTCTCCGACCCCCCGCCGGGTCGCTGAATTGACACGGTGCCGGGCGAATTGTGCCACGCCGCCTTGACGCCAGGATGCAATTCTCCGCAGTCTCGGGGCGGCCTGTGAGGGGGGAGGGGCGGTCCGACCTCGCGATCGGGGCCCACCAATCGTCAGGCCAGCCTCTCTGGCTGGGGCCTCCTTTCCTCCGCGCCGGCTACTGTAGGCCTGCGCCATTTGGCGTCGTGGCCGGTGCGGGGAAGAAGGTCATTGCGCATGCGCTAATTGGCACCGGCACAACTGCGCATGCGTGGACCCCGCGGCGCCGGGCTCATGCCAGAATCGGCAGCTGGAGCGCCGTGGGCTGCTCCAGCGCCGTGCTAGCCCCCTGCGGGCCGGAGAATGGGGTCCCGGAACGGGCGCCGACGCCGGAGTAAAATACTCCTGATTTTACACCGGCGTCGACACTTAGCCAGCCGATGGGAGAATCCCGCCCATGATTGCTTGACTGTTCCACTTGCCAAAAACACCAAAGTCAGCAGTGAAAAAGATAAATTGCAGCAACATAACGTCACTTTATCACCATGGGTGAAAGTAGGTGTCGGCCTCTTTCATTCAATTCACATTTTAGTCATTGACTATTATTCAAATTTTACAGAAGTCATGAAACTGAATGATCTTACATCCACAACAGTTATTAAAGCATGCAAAGACATCTTTACTAGACATGGTATACCTCAACCATAATGTCTGATAATGGTCTTAATACTAATTTAGTATTAAGTAAAAAGAACTCACAAGATTATTTTCTATTACTCATTAAATCACTTTATCATCACTGGAAGACTACGTTTATATTTCAACAACTCCTCCATGTGGTGCCAAGTCCGTGAGGATATGGCACAGGTGTCACACCATCTCCTCCTTGAGATGGGGCCTCCTGTGGCATACGCTGTCCGTCATTTGTTCAAATGACCAGCGACACCTGTACACCCTGGGCCATCATGGGCTCTCCCTCTGGGTCTCACCCTGGCCTGATGGGCTGCGAGTGTGGGACGGGGTGCAGCAGATGGGCCGTCACCTCGAGCATGTGCAGCCACTGCTGCTGCTGCCGCCATCTCCGGCGTATGGCCGCAGCATAACTAGGGCCTGTTCTGCGGTGCCCAAAATGCCATCCATACCGTTCAATATCTGTAAGGAATTGGGCCAGGGTGTTAGACTGACAAACAGCAGAGGCTCCCACCACAGGATCCTCCATTCCCCTACACCCAGACGCCCTGCCCATGTACCCCCTCAATGGATCCCAGACCCTGTACCCCGAACACCCGCACATATTTTCACCTGGGCGGGTGCTTGTGTCCTCTCCATAGCGTTCACCCACCCCCGGACGTGGACGTGTCCCCAGAGTTGTGTCCCATACTTGCGTGTTCAGATGTTGGCTGCTGCGTGTGTGGTGTTACCACCCGCAGTGTTCAGCTATATTGTCCAGGCATCACAGTTTGATTGGGATGCAAGGCAATATATCCCACATGCTACATTGCTCCCCCACCCATGAAAATACACTTGGGTTGTGTGAAGTGCACACTTAACTACGATTGCCAATTCAGCAATAGCTTTCAGCCACACAACGAGTGGCCTCAGCAGTCAGTGAGGGGTTATGGGTGGTTGGTGGGGCAGACGGCCGGGGACAAGTATTGCCCCCGGAATGGATACACGTGATTCAGGGGCTGGCATGATGGAGCCCCACGCGATTGCCGCCCCCAGTGAACCCTCCTTTCCCCCCCTCCCATGGCGAACCCCCCCAGCCGAGGGTGCCCCCCCACCAGTTGAGGGTGCCTGATACGCCACTCAGTACCACCCCCCACCCCCCCGCCGAACACTGGGGCAGAAAGCCCAGCGCCACCGCGCTCAGTGCCTGTGAGCAAAGATAGTTACTCACCTCCTCGGCTCTCTGCAAAAGTGTTTCTGCCAGCTTCACGTTTTTCAAAAGGAGTACTAATCAACGGCAAGGTGACTACTTGTTGGGGAGGCCGATGAATGACGGGAGGATGTTGGATATGGGGTGGCTCTGGTTAATTGCGTGGAAATAGGGCTTAAGTGGTGATAATTGGCTTTTCGGCATGCTGTGGAGGGATCCAAATTTTGTCTACGGGCGTGGTCCGGTTGCATCGCAAACTGTTTGGCGTCTTGCGTGGTTCTCGTTTTCGGCCTCTTCCGCTATTCACTGGCCTCGTTGCGCTCTCGCTCAAGTGCAACAAGGCTGGAGAATCGCACCCATAGGGCTGGATTTTCCATTTCTGAAGCTAAGTGTTGACACCAATGCAGAATTGGTGGGCGGGATTCTCCGTTTTCGGGTGCGGCGCATTCCTACCGAGAGCGGGAACCTCCGTCCCGCCAGCTGGCCAACGGGATTTCCCATTGTGGGCACCACCACACCTTCGGGAAATCTGCGGGTGTGAGTGCGTTGCCAGTGAATTGGAGGATCCCGCTGACAGAGAATCCAGTCCATGGAGCTCCACGACAATAAAACTGCCGCCAAACCTGGACCGATTCAGCTATTGTTAAAATGCTAGCACCAGCTCCACGTCGAACACAATCGATTCCAATGAGAAATGGTGCGGGATTTGCCGGGTCTGAGATTGACACTCAGGATGCTGCCAAGCTGCTGCCACATGTACACACTTCACTCCCTCACACGCCATCCCAACCAACAAGATGACACTGGTTGTACTGGAGCACGTCCATCCCACTGATACAGAATCATAGATCACAGAATCATAGAATTTACAGTGCAGAAGGAGGCCATTTAGCCTATTGAATCCCATTGGCCCTTGGAAAGAGCATCCTACTTAAGCCCATACCTCCACCCTATTCCCATAACCCAGTAACCCAACCTAATCTTTTGGACACTAAGGGGCAATTTAGTATGGCCAATCCACCTAGCCTGCACATCTTTAGACTGTGGGAGGAAACCGGAGCACCCGGAGGAAACCCACGCACACACGGGGTAAAAGTGCAAACTTCACATAGACAGTCACCTGAAGCCGGTATTTAAACCAGGACCCTGGAGCTGTGAGGGAGCAGTGCTAACCACTGCACCACCATGCCACCCTGAGGGCACCTGGGGGCAGTGGCCTGTGGGGGACACCCATACGACCTTAAGTTCACAGTGGGCATGTGTAGCTGAATGGCTGGTTTGCAGGCTGCGGCAATGGTGTTCCATGCCTGTCCACCCTGACCCCACAGCCCACCTCCTGGCCACCGCCTGCTACTCCGCTTGGCTCTGTCAGAAGCCCCCAGGCCAGCGGCATGACTGTCGGCAAACTAAGGTGACATTGCACACTTTCCGTACCCCTCTCTCTCCCTCAGCAGCCACAATTGTTTCCCGACTTTCAAAAGCACAAGTGAACCTCGCCGTCGGGAATTCACCCCAATGGAGGCGAGAAACACAGAAGCCCTGGGAATACCGGGTCAGGCCCGCTAATGATATACCAATGACTTTTACTGTACATGTGTTCTGGAACGTATTGATGCTGCTGTCAAGGCACCGGAGAATTGTGATTTGGCGTGAAACCGGTGCCGGTCATGATTTTGCCGTCGAAACCGATTATCCGCCCAATCACATTCCAAGTGTGGGCGGCACGGTAGCACAGTGGTTAGCACTGTTGTTTCACAGCTCCAGGATCCCAGGTTCGATTCCCAGCTTGGGTCACTGTCTGTGTGGAGTCTCCCTGTGTCTGCGTGGGTTTCCTCCGGGTGCTCCGGTTTCCTCCCACATGTCCAGAAAGACGTGCTGTGAGGTGAATTAGACATCTGAATTCTCCCTCAGTGTACCCGAACATGCCCCGGAATGTGGCGACTAGGGTCTTTTCACAGTAACTTCATTGCAATATTAATGTAAGCCTACTTGTGACAATAAAGATTTATTTTTACGATTCTGGTGTCGGTCGTCGGAGAATCTCGCTCAAGATATTGAATGGAATTGTAAAGGCGTTGCAGGAACAGAAACACATGGGGGTATATCAGCACAAAACAGTAACGGTGAAAGCGCGTGCTGAGCAAATAGTTAAAAAGGCATGATGGATCCTGACTTTATAAATAAATGGATTGAGTACATGTGCAAGAATGTTCTGATGAACATTTCTAAAACATGAGTTCCACCTCAATTGCAATTGTCTACAATTCTGTGCATCAGACTATAGGAAGGATAGGATGACATCAGAGAGGGCACAGAAAAGAATTATGAGCATGGTTCCAGGGAGGAGGGATTTCAGTTACATGGATAGATTGGAGAAGCTGGGTTTGTTCCCTTTGGAAAAGAGAAAGATGAGCAGCGGAATTCTCCATTGGTGGGATCCTCCCGTCCGCAGGCAGCGCTCCTACTCCCGCCGCTTTCCCGATGGTGTGAGGTGGGCACACGCACAGAGAATCCCGCTACTGGCGGGGCTGGCCGCGCTAGAAAATGCGACTGGCGGACCGGAGAATCCCGCCCGTTAGATTTGTTCGAAGTGTTCAAAACCATGAGGGGTCGAACAGAGTAGATTGGGAGAAACACTCCCAATGTTGGAATGCCACAAACTAGAGGCAAAGAGCAAAAGAAGCAATGGCAACATGAGGAAAATATTTTTTGCAACCCGTGCAATAGGCTTCTGTCTTTTAATATACATGAAGAAATGCAATGGTCCTCGCACCAATCCCTGGGGAGCCCCACTATTTACTTGCATATCTGGAATTCATTGCTTGAGGCTGTTGTGGAGACAACTTAAATTACAGATTTCAAAAGGTATTTGGATAAACACCTGATAGGGAAAAATGGCCGTGCTACAAGGACAGTGCAAAGGAGTGAAATCAGCTAATTTACTCTTGCAGAGAGCTGTAGGAACACGGTGGGCCAAATGGCCTCCTTCTGTGCTATATATTCTATGATTCTGTGATCTCGTTTCTCTCTCTACTTCTCCCTTTTAATTATTCATTTTCAACGTTTTCCCCTTGATTTTTTATTTCTTTCTGTCATCTCTTTGTTCTGAAACTCTATGCTTTGTCCAAGTAAGAACACTCCAAAGCCACTTGCGAAGATATTACTATGGTCTCCTGTTGATTACATATACATGACTAGGTGGAATTGTGAATGATAAAAGCAGATTCTTACAAAAATGCACACTCGTTGTGCATCTAACTAATCTCTACATAGCACTACTTACCTAGGACATGCACTTTACCAATAGATACATTAGATTGTTTAAAATCCAGCATAAAAAGCAGTTATTTATATTTATAATAAAAGCAAAATACTGCGGATACAGGGAGCTGGATTCTCGAGTCGCCAACACCGAAATCCGTTCAGAGATCGGCCAGAGAATCACAGTACCCAACCAAATTGGAGCAGCAACGCTTTCGCGATGCTCCGCCCCTTCCAAAGCACCGTACTAGGCGACTATGCTGCGCTACGTATCGCTAGCTTCAGGACATTGCCGGAGGCCCGCCTCCGATGCTCCGCCCCCGACGCTCCGCCCCCGACCGGCTGAGTTCATTACGGCGTCGGTTGCGTGTGGTCTCATCTGTCAGGAACTCGGCGTAGCGGCTGCGGACTCAGTCCAGCGTCGCCACAGTCGGGGCAGGGCCAATCCGCGGGCAGGGGGGACTTTATCAAGGGCTGAGGGCATTGTAGGGGATGGTCCGGGGCATGTGTACCAGCAAAAGGGGGGCACTATTTCACGTGCCGGGTCCACGAACAATCTCCACCATGTAGCACGGTGCAGCCGCTGCAAGCCGCCGCAGTGCGCATGCACGGCCACGGACCCAGCAATTCTCTGGGCTGCATCGACAGCTAAAGCTGGGTGCTCTAAGCTGCTGGCATGCTAGCCCCCAGCAAAATGGAGAATCGGCGGTCATTTTATGCCATTTTTTCTGGAGTAAAACACCACCGTTCCCACACCGGTGTGGGGACATAGTGTCAGAATCGGAGAATCCAGCCCAGGAAATCGGAAATAAAAACAGGAAATGCTGGAAAGTCTCTGCAAGGTTTGGCAGCTTCTGTAAAGAGAGAAACAAAGTTAATGTTTTGAGTCCGTATGACTCTTCATTGGAACGTTTGCAGAATTATGAAAATTTTAAATACCTTGAAGACTATATTTTGATAGGTGGGCTGATACGTTACATGAACAATTTACATATTAGCATTTGCAGATGGGTCGAAACCACCTTCAAACTGTTTTAGTGTGCTTTACAAAGCCTGAAACTTTATAAACAACGAAATTAAAACTACCTACAGTAGAGGTGCATTTACCTTGTAAAGAAATATTAGAGCCACAGGGTGGAATATTCCCAAAGTTGCACAGAGTGCTGGATCAGGCAAGAAATGTGATGTGAAACGCGTTGGCTTCAGAGATGCCTTTTCTCATCTGATTAAACAGCACTCATGTGGTAACCTCAATAACGACGCTTAGAGTGTAAACGGTAAAGAAGGCTTTAATAAACTAAGAACTAGACTGGTGCCGAGACGTGTGCTGACAGCTACGCCGCCCACAAGGTGGCCCCTTATATACGGCTCCCAGATGGGTGGAGCCAGAGGCAGAGTTCCCCAGGGTTCCAAGCCCAGTCTTAAAGGGGACATCACCTTACATGATGACAAGGGTACAGTGTTACAGTAACCGTTCATCACATTCACCCCCTGTTTAAAAAAGAGTCCGGCGGGGGTGAAGTGCCATCATAAGTCAATCCGTCTCGGTGGCCGGATCGTCCTCATCGACCTCCTCAGTTCGGGCGGTGGTGCGGCGGACACGGACGTCTTGGTTAAGGGTACGTCCGGGAGCACGGCCTGCGGAGCTTCGGTCCGAGTCGGGGCAGGGGAACAGGGCACAGGGAGAATAGGTGGGGCCGGGGGTGGCGGTGCTGGCGCCGGCAGGGTGTGTAAAGGGGGGGGCGCTAGGGGACGCGCGCGGTAGGTGCTCACCAACGGGGGGTGGGGCCGGGAGGGGGTGTGTTGTAGGGGGTGCCGGGTCCTGCAGGGGAGCGGCGCGGGATGGGGCGTCTGTAGTGGGTGCCAGATCCCGGAGCGAAACCGTATCTTGCCTGCCGTCGAGGTACTCGACGTAGACGTAACTGGGGTTGGCGTGGAGTAATCTACCATTTCGACCAGGGGGTCCGTTTTATGGCTTCTCATGTGCCTCCGGAGAAGAACAGGTCCTGGAGCTGTGATCCAAGGTGGAAGTGAGTTCCCGGAGGTAGACTTCCTGGGGAAGACAAACAATCGGTTGTGAGGGGTCTCATTCATGGCCGTGCAGAGGAGCGACCTAATGGAGTGTAGGGCATCGGGCAGGACCTCCTGCCAGCGGGTAGTTGGGAGACTTCTCGACCGTAGGGCCAGAAGGACAGCCTTCCACACCGTTGCGTTCTCCCTCTCCACTTGCCCGTTTCCCCGCGGGTTATAACTGGTCGTTCTGCTCGAGGCGATGCCTTTGCTGACCAGATACTGACGCAGTTCATCGCTCATGAACGATGTACCCCAGTTGCTGTGGATATAAGCAGGGAAACCGAACAGAGTGAAGATGCTGTGCAGTGCCTTAATCACGGTGGCTGAGGTCATGTCAGGGCAGGGAATGGCAAATGGGAAGCGGGAGAACTCATCGATAACGGTGAGGAAATAGGCATTATGATTGGTGGACGGGAGGGGCCCCTTGAAGTCCACGCTCAGTCGCTCAAAGGGCCCCGAGGCCTTCACAAACCGAACCTTGTCTGGCCGGTAGAAGTGCGGTTTGCACTCCGCACAGACCTGGCAGGCCCTTATCATGGCCTTGACCTCCTTGGTTGAGTAAGGTAGTTTGCGGGACTTGATAAAATGGACGAGCCGGGTAACCCACGGGTGACAGAGGTCATTGTGGATGGCTTGCAGGCGGTCCTCCTGCGCGTTGGCGCATGTGCCGCGGGACAGGGCATCTGGTGGCTCGTTGAGCTCCCCTAGATGATACTTGATATCGTACGTGTAGTTGGAGAGTTCGATCCTCCACCTCAAAATGTTATTGTTTTTTATTTTGCCCCGTTGCGTGTTATCGAACATATAGACGACCGACCATTGGTCGGTGACGAGGGTGAACCTCCTACCGGCTAGGTAGTGCCTCCAGCACCGCACAGCCTCCACAATGTCTTGTGCCTCCTTCTCGACTGCAGAGTGTCGAACCTCGGAGGCGGTGAGGTCCGGGAGAAGAATGCTACTGGTCTGCCTGCCTGATTGAGGGTAGCAGCCAGGGCGATGTCTGATGCATCGCTCTCTACCTGGAAGGGGATAGTTTAGTCCACCGCGCGCATAGCGGCCTTGACAATATCGGCCTTAATGTGGTTGAAGGCCAATCGAGCCTCAGCCAAGAGGGGAAAAGTGGTGGTCTTTATGAGTAGGCGGGCTTTGTCCGCAAACTTGGGGACCCATTGGACGTAGTAGGAGAAAAGCCCCAAGCACCGTTTGAGGGCCTTGAGGCATGCGGTCGGGGTCGGGACCTAGGAACCCGTTTTCCACGACATAACCGAGGATGGCTAGCCGGGTTGTGTGGTAAATGCATTTTTCCTCATTATAGGTCAGGTTAAAGGCTCGGGCGGTCTGGAGGAACTTTTCAAGGTTCGCGTCATGTGCTGCTGGTCATGGCCGCAGATGGTGACATTGTTCAAGTACGGGTATGTAGCCCGCAAACCGCACTAGTCCACCATTTGATCCATCGCCCTTTGAAAGACGGAGACCCCATTTGTGACGCCGAAGGGGACCCTGAGGAAGTGGAAGAGCCGGCCGGCTGCTTCTAAGGCAGTATAGGGGCGGTCTTTTGGTCGAGGGTGATCGCTCCCACTCGCGGGTAGTCTGAGTCCTCAGCTGAGTCGGACTCGTAAAATGGCCACCGCCATCGGCTGCGCGTGTCGGGTCGAGAAGATGGCCGCCGACAAGATGGCCGCTCCCATGATTCACACGCGGCTGATGACGCATCAGAAGGGGGCGTGTCGGGTCAGTGCGCAGCCGCATTGCGAGGCCTGCGGGCCTGAGAGCCTGATTTTAGGGCCGGCTGTTCTTTGTTCTTCTGGCCCCTGGGTCTGGCCAGGCAGACCCTCCCAATATGCCCCTTCTTCCCTCAGTCGCTGCAGATCGCGGAGCGGGCTAGGCAGTGTGAACATGGGTGCTGGCCCTGCCCGCAGAAGTAGCACGGTGTGCCCCCATGATGAGCGGGTCGCCGCGTGGCGCAGGCCTGTAATATGGCTGAGTCTGAGGAAGTCCGGGGGGGTGGGCTCGCAGAGTCCGCGGGGTACATTCCCAAATTAAGTCGGGCCACCTCCAGCAAGGAGGCGAGCATTAGCGTGTCCTGGAGGTCTTTTGCTCCGTTATCGAGCAGCCGCTGCCGGCAGGTAGAGAACAGATGCCTGGCGTGCACCTCATTGATAGGCTTGACGAACCGCTTGCAGAGTAGCTCGACCGCCTCTTCATAAGTCATCGCCTTTTCGAGTGTGGCGGAGATTCTGTGACTCACCCGGGCCTGGAGTAAACGCAGCATGCGCGGCCCCAGGATGGGAGTCTCTGAAGAGTCCAGGTAAGCCTCGAAGTATCGGAGCCAGTATTTTAAAATTTCCTTTGCCTCCGGTGTCCATGCTTCCAGGTTGAGCTTCTCTGGTTTTAGGCCTGCGTCCATCCTGATGTCGTTTAGTTTATTAAATTGTGGTACCCTCAATAACGACGCTTAGAGTGTAAACGGTAAAGAAGGCTTTAATAAACTAAGAACTAGACTGGTGCCGAGACGTGTGCTAACAGCTATGCCGCCCACAAGGCAGCCCCTTATATACGGCTCCCAGATGGGCGGAGCCGGAGGCGGAGTTCCCCAGGGTTCCAAGCCCGGTCTTAAAAGGGACATCACCTTACATGATGACAAGGGTACAGTGTTCCAGTAACCGTTCATCACAACTCTGTACAATTCAGAGACTAGGGCGCTGTTTTTAAAGGGCACTTGATCTCAAAGTTAAATTAAAGGCTCCCCTCCACGGACACTGAGGTACCCCCCTCCCCCACCCCCGCCACCACTCAAAGATTAGGGGCGAAATTCTCCGTTATCGGCGCAAAGTCCGCCGATCGGCGCAAACAACGGCGCATATCTGACTTGCGTCACGCCGGAAAAATCGTCGCAAAGTCTCCGGCCCGAAATGGGCTAGCAGCGACGTGACGGGATCCGCGCTTGCTCACGTGGTTCACGCCGTACGGCTCATAACGACGCGCTGCTCCCCCCCACCCGACCGGAACACCCGACCGGAACACCCGACTGGATGGCCGGCCGCCGCTCAGCCCCGAGGTTCCAGTCACGGGATGTGGAGGCGCTCCTGGATGCAGTGGAGCAGAGGAGGAAGGCCCTGTATCCTGGGCACGGCCGCAGAGTTGCCCCACGCCGGCGTCTGTGGAGGGAGGTGGCAGAGGCCGTCACTGCTGCGGCCCTGCCACCACGGACAGGCACCCAGTGCCACAAGAAGATGAACGACCTCGTTAGAGCAGGCAGGGTGAGCCTCCCCCCGCCCAATATCCATATCCCCCATCCCCCATATCCCCCCTCCCCCATATCCCCCCTCCCCCATATTCCCCCTCCCCCATATCCCCCCTCCCCCATATCCCCTCCCCCATATCCCCCCTCCCCATATCCCCCTCCCCCATATCCCCTCATATCCCCATCCCCCATATCCCCCCTCCCCCATATCCCCCCTCCCCATATCTCCCATAACCCCCCTCCCCCATATCCCCCATATCCCCCCTCCCCATATCCCCCCACCCCCATACCACCCTCCCCCATATCCCCCCTCCCCATATCCCCCCTCCCCCATATCCCCCCTCCCCATATCCCCCATATCCCCCTCCCCATATCCCCCCTCCCCATATCCCCCCTCCCCCATATCCCCCCTCCCCCATATCCCCCATATCCCCCCTCCCCCATATCCCCCATATCCCCCTCCCCCATAGCCCCCATATCCCCCCTCCCCCATATCCCCCCTCAACCATATCCCCCATATCCCCTCCCCCATATCCCCCATATCCCCAAGTGAATCCAGCCCTAACCTTAACCTCTGCAATACACGCGCAACCGATGGCGTGCATTCATATACCTGTCTAACACTGTTGCCTTTTACCCCTGCCACCACCCCCACCCCACCCCCCCCGCCACAGGAGAAACGCACACACAACACCAGGGAGCATGTGAGGACTGGAGGAGGCCCCGCTGATGAGAGGCCACTGACCGAACACGAGGAAAGGGCCCTGGAACTGGCTGGCGGACCTGAGGACCGGGAGGTTGCTGATGCAGAGGTCGGGGGCGTATAGCAAGTGAGCCACCGACAGACCGTCCCCATATCCCCCCTCCCCTATATCCCCCTCCCCCATATCACCTGATCACTGCCTGCGTGTCCAACCATGCATGCTTCATTGTGTATCGCAGGAGCAAACGTCGAGGCACCCATCCCCGCAGATGCAGACCGCCCGCAGGATGCCCCTCGGAGGCCACGGGAGACGGAGAGACCCGGACCCCCCGGCATGTGACACCCGCAAAGATGTCCCTCGCACACCATGGGAGACGGAGAGACCCGGACCCTCCGGCATGCGACGCCCGCAGGATGCCCCTCGCACACCACGGGAGACGGAGAGACCCGGACCCTCCGGCAGCGACGCCCGCAGGATGCCCCTCGCACACCACGGGAGACGGATAGACCCAGACCCTCCGGCATGCGACGCCCGCAGGATGTCCCTTGGAGGCCACGGGAGACGGAGAGACCAGGAGCAACAGGGAGACGACGCCCCCGTCACGTGCGGGTGCGACGACGCAGGCGTGTGCCACCCAGCGACGAGAGGGGCAGCCACAGGCCCCCGTCACAGCCGAGCCAGGACACCACTACCCTGGTCACCACTACCCAGGACACTACTACCCAGGACACCTCTACCCGGGACACCCCTACCCGGGACAGCACTACCCAGGACACCCCTACCCGGGAAGACGAAATACCGGACAGTGACTCAGAGTGGATGGGTGGAGACGAACCCCCACCCCAAAGTGCCATGGACTCAGAGTGGGACGAAGAGCACAACACAACGCCACTGCTGTCACCAACACCCTCCACCATCGCAGAAACACTCACCTCGGTTGGGCACTATAGTGATGAGGCGTCTGGTACACTCACTGGTGCGCACAACACAGCTGTCCCGGTACAGCAGGTGGAGGTAGGAGCAACAGAGGGACCGGGCGGTCGGAGGACAGCCCAGCCCAAGCGAACATCTGCCGCCCAGATGGATCCCGGGTTCCTGGAGTTACCACACCCACACATAGATCCAATACAACCACCGACCCGGAGACGAGCGAAGAGGGTGACGGCCAGCGGTGGAGGCAAAGGGTGCGACGGTGTCAGACACGGGGAACGGTTTGCGAGGCCTGGGGCTTTCCGTGCAGGCGGCGTCTGTGGCGCAGGACAGGGCTGCCCTCACACAGGAGGCCATGAGCCAGCGCCAGATGGAGGAGGCGCTCAACGCCATGGTCCAGTCTCAGCAGGCCATAGCCCAGTCTCAACAGACCATAGCCCAGTCTCTGCAGGCCATAGCCCAGTCTCAGCAGGCCATCGCTGAGGGCATCGGTGCCAGTGGCCATGTGCGAGCCGGCGTCGCACAGTCACAGACAGGGTTTGCCAACCCCCTTGGCTCCATGGCTGCAAACCTGCAGACCCCTGTCGATACGAGCACAGGCCTCCAGGACTGGCAGCGCCAGATGTCGGGGGGGCGTCGGATGGCCAGTCCGTTCGCATCCTCCACCCATGTAGAGGCCTGGGGGCCATCGGGCACCCCGAGGGAGGAGGAGGTGGTGTGGTCCGTCCCGGGTCCCCTGTAGGGGAGGTCCCAGAACACCGCGACACCTCGGACTCCCCCCCTTACGTCCCAGGTGCATCGGGTGGGCAACGGGCAGGACAGGCTGGCATCTCGCCATCCCAGTCGCCCGGGCCGCAGCCTGGCCCATCTCGGCCAGGACACCCCAGGAAACGGCCGCCAAAGGGATCCAGTGTCAGAGGGCAGGAATCACAGGGGTCCACCTCCAGTTCTGCTGTACCGTCTGGGGAACCACGTAGACGTAGTCAAAGGGCCCGTAAGGCCAAACAATTAGACACTGAGTAAGTTGGCACGGGTGCAGGGCACAGATGAGTTTTAGGGGCTTGGGCACGTGCATGAACTCCTTTGGTTATTAAAGTCAATGTTACACCTACAGAAGTTGCCTTTGTGCTCTGTCCAAAGCGTGCGGGGGTGTCATGTACGTTGAGCGCAAGTGTGTGTGTGAGGGGTGGTCTTACCTCAGCCCCAGGTGAGTCGGCCCCCTTCCCCCTGGGCCGCCATCAACATCCCCCCGGGCAGAGGACGGACCGTGCGCTGCAGTGTCACAGCCGCATGCAGGGATGATCAGGGTGGATGGTGGTACTGTGGCCATGGGTCAGACATAGTCCAACGATGTGGAGCCAGGAGCTCACCGCAGGGCGGGTTGTCATCATCCTCCATGGCCTGCAATAGACACGCGTCCACCGCAACTGGGTGAGCCCGGCCATTGTGCCGCAGGTGGATCGGCAATGGGGGGTGGTGGTGTGCATGCGGGTGGGTTGGGTGGGGTTGGGGAGGGGGGTGAGGGTGCTGGGTGGGTGGATGGGTGGGGGGTGTGGGTGGTCGGCTGTTGCCATGGTGTGCGGTCTGTGGCCATACTACCCGATTCCCACGCCCATCTAGTCAGTGAAGCGGGCGGCTATCAGTCTGTCCCGTGCCCGCTGGGCCAGCCGGTAACGGTGGACAGCCACCCGCCTGTGTCTAGCCCGTCTGCCCTGACCATTGCCCCCATCCCCCTCATCTGGGGAGGACTGCGCCTCTTCCTGCTGCTCCTCCACTCCGCCCTCCTCTGCCTGCGGCACATCGCCCCTCTGCTGGGCTATGTTGTGCAGGACGCAGCACACCACAATGATGTGGCCGACCCTATCTGACCGATACTGGAGGGCGTCCCCAGAGAGGTCCAGGCACCTGAAACGCATCTTCAGCAGGCCAATGCACCTCTCTATCACTCCCCTTGTCGCTACATGGGCATCATTGTAGCTGTTCTCCGCCTCATTGCGTGGCCTCCGTATAGGCGTCATCAGCCACGATCGCAATGGGTAGCCCCTGTCGCCCAGCAACCAGCCCCTCAGCCGGGGATGGCGTCCCTCGTACATGCCGGGGATGGATGACCGCGACAACACGTATGAGTCGTGTACACTGCCTGGGTAACGGGCGCAGATGTGCAGGATCATGATGCGGTGGTCGCAGACCACCTGTATGTTCATCGAATAGGTCCCCTTCCTATTGGTGAACACGGCCCTGTTATCTGCAGGTGGCCGCACGGCGACGTGCATCCCATCGATCGCGCCCTGGACCATGGGGAACCCGGCCACGGCAGAGAAGCCCACGGCCCGGGCATCTTGGCTGGCCCGGTCCACAGGGAAGCGGATGTAGCGGTGCGCCATGGCATATAGGGCGTCTGTCACTGCCCGGATGCACCGATAACTGCGACATGCCGGACAGGTCCCCACTCGGTGCCTGGAATGACCCCGTTGCATAAAAGTTCAGGGCCACCGTAACCTTGACGGACACGGGGAGAAGGTGTCCCCCGCCAGTGCCACGCGGTGACAGGTGTGCCAGCAGGTGGCAGATGTGTGCCACGGTTTCCCGCCTCATCCGGAGTCTCCTCCTGCATTCCCGGTCCGTGAGGTCCTGGTATTACTGCCGGGGCCGGTACACACGGGGCGCCCTCGGGTGCCTCCTTTGCCGTGGGGCCGCGACGTCCTCCTCCCCCTCCTCGTCCTGTCGGTCAGGTGTCCCTCCAGCCTGGGCGGCTACCGCCTGCCCCTCTGCGGCAGCCTGCGCCGCCTCTCTGGCACGCTCCTCCTCCTCCTCCTCCTACTCCTCCTCATCCAGGGCAACATGGACATTAGCGGCTGGCGCCACGGCGGCCAACTCCCCGGCACGGACCCCCCATCCTCCTCCCCGGCACGGACCCCCCATCCTCCTCCCCGGCACGGACCCACCATCCTCCTCCCCGGCAAGGACCCCCCATCCCCCTCCCCGGCACGGACCTCCCATCCTCCTCCCCGGCACGGACCCCCCATCCTCCTCCCCGGCACGGACCCACCATCCTCCTCCCCGGCAAGGACCCCCCATCCCCCTCCCCGGCACGGACCTCCCATCCTCCTCCCCGGCACGGACCCCCCATCCTCCTCCCCGGCACGGGGCCCCCCCCCATCCCCCTACCCGGCACGGACCCACCCCCCCATCCCCCTCCCCGGAACGGACCCCCCCATCACCCTCCCCGGGACGGACCCCCCATCCTTCTCCCCGGCACGGACCCCCCCATCAACCTCCCCGGGACGAACCCCCATCCCCCTCCCCGGCACGGACCACCCATCCCCCATTCTCCTCCAGGGCACGGACCCCCCATCCACCTCCCCGGCACGGACCACCCACCCCCCTCCCCGGCACGGACCTCCCATCCCCCTCCCCGGCACGGACCCCCCATCCTCCTCCCCGGCACGGGCCACTCCCACTCCCCCATCCCGGCACGGACCCCACCCCCATCCCCCTCCGTGGCACAGGCCCCCGCCCCCTTCCCCCTCCGCGGCACGGACCCCCCCATCCCCCTCCCCGGTACGGATCCCGCATCACCCTCCCCGGCACGGACCCCCCATCTTCCTCCCCGGCACGGGCCCCCCCCATACCCCACCCCGGCATGGCCCCTCCCCGGCACGGACACCCCCATCCCACTCCCGGCACGGACACCCCATCCCCCTCCCCGGCACGGACCTCCCATCCTCCTCCCCGGCACGGACCCCCCATCCTCCTCCCCGGCACGGGCCCCCCCCCAATCCCCCTCCCCGGCACGGACCCCCCCCCATCCCCCTCCCCGGCACGGACCACCCACCCCATCCTCCTCCCCGGCACGAACCCCCCATCCTCCTCCCCGGCACGGACCCCCCATCCCCCTCCCCGGCACGGACCCCCCATCCCCCTCCCCGGCACGGACCCCCCAACCCCTCCCTGGCACGGACCTCCCATCCTCCTCGCCGGCATGGGCCCCCCATCCTACTCCCCGGCACGGGCCCCCCCCCCATCCCCCTCCCCGGCACGGACCCTCCCCCCATCCCCCTCCCCGGCACAGGCCCCCCCCTTCCCCCTCCCCGGTTTGGACCCCCCCATTCCCCTCCACGGCACAGACCCACCATCCCCCTCCCCGGCACGGCCCCCCCCCAATCCCCCTCCCCGGCACGGACACCCCATCCCCCTCCCCGGCACGGACCCCCCATCCCCCTCCCTGGCACGGACCTCCCATCCTCCTCCCCGGCACGGACCCCCCATCCTTCCTCCCCGGCACGGGCCCCCCCCATCCCCCTCCCCGGCACGGACCCCACCCCCCATCCCCCTCCCAGGCACGGGCCTCCCCTTCCCATCCCCCCCCCCCCAAGCTCCTCCCCGGCACGGACCCCCCATTCTCCTCCCAGGCACAGGGCCCCCCTCCATCCCCCTCCCCGGCACGGACCCACCCCCCTCATCCCCCTCCCCGGAACGGACCCCCTTCACCCTCCCTGGCACGGACCCCCCATCCCCCTCCCCGGCACGGACCACCCATCCCCCATCCTCCTCCCCGGCACGGACCCCCCATCCCCCTCCCCGGCACGGACCTCCCATCCTCCTCCCCGGCATGGACCCCCCATCCTCCTCCCCGGCACGGACCCCACCCCCCATCCCCCTCCCCGGCACAGGCCCCCCCCCCTCCCCCTCCGCGGCACGGACCCCCCCATTCCCCTCCCCGGCACGGATCCCGCATCCCCCTCCCCGGCACGGACACCCCATCCTCCTCCCGGGCACGGGCCCCCCCCATCCCCCTCCACGGCATGGGCCCCCCGCCAACCCCTCACCGGCACGGACCCACTATCCCCGTCCCCGGCACGGACCCCCCATCCCCCTCCCCGGCACGGACCTCCCATCCTCCTCCCCAGCACGGACCCCCCATTCTCCTCCCCGGCACGGGCCCCCCCCCGCCCATCCCCCTCACCGGCACGGACCCCCCCCCCATCCCCCTCCCCGGCACGGACCCCGCCACATCCTCCTCCCCGGCACGGACCCCCCATCATCCTCCCCGGCACGGACCCCCCATCGCCCTCCCTGGCACAGACCTCCCATCCTCCTCCCCGGCACGGACTCCCCATCGCCCTCCCCGGCACGGACCCCCCATCCTCCTCCCCGGCACGGACCCCCCATCCTCCTGCCCGGCAGGGCCCCCACATATCCCCCTCCCCGGCACGGAACCCCCATCCCCCTCCCCGGCACGGGCCCCCCCCTTCCCCATCCCTGGCACGGAACCCCCATCCCCCTCCCCGGCACGGACCCCCCATCCCCCTCCCCGGCACGGACCCCTCATCCTCCTCCCCGGCATGGACCCCCCATCCCCCTCCCCGGCACGGAACCCCCATCCCTCTCCCCGGCATGGACCCCCCATCCTCCTCCCCGGCACGGGCACCCCCCATCCCACTCCCCGGCATGGGCCCCCCCCCATCCCACTCCCTGGCACGGACCCCCCCTCATCCCCCTCCCCGCCACAGGCCCCCACTTCCCCTTCCCCGGCAAGGACCCCCCATCCCCCTCCCCGGCACGGACCTCCCATCCTCCTCCCTGGCACGGACCCCCCATCCTCCTCCCCGGCACGGACCCACCATCCTCCTCCCCGGCAAGGACCCCCCATCCCCCTCCCCGGCACGGACCTCCCATCCTCCTCCCCGGCACGGACCCCCCATCCTCCTCCCCGGCACGGGGCCCCCCCCCATCCCCCTACCCGGCACGGACCCACCCCCCCATCCCCCTCCCCGGAACGGACCCCCCCATCACCCTCCCCGGGACGGACCCCCCATCCTTCTCCCCGGCACGGACCCCCCCATCAACCTCCCCGGGACGAACCCCCATCCCCCTCCCCGGCACGGACCACCCATCCCCCATTCTCCTCCAGGGCACGGACCCCCCATCCACCTCCCCGGCACGGACCACCCCCCCCCCTCCCCGGCACGGACCTCCCATCCCCCTCCCCGGCACGGACCCCCCATCCTCCTCCCCGGCACGGGCCACTCCCACTCCCCCATCCCGGCACGGACCCCACCCCCATCCCCCTCCGTGGCACAGGCCCCCGCCCCCTTCCCCCTCCACGGCACGGACCCCCCCATCCCCCTCCCCGGTACGGATCCCGCATCACCCTCCCCGGCACGGACCCCCCATCTTCCTCCCCGGCACGGGCCCCCCCCATACCCCACCCCGGCATGGCCCCTCCCCGGCACGGACACCCCCATCCCACTCCCGGCATGGACACCCCATCCCCCTCCCCGGCACGGACCTCCCATCCTCCTCCCCGGCACGGACCCCCCATCCTCCTCCCCGGCACGGGCCCCCCCCCAATCCCCCTCCCCGGCACGGACCCCCCCCCATCCCCCTCCCCGGCACGGACCACCCACCCCATCCTCCTCCCCGGCACGAACCCCCCATCCTCCTCCCCGGCACGGACCCCCCATCCCCCTCCCCGGCACGGACCCCCCATCCCCCTCCCCGGCACGGACCCCCCATCCCCCTCCCTGGCACGGACCTCCCATCCTCCTCGCCGGCATGGGCCCCCCATCCTCCTCCCCGGCACGGGCCCCCCCCCCATCCCCCTCCCCGGCACGGACCCTCCCCCCATCCCCCTCCCCGGCACGGCCCCCCCCCCAATCCCCCTCCCCGGCACGGACACCCCATCCCCCTCCCCGGCACGGACCCCCCATCCCCCTCCCTGGCACGGACCTCCCATCCTCCTCCCCGGCACGGACCCCCCATCCTTCCTCCCCGGCACGGGCCCCCCCCATCCCCCTCCCCGGCACGGACCCCACCCCCCATCCCCCTCCCAGGCACGGGCCTCCCCTTCCCATCCCCCCCCCCCAAGCTCCTCCCCGGCACGGACCCCCCATTCTCCTCCCAGGCACGGGGCCCCCCTCCATCCCCCTCCCCGGCACGGACCCACCCCCCTCATCCCCCTCCCCGGAACGGACCCCCTTCACCCTCCCTGGCACGGACCCCCCATCCCCCTCCCCGGCACGGACCACCCATCCCCCATCCTCCTCCCCGGCACGGACCCCCCATCCCCCTCCCCGGCACGGACCTCCCATCCTCCTCCCCGGCATGGACCCCCCATCCTCCTCCCCGGCACGGACCCCACCCCCCATCCCCCTCCCCGGCACAGCCCCCCCCCCCTCCCCCTCCGCGGCACGGACCCCCCCATTCCCCTCCCCGGCACGGATCCCGCATCCCCCTCCCCGGCACGGACACCCCATCCTCCTCCCGGGCACGGGCCCCCCCCCATCCCCCTCCACGGCATGGGCCCCCCGCCAACCCCTCACCGGCACGGACCCACTATCCCCGTCCCCGGCACGGACCCCCCATCCCCCTCCCCGGCACGGACCTCCCATCCTCCTCCCCAGCACGGACCCCCCATTCTCCTCCCCGGCACGGGCCCCCCCCCGCCCATCCCCCTCACCGGCACGGACCCCCCCCCCATCCCCCTCCCCGGCACGGACCCCGCCACATCCTCCTCCCCGGCACGGACCCCCCATCATCCTCCCCGGCACGGACCCCCCATCGCCCTCCCTGGCACGGACCTCCCATCCTCCTCCCCGGCACGGACTCCCCATCGCCCTCCCCGGCAGGGACCCCCCATCCTCCTCCCCGGCACGGACCCCCCATCCTCCTGCCCGGCAGGGCCCCCACATATCCCCCTCCCCGGCACGGAACCCCCATCCCCCTCCCCGGCACGGGCCCCCCCCTTCCCCATCCCTGGCACGGAACCCCCATCCCCCTCCCCGGCACGGACCCCCCATCCCCCTCCCCGGCACGGACCCCTCATCCTCCTCCCCGGCATGGACCCCCCATCCCCCTCCCCGGCACGGAACCCCCATCCCTCTCCCCGGCATGGACCCCCCATCCTCCTCCCCGGCACGGGCACCCCCCATCCCACTCCCCGGCATGGGCCCCCCCCCATCCCACTCCCTGGCACGGACCCCCCCTCATCCCCCTCCCCGCCACAGGCCCCCCCTTCCCCTTCCCCGGCACGGACGCCCCCATCACCCTCCCCGGCACAGACCCCCCATCCCCCTCCCCGGCACGGACCCCCCATCCTCCTCCCCGGCACGGGCCCCCCCTCCATCCCACTCCCCGGCACGGACCCCCGCCCCATCCCCCTCCCCGGCACAGATTCGCCCATCCCCCTCCCTGGCACTGACCCCCCCCATCCCCCTCCCCGGCACGGACCCCCCATCCCCCTTCCCGGCACGGACCCCCCATCCCCCTCTCCGGCACGGACCTCCCATCCTCCTCCCCGGCACGGACCCCACATCCTCCTCCCCGGCACGGGCCCCCCCCCCATCCCCCTCCCCGGCACGGACCCCCTACCCATCCCCCTCCCATGCACGGGCCCCCCCATCTCCCTCCCCGGCACGGAACCCCCATCCCCCTCCCCGGCACGGACCCCCCATCCCTCTCCCCGGCATGGGCCCCCCCCTCCATCCCCCTCCCCGGCACGGAGCCCGCCCCCCCATCCCCCTCCCCGGCACAGGCCCCCCCCCCTTCCCCCTCCGCGGCACGGACCCCCACATTCCCCTCCCGTAGCACGGACCCCCCCATCCCCCTCCCCGGCACGGGCCCCCCTTCCCCATCCCCGGCACGGACCACCCATCCCCCTCCCCGGCACGGAACCCCCATCCTCCTCCCCGGCACGGACCCCCCATCCCCCTCTCCGGCACGGACCCCCCATCCCCCTCCCCGGCACGGACTTCCCATCGTCCTCCCCGGCATGGACCCCCCATCATCCTCCCCGGCACGGGCCCCCCCCCAACCCCCTCCCCGGCACGGGCCCCCCCCATCCCCCTCCCCGGCACAGGCCCCCCCCCTACCCCCTCCGCGGCACGGACCCCCCCATCCTCCTCCCCGGCATGGACCCCCCATCCTCCTCCCCAGCACAGACCCCCCATCCCCCTCCCCGGCACGGACCCCCCATCCCTCTCCCCGGCACGGACCTCCCATCCTCCTCCCAGCATGGACCCCCCATCCCCCTCCCCGGCACGGACACCCCCCATCCCCCTCCCCGGCACAGGCCCCCCCCTTCCCCGGCACGGACGCTCCCATCCCCCTCCCCAGCACAGACCCCCCACCCCCCTCCCCGGCAAGGACCCCCCATCCTCCTCCCCGGCACGGGCACCCCCCTCCATCCCACTCCCCGACACGGACCCCCCTCCCCATCCCCCTCCCCGGCACAGATCCGCCCATCCCCCTCACTGGCACGGACCCCCCCTATCCCCCTCCCCGGCACGGACCCCCCATCCCCCTCTCCGGCACGGACCTCCCATCCCCCTCCCCGGCACAGGCCCCCCCCCTACCCCCTCCGCGGCACGGACCCCCCCATCCTCCTCCCCGGCATGGACCCCCCATCCTCCTCCCCAGCACAGACCCCCCATCCCCCTCCCCGGCACGGACCCCCCATCCCTCTCCCCGGCACGGACCTCCCATCCTCCTCCCAGCATGGACCCCCCATCCTCCTCCCCGGCACGGGCACCCCCCCGTCCCCCTCCCCGGCACGGGCCCCCCCCCATCCCCCTCCCCGGCACGGACACCCCCCATCCCCCTCCCCGGCACAGGCCCCCCCCTTCCCCGGCACGGACGCCCCCATCCCCCTCCCCAGCACAGACCCCCCACCCCCCTCCCCGGCAAGGACCCCCCATCCTCCTCCCCGGCACGGGCACCCCCCTCCATCCCACTCCCCGACACGGACCCCCCTCCCCATCCCCCTCCCCGGCACAGATCCGCCCATCCCCCTCACTGGCACGGACCCCCCCTATCCCCCTCCCCGGCACGGACCCCCCATCCCCCTCTCCGGCACGGACCTCCCATCCTCCTCCCTGACACGGACCCCCCATCCTGCTCCCCGGCACGGGCCCCCCCCATCCCCCTCCCCGGCACGGACCCCACCCCCCATCCCCCTCCCCGGCACGGGCCCCCCCTTCCCATCCCCCCCCATCTCCCTCCCCGGCACGGACTCCCCCATCCCCCTCCCCGGCATGTGCCCCACCCCCCATCCCCCTCCCCGGCACAGTACCCCCCTACTTCCCCCTCCGCGGCACGGACCCCCCATCCCCCTCCCCAGCACGGACCCGCCATCCCCCTCCCCGGCACGGGCCCCCCCTTCCCCCTCCCCGGCACGGACCACCCATCCCCCTCCCCGGCACGGACCCCCCATCCCCCTCCACGGCACGGACCCCCCCATCCCACTCCCCGGCACGGACCCCCCATCCTCCTCCCCGGCACGGACCCCCCATCCCTCTCCCCGGCACGGGCCCCCCCCCCATCCCCCTCCCCGGCACGGACCGCACCCCCCATCCCCCTCCCCGGCACAGGCCCCCCCTACTTCCCCCTCCGCGGCACGGACCCGCCATCCCCCTCCCCGGCACGGACCCGCCATCCCCCTCCCCGGCACGGGCTCCCTTTCCCCCTCCCCGGCAGGGACCACCCATCCCCTCCCCGGCACGGACCCCCCATCCCCCTCCACGGCACGGACCCCCCCATCCCCCTCCCCGGCACGGACCCCCCATCCTCCTCCCAGGCACGGACCCCCCATCCCCCTCCCTGGCACGGACCACCGATCCTCCTCCCCGACACGGACCCCCCTCCCCATCCCCCTCCCCGGCACAGATCCGCCCATCCCCCTCACTGGCACGGACCCCCCCCCACCCCCCTCCCCGGCACGGGCCCCCCCTCCATCCCACTCCCCAGCACGGAGCCCCCCCCCATCCCTCTCCCCGGCACAGATTCGCCCATCCCCCTCCCTGGCACTGACCCCCCCCCATCCCCCTCCCCGGCACGGACCCCCCATCCCCCTTCCCGGCACGGACCCCCCATCCCCCTCTCCGGCACGGACCTCCCATCCTCCTCCCCGGCATGGACCCCCCATCCTCCTCCCCGGCACGGGCCCCCCCCATCCCCCTCCCCGGCACGAACCCCACCCCCCATCCCCCTCCCCGGCACGGGCCCCCCCTTCCCACCCCCCCTTCACCCCCCCCCCATCACCCTCCCCGGCACGGACCCCCCCAATCCCCCTCCCCGGCACGGACACCCCATCCCTCTCCCCGGCACGGGCCCCCCCTCCATCCCCCTCCCCGGCATGGACCCCACCCCCCCAACCCCCTCCCCGGCACAGGCCCCCCCTTCCCCCTCCGCGGCACGGACCCCCCCATTTCCCTCCCGTAGCACGGACCCCCCCATCCCCCTCCCCGGCACGGGCCCCCCTTCCCCCTCCCCGGCACGGACCCCCCATCCCCCTCCCCGGCACGGACCCCCCCATCCTCCTCCCTGGCACGGACCCCACCCCCCATCCCCCTCCCCGGCACAGGCCCCCCCCTCCCCCTCCTCGGCACGGACCGCCTCATTCCCCTCCCCGGCACGGATCCCACATCCCCCTCCCCGGCACGGACACCCCATCCTCCTCCCGGGCACGGGCCCCCCCATCCCCCTCCCCGGCACGGGCCCCCCCCGCCCATCCCCCTCCCCGGCACGGACCCCCCCAATCCCCCTCCCCGGCACGGACCCCCCCACATCCTCCTCCCCGGCACGGACCCCCCATCCTCCTCCCCGGCACGGACCCTCCATCGCCCTCCCCGGCACGGACCTCCCATCCTCCTCCCCGGCACGGACCCCCCATCCTCCTGCCCGGCACGGGCCCCCCCACATCCCCCTCCCCGGCACGGAACCCCCATTCCCCCTCCCCGGCACGGGCCCCCCCCCTTCCCCCTCCCTGGCACGGAACCCCCATCCCCCTCCCCTGCACGGACCCCCCATCACCATCCCCGGCACGGACCCCTCATCCTCCTCCCCGGCACGGACCCCCCATCCCCCTCCCCGGCACGGACCCCCCATCCCTCTCCACGGCACGGACCTCCGATCCTCCTCCCAGCATGGACCCCCCATCCTCCTCCCCGGCACGGGCACCCCCCCATCCCACTCCCCGGCATGGGCCCCCCCCCCATCCCCCTCCCCGGCACGGACCCCCCATCCTCCTCCCCGGCACGGACCCCCCATCCCCCTCCCCGGCACGGACCTCCCATCCTCCTCCCCGGCACGGACCCCCCATCCTCCTCCCCGGCACGGACCCCCCATCCCCCTCCCCGGCACGGACCTCCCATCCTCCTCCCCGGCACGGACCCCCCATCCTCCTCCCCGGCACGGGCCCCCCCCCGCCCATCCCCCTCCCTGGCACGGACACCCCCATCCCCCTCCCCGCCACAGGCACCCCCCTTCCCCTTCCCCGGCACGGACGCCCCAACCCCCTCCCCGGCACAGACCCCCCATCCCCCTCCCCGGCACGGACCTCACATCCTCCTCCCCGGCACGGGCCCCCCCTCCATCCCACTCCCCGGCACGGAGCCCCCCCCCATCCCTCTCCCCGGCACAGATTCGCCCATCCCCCTCCCTGGCACTGACCCCCCCCCATCCCCCTCCCCGGCACGGACCCCCCATCCCCCTTCCCGGCACGGACCCCCCATCCCCCTCTCCGGCACGGACCCCCCATCCCCCTCCCCGGCACGGACACCCCATCCCTCTCCCCGGCACGGGCCCCCCCTCCATCCCCCTCCCCGGCATGGACCCCACCCCCCCAACCCCCTCCCCGGCACAGGCCCCCCCTTCCCCCTCCGCGGCACGGACCCCCCCATTTCCCTCCCGTAGCACGGACCCCCCCATCCCCCTCCCCGGCACGGGCCCCCCTTCCCCCTCCCCGGCACGGACCCCCCATCCCCCTCCCCGGCACGGAGCCCCCCATCCCCCTCCCCGGCACGGACCTCCCATCCTCCTCCCCGGCATGGACCCCCCATCATCCTCCCCGGCACGGGCCCCCCCCCCAACCCCCTCCCCGGCACGGGCCCCCCCCCATCCCCCTCCCCGGCGCAGGCCCCCCCCCACCCCCTCCGCGGCACGGACCCCCCCATCCCCCTCCC
Source organism: Scyliorhinus torazame (assembly GCF_047496885.1). Classification (NCBI taxonomy): domain Eukaryota; kingdom Metazoa; phylum Chordata; class Chondrichthyes; order Carcharhiniformes; family Scyliorhinidae; genus Scyliorhinus; species Scyliorhinus torazame. The sequence goes on along the minus strand of NC_092715.1, from coordinate 83,318,920 downwards.
CGGCACGGACCTCCCATCCCCCTCCCCGGCACGGAACCCCCACCCCCTCCCCGGCACGGGCCCCCCCCCCCCATCCCCCTCCCTGGCACGGGCACCCCCCCATCCTCCTCCCCGGCACGGGCCCCCCCCTCCATCCCACTCCCCGACACGGACACCCCTCCCCATCCCCCTCCCCGGCACAGATCCGCCCATCCCCCTCACTGGCACGGACCCCCCCCCATTCCCCTCCCCGGCACGGACCCCCCATCCCCTCCCCGGCACGGACCTCCCATCCCACTCCCCGGCACGGAACCCCCATCCCCATCCCCGGCACGGGCCCCCCCCCATCCCCCTCCCTGGCACGGGCACCCCCCCATCCCCCTCCCCGGCACGGGCCCCCCCCACATCCCCCTCCCCGGCACGGACCCCCCCCCATCCCCCTCCCCGGCACAGGCCCCCCCTTCCCCGGCACGGATGCCCCCATCCCCCTCCCCGGCACAGACCCCCCATCCCCCTCCCCAGCAAGGACCCCCCATGCTCCTCCCCGGCACGGGCCCCCCCCTCCATCCCACTCCCCGACACGGACCCCCCTCCCCATCCCCCTCCCCGGCACAGATCCGCCCATCCCCCTCACTGGCACGGACCCCCCCCATCCCCCTCCCCGGCACGGACCCCCCATCCCCTCCCCGGCACGGACCCCCCATCCCCCTCTCCGGCACGGACCTCCCATCCTCCTCCCCGGCACGGACCCCCCATCCTCCTCCCCGGCACGGGCCCCCCCACCATCCCCCTCCCCGGCATGGACCCCACTTCCAATCCCCCTCCCCGGCACGGGCCCCCCCTTCCCATCCCCCCCCCATCTCCCTCCCCGGCACGGACTCCCCCATCCCCCTCCCCGGCATGGACCCCACCCCCCATCCCCCTCCCCGGCACAGTCCCCCCCTACTTCCCCCTCCGCGGCACGGACCCCCCATCCCCCTCCACGGCACGGAACCCCCCATCCCCATCCCCGGCACGGACACCCCATCCTCCTCCCCGGCACGGACCCCCCATCCCTCTCTCTGGCACGGGCCCCCCCCCCATCCCCCTCCCTGGCACGGACCCCACCCCTCATCCCCCTCCCCGGCACAGGCCCCCCCTACTTCCCCCTCCGCGGCACGGACCCGCCATCCCCCTCCCCGGTACGGACCCGCCATCCCCCTCCCCGGCACGGGCCCCCCTTCCCCCTCCCTGGCACGGACCACCCATCCCCTCCCCGGCACGGACCCCCCATCCCCCTCCACGGCACGGACCCCCCATGCCCCTCCCCGGCACGGACCCCCCATCCTCCTCCCAGGCACGGACCCCCCATCCCCCTCCCTGGCACGGACCCCCCATCCTCCTCCCCGGTTCGGACCCCCCTCCCCATCCCCCTCCCCGGCACAGATCCGCCCATCCCCCTCACTGGCACGGACCCCCCCCATCCCCCTCCCCGGCACGGACCCCCCATCCCCCTCCCTGGCACGGACCCCACCCCTCATCCCCCTCCCCGGCACAGGCCCCCCCTACTTCCCCCTCCGCGGCACGGACCCGCCATCCCCTTCCCCGGTACGGACCCGCCATCCCCCTCCCCGGCACGGGCCCCCCTTCCCCCTCCCCGGCACGGACCACCCATCCCCTCCCCGGCACGGACCCCCCATCCCCCTCCACGGCACGGACCCCCCCATCCCCCTCCCCGGCACGGACCCCCCATCCTCCTCCCAGGCACGGACCCCCCATCCCCCTCCCTGGCAAAGACCCCCCATCCTCCTCCCCGGTTCGGACCCCCCTCCCCATCCCCCTCCCCGGCACAGATCCGCCCATCCCCCTCACTGGCACGGACCCCCCCCATCCCCCTCCCCGGCACGGACCCCCCATCCCCCTCCCCGGCACGGACCCCCCATCCCCCTCTCCGGCACGGACCTCCCATCCTCCTCCCCGGCACGGACCCCCCATTCTCCTTCCCGGCACGGCCCCCCCATCCCCCTCCCCGGCACGGACCCCACCCCCCATCCCCCTCCCCGGCACGGGCCCCCCCTTCCCATCCCTCCCCCATCTCCCTCCCCGGCACGGACTCCCCCATCCCCCTCCCCGGCACGGACCCCCCCATCCCCCTCCCCGGCACGGACCCCCCATCCTCCTCCCCGGCACGGACCCCCCATCCCTCTCCCCGGCACGGGCCCCACCCCCATCCCCCTCCCCGGCACGGACCCCACCCCCCATCCCCCTCCCCGGCACAGGCCCCCGCTACTTCCACCTTCGCGGCACGGACCCGCCATCCCCCTCCCCGGCACGGACCCGCCATCCCCCTCCCCGGCACGGGCCCCCCTTCCCCCTCCCCGGCACGGACCACCCATCCCCTCCCCGGCACGGACCCCCCATCCCCCTCCACGGCACGGACCCCCCCATCCCCCTCCCCGGCACAGATCCCCCATCCTCCTCCCAGGCACGGACCCCCCATCCCCCTCCCCGGCACGGATCCGCCCATCCCCCTCCCTGGCACGGACCCCCCCCCCCATCCCCCTCCCCGGCACGGACCCCCCATCCCACTCCCCGGCACGGACCCCCCATCCCCCTCTCCGGCACGGACCTCCCATCCTCCTCCCCGGCACGGACCACCCATCCTCCTCCCCGGCACGGGCACCCCCCCATCCCCCTCCCCGGCACGGACCCCCCCATCCCCCTCCCCGGCACGGACCCCCATCCCTCTCCCCGGCACAGGCCCCCCCCCCCAGCCCCTCCCCGGCACGGACCCCACCCCCCATCCCCCTCCCCGGCACAGGCCCCCCCCCTTCCCCCTCCGCGGCACGGACCCCCCCACCCCCCCTCCCGGGCACGGACCACCCATCCCCCTCCCCGGCACGGACCCCCCATCCCCCTCCCTGGCACGGACCCCCCATCCTCCTCCCCGGCACGGACCCCCCATCCCCCTCCCCGGCACGGGCCCCCCCCCATCCCCCTCCTCGGCACTGGCCCCCCATCCCCCTCCGCGGCACTGCCCCCCCCCCCCATCCCCCTCCCTGGCACGGACACCCCCATACCCCTCCCCGGCACGGACACCCCATCCCCCTCCCCTGCACGGACCCCCCATCCTCCTAATCGGCACGGGCCTCCCCCCCCATCCCGCTCCCCGGCACTGGCCCCCCATCCCCCTCCCCGGCACGGACCCCCCATCCCCCTCCCCGGCACGTCCTCCCATCCTCCTCCCCGGCACGGACCCCCCATCCTCCTCCCCGGCACGGGCCCCCCCCCATCCCCCTCCCCGGCACGGACCCGCCCCATCTCCCTCCCCGGCATTGTCCCCCCATCCCCCTCCCCGGCACGGACCACCCATCCCCCTCCCCGGCACGGACCCCCCATCCCCCTCCCCGGCACGGACCCCCCATCCTCCTCCCCGGCACGGACCCCCCATCCCACTCCCCGGCACCGGCCCCCCCATCCCCCTCCCCGGCACTGGCCCCCCATCCCCCTCCCTGGCACGGACCCCCCATCCCCCTCCCCGGCACAGACCTCCCATCCTCCTCCCCGGCACAGACCCCCCATCCTCCTCCCCAGCACGGGCCCCCCTCCCATCCCCCTCCCCGGCACCGACCCCCCCCCCATCCCCCTCCCCGGCACGGGCCCCCCATCCCCCTCCCCGGCACGGACCACCCATCCCCCTCCCCGGCACGGACCCCCCATCCCCCTCCCCGGCACGGACCCGCCATCCTCCTCCCCGGCACTGACCCCCCATCCTCCTCCCCGGCACGGACCCCCCATCCCCCTCCCCGGCACGGGCCCCCCCCCCATCCCCCTCCCCGGCACTGGCTCCCCATCCCCCTCCCCGGCACGGGCCGCCCCCCCCATCCCCCTCCCCGGCACGGACCCCCCCATCCTCCTCCCCGGCACGGACCCCCCATCCCCCTCCCCGGCACGGACCCCCCATCCCCCTCCCGGCACTCCCCCGGAGCCCAGCCCACTCTAACCACCCCCCTCCCCCGCCGCACACACACACACACACACAACCCTACACACACCTCTCCCCCACACATTCAGACTGCGGCCACGCCATCGCCTGCCCAGCGGCCAACCCCCCAGGCCGTCACTCACCTCCACGCTGGTCAGCGTGAACCTGGAGCACAGGTTTATGGCGATTAAAAGGAGGTTTGATTTACCGGTCACGTCGACGGGACTTCGGCCCATCCGGAAGCGAGAATATAGGCAGGCCCAAAAATAGGCTGCGTTGCGCACACCCGCGCCATTCTCCGACGTCTGCGGCGCCATTAACGCCCCGCCGACTTTTCTCCCTTCGGAGACTTCGGCAACCGGCGGGGGCGGGATTCACGGCGGCCAACGGCCATTCTCCAACCCGCTGGGGGGTCGGAGAATGACACCCCAGGTCTCTTTAGCCCATCGTATTGGTGTCGGTTATCAAACACCTGTCTGTTCTAATCCCATCTTCCAGCACTTGCTCCGTATCAACACTGTTTCAAGTGCTCGTCCAGATGCTTATTCGGTGATACATTTGAGTGCTGTAAGTTTATAATTAACTTTAGTGACTCTGAACACTGCTGATCATACTGTGTACCCAACAGTAGTTTTTCTGATAGCAATCTGGAGCGTGATCAGTGGATTCAGGAACCACAAAGTGTTCAGCAAGTATATATTAGAGTTCATAAAGCATTGAAAATGCCCAGTATTGGATACTTTATTTGTTGTTGTTTTTACAATGTTATCTACTTCAATCATTGCCTGTCCCACCATGCTAATTACTGCATCTGAAAGCTAAACCAGTTAAGAGCACCTGGAAAAGCATACGCTTTATGCAAAACTCTGGTTGTTTATCAACATCTTGGGGATTAGTTAGTTAACATCCACAGACGATTTGCTATTACATTTTAGTTTGTGCTCTTGTGGCTCAGGTTGATAAATGCCTTTGCGATGCCAGACAGGACTGATCCGTAACATCAGCAAGATCACAAGATGATTTTCACACAGTGGTGAAATAAAGAAACCTAATCAGGACAGTCGGGTATTCAATTGGCCTGAATGCCCATGAGCAGGGGTTTTCAAACTTTTTTTCCCCGGGGCCTACTTTTGCCAGTCGATCTTCACAACCCACGCCGACCGACCTTCGCGACCCACACCGACCGACCTTCATGGCACACGCCACGTTCGCTTACCTTCAATGAGAAAGGGGAAACTGCCTGGTCCTTATGATCTCACTTGAATCAGGTTCAAAGGAGGAGAGCACAATGCGCATATCAGGTGCAGACTTCAGCCAGTTCCTTTGTGCCAGCTTCATCTTCATGAAAATGGAAAATCCAACCTTGCACATATAGGTTGTCGTGAAGGGCAATAGCAACATAATTCTTGTTTTACTCAATACTGGATACTCCCATGGGCGGCATGTGGCACAGTGGTTAGCACTGCAGCCTACGGTGCTGAGGACCCGGGTTCGAACCCCGGCCCTGGGTCACTGTCTGTGTGAACTTTGCACATTCTCCCCGTGTCTGCGTGGATTTCTCCCCCACAACCCAAAGATGTGCTGGTTAGGTGGATTGGCCACACTAAATTGCCCCTTATTTGGAAAAAAATAATAATTGGGTACTCTAAATTTTTCTAAAACACCAGATACTCCTGGGAAATGTTACTCCAGAATGCTGACAGCCCCATGGGTTGTTGGCGTGTTTTTAAAGTTATATTGCAGGTCAGCTACAGCAACGTAGTCTTTTAATTTGGGGTCAGCTCTAAGTTAATAACTGGCTCTGGGGTCTCTCCCGCACTACTTCTCTTGCAATATCTGAACCTTCTCCTCTCATTTGCCAGTGCTTCCCTGTATATAACACACATGGGCTTTGCATCTTTATTTGCATTGGCACAATTGACAAAGCATACCTCAATAAATCATCTTTGTACTGCTTTGTTCCCGAGTTCCGTTTCTTCTTTATAGGCTGTTAACCAGAGGCCCTGGAGCTCCGTACAGAGCTAACACTAGCACTGTTCTGTCCTACCCTGGACTCTCCTGTGCATCTCTCTCAAGCAGATTTTGTTGTGAGATCCTGTCCAATAGGCAAACTGCCTATTTGAGTCTCTGGCCGTCTCTTACTTTTAAGAAAACAATTCATCTTCACAGTTCTCTTGTTTTGCTTGCCAGCAGCAGGAAAATAGAAGCAATGCTGCTCCATGAATTGGTGCCAAAACCACATACAAGGCACTTGATGTCAAGTGTGCATGCAGGGCCCGTGACCTGTTCTCTGCTGGCCCTTCTGGACAGAAGACTTCACAAAGCCTCATTTATTTCCATTTCAAAGGTGACAGAGACCGTCATTTTCAAAGTAAAAGGCAGTAGAGGCTGTTGGGCGCTTCTCCCGTGATCAGGACTACCTCAAGACCGGTGCGACCGATCGCTCCACAACCCTCTCAACACCTGCCCGCGACCCACCCGCGGGTTATGACCGACAGTTTGAAAAACCTTGGGTGGGCTAGAGGGAAAATTTAACCGTGCTTCATGTCTCTAATCACAATCCAAGAACCACTATTAGAAAGTGCAGATGGTACGACTGTCCATTGAGTACAGATTGGGCTTAACTGTTGTCATGATATCCACATCAGCATATCATGGTGCAATCGCACACACACTGATGGACAGGTAATTGGACCAACCAGCACACACATAACATCGCAGCCAATCACCAGTGAGAGCACACGCACTATAAAACAGGGAACACCACAGTTCCTGCTCTTGCTACCAGGAGATAGCTCAGAGCACAGAGCTCACAGCGTGCCACTCAGACATAGACCATGTGCTGAGTGCCTCATTAAGATAGGGCTGGGTCCACAGGTTAGCTGGTGAAGCACATACCCAAGCCAGCAGTTAGTAGTTGGCGTTGTTAAGACAATAAAACAGAGTTGGAACATCGACAGCCGTGTTGGATCATTTGTGCATCGGTACAACCAACACGACATGATACCAGTAGTGGAAGCTAACCAGCGATTGTGAGACCTACCTGCACCCTTTCAGAAATCCGCCATCCTGCTCCATGGGAAACATCAGCCCACCACAGCCGCTCCGAATCGCTGGAAATTTTGGCGTGAACTGGAAGCTGTTTCAACAGCGCTTCCAGCTCTTCCTAGAAGCCACAGACAGGGAGAACGCATCGGACACCAGGAAGATCGCCCTCCTCCTCTCCACGGCAGGGCAACACGCCATCCACATCTATAACTCCCTAGCATTCGTGGAAGGCGAGGACAAGACGATGTACAAGACGGTGCTTCTGAAGTTCGAGGAACACTTCAGCGTGGAAGTCAATGAGAACTTCGAGAGGTACCTCTTCAAGCAGTGCCTGCAGGGTAAGGATGAGCCTTTCCAATCTTACTTGACACACCTCCGTATCCTCGCGCAGTCCTGCGGCTATGAGGCCACCTCCGACTCCAGGATACGGGATCAGATAGTTTTTGGGGTCATCTCGGACACCCTACGTCAGCAGCTCCTAAAAATAAAGCGCCTCACCCTAGCGACTGCCATCGAGACCTGTGTTCTCCATGAGAACGCGACCAGCTGGTACTCCCAAATCCAGGCGGCCGAAACGGCACGGCATGGATCCTACGGGGCAGAGCGGGTCCAGTTGATCGAGTTCCTCCTGGCCGCGGTCCGGACAAGGGTGGCCATTTTGCGCGCTTTCTGAGGCCTCCCACGCTTGTAGGCGCCAAAAGAGGGGACGTTGACGCAGAGGGACGTGATGCGCAGGCGCGCTCTATGCAGGACCGCACCGCGCATGCATGGTGGCGCAATGAACTCTATGACATCACGACGTGCGGCAAATGTGGCTCCGCCCATTTAAAGCGGCAATGTCCGGCCAAAGCGCGACAATGCCTCCGCTGTGGCAGGATGGACCACTACGCTGCCTGCTGTCGAGCAGCTCAACCTGCCAACTCCCAACAATTCCGCCAGCCTCGCAGGGACGTGCGCGATTCAGCCCCCCTACATTGAGTCATATCCTGATCGCATGCAGACCAGCGATACCGAAGACAGGGAGCCCTTTCGCGTTGCGGTAATCCACAAGAACCGGATGTCCCCAAGTCGGAACCACCAGCCGCTGCCAGTGCACAGCATTGATCCGGGCGATGAGTGGTGTTCCACCCTGACGAACAACCCGAATTCGTCGCCCACCTGAGAGACTTGACTTATGAGCCTGTTAGCACATTGGACTCACTGAATTGTTTTACAGTACTGTTAACGAGTTTCTTTTCTTGTCGTTCATTGTTCCAGAAGTTTTCTCTCGTCGTTTGCTGATTGCATTTGTTCTGTTATTGGTACAACCTCGTTGCTCTGTTGCACCTGACACCTTCTCTGTATATAGTTTAGCCTCATGTACATGTTGTAAATATTGCACACACATACTCAGATGCACTCAGTACACATTTCTATTTATTAGCATGTAGGCACATGTCCTTGTGAAAGGGGGGGATGTCATGATATTCACATCAGCATATCATGGTGCAATCACACACACACTGATGGACAGGCAGTTGGACCAACCAGCACACACATAACATCGCAGCCAGTCACCAGTGAGAGCACACGCACTATAAAACAGGGAACACCACAGTTCCCGCTCTTGCTACCAGGAGATAGCTCAGAGCACAGAGCTCACAGCGTGCCACTCAGACATAGACCATGTGCTGAGTGCCTCACGAAGATAGTGATAGGGCTGGGTCCACAGGTTAGCTGGTGAAGCACGTACCCGAACCAGAAGTTAGTAGCTGTCGTTGTTAAGACAATAAAACAGAGTTGTACCATCTACAACCGTGTTGGATCGTTTGGGCATCGGAACACCCAACACGACAACTGTGTTGTTCATCGCTGTCAAAGAATACAGAACGCTGCCCGTAACCAAGAAGTCATATTCCAACATGTGTTGGCAACATTGGGAGGCCATGAGTGTGAGGGAATGGACAACATCTTTCAACTTCTGTTGGAATGGCTCATCAGAAAGGTCAAATTTAAATATGTGCAAATTAAGCCAATATAATATTTGGCAGAGTTGTTAATAACTAAGCACCTGGTTTGTAATGACCATGAATTTTTTGCATAACCCATGTTTTAAAACCAGATAGATGCCTGGATTGGATTTAAGTCACATGTACTGGTTTTATCAGATCATTATTTGATGCTTGGTGTGAAGTACAACTGACAGTATTAAATTGGCAACCCTGGCCTGGAAAACCTTTTTAAGTTTACAGGCATGAGTGTGTACATACATTTATCAAAATGACAGATGAAAGTGCTGGGCAGTAAGATTTTTCCCCTTATTTTATATTCAGTCTGGCAGCAAACACATCAAGCATTCCATTTTATTTATGAGATAATAATAGGAAAAACAGAATGGGTGTACTTGTCAGTAAAAAAGAATGCCAGCAATGAAATCATAGGCTCTGAGAGCCTAAATGAAAACAGGCACCTTTACCAATACGCCAATGTTACTTCAGCAAGGTTCTCTGATTAAGTTGGAAGTGAAATACAGTGTTCAAATTTTAGGTATCTTCAGATACCAAAACCTTGCAAGATTCAGTAGTTTAAGATCCATCACTGAGAAAATTAGCAACTAGGATTTTAAAATCTATGTTTCCCCTTCGTAGGTACAATGAATATATTTCCGAAGGCTTCGCAATATGGGTCTGGCTTCTCCGTCGGCGGGATCCCTCGCTTCGCCGGCAGCGAACTCATGCCTGCGGGTTTCCCGATAACGTGGAGGTGCCCACAATGGGAAACCCCATTGTCAGCTGCTGACACAGAGGATCCCGCTGCCGGTGGGGACGCGCCACACCAGAAAATGTGCGGCGGAACAGAGAAACCCGCGTAAGGTTTTTTCTTTTCCCTCAGTATTCTCCCTTTTTCTCCTCTCTCGATATGATTTTGAGATTTATATTAAATATATAGTTAAAGCACTGGCAACCTTCTGGCACAGTTTGGTGTGGCACTCTTCTTGCTGAGTTCGCAAATGCCAGTTGTATTACAGATGGAGCGTTGAGGGGAGGTGCGGAGGCAGGGAGCCAGGAGACCAGATATTTCAGCTGAGAAATGTATCAGCCAGACCCCATGAAGTCTCATGGCATCATGTCAAACATGGACAAGGAAACCTCCTGTTGATTACCACATCTTAGCACGGTAGCATTGTGGATAGCACAATTGCTTCACAACTCCAGGGTCCCAGGTTCGATTCCGGCTTGGGTCACTGTCTGTGCGGAGTCTGCACATCCTTCCCGTGTGTGCGTGGGTTTCCTCCGGGTGCTCCGGTTTCCTCCCACAGTCCAAAGATGCGCGGGTTAGGTGGATTGGCCATGATAAATTGCCCTTAGTGTCCAAAATTGCCCTTAGTGTTGGGTGGGGTTATGGGGATAGGGTGGAGGTGTTGACCTTGGGTAGGGTGCTCTTTCCAAGAGCCGGTGCAGACTCGATGGGCCGAATGGCCTCCTTCTGCACTGTAAATTCTATGATCTATGATAATCTCGCATCCTTCAGCTGATGAATCAGTACTGCTCCATGTTGAATATAATTTGGAGGAAGCACTGAGGGTGGCCCTCTAAATGGGCACTTCAATGTCCATCAACAAGAGTAGCTCAGTAACATTATGAATGACCGAACTGGCCGAGTCCTAAAGGACATAGTTGCTGCACTGTGTCTGCTTCAGGTGGCAAGGGAACCAACAAGGGAAAAAAAACATTTTTGACCTCATCATGACAATGCCACAGATATATCTGTCCATGAGAGTATTTGTAGGAGTGATCACTGCACAATCCTTGTGCAGATGAAGTCCCAGTCTGCATAAGTACTCCTACGTCAGACTCCTTGACAACAAGCACTGCTGCCTCAGACTCCTATTCATTGACTACAGCTCTGCCTTCAACACTATAATCCGAGCCAAGCTCATATCAAAACTCTAAAACCTAGGACTTGGCTTCTCCAGCGGTGTGTCAGAGTACAGGAGGGAGAGGGAGAGAACCTAGTGGCATGGTGTAATGATAACAATCTCTCCCTCAACGTGAGCAGAACTAAGGAGCTGGTCATTGACTTCAGGAAGTGAAGTACCGTACACACCCCTATCAGCATCAATGATGCTGGGGTGGAGATGGCTGACAGCTTCAAATTCCTAGGTGTGTACATCACCAACAATCTGTCCTGGTCCACCCACGTCACGCTATGACCAAGAAAGCACAATAGTGCCAGTACTTCCTCAGGAAACTAAGGAAATTTAGCATGTCCACATTGTCTCTTACCAATTTTTACAGATGCACCATAGAAAACATCCTATCTGACTGCGTCACAGCCTGGTATGGCAACTGATCGGCCCAAGACCGTAAAAAACTAAAGAGAGTCATGAACACAGCCCAGTCCATCATGCGAAACCGGCTCCCAACCATTGACTCTGTCTACATCTCCTGCTGCCTTGGGAAAGTGGGCAGCATAATCAAAGACCTCTCCCACTCAGATCTGTTCCAACTACTTCCATTGGGCAGGAGAGACAAAAGGCTGAGAACACACGCTAACAGGTTCAATAACAGCTTCTTCCCCGCTGTTACCATACTCCTGAATGACCCCTTATGGACTGAACTAATCTCCTCACACTGAGTAGTAATGCACTCCGTATGCTTCAACCGATGCCTGTGTCTCTGTATTTACATTGTATATTAATGTATATCCTATGTTTTTCATGTATGGAACGATCTGTCTGGACTGTACGCAGAACAATATTTTTCACTGTACCTCGGTACACGTGACAATAAATCAAATCCATTGAAGATATGCTCCATCGTGTTGTGTGACATTTCCACCATGCTAAATAGATTATGAACAGGACTCAAGACTGGGCATCTATGACACACTGTTGGCTATCAGTAGCTGCAGAATTGTACATAACCACAATCTGTAACATCATTGCCAGACAAATCCCCCATTGCATGCCAAACAGTGAAAGCAACATGTGATAGACAGAGCTAGGGGCACTAACAATATTCTGGTAATGGTACTGAAGACTTGCGTCTTGGAACTTGTTGTGTCTCTAGCCAAGCAATAGCACTGGCATTTACCCAGCAAAGTGGAAATTGACCGGATACTCCTTGTGCACAAAAACTGAGAACAGCGCAACACAGTCAATTCGCGCCCCATCAGCCTACTCTCAATAATCAATAAAATTATTGAGGGGGTCATCAACAGTGCTATCCCAAGCTCACAGTATTGTTACAGTAGAGAAGGAGACAATTTGGCCCATCATGACCACACTGGCTCTCCAAATGAGAATTATGACTTCATGCCATTCTCCTGCCTTTTACATGTAACCCTTCACATTGTTTCTATTCAAATAATCATCGAAATGCCCTTTTGAATGCCTCAATGGAACCTACCTCCACCACATATCCAGGCAGTGCATTCCAGATCCATACCATTTGCTGTGTGAAAACATTTTTCCAAGTGGCACTTACTTAGAATAACCTGCTCACTGATGTTCAGTTTGGGTTCTGTCAGAGCCACTCTACTCCCAACCACATTCTGACCTCATTACAGCCTTGGTTCAGACATGGACAAATGAGCTAAACTCCAGAGGTGAGAGGAGAGTGACTGCTCTTGACATCAAGGCAGCATTTTACTTAGATGGCATCAAGAGGTCCTAGCAAAACTGAGGGCAATGGGAATCTGGGGGAAAAAAAGATGGCTGTGATTGTTGGAGATCAATCATCTCAGTTCTAGGATGTCACTGCAAGAATTCCTCAGGGTAGCGTACTAGGCCTAACCATCTTCAGTTGCTTCATCAATAATCTTCCTTCCATCATAAGGTCAGAAGTGGGGATTGTCACAATATACAGCACTATATCGTGGTGCAGACACACACTGATGGACACACAGTGGGACCAATCAACACACACAACACCGCAGCCAATCACCAGTTAGAGCACACGCACTATAAAGACAGGGGGCATCAGAGTTCCCGCTCATGCGAGCTGCAGCTAACTAGTAGGACAGAGCTCACAGCCTGCAGCACATACATTCACCATGTGCTGAGTGCATCGACTGGTTAGGACAAGGCAAAAGTCTTTAGTTAAAGCTAGTATTATGTTAACCCATGGTGAGAGTATGTTAAACAGTTACTGATTCAATAAAATAGTGTTGCACTATTTCAAGTGTTGGTGACCTGTATGTGTTCCACGGATCCAGAGCGCCCAACACAACAGGGATGTTGATGATTGCGCAATGTTCAGCACCATTCACAACGTCTCAGATACTGAAGCAGTTCATGTCCAAATGCAGAAAGACATAGAAAATATCCAGGCTTGGGCTGATATACGCCACACAGGTTCCAGGCAATGACCATCTCCAGCAACAGAGAATCTAACCATCGCAACGTGACATTCAATGGCATTACCATCACTGAATCCCCCACTATCAACATTCTGGGGGCTATACTTCACCAGAAACTAAACTGGACTAGCCATATCAATACTGTGACTACAAGAGCAGGTCAGAGGCTAGGAATCCTGCGGCGAGTAACCCACCTTCTGCCTCTTCAAAGCCTGCCCACTATCAAGAAGGTACAAGTCAGGGGTGTGATGGAATACTCTCCACTTGCCTGGATGAGTGCTGCTCCAACAACATTCAAGGAGCTTGACACCATCCAGGATGAAGCAGCCCGTTTGATTGGTACACTTTCCACAAACATTCACTCCCTCCACCACCGAAGCACAGTGACACGAGTGTATATTATTTACAGGATGCACTGTGGGAACTCACCAAAACTCTCCAGATAGCACATTCCAAACCCATGACCATTACCATCTAGATGCACCAGAACAGCTGAGCAATGGAACACTGCCACTGGAAGTTCCTCTCTAATGCACACACCATCCTAACTTGGAACTATGTCACAGTTCTATCACTATCGTTGGGTCAAATTCCTGGAACTCCCTCCCTAATAGCACCATGAGTGTACCTACACCACAGGGACTGCAAAAGATAGCTCACTACGACCTTCTCAAGAGAAATTCGGGATAGGCCTAGCCAGCAGCACCCACATCCCAGTTATGAATCTAAATAAAAGCCAAGATTTTTTCCTGTCCTCATCGTGCTTCCATGAATTATTATCATTCAATTTTTGGGTTAAAGAAGATCCTGCGCCTGCTTTCCCTATTCAATGGACCAATGTGCTCTCAGAGCAGAAATGAAACAATAGCATGGAGTGACATAGCTTAAATATTTCTCTCCTTTTGTGTGAGAAAATCCATGACTTTTGTGTGCCCCCCACCCCCACCTCTACCCTTCTTGACAATATAGCTGAGATTTGAACTTGATGATCGGAAAAATTGTAGGTTTTAACTTGTTGTCACACTACTTCAAGGAACAGCGTGTTTAACTACCACCACTCTGGCTCATGGATTGCATAGCATTCTCATATTTGAAATAGTCTTTCAGAAAAGAAGTGTGAGGAGCTATGTTCTGCTGGGATAGGGTTAATGCCAAAGGGAAAAGTTATACTGCACTCTTTATACTGTTAACGTTTCTTTATCTTTGACCATGAACCAGTGCAACTTTTGATTGTGAAAAAGAAACAGTGTAGGCATTGTGCAGAGCTCTCCTCCTGTGCATCATTGTAATAGGCGATAAGCTGTCATCTTCCTGACTTAGAATAACAATCCCTGTGCACAAGTTATGAAGAAAGAAAGTGACTGATTTCCTGGTTAATGGTCCCTTTAGGAAATGCCTTCCTTGACATCTTCAGGCCTTGTGTAAAGGAGAGATGCAATCTCACTAAACTACTCTGCCTTAATCTGTTCAAGTAATGTGGAAAATCTGACTGTAATAAATTGATGCACGATCAATTACACAAAGACTAAAGTTGGGTACAACTGTGGCTTTATTACAGTCAGATGCATGGCCTCCTGCTGCAGCTGGCGAAATGGCAGGGCACTGGAGGTCATGCATATTTATACAGTTCTCCCTGGGTGGAGCCAGCCGGTAGGAGCTACCACCAAACCTGTAGTGCATGTCCTACCTTACATCTCCTATTAGAGTGGATCACCACACTGGTTAATGTTCCCTTTAGGAAATGCCTTCCTTGACATCTTCAGGCCTTGTGTAAAGGAGAGATGCAATCTCATTAAACTACTCTGCTTTAATCTTTTCAAGTAATGTGATTAATTCTAAACCCCAGAAGACCACCTCGAGCTCAATCAACCTGACTTTTCCATTTTCCAATCTATGCTGGTAGTTGCTCTGAGCGACATTGTCCCATGGTGCTATCTGTTCGGGTACTTTTGCTCTATACACATATATAATGAATTAAATGTGTTAGAAACCAATAAGGGTATATTTTCTCATTTTTCTTACACTAAAATTACTGAGAAGAAAAATGTAATTCCACATCTGCCTACGTCTGAGCACTGTGCGTGCTTTAATCCTGAATCTTTGCGTTTCCTTGCTACAGGTAGCTAAAGGTGTGATACCAATTTGCAGGGACTGTTTTCATGGACTCTGGCTGGCAAATTGGAGAACCAGCTAATCATAGAATCACCACAGTGCAGTAAAAACCATTCGGCCCATCGAGTCTGCACCGATCCTCTGAGGTAGATTGTGTCATTGAGTGGAGATTATAAAAATTGTTGACATTAAATTATTACTATTCACAGCAACTTAATTTTGGATTCATGTGTACAGAACAAAACTAACAATAATAATAATAGCTTATTGTCACAAGTAGCCTTCAATGAAGTTACTGTGAAAAGTCCCTAGTCACCACATTTTGCCGCCTGTTCGGGGAGGCCGGTACGGGAATTGAACTCGCGCTGCTGGCCTTGTTCTGCATTATAGTGACAGTTTCCCATTTTACTCTGGATATTGCACTGCTCATAGACACTGTCCCTTTCTAACAGTAGGACTAGGGTCCTAGATTCAAACTGATTAAAGGGAAATCCTGATAGAATGTCAGATAAGCTTTCTTTGTGCATAATTAATCATCATTGAAAGAGATTTATAACTAGCGTATTGGAGGCTAAAGCCTTAAGGAAGCGGTTGGATACCATGATGAGAACTGTCAATTTTATTTCAGGAAGGAAACTTTAGGAAGGTCAAGAAACTTTGTAATCAGCTTTTATCAAGCAATCTTTATTTATCGCCCTCTAAATGGTACCAGGTAAAAAGAGTTTGTGTGTTATTGTTCTGATCAGTGATTTGAAGCTTTTGTAATAACTAGTTTGCCTACTGGTAATTTCATATGTGGCTTCGAACTTCAAACATATGTATTTATTTGATTTAAATTCTACCTGGAGCCAGGTTTACTGAAATAGGCCTAATTACAGCATTTAAGTTAATGAAGGCAACATATTAGCTCATTGCTGCACTCAGTCCAATCTGCTCCAAACCCAAGCTTCATTACTGCCTATTAGGTGACTGGCTGCTTCTTTCCTATTGCGTTTCGATGGGTTTTTGTGACATTGCCTCTCAAAACTGATCCGGCACTTCTGCCGTAAGCCCTACAATGAATTTACCAAATTCATTAAAGCAGGTTGACAGGAAGACTAAGTTTAAAAAAATCAGTCTTCCCAATGAATTTACCTAGGCAAATGCAGTGAGTTCACTCTGGAGTTATTACCATCTCCCTGAGCCCCCCAAGTTTGGAGTCACTACTATATTGGTCTAACTGGGATGAGACCTGATTTGATGTTTGACGGGTCTTGGGCAGCAACAATCGCAAAGTAAACTTGTCTGAATTGTTAAGACCAACCGCTGCGATGAACAGGTCATAGAACCATAGAGGTCTAAAGCAGAGAAAAGGCCCTTTGGCCCATTGAGTCTGCGCCGGTCAAAATCAACCACCTAACTATTCTAATCCCATTCTCCAGCACTTCGCCCATAGCCTTGTATGTCTTGACGTTACAAGTGCACATCGAAATACTTCTTAAATGTTGTGAGCGTCTCTGCCTCCACCACATTTTCAGGTAGCGAGTTCCAGACTCACACCACCCTCTGAGTGAAAATGTTTTTCCTCACATCTCCTCTAAAGCTCCTGTCCCTTACCTTAAATCTATGCCCCTTGGTTGTTGATCCCTCCATCAAGGAGAAGATTTTCTTCCTGTCTACACTATCTATGCCCCTCATAATTTTATACATCTAAATCATATTCCCCCTCAGTCTCCTCTGCTCCAAGGAAAACAACCCCAGTCTATCCAATGTCTCTTCATTGCTAAAACCCCATAGCCGAGGCAACATACTGGTAAATCTCCTCTGCACCCTTTCCAGTGCCATCACGTAAATCCTATAATGTGGATTCCAGACTGTGCACAACACTCTAGCTGTGGGCTAACCAATGCTTTATACAGTTCCAGCATAATCTCCCTGCCCTTAAACTCTATGCCTCGGCTAATAAAGGCAAGATACCATATGCCTTCATAACCACTATATCCAGCTGTTTTACTAACTTAAGGGACTGGTGTACATGCACACCAAGATCCCTCTGATGATTTGGTGCTTCCCAGGGTCCTGCTGTTTATCATGTATTCCCTTGCCTTGTTTGTCCTGCCCAAGTGCATCTCCTCACACTTATCCGGATTGAATTCCATTGTGCTACTGATCAGCCCATCTGACCAGCCCGTCTATATCCTCCTGTAATTGAAAGCTATCCTCCACACTGTTCACCACCCTACCAATTTTCATATCATCTGCGAACTGACTGATCAAACTTTCTACATTAATGTCAAAATCATTTGTATAAACCACAAACAGGAAGGACCCCAACAATGATCCCTATGGGACCCCACTAGACACAAGCATCCAGTTGGAAAATATACCCCTCAATCACCATCCTCTGCTTCCTGCCACTCAGTCAATTTGGATCCAATTTGCCAAATTTCCTTGGATCCCATGGGCTCTTACCTTCTCATCAGGAAAAATTCAAGAATGCCAAATTTAAAACAATCACAACAATTTATAAGGCAAGAGAAAAGGGTGCTGATTGGTTGGTAAGTCAACTCAGGTTGGTCAAAGCAACTGTCATGGAGAAAGCAGCAGAGAACTATAGGTTAACTGTGATTCGGGCTAATCCGAAAAGATATAAGGCTTGAACATATTCCTTTTGTTTGCAATGAATGGGCCCCTGCGTATGGAAATCTGTCACTTCTAGCAAGTGTAAGTAAGCCATGCTAGAAGATCAACTGATTATTTTAAATTGATTGTGAGTGTAGCCAGTGACACACCCAGGATTGTTCAGCAACTGCTACCAAATCACGGAATCATATCCAACAGTAGGCATTTTGCTTTGGGATTTGCATGCACCGGCTGGTTGAGTATAGTCTGTACACTGTTGATTATGAACAGCCAGATGTGATCAGCCAATCATTAGGACTGACAGCTATCTACCTGGCATCACACTGGCACTGAAACTCATATGCCACATTGCTCAATTGTGTGGTAGGCAGAATATCGTTTGGACTGGCGGCTGAGTGCAAGATGAAAAACATCGGCAACATGTCTCTCTTTTCAACAATATTCAAGTTCTATACTACCAAGTGACTGATATAATGAAAATCCTACATCTTATTAAATGTTACTTTATACTCATTAAATCCTCAAAGTAAATTAATGCAGTCCTTGAAATATTGAAAGAAAAATTTGCATGTCCTTTATCAGAGGAAATGGAAATAGCATTTCAAAGCTGCGTACTGTAATGTTTCTCCGAGTACATAAGTCAAGTTCAATTTAGGCAGGCGTGCCTTTGTATTTGGTATTGTTGAAGAATACTGTTCAGTTGCTCCTGTACAATTTTGAAAGCATAGAAACAGGTGACTTTGACAAATGTAGCTGCACAGGATATATGGGTTAAGCCTGGCTGCTTGGTTGCTAATTGTTTTGGGACTAGCATATCTCGTCCCTCCCTGTTTTGCAAATGAGGAGTCAGGAGTATACATGAAGGTACATGTAATTCAGAAAATTACATTTTTTTATGTTCCTCTGGGTAACGTGAGATTAATGCCTTTTATCAATTAGGCAGTCATGAAAATGAACTTTGTAACTGCTGCGAGTGGCTGCACTCAGAATATTTTCCGAAGCATTGTGTTTGAAACATTTTTAGGTGGAAAGGTGCAGTGGCCAATTTCCATGAGAGGTATAGATGTAAGGCAACATATTTGCCTCTAATATCATCACTTTTGTAAATTCCACTGGGAGGATTTGATAACTATAGCACTGAACAGCACCCATCAATGTACAGGTAATTAATGCATTATACACTCTCATAAATGCTCAGTTTCTTTCCTCAGTTTGTAGTTGCTCACCCATTTTATTTACATTTCCTCAGCCGATGAGGAAAACAAAATATATTTAAAATAAGAATAATATAATATTCCAATTGTGAAGTGCACTCCATGAAATGTTTGGCCTGACAATCATATAATTTAGAACCATAGAATTCCTACAGTGCAGAAGGAGGCCATTTGGCCCATCAAGTCTGCTTTCACCCTCTGACAGAGTACCCTACCGAGGCCCACTCTCATGTCCTATTCCTACAACTCCATAGTCCCACCAATCCTGCACATCCTTGGACAGCAAGGGCTATTTAACATGGCCAATCCACCAAACCTGCACATCTTTGGATTGTGGGAGGAAACCAGAGCACCTGAAGGAAACCCACGCAGACACAGGGAGAAGGGGCAGATTCCGCACAGTCACCCAAGACTGGAACTGAATCTGGGTCCTTGGCACTGTAAGGCAGTTGCATTAACCATTGTGCCACCGTGCCACTCAAAATCAAACAGCCATTAGGTAATGATTTACATTCCCATCAGGGAAATGTTTCAACCATGTAAAAAGGTAATTCTTATGCTGCAAATTGCAAAGCTATTACCACCATCATACTGTCACCCTGCACAGATATTCAGATTCAATAACACAATTGTATTTCATTTAAATCTAAACAGCTCAAGCATTTGGTTGAGTAGGGATTACCCCAAAGTACGGGGGAGGTGATGGCGCAGTGGTATTGTCACTGGACGAGTAAACCAGCGACCAAGAGTAATCACTGCAGACCCAGGTTAAAATCCCGCCAGTGCAGATGGTGAGATTTGAATTCAATAAAAATCTGGAATTAAAAGTCTAATGATGACCATGAAACCATTGTTGATTGTTGTAAAATGCCATCTGGTTCATTAATGTCTTTTAGGGAAGGAAATCTGCTGTCCTTACCTGGTCTGGCCTACATGTGACTCCAGACCCACAGCAGTGTGGTTGACTCTTAACTGCCCCCTGAAGGGCAATTAGGGATGGGCAATGCTGGCACAGCATTGTCCCATGAACGAATAAAAATGAATAAATACATTTTTGAAAACTGTTAAACGTCCACTGGTCCACATGGTTTTAAAGAGACGTTGTGGTAATCTTTACAAAATAAGCAATCAGATTTCAATTTTTTTTTGCAGAATTTGTTTGGTGGATGGGAGGAAATGGGGCCTGGAGGCAAGTGCTGTGATATAGAACTTGTAGCCAATGTGCTTACAGTGCTTCTTCTGCAATAAATTTGAGGGTGTGCCAGAGAAATTGTCATGTATGAAGTTTCACCAGTGTTTCCAGTGATCTTCTAATGAAGTTACATTGGAAGTCAGGAAAACCCCTGTGGAAGCTCTACCCCAATGAGAAACAACTTAAAGAACATGTTGCATCAGAGAAATCTCAACTTCCGTGTGATCGTTAACATATTCTCATGTCAATAAATGTAACAGAAGCCTAGAAATGTTTGATGTTAGGTTCTGTTCCTTGCTACTAAATTCTCCTTGCCTTATTAAGCACAACATCTAAGTAAAAGAGAAAACACTGTTTGATTTTATTTGAAAATCGCCTGGGCCACACACTGGCCCTTTTGCAGTTTCTTGGACATTCCCATAACACCAGATACATGAGAAGTACCAGACCCATCGATTCCAAAGGGCAGAACAGTTCCAATGGGCCTGAGTTAAAAGTGTTCTACGAACTGCCCCTTAATTTTATTCATAGTCAAATCTGAAAGGGATGCCAACTTGAAAGACAATGGTAATGGTAAATTATTATATTGGGAATAAATAGGGGAGTTTAAATCAACATGTCTCAATAAATTCACCAGGCAAGCCCGATCTAACTGGGCATTAAGTGATCAGAATGCATCCGGTAGTTAGAAATAAACCCAGTCTTTCAATATAGTTTGCTGCTGTCTATAATATTAATAAGGAAAGGAGTTGTATATGAATACATCGATGAAATAAAATTCTCATCAGAGCTTCAGCTTGGAAGCCAAATATGAAAAAAAAGTAGAAATAAAACAAAAAGGTTCCAGAACAAAAATAAACACATCCTTTAAAATAACAAGGAAAACATGCAATTTTTTTTGTTACTTCATGGGACGTGGGCGTCGCACGCTGTGCCAGCATTTATTGTCCATGCCTAATTTCCCTTGAAGGGGCAGTTAAAAGTCAATCACATTGTTGCGGGCCTGGAGTCACATGTAGGCCAGGCCAAGTAAGGACAGCAGGTTTCTTTCCCTAAAGGACATTAGTGAACCAGATGGGTTTTTAAAACAATCGACAATGGTAATAATTAGACTTTTTAAATTCCAGATTTTTATTGAATTTAAATTTCACCATCTGCAGTGGTGGGATTTGAACATGGTTTCCCAGAGCATTACCCTGGGTCTCCGGTTTACTAGTCCAGTGACAATATCACGACACGACCGCCTTCCCTTCATTGTTGTAATGAACATGTTACTTTTAAAATGCCTTTGCCATTTGGTTTAAATACAGAACTGACCAAATAAATTTCTGGTGAAATGTTGAGGGAGATTTTTCGGCCTTCTCGCTTGTGGGATCTTCCGGTCCGGCCGATGGCACACCCCTGCTGCGGGTTTCCCGAAGCCATGGTGTGGATTCAATGGGAAATCCCATTGCCAGCAGCAGGACCACAAGATCCATCTGCCAGCCAATAGTGGGCTGCCTCCCACTTGCAGGAACCATGCTACCAGGGGAGGTGCGAAACAACCCCCCCTTACCCCCATTAACTTTGTTTCTTGCTCCACAGATGCTGCCTGACATGCTACGGATTTCCAGCATTCTCTTTTTATTTAATATAATGCAAAGGTTTCCTTGAATGAGACCACAGATTTAAATGTATTCTGGATTGCATTTCTTTGCCTCTTTTCCCATCTGTTCTTTTTTAAAAAAATATTTTTTATTCTCCTCCTTTTTCACATTTTCTCCCAAATTTACACCCACCAACAACAAACAATAATCAGTAACAAATATGTCAAACCCCATATCAATAACAAGAGCCCCTTCCTCTCACCAAACCCCAAACATTCGCCCGCATGTTCACATAAACAAATGACAAAAAGGAATCAGGAATCACCCATAGTCACCATCAACACACACCGCCCCCCTCCTCCCAACCCCCCCAACTAATGTTCGATGTTATCCAGTTCTTGAAAGTGCATGATGAATAATGCCCATGAATTGTAGAACCCCTCCATCATTCCCCTCAGTTCAAACTTAACCTTCTCAAGAGTCAAGAATTCCAACAGATCCCCCTGCCACGCCAGGGCACAGGGTGCAGAGGCTGCTCTCCATCCCATCAGAATCCGCCTTCGGGCGATCAACGAGGCGAAGGCTACACCATCTGCCTCCGCACCCGTTTCCAACCCTGGCTGGTCCGACATCCCGAATATGGCCTCCCGGGGGCCCGGGTCCAGTTTCACGTGCACCACTTTAGGAATTACCCTAAAAACCTCCTTCCAGTAATCCTCTAGCATTGGACAGGACCAAAACATATGAATGTGATTAGCGGGCCCCCCCTCACAACGTTCACACACATCTTCTACTCCTTCAAAGAATCGGCTCATCCTCGCCCTCTGAGGTGCGCTCTATATACCACCTTCAGCTGTATCAGCCCCAACCTCGCGCACGAGGTGGAGGCACTCACTCTCCGGAGCAACTCACACCAGATCCCCTCCTCCATATCCTCTCCCAACTCTTCCTCCCACTTTGCTTTGATCCCTTCCAGTGGTGCCTTCTCCTCTTCCAAAATACCTCCGTAAACCGCTGACACTACCCCCTTCTTCAGTCCCTCTGTCGTCAGCACCTCCTCCAGCAATGTGGAGGCCGGCTCCACCGGGAAGCTCTGTATCTCCTTTCTGGCAAAATGTCGAACCTGCATGTATCTAAACATTTCCCCCTGCTCAAGCCCATACTTCGCTTCCAGCTCCTTCAGCCCTGCAAACCGACCCCTAAGAAACAAATCTTTTAGTTCTTAATGCCATTCTCCTCCCATTTCCGGAAATTTCCATCCCACCTCCCTGGCTCAAATCTGTGGTTCCCCCGAATCAGCATTTCCCTTGACCCTGCCCCAACCTGAAGTGTTGGCGAAACTGCCTCCAAATTCTCAATGAAGCTATTATTACCGGACTCCCAGAGTATTTCCCTGGGGCCATCGGGAGCGGCGCTGTTGCTAGTGCTTTCAATCCCGACCCCCTGCATAAACTCTCCTCCATTCTGACCCACTGGGAATCAACCCCTCCGACCCAACTCCGTACCTTCTCCACATTCGCCGCCCAGTAATAATACATCAGGCTCGGAAGACCCAAACCCCCTGCCTGCGTTCCCCTCTGCAGCAGCACCTTTCTAACTCTAGCCATCTTTCCCCCCATATGAACGAAGTAATCAGTCCCTCAATCTCTCTGAAAAAAGCCTTTGGGAGGAAAATCAGCAGGCATTGAAAATTAACAGAAATCGCAGCAACACGTTGTTTTTAACCGCCTGTACCCAACCCGCCAATGACAGAGGGAGACCATCCCACCTTGCCAGATCAGCTTCCACCCTCCCCACCAAACTAGAAATGTTGTACCTATGGAGCCTCCCCCCCCCCTCCTCCCCCCCACCCCCCCCACCCCACTCCCGGGCAACCTGCACCCCCAGGTACCGAAAGTGAGTCCCTGCCCTACGGAACGGCAGCCCCCCCACCCCCGGCCGAGACACCACAAAATACTCACTCTTGTCTCGATTTAGTTTGTACCCCGAGAAAGACCCAAACACTCGAAGTAGCTCCAATATTCCCCCTAACGACACACTCGGTTCCGACACATACAGCAGCAAGTCATCAGCATATAAGGACACCCTATGCTCTAGCCCCCCCCCCCCAGCACTTTTCCTTTCCATACCCCCAAACTTCTTAATGAGATGGCCAATGGCTCAATCGCGAGTGCAAACAGCAGGGGGAACAGAGGACATCCCTGCCTAGTCCCATGGCGGAGAGAAAAATATCTCAAGCTGATGTTGGTTGTGCAGACACTCGCCCTCGCTCCTTATATAGTAGCTTTACCCAAATCACAAATCTTGGTCTAATCCCAAACCGCTCCAGAGCTGCCATCAAGTACCCCCATTCTACCCGGTCAAACGCCTTCTTAGCATCCAGTGCCACAACCACCTCTGTTTCCTTCCCCTCTGCCAGTGCCATAGCGACGTTCAATACCCTTCTAACATTTTAAAAGAGCTGCCTCCCTCTCACGAAATCCGTCTGATCTTCACCTATCACCTTCGGGAGGCATTTCTCCAGCCTACCCGCCAGTACCTTCGCCAATACTTTTGCATTCACATTGAGAAGTGATATGGGTCAATACGACCCACACTCCGTCGGATCCTTATCTTTTTTTGGCGACAGGGAAATCGATGCCTGCCCCAAAGTTTGTGGCAACACCCCCTTCCCTATCGCCTCTTCAAACATTCCCACCATCAGGGGTGCCAGCTTATCCTTGAATTTTCTATAATATTCCACCGGGAACCTATCCGGCCCCGCCACCTTCCCTGACTGCATCCTCCCAATCGCATCCTTTATCTCCTGCTCCACTATCGCTCCTTCTAATGTAGCCCTGTCCCCCTCCCCTAACCTCGGATACTCCAAACCATCTAGAAATTCCTGCATCTCACGGTCTCCCCCAGGTAGCTCTGACCTGTACAACCTCTCATAAAATTCCTCAAAAACCTTGTTAATCAGATCCGGAGCCACCACCAACTTCCCTGCCCTATTCCTCACCTGAACAATTTCCCTTACCGCTACCTCCCTCCGGAGCTGACCTGCTAACATTATCTCCATGTTGTAAACTGCAGCCCTTGCTCGCCTCAGTTGGCGCACCGCCTTCCTGGTGGACAGCCGGTCAAAGCTCGCCTGTAGTTCCTTCCTCTTTTCCAGCTTCGCTGGGTCCCCATCTTCTGCATAACTCCTATCTACCTCCAACATCTCATCTATTACCTTCTGCCGCTCCAGCCTGTCCTCTTTGTCCACCCTGGCCTTAAACAAAATCACCTCACCCCCCACCACCGTCTTTAGAGCCTCCCAGACAACTGCCTTCGACACCTCACCCGTACAGTTGAAACCTACATATTCCTTAATTACCTTTTAAATTTTGTCACAGAACCCTTGGTCCGCCAAAAGTCCCACATCTAATTCCATCCCGGCCTCTGCGCTACCCCCTTCTCCAGTACCATATCCACCCAATGCAGAGCATGATCTGACACTACAATTGCCGAGTATTCCAACCCCTTAACCCCAGCCAGCAAAGCCTGGAAAAGTCGATCCATGAGTATACCTTATGGACTGCTGAGAAAAATGAGTACTCCCATTCCCTCGGGTGCTGAAACCTCCAAGAGTCCACCCCTCCCATTTCCACCATTAGCCCAGCCAAGGCCTTCGCCCCCCCTGATGGGACCAGCGAGCGCGGCCGTGACCTGTCCAACCTTGGCTCCTGCACCAAGTTCCAGTCCCCCCCCACTATCAGTTTGTGTGTGTCCAAGTCGGGGATGGCCCCAAACACTTTCTTTGCGAATCCCACATCGTCCCAATTGGGACCGTATACACATAACTGCGCCACTAACCTCCCCTCCAGCGCCCCTGTCACAATCACATATCTACCCCCCTGATCTACCACCACCTTCTCCATCTAGAAGCATACTCTTTTGCTGACCATTACCGCCACCCCTCGAGCCCTTCCGTCAAATCCAGAGTGAAACACCTGACTAATTCAGCCCTTTTTAAGTCTCACCTGGTCCTTCACCCTCAAGTGAGTCTCCTGCAGCATTGCTACATTGGCGTTCAAACTTTTAAGATGCACAAGCACCCTTGACCTTTTGACCGGACCTCCTAACCCCCTCACGTTCCGCTTGACTATCCTAACTGGGGGTCTCTCACCCCCCCCCCCCCCCCACACTTCTTATCCACCATCATCATACCGCCGGGCTCTGCCCCATGAGCCTGACCCGCCCCTATCCATTATTAACATCGAACCCCTTCCCCCTTCCCAAAAACCCCTCCTACATTTCCTCTCGCAAAAACATCTCCCAGCATCAATCCCTTTCCCCCCCGCTCGCTCGCCTCATAGGCCCATCGAAACCTGCCAACCAGGCTCCAATGTCCACAGCCCTCTTCTCACCTCACCTCCATTCACTAGCCGACTTTAGTTAGCTAGCGCGGGTGGGTCCCCCCGCCAAGATAAACCGTCCCCTCCCACCAGTCCCAGAGAAAGAAAAAACAAAAACAACAATCCAACCCATACAATTCATTAAATTAAGACACAACCGTCGCAACACAGAATGCCAATCGACCCAACCAATAACTTGAACTCTGTAACAATGTGAAGAGAAGTAAATTACAGTACACGTCAGTAAAAAGAAACTGATAGCATTTATACATTTTTCAGCTCCCTAATCACAGTCCACAGTCTCTCTTCCAGCTCCGCTCCTCACGTCTGTCCCAAGCCCTCAGCCGCCTCCGCTGCCGCAAAATAAAAATCTTTGGCATCATACGTCACCCTCAGCGTCACCGGGTATACCATACCAAATCACACCCCCTTTTTGTACAGTGCCGCCTTCACTCGCCCGAACGCCGCTCGTCTTTTTGCCAACTCCACCGTCAGGTCCTGGTAGATCCAAACTCCAGCACCATCCCACTGCATCTCGCGTTTTCTGCTTCGCCCAGCTTAACACCTTCTCCTTCATACAGTACTTATGGAAGCAGATAATTACTGCTCTTGGTGGCTCATTCACTTTGGGCTTCGGCCTTAATGACCGATGAGCTCGGTCCAGTTCATACCGGGATGGGTTCTCACCCTACCCCATCAGCTCCGACAACTTCTTAGCGAAGTACTCTGTTAGCCTTGGACCCTCTGCCCCTTCGGGCAAGCCCACAATTCTCAGATTGTGCCGCCTCGAGCGGTTCTCCAAGTCCTCGAGCTTTGCTCGGAGTCCTCCACCACCCTCCGCAGCTTGTCCCCTTCGAGGTGAGCTGGTCGCTGTGCTGCCACACGGCCGTCTCCACTTTCTTCATCATCTCGCCCTGCTCTCTCACCTCAGCCGATGTCTTTGCCACAGCTACCCTCACCGGAACGATTGCCTCCTCCACCAATGACTTCAATGTGACCGCCGTCTCCTTCCTCAAAGCCTCCATGTGCCTCGCAAACTGCTTTTCCAGCTCCACCGCCATCACCTCGGTCATCTTCTCCACCGTAAGTAGTGCAGCCCCACCATGCGGTCCGGCATCCGCCACCTTGTCAGCACTTTTGCTTGTCCTCTCATTCAACGGCGAGCCCACGTTTCCTCCATCTTCGAAGCTGCTCTTCACATCCTTTAACGGCTTATTATTTTTCCTTTCTTTTTTCACACCCTTCTTTCTTTCGTCAATCTTTTTTTTAAATTTTTTTTTCTTAATAGAAAAAACAAAAAAACATTTTTTCCCTTCCTTCAAAAAAAAAGGGGGGAAAAAAACTTTCACCAAATTTCTTTAAAACTTCTTTCTCTTATTTTTTGTATTCCTCCAGAATTTCCCTGGGACCGGACTTCAATCTTCTTACCACATTCTAGGCGGGAGCCATCCGATGTGGGACATCTCTCTTACACCGCGCCCAGAATGCAAACTACGATGAGGAAGGTAAAATAATCACCCAATTGATGTATCGATCAGACACCGAACTGACAGCACGCAATAACTATGCAGGCTTTAAAATAAATATGGCAGTTGGGTTCAAATCAAACAATTGTAATGATTTACGCGTATCATATTGGAATAAATAGATTTTTAGTTACATGCTCGTCATACAATACTGCTTCTAAAATAACATTAAATTAAACAGTACTTTCTTTTCTTAGGGAAAC
Organism: Scyliorhinus torazame; assembly: GCF_047496885.1. Classification (NCBI taxonomy): domain Eukaryota; kingdom Metazoa; phylum Chordata; class Chondrichthyes; order Carcharhiniformes; family Scyliorhinidae; genus Scyliorhinus; species Scyliorhinus torazame. Next base: position 83,290,750 of record NC_092715.1, on the reverse strand, counting down.
ACTAGAGGGGATCCTATCATACCGAAAGGAATCACGTTCACCAGGAGGAGAATGGGCAGGAAGTCCCCCACTGTAGGTTCCATGGCAGAGGCCGAATGGTATTGAGTGCCGTTTAGGCCTTTAAGTAGCTACTGTCGGGCCTGCCCTGGAATTCATGACTCTGGAAGATCACGTCCAGCCCGCGCTCCTAATTTCTGTTAGTGCTACTGGGAGGGCTGGCTGCTGCCGGCAATGCACCCATAGAGGACCAGGATTGCTGAGGAATCCCAGGCCAAAGGTGAGTGAGGGCGGGATGGGGATCACGAGGTGGCGGTCACAGGAAAGGGAGGCAGGGGCTTTCAGGGGCAAGTGCAGGGGATTGGCTTTCAGGAGAACCCCCCCCTCCATCCCAATCCCAATGCTAGGTCTCTCGATTAGGTACAGTGTACTTGAGATTGAGTGCCCTTCCCAGGAGGTCAACAATAAACCTGAAGGAATTTGCTGGGTGGCAGGTGGGATACCAGGGAAAGCAGTGCGACTCCCATTTAATCCATGAGTCACCAGGGAATTGCAGCGGGCTCAAGGATAATGGATGTCATTTGGTTCACTTATGATCCTAATTGACATTCCACGACTAGCAGCTGGGAACCCCATATTGGCCCTTTCTGCTCTCCGACTTAATCGTGGCGGTTTATCCGCCATTTGGGAGACTGATGTGGGGCCTCTCCATCAATTAGGTGGGCCCAATTGCAATGGTGCCCTATTAAATCAAGCCTGCCCTACAAAGTGTACTGATACGCTATCGCATGTAGTGTTGTTATGTAGTTTCTTGTCCAATTTGACTTTCTTATTACATCTGAAGGAGTTACAAGTGAAAGTAACATATTTTCTCCTGGCAGGCTCTTCATAAATTTGACAGATCACAAGAAAATATTAGATGCCTTCAGTATTTCACCAACTGTAAATTATGAAAAGGTGGTCAAATCATTTGGAGAATATTATCTACTGAATTTCTTTATTTTTCTTTCTCGGGTTGTGGGTCGTTAAGTTTGGCATTTATTATCCATGTCGACTTGGCCTGGGAAGGTGGTTTGACTCTTCACAGAATCACAGTGCAGAAGAGGCCCTTCGGCCCATTGAGTGTGCACCGATGCATGAAAGGCCCTGACCTGCCCACTTTTTAAAAAAAATTTTAGAGTACCCAATTCATTTTCTCCAATTAAGGGGCAATTTAGCATGGCCAATCCACCTACCCTGCACATCTTTGGGCTGTGGGGGCGAAACCCACGCAAACATGGGGAGAACATGCAAACTCCATACGGACAGTGACCCAGAGCCGGGATCGAACCTGGGACCTCGGCGCCGTGAGGCTGCAGGGCTAACCCACTGAGCCACCGTGCTGCCTTGACCTGCCCACTTAATCCCACTTGCCGGCACTTGGCCCATAGCCAAGTGCTCATCCAGGTACTTTTTAAAGGATGTGAGGCAGCCCGCCTCTACCCCCCTCCCAGGCAGTGCATTCCAGACTATCACTACTCTCTGGGTAAAAAGGTTTTTCCTCAAATCCCCCATAAACCTCTCACCCCTCACTTTGAACTTGTGTCCCCGCCTCACTAACCCTTCAACTAAGGGGAACAGCTGCTCCCAATCCACCCTGCCCATGCCCCTCATAATCTTGTCCACCTCAATCAGATCACCCCTCAGTCTTCTCTGCTCCAGCGAAAACAACCCAAGCCTATCCAACCTCTCTTTTTAACTTAAAGGTTCCATCCCAGGCAACATTCTGGTGAATTTTCTTTGCACCCCCTCCAGTGCAATTACATCCTTCCTATAATGTGGCAACCAGAATTGCACACGGTACTCCAGCTGTGACCTCACAAAAGTTCTGTACAGCTCCATCATGACCTCCCTGATTTTGTAATCTCTGCCCCAATTGATAAAAGCGAATGTCCATATGCCTTTTTCGCCACCCTATTAACCTGCCTTTCTGCCTTCAGAGATCTATGGACAAACACACAAAGGTCCCTTTGTTCTTCGGAACTTCCCAGTGTCAGACCTTTCATAGTACACTTCCTTGTTAAATGATTCTTTCCAAAGTGAATCACTTCATACTATTCAGGGTTAAATTCCATCTGCCACTTCTCCACCTATTTGACCATCCCATCTATATCTTCCTGTAATCCATGATACTCAACTTCACAGTTAACAACTCGGCCAATCTTTGTGTCATCCGCAAACTTACTAATCCAACCCCCCACATTGTCATCTATGTCATTTATGAACCACTGTAAATTGTGATTTGATACAACGTAACTGAATATCGTACTGGGTTGTTGCAGATGGCAGGCAAGAGTTAACTTTTCTATGGGACTACATTTGCATAGGCCAGACTGAGTAAAGGTGACGGCTTTCCTTCATGAGTGAACCAGTTAGCTTTATAATCCAACAGTTTTGTGGTCACTGTTACTGACACCAGCTTTAGAGCTGAATTTAAATGCTCTAACAGTCATTCTCTGAAATGTTAATTGGCCCTCTGAAACCTTAGTCTAGTAACACAACTGCTCCATGTATTGTGAGGAATTCTGTAACGAGGTTGAAAAAAATATGAACATTGAATCCCTACAGTGCAGAAGGTGGCCAGTTGGCCCATCTAGTCTGCACATCCCTCTGAGAGGGCACGCCACCCAGGACCCTTCTCCATAATCCCACCTTTTGTATACTAAGGGGCGATTTAGCATGGCCAACCCACCTAACCTGCACATCTTTGGACTGTGGGAGAGCTGAGCACCCAGAAGAAATCCACGCAGACACGGGGACACCGTACAAACCCCACACAACCAGTCACCCAAGGCTGGAATTGAATCCACGTCCGCAACGCTGTGAGGCAGCAGTGCTAACCACTGTGACACAATGCCGCCCATCATTACTATTTTGTTGGTGCTATCCAAGTATTAATGCCCCAATGTTCAACAAGATTTATTTTAATTTATTTCAGCTAAAGTACCAAAACAAGAGCATTCTTGACAGTGAAAAGAGCATTCCACATAATTAAGGTTAAAATCAATGCAGATAAAATCACACATACAATACATCCAATGGGTTGTAAAGAAACAAACATAGGTTTTGGAGTTATCTTCTTTGGCAATGTGCCTAATCAGACCATTTTTGCTCGGAAACACAATAAGGCAGTTCTTATCAATGTCTAAGATTTTAGAAATGCAATGCAGCATAGGTAAAAGAACTAGTTAAGTTACTCAATGCTGCATCCATGAGGTAAGTATCATGTAACAGCAAATACTGGAAAAAAAGGTAGCTCATCTTCAGCAGTGCTCTGAAGGCTAATTTATGATACCTGAGAGGAAACATTTCCAACTCCAACATTAAACCATTTGCTGCTGTGGTGTGAATAATTGCAGATAAAACTTGTAATAGTTAAAATCAGCCTGGAGATGATGATTATATGTGAAACTGTCTGATGGCAACTGCCTCTTTTGAAAAAGTTTATTGTGAAAAATAATAGAACACTAGAATTAATAGTTTAACTCAACTGTTGTGGAAAACTTGAAATATCACACCTTATCTTTAAATAAGCACTGCCAAAAATTAAGCAATTTTGAGGTTTCAACCCTGCAGGAATAAGAAATATTTATTGCTGGTTGTGCTGCAGAGTAATATAGTTCAGTGTACAGTCACAGAACATTTTAATCTGGAACGGCTGACAAATATATGAAATATTTATGCAGCCAGGGTTTAGTAACTGCAAGAAAAGTGCACATCTTTCACAAACTATCAGAGTCTCCCTCTCACTCCCAATAGGAAGCACTAGAAATTATGAAAAATTATTTGGGTTATTGCTGATTGTATGACAAACCAGTGCCTTTCCTCAAAGAGTAGGGGAAAATTTGTCTTCAATCTTGTACAAAGCCATTGTGATGTGTAAACCAAAATAAATGCAAGTCATAGGGCAGCACGGTGGCACAGTGGTTAGCATTGCTGCCTCACGGCGCTGAGGTCCCAGGTTCGATCCTGGCTCTGGGTCACTGTCCGTGTGGAGTTTACACATTCTCCCCGTGTTTGCGTGGGTTTCGCCCCCACAATCCAAAAAGATGTGCAGGGTAGGTAGATTGGTCACGCTAAATTGCCCCTTAATTGGAAAAAATTAATTGGGTACTCTAAATTTATTTTAAAATAAAATAAAATAATACAAATGCAAGTCATCCAAGCGCTTGGCCACCTCCATCTCATAGCAGTAGGTCTACTGAGATGGGGCAATGGATGGGGGTTTGGGGGATGGATGTTGTTACACTTAGAGTGTTCATAGCCATGGCCACAGTCAGTGGAGACACCTTCAGCCTGTCGATTTGGAACAAGTAGTGTAGGGGCTGGCACTCAATGGTCTCATGGGGGTGGGCTACCGGGGGGTCCATATATGACATGATACAGTAGACTGCAAGGTGGGGAGGGGTAATATCTCAGAGATATCAACCACAATTACAATGGGGTCAAGGATTACAGGGGGAGGACTGAGAGTGTTAGAAGAGAGGGAAATCTAAATGTTCTGCTCCTCCAGGATGATGGGATGGATTTCCACAGTCACACAGGGAGGGTCGAAACTGGTCTGGCAATAAAATCTGAGGACCAACATCTTGGAACCTGGAGCAATGGAAAAGTGGAAAATTAAACGAGACACAACGCTGCTGGGGAGGGCTGTTAGGGCTTCCGGGAAGAATGCGCACTGGGGTTCGATTAAAGAGGCACCCATCTGAAATTTGTATCCCCAAAGGAGCAGGAATGCGCAGCTGAGAAATGTTAGGAGCACCATGGTTATAACTGAGGCAATAATGAGCTGCCAATGTAAAATCACATTCATGGGAGATTAATTCCATTTAGTTCCAGTTACCGAGCTCAGTCTCGTAACCCTTTAAAATAATTGTGATTATTCTCCTTTGTGATAGTGACTCCAAAAACAAGTGGGAACCTGGACAAGTAGGAGAAGCCTGTTGAAAACATTACATGAGAACCTCGTGGCTGCCAGGTTCAGAGATGGGAATCCCAGAGTCCCCTTAAAGAACTCCATGCCCTCACAGAACATCCGCCCTCAGGGCTAAATAGCTGGCTTTTAAAGCAGACCTAGGCAGTCCAGCAGTGCGGTTCAATTCCCGTACCAGCCTCCCCGAACAGGCGCCGGAATGTGGCGACTAGGGGCTTTTCACAGTAACTTCATTTGAAGCCTACTTGTGACAATAAGTGACTTTCATTTCATTTCATTTCATGTGTATTGCAAAGGATGTAGTTGTTCAGTCCACTGAATGAGGAATGTGTAAACCAAAATAAATGCAAGTCATAGGGCAGCACGGTGGCACAGTGGTTAGCATTGCTGCCTCACGGCGCTGAGGTCCCAGATTCGATCCCGGCTCTGGGTCACTGTCCGTGTGGAGTTTACACATTCTTCCCCGTGTTTGCGTGGGCTTCGCCCCCACAATCCAAAAAGATGTGCAGGGCAGGTAGATTGGTCACGCTAAATTGCCCCTTAATTGGAAAAAATTAATTGGGTACTCTAAATTTATTTAAAAATAAAATAAAATAAAACAAATGCAAGTCATCCAAGCGCTTGGCCACCTCCATCTCATAGCAGTAGGTCTACTGAGATGGGGAAATGGATGGGGGTTTGGGGGATGGATGTTGTTACACTTAGAGTGTTCATAGCCATGGCCACGATTGCAATAGCAAAGTGGTACTACTCTAAACAAGTCCTTAAAGCCAGTCACTCACTAGTCAGCAGCAGATAAAGAATCTTTAGAGACTGCAACAAACTCATATTTTTATTTCAATGATCCAACAGAGAGGAGGACATGAGGAAAATGGAGACTGCATTTGATGTTGCCTCATCATCATAACGGAAACAGGAGTGCACATGACCTCTGAGTAAGGCCTGTTAGATTGCAGACCCTGAGGGGTGACAGAGAATGTATGGAGATAACAAAGTTACTCTTCTCCATGCGCATCCATATCTTTCCTTGTACACTATACCTTCACCTTTCCACAATGCAGGTGAGTCAGGGGAATTACATTAACTTCCATCTTACACAGCCAAGAATGACCACCGTTTGTCCTCACAATGCTTGTAACTCACACAAGCACTGAGCTGAGAAGGACACACACTGTGATGAGATGGGCTCACAGAACATGGACCAGAGGCACATGATGTGAGATCAGTGATATGTGAGGGGAGGGAACAACATGGTTTGACCCCTGATAGACCACAACACAATTCAGCACCCAGAGCAGGAGGAGATGTGGAATGGGTGTAACTGTATTTACATAGGTGATATACATGTGGTGAACACCCATGCCACTGTTGAGATTCTCTTTCTTGAACTTCCTCACCCTTCCAATGTGCCTTGGTGCTTCCCCGAAATCCAAAGTTGAGGTGGAAGCAAGCTGCTGACGTCTACACCCTGCTGTCTGGAATGACTTGGGAGGGAGTCCTCTGGAGAGCTGAAATTTGGAGGGTTCCGTCTGGCTTTTAGTCTCCTGCTGTGAAGTAGGTGCACCTCTCTCGGTCTGTGGAATTGGAGGTGATGGGGTCACAGGGAGAAGAAACTGGGATCGGCTGAACACTCTCTGAGTCACCTGGGTGAATGGTGCTGACATGTTTAGCTGCTGGTCCCCAGCCCGAGAAGCGCCTAAGGGCCCACAGCTAACCCCCTGAGAAGAAAGAGCACCTTCAATGAGATTGGGTTGCCCTGGCCCCCACTCCTGCTGCCACTGATAGATTCCATGAATGTCGACAGTGATGGATTTCAATGCCTGGTGCAATGCAGGCCTTAAGTCCCAGGCAAAAGTCTCCATGGCAGCCGCAATCCTACAAATGATGACCTCCATGCCCTGGCATGCTGGAGCTAGACCTCTGACTGAATGCGGAGAGACTCCTCATCATACACTGCAATTTGTGGATGATATCTGATGACTCTGCCTGATATTGCATTGTCTTTAGCTGCAGCTCCAACATCCGCCTTAAGACTGAGCCTGGAGGCTCATCGTCTGACTCCAACTCAGCAGAATCCTGGCCCCCAGCTGTCCTTTGAGCAGCTTGACCTTGAATATTTCTGCATCTGCCTGCTGTGGACCAGAACCTGTGCTGTGCTCACCAGATTATGACCCGAGCCTGCTTTAGGCCCCACCAAGGTGTGTGTCACTGTGCTGGTGAAGGTGTGGGTGAGTGCTGTGATGGGGCTTCATTTGTTGCATCCTCACGATCTTCATCCACGGTGTCAAGGGGGCTGGAAATCAAGAGTTCGATCTGGGTGTCCCTTAGGCACTAGTTGGAGGTACCTTTAAACGAGGCTAGAGATAATCAGCTGGTGGCCTCCTTACGTGGCTGAGGACCAACAGAGGTCTGGGAAAATGGTGTTTAATTTGCCAATAATTGGCATTTTAATTGGTCGCCTGCGTCCAGTTGGCGAGTTTGTGATCCACTGCCATTCCCACCCCTGGAAATTGTCCCAGCAGCTGGACTATGTCAGGGAGCCCACCCAATGCCATCCCAAACCATGTTCCTGCCTTCACGCCTCCCAGCCGGTTTCCAGGGCACACACAAAATCCGGCCTCCATTTCCTAACGAACCTTTGTAATTAGAAAAAAAACCTTTGTTCTTTTGATAATCTTATACTTGTTCCATGTAGTAGCCAAATTAGTGATCAGCAACAGTTTTTCTTTATTATTCAAAATTCCTCATAATTCTGAATGCCTCCTAGAGATTTGCTGCGAATTGAAACAAAAGATGTTGGATAAATAAATTCAGCAGGTCTGGAAGCATCTGTGGAGAGAAACAGAACTAACATTTCAGATCTAAGTGATCCTTCTACAGAACACCTATTAATCTTCTTTGGCTTTAGATTAAAAAAAAACCAGGTTCCATAGTCTCTCTTCAAAACAAATGCCTCCAACTTTTGGCATCATTTGAAGTGAATGTGAAGAAATGCTTTTTCTGTGGCCTTGATATCCACCCTTAGTAGGGAGGCAAAACTCGACATAATCAGCCAATTGTTTTGTACAGGTGGAACCCCCTCCTTGTTTTTATATTTTAATACTTCCATTTATGAAACCCATCATCCAGATACTCTTGTTCAATTTTATTATTTTCCCCCTTCCAATCCATTCATGAGGCAGAATTTCTTCCCCACCGTTATCACAGGTGTGAAAACATCTACCTTTGTTACTAGGTATGGTCCTCCCAGTCTGGGGTCTTTCCTCAGGGGAATTTTCGAAATAATTTTCTCCCGAGCTACGTTTGAAAAATGCACTACTTTTTAAAAAGTGTTTTAATTACACAGTGCGCAGGGTGGATGGGTGAATGACAATTGACTACATTTTTGTTTCTGACTTTATAACAGGCAATTGACATTGCACAATGAAAAATAACCCCGCTGGTCGCAAACAAAAATCAGACTGGCGGCAAGTGCATGAGTGGGTTTTCAGTTCCATTAGGGCGCGAATAACTCACTCCTTCACGCACAAGTGAAAATATCATTAAAACAACTCCACCGAGCACTCTTTATTTACTCCAGATTGTTTAGGTTGCAAAGCTTGGCATTTACATTTTGAGACTGCAACATGGAGAAAGATAAACACACATGTTTAATGAGTGAAATGCAAAATAAATACATCCACTTCACGCACGCAGGTTGACAAATAGGCAAGTGTCGCTTCGGTAAATGAACCAAGTAAACAAAAAAAAACAAGAATGAAATCCATTTACTGGTTGTTGAATAAAATGAAGGTGGGGAGGAATTGGCGAATGGAAAAGCATGGGGAAATTGCAAAGTAGCTTGGTGCATGAGACAGGGGCTTGAGCAGCTAGCTGGCTGCAGACGATGAAGCCAGGGGGTGTTGAGGTGTTGGGCTGGGAGGAGCTGGTGTGCGGGGAGTGAAGTGGGTGAGTAGTTTCCGGGGTGTTGTTGGGCAGGAGGAACACGTGGAGCAGCGGCGCTGTGTCTCTGTCTCGCTCTTTCCGTGGCAGTGGGGCGGCAGGAACAGTATCAGGCAGTGCGATCTCGGGCTGTTCCTCACTGCACTCTCTGCTCCCTGCTTGCACTGACACACAGCATCATTCGGCGTCACTGAGAAGTGCCCAGTGTTTCAGCACATTCCCTGCAGTCAGTCGTTGACTGGAAGTCAGCTCTGTCTCTCCCTCTGAGCAGACTGACCCAAGCCCAGCCAACATCAAGAGTGAACCGATCTGGAGACTGGTTGCGACAGCCTGGATCCGAAGGTGTACTGAGTCAACATGAGACAGCATCACTCCACTGCCACTTTCATCCTGATTATCAGCCTGGGTATCCTCCACCTTGCCCAAGGTAAGTTTTATTCACACAGTACCTGAATTAAAGGAGCCACTGAACGCCCTTCTGCCTCTGCCTGTGATTATTCAGTTATCAGCACCCCAGGCAAACAGAACAGTTCAAAAAATATAATTGTTGTTTTAAATGGCAGCACTTTTTGTGCTGGTAGCCCGACAGTTGTTCGTGATAAAAATCATTTCAAGTGTTTTTTAAAAAATATATAAAATGATCCTTCAGCGATGTTAGGTGATTCCGACCGAACCGGAGAGGGTTCAAGAGGGAGGTGAAAGTGTGTTGTGTATCTTTTCATGTTTAAATCTGACAATTCCTCTCCGCTTCAGGACGTCATTTATCTATCGCTGGTTGCAGTTTGTGTAATATTACTGGAGCTGAGGAAAGTTTTAACCCTCTCAAGCCCTGCCAATGAAGGATTCCGAGAGCAAAAGATATATTCAAAGAAAACCCCTCGGCTCACCATCTCCCGTCCGGTAGAAGTGAGAGTGTGAGAGAGAGAGAGAAAGGGGAAAGTCGGTGTCAACAAAGCGCTTGTTTTATTGTTGATTTCTGCTTCGGTTCCCTGCTTTGTGAGTGGATGTTTGACAGTAACTGGAATGGGATGGGAGTGAGGAACCTGCTTGTTGGGATGAAGGCTTTGGCATAGGTGCACTGAGATAGCGGCAGGGAAGCGAGAAAAGTGCTCATCAGATTGGGACCTTTGCATTGGAGATATATCTGGCCAATTCTCCGTGTGCGTGTTGTGCAAATTTGCGCGTTGCTTCACTGATACCGAGTATATGGATGGTCATTTTCTTTTGTAATCTGTGATATCTTTTTTTTAAAATCAGTTCAACACACTAAATCGTGGATACTGGTCGGCTAACTTCAATGAAATGTATCATTTTAAACCGGTCCCCTCTCCATTGTTAACCGCGCTTTCTTCTTTCGCTCTGTAACTGGGCTGTGGGGATATTTGATTCCGCTTCCCTTAGGTCCTGGATTTAAAAAAAACTCATCGCCTCTCGCCCGGGGTGAGCTATTTATAAAAACACGATTTTAAACCTCGGATAGTGGGTTAAATACGCCCAGTGGAGGTTGTTGATGAATCTTTTCTCTCCTCCCTATCTGGGAAGGACAAAGCTGAGAGGAATGTTGACTGCGTCAGTGGGAGCTCACTGTCTGTCCACCCAGCTCGCTGTACCGCCCCGTTCATCACAAAGAGCCCGGGACTGCAAGGAGACACACCAAACATCCAGGCACCCATTAACAAGAGCATCAGGACCGGGAGACTGGGAGACAAGCAAGAGGGCGCAGTCAGTATAGATCGCGTGTAGTATTGAGCAGGATGGAAACAACTCCCAATGCCATCGGTAACATGATGCCATTTCTCTAAACGTCCTTTAACAAAAAGAGGGTCAAAGAAAAACACTCCGAACGCGCCAGGGAGAGGATCGGCTTTCAGCATCGATTGTGATTTATTTCACCCTGCTCAAGTTACCTTGCCGATTACTGAAAAGCCGACCAATCAGCTCTGTGATCAGTGGATGTTCCACACCGGAGTTGTCCACTATTTAATCACTGATACAGAAATGAAAGACAGTAACAGTTCCATTTAATATGCACAGGACGAGCCCTTCCACTTTTCTGCAAAACATTTTTTTCCTGACCCTATTCAGCCTTTGTTTTCTTATTTATTTTTGTTATTGTTGGAGTGAGATTGAGCCGTGATAAAATCCTAATTTTTCATACAGGTTGTCAAATCTTCAGAATTAAAACTGAACCCACAGCTCTGTCATGAAGCTGAATATTTTATTACCTTGTAAATTATTAATCACGATGCTGCTTTAAAACCCATGCTGCTGTTGTACGCATGTGTTTCTACACAGCATGCGGGCATGCATGCTTTCAGAACTTATTTTTAGGTAGGTTTCCACTGAATTCAACACTTTCTTTACCCCCAACTGCATAAAGGGCTGTCCAAGCACCTCTACAGAGGTTCAAAAAAGATACCAAAGAATCAAGATGAAGTATACATGCAGCTTAAAACTTAAAGGGATGGGTTTATTGACCAAGTTAAGATGATTTAAAACAAAATAACGTTTATTATTTTAAATTTGCCTTTTTGTCTATGCTGTCTATTGATGGAGTAGATTTAAAAAACTGTTTTCGAATACTTATTAAAATATCAAAACATTTAACAGTTAATGTGAGGGTGTATCCATTGTAAAGAGCAGATGGTGCACATCAAATCTGCTGTTTTTCTGCTGACTCGTGCTTTGTATCTTTATTGCTGTGAACTTATCTGTCTGACTTTTATTCTTGATTCCGTTTTGTTTCAGTGCTAGTCATTTTTAATTAATCTCTGATCTAGTCCCGCTCTGATTCACACCCCTGTCTGCATCAAACTTATATTAAAGAGAGCCACCTTCTAAAGAAAATGCTCTTTGTAAAAATAACATGAAGTACATGAATAAGGCTATCTGATCTGTTCCTGAAACCAGCATTGCACTATTGGTGCCAACAAGACAATTGGCAAAATATAATTAGAAGCTAACACAACGCCACGTTGACTTTATTTTCTTGTTGTTTATCGGTTTGCGGAAAATTTGCAACATGTTTGGAAATTAGTTTTTGCAATGTGCTCCATAATTCTTAAATCGATGAACTCTGTATATTGGCCCAAAATAAGAAAATGGACAGTTTGAAAACAAAAAGTCCATTTCACAATGGACATACTATTTCACAATAACTTGACTATTGTTTGTACAGCCAACAGTTATCATTGCAAACATTATAATGTTGAAAAATTAACCTATCCCACAATGGGAGACTTTTATAAACTGTTGGTGTGAATTGTCTGGGCTTTTCAGCTTACAAATATTTCCCTATGTGACTTGAATCTTGGATCACTGGAGAGAGATGCGGATAAAACTCAGAGGGAAAGGTCCAACAATTTGATTGATTGCAGCTCTTATTGACCAATTGTTGAGCATCAAACTACTGATTATTTGCCAAAACTGTGACTAGGAAGGTCCATGACATAGGAAAAGCTTAAAACGGGGAGCACTTTTAAAATTCAAACTGACTGATGGTCAGCAGTGATACATTGAAGTCACCTAATCAAAGAATCAGAATGTACTCTGTGTCATTGCTTCTCCCCGATTCTTCAAAATGATGGCTAATATGGAGAAATGCATTTGTCATCTAAAGGCAAAAGTCAGTGGGTGATGATCAGCAAAAGGCTTCTTTAGCATTTGACCCAAAACCCTGAGGTTTCATGAAACCAGGGCCTCATTTGACAGTATCGCACTGTTCGCTGACCATCTGGTGCATCTATCTGGCTGATAGGACAAGGTATACCCAGGTATGGTGGTGGATTAGCCCAGGATGTTTGCTGATAAATTTAATTCCCTGAGTAAAATTGTTGTTTGACAATAGTTTATTCCCATCTTGGCCACCAGTACACAAGAGTTAGTGAAGAGCAGTCAGTTGGTTCTCTGGGCTGAATTTGGCGAAGTCTTTTCCTGATATTATACTTGATTCTTTGCCAATATGCCAATTTATTGCATGAATGGAGCATGTGGAAGCCAAATTGGTAGGTGTGGCAGGATTATCTTCCTGAAGAACATTAGTCATTAGTGAACCAGATGGGAAATCGCAGTAATTCAACAGCTGTCATGTCTGGTGCTCGCCCTCAAATTACTGGATTTATTTAACACCGTTTTACAGCTGGCTATGTTGTGATTTTAATTTATGAGTTCTGGATTGCCTAACCAGTACTATAGCCATTAGGCTACCACCAAATGTAAAGTAACTAGAGAGTAGACACTTACGATGCTGCATTTGAACGCATGTACATCTCTTTCAAAGTTCATTCTAAAAGTTTGAGATTCCTTTACTTTGCATGTGTGTATTGCCTGACAAATGTTCCCATCAGTTTTTGTGTCAGAACTGGTGTACCTTGGCTGACTTTTGGAATTATAGTTCAGAGCTAGTATTAAACCAGGAACATCGGTACAAGACACTATCTGAGCAAACCTTGATTGTAACTTTTTTCAAGTAGCATCCAAGTTGTCACTCATCCAGCAACATAACTTAGTTGCCTATCTATCAGAAGGCTACAGATTCAAGTCTTGGTCCTGGGCCTGATCACTGATCAACTAGCTGACACAGGACATGGCGTTATTGATGGAGTACTGCCGATGGCCGTAGTTAACTACTCTGGTGGATGTAAATCCAGTGGCTCTATCTGAAGAAGAACAGAATGTTCCTCTCTGTCTTTGCTAACATTCCTCTATCAACCAACACTACCACGATAGATTATCCATTTACTAATTCATTTACTGTTTGTGTGCAAACTGTCTGCCATATTTGCCTATAGAGCAGTAAATGCACGTTTAAAGTAATCCTTTATTTGTAAAGCACTAGGCACATCTTAAGGATGTGAGAAATGCACCTTTCTTTTTATAAACTTGTTTTGCACAATGAAAACTAATTCTCAAATTTGAATTTAAATTACGTTACAAAATCAGAACAAGTGTATTTCTTGTTTACTGACATGTTGTTTCAAAGCTTTCATTCCTCTGAACTTACATCTCACACATAATTTGTCCTATCAGTCAGGATTTTTCAAACTGTGGGTCATGACCCGTGGGTGGGTCACAGGCAGGAGTTGGGAGGGTCGCAGAGGGATCGGTCATGGCGTTCCTGATCGCAGGAGAAATGCCGAATGGTGGCGGCCAGCTTTTAAATTGAGAATGCAAGCCGCGACTAGCTTTTAAATAGACCGATGTAGTCTTCTGGCCAGAAGTGGCAGCAGAGAGCAGGTCACGCGCCCGCATGTACACTGATGTCATGCGCCCTGTACATCCGGCTTTTGGTACAAAATCACAGAGAAGCAATTCCTCCATTTTCTAGCTGTGAGCAAGCAAGACAACACGACTGAAGATGGATCATTTTAAACAACAAAAATTAAATCGGGTACAAAACAGTGTAAAAATGATTTCTGTAGGTATGGCTTTGTTAATTGTGCCAATGCAAATCAGGATGCAAAGCCCATGTGTGTTATATGCAGGGAAGTACTGATAAATTAAAGTTTAAAACCCTCAAAACTTCAAAGGCATTTTAAAACTAAGCATGGTTAGTTTGAGGACAAACTTCTTGATTTTTTTCAAAGGATGCAACGAGGACTTAAATGATCAGCTGATGTCCTTCGCAGAAACGTAACTGATGTGTTATGTACTCTGGGATAACACAGACTGCAACTGGATGCAGCTTTAACCAAAAGATACTCCAGACCTTGAAGTTAGTTCAATCTGATTTATTGAACCAGTAGCACAGTTAGCACAGTTCTCTATGAGTTCGACTCTCTGCAAACCTAAGTGTGGTTACTCTGTCTGACTGAACCAGACTAGCTCTTAGCCACGTGCTGGAGGTATGATACTGTACATACACCCTGACTCACGCTGTAGATATTCATCAGTGGAAAGAGGCGGAGTGTGAGTGCCTCGTACCTTTTATAGTGAGATACCACCCCTGAGTGTCCTGCCTGCTCATTGGTCATCTCCTGTTCTCTGTGTTCATTAGCTGCCTGTCCGTGCCTGTCTGATCATTATCTGCATGTCTGCATATCATGACATCTCCCCTTTTTTATATTTTGTTGGCACATGGGAACGTACTTACATGTGGTGGCATATATTAACATATTTACAAGCGGTGGCATATGTGAACGTACTTACATGTGTAGACAACTGTCTAATGTGAGAAAACAGAACATAGCAAACAAAACAAATGTTCATAAGTCCAGTCTCTGGGGCTTGCGTCTGATCCTTGTCGACCGCCGGAGAGGTGGTGGTGGAGATGATGGCGCCTTGACAGGCGGGATGGAAGCCTGACTGGGGGCCTCGTAGTTCGAGGTATCAGGAGGTGGCATAACAAAGGATGGAAATGGAGAAGAAAGCGGTTGCGGGCAGGCAACTTTGCGCAGTGCCCGTCTGTTTCGTCACACAACAGAATCATCAGCCATATGTACAACATACAAGCGGGCCGCAGCCTGTCGAACAACGACAGCTGGAGCAGACCAGCCACCATCCGGTATCTTGATCCTGACAGTGTCTGCTGGGGATAACACGGGCAAATCGGTGGCCTGAGCATCGTAGACTTGCTTTTGCTGGTTTCGGAGCTGCTGCACCTTCTGCTGCACTGGGAGGTGATCCAGGTTGGGCAAGTGTATGGCTGGAAGTGTCGTCCGCAGGACCCTGTTCATCAGGAGTTGAGCCGGCGACATGCCAGTGGACAGTGGGGTCGCCCTGTACACAAGCAGCGTGAGGTAGATGTCAGAAGCAGAATCCGCGGCCTTGCAGATGAGCTGTTTCAAAATGTACACCCCTTTTTCAACCTTCCCATTGGACTGCGGATAGTGTGGGCTGGAAGTGACATGTTTGAAATGGTATGACTTGGCAAACATAGACCACTCCTGGCTGTTGAAGCACGGGCCCTTGTCACTCATAATAGTGAGTGGGATACCATGCCTGGAGAACGTCTCCTTACAGGCCTTGATGACGGTCCGAGATGTGAGATCTGAGAACTTCACGACTTTAGGGTAATTGGAGAAATAGTCATTAATCAACACGTAGTCACGTCCATTCGCACAAAAGAGGTCGATGCCAACCTTGGACCACAGGGAGGTCTCGATTTCATGCTGCTGGGGAGTCTCCGTGCTCTGCTGCATCTGTACTTCTCGATGCCCAGGTGTCCCTCATGGATTTGGCGGAGCACCGAGCTCTGGAGACTGAGTGGAATGACAATCCAATCCAGCTTGAGGAGGATACCATCAATCACCGTCAGTTCGTCCTTTACATTGTAAAATTGAGGGCACTGCCCTTTCTGCCAACCATTGGCGAGGTGGTGCATGAGACGCTGCAAGAGGGGGTCTTTGGCTGTCTCTTCACGGATACGAACCGCCTTCTCATCAGACGCCGGTAGGGTGCTAGCACACAGCTGCACCTGTGATTCAATCTGCCGGATGATTTCCAGCGGTTCACTAGGCAATGTGATGGAGCGGGACAATGCTTCAGCGCTGATGAGCTCCTTGCCAGGCGTGTACACTTAAGTCAAAGTCGTACCTTCTGAGTTTGAGGAGGATGCGCTACAACCGAGGCGTCATGTCGTTCAGGTCATTGTGGATAATGTGGACCAGATGCCTATGATCCGTCTCGACAGTGAATGGCGGCAGGAAGTAGACATAGTCGTGAAACGTGAGAATGCCAGTGAGAAGACCCAGGCATTCCTTCTCTATTTGCGCATACCGTGTTTCGGTGGGCGTCATGGCCCTCAATGCGTAGGCTACCGATACCCAGGAGGAAGTGTCATCGCGTTGAAGCAGCACCGCACCGATGCCATCCTGGCTCGCATCTGTCGAGATCTTCATCTCCTTGTCGGGGTCGGAAAATGCCAAGACGGGTGCAGTGGTGAGCTTGGCTTTCAGCTCCAACCACTCTGACTGATGTGCTGCCTTCCAATCTAAGGCAGTGGACTTTTTCACCAGGTTCTGTAGGGCCGTGGTGTGTCAGGCCAGGTTTGGGATGAACTTGCCCAGAAAATTGACCATGCCCAGGAAGCTCAACACTGCCTTCTTGTCTACAGGGACCTTCATGGCTTTGATGGCCTTGACCCTGTCTGTGTCCAGCTGCACGTCCTGCTGAGAGATCTGGTCTCCTAAGAACTTGAGTGTCGACATGCCAAAGCAACATTTGGACCTGTTCAGCTTCAGGCCATTGGCATGGACACGGTGGAATACCTGCTGGGGATGGGAAACATGCTCTTCAGGGGTTGTGGACCATATGATGATGTCGTCCACGTACACACAAACCCCTTCAATGCCCTCCATTATCTGCTCCATGATGCGATGGAAGATCTCTGATGCCCAGACAATGCCAAACGGCATGCGATTATAGCAGCATCTGCCAAACGGTGTGTTGAAGGTGCAGAATCTTCTGCTGGACTCATCCAGCTGGATTTGCCAAAATCCATGCGACTAACTTGGTTGCATGAGACATCTCACTGGTGAGTTCCTCCCGCTTCGGGATGGGGGTAGTGTTCACGCATTATGTTCTTATTGAGATCCTTGGGATCAATGCAGATGTGCAGGTCTCCCAAAGGTTTTCTAACACATACCATCGAGCTGACCCAGTCAGTCGGTTTGGTTACCTTGGCAATGATGCCCTATTGCTGAAGATCCCTGAGCTGTGCCTTCAGGCGCTCCCTCAGCGGAGCTGGGACCTGGCGTGGTGCATTGACCACTGGCTTGCGTGGACCACGCCATTCGTCCGCAGAATCCACAGTGAGGATGGATTGAATTTGTGATGAGTTGGAGGTGGCATATTCACATTTGGTAATGATGCCCACACAGTAGGCGGAGTCCAGGCATTCTTCCTCTGGATCCGTTGTGCTGTTAGGATCAGAATCCTGTAATCGTTGTTGCACACTCTGAACGCACCGTCGTCTGAATTGGGTGCGCTGGCCCCTGACTGGTGGTGCAGACCTGCACAAGGCTGCATAGTGCCCAGGCTTCCCGCAGGGTAAACATCGCTGCCTCTTGCAGGGCAGTGTTTCTTTAAGTGGGCGTTGCTGCAGTTCGAGCACGTCATGACGTTGGCGTCCTGACGCTCCGTGCGTCATCGCACATGCGCAGTGCGGGTGTCGGCCGCTTCGTTATCCCGTTCGCATCGCGCAAGCGTGGGGCCCTGAGAAAAGCGCGTGAAATGGCCGCTTTCATCAATGCTGAGGCACTGCATCTGGAAGATGGCCTGCACACTCTCTGCCTCGTGGGAGGCAAGTTTCTCATTTTCAGCCGATTTGTACTGGGAATAGCGATTTTTGGCGTGCTCATGCACTGTGCGTGTTTCAATCGCGACTGGCAGAATCATATGCTTGATTTTCAGTAGCTGCTCTCTCATAGGATCAGAGTGAACTCCAAAATCGACTTGTCTCTGATCATGGAGTCAGCAATATCACCAAAGTTGCAGGACAGCGCCAGCAGGCGGAGGTTAGTTAAGAAGGAGTTGAAAGATTCATCTTTACCTTGTAGATGCTGTGTGAATATGTAGCGCTCGAAGATTTCATTGGTGTCTGACATAATATCCACTCATGTATATAATGAGATGCAGACAGGCAGTGATTGACACACAGGATGACCAGTAAGCACACAACACAGTGCAGCCAATCATCAGACAGGACACTACCACTATAAAGCCAGAGGGCACTAGGTTTTCCGCGCTCTCGGGACCCAGTCACTGAGACAGTCAGAGTCCACGAGCTAGCAAGTACAAACACCATGCGGTAGCTAGTAAGTCTGGTCAGGCTACCACAAGGTCTCCAGTCAGTTCAGTATAGTGTCGACCCACAGCTGAATATGTATATCAGTTCTATCGTTGAATAAAACAGTGTTGGATCTTCTCCAGTGTTAGATGTCTGTTTCTAGCTTCCCTGCATCGAGTGCAGTCCACATCAAACCTACCTGCCTAACACATCATGGTACCAGAGTGATACTGATCTTGACGGACCTACCTCGAATGAGTCAGCATTGACCAGCAAGCAGCCATCCGGTGAAATGGAAAACATCCGGCCTCCTCCACAGCTCCGCATCTCCGGCAACCTCAGCGCCAATTGGAAAATCTTCAAGCAAAAGTTCCTCTTGTACATCGAGGCCTCCGACCTCATTGCAGCATCGGATGCCAGGAAGATCGCCCTATTTCTCTCCACCGCGGGGGACCACGCCATCCACATTTACAACTCCCTTACGTTCGCTGACGGCAAAGACAAAACAAAATTCAAGGCTGTCCTGCTGACGTTTGACAGCCACTGCGACATTGAGGTGAATGAGAGCTTTGAACGGTACATTTTCCAGCAGAGGCTTCAGGGTAAGGATGAACCTTTTCAGTCCTTCGTGACCTATCTCTGCATCCTAGCGCAGTCATATAACTATGACTCGACGGCTGATTCCATGATCCAGGATCAGATCGTTTTCGGGGTCCACTCCGACTCCCTTCGGCAGCAGCTCCTGAAAGTCAAACAGTTGACCCTCTCTGTCATTGTCGAGACGTGCGTTGTCCATGAGCATGCTAAGAATCGTTACTCCCACATCAGGGTGGTAGAACCTGCAAAGCTGGCCTCC
Source organism: Scyliorhinus torazame (assembly GCF_047496885.1). Classification (NCBI taxonomy): domain Eukaryota; kingdom Metazoa; phylum Chordata; class Chondrichthyes; order Carcharhiniformes; family Scyliorhinidae; genus Scyliorhinus; species Scyliorhinus torazame. The sequence goes on along the minus strand of NC_092715.1, from coordinate 83,271,256 downwards.
CACGAGGCGGAACGGGTGCAGGCCATTGCACAAATGTAGGGCCTGAGCATCGAGGAGAGAGGCCGTTTTGAGCGCTTTTCCCGGGTCCCTGCGCATACGTACCACGACCGAGTGGACGACGAACCCGACAACCCGACTGCGCAGGTGCGTACGTCGACCGACCGCACTGCGCATGCGCAATGGCGCACGGAACGCGCTGACGTCAGAGTCATGACGTGTCCAAATTGTGGCTCCGCCCATTTAAAGCGGCATTGTCCGGCAAAAGGACGCCGGTGTCTACAGTGTGGCAAGCTTGGCCACTACGCAGCCCTTTGCAGATCTGCTCCACCGCTCAGCAGCCAGCGATCCCAGCTGCGGCGCAGAAGTGTCCGCTTAATGCAACAAGGCATGCCAGATTCCGATCCCAGCAGCCAAACAGACCCTGATGCTGAGTGCCTCAAGTCCCCATACCGGGTGGGCATCATAACTACACATGCGCTGCCTTCCACCACAACGGCGAAACACCTCTCGATCCTCAGTGTGGATCCCGATGACGAGTGGTGTGCTGTCCTCACAGTTAACAAGGCTCGCATGCGATTTAAACTGGACACTGGCGCATCAGCGAACCTCATCTCAAAATCCGACCTCGATACCATCCACGCCAGACCAAGCATTCTTCCACCGGCCTGCCAGCTCCTTGACTACAATGGCAATGCCATAGCTGCCAGTGGCTCCTGTCAACGAGGGGTATCCAACAAGGCGATCAAGGCAACACTGCGGTTTGAAATCGTCGGGCCTGACAGAGTGTCCCTGCTCGGTGCTCGAGCCTGCAAGCTGCTGAACCTGGTTCAGCGAGTCCAGACCCTGTCATCATCACCAGCGATGGCCTCACCTGATGTAAACTTGCAAGCCGACACAGAGGACATTATCACGCAGTACCACAGCGTATTCGATGGAATGGGCACGCTCCCGTACCAAAATAAAATCCTGCTCAAGCCGTACTCCAACCCTGTAATTCATGCACCACGCCGGGTGCCGGCACCCCGAGGATCGTCTGAAGAAGCAATTATAGGACCTCCAAGACCAGGGCATCATATCGAAGATCACAGAGCCAACAGACTGGGTCAGCTCCATGGACTGCGTTAAGAAGCCGTCAGGGGAGCTTCGCATTTGCATTGACCCTAAGGATCTAAACCGCAACATCATGCGCGAGCATTACCCGATACCAAAATGTGAAGAGTTGACCAGTGAGATGTCTCGTGCCAGATTCTTTACTAAGCTGGTTGCCTCCAAGGGCTTTTGGCAAATGCAGCTGGACGCATCCAGTCGCAAGCTGTGCACGTTCAACACCCCGTTCGATCGCTAATGCTACAACCGGATGCCTTTTGGGCACATATCTGCCTCCGAAGTATTTCACCGCATCTTGGAGCAGATGATGGAGGGTATCGAAGGGGTGCGAGTACATGTTGACAACGTAATTATCTGGTCCACAATGCCCCAGGAACACATCGCTCGCCTCAAGAAGGTATTCCAGAGAATTCATGAACATGGTCTCCAGCTCAACAGGGCCAAGTGCTCATTTGGTCAATCGGATATTAAGTTCCTGGGTGACCACATCTCGCAGCAGGGCGTGCGGCCAGATGCCCACAAGGTCTCGGCGATCAACGCCATGAAGACTCCGGAGGACAAGAAGGCGGTCCTCAGCTTCCTCGGGATGGTCAACTTCCTCGGGTAATTCATTCCCAATATGGCATCCCACACCACGGCCCACCGCCATCTCGTCAAGACGTCGACGGAATTCCAGTGGCTGCCCACGCATGAAGAGGAATGGCGTGAGCTGAAAGCAAAGCTCACCACAGCCCCGGTTCTCCCATTCTTCGACCCAACCAAGGAAACCAAGATATCAACTGATGCAAGCCAGGACGGCATTGGGGCGGTGCTCCTTCAGCGAGATGACTCCTCGTCCCGGGCTCCAATGGCGTATGCCTCCAGGGCCATGACACCCACTGAGCAACGGTACGCTCAGATTGAGAAGGCGTGTCTGGGCCTCCTGACAGCGACAGTCAAGTTTCACGACTACGTTTACGGCCTGCCAAAATTCACAGTAGAAATGGACCACAGGCCTCTAGTCCATATAATCCAGAAGCATTTAAATGACATGACACCTCGGTTACAGCTAATTCTTCTTAAGCGACGCCGCTACGACTTCAAACTTGTCTACACGCCAGGCAAAGAGCTGATCGTTGCAGATGCCCTATCCAGGTCCATTACCACACCGTGTGAACAAAGTGGCTTCATCTGCCACACAGAAGTGCAAGTGCAGTTGTGTGCCACCAACCTTCCGGCCTCTGACAAACGGGTGGTCCAACTTCGTGAGGAGACAGCCAAGGATCCTCTGCTGCAGCGTGTGATGCAGCATCTCACCGATGGCTGGCAGAAGGGACAATGTCCCCAGTTCTATAACATAAAAGACGACCTGACGGTGGTAGAGGGAATCCTTCTGAAACTCGACAGGATCGTAATTCCACAGAGCATGCGGGCTGTGGTGCTGAGCCAACTCCATGAGGGTCACTTTGGCATTGAGAAATGCCGATGCATCAGCCAGACATTGTTGACACAGTCCTCAACTGCCCTACCTGTCAGAAGTTTCAACCAGCTCAACCCAAGGAAACGCTGCAACACCATGAGATCGTGACCTCGCCGTGGTCCAAAGTAGGTGTAGACCTTTTCCACGCCAAGGGGCATGACTACGTACTCCTGGTCGACTACTTCTCCAGTTACCCAGAAGTTGTGAAACTGTCCGACCTCACGTCGAAGGCGGTAATCAAAGCCTGCAAAGAAACGTTCGCCAGGCATGGGATTCCGCTCACTGTAATGAGCGACAACGGTCCTTGCTTTTACAGCCATGAATGGTCTGATTTTGCACAGTCCTACAACTTCTGTCACGTAACCCCCCATCCCCACTACTAGCAGTCAAATGGGAGGGCCGAGAAAGGGGTTCATATTGTAAAGAGGTTGCTGTGCAAAGCTGCAGAATCAGGCTCCGACTTCAACCTGGCGATGCTGTCATACAGGGCAACCCCACTGTCCACTGGGTTGTCTCCAGCGCAGATGCTCATGAATCGCACTCTGAGGACCACAGTTCCAGCCATCCATGTTCCAGACCTTGACCACCTCACGGTCTAACAGAAAATGCAGCAGTCACGGGCCCAATAGAAGGCCACATATGATGCTCATGCCACGGATCTACCCGAGCTGGCCCCAACTGATCATGTTCGTGTCCAGTTGCCTGAGGGCGGCTGGTCAGCCACAGCTGTTGTGATCAAACAAGTGGCCCCAAGATCGTTCCTTGTCCGCATGGCTTATGGCTCCCTGCTACGGCGCAACAGATGGGCAGTGCAAAGAGTTCCATTCCCGCTACCTGACCGAAGATGCTTCGTCCAGACATACACTGCCATGAGGCCACCGATCTATTAGCAATCCTGCCGGCCCATGCGACTACCGCGATGGCAGCGATCCCGCCCATCCACGTGCAGGCGGCTCCTGATCCACCTCTGCGGTGATCAACAAGAATTCGTCGCCCACCACAAAGACTGAATCTGTAGACTGAACTTTTGTACATTTTGTGACTTCATCGATTTAACCTCTGTAAACATTGTTTCGTTTGCCATGTATCTGCACCATCGACACCTTCCTATGTATATACGTTCATTTAGACACCTTTTGTATATTGTCAGGCACAGAAATATATATATATATACGCACGCACACATTAGTATTTATTTATCTAAAAAAAAAGGTGAGATTTCATAATATCCACGCATGTATATAATGAGATGCAGGCAGGCAGTGATTGACACACAGGATGACCAGTCAGCACACAACACAGTGCAGCCAATCACCAGACAGGACACTACCACTATAAAGCCAGAGGGCACTTCCCCACTGTCTCGGGACCCAGCCACTGAGACAGTCAGAGTCCACGAGCTAGCAAGTGCAAACACCATGCGGTAGCTATTAAGTTTGGTCAGGCTACTAGAAGGTCTCCAGTCAGTTCAGTATAGTGTCGACCCACAGCTGAATATGTATATCAGTTCTATCATTGAATAAAACCGTGTTGGATCTTCTCCAGTGTTAGAGGTCTGTTTCTAGCTTCCCTGCATCGAGTGCAGTCCACATTGAACCTACCTGCCGAACACATCAGTGTCCACTTCACAGTGACTGTCAAACTTGTCCAGGATGGTCTGAAACTTTGTCTTGTCCTGGCCTTCGGTGAAGTGAAAAGAGTTGAAGAGTTCGATGGCTTGATCACCCGCTGTTGAGAGGAGAACCGCGATCCTCCTTGCATCAGACGCACCCACGAGGTCTGAAGCTTCGATGTACAGCAGAAACCTTTGCTTGAATGTCTGCCAGTTAGCACTGAGATTGCCGGAGGCCCTGAGCTGGTGAGGAGCCTGAAGCTTCTCCATGGTGACGGGAAAAATTCGCTGGTCGTCATGGAACGGACTGAGGTAAACCACCTAGATTAAGCAGTCTCCTGGTAGCATGATGTGTTATGTATTCTGGGATAACACAGGCTGCAACTGGATGCAGCTTTAACCAAAAGATACTCCAGACCTTGAAGTTTGTTCAATCTGATTTATTGAACCAGTAGCACAGTTAGCACAGTTCTCTATGAGTTCGACTCTCTGCAAACCTAAGTGTGGTTACTCTGTCTGACTGAACCAGACTAGCTCTTAGCCACGTGCTGGAGGTATGATACTGTACATACACCCTGACTCACTCTGTAGATATTCATCAGTGGAAAGAGGCGGAGTGTGAGTACCTCGTACCTTTTATAGTGAGTTACCACCCCTGAGGGTCCTGCCTGCTCATTGGTCATGTCCTGTTCTCTGTGTTCATTAGCTGCCTGTCTGAGCCTGTCTGTATATCATCTGCATGTCTGCATATCATGACAGTAACATTGAATGACAAAGCAAGTGAGATTATGAGGGCCAAGCAAGCTCACCTGTCACATTAAAGGAAAGCAAAAATTGTGTGTCACAAAGGTCGGCCAGCATGGGTAGCGAAGGCCAGCTGGCGTGAGTTTCAAATCTCGGCCGGTGTGGGTTGCAAAGGTCGGCCGGCATGGGCCCCGAAGATCGGTTGGCATGGGTTTCGAAGGTTGGCAGTTGGTAAAATTGGGTCCCGGGAAAAAATGTTTGAAAACTACTATACGATATCTGGAAGATTGTCACAGTTGACATCATTTTCAGTCTTCTTTCTAAGTGCAATCAGTCCTGGTCTGTTAAATGGCCACTATGCAGCTCATGATTTGTAAGCGCTGGGTGGATCACAATATAAAGCACATCATTCCCAATAGTTTTTCAAAATTACAAAAGGGCATGCACTAAATGCACAAAACTTGACATTTTCTATTTCAGTCATTGAAACCCGTTGGGACTACCATCGTATAAAACTGGAGTCAAGGATTTCTACACCCTCATGACAATTCTGCATTTGAGTGTTGTACTGGGAGGCTGAATCTACCGTTTTTAAAAGCATGCGTTTAATATTTCAAAGTAATATATTTTCTGCTTACAACTGCATCAGAATTAATAATTTCCAGAATCATTCAAAGCAGTTCAAATCCTTTAATATTCCAATGCTGTCCTGGCTGGCTTCCTGTCTTCCTATCTCCATAAACGTGAGCTTGTTGAAAATGTTGCAGCCTGTATCTTAACTTGCATCAGGTCCTATTTACCCATCAAACCTGCCCTGATCGACATTGACCACTGGCCTGATAATATTGTGATTTTGAAATTCTCGTCCTTGTTTCCAAATTCTTCCATGGGATCGCTCTTCCCTATCTCCAGTCCCAAGGTATCTGCACTCCTCTAATTCTAGCCTCTGGCATACCTGTTTTTAATTGCTCCAACACTGGTGATCTTGCCTTCAGTCTGTTTCTTGGAAACTAGCCTCCTTTCTTCCTTTAAGACTGCCCTTAAAGCTTACATCTTTGACTCAGCTTTTGTTCACCTCTCCTAATATCTTGTTCTGTAGCTCAGCATCATAATGCCTATGCTAACAGTGACACGCCTGTGAAGTACATTGTGATGTTTTTCTATGTTACTATGCTTTATAAATTCATGTTGTTGACATACAACATTTGGATATAAAAATTGAATCTGATGATTTGGTATATATTGACATGCTAATAAAGGCTGGTTTCTGTACTATACCATATATTCTATGTAATCCCATGTAAAAATCTTTTGCAACATAATAACTTGCAATGGAAGAGCTGAATAGATAACTATGTGACCAATGGGAAACAAGATAAATTAGTGTTTAGAAACTCTGCCATGACAGAAACTGTTGCCATTGCAATTTCTTTGACAAAAAAATCCCCATCAGTACACAATTTAATCATTAACTTGTGCTCTGGGAAAGTAAGGAAACCTGTCCCCCCCAAAAATGTGATTGCTCTCATTGTGTAATCTTGTCTTGTGTTCATGGAGACAGAGCAAAATATGAATACATTTAAGATATACGCAGCAAATGTTGGAAGTACTCAGCAGTATCTTTGGCAGGAGAAGGGAAGCAAACCTTGCAGGTCTGCACCCTTTCACAGATCTGGAAAATGTTACAGATATAACAAGTTGTAAGCAGTTACAAAGGCAGAGAAAGAGACAAGGGTTGAAAGAAAGAGCAAAATTTGGTCTGTGATAAGTATAAGGGTCCTTCCTGTTGATTCCCTTATTTTCCCTTTCTTTATTTTTGACGTTATCATTTTTGTTTGATGAATGGACATGTATCTTTAAGTCAAGCAGCAGAGAGAATGAGGGATTTAAGAAGTTGCAACATAGTATGTGGTGCTGCTAGCTTTGGACAGCAAAACCCAACCTTGGTGGCACCCGAGAGATGGGGTGGGACTAGGTTTGATGGGTTGGCTAGTTGCCAATGAATTGGCCAAAAGGCCATATTCTGCCCGGAAATAGGTGGTGGTTGGATCCTGTCTGAGTGGGATGATTTCCAGATCTAAGCAAAACCGGGACACACCAAGAAAAGGACCTGCTCTCTCTCCCTCCCTTGCGTTTTCTCCAGAAATGCTGTGAGCTGCTATATTTCTGAAACTGCAGAGAATAAATCTACAGTGAAAACCATTGTAGACTGGAAAGCAGAATCTCGACGTGAAAGCCTAGTCTTAAGGACATGGTGCGAAAGACAACCATTTGGAACAGAGACTCTTTTTTATTATTCACCCCTCACTCCTCCCTTCACTTCTGTTTGTTTGTCTTGTACATGTGTGTGTAGAGGGTGTGGGGGGGAGGCAAGTTAAAGTGGGGAATTAAGAATTAGATAATAGTTAACCAGTTGCATTTGCTGCATGTTTCATTGTAGTCCTTGCTATAAATAAAAAGTAATTGTGTTTAAATTTACAAACTTGGTGACTGTAATTAGTGGGCAGCCAAGGGCCAAAGATTTTGGGTATTTTTAAAAGAATTATTGGTTAATTCAATGGTGTTGCAACTCCGGGTCAAGTGGGGCTGGAACTAACCGCGCACTAGTCCAGGGGGTTGTAACATACGGTTGAAGGCCGGAGTGATTAATAACAGAGATAACGATGCAAAGCAGAAAGGATGGAAAAAATAGATCGAGAGAAGCTGTGAATGGCATCAGTAGAATCATTAACAGCAGCTACTACCTTGGTAAATTTATTGGACACGGTCGAACAGCCTCACCTTACCCGACTAAATGATGTGATGAGGCCTCTCATGAGATTTGCGACGCTTGGAATGCCTCGCGAGATCTAATGGGATCTCATAAAGTGTTACGATCTGGATCTCGACGTCGCTGGGCGAGATCAGGATATGCATATTTAAATGAGGCAGTAGGCTCATTTAAATATGGCTGCGCCGGATTATCCCAGCCCCCGGGAGCTAACGCCTAAGCCTGGGAGTCGGTGTCATGGCACCATTTAGCACTGGTCCACACAAATGTGGATCAGGCATAACAGTACCTGTGGGATCTGGTCTCCCAAGACATTGGAGACCCCTTGGTGGCACCCTTCTCTGCAATGCCCAAGCTGCCCAGGTGGAGCTGCCAAGGTGCCAGGCTGGCAGGGTGGCACCACCAGAGGCTGATCACCCGGGGGCCTCCGATCGCCTGGGAAACATCCCCAAGTGCTGTTCCACCTGATCCCCATTTGTGGGGATCGGGACCCGTCTGAGGTCTGCTCGGTTGGCCAATAGAAGCTGGGTGGCTGCTCGGTCCGGGGGCGGCATAGCTGAGTGAACTTTTGAGTTCTTTTAGCTCTGTGAGTCTGGGTCCTGCCCACTGTGGGTGGGATCCAGATCGTGGCGTCTCACAAGATCTCATTAGATCTAGCAAGGCATAACGGCTGTCAGGAATCCTGGGAGAGGCTGCGTCCCATCCTGATTCCAGCAGGATGCAGCGGGTACATCGCGCTGAGTGTGGTTAAATACCGATGTGGTTGTCACCAAAAAGCCAGTGAGAAACACCCCGCCAAACCCACCCAAAATGGTACTGAGATATTTACCGTTAAATTGTACCTATTGTTTCAGCTGTTCCTGCCTGTTGGAGCTGATTTCTTCCTGCCTCAATTCTATTTTTTTCTCCCCGTCCAGTCTCTTCCAACCTACATCTATGATTTTTCTGTTGCCGTCTGCTACTTTAATAGTTTGTGATTTCCTGATGCTAATGATGTCCTCATGTAGTTCATCAATCTATATTCATCCAACCCCACCAGTACAATCTGTGACCCCCTCCACTTCTTACTGGAACGGAGGTGCAACCAGTTCCCATTCACTCTCACCCTCAACTTGTTCTTACATCAAACAACTTCTTCTTTAACTCCTTTCACTTCCTAAAAATAAAAAGTGTCGCCATAGGAACTCTTGTCGATCCCAGCTACTGTCCATGAATTACATGGAATGTTCTTTGTTCCACTCCCTCATCTCGTTTTCTGCCTCATTGATCACTGTTTTGATGCGGCTTCAGGCTCTCATTCTGAACTGGAAATTGTCATCAACTATACTTCAAATTTTCACCTGTCCCTTGCCTTCACATGGTTCAACCCTGTCTCTTCTCTTCCATTCCTTGACTTCTCTAATTCCATTTCTCACAACAGGCTGTCAACCAATATTCACTATAACCCACTATCTCCCGTAGCTGCCTTGCCTACACTCCTTCCCGTGTAAACCCGGGGCTGGTTTAGCACACTGGGCTAAATCGCTGGCTTTTAAAGCAGACCAAGGCGGGCCAACAGCACGGTTCAATTCCCGTACCAGCCTCCCCGAACAGGCGCCGGAATGTGGCGACTAGGGACTTTTCACAGTAACTTCATTGAAGCCTACTCGTGACAATAAGCGATTTTCATTTCATTTCATTTCTTGTAAAGACCATTTTTTAGTTCTGATGAAAGATCATCAACCTGAAATGTTAACTTTGTTTCTCTTTCCATGGGAGCTGCTTGACTTGCAGAGTATTTCCATAGATTGCATAGAATTCCATAGAATCCCCACAGTGCAGAAGGAGGCCATTTAGCCCATTGAATCTGCAGCAACCCTCTGAAGGAGCTCACTCCCCCACTCTATTCCCATAATCCCATCTACTGGACACTAATGGCAATTTAATGGCAATCTTCGCTTGGCCCATCCACCTAACCTGCACATCTTTGGACTGTGGGAGAATGTGCAAACTCCACACAGTCACCCAAGGCCGGAATTGAACCTGGGCTCTTGGCACTGTGAGACAGAAGTGCTAACCACTGGGCCACTGTGCTGCCCCATTTCCAGAATTTTCTAGCATTTACATGCTTTTACCTTGTATGAATTTACTTCAGACTGCTAATATTCATAGAATTTATATAGAATTTACAGTGCAGAAGGAGGCCAATCGGCCCATCGAGTCTGCACTGGCGCTTGGAAAGAGCACCCTACCCAAGGTCAACACCGCCACCCTATCCCCATAACCCAGCAACTCCACCCAACACTAAGGGCAATTTTGGACACTAAGGGCAATTTATCATGGCCAATCCACCTAACCTGCACATCTTTGGACTGTGGGAGGAAACCGGAGCACCCGGAGGAAACCCACGCACACATGGGGAGGATGTGCAGACTCCGCACAGACAGTGACCCAAGCTGGAATCGAACCTGGGACCCTGGAGCTGTGAAGCAATTGTGCTATCCACAAGGCTACGTGCTGCCCCTTTTGATAATTGGAATATTTCTTTCCCTTGTTTGCATCTGTTAGTAATGGTATTTTTTGTTTTTTTTAAGTGCTGCCAATCAAAAGGCAGGGTGCCTTCAAAGTTACTGCAGATGACTTCATGCAACACAAATTAATGGGAATAATAGAAAAAGCCCCAAAATAACCATTAATGATGCATATTCACATATAAGCTGTTGAAAAAGATGAATGTATGGTTAACTCTGTACTGTTAAAAACAATCGCACATAATATTCAGGAAATTTGCTTTAATTGTTAATATTTGGTAGTGCTACAGGACTTCCTATCTGGAATCAGAGTTGTCTTTCTTATTCTGATCAGTGTCCCACATCCATTAAGTTGCAATGATCACAGAACCGCTCAGTCGCCTACTTAGAGGAAGACCCATAAAACATACCATTAATTAAAGATTAGCAATGCAAGGTAAGAATAACATGAACAGATAAAGATATAAATTTACACATGTTGGAATTTACAGCTTTAAAGGCAACAGTAACCACGCAGAGCAATGTAGATGTAAGGAAGGTTGAACTAGGGAATTGTAGGTGTAATAAAATCACATCACCATGGCCTGGCGGCAAAGGGAAGGTACAGCAAGAAATAACTTATGGAGCTTAAATCAATAATGTTCATGTGTACTGTCGTTATGTTTCTAGCTCAAGCTGGTACACAGCTGGAGGACAATGAGTGGCACAGTTATGGACCTACTCGAGAGGCATTCAAATATCTATAGTACATTTAGTTGGTCTTAATGTTAACTATGGAGTTTGAATATAATGATTTGCAAAATATTTGTGTCCACACACTGCACATACATACTTAGTAGTTTGTGGAATGACAATAAAGTACCCAGATGGAAGTATATCCCCTCTATTCTCCTCAGAGTTGGAAGAATCAAGTGATCTATGTGATATTCTTTGCTTTGTGGATGATGATGGCTTCACAGTGATGTGTCTTACAAAGAAACTCAAGCTATGTTTCAAACAAGACTTATTTATTAACACTACAACTACACCAGATTTAGGGCAAAACGGTGGCACAGTGGTTAGCACTGCTGCCTCACGACGCCAAGCCCCCTGGTTCGATAACGGCTCTGGCTCACTGTCTGTGTGGAGTTTGCACATTCTCCCTGTGTCTGCGTGGGTTTCACCCCCATAACCCAAAGATGTGCAAGGTAGCTGGATTGATCGCGCTAAATTGCCCCTTAATTGGAAAAAATGAATTGGGTACTCTAAGTTTATTGAAAAAAATCTATACTAGATTCGAACCAACGTACGAAGATACAAATATTACAAAATACGCTCAGACTATGCTATCTACAGAGCTTATGAAAACACAACTACTCTCTCTTACATAATCACCTGCCCCCAGGATCAAGGTGTCGCGTGATTCACGTGGATACTCTTGATCTCCATCTAGTAGTTGGAAGCACTCATATCAAATTGTTAACCCTTCATTTACCATACAATATACATATTTTCACAATCTATAGAGTCTAGCAGGACAGAATATAGTTCTCTTGGGGCAGATTGTGACATGGAAGAGGAAGCACTGAATGCAGCATAGGACACTGTTGAAGAAGCAGGAAAGGAAGTGATTGATGAGAGCGGAAAGTAGGCGAAAGGCAGAGAGGTCTGATGTACTATTTTCCCATATTAGTGATGAGTTCTGGTTTCCAGCAGAAGATGTTATAACACATGGACCATGATGAGTAGTTTGTTGGCCCAATATTCATGGAAATACAAGGACTGGAATATCTGTTGTCTTCACTGCCTTGCGCATTTGATTGGGGAATGGTACTATTGCCAATTGCGGTCATGATTACAGTACCATTGACACAAAAATAGAGGTTTCAAGTGTGAAAGGTCAGACTCCCACTTGTGGAATGTTAAAAGTCCAAGATGCAGTCAAGGAAAGCTTCAAAACAGTGGGGTTTGTGGATAACCAATACCTCCTATGGATCTAGTGTTCAACATTTTATGAGGAGGCGGCTCCCAACAGTGGCATACAGGCAGATGTGTTTTGGAGCAGCAATTCAAAAAGCTCTGCTTTGCTTCAAGAAACACTTCTGAAAGCATTGCAATTCAAGCAGATGATACTTCTGACACTGATGAAGTAAATTATGGATGGTTGTAGATGTGGGCAGTCACAGTAAGCCAATCAATTTACTCAGAAACAAATTGGTGCTCTTATTTCCTGAACTGGGAAGGAGCTGAAAGAATGATAGACACATTACCCGTGTAGAAGTATGCAGATATTCCAGTAGCAAAGCACACTGAGAACTTACCTACGTGCACTTAATTACTACTTCTAAAATGTAGAAAATTATTTATCTTTGACTATATTTCACAATCCCTTATTACATTACATACAAACAGAGAATAGAAAAGACAAGCACAGAAATATAATCTAGTTCATTGAATCTGCTTGATTGAGTCATTTTGCAATGAAGCAGGACCCATCACCAGCGAAGTCACCTCCTTGGAGTGGTTAAAATAAAAACCATCCAAAAGCCCTCGGTAAATTTAGGGAAAATAAATGCTAGGAAATTCATCTCCCACCCTTGAAGGTAATCAAAACTGAGTTCCAGGAGGTCATGATACGTTATTGATCCTGCCTACATTTCTATATACAATTCCCACTGTCACTCCCAAGAATTTGTCCAGATAGAGTTATGAATGTTATTATGAATGTGAAGCTTTATAAGGTGGTTATATTTTGGACTGTCTCTTTAAATTTAAGGTAAACTGATTTAGTGAAAATGACATGTGACCTCATGCTAGTTCTGTCGGTGATAAGCCAATGTGATCTAGTTACCATGGAGTGGGGAGTCCAGGTCAAATGCTATTGAACTCCATGTGCCAGGGTTTAACAACTGAAAGTCCAAATAAGAGCAGGTTAGGTGGATTGGCCATGCTGAATTGCCCCTTAATGTCCAAAGATGTGCAGGTTAATTTGGGGTTATGGGGATAGGGTGGGGGAGTAGGTTGGGTGCTCTTTCAGAGGATCGGTATAGACTCGATGGACCGAATCTCCTCCTTCTGCACTGTAGGAATTCTATGGTTCTAAAACAAAGGAGAGCAGTTAACTTTGCCATAGGTAGACTTACAGATTTTCAGGTAGCTTGATATTTAAAAAAAACATGGTTAAAAAGAGACAGAGTGAGCGAGAGAGAGAGAGGAGGAATAAGGTAGCATCCGTTGCTAACAACAGGAAAATGGCTGCCCTTTGTTCAAAAATGCAGACCCCTGGTGAAAGCTTGTCCTGGGGTTTAAGAGAAGGAATCTGCAGAAATTTAGGAACATTGGTTTTTTGGCCTGTTGAGGGCAGGAGAAGGAATCACTGGAGTGCAGGAGGTTGGTTCATAATTCTCAGAATCCAACGGAAGGACCTTTGATGGTCACTGGACATTATGACTCAGCGAAATGGGGACAAGCATGCCCATTGGAAGCTGGGAGTATCTTTGGACAAGGCCCTGTAAAGTCTGCAATTCTGCACCTAGCATGATGTAATGTACAAATAAGGTATGGGGTTATTGGTCCTTTTTAGTCATGAATAAGTGGCATTTTTTCTGTAGTTTAGTTGCCTACAAGGGCATGTTTAGTTAGAGTTGATTTTAGTTTATTTGTTACAGTAAAAGTCTTCAAACATAAAATCCTGTTGTGCAATTACTTTAAGTTGGTCACTAGGAATTCATTTTTTAAAAAGTTCTTGGTCTCCATGGGACTGTAACAATGGGCGGAATTCTCCAGCACTTCGCACCAGTGGGATCTTTTGGTCTTGCTGAAGTCAATCTCTGATGACAGCACAGAGGAGGATTATAAATCGCCATCGACTTCAGTGGGACCTGAGATCCCACTGATGACCGACGGTGAGCCATCTCCATAGCGAGTAAACCCTCCACAAATGGGCTGGAAAATTCCACCTAATGTTTGTACTTAATGCATACTGCAAGAGTAGCTAATTTATTCTAAAGGTATGTGATATTGCTGATAAGAAAATCTCTTGATATCTAACCTGAATCTATGTTTACATAAAACACATGTGTGTCTCTTTGCTTGCCTCAATTTATTCAATTAAGGAAATTTGTCCACATGGATACAGTGCAATCTCTTCACCATTCTAAACTCTGACATCAACCCCGTCCCCCCCATAAAACATGCAGTTTCTACAATGAAAAAATGTCCATGTTGACCACAGATGTCATGAAACAAGTTATTAATCTGATGGGCCTCGTCTGAATTTCTTCTATATCTCCCAGTGTGTGAGGGAAGCAGAACTGGACGGAGTGGTCTTGAAGATTTGCTAGGTTGCACATGTTTTTCACCAGAATTCGCCTAAAACCATCCAAATTACTGAAAAATATTGAGGAATTTTCAAGTGCAAGTTACGTCAAGTGCAAAGCGAGTTTCCACACACTTTCATGCTCATTCAAAATATACTGTGCTCGGAGCCAGCCCTCCAGACAAAACTGACTGTGCCCCAGATTCCATTAATCACCACTGGGAGTTTCTGTTAAATGTATCTGCAGGCTTTCGAGGAGGCCCTTAAAATGGAACGGCACCAATGAGAACTTTTTAAAAAGTATTTAAATATAACCAAAAATGTAATTACTAAGGAACTGAATTCATGGACACCAATGGAGTTAATAAATCGTTCTGTATAGTCTTTATGAAGACATTTTCAATTATTTAAAATCTGGGTAACCAGAGGTAATACATTCTGATTAAAATGCTTATCTATTGCGATAGTTCTATTTTTAGGTGTATTGCAAAAAACTGCTCCAGGTTATCTTTAATATCTTTAATACATTAAGAATTTTTTTCTTAAAAATAAAGATTAAGTGGTACAACAATGCCCGATTGCACTGGTCCATCGGATTATACGTCTGGCGATATGCAAATGAGTTTGGGTAAAAGCCTGAGCAATTGAAAACACTTCCATAAACCATTCCAGTTTTTGCCTGGATTGCTGATTGTGCAGAAAGCAGAAGCTGTTCCCCAATATTCTGAATAAATCCTCACCAAGGTCTTGTATGTGTAAGGAAGGACTCTGTGGTGCTTTTTCTTTTGGTTGTCTAAACAATCCTATTTGCTTTTGATATAGGCTTTTGGCATTGGTTGTAAACCTTTTAATTGCTGTGTGTGATAACAACCAAGTCTCATTCCCACACAACAGTCTTTAACTCAGAAATCAGTGCTGCCAGCTGAACAAATGCAATTCTCAAAACAAAAATGAATCACATTTTAAACACCATACTCCTGTCGTCATAATAAAGTAAAATCGCCCTAGTCCCAGATGGCCATATGCTGCTCTCCTCTCTGAGGGGGAGAGCTGACTGGTGGTGGTTTAACCTGAAGATCACCACACCTCAGGCAAGGGCCAAGGTTGAGAAGGCAGGGCCTTCATGAATAACCTCAGCTGGTACGAGAATTAAACCTCAGCTGTTGGCCTCGCTCTGTGTCACAAACCAGCTGTCTAGCCAACTGAGCTAAACCGGTCACAATACAATCAGGCAGAATCAACATTGTTTTCTGAAAGGAGAGTTTGACAAATTTATTGGAGTTCCTTGATGACTCAACAAGCAGGGCGGATAAAGGGGAAGCAGTAGATGTACAGTGAAATTCATCGTCGGCAGTATCCTCCAGTCCGCCGACAGCGCACCCACACTGAAGACAAATGGACCATTGGTCTTCACTGAAAGAGAGAGATGGTGAGGGTGTAGAATCCCAAGTTTCTTTACGCGTCAGTCTGGCCTCAATAAAAGTCGAGATGGATTTGCAGGTACAGCATTAGTTATTTTATTTAGCTTGCACGCGTTCCTCAATTCTCAGGAGCACGAAGCACATCCTGCTCCATAGACTTCTGGAATCAAGTGAGGATGTGGAACAAAGGAATCTGTACTGATACATTCAAATGGCATCAAGTTTCACATACATGATGCCCATAGGTCATCCTATATCCCTCCTGACCTGTTGATCTATTCTGATTGGCTCACTTCCAATCCCTTCCTCTGGCCCCTATTACCCAGCATCCTTTTCTCCTGCTTTGGTGGACACACCTCTTCCTGCTTTTCCATGCGGTCTGAAATCCTTTGTCTGTGAACTCACCAGAATTAGACTGGCCTACCTCTACATTACATTAACTAATATCTCTAAAGTAACTATTTTATATCACATTGGTTAAGGGCAGCACCGTGGCGCAGTGGGTTAGCCTCACGGCGCCGAGGTCCCAGATTCAATCCCGGCTCTGGGTCACTGTCCGTGTGGAGTTTGCACATTCTCCCTCTGTTTGCGTGGGTTTCGCCCCCACAAACCAAAGATTTGCAGATTAGGTGGATTGGCCACGCTAAATCGCCCCTTATTTGGAAAAAATGAATTGGGCATTCTAAATTTAAAAGAAAGAAGAAATTGAGATGGTGTGTAAAAGTCTAAAAGCCTTGCTACGACTGATCAGGGTATTCGTTGTCATACTCTACAGTTTTGGTCTCCTTTATGGAAGGATGTACTTACATTGGAAGCAGTGAGGAGAATGTTTACTGGAATGATTGCTGGGATGAAGAGGTTGTCTGATGAGGAAAGGCTGAGAAGTTGGGCCTATACTCATTGGAGTTCAGAAGAATAAGAGGTATTCTTATGAAAACATACAAGATTCTGAGATGACTTTATGGGGTAGATGCTAAGAGAATATTTTGCATCATGAGGGAGTATAAAATTGAGGGGGGAGGGGCAGCACGGTGGCGCAGTGGTTAGCATTGCTGTCTCATGGCACCGAGGTCACAGGTTCGATCCCGGCTCTGGGTCACTGTCCGTGTGGAGTTTGCACATTCTCCCCGTGTGTGCGTGGGTTTCGCTAAATTACCCATTAATTGGAAAAAATGAATTGGGTACACTAAATTTATATTAAAAAAAAGAAATGAAATAAAATTGAGGGGGAAAGTTTAATCAAGGGGTCTTCAATTTAATTTGGAGATCCGGAGAAATTTCATCACTCAGAGGGTCATTGATTCTTGGAATTCTCTCCCAAAAGGGGCAGTGGAGGCTGGGTCATTGAATATGTTCAAGGCAGAGTTTGGTAGGTTTTTGATATCCAAGGGAGCGAAAGGTCATGGAAGACAGGCAGCAGACTACAATCTGATCAGCCACGATCCTACTGAATGGCATAGCAGGCTTGATTGACTGAATGGCCTACTCTCATTCTGATTTGTTAAGAATATGATAAATTAAGGAATGCCGACCAGTTGCAGATCATGGCCAGTATTCTCCAGTTATTGGAATGTACTGTTTCCATTGGCAGCACACCCTGCGCAGCGTGGGTGGTTTCATTAGAAAATCCTATTGACAAGCGGCGGGAGCAAAGAATCCCGCCGCCAACGAATGGCATGCTGCTCAGAAACACGCGGCTGGGGGATTGGAGAATCTGGCCCCAATCTCAAAACTGGTTTGATCCACCCGAACCACTCTCTGGCTTCTGTTTTCTACGACTTGCTTTTTCTCATTTGATTCTGTGATGAGGGGAGTGATCCACCGGCCATGTTGCGCTCTCCCTTGAGCGCAGTGCAAACAGTGAATGCAGTGCCAGGACAGGGAAAGTCTTCATGCCTCGCGGGATTTAACTAAGTCCCACGAGGCGTCGGATCAGAACCCCACCCACAAGGGGCGGGACCAAATGGAGCACGCCGAAGTCGGTTTTAAACTGACTGCGACAAACTTACCTGGGATCCACGGGCATCGCGGGATCCACCGGTCATCCCAGCGAGGCTGAAGCCAGGCGTCGTTCAGCACTGGTCAACACAAACATTGATCAGGCAGAACGGCACCCAGGGGGTCTCCCAGGCCATCAGAGATCCCTGGGTGTTCAGGGTCTGTGTGGAGTGGCCCCCTGGCCCTACCCCTGGAACGGGAATACCTTGGCACTGCTCAGCTGGCACGTTGGCTCTGCCAGCCTGGTACTGTAGGAGCCGGCACTTCACTTGTCCTTCTCATTCAAAGATGAATGGAATATGTGCCTCAGAATTAAGGTTTCACATGGATTCCCAATTGCTTAATATTTATACATTAACGAATGACATCCATCTATTGTAATAGGGTTACAGATACCTTTATGTACATAGTGAAAGATACTTGTCAGGATTCTCCATTCCTGAGACTAAGTGTTGACACCGGCGCTGAATTAATGGAGTTTCACAACAGCAATACTGGCGCCGCACCTGGGCCGATTCAGCACTGTTAAGGGGCTGGCACCGGCGCCACCTGGAACACAATCGATTCCAATGAGAAACGGTGCGGGATTCGCCGGTTTTGCGATTGACACTCAAGAGGCTGACAAGCTGCAGCCGCATATACACCCTTCACTCCCCACGCACTCTATCCCAGCCAACAAGATGGCAATGAGGAGAGCGGCCCCAAGATTCACAGATGCCGAGCTGGAGACCCCCTTGGCGCCTTGGACGAGATCCCGGCAAGGAGGCTGCCACCACCGTGCCTGGGTGCAGGTAGCAGAGGCGGCCAGCCGATCCCCCACCCTACACCACATGCCGGCACCATAACGGTCACCATGGCCGGGTGCCCGGGCCATTGAGGCCACCAGCTACCCACCCCTGGGCTGCATGCGTCGGACTGTCTAACACTGTCATTTTCTGTATCCCCACACCCGCATCGGGAGAAGGCCACTCATAACCCCCATGAGCTGAGCACTGACGATGAGAGCAGCTCTGACGGCAGCTTTCGACCCGATACTCAGGACACCCCAGAGCTCGAGTCTGAGGATGACATGGATTTCCTGTCACAGCTGTCTCCAACACCCTCCACCATCCCAGAGACACTCACCTCGGTTGGCAACTTATTGAAGAGGCTCCTGAGACACTATCTGGTGCTCACCACACAGCTGCTCCGGTACATCAGATGGAGGTAGGAACTCCCGAGGGGGTGAACATCGGGGGCAGGCCGACCCCAGGGACAAGACGGGTTTCAGGCTTCTGGAATGGTCAGCCCCATCAATTGTGGAGGTGCAGTCACAGTGCCAGCGACTGCATACGGATTTGTCGGCGAGCATTCAACAACTGCAGGCGCAACTGGAGTCCAACCACATGCAGAAGCAGGCTGTTGTGCTGACAATTTGTGCCACCCAGCCCAACACCACACGGGCGGCGTCCGCGGTGGAGGCATTGGGGGGCGACGGTCGTGGCTATGCACCAGCATGTCCAAGGCCTGGAGCATTTTGTGCAGGCGGTGGCTGAGGCCCAGGTCAGGGTTGCTGCCTCACAGGCAGCCATGTGCCAGAGCCACCTGGACATTGCAGCGGCGCTTTACAGCATGGCCCAGTCACAGCAGCTCATGGCTGGGAATATCTGCGGCATTGCTCAGGCGCTGCACGATGTGGCGCAGACACAGAGGGAGGTGGCCCAGTCCCAGAGGGAGATGGCACAGTCACCGGCTGATGTAACACAGACCCAGATGGTGGTGGCACAATCAATGGGTAATGTGGCGCAGAACCAGACGGCGATGGTCCATTCCCTGTGCTCCATGGCCGCGAGCATGCAGACCGTGGTCGAGACCAGAGTAGGGCTCCACCTCCAGGACTGGCAGCGCCAGGTGGCGGGGGAGCCTTAGAGGATAGCTCCGTTCGCATCCCCATCCCATGGAGTAGCCCATCCAGGCCTAGTCAACCCAGAAGATGGCCGCCAACGGTCGCAGGGCAGGAATCACAGCAGGCAGCCTCCACTCCTGATATACTGTCTGGGGATCTACCAAGACTTAGCGTTATTGCCCGTAAGGCCAGAACGTTAGACACCATTAAGTTGGTGTGGGTGCAGAGCACAGTTTAATTATAGGGGCTAGGGCACAAGTCTGTATATACATTGTCACAGTAAACACCTGTTCGCACTGTTACAACCTGCCTCGGTGCTCTGTCAGATGGGTCTGAGAGACAGGCTGGTCTGGGCTGGTTAGAGATGGGGTTGGAAATGGGCAGACGTTGTGGGTGGCCTGGGCTCCCGCCCCCACCCCAGACCGTCCCCACCACCGTCACCCCAGGGGTTCGATGGCACCGTGTGATGGAATGGGTGGCGGTCTGTGTGTGAGGGTGTGTGTAGGAGGGTGGTTTGGAAGTGGGATATGATGTCCGTGCCTCTGTCCAGTTCTCCTGCCCCACCCCAGTCGATGAACCTGGAGGCGATCAAAGTGTCCCCTACACATTGGCCCACGCGCGCACGTCGTGAGGCTTCCCATGCCTGCCTTAGCCCCATCTCCTGACCATCCTCCCACTCCCCCACATCCTTCTCGTCGAACGAGGCCTGGCGTTCATCCTCTCCTCCAGCACGTCACCCCTCTGCTGCGCGATGTTGTGGAGGACACAGCAGGCCGTCACGATGCGGACGACCCTCTCAGCATCACACTGGAGGGCCCCTCCAGAGTGGCCCAGGCACCTGAGCCACATCTTCAAGAGGCCAAAGCACTGCTCGATCTTGCTCCTGGTTGCGTTATGGGATTCATTATAGTGGGTCTGTGGTCTTCGGATAGGCATCATCAGCCATGCCCGCAGCACATAATCCCTGTCAGCCAGGAGCCAATGGCCAAGCCGGGGGGGGAGTCTCGCACATGTCAGGAATGATCAAGTGTGCCAGGATGAAGGTGCCGTGCACACTGCCCGTGTATCGGGTGCAGATGTGCATGATGCGCAGCAGAAGGTCACATATCAGCTGCATGTTCATCGAGTGGAACCCCTTTTGGTTGGTTTAGAGCGGCCTGTCATCTACAGGTGTGCGTAGGTGGACATGCATCCCACCGATCATCTCCTGGACCCAGGGCATGTTGGCGTTGGCAGCGAGCTCCGCTGCTCGGGTCTCCCGGTGGGCTCGGTTCACATTGAAATGATGTATCGAGCCGACTGGGCATATAGGGCCTCAGTGATGGCACGGATGCACCTGTGCACCGAGGTCTGTGAGATCTCGGACATGTCCCCACTCGGCGCCTGGAAGGAGCTCCATCGCGCAAAGGTTCAGGGCGACCGTCACCTTGACGGCCACTGGGAGCGGGTGTCCTCCCCCATATCCCCGCGGTGCCAGGCCAGATGCACCATGGTCTGGCAGATATGTCGCACCGTCTCCCTGCTCAGGCGGAGTCTTCGATGGCATGCCCGGCCCGGTAGGTCCTCGAATGATAGGGACTGCCAGTACATGCGAGGCCTCATGTGGTGCCTCCTTGGCACCTCCTCCTCGGCCTGTTGAGCAGCCGGCTCTCCTACCTGTTCCTCTGTGTCATGCTCCATTGCTGCAGCTTCCTCATCCTCCTCGAGTAACTCCACCTCGTACAGCTACAGGGCATCTTCCAGGGTTGGGGCAACTAGCAGGAAGGCCACCATTGCGGTTTTAATTCCAAAATCTGTTGTCTGCAGGGGGTGAAAGGTCGGCATGTTAGAATGGTGCATACCCCTTGCCAACCAGGTGGGAACTGCGGGCTCTGACTCCACATGCCTCCCCATCCCCATACCCCTAGCCCCATCGTTACCTGGCACCGTGGGGACTCTGACACCAGGGGTTCTGTTGCTTAACGCTGCCCATGCCAGGGGTACACTCCACGGTACCTGTCCAGCACCCCCGTAGGGGCTAAAATGCGTGTTGTCCTGGGTGGGCTGCGTGATTCACCGTCAGCTGGTGGCAGTCGGTTGGCTGTTGTAGAGTATGGTGTAGGGTGCTGTGCAGGGGTAGCGTGATGGGGGCACCCATATGGCAGGTGTCACTCTGCAGAACCAGGGGCCAAGATGGGTGGTCAGTGGGGTGCACAGCAAGATGGCTGCCTTGCAAACCACAGCAATGGCGGTCCATGCCTGGGCACCTCCCCAGTCCCAATGGTGCGGGGGCACCTCAGCTCTCGATCTGTTCACACATCACCCTCCCTCCAGCCTTGGTAGGGCCCCCCCAGCCCAACAAGCCCGGCGACTGCTCGGCCCGGCAGTACCGCAGACGCGTCTCTCCATGTCCTACCTCCTGTCTCTTCCTCATCAGCCATGATGGCGGTTTCACGATTTTTAAAAGCACAAGTGAACCACGCCATCAGGAACTCAGCCCTTCGGAGGCGGGGAATTGGGGAGGCCCCGGAGAACACCAGGTCAGGTCCGCTAATGATATGCAAGCGGTGATTACTGTACATTGTTCCAAACTGCATTGACGCCGCTGTCGAGGTGACAGATTTGGCATCAAATCGATGACCACCGCAATTTCAGCATCAGAACCTATTCTCTGTCCAATCATGTTTCCAGATTGCGGCGTCATCCAATGGAGAATGCAGTCCACTCTGTGTCTTATTGAAAGTGACAAAACGTCACCTGCCTACGGTGATGTAGAAGTATATGTTCTCTATAGATAGGACTGATGAACTTCTTCTTCCAGCAGTGGATGGCACAGATAGCAGTTCAGAGACTCACAGAATCATAGAATAATACAGCACAGAAGAGGCTCTTCAACTCATCGAGTCGGCACCGATGCATAAAAAACACCTGACCTGCCTACCCAATCCCATTTACCAGCACTAGGCCCACAGCCATGAAATGTTATGATGTGTCAAGTTCGCATCCAGGTACTTTTTAAAGGATGTGAGGCAACCCGTCTCTACCACCCTCCCAGGCAGTGCATTCCAGACCGTCACCACCTTCTAGGTAAAAGGTTTTTCCTCAAATCCCCCCTAAACTGCCTGCCCCTGACCTTGAACATGTGTCCCCTCGCAACTGACCATTCAACTAAGGGGAACAGCTGCTCCCTTTCCATGCCACTCAGAATCTTGTACACTTCGATCAATCTTCTCTGTGGAAACAACCCGAGTCTATCCAACCTCTCTTCATAACTTAAATGTTCCATCCTGGGGAACATCCTGGTGAATCGCCTCTGCACCCCCTCCAGTGCAATCACACCCTTCCTATAATGTGGCGACCAGAATTGCACACAGTACTCCAGCTGTGGCCTCAGCAAAGTTCTATATAACTCCAACATGACCTCCTTGCTTTTGTAATCTGTGCCTCGATTGATAATGGCAAGTTCCCATATGCCTTTTAGCATAGATTATCATAGAATTTACAGTGCAGAAGGAGGCCATTCGGCCCATCGAGTCTGCACCGGCTCTTAAAAAGAGCACCCTACCCAAGGTCAACACCTCCACACTATCCCCATAACCCCTCCCAACACTAAGGGCAATTTTGGACACTAAGGGCAACTTATCATGGCCAATCCACCTAACCTGCACATCTTTAGACTGTGGGAGGAAACCGGAGCAACCGGAGGAAGCCACCGCACACGCGGGGAGGATGTGCAGACTCCGCATCCTCCGCAGACCCAAGCCGGAATCGAACCTGGGTCCCTGGAGCAGTGAAGCAATTGTGCTATCCACAATGCTACCGTGCCACCCTATTAACCTGCCCTTCTGCTTTCAGAGATCTGTGGGCAATCCCGCCAAGGTCCCTTTGTTCCTCGGAGCTTCCTGGTGTCATGCCATTCATTGAATACTTCCTTGTCGCATTACTCTTTCCAAAGTGTATCACCTCACATGTTTCAAGTTTAACTTTTATCAGCCACTTTTCTGCCCATTTAACCATTCCATCTATATCTCCCTGTAACCCAAGACACTCAACCATCTCTGTTACCCACCCGGCCAATCTTTGTGTCATCCACAAACATACTGATCCTACCCCCCACATAGTCGTCTATGTCATTTATATAAATGACAAACAATAGGGGGCCCAGCACCAATCCCTGTGGTAGGCCACTGGACACAGGCTTCAAGTCACTAAAGCAGCCATCTGTCATCACCCTCTATCTCCTACAGCTAAGCCAATTTGGAATCCACCTTATCGAGTTGCTCTGTATCCCATGTGCATCTGCCTTCTTCATAAATCTCCCCTGTGGGACCTTGTCAAACGCTTTTCTGAAATCCATGTAAACTACATCAACTGCACTACCCTCATCTACACACCTGGTCACATGCTCAAAAAATTCAATCAAATCTGTTAGGCCTGGCCTCCCTCTGACAAAGCCCTGCTGCCTATTCCTGATCAAACCTTGCCTCTCCAACGGAGATAAATTCTTTCCTTCAGAATTTTCTCCAATAGTTTCCCGACCACTGACCTGAGACTCACTGGTCTGTACATCCCTGGCTTATCTTTGCAACCTTTCTTAAATAGTGGGACCACATTAGCTGTTCTCCAATCCTCTGATACCTCCCACGTGGCCAGGGAGGAATTAAAAATTTGGGTCAGAGCCCCTGCAGTCTCCTTCCCCACCTTCGAGGGAACATATTGGGCCTGTGCCTTCCCCATTTCCTTTTTGAATGCCCCCCACTGCTCTTCTACAGATGTTCCCACAAGTAACTCTTTCCAGTCTGCCTTGGCCAGATCCTGCCTTATTTTTGCTAAAATCCGCTCTCCCCAAACCCACAACCGTTTTATGACAACTTGTCCATTTCTTTGTCCATAACAAACTTAAATTATACCATGTTATGGTCTTGGGATGATGTCAATAAATGCTTAAGAAAACCTTGTATAGTCAAAGTTGAGCAGAGCACTGAGCTTCAATGTTACATTTTTTTCTTTCACAGACCAGCATTTGTTACCCATCCCTAATTGCTCTTGAGAAGGTGGTGGTGAGCCTGATAATGTCTTTCATGCCTTCATGGACCAGTTGGCATATTTCCATCACAATAACATTGAGCTTGAGCCTTTCAATGATTGTCCTTTGTGATCTCCAAGTTGTTTTTACTGGTGTAGTCAAGCTTTTCCTTAGGGTAGTTTGTTCTGTGAGTCATGTGTCTACTATTTCGAAGTGCTTCCTGGCAAACTTCATCATCTGTGCACTATGCAATAATTGGCAATATAACAGTATCCATTTTGTTCGGTTCCAAGATCTGCTGTCCGAATCAGTGCTGCTTTAAAATCTTCCTTCTCTAGATTAATGTGGATTTAATTTTTATTTGTATTCTCTTCCCTAGCAGCCACATTCCTCTCCCCTGCACCCCCGTAACCTCGATACACACTTTCCCCAATAATTGTACAGAGGTCCTTCACAAGAATTTACATGGTAAATTGTCCGTTATGATAGGAACAAAATATAAAGAGATTTGGAAAGTCAAGTTGGGTTTGATGTATTATTTACTGGACAGAATTTATTGCATCCTACCCATTTTGGGGAGACAGGTGAACAGAACAGTAATATATTGTAATTGTCATGATATTCAAGTGACCATCACAGCACATGAAAAAAAAAATGAAAATCGCTTATTGTCACAAGTAGGCTTCAAATGAAGTTATTGTGAAAAGCCCCTAGTTGCCACATTCCGGCGCCTGTTCGGGGAGGCTGGTACGGGAACATACATACATACATAATGATGGACAGATCAACGGACCAATTAGCACACACAACACGACAGCCAATCACAGACAAGAGCATACACAGTACAAAACAAGGAACACAACACTTCCTGAGCAGTCCAGCAGGACACGGCTCAGGGCACAGGCCTCATTGCCAGCCACTCAGACTGTCACCATGTGCTGAGTACCAGAGTTTACTATGTCAATAGTTAAATGAAATAAAACTGTGTTGTACCATTTGCAACCGTGTTGGTTCGTCTGTGTCTCAGGGTACCCGACACTTCATGGTACCAGAAGTGAATTAATACCTACCCACAAATCTGCCATCCTGCACCATGGACACCGTCAACACACCGCAGCCGCTGCAAGTCGCTGGGAACCTTGGCGTAAATTGGACATTGTTCAAACAGCGTTTCGAACTCTTTCTGGAAGCCAACGAAAAAGGGAGCGCCTCGGACAAAAGAGAGATCGCCATCCTCCTCACCGCCGCAGGTCAGCACGCCATCCATGTCTACAACTCTCTGGTGTTCGCGGAAGGCGAGGACAAATCTAAATACAAGACGGTCCTCCTCAAGCTCGACCAACACTTCAACGTTGAGGTCAACGAGAGCTTTGAGAGGTATGTCTTCCAGCAGCGCCTGCAAGGTAAGGATGAGCTCTTTCAGTCATTCCTGACGCATCTCCGCATACTCGCGCAGTCCTGCGGTTACGACACCACCTCAGAGTCCATGATCCGGGACCAGATCGTTTTTGGGGTAGCCTCGGGCACGCTACGCCAGCAGCTTTTAAAAATAAAGGGCCTCACCTTAGCCTCTGCAATCGAAGCCGGTGTCCTGCATGAGAATGCGACTAGCCGCTATGCCAAATTTCAGGCGACCGAATCGGCACGGAGGGGGTCCTACGCAACCGGATCGGCGAGCCAGGTGCCCCACGAGGCCGAAAGGGTCCAGGCGATCGAGTTCCTCCCGGCCCGCGGCCCGGACGAGGGCGGCTGTTTCACGCGCTTTTCGAGGCCTCCTGCGCTTGTGCGTGCTAAAACCTACGGCAACACTGAGGGACGTGATGCGCAGGCGCGCTCGACGCTAGACCGAACTGCGCATGCGCAGTGGCGCAACGAACACCATGACGTTACGACGTGCGGCAACTGTGGAGCTGCTCATTTAAAGCGGCAATGTCCCGCAGGAACCCGGCAATGCCTACGCTGTGGCAAGGTGGGCCACTACGCTGCTTACTGTCGAGCAGCTCAACCTGTCGATCTTCCACATCTCCGACAACCTCGCAGGGACGTGGGGACCATTCAGCCTCCCCATTACGAATCGGGCCCAGACGACATCCAGACCGATGACACAGATGACCGAGATGCCTTCCGGGTTGCGGTCATTGATGGGAACCGAGTCAACACGATCAATCCGGGAGATGAATGGTGTGCCACCCTGACTGCCAACCGATCGCCGATCAGTTTCCGCCTGGACACTGGCGCCTCCGCCAACCTCATAGCATGGTCAGCCTTCTACGCCATGAAGGTCAGACCACCAATCCGGCTGTCCCGGTGCAGGATGGTCAACTACAGCGGGAACGTTATCCCGGCTATGGGATCCTGCCAGCTCCAAGTGACACACAACTCACAAACGGCCACACTCTCGCTCGAGATAGTCGGCTCATCGAAGGACTCCCTGCTAGGCGCACAGGCATGCAAGGCTCTCCACCTCGTGCAACGAGTCCACTCTCTCTCCAGACGGCACCTCTGACTTCCCGGATGCAGAGTTCAATGCACAGCTCCAATCGCTCCTAGGCCACAACCAGGAGGCATTCGAGGGCATGGGAACACTGCCATACACCTACCCAATTAGCCTCAAACCAGACGCCATCCCGGTCATTCCTGCACCTCGCAGAGTACCTGCGCCACTCAAAGACCGCCTCAAGCAGCAGCTGCAGGATCTCCAGGATCAAGGGGTCCTATCAAGGGTCACGGAGCCCACGCCGTGGGTCAGCTCCATGGTGTGTGTCAAGAAGCCCTCCGGCGAGCTCCGGATATGTATTGACCCAATAGACCTCAATAACAATATCATGAGGGAACATTATCCCATACCCAAACGGGAGGAGATCACGAGCGAAATGGCCCAGGCGAAAATATTTACGAAACTGGATGCCTCTAAGGGGTTTTGGCAGATCCAACTCGATCCGTCCAGCCGAAAGCTGCGCACCTTCAATACCCCTTTCGGCAGGTTCTGATACAACCGGATGCCATTTGGCATCATCGCGGCATCCGAGGTCTTCCATAGGATCATGGAGCAGATGATGGAAGGCATCGAAGGGGTGCGCGTATACGTGGACGACGTCATCATCTGGTCCACCACACCACAGGAGCACATATATCGACTCCAACGCGTTTTTGCCCGCATACGGGAAAACGGCCTGCGCCTCAACCGAGCCAAGTGTTCCTTTGGCCAAACCGAGCTGAAGGTCCTGGGGGACCATATTTCCCAGTCAGGGGTCCGTCCGGATGCAGACAAGGTGAGCGTCATCACAGCCATGCCGCACCCGGCAGACAAGAAAGCAGTGCTACGCTTCCTTGGCATGGTCAACTTCCTGGGGAAGTTCATTCCCAACCTTGCCTCCCACACAACAGCTCTGCGCCACCTCGTCAAAAAGTCCACAGAGTTCCAGTGGCAACACACACACCAGCTAGAATGGGAGGTGCTCAGACTCAAACTCACCACTGCACCGGTATTGGCGTGCCACCAAAATCTCGACTGATGCCAGCCAGTCCGGCATTGGGGCAGTGCTCCTGCAGCGGGATGACACAGCGTCATGAGCCCCAGTTGCCTATGCATCGCGAGCCATGACCCCCACAGAGCAGCGCTACGCGCAGATCGAAAAGGAGTGCCTGGGCTTGCTAACCGGTTTAGACAAGTTCCATGATTATGTGTATGGTCTTCCCCGGTTCACTGTTGAAACTGACCACCGCCCCCGGGTCAGCATCATAAACAAGGACCTGAACGAGATGACCCCTCGCCTCCAGCACATCCTACTTAGACTCAGGAGGTACGACTTCCAACTGGTCTACACCCCAGGGAAGGAACTCATCGTTGCGGATGCCCTATCCAGAGCAGTGAGCACGCCGCCAGATTCGGAGGGATTCGTATGTCAGGTCGAGGTGCAGGTGGCCTTCACACCGGCAAATCTGCCAGCTGACGACTCCAGTCTGGCCCGTATTTGCCGACCCCCTTCTACAACGTGTGATGCGCCAGATGATGGGAGGGTGGCTCAAAGGGCATTGCCCGCAGTCCTACAGTGCCCGAGACGACCTGGCCGTCATTTATGGTGTCCTTCTGAAGCTGGACCGGATTGTGATTCCGCACAGCATGCACAAGCTGGTTCTCGACCAACTACATGAAGGCCACCTGGGGGTCGAGAAGTGCAGACGGAGGGCCCGAGAGGCGGTATACTGGCCGGGCATCAGTGACGATATTGCCAACATGGTGCTCAACTGTCCCACCTGCCAAAGGTTTCAGCCGGCGCAACCTCCTGAAACGCTTCTGCCCCATGAGCTGGTGACGTCCCCTGGGCAAAGGTGGGTGTGGACCTCTTTCACGCGCTCAGCAGGGACTATGTCATCATCGTTGACTACTTCTCCAACTACCCAGAAGTCATACGCCTGCACGATTTGACGTTGTCTGCTGTCATAAGGGCTTGCAAAGACACCTTCGCTCGCCACGGCATTCCGATGACAGTCATGTCGGACAATGGGCCCTGTTTCGCCAGCCAGGAATGGTCATCGTTTGCTGCCTCGTATAGCTTCACACACATGACATCTAGCCCTCTGCACCCCCAGTCCAATGGAAAGGTGGAGAAGGGCGTTCACATTGTCAAGCGGCTCCGCTGCAAGGCTGCTGCTGCCGGATCGGATTTCTGCCTCGCCCTGCTGGCCTATCGCTCGGCTCCACTAGCCACTGGTCTCTCACCAGTCCAGCTGCTGATGGGTCGCGCCCTCAGGACCACTGTGGCTTCCATCCTGGCACCCACAATAGACCATGCTCCGGTACTGCACAGGATGCAACTGCAGCGCGGTCGCCAGAAGAGGTCATATGACACACGGGCAACTGATCTTCCCGCCCTGGCCCCTGGAGACGAAGTCCGCATCCACCTACCAGAAGGTGGCTGGTCAGCAGTGGGTTTCGCAACAGCCCGTGGGCATTGAGCAAACAATTGGGTTTTACACCGGCCATCAAACTTACTGCGAGTCTCCCGGCCCATCCCGTCGGGCCCACTGAGGTTCACTCCCAGACTCAGTGGAACATGCAAATAGCACATTATCCATAATTTACATGCAATTATCCGGCCGGATGCCGGATTCACTTGCCTCCTGGGTTGTTCCAGCTCCCCCAGCCGGGTGTCCTGCTCGTTTGAATTCCTGAGAAACAGGGGCCTGGCTTGCACTCTGAAATGTGGCAAGGGGGTCAGTACCCTCCCTACATATGCCACTAGGGTGCCGAGGGGTGTCCTTCATGGAAGGTGGGGTCAGGAGTGCTTATGCTGTGCTGGAGGGGCTCAGATCAGGACCTTCCTTGAGATGGGGGTTGTTTGGCTGGTCTTTCCACTTGTCGCCTTAAACCCTTTATAAAATATCTGTCAGCATGCGAAGTACAAAGATTTGTGAGATGTGTCATGTGATAGTTCCTTTAAGAAATGGATGGTTAAGCAATGTACCTTTAAGAAATAGAGCTGATCATATTACTGAAGTGATGTCTGAGGGTGGGGGGAACTGAGCTGAGCTCACTTCTGCTTTGGTAGGAGTTGTGGGCAAGAGGTAGGAGTTGTGGGCAAAATCTTGGAAAGGTTTATAAGAGATAGGATGTATAATCATCTGGAAAGGAATAATTTGATTAGAGATAGTCAACACAGTTTTGTGAAGGGTAGGTCGTGCCTCACAAACCTTATGGAGTTCTTTGAGAAGGTGACCAAACAGGTGGATGAGGGTAAAGCAGTTGATGTGGTGTATATGGATTTCAGTAAAGCGTTTGATAAGATTCCCCACGGTAGGCTACTGCAGAAAATACGGAGGCATGGGATTCAGGGTGATTTAGCAGTTTGGATCAGAAATTGGCTAGCTGGAAGAAGACAAAGGGTGGTGGTTGATGGGAAATGTTCAAACTGGAGTCCAGTTACTAGAGGTGTACCACAAGGATCTGTTTTGGGGTCACTGCTGTTTGTCATTTTTATAAATGACCTGGAGGAGGGCGTAGAAGGATGGGTGAATACATTTGCAGATGACACTAAAGTCGGTGGAGTTGTGGACAGTGCGGAAGGATGTTACAAGTTACAGAGGGACATAGATAAGCTGCAGAGCTGGGCTGAGAAGTGGCAAATGTTTAATGCAGAAAAGTGTGAGGTGAATCATTTTGGAAGGAATAACAGGAAGACAGAGTACTGGGCTAATGGTAAGATTCTTGGTAGTGTGGATGAGCAGAGAGATCTCGATGTCCATGTACATAGATCCCTGAAAGTTGCCACCCAGGTTGTTAAGAAGGCGTATGGTGTGTTAGCTTTTATTGGTAGAGGGATTGAGTTTTGGAGCCATGAGGTCACGTTGCAGCTGGACAAAACTCTGGTGCGGCCGCAATTCCCGTACCAGCCTCCCTGAACAGGTGCCGGAATGTGGCGACTCGGGGCTTTACACAGTAAATTTCATTTGAAGCCTACTTGTGACAATAAGCGATTTTCATTTCATTTTTTCATTTGGAGTATTGCGTGCAATTCTGGTCGCCGTGTTATAGGAAGGATGTGGAAGCATTGGAAAGGATGCAGAGGAGATTTACCAGAATGTTGCCTGGTATGGAGGGAAGATCTAATGAGGGAAGGCTGAGGGACTTGAGGCTGTTTTCGTTAGAGAGAAGAAGGTTAAGAGGTGACTTAATTGAGGCATACAAGATGATCAGAGGATTAGATAGGGTGGACAGTGAGAGCCTTTTTCCTCGGATGGTGGTGTCTAGCACGAGGGGACATAGCTTTAAATTGAGGGGAGATAGATATAGGACAGACTTCAGAGGTAGGTTCTTCACTCAAAGAGTAGTAAGGGCTTGGAATGCCCTGCCTGCAACAGTAGTGGACTCGCCCACACTAAGGGCATTCAAATGGTCATTGGATAGACATATGGATGATAAGGGACTAGTGTAGATGGGCTTGAGAGTGGTTTCACAGGTCGGCGCAACATCGAGGGCCGAAGGGCCTGTACTGCGCTGTAATGTTCTATGCTCTATGTTCTAAAGATCCCCTGGTATTATGTAAGGAATATGGAGAAAATCGATGCCATAGCTAATGGGCGGGATTCTCTAATCCCGCGGCAGAGTGTCCACGCCGTCGTTAACACCGACGCTGCCAGGACTAATTCTGGCACCTTTAGGGGGCCTACATGGTGCTGGAGTGGTTCGTGCCGCTCCAGCTGCCGGGCCCGGCACGATCTGAGCGCCGCGGGATCTGCGCACGTGCAGTGGCGCCACCACCACACACATGCGCAATGGCACCGGCACAACGCGCGCATGCGCTGTGGCCTCCTTCAATGTACCAGCCCTGACGCAACATGGCGCAGGACTACAGGGGCCGGTACGTAGGAAAGGAGGCCCCCAGCCAGAGAGGCTGGCCCGCCGATCGGTGGGACCTGATCGCGGGCCAGGCCACATCGGCGGCCCCCCCCAGGGGCAGATTCCCCCCTCACAGACCCCCACCTGACCCTTCAATGCCGGCTGAGAGCCAGTTAGAACGGCACCGGTGGGACTCAATTATTTTCTTACGGCTGCTCGGCCCACCTGGGCCGGAGAATCGGCGGGCTGGCCAGGTAGGGCAATCCACAACCGGAGCAGCGCCAACCAATTCTCCACGTGCCGGTGTCGGAGCGGCGTGGCCCGGTCGCGGGGATTCTCCGGTCCGGCTCAGGGCCGGGAGAATCCGGCCCAATATTCCTCCCTCAACTATTGAACAAAAACAATAGAATAAGCTGTCCATTGATGCCCTTGGGATTTTGATGTCACCTGATTAGATTTTCACAATTGCATCAGATGGGCGACTACGCTTAAAAAAGAAATGTATTCGCTATGAAACAAGGGATGAGGATATTAAAGGCACTATACAAGTGCAAAATTTTGTCATTTCCTTTCTCTCTTTTTGTTACTGGGAAAGCTGATCGCCATTTCAAAAATATATACTTGGATGCAAGGGAAGATTAGTTAAAATGTAATGTGGTTCCCTCTGTCTTCTTTTTCTCTGCCATTACAAAAGCTGTAAGGGAAGCTTCACATGTGCTAATGTATTCAAATTGCGACTGTTGATTAGAAAACAGTGACCTAAATAAAACTAGTTGCAATAGTTTGCACAGATTGCAACTTTTCAGTGACATCACTGTGAAACTTAGAATTCAGTGTTGTTGATGCATCACAACGTAGGGAACAGAGGGTTTGCTGTCCAAGATTTCACATTTGGGCCAATCTGAGAACTTACTTATAGCTGCTCCATTTAAAGTGGATGGGTGGTTAAACACACCCATAAAGTGACCAGCCCAGCTCTCCTTGATTCCTGAACAGTGCTGAGGTGAGTAACTGCCTGAGTAAGGACCGAACAGTCTTTAAGGCTAATAGAGATTCCTCATATTGTGCTAGTCAGCATAGACTTGAAGCACTCGGGCTTGTTTGGTCCACGATGCATCTTGCATCCTATGTAGCTACTGTTTAGGGTTCCTTTTGCTCTCCTGTGTTTGACGTTTTAGTTGCTGTGATATGAAGAGTCTAAGGTTCTGCTCCTTTTTCACCAACACACATTTATTTCATTCCAACAGACTTTGCACAAAACTCTAACTACACATCACCTGACAGAGGCCACCTGAAGCCCCTTTACATATCAGTGTCAATGAATGGATACTGAACATAAATGAGACAACTAATTGCAATGTCTGGTAACCCATTACTTAACAGTCCTTGGAGAAAAAAAAATTATCAGGTGAAAACAAAATTTCAAGAAACTCAAAAAAATACACACCAGGGGCGAAATTCTTCCCCAACGGCGCGATGTCCGCCGACTGGCGCCAATCAGACGGGCATCGCGCCGGCCCAAAGGTGCGGAATGCTCCGCATCTTTGCCGGCCTAGCTCCAACATTGAGGGGCCAGGCCGACACCGGAGGGATTTCCGCCCTGCCAGCTGGCGCGGAAATGCGGTGCATGCGCGGGAGCGTCAGCGGCCGCTGACAGTTTCCCGGCGCATGCCCGGGAGCGTCAGCGGCCGCTGAAAGTTTCCCGTGCATGCGGAGTGGGGAGAGTCTCTTCCGCCTCCGCCATGGTGGAGGCCGTAGCGGAGGCGGAAGGGAAAGAGTGCCCCCACGGCACAGACCCGCCCGCGGATCGGTGGGCCCCGATCGCGGGCCAGGCCACCGTGGGGGCACACCCCGGGGTCAGATCGCCCCGCGCACCCCCCCCCAGGACCCCGGAGCCCGCCCGTGCCGCCTGGTCCCACCAGTAAATACCAGGTTTGATTTACGCCGGCGGGACAGGCAATTTCTGGGCGGGACTTCGGCCCATCCGGGCCGGAGAATTGAACGGGGGGTCCTGCCAACCGGCGCGGCCCGATTCCCGCCCCCGCCCAATCTCCGGTACCGGAGACTTCGGCGGGGGCGGGATTCACGGCGGCCAACGGCCATTCGCCGACCCGGCGGGGGGTCGGAGAATGACGCCCATTATGTTCCCCCCTTTTTTCAGTTTTTTTTTGTTTGGACGAGAAAGAAAAAGAAACAGTCACAGAAACAAGCGCCCTTCATTAACAATATCCAAAAGTTTCTGTGAACTTGCCCCTCTTTTCGTAAAACAGTCTGACAGTTGATAGCTACTGTTGACCCATTTAATTTTTGTTATTTTCCCTCTGTCCAACATCTGCTTCAAACTTGCGATGTCTATCCGTAACCTCTTTTCATTGACACTTTTTGTTGAGTGCACATTTTCCCACACGGATTTATTGTCAATGTGACAGCCAATAGCCAATGTGACAGCCAATATTACCCAAATCCCCTCATCCCAAAATTTCTGTCAATATCTGACTTATATAAAAGGCCATATCCACCGCTTCCAGAAGTCTTAACGTCTCAGCAGCCAAAGTGCTTTTTACCACTCTCCTTATTTTCTTGTTTCCCACACAAGTGGGCAACATTTACCATTGTTCCCCAAAAGAAAAATTATAAAACCTCTTGCGCGTGAAACCTCATCACATAAATTTGAGTAGGACGCATCACTATAAACTATGAGTTTCAAGTGCCTAAGATCACCTAAAACCGGGAACTTCAAAACACACTGCTGCATTTTTAGTTTGGCCAACGCTTTATTTGCTCTTATTATGTCTTCCACATTGGGGTCATTCATTTTTGTACTCAAGTCTAAGACATCAAAACTCACGTCCGGTCTAGTCTGTCTACCTAACCAGTTCAGTTGCCCAATTAAACTTCGCAGTTGCTCTTTTTCGATCTTTGAATCCATTGTATATTTTTGTGAAACTCGGCCATGACTAATTGCTATTGGGCTGATGCTTTCCAAATAAGATTGCTGACGTAAAGTTGCCCCTAACTTAGTCTGTCCAATTTCCAGTCCAATATATTTAAATGCACCGGAAGCCTAACTTCCAACCCTGAATTCTTTCCTCAAACCAGAGATTACTAATCACTATCCCACCCCACAAAAAATCATCGACACGCATCATAAAGATGCCAGAAAGATGTCCTTTATAGTGCCAGTAAAATATTGCAGGATCGGCTTTCAACTGGCAACAGCCTAACTTTAACAAAACTGACCTTACCGAAAAATACCAGACTCTAGATGCATCATTTAATCCATATACACAATTGTTCAACTTCCAGAGTACCCCTTCTGTGTCAGCTGCTTCTTTAGGAGGACGGAGAAAAATGTCTCTCTGGAGCTGATGCCCCTGCTAAAAGGCAGCTTTTATATCTATAGATTTGCATTCCCATGCCTTTGTGGCTAATAGAGCCAAGAAGACCTTTAAAAGAGATTCACCTCTGCTGGAGGTGAATCTACCCTTAAATCCTGATCTTCTAAGTTTTCTTCAAATCCCTTTGCCACAAGCCTGACCTTTGCCTCATAAGTTCCATCCGGAAGAACCTTTTCCGTGCAAATCCATCTGTGGGATAGAGCTCTTTGTCCCCTATCCGGTGCTTCCGTGTATTCCCCAAATTCACTCCAACTATGCAATTCTTGCTGTTTAACATCTTTGATAACTTTTTCATCTAATTTATTTGAAGCTACCAAAATCTCACGTGCATGTGGGCTTCTTCTCCTATCAGTATTCGTAGTCTTACTCATGTTCCGAGATCTTGATAAACTACATCCCCTTTCCCGCCTGGTATCTCGTTCTGTACTGCTACTGCTTGATCTTTCCCTTCTGCTGTGGGATATCCTTTCAATAGTTCTCGACCTTTTCCTGCGGACCTGTTCACTATCCGATGTACTATCTGAACTGGCACTGCGTTTCTGTGCCCTCCATTTTTGAATTTTGTTTTCCCAATCCATTGTCTTGACTCCTTCCCCTGAATGCTGTACATTCAACCAATGTTTATACTTTCCAGTGGCCTTTCCTGCTCTACTAATAACAGTTGCATCCTTCCATTGACTAGACCCTTCAGGCAAGTATGTCACTTTTGTACCAACTTTTGGCAGTTGCCTTTTTGGTAAAATGGCCTGTTCTAATTCATCAGAAGTGTTGTGTTCCTCTACAGAAACCCTGTCTATATCAGTTAACTGGTTCTCATAGTTCTGTAACACATGCGTGCCAAATGATTCTGGTTCCTCGTCATGTCTGTCTGCTCTGTCTAAATTTGAAAATTTGTAATCTGTACCCATTATCCTTGATGAATGTACCCTAACAGTTTGATTACCAAGTTGCAAAATAATTGTTTTGCCATCTATGCCTGTGATCTTCCCTGGGCCTTTCCATTCATTAGAATTGTCTCTCTTTCAGTGTACTATGTCTCCTTGCTGAAAAACGGCATCTGATGGCCGTACGTTATGTCTCAAAGCTCTGTGAATTCTTTCAGAGACTTCTGCTTCCAAAAAGGTTTTTCTACTGCTATGTAATGCAATTAAATGTGCAGCAAAACCAGAGCTAATTATAGTCCCCTCCCAAGCTGGAGGCTGGTCATCCAAAATGGACGGAATTTTAGGATTTCTACCAAACACTAATTGATAAGGACTATAGCCCCCAACCATCTGCAATGAATTCTTTGCATGTACCGCTCATGCTAAAGCTGAATTTAGCCTGCAATTTGGTCGATCTGCCAACATTTTCCGAAGCATGTCATCGATGACAGCATGATTTCTTTCACAGACACCATTTTTAAATAGACTTTCTGCAGCCATATTCATAACTCTGATATTCAAGTTTTCACACATATCCCTAAACTCATCAAACTCTCCCCCATTGACCGTAAGGAATTTTGCCGGTGGACCCATTCCTGTCCCTATCCATTTTTCCATGATTTGATCCAGAATTACTCTTTTCTTTACTTCGTACAATCGTTGATTGACTAAATCTGTTTGCTTAATCTACAAAATGCAAAATAAATATATTATTTGCTTTATCCCAGATCATAAGGTCCATGGCCACAATGTCTTTAAAATCCCTGGCCAAAGGTAGGGTTACTATCGATCGTGCTGGTGTCCTTCTGTATTTCCTACAAACTTTACAGCGGTCACTAACCTGTTCTATCAGTTTATAATAGTTGTCAATCCTTACACCTGCATCCTTTAATAATTTTTTCAGCCTCCGAGGAGACGTATGTGCAAATTGCCTGTGCAGTTTTAAAAAAAAGTAATTTTTATTAAAATTTTCACAAAATATCAACAACAAAGTACAGAAAGAAAAGAACAACCCCCCCCCTCCTCCCCCCGTATACATAAATAATAAATTAACAGCCTTCATCAACACAAAAGCAAAAATACACGCCCACTCAAGAAAAATGAACCAACCCCCCCACTGAGCACCCCCCCCTCCCCCCCGGGTTGCTGCTGCTGACCATCTTCAAACGTTCTGCCAGGAAGTCTAGGAACGGTTGCCACTGCCTGAAGACCCCTTGCACCGATCCCCTTAAGGCATATTTCACCCTCTCCAATTTAATAAACCCCGCCATATCGCTGATCCAGGATTCCATGCTTGGGAGCCTCGCATCCTTCCACTGAAGAAGAATCCTTCGCCGGGCTACCAGGGACGCACAGGCCAGAATACCGGCCTCTTTCGCCTCCTGCAGTCCCGGCTCCTCTGCCACCCCAAATATTGCGAGCCCCCAGCCCGGCTTGACCCTGTAACCTACCACCCTCGACACCCTTCCAAAAGTCCTCCAGCGCTGGGCAAGCCCAGAACATGTGGGTGTGATTTGCTGGGCTCCCTGAGCACCTAACACACCTGTCCTCAACCCCAAAAAATGGCTCATCCTTGCTCCGGTCATGTGTGCCCTATGCAGCACCTTAAATTATATGTGACTGAGCCTCGCGCAAGAGGAGGAAGAGTTCACCCTCCCCAGGGCATCCGCCCACATTCCCTCGTCAATCTCCTCACCCAACCCCTCCTCCCACTTACCCTTTAGCTCCTCCACTGAGGCCTCCTCCTCCTGCATCACCTGAAATGTTGCCGAGATCCTCCCCTCTCCAACCCACACCCCCGACAGCACCCTGTCCTGGGCAAAAGTGGGAACTCCACCACCTGCCGCCGAACAAACGCCCTTACCTGCATATATCTGAAGGTGTTTCCCGGGGGGGAGCCCGAACTTCTCCACCAGCTCACCCAGGCTCACGAACTTCCCGTCCACAAACAGGTCCCCCATCCTTCTAATACCTACCCTGTGGCAGCTCAGAAACCCTCCATCCATCCTCCCCGGGACAAACCGGTGATTCCCCCGAATCGGGGGCCACACCGAGGCCTCCACCTCCCCCCTGTGACGTCTCCATTGCCCTCATATTTTGAGGGTAGCCGCCACCAACGGGCTCGTGGTATACCTCGTTGGAGGAAGCAGCAGCGGCGCTGTCACCAGCACCTCCAGGCTCGTGCCCACACAGGACACCATCTCCAGCCTCTTCCATGCCACCTCATCCCCCTCCATCACCCATTTACGCACCATCGCCACGTTGGCGGCCCAATAATACCCACTAGCAGCCTCACCCACCTGACGAACCCTCCCTGAACCCAAACCTTTTCAACACCTCCCACAGGTACCCCCCACTCCACCCTGTCAAAGGCCTTCTCCGCTTCCATCGCCGCCACTATCTCCACCTCCCCTTCCATCGCAGGCATCATTATAACATTCAAGAGCCTCCGTACATTAGTATTCAACTGCCTCCCTTCACGAACCCCGTCTGATCCTCGTGTATGACCTGCGGTACACAGTCCTCTATCCTCATGGCCAAAATCTTTGCCAGCAACTTTGCATCTACATTTAAGAGTGAGATCAGCCTGTATGACCCACACTGTAGGGGATCCTTGTCCCGCTTCAGGATCAGGGAAATCAGCGCTCTAGACATCGTCGGGGGGCAGAGCCCCCCTTCCCTTGCCTCGTTGAAGGTTCTTACCAACAGCGGGCCCAGCAGGTCAGCATACTTCTTGTAAAATTCAACCGGGAACCCATCCGGCCCTGGTGCCTTCCTCGCCTGCACGTTCCCTATCCCTTTGACCAACTCTTCCAACCCAACCGGCGCCCCCTACCCCGCCACCTGCCCCTCCTCCACCCTTGGAAACCTCAGCCGGTCCAGGAAGCGACCCATCCCTCCCTCTTCCAGTGGGGGCTCAGACCTGTACAGTTCCTCTTAGAATTCCCGGAAGACCCCATTGATACCCACTGCACTTCGCACCGTGCTCCCTCCTCCATCCCTAACTCCCCCAATCTCCCTAGCTGCCTCTCGCTTCCGAAGTTGGTGCGCCAGCAACCGGCTTGCCTTTTCTCCGTATTCATATACCGCCCCCTGCGCCTTCCTCCACTGCGCCTCCACCTTCCTGGTGGTCAACAAATCGAACTCAGCCTGGAGGCTACGCCGCTCCCTAAGCAATCCCTCCTCCGGGGCCTCCGCGTACCTCCCATCCACCCTTACCATCTCCCCCACCAACCTCTCCCTCTCTCTCCTCCCCCCCTGTCTCCCTGTGTGCCCTAATGGAGATCAGCTCTCCTCTGACCACCGCCTTCAGCGCCTCCCAGACCACCCCTACTTGCACCTCCCCATTGTCATTAGCCTCCATGTACCTCTCTATACACTTTCGGACCCGCCCGCTCACCTCCTCGTCCGCCAGCAACCCTACCTCCGGGTGCCACATGCGGGCGCTGATCCCTTTCCTCCCCCAACTCGCGGTCCACCCAGTAGGAAGCATGATCAGAAATGGCTATCGCCGAGTACTCCGTATCCTCCACCCTCGGAATCAGCGCCCTGCTCATGACAAAAAAGTCAATCCGGGAGTAGGCCTTGTGGACATGGGAGAAGAATGAAAATTCCCTGGCCCCCGGCCTCGCAAACCTCCATGGATCCACCCCTCCCATCTGGTCCATGAACCCCCTCAGCACCTTGGCCGCCGCCGGCCTCCTGCCCGTCCTAGACCTAGAGCGATCCAATGCTGGGTCCAGCACCGTGTTGAAATCCCCCCCCCATTATCTGGCCCCCTGTCTCCAGGTCCGGAATCCGGCCCAGCATACACCGCATGAACCCCGCATCATCCCAATTTGGGGTATATACATTGACCAACACCACCCGCTCCCCCTGCAGCTTGCCACTTACCATCACATACCTACCACCATTGTCTGCCACAATGCTCGACGCCTCGAACGACACTCTCTTCCCCACCAAGATCGCCACCCCCCGATTTTTTGCATTCAAACCTGACTGAAACACCTGCTCTACCCACCCCTTTCTCAGCCTTACCTGATTCGCCACCCTCAGGTGCGTCTCCTGAAGCATGGCCACATCCGCCTTCAGCCCCTTCAGGTGCGCGAACACCCGGGCCCGCTTGACCGGCCCATTCAGTTCCCTTACATTCCAGGTTATCAGCTGGATCAGGGGGCTACTCACCCCCCTCCCCTGCCGACTAGCCATAGCCTTTCCTAGGCCAGCCACTTGCCCGCGCCCCCCGCACAACCCGTTCCCCACAGCGGCAGGCCCCCACCCCGATCTCCTCTACCAACTTCAGCTCCCCCTTGGCCATTCCAGCAGCAACCCGGTCTCCCCCCCCCCCCTCCAGCTAGGTCCCCCCCTAGCTGCATTGCTTCCCCCATTGCACTCCTGTAAGTCAGCAGACTCCTCCTGACCACGGCCACTCCCGCCACTCCATCGAACCCCGCCCCCCCCCCCCCAGTGTGGAACCTCCCCTCCCCCCCCCTTGTCCACCAGCAGGATCTCATCCATTCCACTCCCAGCGCGGGAGAAAAAGCCCGCGCTTCCCAGCTCTGGCCCCGCCCCTTCAGCCCTAAACATGGGAAAAAGCCTGCGCTTTCCACTTGCTTGGCCCCGCCTCCTCTGGCGCAGCTCCCTTTCCAGGCCCGGTCCCACTACCCCAACTCAGGCCTCCCCCCCCCCCCAACCTCCCGCGGGGCCCCATCTCCCCTACCGACCATCAACCCTCCAAGCAGTTTACCTACCCCCCCCCCCCTCACGAGCCCACCCGGCGGACCTAATCAAAACAATGCCCAGTCAACCCCTAAAATCAAAGAACACCCCCTCGAAACACAACCTAACAATGCCCAACCATCCCTCCACCGTGGCCCCTCGTCCCCGACCCTTAGTCTGAGTCCAGTTTTTCGGCCTGATCAAAGGCCCACGCCTCCTCCGGGGACTCAAAATAATGGTGTCGATCCTTATAGGTGACCCACAGACGCGCCAGCTGCAGCATACCGAACTTCACCCCTTCCTGTGCAGCACTGCCTTCGCCCGGTTGTAACCGGCCCTCTTCTTCGACACCTCCGTACTCCAATCCTGGTAGATCTGGACCTCCGCTTTCTCCCACCTGCTGCTCCGCTCCTTCTTGGCCCACCTTAACACACACTCCCGATCAGCAAACCGGTGGAACCGCATCAGCACCGCCCGCGGCGACTCGCTGGGCTTGGGCGTCCTCGCCAGCACTCGGTGGGCCCTCTCCAGCTCCAAGGGCCCCTGAAAGGCCCCCTGCTCCCATCAGTGAATTCAGCATGGTGACCACGTAGGCCCCCACGTCTGATCCCTCCAGCCCCTCCGGGAGACCCAGGATCTGCAGGTTCTTCCGCCTCGACCGGTCCTCCATCTCCTCGAACCTCGCCTGCCATTTCTTGTGGAGCGCCTCGTGCGCCTCCACCTTCACCGCCAGGCCCAGGACCTCGTCCTCGTTCTCCGAGACCTTCTGCCAGACTTCTCGGATCGCCGCCTCTTGGGCCGTCCAGGTCTCCAGCAGCTTATCGATTGAAGCCTTCATCGGCTCCAGCAGCTCTGCTTTCAGTTCCTTAAAACAGCGCTGGAAAAGCTCCTGCTGCTCTTGCGCCCACTGCTTATACGCTGCCTGGTCTCCGCCCGCCGCCATCTTGGTCCTCCTCCCTCGCACCTTTCTTTACTTCAATGTCACTTTTTTGAATCGCCCCACTCCTGGTCCAATCCATACACTATCGGGGGAATGTTGCTGTCCCCTTCCTACACCGGGAAACGTCGAACAAGCGCCTTTACGGGCCCTAAAAAGAGCCCAAAATCCGCTTTTAGCGGGAGCTGCCGAACGTGTGACTTAGCTCTGCATAGCCGCAACCGGAAGTCCCGCCTATGCAGTTTTAATACCACAAGCTTTTTATCAGCTAAAGTCCCATTTTCAACTGCCATTAACACACCCTTAACCACTCTACTTGAAATATTATTTGTCAGTAATGGAATACAATAGTGTCCCGACTGTGTAAATTGTAAGTCCACCGTCTTTCCAAAAATTGTTGCCTTATCCTGTTCCATATCCAGTTTCATGTGTGCTTTCTTCATCGACGGTCTGCTCAGAAGCAAAGGTATCTCACTTGATACAACATCCGTGCTAATGAGATGATTCACTCCGGCAATATTGCAAGGGATCACCACTCTTTTCAGTGACTTCAGAGTATTACCATCCCCAAACCTGAAACTTGTGGAACTTTCAAATTCCTTAAACTTGTTACGATTTTCAACATTCAAGGAGTCCAGATAACATTTTAACCAGTCAATTCCACACACAGTAGATGTGCAGCCACTGTCCAATACAGCACAGTTGAAGGATTCTGCAAGCAGACCAAGGCAGGCCAGCAGCATGGTTCAATTCCCGTAGCAGCCTCCCTGAACAGGCGCCGGAATGTGGCGACTAGGGGCTTTTCACAGTAACTTCATTTGAAGCCTACTTGTGACAATAAGCGATTTTCATTTCATTTCATTTCATTTCATTACTGGCGTAAAACGGCTTGTCAATAGGACAATGCCTTCTTTCTGGTTACCATCTTTTTCCTCTTCTGACTCTTCCGTGTCATGTGTCGCTTCAAA
The DNA here is from genome assembly GCF_047496885.1 of Scyliorhinus torazame. Classification (NCBI taxonomy): domain Eukaryota; kingdom Metazoa; phylum Chordata; class Chondrichthyes; order Carcharhiniformes; family Scyliorhinidae; genus Scyliorhinus; species Scyliorhinus torazame. Next base: position 83,228,164 of record NC_092715.1, on the reverse strand, counting down.
CACTCTATAATAATGAGTTGGACAGTTGAAAGCATAATGGTATTGAGAGTCACATCGAAAACATCAATTTATCATGCTCCGTGCATTTCTGGGGTTCATCTTCCTTTTGTAGATTCTAACTGGGTTTCTGTCTGCATAATTTCCTTGTCTCGGTCTCCTTCTATAGTCTTGAGCCCTGTTCGTAGCCATATGATTTTGCCATCCTGTTAGTTGTGTACCTTCCATATTCTGCCTTATTTCAGGTTGACCTATTTGGGTCATCAGAGCCATCGGAATCGAATGTTTCCCCAGAAACTTTTGTAAAGCTTTTGTCATCTGTTCGAATAAGGTATCCTTATCAGTAAACTGAACTCCTGTCAAAACCAGGAGCCTATCCATGTTGCTCACTCGAGCACAGTCAAGTAATTTAAAGGCCGACACAGACTGTGGAAATTCCAGGTTGTGTTTCTGCAGCCTTTTATATAGTCTGTCAAATTCCATTATATAGCCTTCCATGGAGATATCCTCCATTTTCCGGAACTTATAAAAATCCGACCATGCTTCATACGCACTTAACAAGTCATCTTTCTGATAAATCTTATCCATATAATGTAATAAAGTCTCCAGACCTCCTTCTGAGTCTAACTCTTCCAATTCCAGCTCAGAAAGCACTTTGTTTTGGATTTTACTGCCATATGGTAGAGAAAGAGCCAATGCCATACCTTGTTTTCTCTTTCCCAAAGCAGTTACCTTAGTCCACATAACTACTGCACTTCTCCATTGGGCGTACGATTCCCTTTCAGAAGATAAGGGAGGATAGTCATATCCAGCCATCTTTATCCTCGGTTCAGCCATATATCCCTTTTTTTCTTTTCTCACTCACTTCTTGGTTTGATCTGGAAAAGTTGTATCTTTCAACCCTTCACATTTACACAGCAACCATCCTCTGCTATCAATTGTCAGACGTTTTAGTTGCTGTGAAGAGTCTAAAGTTCTGCTCCTTTTTCACCAACACACATTTATTTCATTCCAACAGATTTTGCACAAAACTCTAACCATCCATCACCTGCCAGAGGCCACCTAAAGCCCCTTTACATATCAGTGTCAATTAATGGATACTTATCATAAATGAGACAACTAATTGCAATGTCTCTTAACCCATTACTTAACATCCTGGACTGATTTCTTAGCAGTGGGTGTATCCATATTTCTTAGCCCTGCATTTTTCTGGAACAGTTTCTTAATTTGACCTTCCCTTTCATCAAACCCATCTCAGTAGATCCATTTCTGTGTTCTCAGAACATCATTGGCATCTTCCAAGATGGTTGATTTGAAGGATGACAAAGCTACTTCAACATTATCACTTGGCTTTTCTTCAGAGCTCAACTGTTTCTCAAGACGGAGCCAGAATTGATGGCAGCACTCCGCAGCTGCCAGTTTCTGCACATTTAGTTTTCTAGAAGGTCCAGTTCATTTTGATCTTTTTGGTGCGATAATAAATTTAATCTTGGAGAGTGATTTGTGGAGCACTTTACTTTTCTCATAACCCTGGTGATCATAACTTCCTTCTGCTGCACTGCCAGGTGACAATAAAATCAATCTGAAAATGAAATAAAAATCGCATATTGTCACAAGTAGGCTTCAAATGAAGTTACTGTGAAAAGCCCCTAGTCGCCACATTCCGGCGCCTGTTCGGGGAGGCTGATACGGGAATTGAACCGTGCTGCTGGCATGCCTTGGTCTGTTTTCAAAGCCAGCGATTTAGCCCTGTGCTAAACCAGCCCCTTCTGATACCAGTGTTCAGTTTGTCGGTGCGTCTAAGTACTTTTGTATGTTGTCTTCTGTCTAATGATAGTGCTAGCGATTGATATATTCCAGTGGGTGCAAAGTTCAGGAGGAGCATGCCGTTGCTGTTGCCTTTCCCCACATCTTGATTCCCTCGGGCATCATCCCAATCCCAATAGTTAGCACCTACCCTTGCACTGAAGTCCCCCATCACAATGAGTTTGTCCTGTGGTAGATCTGCACTTGCACTGTTCAGGCCCTCATAGAATTTGTTCTTGATATCCTCAGGTTTAGTCATTGTTGGAACATAAGCACCGAAGATTGTCGCATTCTTGTTGTCCTCGAGGAGTAGGTATCGATTCATAACACAATTGTTTTTGCTGATCTGGAGAGTATCCAAACATTTCGTGATGTCAGATTTGATAGCAAAGCTGACACCTGCTTCTCACCTCTACCTCATCAGTTTGCCTATCCAGGAAAATATATAAAAGCAAATTACTGCGGATGCTGGAATCTGAAACAACAGAAAATACTGGACAATCTCAACAGGCCTGACAGCATCAGTGGAGAGAAAAGGGAACTAACATTTCAAGTCTGGATGAGTCTTTGACAAAGAGTCATCCAGACTCAAAACATTAGCTCCCTTTTCTCTCCACAGTGTCATGTTCTGTAGACTGGCTGAAGTGAATGATGAACTACAGAACATCTAGTTTAAATAAATTATTATGCTTGATAAGATAACTAGGAGAAATAAAATAATAAACTACTAACACTAATCAACTATGGTAAAGCTAATGCAACACACGTCTATCCTCCAGCATGACCTACTCCCAGCCTGCAGATGACAGGGTCATGTGGTGGATTTACACTGCCACATAGTGGTCGGAGGTTGTGCATAACATTATGTACAAACTTGCTTTATGCATATCATCACACACAGAAGAATGTGCAACTTGCTAATATTCCACACTTGGCAGTTTTGGTTAAAGCAGCAATATCCAACACTGTATCACGTTAGCTCCCATTTCTACCAACGAGAGCAGTTCACTGCTGGGGTCCAAAGTTGTTGTCTTTATCAAAAGTGTTCAAAAGGTCCAAGAGCGAAGTAGAGTTCCTGTTAACACTTGTGTGGCGTGAATGTTACTTGCTACTTATCAATCCAAGTTTGAACTGTTGTCCAGGTTTTGCTGATAATTGACATGGATTGCGAATAGCATTGAACATTGTACAACCATCAGCGAACATTCCCACTTCATAGAATTTACAGTGCAGAAGGAGGCCAATTAGCCCATCGAGTCTGCACCGGCCCTTGGAAAGAGCATCCTACTTAAGCACCATGCTTCCATCCTGCCCCCTTTATCCTCGTAACACCACCTAACCTTTTTTGAACACTAAGGGCAACTTAGAATGGCCAATCCACCTAACCTGCACATCTTTGGACTGTGGGAGGAAACCGGAGCACCCGGAGAAAACCCACGCACACACAGGGAGAACATGCAGACTCCACACAGACAGTGACCAAAGCCGGGAATCAAACCTGGGAGCCTGGAGCTCTGAAGCAACTGTGCTAACTACATTGCTGCCATGCTGCCTTTATGATGGAAGGAAGGTGATTGATAAAGCAACGATGTATGGGAACTGAGATATTTGGCCTCCAACAAGTTCAACCATCTTCTTTTGTGCGAAACATAATTTGAACTGGTGGAGAATTTTCCACATGATTCCCATTGACTTCAGCTAGAGCTCTTTGATGCCACAATTGCTGCCTTGATGTCAAGGGCAGTCACTCTCACCTCACCTCTTCAGTTCAGCTCTTTTGTCTGTATTTGGATGAAGGTGGATTAGAGGCCAGGAGTCAAGTGCCCCTGGCTGAACCCAAACCGACCATCACTGAGTAGGTCATTGCTGAGTAAGTGTGTTCGGTCTCGATGTCGACGCCAACTTCCATCACTTTGTTGATGATCGAGAGGAGGCTCATGATGAGATGACCATGAAAACATTGTCGATTGTCGTAAAAACCCATCTGGTTGACTCTTAAATGTGGTTGACTATTAAATGTCCTCAGGGATGGGCAACAAATGTTGGCCCAGCCATTGATGCCCACATCCCATGAACAAATTTTTAAAAAGGCTGATGGGGCTGGTTTGGCCGGAGTAGATTTGTCCTGGTTCTTGTGAACAGCACCTACTAGGGCAATTTTCCACATTGCTGAGTAGATGTAATTCTTCTGGAACAGCTTGGCTAGGGGAGCAGCTAGTTCTGGAGCACAAGTCTTTGGTATTATTGCTGTGATGTTGTCAGTTCTGTAATCTCGTCCAACTCCACAATCCTCCGTTACATCTGTGCTCATCTTATTTTGGCCCCATTAACATACCAACTTTAATTGCTCCACCATTGGCACCCATGCCTTCAGTTTCCTTGTAAGAAGTCTGACAACACCAGGTTTGTTTCGAATCACTAGTTTTCAGAGCACTGCTCCTTCCTCAGGTGAATGAAGAGGTAGGTTCCGGAAACATATATACAGACAAAGTCAAAAATGCAAGACGATACTTTGAATGCGAGTCAGTTTCCTTGACTTTAATCTCTGGAATGCCCTCCCTCTACCTTATACAGTGAATGGTAGAACCCTCAAGAGTATTGAAAGTCATATACAGTGAATGGTAGAACCCTCAAGAGTATTGAAAGTCAAAGAGATCTAGGAGTACAGGTCCACAGATCACTGAAAGGGGCTACACAGGTGGAGAAGGTAGTCAAGAAGGCATACGGCATGCTTGCCTTCATTGGCCGGGGCATTGAGTATAAGAATTGGCAAGTCATGTTGCAGCTGTATAGAACCTTAGTTAGGCCACACTTGGAGTATAGTGTTCAATTCTGGTCGCCACACTACCAGAAGGATGTGGAGGCTTTAGAGAGGGTGCAGAAGAGATTTACCAGAATGTTGCCTGGTATGGAGGGCATAAGCTATGAGGAGCGATTGAATAAACTCGGTTTGTTCTCACTGGAACGAAGGAGGTTGAGGGGCGACCTGATAGAGGTATACAAAATTATGAGGGGCATAGACAGAGTGGATAGTCAGAGGCTTTTCCCCAGGGTAGAGGGGTCAATTACTAGGGGGCATAGGTTTAAGGTGAGAGGGGCAAAGTTTAGAGTAGATGTACGAGGCAAGTTTTTTACGCAGAGGGTAGTGGGTGCCTGGAACTCACTACCGGAGGAGGTAGTGGAGGCAGGGACGATAGGGACATTTAAGGGGCATCTTGACAAATATATGAATAGGATGGGAATAGAAGGATACGGACCCAGGAAGTGTAGAAGATTGTAGTTTAGTCGGGCAGTATGGTCGGCACGGGCTTGGAGGGCCGAAGGGCCTGTTCCTGTGCTGTACATTTCTTTGTTCTTTGTTCTTTGTACCTCTCCACCACTATCGCCAATTTGTTCTTTAAGACGCTTAATAAACTTTAAGCTTTGATCATCTAATCTAATATCTCCTTGTGTGGCTCAGTGGCGCATTTTATTTTGGCATGCTTCTGGGAAGTGCCTTGGGACATTTGTTTCATTGAAGGCACAATATAGATTAACCCATTGTTGTTAATGCAATTTCGGATCATCTCGTTTATTGGAGGGATTTCCAGCATGTATTTTTGGACATAAAAACGAGAGATCCATGCACGTTTATGAAACATGTGACAAGGTCACATTGTGTTGTTGGCATCATGAAGCAGGACATTAGTACTGTACATACACTGAATAGTTTTGAAGCTGTCCAATTCAGACAGTAGACAGGCTTTCTATGGCATGTAGTTCAGTTGTTCATTTTCTGTTGACAAGCAGCTATGTCTAAGGGAAATAGATGTATAGATATACATGGGCTGGATTCCCCATTTCAGCAGCTAAGTACTGACGCCAACGGAGCTTGTGTGGTCTTTTACGACCAAAAAATCTGTATGAAATCCTCACCGATTCCGGGACCGGTGAGGGGCTAGCGCCGGCGCTGGATGAAACTCCCGCCTCTCGTGCCGAAAACGACCGGAGAGTGGTCGGGTGCCTGTCCTCGCACGTGCTCGGCTGACAACCTACAACGGTCGCGCTGTACAACACGGCGCCGGCCGTGCGCGGACCCGCCAACTGCGACCCACACAGCCCATCCCTGGCCACTCCCCACCAGTCACCCCAGCTCTCGCAGAAGACCCACCGGCCAGCGGCACGGATCCCGGCTGAGTGTCGCGGCGCTGGACACAGTCCGCAGCTGCCGCGCCATGTTCCAGCATGGCTGAGACCACACGTGTCCCACGCTGTGGGGAACTCAGCCCATCGGGAGTGGAGCATTGCGGGAGGGCCGGTCGACAACACGCCATCGGCGTCGGGCAACAGAGAATCCCTCCTATGGCACTTTGTAAAGTTAATCGACTGCTTCGGCATTGATAATATAGGCCTTTGGGTTGGTTTGAATATATGCTTATAAATACATTAGTGATCATCATTTTACTAAAAGGGTAAGTATAATTGAATGATTATATAAGTGGTCAGCAAATATGCTTACTGCTTTAAGGTACAGTATGCAAAGAGTTCTGATTGAACAAAAAATTAACTATTTTTCAGTAACTTTAGAAAAAGTACAAAGATTGCAACAGTTTCTAAAGCTTCTTGGTCCACAATTTTTAAGAAACCGAAACACAAAACTTCTAGATCTGACAAAAATTCTTGGTATTTTCAAAGGTGGTAATTTAGACCAGTAAAATGATTGCTCCAAATTGCTGGAACCCATCACTCGACAATAAACATGCCAACTGGGATTTAGTGAAACCATTTTGATGGGAGAAGCTTGTTTTTGGAGCTCAATAGGTCTTCTGCATGTGAAATTGATTAACTTTCCCATTGAAAGAATAACAGATTTATTATTGATCATCCTAATGTTCTCTATTGCACAAATAATAGAATTTTAACCTGCAAATTATGCAAGGAAGAAAGTAACTTTAATTTCAAAAAAAGTCCTTCCCACTACCATAAAAGGATTTGACGAGAGAAAATCTGATATTTCATTTTATTTCAGTGATGCTTTTATTAAGATAAGTATTCAGATTACCAATTGTAATATATTTTAAAATGGAAACTTGAACCAGTCACTTTGGAAAATTAATATTGTAAGTTGCAACTAAGTTGTCTTCAGAGCTATTTCATCCAAGGTTTTGACTGTTTTTGGACTTGCTGTGTAATGTATGCATACATATATATAGTATAGTCAGTTTTTCAATCCACCTCGTGACATCTCAAACATGAACTGCGATCGGGCGGAGATTCGGGCATCCAACCAAAATTGAGGTCCACACCCGGCACTGATATATGCTTCGATGCCTCGCTGATGGCAATGAAGAGGCTTGCGCCCCGTGCCGACGGTTGGATGCAAAACCGGCATTTGCATGCATTTGAATGTGACCAGCGGGTTGGACACAGTATGCCCCACCCTTATGTGATGCTCCACCCTTATGTAATGCTCCGCTCCTCTCAGAAAGAGCACTGAAAAAACATTGAAAACTGTTGGACTTGCTGGGGGCTGGTTGCCTTGGCTGGGGGCAGTAATGGGTAGTCACTTGGTGCCAAATCTGGGGACTTGGGTGTCACCCTCGGAATCGGGGTGGCCTGGCTCAGAATGCCATTGCTGCAGTCTGTCTTTCAAATGCACCCCTTTGGTGATACTTACAAGCTCCTGGCTGCTCACACTGCTCAGCGCTGCCTCTGTCCTTTAAATGCTCAGAAGACCTCTGGTCATCTGAGAGTCCACTCAGGCTGCCCGTCTGGACACCCTGATACCCCAACTGTAACACCAATGGCCAAGCTCAGCCAGAAGCCTACCAGGTGCTGGCACTCCTCAGAAGCATTGCACTATTGCAGAGAAAGCAGAGGATCAACCCAACCAGAGGACACCTGTACCGCAGCCTTTGGAACCTCTCCTGGTTCTCCACCCCTCTCAGGGCTGAGGACTCATCAGTGACCCCTGCCCCCCTGGATCACCAGCTGTCTCCTCCTGAGACTGGCAGTGCTGACTGCATCTGCCACCACCTCCCTGGCAGTGTTCAGGAGGGCAGGCTTGTGTCTGCAGCCCACCCTGGGGAAAGGGTATCCCTCCACTCCTCACTGGCATGGAGTTGTGGGTCCACCTCGGTCTCCCGACCTCGGCGGCAGGTATTCTGTGAGACATCTTAGGGCTGCAGAGAGTGTGTGGTGTGCGTGAAGTGCTTAAAAAGTGCTCCAGGTGCCAGGCTCTTTAATTCTACCTCCGGCCCAGAGGTTAGAATGCCTGCTGGGCTGGAAATTGCTGGGATTTTGTGCCAGCAGACTGTTAGCCCATTAGCATGTCCTGCATTGCTCCCCGAATAGCACCCCCAACAGAAGTGCGAACCACATGTAGTTCTGTCCTGGCATCAACCCAAACGGAGAATTTCACCCATAGTTGAATTCTTCCACAGAAATTGAATGTTAATTACATAATACCCTGAGAAATTCTCAATAGACTGATCTGTTGAATGCTGAGCTGATTCTCAGTTCTGTTATCATAATGTCACTTATATCACATCAGTGCCTGCCAGAAATTGAATTAATAATAACTTAACTCTTTCAGACAGCTCATGGGCTGGATTTTATGGCCTCTCTCTGGTGTATTTGAAGATGGGGGGGGGGGGCGTGTTTGCAAAAGAAAGCATGTGCCCTTCGCCCACCCCATATCTGTCTTCATATTACGGTGGGTAGGGAAGGCAATGTGGTGTTTAAAAGATGGGATGCCTCGAGGATGAAAGTTCCACTAAGGCCTTTATTCAACACATGTTAGGAGATGAGTCCTCTGCTGCACTCCTGAGGCTTTCTCATCCTGTACACCATTTTGGAGCACAATTTATAGGCACGATCTAACCAAATTGGAACATAGTCCTGTAACGAGCACATTTAGCCGAGTGTTCCCAATGCTCATAGCGCCGAGGAACACTGCGTTATCTATCGGGACTCTGTTTCAATTTGGGGCCTCAGCTGGGAACGCTCCACCGTGGCCGCTTGCCGGAACTCCTCAGTGCAGGAAGAGAAGGAATCCCGATCTCGAGACCCCCCCCCCCATACGACCCCTGAACACCCCCAAAGCCCCAACTCACCCCTAAATGAGTCCTCGGGTCCTCCCCGCGCAACACACCTCACACGCACAGGGCATTAAAAATGACATCAGACCTCTCCCTGCACTGGCGAGTGGAGCTCCTCAGAGAAGGGAACAGAGCTAAGTGCAGCCTCAGGCGTTCTCCGCTGACGCCCCTGATCTGCCCGGATGGGTGTTCGATAGCGTAGTGTTTCTCGGCGCTTTGAGTGCCGGGAAACACCCAGCTAATCGGGCTATGGGATTCTGTTCCCTTTCAGGTAGATCGCGCCCAGACACTTTTCCGTTGATCGCACCCTTTAAGTGTCATTTGTGATGGGTTTTGCTGGGAGTTTCCCGCCGGCTTTGTTGGCGAGTTCCCCACTGCTATCTAGCTACACGTTTTGGGGCCCCGGAGCATTTCTCAAAGTTCAAGCCCACACTTGGCGTGTGATTTAACTAAGTGGGAACAAAGTCCCACAGCGAGCATGTTTAGCAGTGTGTTTCCTGAGAAACACAACGCTATCAAATGTCACTCGGGTTAGATATGGGGCCTTGGCAAGGAATGCACATAACCCCGTTTTCTGCACTGAGCAGCTCTGCTCACCTGAAGTCCTCAGTGTAGCAAGAGGTCAGGACACCATTTTTAAATGATGTCCTGATCTCTGGAGCCCCGAACATGGTCCCCAAACCCTCACTCTGAGGAGATTCCCGGGTACCCCCGCGCAGGGCACCCCTGGCCTGATCACCGCCACGTGAAAAATGACAGATTGGCACATTGACAGGGTCCCTTTCATATCCAGCCTGCACACCCACCCTTCATACGCCCCTTCCACCCATCTTTCATACGTATGTCCCCCTCAGGCCACACTGGCACCTCGGAAACTTGGCACTGCCACCCTTGCATGCTGGGAGCTCTCCTGCCCTCCAGGGTGGCAGTGCCGAGGAGCCAGCAGGGGAATGTCAAGGTACCTGCATTCCATAGGGGGTCACTCTGCACTATCACTGGCCACCCATATGCCTCCAAGGGCCCGCATAACAACCCGGATGCCGTTCTGCCTGTTCTATACTTGTGTGGACCAGTACTGAACTGCACCCTGCTGGGAACTCCCTGGGGAGGCCATTAGATGCTGGGAGGCCGGTAGATCCCGGGTGAGTAGGCCTTAGTAGGTTTAAAGCCAACTTAAGTGTGTGGGGCTTGGTTCTGCCCATTGTGGGTGCTAGGGGTCATGGCTGCCGGGACGTTTGTGGGAGGTATCTAGTGGCCATGTCGCACTCCCGGCCGGGCGCGAAGTAGCCGGTAGATCGTGCCCATAAAGACAAACAGTAAGAGTGTCTACAGCTATTTTAAAAGGAAAAGAGTAAACAAAATGTTGGCTCTCTAGAGAGTGAGAATGGAGAATTAATACTGGAAAATAAGGAAATGCCGGATAAAATTGAACAGACATTTTGCATCAGTCTTCAATGTAGAGGATGCAAATAACATCCTCGAAATAATTGTGAATCAAGAAGTGAAAGGGAGGGAGGAACCTAAAAACATTCCAATCAGCAGGAAAAGGGGACTCAGAAAATTATTACAACTAAAGGCTAACAAGTCCCCAGGTCGTGATGAACTTCATCCTCGGGCCTTAAAAGAAGTGGCTGCTGAGATAGTAGATGTGTTGGTTTAATTTTCCAAAATTGCCTAGATTCTGAATTCAGTTTGAAAAATAAAGAATGCCCAAGAAAGGACGTAAATGGGTGGCACAGTGGTGCAGTGGTTAGCACTGCTGCCTCACAGCACCGAGGACCCCATTGTATAGGGTGTTGGTGAGGCCGCATCTGGAGTATTGTGTTCAGTTTTGATCTCCTTACCTGAGAAAGGACATATTGGCACTGGAGGGAGTGCAGAGGAGATTCACTAGGTTGATCCCAGAGTTGGGATTAGATTATGACGAGAGGTTGAGTAGACTGGGACTGTACTCATTGGAGTTTAGAAGGATGCGGGGGGATCTTATTGAGACATATAAAATTATGAAGGGAATAGCTAGGATAGATGCGGGCAGGTTGTTTCCACTGGTCGGGGAAAGCAGAACTCGGGGGCATAGCCTCAAAATAAGGGGAGGTAGATTTAGGACGGAGTGTAGGAGGAAGTTCTTCACCCAAAGGGTTGTGAATCTCTGGAATTCCTTGCCCAGTGAAGCAATTGAGGCTCCTTCTTTAAACGTTTTAAGAAAAAGATAGATGCCTTTCTAAAGAATAAAGGGATTCGGGGATATGGTGTACGGGCCGGAGAGTGGAGCTGAGTCCACAAAGATCAGCCATGATCTCATTAAATGGCGGAGCAGGCTCGAGGGGCCAGATGGCCTACTCCTGTTCCTAGTTCTTATGTTCTTATGTTCAATCCCAGCACCGGGTCACTGTTCATGTGGAGTTTTCACATTCCTCCCGTGTCTGCATGGGTCTCACCCTCACAACAACCAAAGATGTGCAGGATAGGTGGATTGGCCATGCCGAATTGCCCCTGAATTGGAAAAATGTTTTAAAAAAGAAGGGAGGTAAACCGAAACAGAAAAGTACAGGCCAGTTCGCTTAACATCAGTCATAGGAAGATTGCTGGAATCTATTATTAAAGAAGTTATAGTGGGACACTTAGAAAATCTCAATGCAATCAGGCAGAATCAACATGGTTTTGAGAGAGGGAAATCATGTTTGATTAATTTATTGGAGTTCTTTGAAGAAGCAACAAACAACTTGGATAAAGAGGATCTTATGGATGTGCTGCATTCAGATTTCCAGGAGCCATTTGACAAGATGCCACATCAAAGGTTATGATGCAAAATAAAAACTCGTGGTGCACGAAGTAATGCATTAGCATCGCTAGAGGGTTGGTTAGCTAACGGGAAACAGAGCCTGAATTTTCCGGATCCCGGTGACCAGTTTTCCGGCCATGTGGGTGGCTCACATATAGCGGCCAGTGGGATCCTCCAGTCCTGCTGACGTCAGTGGCCATTTGCTCGCCGGCCACGCTGCCAGTGAACCTGCCAGGTGGGGTGTGATGGGGGAGGGTCACCTTTGGCAGGACCAGAACATCCTGCTGGTGGGAAAGGTTGGCAAATCTCGCCCAGAGAGTAGGCATAAATGGGTTATTTTCGTGTTGGCAAGATGTGGCGAGTGGATTGCCACAGGGATCAGTGATGGGGCTTCATCTATTTACAATTGATATTAATGACTTGGATGAAGGAACAAAATATATGATTGCTGAATTTGCATACTATTTAAATGAAAAGAGATTACAGAATTCTGAAGTGCAGAGGGATCTGGGTGTCCTGGTATATGAATCACAAAATGTTATTAAGTAGGTGTAGCAAGTGATCAGGAAGGCGGATGGAATGTTGTCGTTTGTTGAAAGGGGAATTGTCATGTGAGAGTATCTTTAAGAAATGGGTGTTTAAAAAATGTACCCTTAAGAAATGGGTGTTTATCAGTGCTGTCAGAGTGCGGGTGGAGCTGGGCTGTCTGTCTGCTTTTTACTTTTGTTTTAGGCTGTTTGCTGCAGGGTGTATTTTAGTTTCGTTTTCAGTGTTGGAGCTGAAGCCAGACAGAGCAGGTGCACTGTTGATCTCTCTGCCATGAAAAGACTATCTCTTGATCATTTGGTGAATTCAGAATTATAAATATTCTCAGCAGTGAATGTAAACCTAATGTGCTTCTGTTAAAAGGTGTTTCTTCTGTCTTCTGGATGTTGTTTGAGACGTTATTAAGGATTACTTAGTGTTGTATTCTTTGGGGGTTGTATTTGAATTGATGGTTGCTAAGATGTTCACTGTATGTTTCACAAAGGTTAACTTGAGTTCATAGAATAAACATTGTGTTGCTTTAAAAATTCCTTTTCCATTTCTGCTGTACCATACCTGTAGAGTGGGCCGTGTGCTCCTCATACCACAATCTATTAAAAGTCGTGGGTCAGGTGAACTCCATGATACAATTTGGGGTTCTCTAAACCCTGGCCCATAACAAATTGGGGGCTCGTCCGGGATAAAAGTCTATCCATTGGATTGGCTTAGTGAACTTAAAGACAGTGAGGGGTGAGCATATTGTGGCTGCTTTTCACGTGTGGTATTTTAGTTTAAGTGGGGAGTGTGTTGTGGACAATTGTTCTTTTAAAGGCTCTGAAGGTTTTGGGGGTGGAGATGGTCACACGCAGTACCTTACGGGCAGAGATTAAAAACTAACTGTTAGATTTGGCAAAAACATTGCAGTTAACATTACCTGACAAAATGCGAAAAGATGAGGTGATTATGGCGGTGGCTAAGCATTTAAAGTTGCCTGAGATACAGTTTGACTCATTGGAAATGGCAAAAAATTCAGTTCCAACTTAAACAAATGGAACATGAGAAAGAATTAAAGCAGCTTGAATACGAAAGAGAGAGAGAGGAAAAAGAAAAGGAGAGAGAAGAAAGGAGAAAAGAAATAATATCCCTAGCAGAACAAAAAGAAAGCGAAAGGGAGATACAGATCAGGGAGAAAGAGAGAGAGGTTTGAACTTGGGGAAATGGCCATGAAACATCACAGAAAATTGAAAATTGAAAAACGTAAAGGGAAACATACAGTTGGATGATAGTGATAAGGATAGTGAGAAAGAGAGTCTTAGTCGAAGACTTGGTGGGGATCTATTCAAATATTTCCAAGCATTGCCAAGGTTTGATAAGAAGGAGGTAGAAGCCTTTTTCAATTCATTTGAGAAGGTAGCTAAACAAATGAAATGGCCACAAGACATGTGGGTATTACTGATTCAAACAAAGCTGGTAGGTAGAGCTAGTGAAGTGTTTGCATCGTTACCGGAGGAGGTATCTGGGACATATGAGGAGGTGAACAAATCCATCTTAGGTGTATATGAACTGGTGCCTGAAGCCTACAGACAAAGGTTTAGAAATGTAAGGAAATAATTTGGTCAAACATACATGGACTTTGAAAGGATCAAACAGAGTAATTCTGATAGGTGGATAAGGGCTTTGAAAATAAACCAAACGTATGAAGCTCTCAGAGAAATTATACTGTTGGACGAGTTTAAAAATTCAATTCCTGATGTAGTGAGAAATCATGTGGAAGAGCAGAGGGTTAAAACTGCGAGATTAGCTGCAGAAATGGCAGATGATTATGAATTGGTTCATAAATCAAAGTTTGGTTTCCAACATCAGTTTTAGCCTGTGAGGAATAGAAACTGGGGACATGAGAAATACTCAAGTGATAAATGTGACCTGATGGGAGATAATAAGGAGAGTATACCTCAGGTTAAAAAGGAAATCCAGGAGGGTGGAAGCGACATGAAAAGTTTCAAATGTTTTCACTGTAATAAACTAGGCCATGTAAAGTCACAGTGTTGGTTGTTGAAGAAAAGCACTGGGAAGGCTGATGTGGTAAAACAAGATAAGACAGTGGGGTTTGTTAAAGTGGTAAAGGAAAGCTCAAGTGAAGCGAAGGAGGTGAAAAAGATTGTACAGCCTGATCAAGAGGTGATTGATAAGAAGGTGCCAGATGTCTTTAAAGAATTTACTTGTGTGGGTAAATTTACTCATGTATCAGGAGGAGCAGGTAAAGAAGTCACAATTTTAAGAGATACGGGAGCTAGTCAATCTTTAATGGTAAGAGATGAAGAGTTATGTAGTTTGGGAAGAATGTTCCTCCATAACCCAGCCCCACCCATGAGCTATATTGAGTGATGGACAGTGCGATAGCCCCAATGCACTTGGACCTATTGACAGATGTTCAGCCACTCCAGGTAAGCAGGGCAGGGCCACGATGGAGGCTCAGCTGCCTGTAGTCGATCCAAGGACTTCTCAAGGCTCTCCTTGTATTTATGGCTGATCCTCTGCTCCTTCGATGGTGATATGAATGCTGGGAACACCTCCAGCCACTCACCATGCTGACTTGGAAATTTCACACCTTCAATTGCTGAGTCAAAACCCTGTATCTCCTTCCTTAGCAGCACTGTGGATGTACTGACAGCACACGGACTGCAGTGGTTCAGGAAGGCAGCTCACCACTGATGTTCTCTGCTGTATGTATCAGGATGCCTTGAGAATGTAGTGTTGAACAAAGAACATCAAACTAAGTTACTGAACAATGCTGATTTATTTACACTACTTAATAAGATTCGAACAAGTCACAAGGTATAAGTTATTAAATTAAACTATATGATATCTCTAACTACAGAACTCTACACGATGCAACTAATCTATCTCATGCCTGGACATCTTCTCCCAGAATCTCAGGAGTCACATGATTTTTATATGACTGTTCCTTATTGCCATCTGGTGGTGAGAAGTATTCGCATCAAATTGTTAACACTTTATATTCCTTACAATATACATATTGTTACAACCACCGCCTTTTCAACAGCAATTAGTGATGGGTAATAAATGCTGGCCTAGCCACTGACTCTCACATCCTATTAATGAATTTTTAAAAAGACATGAACGCTGCATGCAACCACAAAGACTGAGGCAGCCACTGCACAGATGCAGGTGGCCCTAATTGTGCCAAGTCCCTGAAAGGGTCAGGCACCCAGAGGACAGACACCCTGCCTATCTCATACACTGGAGTAGGAGAGACAGCTGTTAGCTACAACATCAGGGGGATAGCTGTTAACCTCAACATCGTGGAGCAAGCTGTTAACCTCAACATCGTGGAGAAAGCTGTTAAACTCAACATCGGGGAGACAGCTGTTAAACTCAACATGGGGAGACAGCTGTTAGCCTCAACATCGGGGAGGCAGCTGTTGTCCTCAACATCGAACATGGAAGCACTGAGATGCATTTGCATAAACCAACTGAGAATTCTCTTGGGGTCTCATTGTCTCAGATGTAAATACAGGATGTCAAAGCCTTAGATCGTTGTTGAATTTTAAAGTTCTTGTAGTGTGGCAAAAGTAGCCACTGGAATGATGTAATGGTGGATCTAGTGAGATGATAATCGGCTTTCATGAATAACCAACAAACAATTATAAATGAGTTATGTGTCACCCCGGCACACAACTCACTGTCCATTGGCATTAGTCCCACAGGTGCATTTCCAGTATCTGCCTGGTCTCAAACCTCTTCCAACTTTTCCTCCTCATCAGAGAAGGGGGCATACTCAATGTGGCTGTCATTTTCCAAAATTACTTCCCTTTCCAGCACCAGGTTGTGAAGATCACAAAATCCCACCATAAGATCCAAGACGGCTGTATGGGTGTATTGTAGTGCTCCCCCAGAACGATCCAGTCACCTGAACCTCATTCTCAGAAGGCCTATGGTCTGTTCAATGGTTTCCTTTGGAGTAACGTGGCAGTAGTTGTATGTGTCCTGTGCCTCGATATTGGGGTATCCCCCAGGATATATGAGGCCGGACAGCTTCCAGGAAGCCTTTCTCCCATCTTGAGGATCCTTTTAAAGTGGTCGCTCACCATTTGAACTGTTAGTGATTTTCCTGTTCACAAAGGCCCCTGGCTCCTCTGAGAGTTGTGGTGGCTAACATGCTAAGGGGAGGACAGGCTGACGAGGGATGTCAAAGACAGCATAAAGGCTAAGGAAAAAGCAAAGTGGCGAGGGTTAGTGGGAAACCAAAGGGTTGGGAAGCCTTTAAAAGAGAGCAGAGGATAACTAAAAAAGCAATAAGCAGGGAGAGAAGATGATGTACGAGTGCAAGCTAGCTAGTAATATAAAGGAAGATAGGAAGAGTTTTTTTCAATACATAAAAGGTAAGAGAGAGGCAAAAATAGACATTAGATCACTAGAAAATGTGGCTGGAGAAGTAATAATTGGAAACAAAGAAATGGCAGACAAACTGAATAGCTACTTTGCATCAGTCTTCACGGTGGAAGACACCAGTGGGATGCCGGAGCTCCAGGAGAACCAGGGGGCAGAGGTGAGTGCAGTGACCATTACTAAGGAGAAGGTTCTGGGAAACCTACTCCTTAGTAATAAGTCACCTGGACCGGATGGACTACACCCCCCAGGGTCCTAAAAGAGCTAGCTGAGGAAATTGTGGAGGCATTAGTGATGATCTTTCAGGAATCACTGGAACATAGAACATAGACCATTACAGCGCAGTACAGGCCCTTCGGCCCTCGATGTTGCGCCGACCTGTGAAACCACTCTAAAGCCCGTCTACACTATTCCCTTATCGTTCATATGTCTATCCAATGACCATTTGAATGCCCCTAGTGTTGGCGAGTCCACTACTGTTGCAGGCAGGGCATTCCACTCCCTTACTACTCTCTGAGGCAGGAAGGGTCCCAGAGGACTGGAAGGTAGCTAATGTAACACCACTGTTTAAGAAGGGAGGGAGGCAGAAGATGGGAAATTATCGGCCAGTTAGCCTGACTTCGGTCATTGGTAAGATTTTAGAGTCTGTTATTAAAGATGAGATCGCGAAGCACTTGGAAGTGCATGGTGAAATAGGACTGAGTCATAATGGCTTTGTCAAAGGGAGGTCGTGTCTGACAAATCTGTTAGAGTTTTTTGAGGAGGTAACAAGCAAGTTAGACAAAGGAGAATCAGTGGACGTGATTCATTTAGATTTCCAGAAGGCCTTTGACAAGGTGCCGCATAGGAGACTGTTAAATAAGTTAAAAGCTGTTAAAGGTAAAATCCTGGCATGGATAGAGGATTGACTGACTGGCAGAAGCAAAGAGTCGGGATAAAGGGGTCTTTTTCAGGATAGCAGCCGGTGACTAGTGGTGTGGCGGAGGAGTCTCTGCTGGGACCACAACTTTTCACAATATACATTAATAATCTGGAAGAAGGTACTGATGGCACTGTTGCTAAGTTTGCAGATGATACAAAGATCTGTAGATGGACAGGTAGTATTGAGGAAGCAAGGGGGCTGCAGAAGGACTTGGACAAGCTAGGAGAGTGGGCGGTGAAGTGGAAAATGAAATACAATGTGGAATAGTGTGAGGTTATGCACTTTGGAAGGAGGAATCTCGGCACCGACTATTTTCTAAATGGGGAAATGCTTCGGAAAGCAGAAGCACAAAGGGACTTGGGAGTCCTTGTTCACGATTCTGTTCAGGTTATTGTGCAGGTTCAGTCGGCAGTTAAGAAGGCAAATGCAATGTTAGCATCCATGTCAAGAGGGCTAGAATATAAGACCAGGGATGTACTTCTGAGGCTGTATAGGCTCTGGTCAGACCCCATTTGGAGTATTGTGAGCAGTTTTGGGCCCCATATCTAAGGAAGGATGTGCTGGCCTTGGAAAGGGTCCAGAGGAGGTTCACAAGAATGATCCCTGGAATGAAGAACTTGTCGTATGAGTTACGTTTGAGGACTCTGGGTCTGTACTCGGAGTTTGGAAGGATGAGAGGGGATCTTATTTAAATGTATAGATACTGCGAGGCCTGGATAGAGGATGTTTCCAGAGGACACCATCTCAGATTAAAGGGACGATCCTTTAAAACAGAGATGAGGAGGAGTTTTTTCAGCCAGAGGGTGGTGAATCTGTGGAACTCTTTGCCGCAGAAGGCTGTGGAGGCCAATTCACTGAGTGTCTTTAAGACAGAGATAGATAGGTTCTTGATTAATAAGATGATCAGGGGTTATGGGGAGAAGGCAGGAGAATGGGAATGAGAAAATATCAGCCATGATTGAATGGTGGAGCAGACTCGATGGGCCAAGTGGCCTAATTCTGCTCCTATGTCTTATGGTCTTATGTGTGCAGTCAATGACCCCTGAACCTTAGGGAATCTAGAGATGGCCCTGTGCCCTACCACCCACTCGACCCGACTGGCCGAGACAGTGCGATGTCTTATGTATTATTCTGTCCTCCTGTACATCGAATCCACTAGCTGCTTGATGCAGCGATAGGCTACTGACTGAGAGATATCACATATGTCTCCAGGTGAGCCCTGGAAAGAACCTGAGTATAAAAGGTTAAGTGCCAGTGGCTACCTTCACTGTCACATTCAATGAGTGGCCTGAACTCCTGTTCCAGCATTCTACACAGGTCTGCTGCCAACCACTTGGCCAGATGCAATATTCAGAGTCACGTAGGCTATTACGTCACTCTGAAACTAATCCATTGTCTGTAAGCCTTTCAGCCAGGTAGAACTTCTGTGCACATTACCTTCCATTATCTCCCCTATGTGCACTCTTTGTCTGTTTCCCATCGTACTTTCATGATGTTGGGTGCTCCTGTGGTCATTGCAGCCCCACTCCATGCAGCTGATTTAGCTGCTCTGTCTGACTTTCCTCCACAAATCGAGAAGTCAGAATGCAGAGCACCCATTAAGTTTTGCTGCCATTCCCATGTTGCTTAACTCAGCCAGTTCCTGCCCCCCCCCCCCCCCCCCCTCATTGTTTGTCTGGTGCAGGATGTTGAAGTTGGTTTCTCTTTACTCCATAAATTGTCTGAGACAGGGGGCGGGTTTTTCCATCCCGTCGCGCCAGATTTCTGGTTCAGCACGCCGTCGGGATTCTCCATTTTGCCGGCTCGTCAATGGGGTTTCCCATTGTGGGGCAGCCCCACGCTGTCGGGAAACCCAGGGGCTGGCGGCTAAATGGAGCATCCTGATGGCGGAGAATTCAGCCCAGGACGTTGGGCCCCTGATAAGAACTGCTTACTGAGCTGACTGTGTTATTGCTGACCACACTATTTCTGTTTCATTCTGTTGGTCTTAAAAACATGGGCAAGTTAGCTAGCTTAAATAACATCATGCATTGCGGCCACTGCTTTTAACAAGAGTTTAAATGCTTGTTACTGCTATGTTCTAAAAAATATGTTGAATAATGATTACTGGGTATACTTTCTATAATTCGTCTCAATCCTCAATAAGCTAACTCATGTAGAACTATTCTAGTGTTACCTGAGCTAGCCGGTTTTAAGGGGTCTCATCTCAGGACACCCCCCTTCAGCTTCATGCTGAAAGTTTTGCGGAACTGAACCTTAGCCTACCTGTTTGACAATCTAGCTGTATTCAATGGCTGTCACTTCCAGTTAACGCTCACTTTCCTCTGAGCTCTTGCTGTGTTTGAGCAAGTGAACCTCTGAGAAAGTGCTCCGTGGAGCCTGCGTGAACCTTGATGAATTTCAAAAACCATGTCAAAAATCACTCACAATTGGCTGCTCAACAGTGGCAATTGGCTGCCCATTGTCTTCCTGGGGGGTTGCCGATCTTGCTGCCCAACTGCCGCAGGGAAATTTAAGAACACTGCAAAGGAAAGTGCTCCAAAAAGATCCATGCAGATGCCCACCATTTTACCAGCCCACTTCCCCAACTCTGTCAACACCAACACCAGGGGGCCAGTAGAATTTTGTCTGTAGTTTTATCACCACATGTGATCAGATTTACCCACTGAGGCAGCTGCTTAGTGATTCTGAATTGCTTATCCTTGCTAGAAGATAGGAATTTGGGAGAGTGCAGTGTGTGAGGTAACACATTCTATATTACCTTCTAACTTATATTACCAAGCAATTAGTCTCATTAGTGTTGGCAAGCAATTGATGAGACATTTAATTGCTGACATAAATACAGACTATAGAATATGCACAAAGGGAATCGTGATCCTTTTTTCAAGAAAAAGTAGCTGGATATTTTACATTTTGTCAGTATATTTTTTATCTTCTGCATGTATTTAATCTATTTACTCCAATGGTCCCTCAAGGATTTGCAAATGTTAGATAGGGAGCATCATGAAGACTCATGTATTGCACACACAAATATATATGAATGAAAGATTGGCAGACAAAACCATAACACAACAATTGGCTGCCTTTAAAGACATTCCCACGAGGCGGAAAAGCAGGACAATCAAATCCAGAGCTCCCTGAGTAATCAGAGGGATAGAGAGTAAGATGAAGCAGAAAATTCAACTAAAATACTCAAGAGGAGTGCGGGGCAGAGAATTTCACCCAGAGTGTGAGATGAGACTGGAGGCTAACATCAAAGAAAATTCTAATGTCTTCTCTAAGCATGTAAATAGTTAAGGGATATTAAATGGGGGAATGTGGCTGAATAGAGACTAAAGGGAAGATCTACATATGGAGGTCGAGGACATGGCTAAGGTGCTAAATTAAAACTTTGCATCTCCTTCTAATTTATTAAACTTAGGCCCAGCTGTTCCCTTGCTATACAGGAGGAGCACTACAGTTCTTGATGTTCGTACCAACATCCTGCCTTCAAACACATCAAAAAAACAAATTAACTGGTCATTCATCTTATGGATATTTCTGGGACATTACTTGGTACAAGGTGGCTGCTTTTTTTCCTGCATAAATCACTGTACTGTGTGAAAGAGAAATTCTTTCATGAGAAAGGGTATGGCACGAGGGTCAACCTGTACAGAAAGAACTGGTAGCCCTATGATAAAAGGTAAATCAGCAATGGATCCATCAGCTTGGAGAAGAGAATCTTTCCTCACTGCCTTGGCAACCATCCATTTCTCATCTTGGTGCCCAGTTCATTTTTTATGAACTGAATCCCTCTTCCCCTTGCACTTGAAGTGAATTCGTAAAAGCTATGGTCCTGTGACGCATCTCAGTATTCTTGGGTTTCAGTCATTAGTTTTCTTTCAAAACATTTGGAATGGTTGAACAGAACTCTCTATTACTGTGAAAGCAAAGCTTTGGCAAGAGCCAAGTAACAGTAGAGATATGCAAGGAAAGGGAAACAACAGATGGATGGGGGTGGAGTATGAACTACATAGTGGGTGGGAGAGATGTTTGTCTCAGACAGCCATTAAATAGAACTAGGGGAGATTTGAACTAAAGTGAGTAAGTCCAATGAGTTAGATTGGAAAAGTCAAAATAGCATGATTAGAGTCCTTTGAAATGAAATGAAATGAAAATTGCTTATTGTCACAAGTAGGCTTCAATGAAGTTACTGTGAAAAGCCCCTAGCTGCCACATTCTGGCGCCTGTTCGCGGAGGCTGGTACGGGAATTGAATCGTGCTGCTGGCCTGCTTGGTCTGCTTTAAAAGCCAGCGATTTATCCCAGTGTGCTAAACCAGCCCCTCTAATTCAATTGTAGGAGTATATTTGTGAGGAATTCATTATGTCTTAATTATTTTCCACCTCTGTTTTCCAACTAAGATGACAGGCAGATTTCTCAGGCTGTAGGCCCAATCAGAGAGCCTGCAGCCCCGAAAGAAGAACTGCCCCATTGGCAGAGGTTGGCACCACAGTTGCAGGATGGCAGCCATGAGGGAGCCTCCATATTGAGCCGCACTATAAAGACTTCTTAAAATTAAAATGTGGTCTCAGCTGACAGGCCATCCCAATGGAGGGGAATCCCTTCATAGGATGGCCTATGGCTGCAGCTACAGACCCGCTGACCCCTGCATCACTGGGGAGGCAAGGAACTGAAAGAGGCCTTGTGATCCTCCGAACCTGCTGGAACCTAATCGCTTCTCAAGGGCTTCTGCTGATGGCCTTTTGTTGCTTCCAAAGTGTGACCTGTGTAGTGCTGTCAGTGTGCCTGATCTGTGTTGCTGAACTATGAAACAGCAGCCTCTTGGTCGTCTCCAGTAATTGTCACTCAACTAGGCCCGAGATCAAGACGTCACTGATCAGTACTTTGGCTAGTCTAATCACATTTATCAGGTGCAGAAATCCTTGCCCTGCATCCTAGCCTCTTGATCTGAAAATAGTCAGTGCTTCAATGGATGAATAGGCACCAACTGGTTCTAAGGTTGTGGGGCTCTTGCAGTTTCCAATCAACATTCCATGGGCTCCATTGATGTTTGCAAAAAGGACAAATCTTCTCCAATGACCTGTGACTGAAGGCTGTGGACTGCACAATGGAATTTAGGAACATAGGATTTAGGAGCAGAAGTAGGCAAGTCAGCCCCTCGAGTCTGCTCGTCCATTCAATCAGATCATGGCTGATCTCCTCCTGATCTCAAATCCACCTCCCCACCTGTTCCCCATATCCCTTTAACCTGTTTTTTTATCAGAAATATATCCATCACTTTCTTGAAACCATTTAATGACTCAGATTCCACCGAACAATGGGGCAGCGAGTTCCACAAATTCACCACCCTCTGCGTGAAGTAGTTCCTCCTCATTTCAGTTCTAGATCCACCACCTCTCAAACTATACCTGTGACCTCTCCTTCTAGATTGCCCCACAAGGGGGAACATTTGGTCTACGTTTACTTTATCAATCCCTTTTAGTATTTTATATCCCTCAATCAGATCCCCCCTCATTCCTTCTAAACTCCAGCGAGCATAAGCCCAAACTGTTTAATCTCTCCTCATCCGTCAACATTTGGTCTACGTTTACTTTATCAATCCCATTTAGTATTGTGGAGCAAGAGCTTTCAGTTGCGGCACATTCTCACACTGAATTCAATTCCTGTGTGTGCAGTTCCTCCAACATTACTTTTCTCCAGTGAATATCCATGAGATCTGGATTCAATGACTCTGAAGCAAATTACACATGTCTTATCTGTTCCACTGATTGGGAGAAACATCCTCACCCACATCCTAGGGCTCCTTTGTGCTTTCACATAGTGTCACATCCTCACCAACATTACTTAGTTTGTCCTGCCTGAACAACCCTTAGCAAGTGACTTGGGATGAGATCAGAAGGGCCCAGGCCACAGGCAACTTTGGCAGAGGATCATTGTAAATGATTTTGTTCCTGGGACTATTGTGCAGCCTTGTTCTTGACATATTCTTCCTCCACTTCATCTAAGCACATAAAAAGAGCATTCTTTCCTCCTCCACGTTCTTCTCTTCATGATCCATAGCTTCTTGTTTGATTTGTAGGAAGGGGAGAAAGAGGGAAACATAACAGTCTGGATTCTCCGTTTCTGCGATTTAGTGACGCCGGGGCAGACATGGTAGACTTTCGCGACAGCAAAACTGAATCTATTCAGCAATTGTGGAGGGGCTAGTACCAGCGCCGCGTAGAACACAGTGGATTCCAATAAAAAACAACGCGGGATTCGCTAGGTCCATGATTGACACTGGGGAGGTTGACAAGCTGCAGCCGCATATACACATTACAATCCCCACACACACTTATCCCAGCCAAAAAGCTGGCACAGTTGTGCGAGAGCGCGCCCATACAGCTGATGGGTCGGCTGTGGCCAGAAGACACCTAGGGGGGGCACCTATCTGACCCGTGGCCCTAGATTCACAGTAGACTGTCAGTGGGGCGTGCAGCTGCATGACTCCCTTTCCAGCTGCAGCAATGATGTTCCATGCCCATCCACCATGACCCCACAGCCCACCTCCTGGCCACCCCCTGCTAACCTCCCCAATTCTGGCGGAAGCCCTCCAGCCAGCGGCACAACTGTCAGCAACCTATGGCGATGTTGGACACTTTCTGTACCCGCACCCCCCCTCCCTCAGCAGCCACAACACTGGTTTCACAATTTTTAAAAGCACAAGTGAACCATGCTGGCCCATTGGAGGCGGAGAATTGCGGAGGCCCCAGAGAATACCGGGTCAGGCCTACTAATGATGTGCATACCCACTGTATGTGGGTTCTGGACCGCATTGACACCGCTGTGGAATTGACAGGGAATTTGCGATTTGGCGTCAAATTGGCGCCCGCCGCGATTTCGGGGTCAGAACCTATTCTCCGCCCAATCGCGTTTCCCGATTTCGGCGTCAGCCAATAGAGAATCCTGCTCAACATCTTCAGGATTAAGAAAGAAAGTGGACTGAAGTTTCTCGCAATGTGCTGCATCACAGTGAAGACCGGGGCATCCAATAATCTACTGCTTCCCCTATCGTACTGAGCACTTGACTCTCACAGATGGAGGAGAGTTCCTGCTCAACAATGCCATGGTCTGTTCTTCATTTGGATCATTTCTCTATCTGAAGGTTACATCCAGCAGCCTACATTTCTTTGGTGTTGTATGCAAGCTTCTCCTTCAATAAGATTGGTCATTTACAGAAGGATATAAGAACTTGGAGCAGAATTAGGCAATTCAGCCCCTCGAGCCTGCTGTGCCATTTAATATGATCATCGCTGATCTCATCTCAGCCTCAACTCTACTTTCCTGCCTATTCTCCATAACCGTGCAACCGATTCCGAAGTAAAAATCTGTCTATCTCCTCCTTAAATTTATTCAATGTCCCGGCATCCAACGCACTCAGGGGCAGTGAATTCCACAGATTCACAATCCTTTGAGACAAGTAATTTCTTCTCATCTCTGTTTTAAATCTGCTACCCCTTATCCTAAGACTCATTCTAGATTGCCCACAAGAGGAAAAATCTGCTCTAAATCTACTTTGTCAATAACCTTCAGCATCTTATATTCCTCAATTAGATCTCCTCTCATTCTGCTAAATTCTAACGAGTATGGAATCAATCTCTCTTCATAAATCAAACCCCACAACTCTGGAATCAATCTTGTGAAGTTCCTCAGAATTGCCTTCAATTGCAGGCAGCAGGGTAGTGGAATGGCCAGCACTGCTGCCTACGGCGCTGAGGACCTGAGTTTGATCCCGGCCCCGGGCCACTGTCTGTGTGGCGTTTGCACATTCTCCCCGTGTCTGCGTGGGTTTCACCCCCACAACACAAAGATGTGCAGGTTAGGTGGATTGGCCACACTGAATTGCCCCTTAATTGGAAAGAAATAATGGGGTACTCTAAATTTATTTTTAAAAAGAATTGCCTCCAATGCAACTACATCCCTCCTCAAGTAAGGGGATTAAAACTGTACACAGTACTCCAGGTGTGGTCTGACCAATACCTTGTACAGTTACAGCAACACTTCCCAACTTTTGAACTCTATTTCTTCAGATATAAAGGCTAAAAGTTCATTTGCCTTCCTTATTACCTGCTGTGTCTGCATGCTAGTTTACATGCACGAGGACACCCAAACACCCCTTCACTGAAACACTCTGAAGTTTCTCTCCATTTAGATAATAACTTGCCTTTCTATGTTTCTGACAAAAAATGGATAACCTCACAGTTACCCACATTAAACTCCATCTGCCAAAGTTTGGCCCACTCATCCTTACAGAACCAGAGAATTTTTGAATATGGGTGTTATATTAACGTTTTTCCAGTCACTTGAACCTTTCCTGCATCCAGGGAACTTGAATATTATAACCAATGAATCCACTATCTTTGCTGCCACTTCCTTTAAGACCCTAGCATGTAGGCCATCAGGTCCTAGGGACTTGGTTGCCTTCAATTCCAACAGGTTGAGTAGCACTTTTCCCCTATTGATAATGATTGTTTGAAGTTCCTCAGTTTCTATTACCTCTGTTACCTGTTACCTGTTAACACCTGTTACCATTTGGACGATACTCGTGTCCTCCACCGTGAAAACTGAGGCAAAATACTGATTTAACGCCTCCGCCATTTCTGTGTTCCCACTATTAACTCCATGGTCCATCCTCCAAGGGACCATTATTCACTTTTGCTACTCTCTTCCCTTTTATGTATTTGTGGAAGCTTTTCCTACCCTTTTTTATATTTTGTGATAGTTCACTAGGATCAATGGCTTATGACATATGAAGAATGCCTACCTGCTGATCAGTCAAAGTAGAGGAATGGTTGCAATAATTACTAATGGAAAAATGGTAATACATAATTTAACATTCAAATTCAGTGTCTTTAATCTCCTTTAAACAGTTGGAAGGTTTACTATTGCACCCATTATTTTTAGAGGAGGAACAATGCCTCGGACTCTATGATGCTCAGGAAGGGAAAGGAAAGTATGCTATTTTGTCAATCTCCTTCCCATTTCTCTTGTGAGTTACTTACACAGGTACCAGCAGTATTTTCCTCCTTTGCTACATCTCAGCCAGGACCAGAACACATACTTTAAAAGTAATACAAAATCATACATGAGCAATCCACCAATTCATTGAGACAAATATTCTGCTGCTTTTCTACAGCAGTTCCACCCCCCCCCCCCCACCTCCTGCGCCCCCCCCCCCCCCCCCCCCCCCCCCGCCCCTCTTCCTGAAACCTCAGTTTGCTGCTGCAATCTTCAGTGATTATTGGCTTTTTAAAGACTATAACTACTCAGGTACCTCAGCACATTGTGTTTTTGTCACATGGGAGTTGCACCACTTAACCTCCTTCAATGGACTTTTAATTGGGCTGGATCAGCGCTGCTTAGCTTTAGTGGGCATGCATCCTGGGTCAGGGCACAACATTGGTGTGAAGGACACATGGACTTTCTGATTTATACTTTTCATTGTACAAACTTCGAAACTGTGAAGAAGCATAAAACTGGCAAGTTGCAAGTACGGCTGGAAAATGGAAGACATTTCTTCCTTCCCAAAGATCAGATTACACCACCTGTGTGTATATTTTATAAATAATGCTCATACAGTGGCAAATTAACTGATGGCATTGTGACAAAAATGTAATTTGTTGTATGTCATTTTTCTTCTTATTTTCTTTCAGTGATAATATTAAATTAAAAATGTACACTTGGCTTACCACAATCGCATTTCAATGAAGGGTAAACAGGTGATAACGTGCCAATGTTTTGATGACCTGTGAGTAGACAATTGGATATGTTCAGGAAAGTCAAGTTAATGGAGCATCACCCAGACCCATATTTATGAACCTCTTCAAAAATCCCATTTGGTAACCCATATGGCTTTGTCTTTATATAGCTTGTAGTATTATTCAGCCAACGTCCAAAGGGAGTGTGTTTTTCTTTCAAAGGGATTAGTGTGAATGGAAGAGCATGGCGTATTTTATGAGTTAGCAATGTGGTTCATTTTATGGTGCATGGAGGTAAATTAGAATCTGTAAACTAAGGTTTGCAGAATTATTACTGAGATGATGTTGTGTTCTCTCAGAGGAATAGAATTATTTATCTCCTTCCTGAGAAGTAGTTAATTGCAAATTCGGTTGGAAAGATTCAGTGACTTCCCTGGCAAGTTAGTTTAATTAGCCCTGTGTGAACCATTTCCAGACTTCTAGTTTTGTGTTGAGCAGTTCAGCATCATTTCTCTATTCTTGCTTCTGTAAATAATTCAACATATACAATTGAGGTTCTTAGGAAAATTGTGTACATTCCGACTGACGTCTGTCTCCTGAAGTGACATGAGCTTGGCAACTAATGCACCATCCAGAAACTTATTTCCAATAAGATAGAGATTCTTTGTCTCACAGCATATTAATATAATATCCAAACTATTAAATGCATAAGGTTGAGATTCTGAGAATAGGGAGTGTGGGATTTTGCAATGAGAACCGCAGAAAAGTATTTTGAGTAACCCCAAATCCATGCACATACATTTAATGCTCTTCCAAATATGGTATTCATTTTTGCTTCAATAACTTCCAAAAGAACAACAATCTGAATTTGAATCATTTTTAAAAATGGAATTAAGGGCATTGTGTGGCTGGATTGAACAATGGGTGGGTGTTGAATGTTGCAAAAATGTGGTTCACCATTCACATGTTTTAGTTTCAGGAGTCTAACTTTTAGTTTGAACATCACCGGGATAAATGTAAGATAAGTGGACGTCTGATTGAGAAGCTTGTAATAACATTGTTGTAAATATAATTCATACAACACTAGGGTTAGTGCATTTAAAAGGTAACCTGTGCTTACTGTACAGAATCAGGAGTAGAGCTGTGAAACCAAGAAATAATGGAGGGGTCTTATATTGTAATTGAATAGATCAAAAAGGTCGCTTCTGATGTCAATAAAAGGTTTAAATTACATCTGAAGATTCAAGATGCAAGGAAGCTGCAATAAATTTTGGAAAAGTGGGGGCCGGGATTCTCCGTTTTGTGGACTAAGTCCCTACGCCCGCACAAAAATGGGCGTGAATCACTCCGGACCTTTTCCTCGAAAGTCCGGAGTGATCCTCCATTTTCCAGAGGGCTAGCAGGGCCAGCTCTGGCAGCCGGCAGGGCCCTGCAGCCCAGACCGCGTGGCCGCGCATGCGCACGGTGGCCGCAAGCGGGTCCACGCATGTGTGCGGCGGCCCACCTCGGCACGGGTGCTGCCGACATGGCGGACACCCACAGTGGGCCTGCGTGGAGTAAGGTAGTTCCCCCCCAGATCGCGATGGCCTGCCGATCGGTGGCCCCCGATCGCGGGCCTGGCCACCGCTGAGGTTCCCCCGGAGTCAGATTCCCCCGCTCTCCACCGTGGGTCCCAGCTCCCGCCTGGTGGTACCAGATGTAAACCACGCCGGCGGGTGTTCGGCCAGTCTCCTGCGGAGAATTGCCGCGGGGGCCTATTTCCGCAGCCCCGACTGGAGAATTGGCGGCCCGGCATCGGAGCTGCGTGGCGCGAATTTCTCGCACCCCTGGCGATTCTCCGAGCTGGCGCGGGCTTGGAGAATCCCGGCCTGGGTTTCTTCATGGACCACGTGAGTCAGGAGAAATGGTCATAACACATCATTAGAAATATAAATTATTATTAAAGAATAATATTGAAGGTAAAATAATCCATTTACATCATTTGTGTTTGAGAACATCCCAAAGCATGCCATGTTGTTATAGACCTTATGTGCAGAGAATGTTATTTTGTTTAATTTATCTATATTTGCTTGCTGTAAAACCAAACAGTTCAATCTGGAAAATAGACAAAGGCAGTTGCAGCTTTGTTTCGGTGAATACTGCATCTCACCAGATGGAAAGAGATGGCTGGAGATGACAGTCAGCTAAGCCTGCACTTCAAAAAAGTAAAAATACTAACTTCATCATTTACTATGTGGAGTGTTGATGGAGCTCAGTTTCAGTTCGGATTTTGTGAGAAAAAAACAGCTGGAATATTTGCACTAGTTTTCAGCTAAAGGAAGAAATCTATGGTGGTCCTCGCAGAGCTTTGTGGCAAAAAGCAGTCAACAGAGTTGCTTGAAAAGATTTGGGACACACATGGAAATCCAAATGAGGACCTGGGGCATTCATAAAATGTGAGGAACGTTTGGACCTCCCAGCTCACCAATGATGGATGGGCTCCTAGCAGGGAAGTGAGGTGCCTTATCCATCACTCACACTGGCAATGACCACCAGAGGTCACAGTCGGTGTGGTGACTTCCAGGTCCATGTATGGCCGCTGGAACCTCTGAGGGTGTTCCTGAAGCTGCCTCTGCATGAGAGTCACCATCTCTCAATGGAGGAGCCTGTGTGCTCGTTGTTAAGGGTCAACGCAGTGCTAGTGTTCAGCATGGATTCCTCCATGACAGGTACCATGGCACACAAACCCTCATGGATCTTAGTCAGATCTCCCGCTGGACATCCAGCATCTACCGCTGATGGACAATTCCAGGGGTGCATTTTCAGCCTTCAGCAGTATGGTCCTGGTGTGCAGCAGTGCTCTCACAGTCGCCACTCTGGGATCCCTCTGCCTCTGCCAGCTCTTCTCGTGAGTGTGATGTGCCCTCAACCCTGTGCTGTGCCCTTGGAGCCAATGACCCACTGCCCACCGACATATTAGCATCTGCGTTGGCACCTGGCTACGAGGGAGCTGTGATACTTCTGCAAGTGTATTCCTAGGAGGATACTGGAGGGTCATCGGGGCGGTCCTGGGCATTGGTGATTTGCACATCTATGGGATGAAGCAAACATATGAATGCATTCAGTCACCGCTTATTCACTTTATGCGAGGCAGGCTGATGACATAACAGAGATGAACTGTGTGGCACCAGCTGCACTGCAGCTTCAATGGGCACTGTCATTGGACATTGCTATTTGAAATGAGAGGACTCCAATAACGTTTGCACTACCTGCTGCACAGGAATCTGTGCACTGCACTCTTACCTTCAGCTGTGACCCCTGCTTCACCATGATCAGTGGAGTTAGCTGGGCGATGGAACTTTAGCTCGAGTGTCTGCTCTCGAACCAGATGAGGCTGCGTAGGTGTGGCACCCCACCTCCCGTCCTTCTCTTTGCTTCATTCTGGCTTCTCTTCTCCTGAATGTGACAAGTAGTCATTCAAATGCCAGTTCGCTGGCCGTGCCACTGTGGCACACCTCACCCTCCAATGTGTGTGGGCCAAGCGGTCAGACATCCCAGTCTTGGTATTGTAAGCTTCAGTGCCAGATGTCACATGTTACCTTAAAATCTTACCCGATGCAGAGAATTGGTACCCAACTACACTGCTCTGAACAGTTCCATGCCACTTCTGCATTTACCTTTGCTAACTGCAGTAATTTGTACATTCTGAATTCTCTGTCCATGTACCCAAACAGGCGCCGGAATGTGGTGACTAGGGGCTTTCCACAGAAACATCATTGCAGTGTTAATGTAAGCCTACTTGTGACAATAAAGATTATTATTATTATGGGGTAGAGCCAAGACTGGATTGTCTCTCTCTCTACTCGGTACACTTGGAATAGTAACCTTCACCTTCACTGCCTGTTCCCAACAGAAGCAGCATCCAGGTTGTGGAGAGAGATGTGTTTTTGATTCTTCTCCGGGCAAAGCCGTTAATCAACGTAAAATTAGACATGCATAATTCAGCTTTGAGTGTTGATGTTAAACTCTTAACTTGCTGCCTCCTACATACACAAAAAATAATGCAGTATTTATTATTTGCAATGCAATATGATGTTGCGGTAGGTACAGCATGTTGTGAGATTGCAATCTCACTTTTATACATTGCTTACAAATTACATTATTATTGATCCTGCAATGCAAATTTCTAAGAATCTAGTTGTGTGAAATTAGAAATTGCACGACAAAGGTCATTGTAATTTTATGAACATACATACCTCATTTCATTGCAGAAAGAAATAGCTGGTTGAATTGGATAACCACCAAAACCTTGTACGGGGATCACAGTTTGGTATGATTGCAGACATGTTAAATTCATGCTGCATTTTGATTTCAATGGGTGCCACGTTGTGGTAGTATGACTGGGGGTATTACGGTACCTTCAGAGGTGAGCTGCCATTGGTGCAGAGGACTCGCTGCCCATTGGCTCAGGTCAGTCATGTGCCTCTCAGGATACAAGAACCCGTGTTCCCCGGCAGTCAGCCATTCTTCTGGACATCTGCTGTCGGGCACACATCTTGTGTATTAAAGCCTTTTGTTTGGATCGCATCTTCGCCTCGTGTCCGATTGATGGTGTATCAATTTAATACACAAGTGTTAAATCGATGGAGCTTCGTATCAAGCCGGAGTGCCTTCGACTCAGCTCGCACGCAGCAAATGCAACAGCTGAATTTAAACACTGCTGGCGTGTTTTAACAGTTTTTTTTTTTTTTTTATTAAATATTTTATTGAAAATTTTTGGTCAACCAACACAGTACATTGTGCATCCTTTACACAATATTATAACAACACAAATAACAATGACCTATTTTATAAACAAAAAATGAATAAATAATAAATAACAAAAATGAAAACTAGCCCTAATTGGCAACTGCCTTGTCACAAGTAACACTCTCCAAAAATATAATTTAACAGTCCAATATATAATTATCTGTAGCAACGACCTATACATACTATACAGTATATATTAACAACCCTGAGAGTCCTTCTGGTTCCTCCCCCCCCCCCCCCCCCCCCACCCCCCCCCCCCCCGATCCTGGGCTGCTGCTGCTGCCTTCTTTTTCCCATTCCGTCTATCTTTCTGCGAGGTATTCGACGAACGGTTGCCACCGCCTGGTGAACCCTTGAGCCGACCCCCTTAGGACGAACTTAATCCGCTCTAGCTTTATAAACCCCGCCATGTCATTTATCCAGGTCTCCACCCCCGGGGGCTTGGCTTCTTTCCACATTAGCAATATCCTGCGCCGGGCTACTAGGGACGCAAAGGCCAAAACATCGGCCTCTCTCGCCTCCTGCACTCCCGGCTCTTGTGCAACCCCAAATATAGCCAACCCCCAGCTTGGTTCGACCCGGACTCCTACTACTTTTGAAAGCACCTTTGTCACCCCCATCCAAAACCTCTGTAGTGCCGGGCATGACCAAAACATATGGGTATGATTCGCTGGGCTTCTCGGGCACCTCGCACACCTATCCTCCACCCCAAAAAATTTACTGAGCCGTGCTCCAGTCATATGTGCCCTGTGTAATACCTTAAACTGAATCAGGCTTAGCCTGGCACACGAGGACGACGAGTTTACCCTGCTTAGGGCATCTGCCCACAGCCCCTCCTCGATCTCCTCCCCCAGCTCTTCTTCCCATTTCCCTTTTAGTTCATCTACCATAGTCTCCCCTTCGTCCCTCATTTCCCTATATATATCTGACATCTTACCATCCCCCACCCATGTCTTTGAGATCACTCTGTCCTGCACCTCTTGTGTCGGGAGCTGCGGGAATTCCCTCACCTGTTGCCTCGCAAAAGCCCTCAGTTGCATATACCTGAATGCATTCCCTTGGGGCAACCCATATTTCTCGGTCAGCGCTCCCAGACTCGCGAACTTCCCATCCACAAACAGATCTTTCAGTTGCGTTATTCCTGCTCTTTGCCACATTCCATATCCCCCATACATTCCCCCCGGGGCAAACCTATGGTTGTTTCTTATCGGGGACCCCCCCAAGGCTCCAGTCTTTCCCCTATGCCGTCTCCACTGTCCCCAAATCTTCAGTGTAGCCACCACCACCGGGCTTGTGGTGTAGTTCCTCGGTGAGAACGGCAATGGGGCTGTCACCATAGCCTGTAGGCTAGTCCCCCTACAGGACGCCCTCTCTAATCTCTTCCACGCCGCTCCCTCCTCCTCTCCCATCCACTTACTCACCATTGAAATATTAGCGGCCCAATAATACTCACTTAGGCTCGGTAGTGCCAGCCCTCCCCTATCCCTGCTACGCTGTAAGAATCCCTTCCTTACTCTCGGGGTCTTCCCGGCCCACACAAAACCCATGATGCTCTTTTCAATCCTTTTTAAAAAAGCCTTCGTGATCACCACCGGGAGGCACTGAAACACAAAGAGGAATCTCGGGAGGACCACCATCTTAACCGCCTGCACCCTCCCTGCCATTGACAGGGATACCATATCCCATCTCTTGAAATCCTCCTCCATCTGTTCCACCAACCGCGTTAAATTTAACCTATGCAATGTGCCCCAATTCTTAGCTATCTGGATCCCCAGGTAACGAAAGTCCCTTGTTACCTTCCTCAGCGGTAGGTCCTCTATTTCTCTACTCTGCTCCCCTGGATGCACCACAAACAACTCACTTTTCCCCATGTTCAATTTATACCCTGAAAAATCCCCAAACTCCCCAAGTATCCGCATTATTTCTGGCATCCCCTCCGCCGGGTCCGCCACGTATAGTAGCAAATCGTCCGCATACAAAGATACCCGGTGCTCTTCTCCTCCCCTAAGTACTCCCCTCCACTTCTTGGAACCGCTCAACGCTATCGCCAGGGGCTCAATCGCCAGTGCAAACAATAATGGGGACAGAGGGCATCCCTGCCTTGTCCCTCTATGGAGCCGAAAATATGCAGATCCCCGTCCATTCGTGACCACGCTCGCCACTGGGGCCCTATACAACAGCTGCACCCATCTAACATACCCCTCTCCAAAACCAAATCTCCTCAACACCTCCCACAAATAATCCCACTCCACTCTATCAAATGCTTTCTCGGCATCCATCGCCACTACTATCTCCGTTTCTCCCTCTGGTGGGGCCATCATCATTACCCCTAACAACCTCCGTATATTCGTGTTCAGCTGTCTCCCCTTCACAAACCCAGTTTGGTCCTCGTGGACCACCCCCGGGACACATTCCTCTATTCTCATTGCCATTACCTTGGCCAGGACCTTGGCATCTACATTTAGGAGGGAAATAGGTCTATAGGACCCGCATTGTAGCGGGTCCTTTTCCTTCTTTAAGAGAAGCGATATCGTTGCTTCAGACATAGTCGGGGGCAGTTGTCCCCTTTCCTTTGCCTCATTAAAGGTCCTCGTCAGTACCGGGGCGAGCAAGTCCACATATTTTCTATAGAATTCGACTGGGAATCCATCCGGTCCCGGGGCCTTTCCCGCCTGCATGCTCCTAATTCCTTTCACCACTTCTTCTACCTCGATCTGTGCTCCCAGTCCCACCCTTTCCTGCTCTTCCACCTTGGGAAATTCCAGCCGATCCAAGAAGCCCATCATTCTCTCCCTCCCATCCGGGGGTTGAGCTTCATATAATTTTTTATAAAATGTCTTGAACACTCCATTCACTCTCTCCGCTCCCCGCTCCATCTCTCCTTCCTCATCCCTCACTCCCCCTATTTCCCTCGCTGCTCCCCTTTTCCTCAATTGGTGTGCCAGCAACCTGCTCGCCTTCTCCCCATATTCGTACTGTACACCCTGTGCCTTCCTCCATTGTGCCTCTGCAGTGCCTGTAGTCAGCAAGTCAAATTCTACATGTAGCCTTTGCCTTTCCCTGTACAGTCCCTCCTCCGGTGCTTCCGCATATTGTCTGTCCACCCTCAAAAGTTCTTGCAGCAACCGCTCCCGTTCCTTACTCTCCTGCTTCCCTTTATGTGCCCTTATTGATATCAGCTCCCCTCTAACCACCGCCTTCAACGCCTCCCCGACCACTCCCACCTGGACCTCCCCATTATCATTGAGTTCCAAGTACTTTTCAATGCACCCCCTCACCCTTAGACACACACCCTCATCTGCCATTAGTCCCATGTCCATTCTCCAGGGTGGGCGCCCTCCTGTTTCCTCCCCTATCTCCAAGTCCACCCAGTGTGGAGCGTGATCCGAAATGGCTATAGCCGTATACTCCGTTCCCCTCACCTTCGGGATCAATGCCCTACCCAGCACAAAAAAGTCTATTCGCGAGTAGACTTTATGGACATAGGAGAAAAACGAGAACTCCTTACTCCTAGGTCTGCTAAATCTCCACGGGTCTACACCTCCCATCTGCTCCATAAAATCTTTAAGCACCTTGGCTGCTGCCGGCCTCCTTCCAGTCCTGGACTTCGACCTATCCAGCCCTGGTTCCAACACCGTATTAAAATCTCCCCCCATTATCAGCTTTCCCATCTCTAGGTCCGGAATGCGTCCTAGCATCCGCCTCATAAAATTGGCATCATCCCAGTTCGGGGCATATACGTTTACCAAAACCACCGTCTCCCCCTGTAGTTTGCCACTCACCATCACGTATCTGCCCCCGTTATCCGCCACTATAGTCTTTGCCTCGAACATTACCCGCTTCCCCACTAATATAGCCACCCTCCTGTTTTTCGCATCTAGCCCCGAATGGAACACCTGCCCCACCCATCCTTTGCGTAGCCTAACCTGGTCTATCAGTTTCAGGTGCGTTTCCTGTAACATAACCACATCTGCCTTAAGTTTCTTAAGGTGTGCGAGTACCCGTGCCCTCTTTATCGGCCCGTTCAGCCCTCTCACGTTCCACGTGATCAGCCGAGTTGGGGGGCTTCCTACCCCCCCCCCCCTTGTCGATTAGCCATCACCTTTTTCCAGCTCCTCACCCAGTTCCCACGCAGCTGTATCTCCCCCAGGCGGTGCCCCCCCGCCCATCCTCTCCCATACCAGCTCCCCCCTCTCCCCAGCAGCAGCAACCCAGTAATTCCCCCCTCCCACCCCCCCCGCTAGATCCCCCGCTAGCGTAATTACTCCCCCCATGTTGCTCCCAGAAGTCAGCAAACTCTGGCTGACCTCGGCTTCCCCCCGTGACCTCAGCTCGCACCGTGCGACGCCCCCTCCTTCCTGCTTCTCTATTCCCGCCATGATTATCATAGCGCGGGAACCAAGCCCGCGCTTCTCCCTTGGCCCCGCCCCCAATGGCCAATGCCCCATCTCCTCCACCTCCCCTCCTCCCCCCATCACCACCTGTGGGAGAGAGAAAAGTTACCACATCGCAGGATTAGTACATAAAACCCCTCTTTGCCCCCCACATTCGCCCCACCACTTTGTTCGAACGTTCTTTTTAATAACCCGCTCATTCCAGTTTTTCTTCCACAATAAAAGTCCACGCTTCATCCGCCGTCTCAAAGTAGTGGTGCCTCCCTCGATATGTGACCCACAGTCTTGCCGGTTGCAGCATTCAAAATTTTATCTTCTTTTTATGAAGCACCGCCTTGGCCCGATTAAAGCTCGCCCTCCTTCTCGCCACCTCCGCATTCCAGTCTTGATAAACGCGGATCACCGCGTTCTCCCATTTACTGCTCCGAGTTTTCTTCGCCCATCTAAGGACCATTTCTCTATCCTTAAAACGGAGGAATCTCACCACTATGGCTCTGGGAATTTCTCCTGCTCTCGGTCCTCGCGCCATCACTCGGTATGCTCCCTCCACCTCCAACGGACCCGCCGGGGCCTCCGCTCCCATTAACGAGTGCAGCATCGTGCTCACATATGCCCCGACGTCCGCTCCCTCCACACCTTCAGGAAGACCAAGAATCCTCAGGTTGTTCCTCCTTGCGTTGTTTTCCAGTGCCTCCAACCTTTCCACACATCGTTTCTGATGTGCCTCCTGCGTCTCCGTCTTCACCACCAGGCCCTGTATATCGTCCTCATTCTCGGCTGCCTTTGCCTTCACGACCCGAAGCTCCCGCTCCTGGGTCTTTTGTTCCTCCTTTAGCCCTTCGATCGCCTGTAGTATCGGGGCCAACAGCTCTTTCTTCATTTCCTTTTTGATCTCTTCCACACAGCATTTCAAGAACTCTTGTTGTTCAGGGCCCCATGTTAAACTGCCACCTTCCGACACCATCTTGGTTTTTGCTTGCCTTCCTTGCCGCTGTTCTAAAGGATCCACTGCAATCTGGCCACTCTCTCCTCCTTTTTCCATCCGTATCCAGGGGGGATTCCCTTCTGGTTTACCGCACAGTGTTTTTAGCCGTCAAAATTGCCGTTGGGGCTCCTATCAAGAGCCCAAAAGTCCGTTTCACAGGGACCTGCCGAAACGTGCGACTCAGCTGGTCATCGCCGCACCCGGAAGTCCGTTTTAACAGTTATTTAAGCACAGCCGAAAGCCGCCCGTCGAGGGAACAAAAACTTCATATCCTCCACTCATGCGTGGACCCTGCCGTGTACACGCTCATAGAGGACGAACCAGACTTTGACACAACTATGGACTTACTAAAAGGACATTTCATCCAGCCGGTGAACCAGGTCCACGCACGGCACTTGCTGGCCATGAGACAGCAATTCCCCGGTGAGTCCTTAGATGAATTCTACCAGACCCTCCTTGTTCTGGGGAGGTACTGCGCCTGTCCACAAGTTTCTGCGGCAGAGCACACCGAACTTTTAATTCGAGATGCTTTCGTGGCGGGTATTCAATCTACCCAGATCCGCCAGAGACTCTTGGAGAAGGAAACTTTAAGCCTCGCTGAGGCGCGGGCCCTCACCTCCTCTCTCGATATCGCAAACCGCAACGCCCGCCTCACCTCCGCAGACTCTGCGCCCCCCCCCCCCCCAGGCCTGCACCGCAGGGCGCCCCGATAAACCCACGGGGCACCGCTGCTATTTTTGTGGCCAGGCCAAGCACCCCCACCAGCGCTGCCCGGCCCGTGCTGCAACCTGTAAAGGCTGCGGCAAAAAGGGCCATTACGCGACTGTTTGCAAGTCCAAGGCGGTCGCTGCGGTCTCGAGCAGCGACCGCGGGTTTCCCTCCCCCCGCACTCCTCACACACCCCGAGCTGCCCACGGACCTCGCTGCCCCCACACCCCACTGCCACGAGTGACCATCGGGCACCGCCATTTTGGGCCCCCGACACCACGTGCGATCCCAGGGCGCCGCCATTTTGTTCACCCCCCTACCATGTGCGGCCGACGGGCGCCGCCATCTTGGATCAGCACCGAAGACCCCGCAAATGACCACTCGCTGCTCGGAGTTCCTGCCTCGACTCGCCTCAGTAACGTTGGATCAGTCACAGCCGCGCAAGCTTTCCACGGCGACCACGAAGATTTTCCTCAACGGTCACGAAACGAGCTGCCTGTTAGACTCCGGGACCACGGAAAGTTTCACCCATCCCGCCACGGTAAGATGCTGCGCACTTCCCGTTCATCCGGTTAGACAAAGAATCGCCTGGCCTCCGGTTCGCACTCGGTCCAGATCACAGGGTACTGCATAGCGGACCTCACGGTCCAGGGGAGGCTGTTTAAAAATTATAAGCTCTTCGTCCTTCCCCATCTCTGTGCGGCAGCACTCCTGGGGTTAGATTTACAGTGCAACCTCCAGAGCTTAACTTTCAAATTCGGCGGCCCTATGCCCCACCTTACTGACTGCAGCCTTGGGTCCTTCAAGGCGATCCCCCATCCTTGTTTGCAAACCTCACCCCGGATTGCAAACCAGTCGCCACCAGGAGCAGACGGTACAGTGCCCAGGACCGGATCTTCATCAGGTCCGAAGTCCAAAGGCTCCTGAAGGAGGGGGTTATCGAGGCTAGCAACAGCCCCTGGCGAGCACAAGTGCTCGTGGTTAAGACCGGGGAGAAAAATCGGATGGTCATAGACTACAGTCAGACCATCAACCGATTTACGCAGCTGGATGCGTATCCTCTCCCACGTACCTCTGACCTGGTTAACAGGATCGCGCAGTATAAGGTTTTGTCCACGATGGACCTTAGGTCCGCCTACCACCAGCTGCCCATCCGCACGAGTGACCGAAAGTGCGTTCGAAGCGGATGGGCGACTCTACCACTTTTTAAGGGTTCCTTTCAGTGTCACGAATGGGGTCTCGGTCTACCAAAAGGAGATGGACCGAATGGTCGACCAACACGGTTTACGGGCAACCTTCCCGTATCTCGATAATGTCACCATCTGCGCCCACGACCAGCAGGACCATGACGCCAACCTCCACAAATTCCTTCGTACCGCATAAATCCTTAACCTGACCTACAATAAGGATAAGTGCGTGTTTAGCATTGACCGTCTAGCCATCCTCGGCTACGTAGTGCGTAACGGAGTGATAGGCCCCGACCCCGAACGCATGCGCCCCCTGATGGAGCTCCCCCTCCCCCACTCCCCCAAAGCCCTCAAGCGCTGTTTGGGCTTCTTTTCGTATTACGCGCAATGGGTCCCAAATTACGCAGACAAAGCCCGTCCCCTCATCCAATCAGCCACGTTCCCTCTGTCGATGGAGGCGCTATTGACGAGCCTCCCTTTTCAGGTCGAGAGCGACGCGTCAGATGTTGCTCTGGCGGCCACCCTCAACCAAGCGGGCAGACCCGTGGCCTTCTTCTCCCGGACCCTCCACGCTTCCGAAATCCGACATTTCTCGGTCGAGAAGGAAGCACAGGCCATAGTTGAAGCTGTGCGACATTGGAGGCACTATCTGGCCGGCAGGAGGTTTACCCTCCGCACAGACCAACGATCAGTAGTTTTCATGTTCGATTATGCACAGAGGGGCAAGGTAAAGAACGATAAAATCTTGCGGTGGAGGATTGAGTTGTCCGTGTACAACTAAGACATCTTGTATCATATCGTCCCGGGAAGCTGAACGAGTCCTGCTGGACCTTTGCCAACGCACAAGTGGACCGCCTCAGAACACTCCACGCAGACCTCTGCCACCTGGGGGTCACCCGCTTTTTCCATTTCATAAAGACCCGCAACCTGCCCTACTCCATCGAGGAGGTCAGAACAGTCACTAGGGACTGCCACATCTGCGCGGAGTGCAAGCCGCACTTCTACCGCTCTGAACGAGCGCACCTGATAAAGGCTTCAAGGGTCCCCTCTCCTCCAGCAACCGCAACACGTACTTCCTCAACGTGATTGATGAGTACTCCCGCTTCCCGTTCACCATCCCCTGCCCCGACATGACCACAACTACCATCATCAAAACCCTGCATACCATCTTCTCCCTGTTCGGTTACCCCGCATACATTCATAGCAATCGGGGGTCCTCCTTTATGAGCGATGAGCTGCGTCAATCCCTGCTCAGCAGGGGCATCACCTCCAGCAGGACGACCAGTTACAACCCCCGGGGTAACGGGCAGGTCGAGAGGGAGAACGGTACGGTCTGGAAGACCGTCCTGCTGGCCTTACGGTCCAGAAATCTCCCAGTCTCCCACTGGCAGGAGGTCCTCCCAGACGCCCTCCACTCCATCCGGTCACTTCTCTGTACCGC
This sequence comes from Scyliorhinus torazame, assembly GCF_047496885.1. Classification (NCBI taxonomy): domain Eukaryota; kingdom Metazoa; phylum Chordata; class Chondrichthyes; order Carcharhiniformes; family Scyliorhinidae; genus Scyliorhinus; species Scyliorhinus torazame. The sequence continues at coordinate 83,187,401 of NC_092715.1, read as the reverse complement.
CACTAACCAAATGCCTCACGAACGTCTTCTTGTTTTTCCCAGGAGGTCTTCCTCAGGGACCCCGCTCCCGACCTGGCTGGCTACCCCCGGGCCCATTCTGCTCCGGAAACACGTGCGGGTGCACAAGTCGGACCCGTTGGTCGAAAGAGTCCAGCTACTCCACGCGAACCTGCAGTACACGCATGTGGAGTATCCCGATGGCCGACAGGACACGGTCTCCCTCCGGGACCTGGCGCCCGCTGGATTAAGGCCACACACCCCAGCACCAGCCCCCCCTCCCCCTTGACACCCACTGCCCCCAGCAATGACGCACCCACAGCTCAGCGGACAGGGACCCCCTCCCCTAGCCTGGCCCCCGCTAGCTCCAACTAGGGGTACGGACACAGAAACAAGATCATCGCTCCCAGAGTCACGGACGACCACCGCTCCGACGTCACCTACCGCACCGACGTCACCGGCACCACTACACAGGTCAAGCAGGACATCACGGGTGCCCACTCGACTGATTGAATCGATGTGACCTACGGGTGGACTTCTGGCTGCGGATGGACTCTTGTGATTTTTTTGTTCTTTAACTGTTCACCCATTTTTTTCCCCCTGATTATTGCACACTGTACATCGTTATTGTTCTGTTCTCCTCTAGAATAGTGGTTATGGGTCAGTGGGCAGCCATCGATGCAACGGCACGGTGTAAACATCTCTAGTCATACTACCAGCCTCACGTACTCACGGGACACCCCCCCCCCCCCCACGAGACACCCCCCCACCCACGGGACACCACCCACGGGACACCCCCCCACTCTCCCCTCCCCCCCCCCCCCCCCGGCTTTCTTTTCAACAAGGGGTGAATGTGGTGGTATGACTGGGGTTATTACGGTACCTTCAGAGGTGAGCTGCCATTGGTGCAGAGGACTCGCTGCCCATTGGCCCAGGTCAGTCATGTGCCTCTCAGGATATAAGAACCCGTGTTCCCGGCAGTTGGCCATTCTTCTGTACATCTGCTGTCGGGCACACATCTTGTGTATTAAAGTCTTTTGTTTGGATCGCATCTTCGCCTCGTGTCCAATTGATGGTGCATCACACGTAAAGGTAAATGTAAAGTCACCATAGTCTCAGATGGTTGCTTTCCTCTTTGAGTGCTGACTGGTGGTGGTTTAACCTGAGGATCACCACACCTCAGGTGAGATGCTGGGTTGAGAAAGTGGGGCCTTCATTGCCATGTACAACTAGCATGGCTCACATTGTTCATTGGCTGCTCCCAAGATCCAGGGACCCAAGATCATGAGCGGCTCGGATCGCTTAAATGCAGTTTGTATCTCTTAGATAGTGGGAGGTGTACTGTGGCAGAAGAAGTGGCGAGAGTTGTTTGTGAAGTCAATCTGAGCTGTGATACCTTCAGCAATCTGAACATGCTGGAGGGTGAGCACCAAGGTTTTCTGACAATGGTCTGGAGATCTTGTTGCAAGGGGTGCAAAGCAGACCATTTTGTATCTTCAGAAGGCAGTGGGAAGAAGTAGCATTAAAGGGAGTGTAGCTCCAAAAATAGAGTAGGAAGATATTTAATGACTTCATGCAAACTGTGAAGTTGAGTGAGTTCATCTTCTAATGGCAGATACCCCAACTACACCATCACAGCCCAGCACCTACCTATCAATTTTGTCTATCAATCATTACCTAATCCTTCAAGTCATACGGTTTAACTTACCCTCACACACATAGCACTCTTTATAAACTTCACAGCCACTGGGAGCTACTCAACCGTGACAGCCACATCACCTCAAACACATTGCAGTATATTTACTGGCACACTTTCTTCTTTTTTGCCATAGAAGGTGGCACACAGATGGCAACAGGAACGAACTGGAGGAGGACAAGCACGCCTGCATATTTTAACCCTCATGAGGAGACAGGGCGAGCCATCAGGGTATTGCTGAGGCCACGGTCACTGGGACTGAGTCAGTGAGATGAAGAAGTCACTGACTAGAATACCTGGTTATATTGTCCTTTTCCTCTCATCCCACTTCCCACTTATCCCACAATCTCTTCCGAGTGAGAAGCTGCAGAAGGTTCAAATGTGCACTTCTTATTTTCCCTTCTCCCCATGCCACAATCCAACCCTTATCCAATTTTGCTGGTGGTAGCCAATTAACAGGCAGCCACGGGGACTGCCATCCGATTCAGGATGGGGATCTGCATCCCAGAGGTGTTGAACCAATCTGAGCACCAGCAGCTCCACAGTCTTGGCAGTTAGAGGTGGACACCGCTAAGTTTGCAGCAAGAAGAAGAGGGCAACCCAATGTCTAGTCTCCCTCATAAAGATGGGAAATCCATTTGTGCAATCTGGGCTATGCAGGAAAGTCGTGACTGGTGGGAGAGTTGAGGCAGTGAGCAGTCATTTTGCAGTGGCAGTCACTGGGCAGCTATTGGGAGTCAATAGAAATTGCCCCCCTGAACCACTTCATGAACCCACTGGGAGACTAATGGGTTGTTTTACCACATGGGGGAGAGCCCTCCTGATGTGGATAAAATGCCTGTACAGATAGGAATTGGCCCTTAATTCATCCCTTAATTGGTAACCTGGTGGGCTCTATGTGTTGAGGATCCCACTGCTGGTAAAGTTCATGGTGGTGATAAGACAATGGCCTCCCCTCCTGATACTGCCTCCTGGCCATATTACTAGCTCTCTCACATCCCAGTCCATCACAATACGGGTGGGAAAGTAAAATCCCTCACTCTATTTTATACCCAACCCATATTTTAAAGAATAGAATATAGAGATGGTAGCTACACATGATGCGACATTGGGTGAAAGTGCACAGGAGACAAGGCAAGGGGTAAGGTTAGTACATCTCATCTGAGGACAAGGTTATGCCAGATGAGGGAATGGACCAGGTTACAAATGAAGGCTAATAAGTGCATATAGTTAAATACTTGGAGCACTGGAAAGCTGACTAAAAATTCTGTCGTTAATGTCAAAGAGCAGGGAGGTATTTGAACCAACTTGGCACAAGGCTTTGTGCAGAGTTTGAAGCCCATCCTTACTAACGTGGAACAGTGGACAATTGTGGAGTCCCACATGATGTAGCATCAATTGGCCAATGCCTCGGAACCCACTGAAGCGCAAGCAACTTCAATCAAAGGTCTTCATGCTGAGCGGGAGCTCCAACACCAGCCTGCTTTTTGAAACAAGTGAGAGAGTGGAATGGCTTTTATTTATAAAAATGGGAGAGATCACACGAGGATTATGCGAGGCAATGTGCATGCAGTCTATGGCACCCTGTGCCATGAGGAAACCTGCATTTCATGCAAGCCTTTGTGCTTATTCTGCCTGCCTGTCTCTGGTAAGAGCGACTGAGACAAATGGGTTGGATTCTCCAATTCTGGGGCTATGGCCCCACACCGGCATGGGAACAGTGGCATTTTACGCCAGAAAAACTGGCGCCATTCAATCAGGTCATAGCTGATAGCTTCCTTGTCACAAATCCACCTCCCCACCTGTTCCCCATTGATGCGCAATCAATTACTCTCAAGACAAGGTGAGGCATAACTAATATGCTTTAATCTGCTTCGATACAGAAAGTGAAGGCTGCTGGGATGGCATCGGTTCTTATACTCTGCCTCTCAGGGCGGAGCTATGTACATCAGCCAATGGTAGACTCCTGGGTCTAACCAATGGTCATCCACCTCTCAGGTACCACAATACCTGGTATTAACACATTCACCCCCTGTTAAAAAAGAGCCTGGTGGGGTGATGGCCAGCGTTAATAGTCGCCTTTCGCATGGTATGATAGGTATGGAGGTACCGTGATGTTGAGGGTCATAAGAAGGTGTTCATAGTGCAGCAATCAGTCGATCGTGTGGCCTGGTCGTCCTTCTGGAACGTCTGGGCTTCAGTGGTGATTCTGATGGGGGGCCTGGCGGTTGCGACTCCGGGAACGTGATGGCATCCTCCCAGGCAGCTTTGTCACCCCTAGGTGGCGCTGTTGGGGCAAAAGGTGGACAGGGGGGGAAGGCGCCTGTAGGGGGCGTCGGTGTGTGTTCGGGCCTAGGCAGGAGCGGCGGGAGTACTGACCCCCCTGGTATTACCACACCCATCCCTTTAATCTGTTTTTTAAATCAAAAATATATCTATCTCCTTCTTGAAACCATTTAATGAATCAAATTCAACCATACTATTGAGCAGTGAGTTCCACAAATTCACCACCCTCTGCGAGAAGTAGTTCCTCCTCATTTCAGTTCTCGATCTACCGCCTCTCAAACTATATCTGTGACCTCTCATTCTAGATTTCCCGACAAGGGGGAACATTTGGTCTATGTTTACTTTATCAATCCCTTTTAGTATTTTATGTACCTCGATCCCTTCTTGTTCTTCTACACTCCAGCGAGGATAAGCCCAAACTGTTTAACCTTTCCTCATCCGTCAACACTTTCATCCCCGGAATCAATCTGGTGAACCTACCTTGCCATCGCATCATTCCTCAAATAAGGAGACCAAAACCGGACACAATACTCCAGATGTGGTCTCACCAACACCCTGTACAATTACAACAACACTTCTCTACTTTTATTCTCCAGTCCTTTTTTAGGGATTCTATGGTGGGTCGCGGGCAGGTATCAGGAAGGTCATGGGGCCATGCGCCGCATTGTTCCTGATCGCAGATCCATGAGCCGTGGCATTCCCGATTGCGCAAAGGATTGCCCAATGGCACGACCGGCTTATAAAAATGCAGGACGCGACCGGCTTTCAGAATGCTGGCTGTTCCGCACATGCGTCCCCTTCAGCAGAGCGCAGGCCCGGAGCCTAACGAGGTAGAAGAAATCCTCCTCCTGACGTCAGCGCACATCTTTTTAAAATTGCTGGGGCCTTCCTGCCTGGAGCGGCAGCAGAGAGCAGGTCACATACGCTGAAGTCATGTGCTCTGAGCTTGAGAGAGATTCCTCCATTTTGCAGCTGCCAGCAGTGCCTGTGTGAACTCCAGGGCCTTTAGTGAACAACCCATGAAGAAGAAGCTGAAAGCAAGAACAAAGCAGCTTAAAGGTGATTACTTGAGGTGTGGGTTTATTAATTGTGCCACTGCAAATCTGGATTCAAAGTTCATGTTTGTAGAGAATCGCTGGCAAATGGAAGTTTAAAAGCCTCAAAACTTCAAAGACAGTTGAAGTCTAAATATGGCGAGTTCGAGGGCAAACCTCTTGATTTTTTTCAACGGATGCAGTGAGATCTTAACTCATCAGCTGAAGTCATTATCAGAAATGTAACATTGAATAACAAAGTGGAGTTTTCACATTCTTCCCGTGTCTGCGTGGGTTTCCTCCGGGTGCTCTGGTTTCCTCTCACAGTCCAAAGATGCGCAGGTTAGGTGGACTGACCATGCTGAATTGCCCCTAGGTGGGGTTACGGGGATAGAGTGCTGGATTGTGCCAAGGTAGGGTGCTCTTTCAAAGGGTCAGTGCAGAATCATTGGGCCGAATAGCCTCCTTCTGCATTGATGTTCTATGATTCTATTAAATGAGATCGTGAGGATCAAGCAGGCTCACCTGTCACATTAAAATTAAGTGAAAATGGTGGGTTGCGATGGTCGGCCTGTGCAGGTCGTGAAGGTTGGCCGGTGTGGGTTGTGAAGGCTGGCCAGTTTTTAAAAATGGGTCCCCGGTAAAAAAGTTTTAAAAACACTGTTCTATGGTACCACTTGGTGCAATGTTCAAATTTTAGCCAAGTATAGGAAAGGTTCTGTGCTGTGCAGACACGGAGAGAATGCGCAAGCTCCACACAGACAGTCACCCAAGATTGGAACTTGGGTCCCTGGTGCTGTGAGGCAGCTGTGCTGTCTGGTTTCCTCCCACAGTCCAAAGATGTGCAGGTTAGGTGGATTGACGATGCTAAATTACCCCTTAGTGTCCAAAGATGTGCCGGTTAGGTGGAGTTATGGAGTTAGTGGGCCTTGGTAGGGTGCTCTTTTGCATGGTAGGTTGAGACTCGATGGCAGAATGACCTCTTTCTGCACTGTAGGGATTCTATGGATTCTATTCTACAGACAATTAGTTCTGCATCCCAGGGTTTTGTGCCGGCTTCTGTGGCCAGGGGGGCTTGATTGTGCATTTTCTGTTATCATATCTGGGTGCCATATATAAAGGTAGACAACATTACCAAGAAAGAAGATGAACCACTTTACAAAAAAATGGATCTCCAGGAACACACTGAGGTTGAAAGATGGACATCCTCAACAATACGGAAGTTGGAGGATCCACCTCATTGTTGCTCCCTCACCCACTGCTGTGGTGTTCCAGCGTCACTGGTGGCCTCCATTCCAAACTCCGGAGGCAACTCCAGACATCGTTTAGGTACATCCCGACTTCTGCACGCCACATTTTTCTAGACATGTTCTGGATCCACGTATTTACCCTCTGGGATTGTGGCGAATATGGCATGGGGGAAAGTATTCTGGTCGGGCCTTCAGCTGCATCCCATTTAGCAGGATACAAATCAGTTTGATATTGGCTACCAGTGCGTTTCCTGATCCATCATGGTGGGCACCATCAGTAGATCCGGCTGAAAATTCACAATGGTGTAAAACCAATTTTGGGATATTGAACACGCCAGTGTGATTGTGAGAGAATTCTGCCCCTAAACGCCCCATTACACGAAGGTATAAATCGCACCCAGGGCTTCTCCTGAGCTCTACCTTCCTCCACGCACAGTACCTGCACCCTTTCGCCACTTTCTCATATTCCCAGGGCTTCTCAGACACCCATCTACCCAGAGCCTGCTAACAGCAGCATCTTCTCTGTATCCAGTCTCTTCCCCTGCTGAAGAACACTCAAATAAATTGATAAATTAATTTAGTTCTAACTCCCAAAACAAAACAACTCTCTGAACTGCCCACCTTTGAAAGCAGTGTAGACACCTCAGGCTGGATTTGCCTGCCCCACCCGCCAGAAGAACGCCACGGGCGAGCCGCCTACAGTGGAGAACTTCATTGACCTTGGGCGCGATTCTCCAGTCGCCAAGCGGATGTGGCTGGAGAACCCCGCCCCTCATCTCCAGCTAAGTAAGCCCACCTGCTGTTTTATGATTTTTACCTTCCTAGCCCTTAAGTCAACACGACCCCAATCTTTTAAGCATAATAAACTCCAAGCTACTTGTGTTGAATTTATCCTATTTTGTACAGTTAACTTTTAATCTGCCCAGAACCAAACATTACCTCTAAAATATTAATATGATCCATGAACTAAATATTCATCATGTTGTATAATGGCAAGAGCAACCAGAAGAAATACTAATCCATAACGAGTTCATGATCCCTGTGAATAGCAACGGTGGAGATTGCTTCATTCTATTTAACATTAAGTTCAGCTGGGGGCATTAATGACAGGTGCTGTGTTTTTCCAGCTCCCCAAGACTGGTTTTCTGGTGGTCGAGGCAGGTCACCTTCGGCCGCCGATGGGTTTTTCTGGTCCCACAGAAATCAATGACCATTTGCGTTGCTCGCCGTCCATGCCACAGGGAGCCTGTTGCAGGAGGGGGGGTGGGGGTCACCTTCAGCGGGACCGGAGGATCCCACTGCCGGGAAGGGCTGGAAAATCCCACTCTGGGCTTTGGCTGGGGTGTGAACTTGGAAAATGGCAGTGCTACATTCAATGAGCATTGCACACTGATTCATGATCTAATCTGCCTGCTGATGACTGTTGGTGTCCATGCACAAATTCCATTATCAAGATGACATCCTGTGCACTTCATGACAGACGTGTACACATAGGTACCTCTGACCCCATTTTTGAGTATGAAGTGATGAAGTAACGGCTAAAGAGACACAGAAAGAGGTCAATTTAATCACCATAACCTTTAAGCAGTGCCATTAGTGTTGAACCATTGAATTGCTTTTATAATTTCAAACTTATAACTGAAGAAATGTATTTTCTTCAAAATTGCATATTTACCTTCTTTTTCTCTCCTCTCTCTAATGTTTTCTTTCCCCTTCCTCTCAGGAAGATTTTGTAGTGACCCTACTATTTATTCATACCAACCTGAAGAAATCTTGCTTTTGAAAGTGGCTTCAAAGGTTTATTGCAGCTTTTTGGATTGAAAAAAAAACGACATATGGCCCTGACATTCCAACAAAATGATACATTTCCTGAAATTCTGCCAATTTACAGCTTTCTTGCCCAATTTGGGAGCTTGGGTGAAGTGTGGTGTACTACACTTTTATGTATGATTTATTCCTTCATCGATCTTAAGGTTCAGTTTGGTGTTACACTCTCATCCAAGTTGGTGATTACATAATATTTTATGTTGGCGACTGAGGCTTTACCATGCTTGGTTAATGGTGCATACTGGCACCTAGTAGTGACTTGTGAAGAATGGGGAGTGGGAAATGAAGGGCGCATGTTTTTTATGACTAATTTTAGACATTTACAGTGATGCTTTTTCCATAACTCAGCTTCTGAACTTATTCCCCCATTGCAGGGAGATTGTTTATGTTCACCTGAGTAGGCAGGTAGAGCCTTAGTTCAGTGTCTCACTCAAAAGATGGCAACAGCCTAGATTAAGCGTTCAAGGACTGAGTTTTACAGCCCTATTGTGGTAGGGGCTGGGCCTGAAAATGTGACGAGCCGACCAAACATCCATTGACTTTTGCGGGGCGGACGATCCCGCCAGTGGGAGGGGCTGTAAAATTCCGTCCCAAGTCTCTGGAGTGGGGTTGACTCAGAATCAGGGTGCTGCAACTAAGCTCAAGCTAAGTGGGGTAGCACCTGCAGAGGGTGACTCACATTAAAACTAAAGGTTTGCAAAGAGAATATGGGCAGGATTCTCCGGGCACGTCCGCCCGGAGACCGGAAAATCCCGCCGGAGGTCAATGGAGTTCTCCATTGTCCACCTCCCACCTGTGGCGTTCTTGTGGCAGGTGGGGCGGAAGAATCCAGCTATGTCAGTATCTGCTGCCCTTGTCCTCTGGTTGGTAGCAGTTGTGGGTTTGGAAGCTGCTGCCTGAGATGCCTCGGTGAGCTCCTGACAGTAGATGGCTACTGTAACTTTAAGTCTTGTGTGATGGAGAATTAGTTGTATTCCTTACTATATTTGATAAGGACACGGGGAGTCCACATGGAGTAAAATAAGAAACAAAGTTTTATTTACTCAAATGATATGTGCACTACCGATAGGTCCCTACCAAGTCCCTGCTAAGGTCGGTGCCTTCTCTGAATGCTCTCATATTTTTGTTTCAGTGTACTGAGATTGACTTTATGAAGTAAATTCTTCAAAATGGATTTTTAGAAGTAGATCGTCTCTATTGGATGCTAATCGTGCGGTTTGTTGTATTTGCCCATATCTGATTTGGAACCTGGAGTTTGTTGATTATCATTATATCGAGTTAAGAGAGCAGCTTATTTTCAGTTGAAGAGAACTGTATTCTAACCCTTTATATGTGGAGAAGAATACCTGTTTAGATAATAGAGAACAATCTTTGTCTGCGCTTTGCATGGCAAATTTATGATTGTTTTCTCCATTAAAAGCTGGAGCACGGAAAAACACTTACTGTACCTTTCAGATTTGCATGAATGAGCATTTGCTGTGGGGAAATTATTCCTTTGCAAACACTCAGTTACTTTGTCATAAAACTGTAGGCTGACTTATAATAATGCAATACTATCCCAATACTGGGGTTTTGCACCTCACATTACTTGCAGCTCTTTTAGTCTAACAAAGGTCCACTTTAGCACTAACTGGCATGGCAAGTATAAGTATACACTTTGAAAATGGCATATGGGAAACTCACAGTATTCCACCATTCATTTTGGGATGGATTTTTGAGGTTTGCCCAAAATGTTTAAGTAAGTAATAGATGCATTGTTGTCTACAAGGTTTCTGTATTCTTACCGCTAATTCAGTAATCACAAATGTGATTTATCAATTTGTCTTGGTCTTTTAGACCTTAGCATGTTTAAAAGTGACAAATCCCTTCATTGTTAACCTTTTTTTTAACTTCTATTAACAGGGGAAGTATGTGAACCCAACCCATGTGAGAATGGAGGTACCTGCATGACAGGGTTGGCAGATGGACCTTTCTCATGTGATTGTCCCGAAGGATTCACAGATCCCAACTGTTCTAGTATTTTGGAGGTTGGTAAGTGTAAGCACAGACCATGGCAATGCCTCTTTCTTTCATGTCAATTTTCTTTGAGGAAGTAGTGCTCGCAGAATGTTGACCTTTGTCATGTGACTGTCTGAATAATGTTACTTGTGCACCATTCGTACTTGTTGCCTTGCCCCGTGTTGTCTGTATTTCATAGTACTTGTGGTTGTTGATATTTACGCTATTTACAGAATTGTCACGCAAGAGTAACTGCTGAAATCCTCTAACTGGAGGATTTTGCTATGTACGCATAATTTTAAGATAATCATGTTTAGTGGTAATGTAATCTTTATCAAGATCATCTTTTTTCAAAATTAATTAAGTCTGACCATGTTCTGTTTAGAACGAAATAAGTTTTACATGAATATTACTGTTATTGTAACTTTCGCAATCTATATATCAACTTATCTAAATTGTAAAAGTAAAATTTGCAAGAACTTCATTGCAATTTCATAAATCAAATTAAGATACTGCACAAATGGGTGGTATTGAGATGCATCTTATCACCCAGTAACCATAGCATTGATCATAACTAGAGAGTTCAGTCAGAATAATTATGCTCTCCATATTCACTGCTATATCATCTAAATTATCTAAAGCTATGGATATATGATAATAACTTTGTAAATAGTAGAATTTGTTTCCTTTGAAAAATCAAGGCAGGAGAATTTTATTTTAAGATAACCTAAACAGTCATCCATATTTATCATATTTTTCTTCCAGAGACATACTCTTCCTCTGAGCTATGCAGCATGTAGGCGTAAATGCACAGATTTGCCTTTTGTTGAAATTTTTCATATTACCAAGCATCTCTGTGGTTCTACTTGGCTTACAACTGAAATTATTGGGGCTTTTAGAAACAATCAAGTCAAATAGACTCCATATAACAGTTTGACATTCAGATATAACCCAGATAATTCAGCACTAGACCTCATTACAGCCATGGTAGAAACATGGATACCAGCTAAATTCTCGTGGCATGACTTATTTTGACGTTCAACTGAGCACGACACCGGGACTCCAGGAAAATTGGAATCAACATGGATCAGGAGGCAGCCCTCCAGTGCTGCAGTTAGACCCAACACAAAGAAAGATGGTTGTGATGGCCATCAAGTAAGCATCTCAGCCCAAAGACATTGCAGGAATTCTTCAGGCTAGTGTCATTGGCCCAACCATTTTTAGCTGCTTCATCAGTGGGCCTACCATTTTCAGGGCAGAAATGAGGCTGCTTTCTGATAATTGCTGCTGATGGCAGCACAGTGGCACAGTGGTTAGCACTGCTACCTCACAGCTCCAGGGTTCCGGGTTCAACTCCGGCCTCGGCTGACTGTCTGTATGGAGTTTGCATTTTCTCCCCCTGTCTGTCTGGGTTTCCTCCGGATGCTCTGGTTCCTCCCGAAGTCTAAAGATGTGGAGGTTAGGTAGATTGGCCATGCTAAATTGCCCTTAGTGTCCAAAAGGTTAGGTGGGGTTACTGCATTATGGGGATAGAGTGGAGGCGTGGGCTTAAGTAGGTGTTCTTTCCAAGGGCCGATGCAGACTCAATTGCCTCCTTCTGCACTGTAGGGATTTTATGATTACATAGTGCTAGCTCAATTTGTTGCATGCAATGAGACCTGGGCAACATTCAGGCCTGGGCTGATAAGTGGCAAGCAACATTCAAGCACTTAAAAATACCGTGCCAGGCAATGGCCATAATAGGAGAGAATTCTGCGGCGGGGAGTACCCGGGTTCGAATCCCGGCCCTGGTCACTGTCCATGTGGAGTTTGCACATTCTCCCCATGTCTGCGTGGGTTTCACCCCCACAACCCAAAGATGTGCAGGCTACGTGGATTGGCCACACTAAACTGCCCCTTATTTAAAAAATATATAATTGAGTACTCTAAATTTATTTAAAAGATAATAGGAGAGAATCCAACCTCCTACTCCTTCAATGATGTTACTGTCACCAATTCCCGACCATTTAACGTCCTGAGCGTCACTAATAACCTGAATATCAGCTGGACCAGCCAGACAAATGAGATGGCAACTAGAGCAAGTCAGGGACTAGATTGTGATTGACTTGCCTTCTGATTCCTCAGCCTCTCTGCCACTTGCAAAGCACAAGTCAAACGTGTGATTGAATACACACCTCTTGCATGGATGGGTACAGCTACAAAACCACTGCAGAGACCCAGCAGAACATTGTTATGAGTAAACTACTCGGTTGGCAGTTCATCCACTCGTCTAAAAATCTACCTCTTCCTTTTGGCATATTCTGGCCGCTGTGTACATTATCTACAGGATGTACTGCAGAAGCTCGCAAATTAGACTGCAGCTGTACCTCCCAAACCCAAAACCTTCACCACCTGGAAGAACAGTAGGTAAATAGGAATACAACCATCCTAACGTGGACATATACCACTGCCATTTCTTCAACGCCACTGGAGTCCCTGAACAACATTTTGGGAACGTTGTTGCCACATAGATTGCAGTGGTTCAAAAAGAGAGCTCATCACCACCACCTTCTCAGAAAAACTGTGAAAGACAGTAAATCTTGAGCTTGCCTTCGATGCCTACATCCTTAGAATGAATGTTTGAAAAATTGAACTTGAAAGAATCTCTGGCTTTGAATGATATTTACAGAAAAAAAGACTTGCACGCATTTAGCTTTCCGTTAAATCCTTTTGTTGGGGATATCTGAGAGACAAAGCACAAAAGTGCAGATTGATTTTTTAAAAGTCATTTCTCATCTGTCTTTGTTCCAGCTTCAGTGACAAAATATAAATGGACATTGCCTGATCGACAATTCGGATTCGGATTTCTTAAAAAACTTGCTGAGATATTCATAGAATTTACAGTGCAGAAGGAGGCCATTCAGCCCATCAAGTCTGCACCGGCCCTTGGAAAGAGCACCCCACTTAAGCCCCACGCCTCCACCCTCTCCCCGCCTAACCTTTTTTTGGACACTAAGGGCAATTTAGAATGGCCAATCCACCTAACCTGCACATCCTTGGGACTGTGGGAGGAAACCGGAGCACCCGGAGGAAACCCACGCACACACGGGGAGAACGAGCAGACTCCACACAGACAGTGACCCAAGCCAGGAATCGAACCTGGGACCCTGGAGCTGTGAAGCAACTGTGCTAACCACTATGCTACCGTGCTGCTCAGTGTATATGGTCAGTAGTTTGGTGGAATGAATGTCACTTTGAAAATTATATTCATAGGGCAATATTATTTTTAATAATCCTTTTGAATTGTTATTGTAAGAAATGCTGCTCAGTATTTGGGTTTGAACATGATCAACATATGAATTTTGTAAATTGATGAAACCACCTGCTCCCACAGAATCTGACTTGAGGCATATTTGCAACCATTTAATCTGGTTGCTGCAGAAAATATTCGAACTTAATGTCTTAGTTGAGTTAAAGTTTTAATTCAATATTGGAATGCACATAAAGGGTTTTCCGGTGATAAAAACGTATGAAGTAAGCTCTGACTTACAAGTGCTTTGTTGGAACAAATAGGTAAAGAGAGTATGGGAGAGAAGGCAATTCATCTTAATTGTAGAAATTTCAATTACCATCAGTATATTTTTGCTTGAATCTTTTTCTGGAACTATCACTTTAGTATCAATGCCTTTCCTACTCAGTTTCCATCATTTATTGTTCACAAGCCAAAAGGAAGGGATTTACTTTGTTCTCGGACACCTGCCAGTGTTGTTGTGTAACTGGCTGCGAAAGATTCTGCAGAGTGACTGCCAACCCTCTATTTAGTCACACTCATCTTTCTTTCTAAAAATAAATAGAGTTATTTTAATAAAGTTAGCAATTGTCATGATTGATAGCATGGTGGTAATTAACTGGGTGAGTAATTCAGAGGCCCGGACTAATGCTCCGGTGACACGCATTCAAATTTCACCAAAGTGGCTGAGGAATTTAAATTTGTAGCCACCTGGGTTGGCCACTTCCCGACTTAAAATGGAGAACCGCAAAGGCTGAAGGGAAATTCAGCCAACACAGGCAAAGACTAGCAAGTGCAGAAATCATGTGTATTGAAACCTGTAAGAAAACAGACAACACTGAAACCAGCAGCCATCTGCATACTAATGAGCAATTCCAAGGCACAATTGCAACAGTTAAGGTGAATAAAGCCAAGCCAGACTACTTGGCGCCAGCAGGAGCCAAGACAAAGGAAGGCCAACGGACACTTAGGGACCGCCCAGTGATCAGGGAACAACTCCAGTATTGGAGAAATCGATCCTAGTGATCGGAACACAGTCCAATCACTTGGAACCAGGTACGGGGTCCGCCCCGAAGGGCGGGAAGCCCCTTGGGACTATAAAGTAAAGCCCCCAAGTTCAAATCGTCCTTCTTTGGTAGGGTCACTCAGCAACTTGAATCAACCCGTGAGAGTGACCTGTCTCAGCTGCCGCCAACCAAGTAAGTCTCCAGTCAATGCTTGCTACGAGATAGGCGCTCTTCGCTACCGGTCCATACCAGCTTTTGAATCCTGCAGACTCAGGACCTGAACGAAAGGCCATTTGTTCCCCTGACCTGGTGGGTCAGTCCGAAGCTAAGTATAGGCCTTTTAGTGATAGGAATAGCCTAGAAAGTAGAGTTTATGCATGAGTAGTGATTTACTGTGTATAATAAATGTGTTTTGATTTGAATCTTACTAATTGGTGTGTTGAGTTATTGATCGTTACTTGAACTTGAACCTCGTGGCGGTATAATAAAGATACCTGGCGACTCTAGAGCAAAGGTTAAACAAACAGAGCACATTACGAATTAAAAGCCAACCAAAAGTTAGCAACAATTCAAACAATCAATAGACCTGGAATAGAAAGCCAGACTCAATCATAGAGTCATAGGCATGATTTAATAGAAAAGTTTATAAGTGAGGAAGCGAGAAGGAACTGGCGCGAGCTTCTCGAAACAGCCCGGCGAGACCGCCACCGCTATAAAAAGTTATTTGGTCCACTTAATGAGGCCCCACGGGCTTCAAGCCACAAATGATGGTCATGACGGCTGATTCGCAGTCTGATGCTGAGCACCTGGAGCGAAGTTGCCCGGAGCTGATGCAGACACCAGGATGCAGCCGTGAGATTCAGAGAGAGATGTCAGCGGCATTCCAGCAGGTCCATAGATGATTGGAGGAGTCCCAGAGGCTACGGACACAGGAGATGGCTGGCCCCTGAGTCCCCAGAGGACGCCCGCCAGGTCATTGAAGGCCACGGAATGTGGTAAGCTGCATGCTGCCTCCACCTCTGATGTGCATCCTGAGGATGCACCTAGATGCAGTGGTAGAGCACGGAAGGTTGAGAATCACAGCGGGGGCATTGGAGGTAGAGGGGGACGTTTGGGTGCATTGTGAGGACGGAAGGGTTGTGAGGAGGGTCTGGGAGGGGTGGAAAGAGTGGAGTAGCACCATCTGGGGATTGGGGCAGTTGAGGCCACATGTAAATTATTAAAAATCGTTGACCTCGACTAATATGACACCTCTGGCACTTTCTTCCGCAATCCGGGCAGTGCACCAATCCAATGCCCCATCTGCCTGGACATGGAGTTCCTGGATGCCTCTCCCACAACAGCCCCCAGCACCCACCCTCTGCCTCTCTCCTCCCCCCCCCCCCCCCACCCACCCACCCCACCACCTGACCCCACTACCTGCCCCAGGTATCTGTCATGCATACTCCTTGGGAAGCGTGCACACATGTCCATGATCTTCATGTTGTGGTGCACATGAGCTGGATGTTGAGGGAATGGAACCCCTTCCTGTTGAGGTAGGACACTCCCAGATGGCCCAGTGACCTAATGCATGCACTTGTGCGCTGTAGCTTGTGAGATGCCGCACAAGTCCCTACTGGAGCCCTGGAATGAGCCTGAGGCATAGAAGTTCAGAGCTGTGGTGATGCTGATGGCCACCGGGAGCGGGTGTCCTCCTCCTCCATGTGGGGCCAGGTCTGCGAGGACATGGCACAGCTGCCCTTGTTGAGGCAGTGTCTCCTGTGACTCACGCTGTCCGTCATTAGAGGCTGGTTTAGCACAGTGGGTTGAACAGCTGACTTGTAAAGCAGAACAACGCCAGCAGCGCAGGTTCAATTCCCGTACCAGCCTCCCCGAACAGGTGCCGGAATGGGGCGACTAGGGGCTTTTCACAGTAACTTCATTTGAAGCCCACTTGTGACAATAAGCGATTTTCATTTCATTTCATTTCATTTGTTTGAAAGACCAGCGACGCCTGGAAACCTTGGGCCATCGCTGGTCTTCCCCTCGGGGTCCCTCCCTGTCCTGTTAGGCAGCCGGGTCCTCAACGGGTGGGGCAGGATGCTGCACGTGGACAGCTACCTTGAGCATCTGTCGACACTGCTGCCACCTTCTCCACAGTCTGGCTGCCTGGCCTGGCAGCATCACCATCAGGGCAGTTTCTGCGGGGTCCAAGATATCGTTCATGCTGTTTAATATAAGGAATTGGGAGAGGATGTAAGACTTAGAACCAGCGGTGTCTTCCACTATGGAACCCTCCAGTCCCTCCATTGCCCCCCACACCCCCATCCAGCCCATCTACCTATGCAAGGAGCCCTGCTCACTGGACCCCAGAAACCCGCACGTAACTTTATCTGCACCTAGCGCTGGTCGCCTCCCCGGTACATACACCTACCCTCTGATTGCGGAAATATCCTCACTGCTGGGGTCCAGGCTCTGAGTGTTCAGATCCTAGGTGTTGCCTCCCGCAGTGTTCAGGCTCACTCCGACCAAGGTTGGCCCCTGGTTGTTCTCCCACCCCCCTCCGAGCACCGGGCTAGCAACTTCATTTCCCCCAGATTCTTTGCCTGTGAGCTAAGATGGCACCTCACCTCCCTGGGTCCCCGCAGCAGCCCTTCAACCAGCTTCATGTTTTTAAAAAGGAGTACTAATCGGCGCCAGCATGACCACTTGCGGGGGAGGCCACAGTTCATGGAGGGCTGCTAGATAGGGGGTCGCTCCCATTAATTGTGTGGAGATTGGGCCTAAGTGGTGATTATTGGTTTCTCACCACACTATTGCGGGATCCTGATTTCGCCAATGGGAGCGGGCCAGTTAGACCACAAACAGATCAGCACCCGTTGTGGTTCTCGATTTTGACCTGTGCCGTGATTTAATGGCCTTGTCACGCTGTCACTCCCCAGTGACAAAAATAATTCTGGGCGTGATCTACCGGCCACGCTGCGCCCGAAAGGCAGCGTAGCATGGTACAACGTGGCTGGTAAATGACAGGGGACCCCACTCCATGGATCTACCCAGTTCACCACGCTTCTCGATAGCGTGAGCTGTCGCGATGGAAGCCCTCCCATTGAGGACAGGATCACCTTTTGTCAAATATGCATAATAGAGTGAGACAGCTAGTCTGACTCTAACACGCAGTTCCCTGAGGTAACCAAGGTGTTGTGATTTATCCCCTTCGCCTTGGAGACCTCAGGCAAGCACCATTCAGTCGTGGTCTCCACAAACAGGGACCAAACAGAACGGCACTTGTGCGGGTCTTCCAGGGGATTGGAGGCCCCCAGGTGCATGCCCTTTGGGCAGTATGGTACCCTAGCACTGCTGGTGTCACCTGGCACCCTGGCAGTGCAACCTCGGTGCCAGCCTGGCACTGCCAAGGTGCCCATGTGGCACTGCTAGCTGGCAGGGGCACTGCCAGGCTGACACTGTCAAGCTGGCATTTGTTGCGCGGTGGTGATCCTGAGTGGTCCTGCATGGGTGTGGGGGAGATGAGGGGGGGGGGGGGGGGCTCTGTCAACGAGTTCCCCACCGCTATGTAACCACACTTAGTCACTTTTTTGGGCCCTGGGGAATTGGTTTTTCTCTGGTCAAGCCCACACCTACGGGGTGTTATGTAACCAAATGGGAACTATGTCCCATATGCCGGGGGTTTGCCGGCACTCAGCGCCGAGAAACACAACGCTACCAACCGTGACTCCGGTTTGTTAGGGGGCCTTAATGGGACGCCCGGCCGAGAGCACATTTAGTCCTGTTTCCTGCACTGAGGAACCCCTCTCGCCAAAACTCCTCAGTGCAGGGAGAGATCAAGATTCCATTTTTAAATGGCATCCCAATCTCTCAATCCCCTGACGCAACCTCTGAATGGCCCCCAAACCCAATTCATAATAAGGGGGTTAATACTCAAAACAACCTTGGAAGGAACAAAGGCAGTGAAACATCATCAAGAAAAAGTATAATACATTAAACGAAAAGCAAAGCACTGAAGATGCTGGAACACCAAAACGGAAACAGAAAATGTTGGAAAAACTCCGAACGTCTAGCAGCATCTGTGGAGTGAGAAAAAGAGTAAATGCCGCGACTCTTCCTCAGATCTTGTCAACATGCCCTCAGGAGCAGAATTTCTGACCCCTACAGGGGCCCAGCATGGCACTGGAGTGACCCACGCCGCTCCAGCTGCTGATCCCCGGTGTCAAACGGGCACCATGGGCCTGTGCATGCGCAGTGTGACCGGCGCGATTGCGCGCATACGCAGTGGCTCCCATCTCCACGCCGGCCCCGACGCAACATGGCGTACGGCTACAGGGGCCGGCGCGGAACAAAAGAGGCCACCAGCCTGAGAGGCCGGCCTGCCGATCGGTGGGCCCCGATCGCAGGCCAGGCCACACGGAGGCCCCCCCAGGGTTTCAGACCCCCCTCCCCCCCCCCCCCCCACCAGTCCGCCCCCAGATGCATCCACACCAAGGTCCCGCTGGGTAAGAGCAGGTGTGAACGGCGCCGGCGGGACTCGGCTTTTTTAGCGTGGCCGCTCGGCCCATCCTGGGCCGAGAATTGCAGGGGGGGCCCTGTAGAGCCCGGAGAATCGGCAGACCAGCGTCGGGGCGCGACCGGGTCCCGGGGTGAGAGAATCCCGCCCGGAGTTTCAGGCTTTGGACTAAATGACAATTAAGGAACGGTGATATAGTTTCAAGTTAGGATGATGCAGGGCTTTGTGGGGTGGGGGGGATGGGGGTGGGGGGACGGAATGACACTCGTAGAAGGCTCCTAGGGGATCGGAGGCTCCCGGTGCATATCCTCTGGGCAACATGGCCCCTGGTGCATGTCCTCTGGGCAATGTGGCACCCTGGTACTGAAAGCCTGGCACCTTGGCATTGCAAACCTGGCACGCTAGCAGTGCCATCTGAGTGCCAGCCTGGCACTGCCCAGGTGCCATTGCCAGCTAGCAAGGCCAAAGTGCCAAGCTGGGGAGTTTGTGGGCCCTCTTACAGTGAATTGTAGGGGGGGAGGGGGGGCGGGGGGCGGCTGTCAGGGGTCGGGTTGGGAGATTGAGAGATCAGGATGCCAACTGAGGTATTCCAGTGAGCACAGTTCCTCAGTGCAGAAAATAGGGCTAAGTGCAGCTTCAACCATTTGTTCCCCGCTGAAGCCCAGTGTCCAACCAGTGGGGTATTTCTCGGCACTGGGAGCGCTGGGAAACATGGCTAAATGCGCTCGCTGTGGCACTGTGTTCCCATTTTGTTAGATCGGGCCCAATAATACTTTAGTGGAGGAGCGCTAATGATAGTAACATTAATAAAATAGAAGAAAGTTGCAGTTTGCACTGTGATGGTAAACTCTGTTTTAAATATTGCCTGGTGCAGCTCCTGAGCTCAGAAGCCACATTCTGGCATGGCACGCTCGGCCACAAATGCTGCAGATGAAGAGAGTGGGCTGAGATGGTACAGGTTCCTCGGCCTCTGTTCCCTCTGGGCCCCCTTAACGGCCAGCTGAGCTTTTGGCTTCTGCTCACCTCTTCCAGTTTCTTCCAAATAGTCAGCCTCCAGAGGTCACAGCTGTCAGCAACTATCTCCCAGTTGTCAGGTGCCAATATCCACCATCTTGAAATCTCATTTGGAGCTGTCCTTTGTCAGTATGATTCCCCAAAGCTCATTGCCAGGTGACGATTTCACCATTCAGAAAGCCTTTGGGTATACGGCCATCATCCTTCTGGTGAATATGGCTGAACCAATGCAAATGTCATTGGAGTAGCAATGAGTGTACACAGATAGAATTAGCATGCGCCTGGATCTCTGAGTTAATGACCTTGTCCTGCCAAGAGATGCCAAGAATATGTTTGAGACAGTGAAGGTTGAAACTGTTCAACCTTTAACCTGCCTGGCGTAAGTTGTCCAAGTCTCACCTTTGTAGAGAGTGCGCTGAGGATACAGGCTTTGTAGGCTCACAGTAAGGTGTTCTCAGTCAGATTGCTGTTATTCCACATTCTCTTACTCAGAATGCCATGTGGGTGTTGATTTCAACATCAATCAACAGATTGCTGGTAGATCATGGAGCATAATATGTGAAGCCAATAACAACCTCCAGCTTTAAATTATTAATGCAGATAGATGGCGGTATGGCAACATCCTGGACAATGACATGTTTCTTCTTGATACTGATGGTCAGACCAAACTCTTTACTGCTGCCATTCGCTCCTGCAGGTGTTCCTCAGTATGGAATGTTAGTGCGGCATAGTCAGTGTAGAGCAAATCTCTGATGAAGACTCGATGTACCTTTGTTTTGGGGCTCAGGCAAACAAGGTTGAACAGCTTTTCATCAGCTCTGGTATATAAGTAACACCCTTTGTAGATGACCTGAAGGCATACACCAGTAGCAAAGAGAAGAATGTGCCAAAAAAACACAACCTTGTTTGACCCCATTGCGGATCTCAGAGAGGTTTGATAATTCCCCATCATAGCCAACCTTACTTATCATGTTGTCGTGGAAAGAGGAGATTACATTGAGCAACTTTGTCAGGCAGCTAATTTTATCCAACAGCTTAAATAGACACCTGCTCACTTGGTTGAATATCTTGGTAAGATCATTGAAGACCATGGCCTTCACTTCCACCCTATCCCCGTAACCCAATAACCCCTCCTAACCTTTTTTACACTAAGGGCAATTAAGCATGGCCAATCCACCTAACCTGCACGTCTTTGGGAGGAAACCTGGGCACCCGGAGGAAACCCACGCAGGCACGGGGAGAACGTGCAGACTTCGCACAGACAGTGACCCAGCGGGGAATCGAACCTGGGACCCTGGAGCTGTGAAGCCTCAGTACTATCCACTTGTGTTACCGTGTTGCCCCTAGAGGTGATAAATTGGGGGGGGGGGGGGGGGGGGGATGCTCGGCAGACAGGCATACAGAGGGGAATGTTCAAGGATGAAATGGAGATATTAGAATAGTGAAAGTGACCTTGCAGATGAAACAATAAGGGTGAAGAGCAGGGAATGTAGAAACAGCCTGGAAGGGAGGGAGATGTTCGGGGGCCATTGATAATCAGATGTTAGAGAAAGGACAAGAGATAAAAGAAGATATTTGATTGGTAGAGAGAATGTAAAGGGGGCTAGGGGACAATTAACATGTTATGGAGCTGTAGGCAGATGTTGGGGATGTGGATGAGGGCGAATGAGTAGGTTGGGGGAGAAGAGGTATATTGAGATAATGGTGCTATTAAAGGGATGAAAGCAATGAAGTTCGGTCTAACTTCCCAGCCAGTCATGCCAGGATGTAGACCTCTTCCTGAAGATTTATATTTAAAAAAGGCACACTGAACTGTGGGCCTACTTCTGAAACCTAGCCCTAATCTACCCTGAGTATGGTAACGAAATATCCCCGGCTCCAATTAAAAAAGAAATTGAAAACATTCCTGACTCAGTCCGTCCCCTTAGGCTGTGCTGTCATCTGTAAAATCTTCCCAATGCAATGCCACTCCCATAGCCTGTTTCTACCTGGAATATAAACTCATTTGAAAATATTCCTTGACCCAGTCCAGGCTATCAATAAATGTGTTTATAAATATTCTCACTCAGTTCCTGTCCCATCTGCAGCTGAAAACATTATTGATTAAAAAATGTCTTTGTGTACCCTTGCCTGCTGAATAATTAATAATGCTCACACGTTCTATTTCATTAATGCCTACCGGGAACCATTTTGTATTCTTTCCCTAAATTTTATGAATAAATTTTGGTCCTTTTATTTAATATATTGTGTGATACTACATTTTATGAGAAAGGAGAAAATGCTTTGTATTTGTAAAAATGTACAAATTTAAAGGGATCTTGTTCAATTAAGTAGTTGTTGCTTTAAGTAACTTTGAAATTTACCAAAATTATAGATTTGGGCACGATTTATCAGCCACGTCCCACTGGAATCAGGATGAGACACAGTCAGTAGATCCCACGAGAGGCCTCTTCTGAGTTTCCCACCGGTCATTAAGCCTTGCGAGATGTCGTGACTTGGATCCCACCCACAGTGGGCAGGACCCAGACTTGCAGAGTAAAGTGATTAACTCTGCCGCCGGCTGATCTAACCACCTCCCGGGATCTACTGGCTTCGCCAAGGACACCCCAGCCAGGTGCCACAAATGGGGACCAGGCTGAACGCCATGTTCAGGCGATCAGAGGCCCCCGGGAGGTTAGTATCTAGGCAGGATGGCACTCTAGCACTGCTGCTGCCATCCGAATGGTGGCACCGCCAGGATAGCAGGGCACTGCCAGGGTGCCAGGCTGGCACTGTCAAGGTGTTCAGGTGACATATTGTCCATCCAGAAATCAGGCCCGTGGTGCCCTGCCCATATGAAGTGGTGGACGGGGGTCCGGGCGTCGCATCGGGGGGATCAAGAGATTGAGGCACCATTTAAAAATGCGACTTAGTGTGGCCTTGGCGGGATGACCCTGCTGAGTTCCGAAAAACTCAGAATGCTGTTAGTTAGCGGCAAGCACCGGGTGAACACCCCCCTCTAATCCTGTCCAAAACGGACTCTTTTTTTTGTTAGATCGCCCCCTAAATGTCCATCAACTACCAGAGTAGACCCATTTTTAAAACTTTTATGTATCAAATACATTCCATTAAACACACAGAATTACAGTAAATGGCTTTTGTTGTTATGGTAAATATGTTTTCAGGGCATGACTCAGTTCCTCTGACATTCCATCAGAAAAGTGACAGGCGAGATAGTAATATCGTTATGCACGTCTTGTTACACAGAGCCTTTGTTTCTGTTGTCATGTTTTTGTCACACTCCTGTGTCAACTTTCACATTTGCAATGGGAACTGCCGGTTAACTTGTCAGGCTGTAATTACACCCGCTAACCTGTAGGAGCACTGCAATGCCTCAGTGTTGTAACTGCTTGTTTCCACTTTATAATCCAACCAGCTATTTATAATCCAACCAGTTATTTTTTAAAAAACATGGGCAGGATTCTCTGTTGGCTGACGCTGAAATCCCGAAAACGATTGGGCGGAGAATAGATTCTGACGCTAAAATCGCGGTGGTGCAAATTTGATGCCAAATCCAGGTGACGGCAGCATCAATGTGGACCGGAATGCCGTTCGGTAAACGCGTTTGCGTATCATTAGCAGGCCTGACCCGGTATTCTCCAGGGCCTCTGCGATTCTCAGCCTCCGACCGGCGCGGTTCACTTGTACTTTTAAAAATCGTGAAACTGGCATTGTGGCTGCTGAGGGAGAGAGAGGGGGTGCGGAAAGTGTCCAACATTGCCATAGTTTGCTGACAGTTGTGTCGCTGGCCGGGGTGGGCTTCTGCCAGGGCTGGGGGGAGTAGCGAGGAGTGGCCAGGTGGTTGGCTGTGGAATCGGGGTGGACGGACACCATTGCCGCAGCCAGCCCGGTGGCCGTGCCGCTGCGCATGCCGCTGACAGCTCATTGTGAACTTAGGGCCACAGGTGTTCCGCCGAGGCCACCCGCCTCGGTGCCATCTGGCCCCAGTCTACCTATCAGCTGTATGGGCATGCTCCAGCAGAACCAGTGCTGGCTGGGGTGAGTGTGTGTGGGGATTGTAATACGTATATGCGACTGCAGCTTGGCAGTACACTGAGTGTCAGTCACGGACCTGACAAATCTCGTACCTGTTTTCATTGGAATCAGTTGTGTTCCACGTAGCACAGGCGCTAGCCCCTCCACAGTTGCTGAATTGATCCAGGTTCGGTGCCAGTTTTTCTGCCATGAAAGTCCACGAATCCTATGTCGGCATCAACACTATGGGCGATTCTCCACTTGCCAACGCCAATTTAGTAATCGGCGATCGGGCGGAGAATCCCTTTCACTGGCCGAATCGGGGGGGGCGGCTGTTTTCAGATGCTCCGCCCCCTCCAAAGCAGCGCCATTGGGGAGTAAGCTGCACGGCGTCGGGACGGCCTCAGGATGTTACCAGAAGGCCATTCTGCGATGCTCAGCCCTCAATTGGCCGGGTTCACGATGGCGCGGTTCACTTGTGTTCTCAGTTTTCGTAAACTGCGTGTGGCAGCTGCGTTCTGCTTCCAGCACCGCTACAGTCAGGGAGGAGCCATGCCGCTGGCCGGGTGGGGGGGGGGGGGGGGGGGGGTGGTGCCCTATCTGGCAGGTCGGGTCCGCGCGTGGCCGGCGCCATGTTTTATGGCGCAACCCCTGCAGGCCGCCGCTGTGCGCATGCGCGCCCACGGTCTCGGCCATTCCCCAACCGTTTTGGGAGTTCTACCCAGCTAGTCCCTCACTGGTCCCGGAATCATTGAGGGTTCGGCGCTGATTTTGCTGTCGCAAAACACCACAGTGTCAGTGTCGGCACTTAGCCACAGAATAAGAAAATCCAGCCCTTAGTCTCAGAAATGTAGAATCCCACCCCTAAACTCTCAGAAATCTGCCCTTAATTGCCAGCTTGAGTGAGGACAGATATGGTAAATTGTGTGGATGTCAGTCTGGAGTCGAGCACAGTAAGCCCGACTGACTAAGGTCAGTTTTTATTTCATCGAGGCCATTAGCGGATCAGTTAAGTTTTTGTGTCAAACGACAGCTTGTTTTTATGAAAATCAGCATTCCATCTGCAAATTATTTAAACTTGAGTTCAAATTCTCAAACTGCTTTGAATTTGACTTCTCAGGATTCTGACTTCAAAAACATAAATCCCGCAGTATTGTCCTCATTAACCATAACACTGCTGTGAGTTTTGCAAGTTAACCATGAATAATATAAAGTCAACATATTACATATATGACTTGAAAGATAACTGAATTATATTTGCAAAACATGCATTAGCCCCCTTCCTCTCACTTTGCTTCATCTGAAGGTAATGCTTAGTGTTGATTCCCCATGCACTTGACAGTATTATAAGTGTGATTTATATACACACAATAAACTCGGAGAATGTGATTGCTTTTTTTATATAATCTTTATTGTCACTAGTGGGCTTACATTAACACTGCAATGAAGTTACTGTGAAAAGCCCCTAGTTGCCACATTCCGGCGCCTGTTTGGGCACATAGAGGGAGAATTCATAAAGTTCAAATTACCCAACAAGCTTTTCTTTCGTGACTTGTGGGAGGAAACCGGAGCACCCGGAGGAAACCCACGCAGACACAGGGAGAACGTGCAGACTCCACACAGACAGTGACCCAAGCAGGGAATTGAACCTGGGACCCTGGCTCTGTGAAGCCATAGTGCTAGCCACTGTGCTACCGCGCCACACCTGTTTCCACTCATCTTGTGTTGCTGTTTCTCTGTGGATCAATTTGTTTGCTTCATTCTCCCAATTCCTCTTCTACTTCTCTCCCCTTAATTTTTTGCTTCTTCCTCTGTTTTCTTTTTTTAGTTTGTATAGAAGCTAATGTGTGCTTTATTATGGCGAGATGGAAAAAGGGGCCGGAAATAACATAAATGCATTTGGAATGGGAATATAAGGAAACCACAGGGTGGGATTCTCCAACGGCCTATGCCAGAATCGGGAAACACAATTGGGTGGAGAATCGGTTCCGACCCCAAAATTGTTGCAGGTGCCGGTTTCACGCTATATCGCAATTCTCCACCTCGCCAGTGGCGTCAATGCATTCCACTTCGCACGTACAGTAAACACCCTTGGTATATCATGAGCAGGCCCGACCCGGTATTCTCTGGGACCTCGGCGATTCTCTGTCTCGACCGAGGCGAATTCCTGACGGCGAGGTTCTCTTGTACTTTTAAAAATTGTGAACCTGGCACTGTGGCTGATGAGAGAGAGGGAGGAGGTAGGACTCAGAGAGATGCGGCCGTGGGCTGCTGGCTGGACACTGGCCGGGCTGGCTGGGGTGGGTTGATGACGGGGGAACAGGCCGTGTGGCTGGGATGACCCCCATGGGACTGGGTGAAATCCAGACACGGACTGTCATTGCTGTGGACTGCACAGCAGCCATCTTGCTGCGCACACCACTGTCCTTGGAACCTGGCTCTGCAGAGTGACATCGGCTGTATGGATGCCCACACACCACCACCCCCGCACCCCAGCCCCCACACTCTCACCCCACCAATCCCCACACCCCAGCTCCCACCCTATCACACCTCCACATCCCACCCTCCCACCCACAACCCCCACACCCCAACCTACGCCTTATCCCCCTCCAAAACGACCGCCAACCACCAGCGGGCCATCACGCGGCCCGCCCGAGGGCAATGCGCAATATAACCCCAAAGCGGGACATTGGATGGAGGCCATGGAACGTACTCCTGGCAAGGATAGCGCCAGCCGACAGTACCCCTGGCAGCAGGGATGGGTGCCAAGGCCAGAGGCCCCCATGGTGCAAAGGATGCGCAGCATGAGGCCTCATGTGTACCGGCAGTGCCTGTCATTTGAGGACCTGCCGGACTGGGCATGCTGTCAAAGACTTCGGCTGAGCAGGGGGGGCAGTGCAACATATCTGCCAGATCATGACCCAGCCCATCCAAAACAATTGTCCATTCCCGCCATCTCCCTCTGGAACTGAGCCACCTCAATCTGTGTTTGGGCCACGTCGACCAGCATCTGGGCAATGCTACCGACGCTCTCAGCCATGACCTGCTACGACGGGGCCACAGTCAGAAGCACTGCTGCAATGTCCTTGTGTCTCTGGCACATGGCAGCCCTCTCCTGGGTCTCGGTCACTGCCTTCACAAATTGCCTCAGGCCTTGGACATGCTGATCCATAGCCACAACCCTCACCCCCAAGGCCTCCACCGTGGACACCATCTTTGTGGTGTTGCCTGGGTGGCACGCATGTTCGGCACCACCTCCTGCTCAGGCACGTGGTTGGACTCCTCCACCTGTACTTGTAGGTGCTGGATGATCGCTGACAACCCTTCATGTAATCTCTGGCTCTGCAACTGTATCTCTACTATAGATGGAATTGTCCGTTCCAGAAGCCCAAAATCCATTTGGACGGCAGCTAGTCCCTGTGGATGGCCTGCCCTCCGACCATCTACCCCCTCGGGAGTTCCTACCCCCACCTGAAATACGGGAGCAGCTGTGTGGTGAGCACCAGATAGTGTCACAGGAGCCTCTTCATTAAAGTGCCCAACTGAGGTGAGTGTCTCTGGGATGGTGGAGGGAGTTGGAGACAGCTGTGACGGCAAATCAGTATCAACAATGGAATCGACCTCCAGGGTTTCCTGGGTTTCAGGCATATGAGTCAACTCCGTGTCGGTATCATCATTGCTGTTCGCCACACAGGGCAGTTCTGGTTGTGGCGCTAGCTGTAGTTGGGGGCGGGGACGTCAGACAGACCTGCCCCATTACAGCAGCTCTTGCAATGTAAGGCACATGATTAGATCACGGGCCGGGGGGAAGTGGTGTTGGAGGGGTTGGTACATGGGGAACTGTAACTAAGCGGGGTCTCACTTCCTCGCCCCTGGCCGATCTTCATCCCGGCGACTTCCCTTTCCTAGGCCCGCCAACCAGGCCCAGGGCCTGCTGCTCTGCCATGGTGAAGCACAGCATGTCCGATAGCCCCCTCCAATTTTTTCCCGCTCCTGGCAGTTAGGGGCGGCCTTTTCCTGGGTGGGGGGGTAGTGGGAACAGAAAATGCAGTGTTAGACAGTCCGACGCATGCTGTGCAGAGGGTGGATAGCTGGTGGCTTCAGTAGCCAGGGCACCCAGACATGGCGGCCGGTATGGGTGTTGGCATGTGTTGCAGGGTGGTGGTTCAGCCACCTCCAGGTGGGTGGGGGCGGATTGGCGGGGGCCAGGATTGGTGCCGGGGCACAGTGCTGCCTACTCATCCTGTCCGCCTTGAGGAGGTTGTGCAGTTTCTTCCAGTACTACTGGCCGGTCGGGTCGGTGTTGCTCACGGTGCCCACCGCCTCTGCCACCTGCGCCCAGGCACGACGAACAGCAGCAGCTGGCAGCCTCCTTCCTTGGCAGGGGTGCTGGGTGGCCTGCCTCTCCTCCACAGCGTCCAGGAGGGTCTCAGGCTCGGCGTCCATAAAATGTGGAGCCGCGGGTCTTGCTGCCATCTTGTTGGCTGGACTGGTGTGTGCCGGGAGTGAAGTGTGTAAAGCCAGCCGCAGCCTGTCAGTCTCCTGAGTGTCAATCGTGAACCTGGTGTATCCGGCACTGTTTCCCATTGGAATCGATTGTGTTCCATGTGGCTCTGGTGCTAGCCCCTCAACAGTCGCTGAATCGATCCAGGTGCGGCAGCAGTTTTGTTGTCCATTAAAACTGTTCCGGTGTCAACACTTCAGGAATGGAGAATCCCATCAATGGTTTTCTTTGGTCCTCTTTCCATTACCTCAATCATATGGTTCATTCACCCCAACATTCACCACTACAACCACCTCCCCCTGCCCCAAACATACCTATGGTGGCCTTCTTGCCCAAGAAAGCTCAGAAAGCAAAGAAAGGAGAGGCAGTGGCGTAGTGGTATCGTCGCTGGCCTAGTATTCCAGAGACCCAGCGTAATCATCTGGGACACGGGTTCAAATCCCACCAGTGCAGTTAGTAGAATTTGAATTCAATAGAAATCTGGAATTAGAGATCTAAAACACCCAGCTGGTTCACGAATGCCCTTTAGGTTTGCTGTTCTAACCTGGTCTGGCCTACATGTGACTCCAGTCCACAGCAATGAGGTTGACTCTTAAATGCCCTCTGGGATGGGTGGTCAGCAGCACCCACATCTCATGAACAAATAAACAAAAACAGCCTCTCCTTTCTCCCTCTCTCCACCCAATATCGCTTCAAGTACAGTATCAGACCTAGACATGGATGACTGAAACCCTCCATTTTAGGACTGAAAGATGAAACAAAATCAATGATGCCGAAGTTGTTTTCAATCATCTATTTAGTTTCATGACAAAATGAATGACATAATGCAGCTGATGACTGGTTAATCACCATCAATTAGTCTACAACAGATCCAGAGTGTGAGGTAAACCCATCAGTGGTGGAATACGTTGGGAATCACAGAACCCAAGTCTTTTATTCCTCCCAAGAATGCTACATTTTTAGGAATGCAGCTGCTTTAAATCTACCTCTCACCTGCCAGGTGAGCGTGCAGCCCTTAAGTTCCTGTCAGCTGTGCAAGCACTCCCTCAGGCACTGTGTGGATGGAAGCTTGCACAGATGGATAATTACTATAAATCACTTATATCTGGTGAAAACGGCTGTGCGAGTTCAGTCAGTGGGATCACATGCATAATACTGTGACTGTCATTCTATGTAAGTAGATATGTTCACTCTGTGATGAGGAAAGACCCTGGGAGTAATTTTTACCTTGTGCAACAAGACAGCAAATGGCAGTCCATTTTGCATCTCTTCCATTTTATTAATTTAATGGATCTTAACTTTAAAGGTAAGAAACATTCTCTGGGATGTTATACAGGACGTGTATTTTCCAACACTAATTTCGCACTAAGCTACAAAGGAAAAATTAACTCCCCCCCCTCCTCTCTGTACAATGGGTGAAGAATAAGGAGCTGGGTTATGCCAAAATGGAACTATATCCCCACACCGGCGTAGAAACGCTGGCGTTTCACTCTGAAGATTCCTATAAAAAAGATCAGCCAATTCACTGACCTGCAGGGGGCTAGCAGGGACCCAGAGTAGTTCACGCAGCTTTGGCTGCAGATACGGGACTCCGCACTTTCGGTTTTGGGTCCATGCATGCGCACGGCGGTGGCCTCCAGTGGCCGTGCTGAGCGCCATGGTGGACTCAGACCGCAGAGGTAGATGAAAAATGTAGAGCACCCCCGATCTGCCGTGCTGATCTGTCCCCCGGCCGATATAAGGCCCTCCCCGGTGTCCGATCTCCCCGCACCCCACCAGGGCGGCGGCGGACTGAGTCCGCAGTCACCACGCGAGCTTCCCAAACGGCAATAGGTGGTTAGAACCACGCCGTCGGGAAGTCGGCCGGTCTGGAGTGGAGTTTCGCTGGGCGGGCCTCTGGCAATGGGCTCCCAGCCACGCGGGGCCCGATTTCGGTGCAAAATTGGATTCTCTGCCCCTGCACCAAACGTGATTTTGGGGTGGGGCTGCGGAGAATCCAGCCCCAGGTTTATTTCTCTGGAATATTGCAAGCCAGTGTGTATTTGGTAGAGCAGTGGGTAATTCATCAGATCAAGAGTTTCAATATGATATTTTATCGCTGAAAAATAATAGCGGGTGCATTTTGAGTTGAAAAGGACTTCAAGTTATTTCTAGTTGCATTAAGCTAAATCACATGTATGGCCAACATTCTCTTTAGATATAATTGCAATTTCATTGAACTATTCTGTTAATCACTGCATTTTAAATGTGTGTAAAAATAAGAAAAGTTATTTCTAAAAGGGTCTGGAGGACAAATTTCCTCTGGGAGCACTTCTAACTCCGATTTGTAAACTTCATTTACAAATGTGAGTTTTCTACTGAATTTTTATCAATGTCACCCCGGCAGAGAGGGAGAAACCCTGCAAAAATGCATTGCTTAGTTCAGTGTTTGATTCTGTCACCTTGTTATCAACGGTTATAAAACTTAAAGAATTTCTTGTTTATCTGGGGAGTGTGCAGAATATATCAATAAGCAAGCAATTTGGTCCTATCTTAGTTCAGCCAAGCAGAATGCCCTCAACATTCCCTCACTTCAGCATTCAAAGCATTATTGAAATAATCCAGAGTGTTCACTATCTGAGGATAATTTTCCATTTGTCGAGAATACACAGTCTTGATTCGGTCTCCTGTTACACAATACTCCTGATAATTGTTCCGATTGAATTCAAAATAATTTCCTGATTTACCTTTTCCAAGCGGTTTGCTACCTTGAACAACCTTTTAGAAGAAAAGTAAAATACTGCGGATGCTGGAAATCTGAAATAAAGACAGAAAATGCTGGACAAATTCAACAGGTCTGGCAGCATCTGTGGAGAGAGAAAATAGTTATCGTTTCGAGTACATGTGACTCTTCTTCAGATTTCTGTTTTCTCTCTCCACAGATGCTGCTAAGACCTGTTGAGCTTTTCCAGCATTTTCTGCTCTTGATGACCTTGTATAAGATCACCTGAAAATCACTGAATTTCCCCAGCCTTTCCTGATAACTTATACCTCTAAGACTAGGGATCAGAATTATTTCCAATGGCTAATTGTTTGTCCAGTATCTCAGTGATCAGAACTGGACACATGACTTGAGTGTGGTCTGACCAGAGCAGTATATAATTTGATCTTGAGGAGCAGGTATGTCCCTCTCAGAACTACAAGAGAATTTTAGGCATTCCTTTGCTCTTGGCTAAGGGTTTCTTACCCAGACATTGGGGACGGGATTCTCTGATTCTGAGGCTAAGTGTTGACGCCGTCGGAAATGCGTCCCCCCTCCAGGGGGCCAGCATGGCACTGGAGCGGCCCACGCCACTCCAGCTGCTGACCCCAGCATCAACTGGGCGCTGCGGGTTCCACGTATTCGCAGTGGCACCGGCGCCAACGCGTGCAAGCGCAGTGGCTCACTTCTCAGCGCCGGCCCCGACGCAACATGGCGTAGGGTGACACGGGCCAGCGCGGAAGAAAGGAGGCCCCCAGCCAGATAGGCCGGCCCGCCGATCGGTGGGTCCCGATTGCAGGCCAGGCCACAACGTAGACCCCCCCCCCCTCCCCCCCGGGTCGATTTCCCCCCCCACCCCCGCCAAAGGCTGTCTCCGGACCCTTCCACACCGAGGTCCTGCCGGCTGAGAGCAGATTAGAATGGCGCCGGCAGACTGTGGTGTTTTGCTACGGCCACTCGGCCCATCCCGGGCCGATAATCGGTGGGGGAGCCACGTAGAACGGCCCCCGGTTGGCGGCAATGGCGCCGATTCTCCGCTCTGTGGAGAGTTGCGTTGGGGCGGCGTTGCGCGATTTGCGCCGGTCGCGGGGATTCTCAGGCCCGGCCCTGGGCTGAGAGTATCCGCCCCTAGTTCCCATGGCCAGTTATAATTAGATTTATTTTTACATGCTGAACTGTACAGCCTTAAAGCAGGCCCATGAAGAGTGTCCACGCACAAGATTTTGAAGGTGGCAGGACAGGATAATTAATTTAACAATAGGATCCTGCACTTTATATTTATAAGGACTGGAGTAGGTATTAATTTACAGATGGAGAGGGTGACAGGGGTTTAGTTTGAATGGGTTTCCCAGTGGTCCTGTTAAATTTAGTGGCAGAATACGATGCACACTCTGTTTCTGTTTCCCAGCCATCAGGCAGCCAGATTGAGCAGATGGCTGCTTGCTATTTGAAACCAAGTCCTAGTCAGGAAATGGAGAGGAATCGGAGAAGATCAGGGGCAGTATTGGGGAGGGGAGGAAGGTGGTGTTCAGGGATTGGGAAGATGAGGAAGACCACAGGCCAGGGCGGGTGGCAAGAGTTGAAAATCAGGAGTCTGGAGCCAAGGAATTTGGAGGGAACAGGAGCAGGGAATTGAGGTATGGAGCCAAACAGATCTGGAAAGTTGGGGCAGGGGAGATTGGAGGGCAGAAGCAGACTGGACATGTCAGGTTGAGGGGAGTGATTGGAGATCCTGAGGAGGAGACCAAAAAGGGTGTCCAGTTGTTAGGATGTTGGTGGTGCAGGTAGATTGAATCCAGTAGGTAGGTGGAAAGGCCCCTAACTCCTGGATACTGCTGATGTCACTTCCCTTTAGCTGCTGAGGTACAGAAAGCTCAATGGGCCAAGGTTAAAATCAAGATGCTGATTAAGTATTAGGCACATAGCATAGCCTCATATAACACACATCACTCTCCCATAGAGAACAAAAGCCAGGAATTTATACTAAACCTAAAATAAAACATTAGTATTAGTCCCGGCTGGAGTATTGTGTTATGTACTGGACACCGCACTTTAAGAAGAATTAGGGAAGATGCAGGTGAGATTTACTAGAAGGATATCAGGGATGAGGATTACATGAATATACTGCAGATGCTTGGGTTATTCTCCTTAGAGCAGGGAAGGCTTAGAGGGGGCATTGATAGAGATGTTTGAAATCATGAATATTTTGATTAATAAATTAAGAGAAACTCTTCTCGGTGGCTGAAGGATGGATAACAAGAGGGCACGTGTTTAAAGCAATTGGAAAAGAGGTGATGTAAAGAAAATATTGTTCATACAATGAGTGGTTAGGAATTAGAATGTGCTACCCAATAGGGTGGTGGCTATAGATTAAATAATAGCCTTCAAAATGGATATGTTAAATACTTGAGTAAAAATTGCAGAGATATGGGAAATGAGCTGGGAGTGGGATTAACTTTAATGTGCTCCAGAAAGGCAGCTGCAGACCGGATGGGGCAAATAACCTCCTTCTGTGCGATAATATTCTGATTCTATGATTTTAGGAAATGTATGGTAGGTTCATGGCATGTGATAGCCTTCAAAATAATCAGGAATATTACTGTAGCACAGAACATTGTCATTACACAAGCACTCTAAATGCTAAGTAAAATCTCTATTTGATTTCCATACGTGTAAGGGTTACATTTGACTAAATTCAAACCGAGGCTTTGGAATTTCAATTTTAGATACACAACAACAACTTTCCATTTCAATGCAAGAGAGTATTCCAAATTTCAAGTTACCTGCATGTAACCAAAAGTTGTAGAAATTTCTTCTCATATTACGGGATCATCGAATGATACAGCACAAGAGGAGGCCATTCAACCCATTGTGCCTGCCCCAACTCTTTCTGTAAAATGTATTCATTAGTAGGATATGGGTGTCACTGGCAAGACCCAGTATATTTCCCAACCCGAATAGCCCTCGAGCATCTCGACAACAAGGACTCCTACATCAGACTCCTATTTATTGACTACAGCTCCGCCTTCAACACCATAATCCCAACCAAGCTCATATCAAAGCTCCAAAACCTAGGATTTGGCTCCTCACTCTGCAACTGGATCCTCGACTTTCTGACCCACAGACCACAATCAGTAAGAATAAACAACAACACCTCCTCCACAACAGTCCTCAATGCCAGTGCCCCGCAAGGCTGCGTACTTAGCCCTTACTCTACTCCCTATACACACGAAACTGCGGGGCAAAATTTGGTTCCAACTACATCTACAAGTTTGCTGATGATACGACCATAAGTGGGCCGGATCTCGAATAACGACGAGTCAGAATACAGGCGGGAGATAGAGAACCTAGTGGAGTGGTGCAGTGACAACAATCTATCCCTCAATGCCAGCAAAACTAAAGAGCTGATCATTGACTTCAGGAAGCAAAGTACTGTACACACCCCTTTCAGCATCAATGGGGCCGAGGTGGAGATGGTTAACAGTTTCAAATTCCTAGGGGTACACATCTCCAAAAATCTGTCCTGGTCCACCCACGTCGACGCTACCACCAAGAAAGCACAACAGCGCCTATAGTTCATCAGGCAACCAAGGAAATTCGGCATGTCCAAATCATTACCAACTTTTATAGATGCTCCATAGAAAGCATCCTATCTGGCTGCATCACAGCCTGGTATAGCAACTGCTTGGCCCAAGATCGCATGAAACTTCAGTGAGTTGTGAACACAGCCCAGTCAATCTCACCAAACTGCCTCCCATCCATTGACTCCATCTACATCCCGCTGCCTTGGGAAAGCGGGCAGCATAATCAAAGACCCCTCCCACCCAGCTTACTCTCTCTTCCAACTTCTTCCATCAGGCAGGAGATACAGAGATCTGAGAACACGCACGAACAGACTCAAAAACAGCTTCTTCCCATATGTTACCAGACTCCTAAACAACCTCATAAACACTCCACCTCTGTATGCTTCACCCGACGCCGATTTTATGTAGTTACATTGTGTACCTTGTGTTGCCCTATTATGTATTTTCTTTTATTTCCTTTCATGTACTTAATGATCTGTTGAGCTGCTCGCAGAAAAATACTTTTCAATGTACCTCGGACACGTGACAATAAAAAAAAATCCAAATCCAAATTCTGTATAATATGGTGATAGCTGCCTTCTTGAACTGTGGCAGTCCATTCACCACTATCGTCTTGAATACAACTAAATGGTTTGCTAGGCCATTTCAAACGGCTGTTAGTAGGGAACTGTTTTGCTGCAGATCTAATACTCTATATATCAGACAGAAATGGCAGATTGCCTTCCCTAAAGGATAGTAGGGAATCAGAGAGGATATTAGGACAATTTTGGTACTTTCATGGTTACTATTACTGATCCCAGCTTTTTGCTAGGATGGGTGGCATGGTAGCACAGTCATTTGCACTGTTGCTTCACAGCTCCAGGGTCCCAGGTTCGATTCCCAGCTCGAGTCACTGTCTGGGCGGAGTCTGCACGTTCTCCCTGTGTCTGCGTGGGTTTCCTCCCAAAGATGTGCAGGTTAGGCGGATTGGCCATTTTAAATTGCCTTTCATGTCCAAAATGGTTGGGTGGGGTTATGGGGATAGGGTGGATGTGTGGGCCTGGGTAGGGTGCTCTTTCCAAGGGCTGGTGCAGACTTGATGGGCCAAATGGCCTCCTTCTGCACTGTAAATTCTATGTTCTGGATTTATTTAATTGACTGAACTCAAGTTTTCTCATTGTTCCAGTGGAATAATCAATTAAAGTATTTGGATTACTAATCCAGTAACATAGTCACTGTGATCCTGGAGTCCATTTGGTCGAACTACCCTATACTCTCGTCTATAGCACATAAACCAGAAACAGGAGTAGGTCATTCAACTCCTCCAACATGCCCTGCTATTCAATACGTTCATAGCTGATCTGACTGTGGCATCAGCATCAATATCCTACCTATCCCCGATACCCTTTGAATCCCTTGTTAGTCAAGAATCTATTTATCTCTGCCTTAAAAATATTCAAAGACCTTGCCTCCACCATTCCCTGGAGAAGGGAGTTTTGCAGAGTCACAACCCTCTTGAGGGTCTAATCTCTGTCTTAAATGAGAGACCCCTTATTTTTAAACTGTGTCCCTTAAATATCCTTTCAGTGTTCACACTGTCAAGTCCCCCAGAACCTTATATGTTTCAATAAAATCACCTCTCATTGTTCTAAACTTCAAAGGATAAGTTCAGTCTTTCCTCGTAAGATAATCACCTCATCCCAGGAATCAGTCCAGTGAGCATTCTCTGAACTGCTTCTAATGCAATGATGTCCTTTCTTAAATAAGAAGACCAAAACTGTATGCAGTACTCCAGAGATGGTCTCATCAGTGCCCCGTACAACTTTGGCAAAACATCCCGACTTTTACATTCCATTCCCCTTCTCCCATCCCATAGCTGTTCAAGTATCCCAATTTTTACTCTGAATGTTTCTATTCAGTCTGCTTCCATCATCCAGCTTCACCCATCATTAGACAGTGCATTCCGTATCACAAGATGTTTTCTTACCTTGCATACAATTTAAAATATTGGGCAGTATTCTTAGCTTTATCACGCAGTAGTGACAAAGCAAGATTTCTATCTGCACATGTTATTCCATCCCAGTTCAGTTCCCTGGATGGCGTGTTACTTGTGATGCAGTGTGGGCATCCAAGGTGATTCCCACGCAGTGCGGAGCGGGAACGTGCACTGAAAGGCTGGCAAATCCTAGAAATAATGCTTCAGCACCAGAACATCAGTTAAAGGGAAATAAGAACTCTGATGCATAATCTCAGCCAAGTCTTCGGTTGGCCTCATCTGAGGAATAAGGCATACAACAGTATGTGCACAGGTTTAATTAAAGGGAGGGGAAGCCTTCAATCAGCCCTGTGAAAATGTTTCTAAAAACTTGGTGCCTTATTGATCATTAACTCCCATCAGATAATTACTTAGACCAATGATAACTGGATTAGAAGTAACAGAGTGGGCCCCTTTCCCTATGTCACCAATGATTCCTTGGACAGACAAGGAAAGAGCAGCCAGTGACAATCACAGCAGGCATAATAGGTGGATAGACATTACCCTCCCATTCTCCCACCAGTTTTGCTGCAATCCCATCCAATGTCCACACATGAACATACAAACATATGAATTAGGGGCTGGAGGAGGCCATTCAGCCCTTGAGTCCGCTCTGCCATTCAATAAGATCATGGTTGATTTTGTTGTGGCCTCAGCTCCACATTCTGCATATGCCTATAACATTTGATTCCCTTGTTGGTCAAGAATCTATCTGGCTGTACCTTCAAGATATTAATCCTGGCACCACCAACCTTCCGGGAAGAGAGTTCCAAAGACTCACAATCCTCTGAGAGGAATGTTTCTGCCCATCTTCATCTTGAATGCGAGACCATTTATTTTTAAACTGCGTTCCTTAGTTCTAGTCTCTCCCAAATGGGGAAACATCCTTTCAGCAGCCACCCAATCCAGTCTGCTCAGGATCTTATATGTTTCAATAAGATTTCCTCTCATCCTTCTAATGTTAAATGGCGGTGGAGGCCGGGACGTTGAGTGTCTTTAAGACAGAAGTTGATAAATTCTTGATTTCTCGAGGAATTAAGGGCTATGGAGAGAGAGCGGGTAAATGGAGTTGAAATCAGCCATGATTGAATGGCGGAGTGGACTCGATGGGCCGAATGGCCTTACTTCCGCTCCTATGTCTTATGGTCTTATGGACACACGGCCAGCCTGTCCAATTTTCCCTCATAAGATAACGCCCCCTGTCCCCAGCCCAAATATCAGTCGAGTGAACCTCCTCTGAACTGCTTCGAGCTCATTTATATCCTTTCTCAAATAAGGAGATCCAAACTGTACACAGTATTCCAGATGTGATTTTGCCCTATGTAATTGTAGCAAAACACTCTAATGTTTATGTTCCATTCCCTGTACAATAAACAACATCCTATTTGCCTTCCTAATCTCTTACTGCATCTGCATACTAACATTTTATGATTCACGTACCGAGTACCCAGACCCCTCTGTATCTCAGAGCTCTGCAATCTCTCTCCATTTAAATAATATGCTGGTTTTCAATTTTTCCTGACAAAGTGGACAAGTTTGCATGTTCCCCAAACAAATCATCTACCCCTGTACCTGCTACTTGTCATAATATACACCAGTATATCATGGTGCAGACACACACTGATGGACACACAGTGGGACCAATCAACACACACAACACCGCAGCCAATCACCAGTTAGTGCACACGCACTATAAAGACAGGGGGCATCAGAGTTCCCGCTCATTCGAGTTGCAACTAGCTAGGAGGACAGAGTTCACAGCCTGTAACACAGACATTCACCATGTGCTGAGTGCATCGACTGGTTAGGACAAGGCAAAGGTTTTTAGTTAAATCTGGTATCATATTAACCCACAGTCTCAGTATGTTTAAACAGTTAATGATTCAATAAAATAGTGTTGCACTATTTCAAGTGTTGGTGACCTGTATGTGATCCAGAACACCCAACACATCACTACTCTTCTGCAATGATTTGCAAGTTGCAGCCTTTTGAATTGAAGTGCTAATAATATGCAGAGAAGCATCCTTGATTTTAGAAACAAAAGGGGTGATTTTGAGCACTCTCTCTCCATCTGTGAGTAACTTGGCGCGGGCTCAGAGTCCAAAGACAATCGAAAAACGTGATTCTCTCCAGCGTGATTGGGTTTGGGAATCTTACCCCCATCCCTCCGGTGGAGTCATGAGAACCATGCTGCAGGACCCCAGGCACCTACTTTCAATACATTAGCATGTCATTAGCGAGCACTCTCTCCAGACCTTCCCACGTCGGCGTCATTTTCACCAAATCTGGCAGAAGTGAGGCATTCGGGGGGGATCTCTCCGGGGGCGCAGAGGTAAGTATAGTCCCTGGGAGGGGGAGGGGGTAGAGGGACATGCCCTGGCACTTCCCTTGGTAGAGGACACCACAGTGTGAGCCTCATGGGGGAGGCTATATTTGTGTCGTGGGCAGGGGCGAGTGGACATGGAGGGGGGGGATCTTCCAATGATGACTGTTGTGGGGTATGAGTGCGTGAGGGGGCGGGGAAGGGGCTATGAGAAGGTGGGGGGTGGATCTTCCAACAACGACTGTAAGGGGGATTGGGGAGGTGGAATCTGCCGATGATGACTGTCAGGAAGAGTGCGGGGGGAAGGTAGCCATGCGAAATCTGCCAGTGATGACTGTCTGGAGGAGAGGCTGAGACCCCTTGAGTTGTTGCCGCCTGCAGCAATGATCAGGGCATCCTTTAAAGATGGCGCCCTGATCTGTTTGAAGCCTGTTCCCGGCTCTTAAGAGTCCCTTACAAGCCCGTGTGACAGCATTAACCAGCCCAGTCACTATTTTTTTCAAGAGGCCCAAGATTCCATGAGAAATCCCATCGACAGGATTCATTCCAAGATTCCATGAGAAATCCCGTCTACAGGATTCATTCCGTTTTTCTCGCTGGAACTGACACTTTGCAATTTTTTGGGTGAGATTCCCCCCAGAGTTTGCAAGCATGCTTTAATAATGGTATGAATTATTTAACGTGTTAAAAACTTAGATTTGTGTTTAGACGTTAGATTGGTTCGTTAATACTGAACTCTTATTAATTTGACAAACTTGAAATATTTGTAATGGTGTTTGAATGTTTTTAGATTGGAAGCAGCCAGCGATAATTAAGTGTTGCAAATATCCGTGCATGAGTACTTTAGATGATAGCTGTACTGTGCTTTGATAATTTCTGTTCATTTACCGGCTCTATATTTAATGTCAACAGCTGCAGATGGAGAGGAGTCGACAACAGCAGGTGGGCTATTGCTATATGCTGTGTGCACAGTGGTCATTTCATTTGAATGTGCATGCTGCTACCTGTTACCTGACAATCTCGCATGTGCAATTCTGCTTAAGCGTACTTTTATCCAATTTGACTAGGGCCAGTTGAATAGTCTTGCTGATTCATTAAATACACTTTCTGGGTATTATTGACCACTCATGCTAATCTAGTCCTAAACTATTGGGCATAGTCTGTGTTAAAATACAAATTACATAGCTTGCATAGCAAGCACATTCTTGATGCATTTCCTTTTTAGAATGCTGTTACCAGAGCAATATCTTGATGAATACTTTTGTCAGGGATCTGATTGATCCATGTGGAATACAAGGGGCCATATTTACATTTTTCTGCATGTTGAATATGATTATGGTGCTCCTCCCTTTAAATTTTTTCCATTCTGCCACACAACTTCCTACCTCTCTCCGTACATCCCCACCCAAAAGATGCTCCTGCATTCCATGGAATTTGGACTGTATAGGGGTACAGTTCAGTACAGTACAATACAGTACAGGAGGAGGCCATTCGGGCTTTTCGCAGTAACTTCATTGCAGTGTTAATGTAAGCCGACTTGTGAAATAAAGATTATTAAAATTTTAAAAACTCTCTGAAAGAACACTCTACCTAGGCCTAATACCCCTCCCGGTCTCCGTAACCCTGCACATCGATCATTGGTCAATCCACCCAACCTGCACATCTTTGGACTGTGGAGTAAACTGGAGGAAATTCACACAGACACAGGGAGAACATGCAAACTCCACGCAGTCAGTCAAGGTGGGAATTGAACCCATGTCCTGACGCCATGAGGCAGCAGTGCTAACCACTGTGCCACCGTGCCGTTCTGCAATTATTTCCATTTTCCTCCTCTCTACTTTAAGAACCTGTGCAGACTTGATTCTTTAAAGTTAGTCAAAGCAACATTTATTCCTTTGGTCGAGCCCTTCCTTTTCCATTTGAGTAATTTGGAAGAGAAGCTTCCTCCACCGTGAGCTTCACCTATAACATCAATTTCATTTGAGATAGATTCTAGTTTTGGTACATTGCCTCGGCCCATATCCTTAGCCTGGCAGAACAAACAGCTCGAAGGGACAGGAGTGTAGCAGATTGGATTTAGTAAGTTGTGTTGTGTGCGTGTTAGAAATCAACTATGCATCTACATGATTTTTGAGCTATGTATTTAATAGGTACATTTGATATTTGTGTCCATCATTTCTGTAATAATAAAGTTAGGAAGATGAGGTAAAGCTGTTACAAGTGCACATTCAATGAAAGCTATATAAATGGGCACTTTCAAAGAACACACATGCAAAAAACACTTATTGAGAGACCCACATAACTTACATTGTAAAATGTACAAGAGACACTATGGAGCCATTGATACTGACAGCACAATGAACTGCAGACAGCCCTGTGCATACCAAAACCTTGAATACAGTCTGGCAACACACTTCAGGGTGGGATTTTCTGATCCCCCAGCCATGTGTTTCCCAGCAGCACGCCATTCACTGGTGGCGGGATTCTCTCTTCCCACCGCTTGTCAATGGGATTTCCCATTGAAGCTACCCCTCGCTACTGGGAAACCCACGGATGGGGTGCGCTGTCAGCTGGAAACGGGTATCACAATAGCTGGTGAATTCCAGCCCAAATGATGTTCAAAGTGCATATGGGGTATCTGAGTCTGAATATCATAATAATAATAATCTTTATGAGTGTCACAAGTAGGCTTACATTAACACTGCAATGAAGTTACTGTGAAAATCCCCAGTCAGCACACCCCCGGTGCCTGTTCGGGTACACTGAGGGAGAATTCAGAATGCCCAATTCACCTAACTTTTCGGGACTTGTGGGAGGAAACGGAATGACCCGGAGGAAACCCAAGCAGACACGGGAAGAACTCCGCACAGACAGTGACCCAAGCCAGGAATCGAACCTGGGACCTTGGCACTGTGAAGCAACAGTGCTAACCGCTATGCTACCGTGCTTGACTCTGGGGTCACAAACTCAAAAGGATTTTCATCCACCTCTTCTCTTTCAAAATCTGAAACTACTCTAGCAAGTAGTGACAAAAACTGTTGATCAGCGCAGCCAGATACGACTGAATAAGGCTTACCGTCCTATTGACAGTTCCCTTTCTAATGCTGTTTTCTTCAATTTGTCATAGCAGTGTGGGGAACATGTAGTAATTTTGGTTATGTACTCGCACTTGCCAAACTTTCAATGACTTTTTGAAAGCATCTATTTCTTCATCGTGCCAAAATCAACCTTGTCCTTCCCTTGCAATTTGAGGTTCAGTTCGTTCGGAATTGAAAATATTAACAAATTGAAAAACTTAATAAAGCCATACCTCAAGAAATCGCCTTTATACTGCTTTGTTCCCAATTTCATTATTTTTTTTTAATGGTTGTTCGCCAGAGGCCTTGGAGCTCTGTACAGAGCTAAAACTAGCACTGTATTGTCCTGCCATTGACTCTCCTGAGCAGCTCTCTCCAGCAGATTCAGTTGTGAGATCCTGGCCAGTTTGTGTCTCTGGCCCTCTCTTCCTTATAACAAAATGATCATCTTCAGCTCTTCATATTTCTGTTGGTTTGCTTGTTCACAGTTGGAAAATGCAGCAACCTCTCCTCTGTGATTCGTACCAAAAGCACAGACATATAGGGCATGTGACGTCAATGTACATGCAGGGCGGGTGGCCTGTTCTCTGCCACTGCTTCTGGCTGGAAGACAGCATTGTCGCAGCCGGCATTCTCAATTTAAAAACCCATCACAGCCGTTGGGTGCTTCTCCCATGACTGATCGCTCTGAAACCCTTCTGACACATACCCATGATCCATCCACAGTTCAACCTGCAGGTTGAAAAATCCTGTCGGAGAGAGAATGCTCCCTTTGAGCTGATCAATTGAGAAGCTAGTGGAATGGGACCTTTCTTGGAGAATATTTGACAAGGATTTCTATTCATTGATTATAAATAAACAAAAAATTAAACCTATTTACTGAAAATGAATTATGTATATTTAGTTCTGTACTAGGCCAGTACACATTGTTTAATAGGGATGCACTGCCTTTATGAAATTTTTTAGGATTTTGATTGCAAAATGTGGAGTTAAATGCTCATTCATGAACATTGGTTGGCAGCCATTCAGAGGCTTATGACTAATTGAAACACTTGAGGTGTAGAATACTATTAACAGCTGACTTAACTTTAAACAAGCATTTTCCCACAAGGCACTCAAATTATGGAATTTTTGTATAATTTCTCCAAACACTACTAAATGGCTCTTTGAACAGTTTGTTGTTTTGCATTTGTAAATTTATTTTAAATAATTGAGGCATGTAATTTATTGCAAATCACAAATTGCTATTTTGCAAGAAAATACACACTGTTTAATAGAAACCAACAATGAGCAGTTTCTATTTGACTCCAGAAAATCTAGCTTTGTGTTGAGAAAGTGCCTGATCTGGATGCTTTAAAGGATCAGTTCAAATTGTGGCTTATTTTGTTATGTGCTGATAAAGGGCTAGAATTACGGAATGAGCTCCATATGAAAAACGGTGCTCCCATGCAAAACATACTGGTTGCATAACTGGCAAATATTTTGTGTATTTTTAAGGAAAATGTGAAGATTCCTGACATTTATGTATTGTCCCGAGATATAATCAGAAAATAATGGATGCCAATCCATAGAAACGGATTGAATAATAAGTCCAATAGGAAAATAATAATAAGATTCTTTGCTCAGTAAGTGCATAGAAGAGTAGATAACAGGAAAGAACATGAAAAATGAGTTGAGGTAGATGGTACGGGAGTAGAGTCACACTGAGTACAAACATCAACAGAGATTAGTTGGGCTGAATGGTCTGTCTCTGTGTGTATAT
Organism: Scyliorhinus torazame; assembly: GCF_047496885.1. Lineage (NCBI taxonomy): Eukaryota > Metazoa > Chordata > Chondrichthyes > Carcharhiniformes > Scyliorhinidae > Scyliorhinus > Scyliorhinus torazame. Next base: position 83,143,508 of record NC_092715.1, on the reverse strand, counting down.
TCCTTGCAATACTGTGTAAGGCCTGATCGAGGATGTGAGTTTAAAGCAGGAAAATGATGTGGAGGTTTTAGGGAGGGGATTCCCAAATGTGTGACTTAGGTGAATAGAGAGCAGTGGCCAATAGGGGTGTGTGGAGGGATGCAGAGTCAGAGGAACATAGATTTTGGTGGCAGGAAGTTGCAAAGATAAAGGCTGCAAACAAGAGTAAGAGACAACTTGATTGAAACAGATACGATTATGATGAGTCTTGACAGGATGGATGCGGAAATAATGGGCAGGATGCTCTGGTCGGCGACGACAAAAAATTGCGTTCGCTGATCAGCTGGAAAATCCCTGTTTGCGCCGAAATTGGTGGTTGGAGGTCAATATCCAGGCTTGGGCTGACAAGTGCCAAGTTACATTCGTGCCACACAATTGTCAGGCAATGACCATCTCCTACAAAAGAGGATCTAACCATCGCTCCTTGACATTCAATGGCATTACCATCACTGAATCCCACACAATCAACATCCTGGGCGTTACCATTGATCAGAAACTGAACTGGACTAAGCCATATCAATACTGTGGCTACCAGGGCAGGTCAAAGGCTAGGAATCCTACGGTGAATAACTCATCTCCTGACCCTCCAAAGCCTGTCCACTATCTACAAGGCACAAGTCTGGAGTATAATGGAATACTCTCCACTTGCCTGGATGAGTGCAGCTCCGACAACACTCAAGAAGCTCGACACCAGGACAAAGCTGCTTGCTTGATTGCTCCTCCTCCACCACCAACGAACAGTGGCAGCTATGTGTACATCGATAAAATACACTGCAGGAACTTACCAAGGTTTCTTAGACAGCAACTTCCAAACCCATGACCACTAACACCTAGAAGTACAAGAGCAGCAGATAACTGGGCACCCCACCACCTGAAGTTTCCCCTCCAGGTCACTCACCACCCTGACTTGGAAATATATCACCATTCCGTCATTGTCGCTGGGGCAATATCCTGGATCTCTCTCTCTAAGAGCACAGTGGGTGTACCTACGCCTCAAGGAGTTCAAGAAGGCAACTCACCACCACCTTCTGAAGGACAACTAGGGCTGGGCAATAAATGTTGGCCTCACCAGCAACGCCCACATTCCGTAATTACATTTGTTTAAAAAGACGGCCCTCCAGCACTGTTGAAGTAAGGAGATATATTTTCCAGTAAGTGAGAGGGATGGCGTCCAAGACAAAGGTCCCCCACCAAATTTTCTAACTTTGAAATAAAAAATCCCCTCAGGAACCAGATCACCATTGTTGGTGGGAGGGGTGTGTGTGTGTGTGCGTGTGAGTGTGTTGGAGTGGTTGTTGACGAAAGCCCTCCACAGGGCAGCCTGCGACTGTAGCTAAAGCCAGGCATGTGGGAAGGGATTCTCAGCCTGACTGGAGACCTGGTCCACCGGCCTTGTGCTGGGTGGCTAACTTCAGGGGGCTACACTCTTCCCTGATACACTGGGAGGCATGAAGGCCAACTGGAAAAGTTCATCTGAAAATAAATGTTACTGGGCCTTTTAAGTGACTCAAATGGCTATATGCTGCTTTCAGCACACAGGGCCCCCCAAACCCACCGCCACCACCCTGCGTCCCATCCCAATTTTGATTCTGGGGGAATGGTTCAGAGGCAGCATGGAGATGAGGAATCAGCAAGGCAGCACTCAGCACAAACCTTTTTAGTTAATGTATTTTATTCCAAACATATTCAAACATACAACACAAATCAACACCCCCACAATTCACAGTTTGTAAGGTTCCCCACCCAAACAATTCCTCAAATATTGTCATGAATAGTCCTCACCGTGTCTCAAAGCCCTCACCTGATCCCCTCAACTCGAATTTGATCTTTTCCACCGAAGGAAGTCATATACGTTCCCCAGCCAGGCCGCTACCCCTGGTGGCGTGTCGACCGCCAATCCAGCAATATCATTCGCCGGGCAATTAGAGAGGCAAAGGCCATGACATTGGCCTTCCGTCCATCAGCTGCAGCATTTCCGACACCTAAAAGATCGTCACCAACGGGTCCGGCCTGACCTCTGCCCTCACAATGTTAGATAGTGCCCCGAGTGCCATTTCCCACTATCTCTCAGACTTCTCACAGCCCCAGAACATGTGCACATGATTCTCACACTCGTGCACCACTCCCTAAAGAACCCACTCATCCTCGCCCGGGTCACATGCATCCTGTGCACCACCTTGAATTGAATCAAGCTCACCCTCGCGCTCGAGGAGGTCGAATTTACCCGACGCATTGCCTCACTCCACGCTCCCCATCCTATCTCCCCCCCCCCCCAACTCCTCCTCCCAAATATTCTTTTAAAAAAATATATATATATTTTATTCAAGATTTTTTGGCCAAACATAACAGTACGTAGTGTTTCTTTTAAACAACAATAAAGCAATATAAATAACAGTGGCCAGTTTTAAACAAATAAATAAATAATATATGAACAGAAACAAAAACCAAGCTAAATGGCAACTGCCTGGTCAAGAATAAATACTCTCCAAAGATACAATCCAACAGTCCAATATACTTTACCTAAAACAAGTGCCTATACATATACAATAACATCCCTGAGAGTCCGTCCGATTCCTCCCCCCCCCTCCCCCCTGGGTTGCTGCTGTTGTCTTCTTTTCCATTCCCTCTATCTTTCTGTGAGGTAGTCGACGAACGGTTGCCACCGCCTGGTGAACCCTTGAGCCGAACCCCTTAATACGAACTTAATCCGTTCTAACTTTATAAACCCTGCCATGTCGTTTATCCAGGTCTCCACACCCGGGGGTTTGGCTTCCTTCCACATTAACAATATCCTGCGCCGGGCTACTAGGGACGCAAAGGCCAAAACATCAGCCTCTCTCGCCTCCTGCACTCCCGGCTCTTCTGCAACCCCAAATATAGCCAACCCCCAGCTTGGTTCGACCTGGACCCCCACCACCTTCGAAAGCACCTTTGCCACCCCCACCCAAAACCCCTGTAGTGCCGGGCATGACCTGAACATGTGGGTGTGATTCGCTGGGCTTCTCGAGCATCTCGCACACCTATCCTCTACCCCAAAAAATTTACTGAGCCGTGCTCCAGTCATATGCGCCCTGTGTAACACCTTAAATTGTATCAGGCTTAGCCTGGCACACGAGGACGATGAGTTTACCCTACGTAGGGCATCAGCCCACAGCCCCTCCTCAATCTCCTCCCCCAGCTCTTCTTCCCATTTCCCTTTCAGCTCATCTACCATGATCTCCCCCTCGTCCCTCATTTCCCTATATATGTCCGACACCTTACCATCCCCCACCCAAATCTCTGAGATCACATTATCCTGCACCTCCTGCGTCGGGAGCTGCGGGAATTCCCTCACCTGTTGCCTCGCAAAAGCCCTCAGTTGCATATACCGAAATGCATTCCCTTGGGGCAACCCATAATTTTCCGTCAGCGCTCCCAGACTCGCAAATGTCCCATCTACGAACAGATCTCTCAATTGTGCTACCCCTGCTCTTTGCCATGCTCCAAATCCTCCATCCATTCTCCCCGAACAAACCTATGGTTATTTCTTATCGGGGACCGCACCGAGGCTCCCGTCTTTCCCCTATGCCGTCTCCACTGCCCCCAAATTTTCAATGTAGCCACCACCACCGGGCTTGTGGTGTATTTCTTCGGTGAGAACGGCAGCGGCGCCGTCACCATAGCTTGTAGGCTAGTCCCACTGCAGGACGCCCTCTCCAATCTCTTCCACGCCGCTCCCTCCTCTTCTCCCATCCACTTACACACCATTGAAATATTGGCGGCCCAGTAGTACTCACTTAGGCTCGGTAGTGCCATCCCCCCCCTGTCCCTACTACGCTGCAAAAATCCCCTCCTCACTCTCGGGGTCGTCCCGGCCCACACAAAACTCATAATACTCTTCTCGATTCTTCTGAAAAAAGCCTTCGTGACCACCACCGGGAGGCACTGAAACACAAAAAGGAATCTCGGGAGGACCACCATTTTAACAGCCTGCACCCTCCCTGCCAGTGACAGGGACACCATGTCCCATCTCTTAAAGTCCTCCTCCATCTGTTCCACCAACCGCGTTAAATTAAGCCTATGTAATGTACCCCAATTCTTGGCTATCTGGATCCCCAAATACCGAAAGTCCCTTGTTACCTTCCTCAACGGTAAATCCTCTATTTCTCTGCTCTGCTCCCCTGGATGCACCACAAACAACTCACTTTTCCCCATGTTCAATTTATACCCAGAAAAATCCCCAAACTCCCCAATTATCCGCATTATCTCTGGCATCCCCTCCGCCAGGTCCGCCACATATAGCAACAAATCATCCGCATACAGAGATACCCGGTATTCTTCTCCTCCCCTGAGTACTCCCCTCCACTTCCTGGAACCCCTCAATGCTATGGCCAGGGGCTCAATCGCCAGTGCAAACAATAACGGGGACAGAGGACATCCCTGCCTCGTCCCTCTATGGAGCCGAAAATAATCAGACCCCCGGCCATTCGTGACCACGCTCGCCATCGGGGCCCTATACAGCAACTGTACCCATCTGATATACCCATCGCCAAAGCCAAATCTCCACAGCACCTCCCACAAATAATCCCACTCCACTCTATCAAATGCTTTCTCGGCATCCATCGCCACCACTATCTCCGCTTCCCCCTCTGGTGGGGGCATCATCATTACCCCTAGCAGCCTCCGTATATTTGTATTCAGCTGTCTCACCTTCACAAACCCAGTTTGGTCCTCATGAACCACCCCGGGACACAATCCTCTATCCTCATTGCCATTACCTTGGCCAGAATCTTAGCGTCCACATTCAGGAGGGAAATAGACCTATAGGACCCGCATTGCAGCGGGTCTTTTTCCTTCTTTAGGAGGAGCGATATCGTTGCCTCAGACATAGTCGGGGGCAGCTGCCCCCTTTCCCTCGCCTCATTAAAGGTTCTCATCAGTAGCTGGGCCAGCAAGTCCATATATTTCCTATAGAATTCAACTGGGAATCCGTCTGGTCCCGGGGCCTTCCCCGCCTGCATGCTCCCAATCCCTTTCACTACTTCCTCCGTCTCAATCTGTGCTCCCAGTCCCGCCCTCTCCTGCTCCTCCACCTTAGGAAATTCCAGCTGATGCAGAAAGCACATCATTCTCTCCTTCCCATCCGGGGGCTGAGCTTCAAATAATCTTTCATAAATGCCTTGAACACTCCATTCACTCTCTCCGCTCCCCGCTCCATCTCTCCCTCCTCCTCCCAAATATTCTTGATCCTCACCACGTGCGCTCCCTCTTTCTCCCCAGCTAACCATATATACCACCAATACTGCCCTCCCCCTCCACATCCACTTGTGCATCGTCACTCACTCCCCCATCACCTGGACCCCCAAATACCTAAACCTGTCCCAGGCTATCCTAAATGCCCACACCCCCAGGTTGGCTCCCTGATCCACCGCATTCACCGGGAACTCCTCACTCTTTCCGACATTTAACTTACATCATAGAACATAGAACATAGAACAATACAGCGCAGTACAGGCCCTTCGGCCCACGATGTTGCACCGAAACAAAAGCCATAAAAAGGTCCCAAACCTTTCCAGTATATCCATAATTCTCCCCATACTCTCCAGCGGGTCCGACATAAACAGCAACAGATTGTCCACGTACACGGACACCTGTTTTTCCCTACTCCCCCTCATGATCCCCTGCCACCCACACAGCACAAATCTATGTGCCCCGTCACCTCTGTGTCTTGATGCTCATCCATATTGTGGCATAGACATTTACCCCAGTGTTTCAGTCCAGTTGAAGGGCCATGGACTGAAAGCATTAGGGGTGGGATTCTCCATCAGCCGACACCGGAAATGGGAAACACAATTGATGGAAAATTCAAAAATCGAGGTTGTCGCCGGGCGCCAAAAGGAATGCCATGCTCCGGTCCCTGGACAGTGGGGTGAATACATTCTACGCCCCATGCCAGTGTGGGCATGCAAATTGTACAGTAAAAGCCATTGACGTATCATTAATGGGCCCGACCAGCAGTTTCCGGGTCTTCCACGATGCTCCATTTCCGTCAGCAGGAATTACTGATGGCAAGGTTCACTTGTCGTATTTCAAATTGAGAAAAAGGTGCTGCTGAGGGTATGGGAGGGGGTACAAACAGTGTCCAACATCGCTTTTGTGTGCTGACAGTTGTGCCGCTGGCCAGGGTCGGGGGGGACACAGGAGGGGGGCAGCCAGGAGGTGGGCCATGGAATCAGGGTGGTCGGTCACGGTCTACCATTGCCGTAGCCTGCAAGGCAGACATGCGGCTACACATGCTGCTGACTGCCCACTGAGAACTTAACACCATGGGCCATATGGCCACTCCCCACGTCACCTCCCTTGGCACCCTCTAGCTCCAGCCAACCCATCAGCGGGATGGGCATGCTCCAGCACAACCAGTGCCATCACCTTGGCGGGGATGAGGGTAGGCATGCATTGGAATTGCACGAGTTCTCTGTGGCGCCGGCGCCAGCCCATTCCCAGCACCTGAATTGCTCCGGGACTTCCGTCCACGTAGAACACTCGCGATTCATTCCCGGCATCATTGAGTGCAGAAGGAGGACATTCAGCCCATCGAGGTCCTACTGAATCAAGTGCCGTTCAACACTTAAGTGGGCACTGTCAGGCCTGTGCAGTGATTGAGGACCGGGCCCATTGGGAGTTGCCTGCCAATCAGAGACCAGCAGTTCTTCATGCCGCCAGTGCCATAAGGAGTGGCAAACGGCACTGTAGTCACCCTAGACCCAGGATCATGGTGGGATCTGATGCACGATCAATTGCACAAAGACTAAAGTTGGGTACAACTGTGGTTTATTACAGTCAGATGCGTGGCCTCCTGCTGCAGCTGGCGAAATGGCAGGGCACTGCATATTTATACGGGGCAGCACGGTAGTATTGTGGATAGCACAATTGCTTCACAGCTCCAGGGTCCCAGGTTCGATTCCGGCTTGGGTCACTGTCTGCGCGGAGTCTGCACATCCTCCCCGTGTGTGCGTGGGTTTCCTCCGGGTACTCCGGTTTCCTCCCACAGTCCAAAAATGTGCAGGTTAGGTGGATTGGCCATGATAAATTGCCCTTAGTGTCCAAAATTGCCCTGAGAGTTGGGTGGGGTTACTGGGTTATGGGGATAGGGTGGAGGTGTTGACCTTGGGTAGGGTGCTCTTTCCAAGAGCCGGTGCCGACTCGACGGGCCGAATGGCCTCCTTCTGCAATGTAAATTCTATGATCTATACTGTTCTCCCTGGGCGGAGCCAGCCGGCAGGAGCTACCGGCGAACCTGTGGTGCGGGTCCTACCTTACATCTTCTATTACAGTGGATCACCACATTCACGCCCTGTTAAAAATAACTCCGGCGGGGGTGACATGAAACTATATACAATTAGTGCAATTATGGACAATGGTACGGAAAGAAAAGTCCACGTTGACAGTCCGGAGTCCGTCAAAGGTTCAGCCGGTCCGGTGCTTTGGTGCTTCGTTGGGAGCGGCGTAACGGTGGCGGCGAAGTCGGTGCTGGCGGTGGTGGAGGTGACAGCGATGGCGGTGCTGATGCTGGCCAGTCATCGGGGAACTCCGGGAGCATGCAGAAGTCCTCTTCTTCCTCTTGTGCGGAAAAGGGGAGGGGGGGGGATGGTCTGGTGGGGTCAATATTGGCGGCACGGTGGGAGGTGGGAGAGGGGGGCATTGGTGGGGGGGGTGGTGTTGGCGTGGAACCTGACGGTGCCAGGTCCCTGAGTCAGACAGTATCTTGGCGGCCGTCGGGGAACTCAACGTAGGCATATTGAGGGTTGGCGTGGGGCAGGTGAATCCTGTCCACCAAGGGGTCCGCCTTGTGGAGTCGGATGTGCCTATGGAGAACATAAGAACTAGGAGCAGGAGTAGGCCATCTGGCCCCTCGAGCCTGCTCCACCATTCAATGAGATCATGGCTGATCTTTTGTGGACTCAGCTCCACTTTCCGGCCCGAACACCATAACCCTTAATCCCTTTATTCTTCAAAAAACTATCTATCTTTATCTTAAAAACATTTAATGAAGGAGCCTCTACTGCTTCACTGGGCAAGGAATTCCATAGATTCACAACCCTTTGGGTGAAGAAGTTCCTCCTAAACTCAGTCCTAAATCTATTTCCCCTTATTTTGAGGCTATGCCCCCTAGTTCTGCTTTCACCCGCCAGTGGAAACAACCTGCCCGCATCTATCCTATCTATTCCCTTCATAATCTTATATGTTTCTATAAGATCCCCCCTCATCCTTCTAAATTCCAACGAGTACAGTCCCAGTCTCCTCAACCTCTCCTCGTAATCCAACCCCTTCAGCTCTGAGATTAACCTCGTGAATCTCCTCCTGCATACCCTCCAGCACCAGTACGTCCTTTCTCAAGTAAGGAGACCAAAACTGAACACAATACTCCAGGTGTGGCCTCACTAACACCTTATACAATTGCAGCAGAACATCCCTAGTCTTAAACTCCATCCCTCTAGCAATGAAGGACAAAATTCCATTTGCCTTCTGAATCACCTGTTGCACCTGTAAACCAACTTTTTGCGACTCATGCACTAGCACACCCAGGCCTCTCTGCACAGCAGCATGTTTTAATATTTTATCATTTAAATAATAATCCCTTTTGCTGTTATTCCTACCAAAATGGATAACCTCACATTTGTCAACATTGTATTCCATCTGCCAGACCCTAGCCCATTCACTTAGCCTATCCAAATCCCTCTGCAGACTTCCAGTATCCTCTGCACTTTTTGCTTTCCCACTTATCTTAGTGTCGTCTGCAAACTTGGACATATTGCCCTTGGTCCCCAACTCCAAATCATCTATGTAAATTGTGAACAGTTGTGGGCCCAACACTGATCCCTGAGGGACACCACTAGCTACTGATTGCCAACCAGAGAAACACCCATTAATCCTCACTCTTTGCTTTCTATTAATTAACCAATCCTCTATCCATGCTACTACTTTTCCCTTAATGCCATGCATCTTTATCTTATGCAACAACCTTGTCAAAGGCTTTCTGGAAATCCAGATATACCACATCCATTGGCTCCCCGTTATCTACCGCACTGTTAATGTCCTCAAAAAATTCCACTAAATTAGTTAGGCACGACCTGCCCTTTATGAACCCATGCTGCGTCTGCCCAATGAGACAATTTCCATCCAGATGCCTCGCTATTTCTTCCTTGATGATAGATTCCAGCATCTTCCCTACTACCGAAGTTAAGCTCACTGGCCTATAATTACCCGCTTTCTGCCTACCTCCTTTTTTAAACAGTGGTGTCATGTTTGCTAATTTCCAATCCGCCGGGACCACCCCAGAGTCTAGTGAATTTTGGTAAATTATCACTAGTGCATTTGCAATTTCCCTCGCCATCTCTTTTAGCACTCTGGGATGCATTCCGTCAGGTCCAGGAGACTTGTCTACCTTTAGCCCCATTAGCTTGCCCATCACTACCTCCTTGGTGATAACAATCCTCTCAAGGTCCTCACCTGTCATAGCCTCATTTCCATCAGTCACTGGCATGTTATTTGGGTCTTCCACTGTGAAGACCGACCCAAAAAACCTGTTCAGTTCCTCAGCCATTTCCTAATCTCCCATTATTAAATCTCCATTCTCATCCTCTAAAGGACCAATATTTACCTTAGTCACTCTTTTTTGTTTTATGTATTTGTAGAAACTTTTACTATCTGTTTTTATATTCTGAGCAAGTTTACTCTCATAATCTATCTTACTCTTCTTTATAGCTTTTTTAGTAGCTTTCTGTTGCCCCCTAAAGATTTCCCAGTCCTCTAGTCTCCCACTGATCTTTGCTACTTTGTATGTTTTTTCCTTCAATTTGATACTCTCCCTTATTTCCTTAGATATCCACAGTCAATTTTCCCTCTTTTTACCGTGCTTCCTTTTTGTTGGTATAAACCTTTGCTGAGCACTGTGAAAAATCACTTGGAAGGTTCTCCACTGTTCCTCAACTGTTTCACTATAAAGTCTTTGCTCCCAGTCTACCTTAGCTAGTTCTTCTCTCATCCCATTGTAATCTCCTTTGTTTAAGCACAAAACACTAGTGCTTGATTTGACCTTCTCACCCTCCATCTGTATTTTAAATTACACCATATTGTGATCGCTCCTTCCGAGAGGATCGCTAACTATGAGATCCTGAATCAATCCTGTCTCATTACACAGGACCAGATCTAGGACCGCTTGTGCCCTCGTAGGTTCCATTACATACTGTTCTAGGAAACTATCGCGGATACATTCTATAAACTCCTCCTCAAGGCTGCCTTGACCGACCTGGTTAAACCAATCAACATGTAGATTAAAATCCCCCATGATAACTGCTGTACCATTTCTACATGCATCTGTTATTTCTTTGTTTATTGCCTGCCCCACCATAATGTTACTATTTGGTGGCCGGTAGATTACTCCTATCAGTGACTTTTTTGCCTTAATATTCCTGATTTCCCCCCAAATGGATTCAACCTTATCCTCCATAGCACCGATGTTATCCCTTACTGTTGCCCGGATGTCATCCTTAAATAACAGAGCTACACCACCTCCCTTACCATCCACTCTGTCCTTCCGAAAAATTTGATACCCTCGGATATTTAACGCCCAGTCGTGACCATCCTTTAACCATGTTTCAGTGATGGCCACTAAATCATAGTCATTCACGATGATTTGCGCCATCAACTCATTTACCTTATTCCGAATACTACGAGCATTCAGGTAAAGTACACTTATGTTGGCTTTTTTACCACTGTTCTGAATCTTAACACCTCGATCAGTAACCTCTCCTAAGTTATATTTCCTCTTAACCTTACTCCTAATTTTCCTTGTCGTTGAACCCATATCTTCATGTAACAACCTGCCGCGTCGCTTACCATTAATGCTTTCACTTGCCGTTTTATTTCTTTTAGTATTCCTGGTCCTATTCACTGAGCTCCCCTCAGTCACTGTACCTTGTACTGTCGCCCTTTTTGACTATGGCTTCTCTGCCTTACACTTTCCCCCTTACTGCCTTTTATTTCTGTCCCTGTTTTACTACCTTCCAACTTCCTGCATCGGTTCCCATCCCCCTGCCACGTTACTTTAAACTCTCCCCAACAACTCTAGCAAACACCCCCCTAGGACATCGGTTCCAGTCCTGCCCAGGTGCAGACCGTCCGGTTTGTACTGGTCCCACCTCCCCAGAACCGGTTCCAATGTCCCAGGAATTTGAATCCCTTCCTCTTGCACCATCTCTCGAGCCACGCATTCATCCTCTCTGTCCTGACATTCCTACTCTGACTAGCTCGTGGCACTGGTAGCAATCCTGAGATTACTACCTTTGAGGTCCTACTTTTTAGTTTAACTCCTAGCTCCCTAAATTCAGCTTGTAGGACCTCGTCCCGTTTTTTACCTATATCGTTGGTGCCTATGTGCACCACGACAGCTGGCTGTTCACCCTCCGCCCCCCCCCCCCCCCCCCAGAATGTCCTGCAGCCGCTGCGAGACATCTTTGACCCTTGCACCAGGGAGGCAACATACCGTCCTGGAGTCTTGATTGCGTCCGCAGAACCGCCTGTCTATTCCCCTTACAATTGAGTCCCCTATCACTATAGCCCTGCCATTCTTCTTCCTGCCCGGAGGCTAGGGAGATCCTTTGATTGGCAGGGTGGACCGCGAGGGAGCAGCGCCTTCCCGTATCTGGGTGAACGAAGCGGGCAAAAGCGTGTTGTGCCTCGGCCGCGAGGGGGAATTTGGTGGACTGGATTAGTGGGTGGGCCTTGTCTGCATAGTTTGGGACCAACTGAGCGTAGTCGGAAAAGAACCCCAGGCATCGTTTGAGGGCCTTGGGGCAGTGGGGGAGGGGAAGTTCCATGAGGGGGCGTATGCGGTCGGGATCGGGCCCGTGAAATCCGTTTTGGACTATATAGCCAAGAATGGCTAACCAGGCCGTGCTGAACACACACTTCTCTTTGTTGTAGGTCAGGTTGAGAAGAGTGGCAGTGCGGAGGGGGGATCGACCTTGAGGTAAGGGGGGATAAGGGCCTGCCAAATTTGTGGGTGAGGCTCTGGAGGTTGCACTGGAAGTCCAGGCCCAACAGGAGCGCAACGCAGAGATTAGGAAGGACATAGAGGCGGAAGTTACTAAATTCTATGCCCTGGACCGTGAAGGTGACTGTACAAAAGCCTCGGATCGGGACGGAGTGGCATCCGGAGGCGAGGGAGATCCTTTGATTGGCAGGGTGGACCGCGAGGGAGCAGCGCCTTACCGTATCTGGGTGAACAAAGTTTTTGGTGCTCCCGGAGTCCAGCAGGCACGAGGTCATGTGGTCGTTGATTTTAACCGTCGTCGACACGGTGGCCAGGTTGTGCGGGCGAGATTGGTCCAGCGTCATCGAAGCGAGCTGCGGGTAGCCACCGGATGCTTCGGGTGGCGAGCGTGTGCGGTTCCGATGTCGGGATGTCCGGGGACCCTGTGGGGAACAAGATGGCGGCGCCCATGGTGCGCACATTGCGGGGTCGGGAAAAGACGGCTGCCGTGGCCGAAGGGGGACAGGATGGCAGTGCCCATTGGTCGCACATGGTCCCGGGAGGAGAAGATGTCAGCTCCCATTGTGCGTCTGGCATGGGGGAGGGAGCGATAGCGGGCATGATCGCAGCGACTGCGCGGGCCTGGCACACAGCCGCAAAGTGGTCCTTTTTACTGCAGGCTTTACAAACTGCAGTACGAGCTGGGCAGTGTTGGGGGGGGGGGGGGGGGGGTACTTCTGCTGATCGCAGTCTTTGATGGACTTACCAGGTAGTTGCGAGCGGGTGGCAAGTACATGCCTGCCGAAGAGCGTCTTCGCCTTCTGCGCGTTGTGTTCTTTGAGAAGTTCCATTGCTTTTGTGTAAGTCGTGGCGTCTTGGATCAACGAGAGCACGCTGGAGCTCAGTCTTGAGTAGTGCAGGTCCTACCTTACATCACCTATTACAGTGGATCACCACAGGATCCCAGTCCAAATGTGAATGAAGTCAGGATGGGGATCGCAGGGTTGAGGACACAGGAGGTGGAGAGAGGATCGGAGGCGAGGAGAGGAGGTGGTATTCAGCAACCAGCCCCTCCTGCTCGATGGCTAGTCCCTGGATCAGACATGAATGATTTGACAATCCGCCACCGGTGACTGGGAATCCCATGTCAGCCCTTTTTCCCCAACCCCGATTTACTTGGGGGAGGTTTTGGCACCGCTTGGAGATTTATGCGCGGGTTCTCTCACAATTCAGTGGGCTGTCCCAGTGCGACAGACCGCATTAAATCCAGCCCGTCTGTTTCTCCTTTCACAGATTCTGACAGACCCGCTGAGTATTTACGGCATTTTAAAATACATTTCAGATCCCCAGTATCCACAGTATTGTGTTCTTGTATGAATATAGGAATGGTGACTGATTGAGTTGAAAGTCAGATCTAGAATTGTAGAAGTGAGTTTTCAACCTTCATTTATTCATTTTTATTTATCAGTCTTTGTATGAAAAAGTCCTATCTTTCATCTTTATGGAGGTGAATTTGTGCCTTTGTAAAAATTCTCAATCTCACCACATGCTCTGGATGTGTTTTCTCCACTGTTCTGGCAGCTGGTCTGATTGCTGTTTCAGTTAACTTGCTATCCTGATCTTGATTGTTTTTCACAGGTTTTGCTAATTGTTCTTTACTTTCAGGTTTTCATGTTTTTATCTGACAATCCTGTCATAATATACACCAGTATATCATGGTGCAGACACACACTGATGGACACACAGTGGGACCAATCAACATACACAACATCGCAGCCAATCACCAGTGAGAGCACACGCACTTTAAAGACAGGGGACATCAGAGTTCCCGCTCATTGAAGTAGCAGCTAGCTAGAAGCACAAAGCTCACAACCTGCAACACAGACATTCACCATGTGCTGAGTGCATCAACTGGTTAGGACAAGTCAAAGGTCTTTAGTTAAAGCTGGTATCGTATTTACCCACAGTTCAAGTATGTTTAAATAGTTAACCTTTTAATAAAATAGTGTTGCACTGATTCAAGTGTTGGTGACCTGTATGTGATCCAGAACACCCAACACATCATGATACCAGGCATGGTTGCATACTAGCACTTCTTAGACCTACCCGCAAGTGATTTGCCTTCCGCTTGCATTCAGTCATCCTGCAACATGGACAACATCAGCCCGCCGCTACCGCTCCGCATCGCCGTCAACCTCGGGGCCAACTGGAAGATTTTCAAACAGCGCTTCCAGCTCTACCTCGAAGCCACGGACAGGGAGGGTGCCTCGGACACCAGAAAGATTGCTCTTCTCCTCTCCACGGCCGGGGACCATGCCATCCATATTTTCTACTCTCTCATCTTTGCAGATGACGAAGACAAGACGAAGTTCAAGACGGTTCTCCTCAAATTTGACACTCACTGCAGCGTAGAGATGAATGAAAGTTTTAAACGCTACGTGTTCCAGCAGCGTTTGCAGGGTAAGGACGAACCTTTACAATCCTTTTTAATGCACCTCCGCATCCTTGTGCAATCTTGCTGCTACAGGCCCACCTCCGACTCTATGATATGCGACCAGATCGTTTTCGGTGTTCAGTCGGACCCCCTACGTCAGCAGCTCCTCAAAGTAAAGCAAATCACCCTAGCGACCGCCATCGAGACCTGTGTCCTACATGAAAATGTCTCCAGTCGGTGCTCCCATATACAAGTGGCTGAAACGGCACGGTAAGGTCCCCATGTTGCCTTGTGTATACCGGCAATGCCTGTAATTTGAGTACCATGCTGTCGAAGACTCTGGCTCAGCAGGGAGATGGTGCAACATATCTGCCAGATCATGGTGCATCTGGTACCCCGGGGGTAATGGGGAGGACACCCGCTCCCGGTGTCCATCAAGGTGACGCTTGCCCTGAACGTTTACACCACGGGGTCCTTCCAGGCGCCGAGTGGGAACCTGTCCGGGATCTCACAGAGCTCAGTGCATGGTGCATGGAGGCCCTATATGCCCAGGTGGCTCAATACATCCATTTCAATGTGGACAGTGCCCACCAGGATGCCCGGGCAGCGGGTTCGCAGCTATCGACACGTTGCCCCAGGTCCAGGGCGTGATCGACAGGCCGTGGGCTGGCAGTAACAGTAGGTATGGTCCATGGGATGGAGGATGATGACAATCCGCTCTGCGATTAGCTTTGGTGCTTCACATCATTTGACAGCGTCTGACTCCTGCCCACGACAGCACATTCCACCACCCACCTGGGCGATCCCTGCATTTGAGCTGGCCATTCCATCACATGGTCCCATCAAACCCTGAGGTTTGGTGGGGAAGGCCGGAAGGGAGAGGGGGGTAGGGGTGGGTGTCCAGGCCACCCGCAACATCTGCCCATTCCTCCTCCCAACGTCCGCCCATTTCACCAACCCCCTTCTGGCCAGCGCAGACCAGCACACCCCTCACACCCATCAGACAGAGCACCGAGACAGGTTGTAACAGTGTGAACAAGTGTTAAATGTGACAACGTATATACAGATTTATGCTCTAGCCCCTATAACTGAACTGTGCCCTGTACCCCTGCCAAACTAACTGGAGTCTAACTTTCTGGCCTTACGGGCCCTATTGCTACGTCTAGGTGGTTCTCCAGATGGTACAGCAGGAGTGGAGGCAGCCTGCTGTGATTTCCGCCTAGCGACCTGGTCGGTCGTCTTCTGGGGTGCCTGGGCCTGCTCAGGTATCCCAGGTGGCATGGCGCCATCCTGTTCTGCCTACTGCCCACCAGATACACCAGGGACAGGAGGGGGAGGGGGCAGGGGCGGGGGGTGTCCGAGGTGCTGCGGTGTTCCGGCACCTACTTTGCGGGAGTCATCAGCACAATCCCCTTTTCCTCCATCGGGGTGCCTGATGGTCCCTGGGCTATGCCATTGGACGGGGGTGCAAGTAGAGCTACCTGCTGAGCCTCCCCCGCCAACTGGTGCTGCCTGGCCTGGAGACTCGCTCTGGTCTCGGCCGGGGTCTGCGCATGGCCATGAAGCACAGGGAGTGGACTATCTCCATCTGGGACTGCGCCACATCACCCATTGACTGTGTCACCACCTTCTGGGTTTGTGTCAAGCCACATCAGCCAATGACTGTGCCATCTCCCTCTGGGACTGGGTCACCTCTCTCTGTGTCTGTGCCACATCAGCCAGTGCCTGGGCAATGCTACCAACGCTCTAAGCCATGGCCTGCAGTGACTGGGCCACAGTCAGGAGCGCCGCTGCAATTTCCAGGTGCCTCTCACACATGGTTGCCTGTAAGAAGACAACCCTGTCATGCACCTGCACAGATTGCCCCAGGCCTTGGACATGCTGATCCACAGCCAAAGCCGTCGCCCCCCCAAGGCCACAACCGCAGATATCACCTGTGTTGGCCTGGGTTACATGCATGGTCGGCACCACCTCCTGCTCCTGCGTGTGGTTGGACTCCTCCAACTGCACCTGCAGGTACTGGATGCTCGCCAACAACCCCTCATGTAGGCCCTGACTTCTTTACCTGCTCCTCCTGATACATGAGTAAATTTACCCACACAAGTAAACTCTTTAAAGACACCTGGTACCTTCTTATCAATCACCTCTTGATCAGGCTGTACAATCTTTTGCCCCTCCTTCACTTCACTTGGGCTTTCCTTTACCACTTTAACAAACCCCACTGTCTTATCCTGTTTTACCACATCAGCCTTCCCAGTGCTTTTCTTCAACCACCAACGCTGTGACTATACATGGCCTAGTTTATTACAGTGAAAACATTTGAAACTTTTCATGTCTCTTCCACCCTCCTGGATTTCTTTTTTAGTCTAAGGTACACTCTCCTTATCATCTCCCATCAGATCACCTTTACCTCCACCACTTGAGTATTTCTCATATCCCCAGTTTCTATCCCTCACAGGCTGAAACTGATGTCGGAAACCAAGCTTTGATTTATGAACTAATTCATAATCATCTGCCATTTCTGCTGCTAATCTCGCAGTTTTAACCCTCTGTTCTGCCACGTAAGTTCTCACTACATCAGTAATTGAATTTTTAAACTCCTCCAAAAGTATAATTTCTCGGAGAGCTTCATACGTTTGGTCTATTTTCAAAGCCCTTATCCACCTATCAAATTTACTCTGTTTGAGCCTTTCAAAGTCCATGTATGTTTGACCAAATTCTTTCCTTAAATTTCTAAACCTTTGTCTGTATGCATCAAGCACTAGTTCATATGCACCTAAGCTGGATTTTTTAATCTCCTCATACGTCCCAGATATCTCCTCCGGTAGTGATGCAAACACTTCACTAGCCCTACCTACCAGCTTTGTTTGAATCAGAAATACCCACAGGTCCTGTGGCCATTTATTTGTTTAGCCACCTTCTCAAATTAAATGAAAAAGGCTTCTACCTCCTTCTCGTCAAACCTTAGCAATGCTTGAACATATTTAAATAGATCTCCACCACTCCTTCGACTTAGATGCTCTTTCTCACTATCCTCATCACTATCATCCAACTGTACCTTTCCCTTTACGTCTGCCAATTTTAACTGACTGTCATGTTTCATGGCCATTTTCTGAAGTTCAAACTCTCTCTCTTTATCTTTTTCCCTGATCTGTATCTCCCTTTCTCTTTCTTTTTCCTCTCTACGTCTTTCATATTCAAGCTGCTTTAATTCTTTCTCATGTTCCATTTGTTTAAGTTGTAACTGAATTTTTGCCATTTCCAATGAGTCAAACTGTATCTCAGGCAACTTTAAATGCTTAGCCACCACCATAATTATCTTGTCTTTTCGCATTTTGTCAGGTAATGTCAACTGCAATGTTTTTGCTAAATCTAACAGTCTGCTTTTAGTCTCTGTCCATAAGGTACTGCGTGTGACTGTCTCCACCCCCAAAAACATCAGAGCCTCTGAAGAGCCATTGTCCACAACACACACCCTACTTAAACTAAAATACCACACCTGAAAAGCAACCACAATATGCTCACCCCTCACTGTCTTTAAGTTCACCAAGCCAATCCAACAGATAGACTTTTATCCCCCTCGAGCCCCCAATTGTTATGGGCCAGGGTTTAGAGAACCCCAAAGTGTATCATGGAGTTCACCTGACCCACCACTTTTAATAGATTGTGGTATGGGGAGCACACGGCTCACTCTACAGACACGGTACAGCAGAAATGGACCAGTATTTTTTAAAACAGCACAATGTTTATTCTATGAACTCAAGTTAACCTTTTTAAAACAAACAGTGAATATCTTAGCAACCATCAATTCAAAGATAACCCCCAAAGAATACGACACTAAGTAACCCGTATGCTGTCCTTTTACACACAAAAGACTTAACAAACCTTTAAACAGAAGCACATCAGAGTTTACATTCAATACTGAAAACATTTATAATTCTGAATTCACCAAATGATTAAGAGATAGTCCTTCATGGCAGAGAGCTCAACAATACAGCTGATTTGTCTGACTTCAGCTGCAACACACTGAAAAACGCAACCAAAATGTCAGAGACACACCCAAGCTTTTCTCAAAGTGAAACTAAAAAGCGGAACCAGAACTCAGCTCCACCCACACTGACATCACTGCAGTAATATGAGCAGTCAAACATTTCTTAAAGCGACATTCTCATGACAGGCCCCATTGCCCTTTATAGCCCCTATGCCAACTTAGTGGCACCTCATGCCATCGTATCTCCTCACCCACCAGCTTTTTCCTTTGCCCCCTCCATGCTAACACACGGAGTATCCATCACATACTAACCTCAGGAGCCATGCTGACATGAAATGAAGTTATGAGTCCATTGATGTTATCCCTTTCCTTAAGAAAAACTAATTGATAAAAGAACATTCAACACAAAGAACTTTCACTGATCTCATGAAAACAAACATTCCTGTTTTAAAATCACTTGGACCTGCCAAACTTAGTTTGTAAAGTTAGTTACTGCAGCACAAATCTAATAATGATACCCCTCAGGCTTATGTCAACAGACAGAATGAAACATCAAACACTGATTGGAACTCCAGACTATTTTTTCAATATAAAGCCCAGATGCCGGCGTTGGACTGGGGTGGGTACAGTGAGAAGTCTTACAACACCATGTTAAAGTCCAACAGGTTTGTTTCAAACACTAGCTTTCAGAGTGCAGCTCCTTCCTCAGGTGAATCATTATGGATTCATTGACAGCTTTGTCAGTTCCAATGAGTTTGGATAGTTGTTTGATTAAGCATTTGATCATTTTCATGGCCAGTTGCCAGGTTTCACCATTTCCACTGGACGTCCCGCACTCTTCCAAATAGCTTTCGTTTGTGCTGTCTTCTCATGTCACACAATATCCAGAGGTACCAAGCATGTCCCAAATTCAGAAAAAGGGCTCAACATAAGGCTGGATTTGCTCTAAGCTCTTCCAGCATAGATATATACCCAATGTTGAGCTTCCATGCCATGTACTGAACCTTTGAGATTTGATTGTTGAAGACACATTTGCAGATCCAATCAGGCAGAGAATTAATAGAAGTCAAGGATCACTGAGAGAATGACCCCTGCACGATAAAATAGCCAACTGATTTTTGTGTTGACGCACAGGTTTCTAGAAGTTCATATTACCTTTGATGTTGTTGTATTAAAAAAAAGCTCAACTTCCAAATACTGCAGCTATGTCAAGGTTAGCCAGCATGAGCCCATGGCTAAAATGTCTAGATTTTTGGTGGATGATGAGGAAAGACAGAAAAGAATCACTTTGTGAATGTGGTGAAAATCATTGGAGCAGTGTCCACGGGTGATAATGTGTATGAAAGTGGCTGATTCTTATTGTATATCAACATTGAAGAATGAGAAAGGCTATAGGTCATCAAACATTTCTAAAATTTATTGAATTGATGAGAATTCATTAACTGAAGCAAGTTGGGCAAGTCACGAATATTCAGAGTTCAAACAGCATCTATTTAATAGAGTCGTGTTGGGATTTCAAACTTCCTTTTTGACGTTTTTGTACAGTATTAGAATTCTTCAAATTTGTAATGTTTTGATGATGGGCAAAATATTATGGAGATGACAGGGTCTTAGGTTCCAGCAGATCGCTTGCGAGACCAGGGTGTCCGCCCCCCCCCGCAATTTGACTTTTCATCCCACTTCCAGTGCCAGGCATTTTATAGAGGCTTTGGAGAGAGTACAGAAAAAGTTTACCAGCATGTTGCCTGGTATAGAGGGTATCAGCGTTGAGGAGAGATTGAATACACTGGGATTGTTCTCCCTAGAGAGACGGAGACTGAGGGGTGACCGGATAGAAGTTTACAAAATTATTATGGGTATAGATAGGGTGAACAGTGAGAGGCTTTTTCCCAGGACGGAAATGACAATTGCAAGGGGACACAAGTTCAAGCTGAGTGGGGCAAGGTTCAGTGTAGATGTGTGGTGCAAGCTTTTTACACAGAGGGTGGTGGTGGCCTGGAATGCACTGCCAAATGAGATGGTTGAGGCAGATTCGTTAGCGATCTTTAAGACTTATCTGGATTGGCACATGAACAGACCGGGTATAGAAGGATACAGGTGGTTGGTCTAGATTGGACACGTGATCGCCGCAGGTTTGGAGGGCTGAAGGGCCTGTTCCTATGCTGTATTGTTCTTTGTTCTTGGTGATAGAAAATTGGCGACAAGGATTGAGCCAGAAAAATCACTGGAAAGAAGATTTTTGTTGACTAATTGTGAGGCGGCATCAGGAATTTATCATGAAATTTATCATCAAAAGCTGAAGCATCTGCCTTTAAAACCACCAAATGTGATCCTAAGAATGTACACAGAATAGGTCATACCATTAAATGGATTCTTGTGGAATTCAGGACCAGTGATCTTTTAAAAATATACAAAGGCATACATCAGAAATCAACAACCTGCCGCTAAGAATAATAATTTATGGTGGGAGATTTCTAGAACTCGTGACCTGAACCCAGACATTGAGTTGAAGTCTGGTAAGAAATGAAACCACCTGAAATATTCTACAGTAATTTTCATGCAGGACTGAAGAAGAAAACCACAAATGTTTCTGTGCATCAATCAAGATCTGTTGAGGCCTTGAATTGATTCATTGGCAAAAATAGTGCATGATTTAAGAGTGAGTCATAATGACAGGATGTCCACGGTTTACTGTCTAGTTTGTGCTTTTGATGATCGTGAACAAATTTGGGTCCTCCAGTTGTGCTCAGCATTCCTGGCAATGGGAAAAGGCAATTCGGCCAGAATTTGGTGCTTGATAACTATTAGATGAGAACACGACCATGGCCTGTTTCAGTAGTTTAATTGTGAAAGAATGCTGCGTTTAAATGCAATGGTCACAGCACTGTCACATTGTCCAATTTAAACACTCCATTGTCCTGCAGCAGATTTAAAGTTTGCAGGTAATAAAATATATACATCTGCTGCTAAATCAAACATTGGCCCAAGGCTGCAGTTGTAATGATAGCAAAACGGTCACTGTTTATCATCACTACTTCACTGAAATGGACAGCAACATCTGGAGTTTGCACACATGCAGGATAATGTGGAAATCCGGAAGGTACTGTAAGTGATTCTACACTCCTCCAAAGGTTGCAGTGCTGAGATCCTCCGTCTTACACCTCCTCAAAGTGTAATCTCTGGGCCTAAGCAATAAGAAAAGGTTAATGAATGCTCGTTGAATGAGGTGTAGTTAGGTTTTTAACAATATACTAAATTCATATTGTCTAACTGGCCTTGAATAGATAACTGAATATTTATGAAATGTCAAACGTCTCTACTATGCCAAAAAATACTTATTTTTAAGAATATTTTAAAGTTTGTAAGATATTTTAGCATTTAGCCACACTCATAGTGTCATACAGAAGAGAAGAGGCTATTCGACCCATTGAGTCTGCACCGACAAATCTCTGCTAAATCTACACTAATCCCACTTTCCAGCACTTGGCCCATAACGTTGAATGTTATGACATTTCAAATGCTCATCCACATATGTTTTGAAGGCTGTGAAGTTTCTCACCTCTACTACCCTCCCAGGCAGTGCATTCCAGTCTCGCACCACCTCCTGGATGAAAAAAGATTTCCTCAAATCCCCTCGAAACCTCCTGGAGCTCATTATTGACCCTTCAACTAAAATCACTGCTTCCGATCTACCCAGCCCATACCCCTCATAATCTTATATTTATCTTAATCGTTTATTTTGTTATCTGAAAATTTAAAGTAAAAGTGAAGAGTAATGAGTGCTTCTAACTTCTTGTTTAGCTGTCTGTTAGAACACATTAATATGATTGGTTGCTTACCCAGTTTGCAGACATCATTGCTGCTGGATGACTGGAGAACCCCTTGATTTGGCACCAGGTTTAAACTGACATTGGAAAAAGATAAATCCACACCAGAGAGTTGTTAGATTTTTGTGACTGCTTTCTTTGGGATCAGCGACGAACGCTGTTGCATCACCTCTCACCGAAAAATATAGTCCAAGAAGAATTTTCAATCAGGCAAATTATCATGCCGTGAAATATAAAAAAATATGTATTGTTCACGCCTTGCTATCGGAGGTGTGATACCTGCATGTTTTGTTGATGAATACTGACTCATGCATCTATGGACATGATGACTCTTGTTATTTTACGAACATTTTCATCCTGTTGTGAACCACCATAGATGAGTCTGTACTTGCCGTAATCAAACATGCCCACGTGTGCACTTTAATCAAGGACTGTGATTAGGGACAGAGTCTGGCTGTGCTTTCAAGCTTATCTTTAAAGGCTGCATGCAGTGTTGGTTTGCAAAGAAATCAATGCTTGTGCATAACGAAACAGAATTTCTCCCTTCACCATTTTGTCCCAAATGGTTTTAAGTTGTTAATTGAACATATGCCTTTAAGCAAATCTGTCAGGAAAAAGCGTCCTTCATAACTGATATTCTGCTTTATTCTTTTTGATATGCAGGAGCTTGCCAACCCAACCCTTGTCATAATGGAGGGACTTGTGAAGTGAGTGACACTTACCGAGGTGACACATTTATCGGATACATCTGCAGGTGTCCTGATGGATTCAGTGGAATTCATTGTCAGCATAGTGAGTTCTACTCCAATGACATATGTTCTTTAGACAAGGTCTATAGCTAATTTTAGATGGTGATGCACTAGTACAGGTACAAAGTTGCATGCAATGTAGTGAACACGAATATGCATATTATACAGTAATGGCTACCATTTTCATCTTGATGAATTCTCATTGTTAGTTTAATACACAATTGTTGGTGATGTTTGTTTTTTCATTAGTTATGTCTTGCTAAATGAAAGAAACGTGTAATATAATTTTGATGAATAACGGCTGCATCTTGCTCTTCAAAGTACTTCCATTTAAGTTGAAGGTCTAACTGCCTCACTTCACAGACTTACCACAGTAGGTATGGTACACATTATTCCAAGGACATCATGATGCCAACTAGAAGCAAAATACAACAGAAAATGTTGTAAACTGTCATTAAATAAGGCAGCATCTCTGGTGAGATCATACAAATTAGCAGATGGTATTGTAACTCTGTCTTTCAATGAGAATAGTGCATGTGGGAGACATAAGATTGGGTGAGGGGAGAATTTGCACCTCCTACCATATTAACTGACCAGAAATCTAGGCATGGGTAGGCCGTCTTCTGCAAAAGAGCAGTGGGCTAATTTAGAAAATAGAACATAGGAGTAGGTGTAGGCCATTTGGCCCTTTGAGTCTATTCCGCCATTCATTATGACCATGGTTGATCATCCAACTAGTAGCCTAATCCCGTTTTCCCCCCAAATCCTTTGATCACTTTCGCCCCAAGAGTTATATCCAACTCTTTCTTGAAATCATATAGGGCGCGATCGAACCAAATGGGAAATATGTACCATAGCGAGCGCCTTTAGTCGCATGTTTCCTGGCACTCTCAGCACCGAGAAACACAATGCTATCTAACACGTCGCCGGTTAGATACGGGGCCTCAGTGGGGAACACGCCGCCGAGACCACACTTAGTCCCATGTCCTGCACTGAAGAACCCCGCTCGCCGAAATTCCTCAGTGCAGGGAGAATGGTGTCCCTAGCTCTTGACCCCTCCCAAGGAGATCCACAAATCCCCCCAAAGCCTCACCTCACCAATAAGAGGGTCCTCAGCATGCCCCTGCACCTCACGTGCACAGGGCATCCCAGGGCCCTATCACTGCCGCACAAAAATGCCAGCTTGGCACTGCCAGCCTGGCATCCTGGCAGTGCCCCTTCCAGCTGGCTGTGCCACCTGGGGACCTCAGCTCGCAGTGCCAGGGTGGCACCTTGCCCATTGAGTGTATCTGGGGGCCTTCAATCCCCTGGGAGACCCCCCCCCATGTGTGTCATTCAATCTGGTCACTGCTTGAGGGGACTAGTACAGAATGGCTCTTGCCCGAGGTCTCCAAGGCGAAGGTGATAGATCCCAATGCCTTGGTTACCTCAGTGAATTGCATATTAGAGACTAGCTGTCTTGCTCTAACATGCAGATTTGCAAAAACATTATTCCCCCCACAATGGGTGGACTTCACATCGCGATTTTTTTCAAGATGTTGTTAGCTCTCGCCAGACGCGGTGAGTTGGATAGATCCCGGGAGCAGGGACCCCGGCATTTACCCCCATTTGCACCGCGGCGTGCTGCATTTCAGGTGCATTATGACTGGTAGATCACGGCTGCAATGTTTTCCGTGGTAGCAAATTCCACAGGCTCACCATTCTCTGGATGAAGAAAGTTTTCCTTATCTCTGCCCTAAATGGTCTACCCCTTATCCTTAGACTGTGAACCTGGTTCTGGTCTCCTCCGCCATCGGGAACATCCTTTCTGCATCTACCCTGTCTGGTCCTGTTAGAGTTTTACAGGTTTTTATGAGATCCTTCCTCATTTTTCTGAACTTCAGAGAATAAAATCCTAACCAACTCAATCTCTCATCATCTGTCAGTCCAGCCATCCCAGTTGTCAGTCTGGTCAAACATTGCTGCACTGTCTCGAGAGCAAGAACATCCTCCCTCAGATAAGGAGACTAAAACTGCACACTATATTCCAAGTGTGGTCTCACCAAGGCCCTGTACAATTGCAGCAAGACATCCCTGCTCCTGTACTCAAATCCATAGAGACCCCACAGTGCAGAGGGAGGCTATTTGGCCCATCGAGTCTGCACCAACCACCCTAAAAGAGCATTCCATCTAGGCCCAACTCCCCACCCTATCCCCGTAACCCCACATCTCACAAAGAAGGCCAACATACCATTTGCCTTTTTTACCGCCTGCTACACCTGTATGCTTACTTCCAGCGACTGGTGTACAGACACCTAGGTCTCGTTGCACATTCCTCTTTCTCAACGTATAGCTATTTACACCCATTCAAATAATAATCTGCCTTACTGTATTTGCTACCTAAGTGGGTAACCTCACCTTTATCCACATTATACTGCAGCTGCCATGCATTTGCCCACTCACTCAACTTGTCCAAATGACACTGAAGCAGCTCTGCATCCTTCTCACAGCCCACCCTCATGCCCAGCTTTGTGTCATCTACAAATTTGGAGATATTACATTTACTTCCCTCATGAAAATCATTAATATTGTGAATCCCTCATCTGAATGATTAATTGTGAATAGCTGGGGTCCTAGCACTGATCCCTGCGGTACCTCACTCATCATTGCCTACCATTTGAAAAAAGACTTGTTTATTCTTACTCTTTGTTTCCTGTTTGCCAACCAGTTTTCTATCCACCTCAATAACTACCCCCAATCCCATGTGCTTTAATTTTACACGCTAACCTCTTAGAAGACCATAAGACATAGGAGCGGAAGTAAGGCCATTCGGCCCATCCAGTCCACTCCACCATTCAATCATGGCTGATTTCAACTCCCATTTACCTGCTCTCTCTCCATAGCCCTTAATTCCTCGAGAAATCAAGAATTTATCAACTTCTATCTTAAAGACACTCAACGTCCCGGCCTCCACCGCCCTCTGTGGCAATGAATTCCACAGACCCGCCACTCTCTGGCTGAAGAAATTTCTCCTCATCTCTGTTCGAAAGTGACTCCCTTTTATTCTAAGGCTGTGCCCCCGGGTCCTAGTCTCCTCTGCTAATGGAAACAACTTCCCTACGTCCACCCTATCTAAGCCATTCATTATTTTGTAAGTTTCTATTAGATCTCCCTTCAACCTCCTAAACACCAATGAATATAATCCCAGGATCCTCAGACGTTCATCGTATGCTAGGCCTACCATTCCTGGGATCATCCGTGTGAATCTCCGCTGGACCCGCTCCAGTGCCAGTATGTCCTTCCTGAGGTGTGGGGCCCAAAATTGCTCACAGTATTCTAAATGGGGCCTAACTAGTGCTTTATAAAGCTTCAGAAGTACATCCCTGCTTTTATATTCCAAGCCTCTTGAGATAAATGACAACATTGCATTTGCTTTCTTAATTACGGACTCAACCTGCAAGTTTACCTTTAGAGAATCCTGGACTAGGACTCCCAAGTCCCTTTGCACTTCAGCATTATGAATTTTGTCACCGTTTAGAAAATAGTCCATGCCTCTATTCTTTTTTCCTAAGTGCAAGACCTCGCACTTGCCCACGTTGAATTTCATCAGCCATTTCTTGGACCACTCTCCTAAACTGTCTAAATATTTCTGCAGCCTCCCCACCTCCTCCATACTACCTGCCCCTCCACCTACCTTTGTATCATCGGCAAACGTAGCCAGAATGCCCCCAGTCCTGTCATCTAGATCGTTAATATATAAAGAGAACACTGAACCCTGCGGGACACCACTCGTCACCGGTTGCCATTCCGAAAAAGAACCTTTTATCCCAACTCTCTGCCTTCTGCCTGACAGCCAATCGTCAATCCATGTTAGTACCTTGCCTCGAATACCGTGGGCCCTTATTTTACTCAGTAATCTCCCGTGATGCACCTTATCAAAGGTCTTTTGGAAGTCAAGATAGATCACATCCATTGGCTCTCTCATTGGTCTAACCTATTTGTTATCTCTTCAAAGAACTCTAACAGGTTTGTCAGGCACGAACTCCCCTTACTAAATCCATGCTGACTTGTCTTAATCCGACCCTGCACTTCCAAGAATTTAGAAATCTCATCCTTAACGATGGATTCTAGAATCTTGCTAACAACCGAGGTTAGGCTAATTGGCCTATAATTTTCCATCTTTTTTCTTGTTCCCTTCTTGAACAGGGGGGTTACAACAGCGATTTTCCAATCCTCTCGGACTTTCCCTGACTCCAGTGACTTTTGAAAGATCATAACTAACGCCTCCACTATTTCTTCAGCTATCTCCTTTAGAACTCTAGGATGTAGCCCATCTGAGCCCGGAGATTTATCAATTTTTAGACCTCTTAGTTTCGCTAGCATTTTCTCCTTTGTGATGGCTACCATATTCAACTCTGCCCCCTGACTCTCCTGAATTGTTGGGATATTACTCATGTCTTCTACTGTGACGACTGACGCAAAGTACTTATTTAGTTCCTCAGCTATTTCCTTGTCTCCCATCAGTAGATTACCAGCGTCATTTTGGAGCGGCCCAATGCCTACTTTTGCCTCCCGTTTGTTTTTAATGTATTTAAAGAAACTTTTACTATCATTCCTAATGTTAATGGCTAGCCTACCTTCATATTTGATCCTCTCTTTCCTTATTTCTCTCTTTGTTATCCTCTGTTTGTTTTTGTAGCCTTCCCAATCTTCTGACTTCCCACTACTCTTGCCACATTATAGGCTTTCTCTTTTGCTTTGATGTATTCCCTGACTTCCTTTGTCAGCCATGGCTGCCTAATCCTCCCTCTGATAACCTTTCTTTTCTTTGGGATGAATCTCTGTACTGTGTCCTCAATTACTCCCAGGAACTCCTGCCATTGCTGTTCTACTGCCTTTCCCACTAGGCTCTGCTCCCAGTCGATTTTCGTCCATTCCTCCCTCATGCCCCTGTAGTTACCTTTATTTAACTGTAACACCTTTACATCTGATTCGACCTCCTTTCTTTCAAATTGCAGACTGAATTCTACCATATTATGATCACTGCCTCCTAAGTGTTCCCTTACTTTAAGATCTTTTATCAAGCCCTGTTCGCCATCCACAGAGGGAGCAAGTGCCCCGTACCTGTTGGACAGGGTCAAGGGCTGAGGATCCTGAGTTCCTGACTGCTGGTTCCCTTTACCTGCCTGACTTGCAGTCACACCCTGCTGTCCCTGGCCACTGGCAGGATTTAAACGACTTACTCTTACAGGTGTGACTGCCTCCTGAAACACAGTGTCCAGGTAAATCTCCCCCTCTCGGATGTGCCTCAGTGTTTGAAGCTCAGACTCCAGCTCATCAACTCTGAGCCGGAGCTCTTCGAGCAGCCAACACTTACTGCAGATGTGGTCGCTGCAGCTCGCAATAAGATCTGCCAGCTCCCACATCAAGCAGCTCAAGCACAACACCTGACCAGCCATCTCTAATTAATTAATTAGTTTAATTTAAGTTTATGAGTTTAGCTGTGTTTTTTTTTAAATTTGGGGCAGATTTGCTATCAACCAATCAGATCGCAGCTTCCCTCTGACGTCACTTTTGGGAAAAAAAGTGGAAATCAGGAAGTTACCGTTAGGTTTTTATACTCACACAGAGACTGCTCCTCCTCCTCCGAACGGCTCCCGAAACTATGTGGGACTTTGCTGAAAACCTTCTGACAGTACAAATAAGCCACATCCACTGGACCCCTCATCAGCTCTACTCGTTGCATACTCAGAGAATTCCAGTCTCTTTGTCAAGCAGGATTTCCCTTTCGTAAATCCATGCTGACTTTGTCAGATCCTGCCACTGCTTTCCAAGTGCTCTGCTATAAAAGCTTTGATAATGGACTCTAGGGGTGGCACAGTGGTTAGCACTGCTGCCTACGGCACTGAGGACCTGGGTTCAAATCCCGGCCCTGGGTCACTGTCCGTGTGGAGTTTGCACATTCTCCCCGTGTCTGCGTGGGTTTCACCCCCACAACCCAAAGGTATGCAGGATAGGTGGATTGGCCACGCTAAATTGCCCCATGGAAAAAAATAATTGGGTAGTCTAAATTTAGAATTAAAAAATGGATTCTAGAATTTTCCTCACTACCGACTGGTCTATAAATCCCTGCTTTTTCTTTAACTCCCTTTATAAATAGTGGGGTTACATTAGCTACCCTCCGATCTGTAGGAACTGTTTCAGAGTCTGTAGAATGTTGGAAGGAGACCACCAATTCATCCATTGTTTCTGGGGTCACTTCCTTAAATATTCGTGGATGTAGATTATCGAGCCCTGGGAATTTATCGGCTTTCAATTCCATCAATTTCCCCTCACCGTTTCCCAACTAATACTGATTTCTTTCAGTTCCTCCCTCTCACTGAACTTTGTGTTCTGGTGAACCATGAAAGGTGAAGTTGCATCTCAGTGATATCACCAGGGGAGGTCCCCTTTTTTAACTGAGATGACCAAAGGATGCAAATTGAGCAAAACCTGATGATCATCTGTTTTGGATAACAGTCACAAGTACTTGTCTCCAAATCCACCTGAAAATCACTTCAGTAAGGCCATGTGCGTCTAAGGGACGGGTACTCTGGTAATCAGGGCAACTGAAAGATCAAACTTGTCCCACAGCATCACGAGCCAATGGAAGGCTTACCCTATTTATCCTCTCAAAAGCAATCATAATCTCAATATTTTGATCAGATACTCAGTGATAGAACCCTTGATTCTCAAGCCGTTGTGGATTTTAGCCTCCCGTCAGACTCTTGAGCACTCAATACCATTCGCCACTTCGGTGCAGTGCTGAAGGAGACCCGAGTTCTTTCTTCCTACCTTCCACCTGCCCACTGATCCAGCTTTTCTGGTCTCTTCTCACAACAAAACCCAAATGCTATCAGCGTGAATCACTTCTGTGTGCTCTCCTCGATATCCTTAGTGAAGTAAAGCATTGAAAGCTGAGCACAAGCCTAACCAGTGATTTGTAGAGGCCTAGAAATACATTTCCCCCTGATTTACACAGTTAAACAGACTTTCAACACCGATGATGGCTAAATCACTTGGATCAGGAATAATCTTTGAAAGCTCATAGTGTGAAGTGGAATCAATTTATCCAGTTGTGCCGGTACCACATCATCACCTCATTACAATGTGATGTGCATCATTTTTGACATTCTTGTAAATCAGAAATGGTCTCTTAACTGTGACAAGGCCACATTAGTGTTATTTATGAAATCCCCATAGATGGGTTGCAGGCTGTTGCCTTCTTCCCATTGGTGACAGAGCGTAGTTATCCAATATTTTAGTTATGATATTGGCATCTAAGATAAATGGTCATTGTGGAAACTTGGCTTCTTGTCCTGAGTTAATTCCTTCTGCGTAACCATAACACAAACAAAGCTTTCTCAAATTTATTCTGTCAGCTCTTCTTCGTATCACTCTGAGAAAAACATCAGCTGGATGAGAATATTTTTCTTGCATTTTGTTTTTTTCACAATGAGCTGAATATTTAAAGTTGCCTGTTATGAAAGAGACCAATTGTTTTTCGTGCTGACAGTGCTTGATTATTTAAATCCACAGCCTTCCGTGTACACCTCTATTCAATCTGCTGTTCAATATTGAGTAACTTAGTATAATGGAGATTTATAGCTCCAGTATGTTTTATATTGAGCTCCAGTCTATGCCCCCAGAAATGAACTATTAAATATAAATAAAAGAATTTATAAAGCATTTTTCTAAATTGATGATTAAACAATGGTAGTAACATGTATTGATTTATGTTCCCTGAAACTCTTTAGGTCATTATAACTTTAATTTAACAGCAATTACATTCTGCAAATTCTGATTTTTTTTCTCCCCCTATTCATCATTCCTTACTTAAAAGGAGAACAATGTTGTAAAAGGTGTTTTTTTCTGTGTCAGTAGGCAGATTTATGTAAAATTATTCCATTGTACATGTACAATTGAAAATCTCTTGCATGAAGCTTAGAAATCTCATTTTAATTCAGTTGTTTCCATAGTGGAGGACAGAAAGGGCACAAAATGGAGAGATCCCTGTGGAATGTGCATGATATCCAGAACTCGGTTTTATAATATGTTCATAAAAAACAATTTCAATCCATTTTGTTTCCAAGAGCTATTTAAAATTCAGTGCTGGAGAGCAAATTTATGAGAATTTCTTCCTCTATTCCCATGATACACCTGGACTGGTACTGCTGGATTAAAGTGAGATTTCTGGGAGGAGAAATTGTTGTGTATCCAAAGTTGAGTGTAAAGCTGTAGCTACTGAGAATATGGGTGGCACGGTGGTTAACACTGCTGCCTCACAGCTCCAGGGACCTGGGCATTTAGCTTGTAATGCAGAACAAGGCAGCAGCACGGGTTCAATTCCCGTACCAGCCTCCCCGAACAGGTGCCGGAATGTGGCGACTAGGGGCTTGTCACAGTAACTTCATTGAAGCCTACTTGTGACAATAAGTGATTATTATTATTATTATTCAATTCCGGCCTCGGGTGACTGGAGTTTGTACTTTCTCCCCTTATCTGCGAGGGTTTCCTCCCACAGTCCAAAGATGCGCAGGTTAGGTGAATTGGCTATGCTAAATTGCCCCTTCGTGTCCAAAAGATTAGGTGGGGTTGCTGGGTTACGGGGATAGGGTGGAGGGGATGGCTTAAGTAGGGTGCTCTTTCCAAGGGCTGGTGCAGACTCGATGGGCCAAATGGCCTCCTTGTGTACTGTAAATTCTATAATTCTAAGACAATGCAAAATTGCTCCTCTTGAATGATTGTAAAATACCAGTATGCTGGGGATGCCACTGGCAGGCTCCAAGGAGATCGTGGCATGGTGGTATATGTCACTGGACGAGTAATCCAGATACCCAATCTAATGCTGTGGGGACATGGTTCAAATCTGATGTAATTTAAAATGGTGACCACGCCAAATATCATTGATTGTTTAAAATAGAATTCCTCCAGAGCAGAAGGAGGGCATTCGACTCATCGAGTCTGCACCGACCCTCTGAAAGAGCACCTTACCTAGGTTCACTTCCCCATCCTGGTCTTGCCTACAAGTGACTCCAGATACACAGCAATGTGGTTCACGATTAACTGCCCTCAGTTCAAGAACTATTAGGGATGGGCATCAAATGTTGACCTTGCCTGCCAGCGAGGCCCACATCCCCATGAAAGAATGAAATGTAAAAGTCTTCTGCTAGGGTTGTTATCACTGGCCCCATAGTAAATCTGGGAGGAGGGGGGTGGTGACTGTTGACTGGTAGCAGCAGGGCCAGGGAGCAAATTCATAGACACCGATGCTTCTCTCTTAACCGGGCCTCAGTTCCTCTGCCCCCCCCCCCCCCCACCCGTCTCTCAAATCATTTGGGGCGCCAGAATTAAAAACCATAGTCACTGTGGGGTCAAACTGTTTTATATAAGTTGAGCAAAGCTCTTTGGCTTTTCTACTTTGTGGGTGGAATCATCCCAGAAATTGGCAAAGTCTGATATCGAACAGGGGAAATGGCAATGGCAATGGTGGCTTTTTCTGCCATATCACACGGCACTTGACTGAAAAATGCAGAAGTATGGGTTTCACATCCAATCCGAATCCCCCCCCCCCCCCCCAACCGCCTGCCTACCTCTTGACCTCAGGCCGTCAGCAATTTGGATGCCATATTTAAAGGCCACCTCTGCACAGAAGTAGAACTCTCTGAGGATTGGAAAGGAGATGGAAAGTCATGGTTTCAAAAAGGGTGAAAACATGCAACCCCACTGCTGAATGCAGTGGAGGGCCACCACAAAATCCTGGACAAAGAACCTCACCCAAGGCGTCCAGTACAGCATGGAAGGCGGTGGCAGCAGAGGTGAGCACCATTGCCCTACAAAACAGGACTGCTACCTGATACAGAAAGAGGATGAACGATCTGTGTTCCTCAGAGTACGTCACTCTTCTCATCTCTCTCAATTCACACACTCACAAACACATTACACATCCACAGAGATCTCAGTCACTGCCAGTGCAAGGGACACCACCTCTCATTCTCTCACACAAACCTTCTCCTCCGTGGATTGTGTCTGCATTCTGTCCACGGCACCATTCACCACCCACATGTGCAACGCATTCCTCTCATCTGGCCTGGCAGGCGCCTTACTTACATTTCTGCACCTGACATTATGCTGGCTCATAACAAGAAGGGGAGGACCCAGACCAGTGGTGGAACGCCCGAACTGAAGGCCTTGACCCACTTTAAGAATTGAGCCATTCAACTGGCTGGTCAGGATCTTGCCCATTCCTATGCTGATGGTAGCGCTCAACCAATTACTTATTTGTCAATGTACTTTGTCGATTATTCTTTTTGTCTGCTGTGTGCGTACTGTGTACATCTCCTTGCCGCAGAAATATACTTTTCACTGTACACCGGACATGTGACAATAAATCAATCAATCAAATCAATCACGTGAGGATCCTGCACTGCATCATCTATCAGCCAACCATGCTGTCAGTGATGTCTTCTATTCCACAGTCCCCTGGCACGCATTAATGACCTGTTCTTTCTTTCACAGGCGCATTTGGGAAGCAGCAGAAGCTGTCCACAAGCCAAGCCTTTGACTCAAAGCCTGAAGATATTGCAAAAGATGAATCTGATGATACTAATTGAAGAGCCGTCACAGTGTTCACCCACTCCTCCACTTGTGCAGAGGCACAAAACTCAAGGGATCTAGCTCTTGCGTTGCCTTGGAGTCACAATCTGGAGAGCACAATGCACTGTCTCATAGAGTCATAGGGCGGGATTCTCTGTTTGGCAGCATGTGGGCTGGATTCGCCAATTTTGAGGCTTTGTCCGGAGGAAGTGTTTAGTTCTACGATGAGAAAATCGGCGAGGCCCCAGCACTGACCCTCCGACCGGTGAGGGGCTAGCAGCTGCACCACGTAAAGCACACGGGGTTGGATTCTCGAAGGCCGACGGCCGTAGAATCCATTTTTATGCTGGAATCGGGGGCAGCGCCATTTTACCGATGGTCCGCCCACTGTCGGGACGGCCTCAGGACATCACCAGAGGCCCTTCCCCGATGCTCTGCCCCCGATGGGCCGAGTCCCTGACGGCATGGGACACGTGTCCTCACAAACTTCGGGGACCTCACAAGGCAGCTGCGGAAAGTGTGCACCGCCTCCACAGTCGGGCGGGGAGCCATTCTGCTGGCAGGGGGGCTTCAGCGGGGGCTTAAGGACTGTTGGGGGGTGGTCCGGGGCTGGTGAGGTGGGGTTACAGGGGCAATTTCTGGCAGGCCGGGACGGCGCACGAAACTGCAACCGTGTTGTACAGCGCGGCCACCGACCTGGCCATTCTGCGGCCGTATCTGCAGGTAAAGCCTGGGCTTTACGTGGCACGTCTGCTAGCCCCCACTGGGCGGAGGATCATGGCCGCAGAATCGGAGAATCCAGCCCACAGCCTTTACGAAATAAACGTCCGGAGAATTATCGGGTCCGTGGCCGCGCATGCGCATGGCAATGACCTGCAGCGTTCCCGCCGTACATCATGGCGCCGGCCGCGCGCGGACGCAATCTGCCAGATAGTGTCCCCCTGAACAGCCCCTCGCCACCCCTAGACCACCCTGCACCTGTCCCCCCAGCCCTCGCCGGAGCATCCGAAAACAGGCGCCGCCCCCGACTCGGTCGTGAAAAAGGATTACGAAATCGGCATCGGGGAATGGAGGATCCCACCCTATATTCTCCCGCTGGAGCTGAATTGGAATAGGTTTATGATTCCCTTGTGGGATGCAATTCAGTTTTCCATGACACTGAAGAGTCATGACATGAAATTATGCATGGCGTGGAATACGAAGGATTCCCAAGGAATCCCTTGTCGGGCTGCCATCTTGAGCGGGCGGCCTAATAGCGAGGTCCGGTGGCTGACCATCCCCCCATCGCAAATCAGCCCAATCCCCCACCCCCTACCGCAGAGCAGCCCCCCACCCCCAGATTACCTGGGTGCCCCTCCCCAACCCCCATGTACACGGCTGACCCGGCCCACCACCCAGGTATTCCTGTAATAGGGGTACCCCCCACAGGGACCCCTGTAATAGGGGGTTTCCCCGCAGGTGCCACTGTAATAGGGGACCTCCCCCACAGGGACCTCTGTAAAGGGGGACGCCCCCCCCCCACAGGCACCCCTGTAATAGCCGGGACCCCCCATGGACCCCTGAAATAGGGATAATCCCACAGGTACCCGCTGCCTATAGGAACCTGCTGCACAGACCCCCTACTCATAAACCCCTCTCCACACACAGATTCCCCCCCCCCCACACCAGAAACGTGACCCCTGTTTAGAAGCTAGAGCAGTCTGGAGAGGGGTAGTGGGAAGCATTATAGCCGTAATACTTACCCTGCAGCTCAGGTGTCCATTCCTCGAAGGAGAGCAGCTGTGTCTGCATCTGATTCCCACAGGTCCACTATCTGCAGGCCATTCATAGCTTTCGAGTAGTGGTCTGTGATTGACAGCTCGTAAAAGCCATCTGCAGCTGTGATCCATTCATAGCCTTTCACGCTTCAGTGGCCTAAGTGGTGAACCCCAATGTTTGTAAGCATTGACCACATTAATGTTTGTGTGGAGTTTGCACATTCTCCCCGTGACTGCATGGGTTCCCTCCGGGTGCTTTGGTTTCCTTCCACAGTCCAAAGAAATTTGGGCCATTGTGACCTCTTCTAACGCCAGCAAAGGAACTGGGCTGGTGGGCAGCGGGAAGCCACTCAAGGCATCAGCGTTAGCTATTCTCAATCCAGGGCAGCGCTCTAGGAAATATTCATATATTGCAAGTAACAGGGTCCACCACTGTATTCGGGGAGAGACAATTGGGGCTGGTTTAGCATGGGGCTGGTTTAGCACAGTGGGCTAAACAGCTGGATTGTAATGCAGAACAAGGCCAGCAGTGCGGGTTCAATTCCCGTACTGACCTCCCCGAACAGGCACCGGAATGTGGCGACTAGGGGCTTTTCACAGTAACTTCATTGAAGCCGACTTGTGACAATAAGCTATTATTATTATTATTATTATTATTGGGGGGGATTGCTTTATCTGCCTTAAAAAGTCTCAATAAGGGTTTATGGTTGGTTATTACTACAAAACGCCTGCCATAAACGTACTGGTGAAATTCATTTGCACCAAACATAACCAACAAGCCTTTCTTTTCAATTTGAGAGTGCTTCTGCTCAGTATCCAAGAGCGTCTTAGATGCGTAGGCGATGAGTGTTTCTCAACTGTCCATCCAGCGGTGTGAGGATACCGTCCCAACCTCATAAGGAGAAGCATCGCATATAAGTATGGGTTCCTTCTTAAAGTCGAAATGGGCCAATAGGTTGGATGACAGCAACTGACGGTTTACTTTTTCGAAGGCCTCCACCTGGCCAAGACCATTTCTGGTACTTTTGCAGTCGTATGTGTAATGGTGACTGCCAGAAGGCCACGTTCGTGATAAACTTCCCATAATAGTTGACTCATTCCAGGAAGTATATAAATTTTGTGGTGTTTCTTGAAGTTGGTGCTTCCTTGGTGACCCTGACCTGGTCCTCCACTGGGAGTAGCCCTTTTCTGTCCACTTGATAGCCCAAATAGGTCATTTCGCTCATTTGGAAAATACATTTTTCATTTTTGAGGCTCCCTGCTTTCGTAAATCGCCGCAAGACATCATCTAAGTTTGCCAGGTGCTCTTGTTCTGATGTCCCTCTAATCAGGGGCGAGATTCTCCGACCCCCCGCCGGGTCGGAGAATCGCCGGGGGCTGGCGTGAATCCCGCCCCCGCCGGTTGCCGAAGTCTCCGGCACCGGATGTTCGGCGGGGGCGGGAACCGCGCCGCGCCGGTTGGCGGGGCCCCCCGCTCGATTCTCCGGCCCGGATGGGCCGAAGTCCCGCCGCTAAAATGCCTGTCCCGCCAGCGTAAATTAAACCACCTACCTTACCGGCGGGACAAGGTGGCGCGGGCGGGCTCCGGGGTCCTGGGGGGGCGCGGGGCGATCTGGCCCCGGGGGGTGCCCCCACGGTGGCCTGGCCCGCGATCGGGGCCCACCGATCCGCGGGTGGGCCTGCGCCGTGGAGGCACTCTTTCCCTTCCGCCTTCGCCATGGTCTCCACCATGGCGGAGGTAGAAGAGACTCCCTCCACTGCGCATGCGCGGGAATGCCGTCAGCGGCCGCTGACGCTCCCGCGCATATGCCGCCCGGAGATGTCATTTCCGCGCCAGTTGGCGGGGCACCAAAGGCCTTTTCCGCCAGCTGGCGGGGCGGAAATTCGTCCGGCGCCGACCTAGCCCCTCAAGGTTGGGGCTCGGCCCCCAAAGATGCGGAGCATTACGCACCTTTGGGGCGGCGCGATGCCCATCTGATTTGCGCCGTTTTGGGCGCCAGTCGGCAGACATCGCACCATTTCCGGAGAATTTCGCCCCAGAATATCATCCAAGTACACCGCCACTTTGGAAAATCCTTTGAGAATGTTTCTTTATGATCCTTTGGATTATGGCGCACGCTAACGAGACCCGAAGGGCAAGTGAGTAAACTCGTACAGGCCCTTATGTTGATTGTGAAGTATTTGCGACACCAGCTGAGGTCCGACTTGGTGATGGGCAATTCATACAGATGCCTTCAAATAAGGATTGGGCACCTTTACACGAGGCCATTCCCCCTAACAGGAAGACATTACTGTAAGATGCCCCCTGTAGCTCCTGGGCCCCTTTTTCTGCATTCTCCAGTGGCAGGGCTATCTCAAGGCTTTTTTTTAGATCCAGATTAGGCTCTACAAGTAACCTTTTTTGAGTTGTGACATTGTTTATTCCTCACAGCAATCTGTCTTGCAACATCTCGGTCTGGGGTGGACCAAATTCACAGTGTCCTGCCAGTTTCCGTAAACCAGTTTAAAAAATGAGTGACTAGTTCCCCTGGGGTCCTCCCCTCCATATTAAAGCAATAACTCTGGAGATTGATAGTAGGCTTCCGGTCATAGTGATTTTGTACTAGTTCTACGCACTTGTCAGACGTTTTCGAGTCAAGGGCATCTGGGTAAGTCAGGCTTTTTATTGCGCTGGACGTCAGTGCCCTGCATATTGTCAGCAGAGTCAATTTCGGCTTCTCATCTCCCACAATACTATTAGCCCGGAAGAAGGAATGCATGCGTTCCATACATGGGCCGAGTCCTCTCCGTTAACATCAGATGGTTCAAGTTTACCAAAGAGAGGCATTTTGTTTTTTACTGGAAAAGCCGCTTGTATTCAACTCTGAAGGCTTCTCGGAGTTACTTGTCTTTACACCTCATCACCAGTATAATAACTTCGGCCAGACTAGTCTTCTATCAATAACTCCCATTATTAAAGTAATAAAAAGGGCCACAACCACGGCGTACAACACTTGCGTCCCAGCCCAGCAACCTATGGTTGAAACTGCGGAGTTTAATCTCCCGCCATGCACCTCCTATTGGGTGAGCCTCTGCCTGTTCAATATTCCATATTCCACAAAGCCCACGGGAAGTTCTGTTGCCAATCCCCTATGTCCTTCATGGCCATCATAGCTGTGACCAGGGTTGAACTAAGGACTTGGTTTATCTAACACCAACCTTGTATTTGCCTGTGCTGGTGCACACACACTGAGCTGGCATCAGCAGAGATTACATGAAACAAGGGGGTTGCCTCTTTCAGCCTGGGTTTTCGTCCTCTCCTGGCCCGGTATGTTTATAGGTTTTTCGTCACTCCCAGTCTCAAAGTTCTCTCTCTCTTTCTCTCCCTTTCTCGCATACCCTCAGTTACTCACTCGCTCACTCTCACACACTCACTTACTCTGACACACAGGCCAAGTCAGACTTTTGTCCTTTTCTGGGGAGTCGAAGATATACCCTCAGGAGCTGTCGACCAATCGGATTGATCAGCAGCTCAGTAAGTCCCAAGAGTTTATTAGTGGCCATTTCCAGGACAGCAAGAAGAGAAGTAAGGAGGTCCATAGATCCATTAAGGGGCACTTTCCCTGGGTGTCATGTAACATATCAGCCAATGAAGATGGAGCACAGTTTTGCCAGTTATTTAAGAGTTTGGAGTCTTGGAATATGGTAGCCTTTTATCTCACTCTTTGGAACGTTACAACTTTAATAAACCATTATTCGTTAATCAACTTGATGGTCACCCATCTGTCAGCAGATTACATGTAGGATTTTGGGCAGGGAGATTTCAGCAGGTCGGCAGTGGGGGGATATTGAGTTTAAAGCCGTTGCAGAGCTAGGAAGAAAGTGGGGAGGGGTCCATCTTAGTGAGACTGCCCTCCTGTCTGCAATGGGCAGCCCCCGAAGATCGAGCTCCCTCTCCCTTTCCACCCTATGATGAATGTAATTAAAAAATCAGGCTGTCCACGCCTGCCTGACTGCCCATAAACATTTTATGGTGTGAGCTGTATGTTATTACGGTCAATTGGCTTGGTAACAAGTCTAATTTGCCCATTTCTGGTGGGCAAGCTGCTGAACCTCGTGTTATGGGGGTGAGCTTAGGGATGGGTGGGAAGTTTGTGGGGTGGACCCACCCTATTGTACATGCCGTTATGCTGGAAACAGGCCAAGTATGGAATGTAAAATGTTGCCCAACATCTTACATTTTTGAGATTTGTTTTCAAAATCTGTCACATCACATTTTTCTACTTTGAACTGCATCTGCCCAATCTCTGACCTATTCTGTATCCTACTGTGATGTTTTTTGCTTTCTGAATGAGGATGGCTTCGAAGTTCAGTGTCTCACAAAGAACATCAAGCTCAGTTTTAAACAAACCTAATTTATTTACACTGCAACTAAATAGATTCAACTCGCTTGCTATGGTATAAAAGATTACAGATTCACTAAAACTACGATTCGAATTACAGAGCTCCTGATAACACAACTATTATCTGCCTTGTCGAACAACCTTCTCCCCGAATCAAGAGTATCACTTGATCCACGTGTGAGCTCTTGATCTCCATCTAGTGGTCGGGTGCAGTTACAGTAAATTGTTCACCCTTCATTCTTCTTACAATATACATATTGTCACACCGACTAGTCAAAGTCCTGCTACGATCTTTCACAACTGGCACTCACTCATCCCTGGGGTCAGTGATTTGAGATTACTATTGGTTGGGAGGAGTTTTGGACATCTGTGAAGATGGCAAGACGCATTGCCTTTGGTCCTTTTTAACACTCCAGCTGTCCCGAGCCTCACTATCTTCTGTCACAAAATTTTCCTTATTTACTCTATCAAAACCATCCACGATTTTGAACATCTCTATCAAATCTTCTCTTAATGTTCTCTGCTCTAAGGAGAACAACCCCTAACATCTCCAGCTCCCACACATAGTCTCTTATTCTTTGGAATTTCAAAACAGATAAATTTGAGGTGCTATATTTTGGCAAGATAAATCAGGAAGTCACATGTTGCTTTGAAAAAAGGAATCTGAATGGGGTACAGGAGCTACGGGCTCCATCTAGGAGTACAAGTACACAAACTATTAAAAGTAGCAAAGCAGCATATTAAGGCCATTAAAAACAAGTGCTAGGGTTTATTTCCAGAGAGCAACACGTGTAATGTGGAGAAGTAATACTAAACTTATATTGAGTCTTGGTTATGTTTTATAGTTCTTCTCACCTTATTATAAAAATAATATAGGCGGTACAGTGGTGCAGTGGTTAGCACTGCTGCCTCACAGCGCTGAGGACCCTGGGTCACTGTCTGTGTGGAATTTGCACACTCTCCCTGTGTCTGCGTGGGTCTCACCTCCACAACCCAAAGATGTGCAGGGAAGGTGGATTGGCCACGCTAAATTGCCCCTTAATTGAAAAAAAATAGTTGGGTACTCCAAATTTATTTTTAAAAATTATAAAAATAATATAGAGACAGCGGGGAGAGTGCAATAAGGATTTGCAAAGTCGACTTCAGAAATGCTAGGTTGTACCTATTCGGAAAGGATAAACATAATCTTGAAAAGAAAACCATGCAGGGTGACCTAATAGACGTCTTTAAAATTCTGAAAGATTTTGATAGTGTAGACACAGGGATAATATTTCTACTCATAGGAAAGTGAAAAACTAAAAGTCATCAATCCAAGCTAGCCACCAAGAAATCCATCAGGAAATTCAGAGTGTGGTGAGGATGTGGAATAACAACAAAAAGTGCTGGGGAAGCACAGCAGGTTTGGCTACGGAGAAACAAAAAAGATTTGACATTTTGAGTCCATTTGACTCTTCTTCAGAGCTGATGAGGGAGAAATGCGATGGATTTTATGCTCTTGAAAAGGGGGTGGGGCAAAGTAGATGGTCACAATGAGTTCGGAGAGATTGGACAAAGATGTTCAGGGCACAAGAGAAAGAAAGTGTTAATAGCAGTGTAAAAGATTAAATAAGGTGCTGATAGTGGCACAAAGGTAAGATAGCAGAATATGTTAATATCAGAACAAAGGTCAGTGCTCTGTGTACGCAAAACCTTTTGGATTTAAAAAAAGGATCAAGATGGAGGAGAAAGTTCACAGCTTGATGTTCTTGAACTCAGTGTTGAGTCCAGAAGGCTGGAAAATGCCTAATCGAAAGTGCTGTTCCGCTAATTTACGTTGGACTTCTCTGGGAGATTGCAGCAGCCCAAGGGTGGAACAGTTGGCATGAGAGCAAGATGGTGAGTTGAACCAGGAAGCAACTGGTAGGTCAGGGTAATGTCTGCGGACTGGTATCATATTTGTTATGATAGTCCTCAAACCAGTCACCCAGTCTGCTTTTAGTCTCCCCAATTTGGGGAGACCCCACTGGGAGCAATGAATACATTAGACCAAATTGGAAGTGATGCAAGTGAAACATTGCTTCACTTGAACGCATGTTTGTGGCCTTGGAT
This sequence comes from Scyliorhinus torazame, assembly GCF_047496885.1. NCBI lineage: Eukaryota > Metazoa > Chordata > Chondrichthyes > Carcharhiniformes > Scyliorhinidae > Scyliorhinus > Scyliorhinus torazame. The sequence goes on along the minus strand of NC_092715.1, from coordinate 83,101,614 downwards.
GTTCAGAAAGAAGGAGGTGAAGGAGCAGGTGTCGTGCCTTTTGCAATTACAAGTGAAGGTACTAGAGAAATGGATGAGGAGTTGGAAATGATAGAGAAGTGGACCAGCTTGTCATGGAGGGTGAAGTCTCTGCAGAATGTCGACATTGGGGATGAAGGGAAGATGCGTTTTATCTTGATTTGGAAGAAATTAGCATGCTAGATTTGGAAGAAATGGCAGTAGGTGATCCTTTGAATGCGAAAACTGGTGGGGTGAAAAGTGAGGACAGGGGGGACCCAATCCTGGTACTGGGAGGGTGGGAAAACAGTGAAGTAAAGGTGCAGGAGATGGGTCAGACACGGTTGAGTGCCCTGTCAATCACAGTGAGAATGTGGAACCTACCACCACAGCAAGTGATTTAGACAAATGGTATAGATGCATTTGAGTGAAGGCTAGATACCTTCCTAAAGTGTGAAACCCAGAGTTAATTACAATACTCCAGCTGAGGTTTAACTGCTTGCTTTTAGACACAATTCCTCCATTAATAAGACCAAGGATCCCATAAGCAACTTGTCCTGCCAGTGTCACAGATTTGTGTGCATACACCCTCAAATCTCTCTGTTCCGGGACACAATTTAAAAAACTATCATTTAATTAATATTACTTCTCCTCATTCTTCTTATCAAAATGCATCACTTCATATTTATCTGCATTAAATTTCATGTGCCATGTGTCTGTCATTTGATCAGTCTGGCTGTTCTCTCTCAAGTATCATACCAGCTTCCTCATTGTTTACAACATTTCCAAATTTCATATTATTGCAGAGTTGTAAAATACCCTGCATATAAATCCAGGTCATTCATATATATCAAGTCGACCTAAAACCTAACCCTGGAGGAAACCATGCAATTCCCACTGGTATGACGAACAATTCATTTAGCAATTTTGTCTCCATATTACCACTGTCCCTTCAATCAGCACGGTAGCATAGTGGTTTGCACAATTGCTTCACAGCTCCAGGGTCCCAGGTTCGATTCCCGGCTTGGGTCACTGTCTGTGCGGAGTCTGCATGTTCTCCCCGTGTGTGCGTGGGTTTCCTCCGGGTGCTCCGGTTTCCTCCCACAGTCCAAAGATGTGCAGGTTAGGTGGATTGGCCATGCTAAATTGCCCTTAGTGTCCAAAATTGCCCTTAGTGTTGGGTTGGGTTACTGGGTTATGGGGATAGGGTGGTGGTGTGGGCTTTGGTAGGGTGCTCTTTCAAAGAGCCGGTGCAGACTCGATGGGCCAAATGGCCTCCTTCTGCACTGTAAATTCGATGATCTAATCACATGGGCTTTAATTTTGTGAACATGTCTATTATATGGCATTTCATCAAACAACTTTCAACAGTCCGTCGAACACAAGATCAGCTACATTATCCTCATCAAATCTCTCCGTTACTTCATTGAAGATTCTTTCCTATTTATCTGGATGTCTTTTGCACTTTCTTCGAGTCTGTTTGAAGGGTGAGAAAACTGAGGACAGTCTGTTTGGCCAATGCCAACGTCAATCTGCATCCAATATGGGAAACTGACCTGAAGTTGACATTGGGCTCCAAATGATCCCTGGGTGCCCTACATGTTGGCATGTAGTGTTCTCTGGACATGGAATTGGTACATACTGGGCGGGATTCTCCAAAAATGGGGCTATGTCCCCATGCCGCGGGAAAACTGGCGGCAACCACTCCGGCGTCAACGGCCCCCGAAAGTGAGGAATTCTCCAATTTTTCGGGGGCTAGTTTGACGCGGAGTGGTTGCTGCTGCTCCAGCTGACGCCGAAGAGCCGGCGCGAGTTCGCGCATGCGTGGATCAGCCGGCGTGATCTCGCGCATGCGCGGACCGGCTGGCGTATTTCCGCACATGCATGCTGGTTCACTTCTCCGCGCCGGTCCCTGGGCAATATGGCAGAGCCCTACAGGGGCACGTCGCAGAGGAAAGAAGGCCCCCCACCGAACCAGCCTGCCTGCAGATCGGTAGGCCCCGATCGCGGACCAGGCCATCGTGGAGGCCCCCTCCCCCCCGGTGTCGGGTGCCCCCTCCCCAGAACCCCCCCCCCCCACACACTTAACTGCCAGGTCTCGCCATGCGTGAGATGAGTAATTCACGCCAGCGGGACTGGCCAAAACTTTACAGCCACTCGGCCCATCGGGGCTCGGAGAATCGCCGTGGGGGGCAGCTGTCAACGGCCCCCGACCGGCCTGGCAGGAATGCCGCCAGCCCCCGAAAAACGATTGCGGAGAATAGGGCAGCTAGTGTCGGGGCGGCGGGGCGGGATTCGCACCTACCCCAGGGATTCTCCGACCCGGCACAAGGTTGGAGAATCCCAGCCACTATGTTTAGATGCTTCCCATCTTTTCTCTTTTCTCCATCTTCAGTCAGGGAGAGTACTGTTATGCTGATTGACGTGCTCCCAATTAGTGATACACCAGTGCTCAAGGAAAAGCAAATACATCTCATCTCTTCTTAGGGTGTGGGTTTAAAAAGACATGTTTCTGTCAAAAAATGGGGCTTTCCTGACTAACGAGCCTGGGACAAAGGCCCTTAATATATAGTCTACAAACTAACCATCTGGCTTCAGAACACATCATCATTGCCTCCAGCAATTTCCTATCCATCCTGTGCAAATATAATCTGAAAACACAACTCAATCCAAAACCTTTCAACAAAAAAGAAGATGAACATCTGGAAACATGACAACTGTTAAATCCTTGATGAAATGTTCACTCATGTTTTCACTCTGAGCTTTTCCTGCAAGGAGAAGCAACTCCATGAATGTAAGAATGTTTAATTGACTACCTTCAATCATTTTGTTTTCTTTTTTCTTGAACTTATCCTCGATAATAATGCACTGAGAATATAAGATTTGTGTGAAGGGGAAAAAAGCTAACGAACCTGTACTTTGTGGCCTCATTCTCTAGTGCATCTAATCATTCTTCAACAAGAAAAGAGGATGTCATCAGACGTACAGTCTGTGACTCGAAACTTTAACTCTGTTTCCCTCTGAACAGATACTGCCAGACCAGCTGAGTTTTACCAGTGCCCTCTGTTCTTGTTCCAACATTCACAGTATTTGGCTTATATTAATCATCCTTTAAACCCTTTGTTTCAGTGGTCTTCTGTTTCTTATCCCTATTGTCTTTTGGTGGAAAAGTTCCATTTGACTTCTCATTTTTAAAATTTCTGTCATGGGACATGGGCATTGTTGGCGAGGCCAACATTTCTTGCGTATCCTAACATTTCTTCATTGGTCCTTCATCCCTATTCTATTTACCAGTTCCATTAACTCATTTTTCAGTGTTTAATACTCCAGGGCAATGAGCTGGATTTAAGGCAACAGAAACCAGGGTGGCTGTTTTTGCCGGTAGAGGAAAGAGAGCAGAACTTGACTCACCTGAATCAGTCGGGTCATTTGAATTCAGTGCTGAATTAAAACAAAACACATTTTCACTGTAGCAAGCACCTTAACCCCCATTGTGGGATTTACAATTTTTAGAATAGACCTAAATTCTCTTGAAGGGCAGCAAACATCTATAAAACTGTGAAGCTGTGTAGTTATTTAAATCCTCAGCCCTTTAAAAATTTTAAATAAATATGCTGCTTGTGTCAGTGAGAGTTAAAATATCAAGCTGTAATTTTATTTAAATTCCCTAATCTTTAAAAATAAAAAATAGATTGCCTGTTTCAGCGAGCGGTAAAGAAAATCTAGTCTAGCAGTTACACTAACTGTTTGTTGACATTCCCCGAAGGGCTTTTATTGTGTGTAAGTTTTAATGTTTGGCTGCTTTCGGCATCACGGTGGCGCAGTGGGTTGGCCCTGCAGCCTCACGGCGCTGAGATCCCAGGTTCGATCCTGGCTCTGGGTCACTGTCCGTGTGGAGTTTGCACATTCTCCCCGTGTTTGCGTGGGTTTCGCCCCCACAACCCAAAGATGTGCAGGCTAGGTGAATTGGCCAGGCTAAATTTCCCCTTCATTAGAAAAAATTAATTGGGTACACTAAATTTATTTTTAATTTTTTTTTTAATAAATAAATAAAATATTTGCCTGCTTTCTGCAACCTATAATTATACCAGCAGGTCCCCAAGTTCATTTTTGACAGCTCAAGAAGGTTATTAAAGGATTAGTTATCTTTGATGAGATGTTATGAATACAAATCATTTTGCCTTTACAAAAGATTATGGGCGCGTCTCTCCCCCCCACACCGGGGGGGGAGAATCGCCAGGGTACCGCCAGGCCGCCCCGACCCCCTCACGTGATTCTCCCACCCCCCCCCCGAAACCAGCGCTGCGCGATTCGTGCCGGGCCGCTCGGAGAATCGGCGCAAACGGCGAGCGGCGATTCTCCGTCCCGGATGGGCCGAGCGGCCGCTACGACACAACAGGTTCCCGCTGGCGCCGTCCACCCCTGATCGCTGCCGGCGGGAACTCTGCAGGAACGCTGGGGGGGCAACCTATGGGGGGGGGGGGATCTCATTCACTGGACGCTGGCCTCCGATGGGGTCTGGCCCGCGATCGGGGCCCACCGATCGGCAGGCCGGCCTCTCCCCCTCCCCCCGGGCCTACCTCCTTCCACGCGCGGCCCCAGAACACCGGCACCATGTTGGTGAGGGGCCGGCGCACGTAAGAAGTTCCCCGTGTATGCGCAGGATGGCACGGCCCAACTGCGCATGCGCAGGATTAGGCTGCCCCAACTGCGCATGCGCGGGTTGGCGTGAACCACTCCAGCACTGTGCTGGCCCCCTGTGTGGGCCAGAATAGATCGTGCCCGGGCCCTGTTTGCGCCGTCGTGAACGAACTTGGTCCGCGCCACAGACAATCGCCCGCTATGTAAGACCACAAGACCATAAGACATAGGAGCAGAATTTGGCCACTCGCCTATTGAGTCTGCTCCGCCATTCAATCACGGTTGATATTTTCTCATCCCCATTCTCCTGCCTATTCCCCATATCCCCTGATCCCCTTATTAATCAAGAACCTATCTATCTCCGTCTTAAAGACACTCAGTGATTTGGCCTCCACAACCTTCTGCGGCAAAGAGTTCCACACATTCACCACTCTCTGGCTGAAGAAATTCCTCCTCATCTTTGTTTTCAACGATCATCCCTTTAGTCTGAGATGGTGTCCTCTGGTTCTAGTTTTTCCTCCAAGTGGAAAAATTCTCTCCACGTCCACTCTATCCATGCCTCGCAGTATCCTGTGCATTTCAATAAGATTACCCCTCATCCTTCTAAATTCCAACGAGTACAGACCTAGAGTCCTCAACCGTTCCTCATACAACATGTTCTTCATTTCAGGGATCATTCTTGTGAACCTCCCCTGGACCCTTTCCAAGGCCAGCACATCCTTCCTTAGATACGGGGCCCAAAACTGCCCAAAATGCTCCAAATGGGGTCTGACCAGAGCCTTACACAACCTCAGAAGTACATCCCTGGTCTTGTAATCTAGCCCTCTTGACATGAATGCTAACATTGCATTAACTTCTTAACTGCCGACTGAACCTACACATTAACCTTTTGAGAATCGTGAACAAGGACTCCCAAGCCCCGTTGTGCTTCTGATTTCCAAAGCATTTCCCCATTTAGAAAATAGTCTATTCCTAAATTCCTCCTTCCAAAATGCATACCCTCACACTTTTCCACATTGTATTTCATTTGCCACTTCACTGCCAAATCTCCTAGCTTTTCCAAATCCTTCTGTAGCCCCTTGCTTCCTCAATACTACCTGCCCCTCTACACATCTTTGTATCATCTGCAAACTTAGCAACAGTGCCTTCAGTTCCTTCCTCCAGATCATTAATGTAGATTGTGAAAAGTTGTGGTCCTAGCACAGACCTCTGAGGCACACCACTAGTCACTGGCTGCCATCCTGAAAAAGACCCCTTTATCCCCACTCTCTGCCTTCTGCCAGTCAGCCAATCCTCTATCCATGCCAGGATCTTACCCTTAACACCATGGGCTAATAATTTATTTAACAATCTCCTATGTGGCAACTTGTCAAAGGCCTTCTGGAAATCTAAATAAATCATGTCTACTGGTTCTCCTTTGTCTAACTTCCTTGTTACCTCCTCAAAGAACTCTAACAGATTTGTAAGGCATGCCCTCCCTTTGACAAAGCCGCGCTGACCCAGTCCTATTTTACCATGCACTTCCAAGTACTTCGCAATCTCACCTTTATTAACAGACTCTAAAATCTCACCAATGACCGAAGTCAGGTTAACCGGCCTATAATTTCCCATCTTCTGCCTCCCTCCCTTCTTAAACAGTGGTGTTACATTAGCTACCTTCCAGTCCTCTGGGACCCTTCCTGCCTCGAGTGATTCCTGAAAGATCACCACCAATGCCTCTACAGTTTCCTCAGCTATCTCTTTTAGGACCCTGGGGTGTAGTCCATCCGGTGCAGGTGACATATCCACCTTCAGACCTTTCAGTTTCCCCAGAACCTTCTCCTTAGTGATGGCCACTGCACTCACCTCTGCCCCCTGTTTCTGCTGGAGCTCTGGCATCCCACTGGTGTCTTCCACCGTGAAGACTGATGCAAAGTAACTATTCAATTTGTCTGCCATTTCTTCGTTTCCTATTATTACTTCTCCAGCCACGTTTTCCAATACTCCAATGTCTATTTTTGCCTCTCTCTTACCTTTTACAAATGGAAAGAATCTCTTCCTATCTTCTTTTATATTACTAGCTAACGTGCATTCATATTTCATCTTCTCTCCCCTTATTGTTTTTTTAGTTGTCCTCTGCTCGCTTTTAAGTGATTCCCAATCCTTTGGCTTCCCACTAATCCTTGCCACTTTGTATGCTTTATCTTTTGCTTTTATGCTGTCCTTAACTTCCCTTGTCAACCACGGATGCCTTGTCCTGCCCTTAACATGTTTCCCCTTCCTTGGGATGAATTTCTGCTGTGCCTCCCGAATAACCCCCCAAAACTCCTGCCACTGCTGTTCCACTGTCTTCCCTGCTAGTCTTGTACTTCAGGGGATTTAAAGTCTTGAATGGGATTTCATGAATGGGAGTGTTTTGCTCAGCACAGTGAATTCTGCAATAGATATCTAGAATTTAAATTTATTTAATCTCAACATAGCTCCTGAGGGTGAGTTGCCATGGACAGTGTAAGGGCACAGGGTGGTGGGTGGTTTTGCATGAGTTTGCCTGAATTAACATTAAGTTGGTATTGGGGAAAGTAAGGGGTCATAGGGATGTGTGGGAAGGGCATGAGCTAGCATGGAGTGGGCAAGGATATGAAGGGTAAGGGCTGGAAGGCCTAAGATATTCGCAAACAAGTGGAACAAATTCCTAGAGCACCATGTGAACTGCCCACCTCAGCACTCAGCAGCCACTCTATGCCAGAGTCAGTGGGCCAAATGCCACCTTCATTGCACCCTACCTCCACCCCCACAACCCACACCCCTCCCACCTGCCAAAGCAAAGCTCCCCGCCACTTAGGGGTTGTTATTCCTGAGGCTGATGTGTTAAGTCGGGAAATTTCCTAACTCCCATTATCTGTCTTGGGAGAGATCATTCGGGCCAATAATTGAGTGAATCTTGAAATAGGCAGCCATCAATGCAGGCAGGAGCCTCATTAAAATAGTTAAATTGAGGACCCCAGTGAAATTTTCAGCTGAATATTCAGCAGCTAAACTAGTTTATAAAGTTGCAATCTGCTCAGTAAAATGTTCCTTACAAGTTTTACAAATACATTTTTAGAGACTCGGAGGAGCATGTGACCCCACTCCTCCCTTCCCTCCATCCGTTAGTGACCTGTGTCTGGCTACAATTCCTGGTCCTCCACACCTTACCAACTTCCAAATTGATGATCTATCCATCTGTGCTACCTCCAAATTTGCAGACGACAATAAGCTGGGTGGCAGTGTGTGCTATGAAGAGGATGCAAAGAGGCTGCAGGGTGACTTGGACAGGCTAGCTGAGTGGGGAAATACTCAGCAGATGCAATATAATGTGGGTAAATGCGAGGTTATCCACTTTTGTAGCAAAAACAGGAAGTCAGATTATTATCTGAATGGTGGTAGTTTAGGAAAAGGGGAAGTGTAATGAAAATAGGGTGTCATGGTCAACAGTCGCTGAAATTTGGCATGCAAGTACAGCATGCGGTGAGGAAAGCTAATAGCATGCTGGCCTTTGAGTATAGTAGTAGGGATGTCTTGCTGCAGTTATACAGGGCCTTGGTGAGGCCACACCTTGGGGGGATTGTCCAATAAGGAGCCTAAGTGTTTGCGCCGCCGTGAACGCCGTTGCGTTTCACGACAGTGTGAACCGGGCCCGGTTACGACCGATTCTGGCCCCCACAGGGGGCCAGCATGGCGCTGGAGCAGTTCACGCCACTCCAGCCTCCTTTCGTGGCGCCAAATGGGCGCCACGCCAACCTGCGCATGCGTGGGGGACTTCTTTAGCGCGGTAGCCCCGAGCCAACATGGAGTCGGTGTTCAGGGGCCGGCCGCGCCAGAAAGTAAGCCCGGGGGGGGGGAAGAGGCCGGCCCGCCGATCGGTGTGCCCCGGTGAAGTAGCCCCACTCCCCTCCCCCCCCCCCGCCCCCCCCCCCCCCCCCCCCACAGGCCGCCCCCCCGACCGTTCGCGCAGAGTTCCCGCCGGCAGAAACCAGGGGTGAACGGCACCGGCGGGACTCTGTCCTATCGGCGCGGCTGCTCAGCCCATCCGGGCCGGAGAATCGGCTGCCCTGCCGATTCCAGCGGCAAACGCGCCGTCGCAAATGGCACCGTTTCTCCACACCTCGAAGAATCGCCCGCCGGCGTCGGGGCGTTGTGGCGAAGTTGCGGCGATTCTCCGGCCCGGCGCAGGGCTCGGAGAATCGGCCCCCTTGAGTATTGCATGAAGTTTTGGTCTCCTAGTTTGAGGAAGGACATTCTTGCTATTGAAGGTATCCAGTGAAGGTTCACCAGATTAATTCCCAGGACTGTCATATGAAGAAAGACTGGATCAACTGGGCTTGTACTCACTGCAGTTTAGAAGAATGGAGAGGGGATCTCATAGAAACGGATACAATCCTGTTGGACTGGGCAGGCGAGATGCGAGAAGAATGTTCCCGATGTTGGGGACGTCCAGAACTAGGGGTCACAGCCTAAGAATAAGGGGTAAGTCATTCAGGACTGAGATGAGGAAGAACTTCTTCTCTCACAGAGTAGTGAACTTGTGGAATTCTCTGCCACAGAAAGCTGTTGGGCCAGTTATATTATTTTTTTTCAAAATATATATTTATTCAAATTTTTCAACAAAGTTTCAACAAAACCCCCTCAACAAGAAAAAGAAACAAAACCACAACAAGCAGAAATTATACATAGGATTTCCTCCAGATACAATAACCCCCCATATCACAGTGGAAACACAAATAGGGAAACACCCCACCTTAACCCAAACGCCACCCCAAAAGAACACCCCCCCCCCCCCCCCCCCGGCCCAACCTGGGTTGCTGCTGCTGCTGACCTCCTCCTAACGCTCCGCGGGATAGTCTAGGAACGGTTGCCATCGCCTGAAAAACCATTGCACAGACCTTCGCAAGTCAAACTTTATCCTCTCCAGCTTGATGAACCCTGCCATGTCATTGATCCAAGCTTCCACACTAGGGGGCTTTGCATCTTTCCACAGTAACAAAATCGTTCGCCGGGCTACCAGGGACGCAAAGGCCAGAATACCGGCCTTTTTCGCCTCCTGCACTCACGGCTCGTCCGTTAACCCAAATAATGCTAATCCCCAGCTCGGCTTGACCCGGGCTTTCACCACCTTGGACATAGTCCTCGCAAAACCCTTCCAAAATCCATCCAGCGCCGGGCACGGCCAGAACATATGTGCGTGATTTGCTGGGCTCCCCGAGCACCTCACACATCTGTCCTCCACCCCAAAGAACCTACTCAGCCTCGCTCCTGTCATATGCGTTCTGTGAACAACTTTAAACTATATTAGGCTGAGCCTGGCGCAAGAGGAGGGAGAATTAACCCTACTCAGGGCATCAGCCCACAGACCCTCATCTATCTCCTCCCCAAGCTCCTCCTCCCACTTGCCCTTCAACTCCTCCACCGAGACCTCCTCCTCTTCCTGCAGCTCCTGGCAAATCGCCGAAACCTTGCCTTCTCCAACCCATACACCCGAAATCACCCTGTCCTGAATCCTTCGTGCTGGAAGCAATGGGAATTCCCTCACCTGCCGCCTCACGAACGCCCTCACTTGCATATACCTGATAGCATTTCCCGGGGGTAGCCCAAATTTCTCCTCCAGCACCCCTAGACTCGCAAACGTCCCATCAATGAACAGGTCCCCCATTCTTTTAATCCCTGCCCGATGCCAGCTCCGAAACCTCCCATCCATCCTTCCCGGGACAAACCGATGATCCTCCCGAATTGGGGACGAAACCGAGGCTCCCACCTCGCCCCTGACCCGCCTCCACTGCCCCCAGATCTTCAGCGTCGCCGCCACCACCGGACTCGTGGTGTACCTTGCCGGCGGGAGCGGCAGCGGTGCCGTCACCAGCGCCCTCAGGCTCGTGCCCACACAGGACGCCATCTCTAGCCTCTTCCACGCCGCCCTCTCTCCCTCCATTACCCACTTACGGATCAGCGCCACATTGGCTGCCCAATAATAGCCACATACATTCGGCAGCGCCAGCCCCCCCCTGTCCCTGCTACGCTCCCAAAACACCCTCTTCAGCCTCGGGGTCTTATTCGCCCACATGAATCCCATGATGCTCCTGCTTATCCGTTTGAAAAAGGCCTTGGGGATCAAAATGGGAAGGCACTGGAACACAAAGAGAAACCTCGGAAGGACCGTCATTTTGATCAACTGCACCCTATCCGCTAGTGAGAGTGGCAGCATATCCCATCTTTTAAAATCCTTCTCCATCTGCTCCACCAACCGCATCAAATTGAGCTTGTGCAGGGCCCACCAACTCCTAGCTACCTGGATCCCGAGGTACCGAACGCTCCTTTCTGCCCTCTTCAGCGGTAGCTCGTCTATTTCCCTTCCCTGGTCCCCTGGATGCACCACAAAGAGCTCACTCTTCCCTACGTTGAGTTTATACCCCGAAAAGTCCCCAAACTCCCTAAGGATCCGCATGACCTCCGCCATCCCCTCCACTGGATCCGCAACATATAACAACAGGTCATCGGCAAACAACGACACCCAGTGTTCCTCTCCCCCCGAACCAATCCCCTCCATTTCCTGGACTCCCTCAGTGCCATGGCCAGCGGCTCAATTACCAGTGCAAACAACAAGGGGGATAAGGGTCACCCCTGCCTCGTCCCCCGGTACAGCCGAAAGTACTCCGACCTCCGCCGGTTCATAGCCACACTCGCCACAGGGGCTCTATATAGTAGCCTGACCCAGCTTATGAACCCCTCCCTGAACCCAAACTTCCGCAACAATTCCCAAAGTTACTTCCACTCCACCCGATCAAAGGCCTTCTCCGCGTCCATAGCTGCCACTACCTCCGCTTCCCCCTCTACCGAGGGCATCATAATCACATTGAGGAGCCTCTGCACATTAGTATTCAGCTGCCTACCCTTCACAAATCCCGTCTGGTCTTCATGAATCACCCCCGGGACACAGTCCTCAATTCTCGTAGCCAGCACCTTTGCCAGCAACTTAGCGTCAACATTGAGGAGCGAGATTGGTCTATACGACCCACATTGCAATGGATCCTTGTCCCGCTTCAAAATCAGAGAAATCAGTGCCCTGGACATTATACCCCGAAGGTCCCCTCCTCCCTCGTCTCATTAAAGGTTCTCACTAACAACAGGTCCAGCAGGTCCACGTATTTCCTGTAAAATTCAACCGGGAACCCATCCGGCCCCGGGGCCATCCCCGCCTGCATGCTCCCCAATCCTTTAACCAGCTCCTCCAGCCCAATCGGCGCCCCCAGCCCAACCACCTGCTCCTCCCCCACCTCAGCTGATCTCGGAACCGTCGCATCCCCTCCTCCCCGCCGGGGGGCTCAGACCTGTACAGATCCCCATAGAAGTCCCTAAATACCTTGTTTATTCTCACCGCACTCCGCACCGTATTCCCCTTCTATCCCTAACTCCACCAATCTCCCTCGCTGCCTCCCTCTTACGAAGCTGATGTGCCAGCATCCGATTCGCCTTCTCCCCATACTCATACGTCGCCCCTTGCGCTTTCCTCCACTGTGCCTCTGCTTTCCCCGTGGTCATCAGGTCGAATTCCATCTGGAGGTTCCATCACTCACTAAGTAGCCCCTTCTCGGGGGCCTCTGCATAGCTCCTGTCCACCCTTAAAATCTCCCCCACCAACCTCTCCCTCTCCCTCCTCTCTCTCTTCTCCCTGTGGGCCCTAATGGAGATTAGCTCTCCCCTGACCACCGCCTTCAGCGCCTCCCAGACTACCCCCACCTGCACCTCCCCATTGTTATTGGCCTCCAAATGTCTTTCAATACACCCCCGAACCTGCCTGCACACCTCCTCATCCGCCAACAATCCCGCATCAAGGCACCACAACGGGCGCTGGTCCCTCTCCTCCCCCAACTTCAGATCCACCCAATGCGGGGCGTGATCCGAGATGGCTATGGTCGAATATTCCGTTACCTTCACTTTCGAGATTAGCACCCTACTCAAGATGAGAAAATCTATCCGGGAGTAGGCTTTATGGATGTGGGAAAAAAAGGAAAATTCCCTGGCCAGCGGCCTGGCAAACCTCCATGGATCCACTCCCCCATCTGGTCCATAGACCCCCTGAGCACCTTGGCCGCAGCCGGCCTCTTACCCGTCCTGGACCTAGAGCGGTCCAGTGCTGGGTCCAGCACCGTGTTGAAGTCCCCCCACATTATCAAGCTTCCTACCTCCAGATCCGGAATCCGACCCAGCATGCGTTTCATAAATCCGGCATCATCCCAATTCGGGGCATATACGTTCACCAGTGTCACCCGCACCCCCTGCAACCTACCACTCACCATCACATATCGACCTCCATTATTCGCCACAATATTCAGCGCCTCAAACGACACCCGCTTCCCCACCAGTATTGCAACCCCTCTGTTCTTCGCATCGAGCCCTGAATGGAAGACCTGCCCTACCCATCCCTTTCTCAGCCTAACCTTATCTGCCACCTTCAGATGCGTCTCCTGGAGCATAACCACGTCTGCCTTCAGTCCCTTTAAGTGCGTGAACACCCGGGCCCTCTTGACCGGCACGTTCAGGCCCCTCATATTTCAAGTTATCAGCTGGATCAGAGGACTACCCCCCCCCCCCCCCCCCGCCCCCCCCCCCTCCCCGCTAGATCCTCATCTAGCCATTTTGCTCCCCCATGATACTCCCGCCAGTCAGCTGACTCCTGCTGACCCTGGCCTCTCCTGCCATTCCATCGACCCCCCCCAGTGTGAGAATCCCCCCAGCTCGCCTTGGCAATCAGTGTGTGCGCCTCTCCAGCACTGCCCTTCCCCCTGGCCCCACCCCCTTCCTTTCCTAGCATGGGAAAAAGCCTGCGCTTTCCATCTGAGCTGGCCCCACCCCGTTCGTGCAGCTCCTTTTTGCGGCCTTACCCCATCTCCCCATCCCCGGGCCTCCACACCCCCTCTTCCTCTGCGGGCCCCTGCCTCTCCAGCACCGACGCCCACACTCTCGCACAGCCCCCACATCAAATCCATTCACTCATCCCCACCCAGCACCAAAACAAAAAGAACATTGCCCAGACGCAGTAAACACCGTAAACAGCCCCCCCCCCCCGCGACACACCCTCAGTTCGAGTCCAGCTTTTCAGACTGGATAAAGTTCCACGCTTCATCAGGCGTCTCAAAATAGTGGTGCCAATCTTGGAATGTGACCCACAATCGCGCTGGCTGCAGCATCCCGAACTTCACCCCCTTCCGATGGAGAACCGCCTTAGCCCGGTTTAAACCAGCTCTCTTCTTAACCACCTCCGCACTCCAGTCCTGGTAGATTCGGGTCTCTGTGTTCTCCCACCTGCTGCTCCGTTCTTTTTTGGCCCATCTCAGGACGCACTCTCTGTCCATAAAGCGGTGGAACATCACCACTACAGCCCTTGGCGGCTCATTGGCTTTGGGTCTCCTTGCCAGGACCCGATGAGCCCCATCCAGTTCCTGGGGCCTCGGGAAAGCTCCCGCGCCCATTCGGGCCTCTCCACTCCTTCAGGGAGACCCAGGGCGTCATTCTCCGACCCCCCGCCGGGTCGGGGAATGGCCGTTGGCCGCCGTGAAAACCGCCCCCGCCCCCGCCGAAGTCTCCGGTACCGGAGATTGGGCGGGGGCGGGAATCGGGCCACGCCGGTTGGCGGGACCCCCCGCTGGATTCTCCGGCCCGAATGGGCCGAAGTCCCGCCCAGAAATTGCCTGTCCCGCCAGCGTAAATCAAAGCTGGTATTTACCGGCGGGACCAGGCGGCGTGGGTGGGCTCCGGGGTCCTGGGGGGGGCGCGGGGCGATCTGACCCCGGGGGGTGCCCCCATGGTGGCCTGGCCCGCGATCGGGGCCCACCGATCCGCAGGCGGGCCTGTGCCGTGGGGGCACTCTTTCCCTTCCGCCTCCGCCACGGCCTCCACCATGGCGGAGGCGGAAGAGACTCTCCACACTGCGCATGCGCGGGAAACTGACAGCGGCCGCTGATGCTCCCGCGCATGCGCCGGGAAACTGACAGCGGCCGCTGACGCTCCCGCGCATGCGCCGCATTTCCGCGCCAGCTGGCGGGGCAACAAACGCCATTTCTGCCAGCTGGAGGGGCGGAAATCCCTCCGGCGTCGGCCTAGCCCCTCAATATTGGGGCGAGGCCGCCAAAGATGCGGAGCATTCCGCACCTTTGGGCCGGCACGATGCCCGTCTGATTGGCGCCGTCTTTGGCACCAGTCGGCGGACAGCGCGCCGTTGGGGAAGAATTTCGCCCCCAGAGTCCGAAGATTCTTCCTCCTCGACCTATTCTCCAGGTCCTCAAATGTTTCCTGCCTCCACCTTCACCGCCAGGCCCAAGATCTCGTCCTCGTTCTCCACGGCTTTTTGCCGCACCTCCCGGATCGCCGCTCCTTGGGCCTTCTGTGTCTCCACAAGCTTCTCAATCAACGCCTTCATTGGCTCCAGCATTTCTGCCTTCAGCTCCGCAAAGTAGCGTTTGAGGAACTCCTGCTGCTCCTGCGACCACTGCGCCCACGCTGCTTTGTCTCCACCCGCCGCCATTTTGCTTCTCCTCCCTCGCACTTTCCGCGGCACCAAAATCACTTTCTTAACCGCTCCACTCTTGGTCCAATCCATACAATGCCGGGAGAACCTTACTGTCACCTTCCCACACTGGGAGCCGTCGAACAATTGCCGTTGGGGCCCCTCTAAAGAGGTGGGAGCGGCCGAACGTGCAACCTACCTCGGCATAGCCGCAACCGGAAGTCGGGGCCAGTTATATTCAAGAGGGAGCTGGCCGTGGCCCTGCGGCTAAAGGGATCAAGGGCTATGCAGAGAAAGCGAGAGTGGGATATTGAATTTGCATGAACAGCCATGATCATATTGAATAGTCTTGCAGGCTCGAAGGGCCTAACTGCCTACTCCTGCACCTATTTTCTATGTTTCGATGTTTCAATACAGGCAACACACCAATATTTAGTTCATCAGGCCTAATCATGAAAATGTTGCAGAACTCTGGCGAACTTCATTGGGAGACTTGCATTCGCTCTGCCCAATGTCTGCCATTGTAAGATTCCATCATTTGGTGCTGGTCTCAGAACATACTGAAGTGTATGGCAAGTACTATTCCTGGATCATAACTGCGCAGGGCAAATATAAAGGACGAACAATGAATAGATTTTGAACCATTTACCACAACGGTTCTCTAACATTTTAAGCATTTATTTTCCATACCAAAATGTTTTGTGTTCATTGCCTTTGATTTTAGCTTCAGAGCCATGGCACTATCTCCACAGACTTAAGGAAATCAAAATGTTTCTTTAAGCAAGGTGATGCAATAACTGACACAATCCTCAAAATATGTTGCAATGTAGTCTTTGACACGAATGCAAACTAAACTGTTGAAATTGGAAGAATACTTTTATAGCACAAGAGCACTTACAGCATAAGTCATCTACACCTAAAACCTCAAGTGTTGAGCAGTCTACTAATCTGAACATAGTTTGTTTTGAAAGGATCGCTGAACATAAATTGAGCCCAATCCACACTGATAACTGTTCATGGTCCTGAGCAAAAAGGACATTGATAAACAGAGCACTATTATGCGTACAATAAGTTATCATCAAATTCAGCTTTAATGTTATTTCTTTACAGGGTGAGATCTTTTGGCTGCTCACGCCGGCGGGATCTTCTGGTCCTGCCAACGGCGCACCCCCGCCTTGGGTTTCCCAGAACCGTGGGGTGGATTCAATGGGAAATCCCATTGACAGCAGGAGGACCAGAAGATCCCACAGCAGGGGGGGCCACCTCCCTCCGGGAAACACGCCACGGGGTGGCCAGAGAACCTTGCCCATTGTCGATGATGTGTCATCTCCACACAATTTTGTATGTGTAACTTTAGTGAAACATGCAAAATGAGTGAGCTGAGTAAGAAGTACCAGCCCAAACAAACCTTCCAATTCACTTTTTGGGAGTGGTTCTTTTTGGCAGGGAAACACACATACAAGAAAAATGGTCTGGATTCTCCACCGCCCCCGCCGGTAGCGGGGACGGGACCCCGGCGCGGGTGAGTCGCGAGAAGTCGGGATCGGCGCCAGCCGTTGAGGGGTGCTGATCTGAACGCGATGCTCCGATCCCTTCTGGTGGCGGGATTGAGGTTCACCCCCGAAAACCAATAGGAGGTTGTAAATGAATGCAAATGGATCTTATTCTCCAGCCCTCTGTGATTCTCCAGTCCCCTGGGCAGGAAATCACATGGGCTGGGATTACTACAGATCTCTCCAAAGGCCTGACACGGTAGACCTCGCGGTCAACCAATGGGGTAACTTTACCCCCAAAGCCCATCCAAGGGCCACCCTCCCCCCACAATGCACTACTTGCCCATCCCTCCTCTACTCGGCACCCTCCCATGTCCAGCCAGAGACCCCAAAATATTAGAACCCTCCCCAAGAAAATCCCAAAACAGGGAGACCCCCCTAAAAAACTTCCTAACATGGAGACCGTCCCAGGGATCCCCTTAATAGGGAGATCCCCGCGGGACCCCCTTACTAGGAAGGCCCATCTGAGACTCCCTAACTGAAGGACGCCCCACAGAAACTCCCCAACTAGAGGGACCCTCACAGAGATCCCCTAACTCAAGGAAGCCCTTCATATGGGCCCCATAACCCCCCTCCCCCACTGAGCACTGCGACCCCCTAACTAAAGGAATCCCCCCCAGCGAGGCCCCTTGACTAATCGACCACCTCCCCCGCCCCCCCCAGAAAAGAGACCACTGTCTGGAAGCTAGAGAGCAGTCCAGACAGGGGCAGTGAAAATAATTACAGCTGTAACACTTACCTGGAAGCTCTACATGTCCATTCCTGGAAGGAGAACAGATGTGACCTGTGTTTAAACCACTCAGATCCATTAGCTCAAGTCATTTATTAATTTATAGCAGTGGGCTGAGATTGACAGCTTCCACAAAACAGCTTCAGCCTCGACTCATTTATCTCCCTTCATGATGAGTGACTCTAAGTGTTGAAACCCTAATGTTTACAAACATCAACTACATCAAAGAGTGGTAAGCACATTAAAATGACATGCTTAAAGGGTTAAGGGGTTTAAAACCAGGACACAGATGGTCGGCCATGGGAATTTGCTATCGAGCCGCCCGCTCAACATGGTGGCAGTTAGCAGGATTCCCTCGGCAAACCTTCGTATTCCTTACCATGCACAAATTTGCATGACAAGGGATGCGGAATTGCTAACCGATATGCACTCCCAGAGAGAACATAAATCGGGAGCAATTCTCATCCAGCGGGAGAACAGTCTCCCATCCGGAGAATCTTGCCCAATGCCTTTTATAATAAAATTATTCACCCATGTAAAGCAAAGATATAAAATTTATTCTCTCGGAAATTAACTGTTACTGTGCTGGACATAGGTAATTTCATAAGGATTGCTTGAAAATGAGGCTTTGAATGAAAATCACCATCAGTGTGGGGAAACATAGGGCGGGATTCTCTGATCCTGAGGCCAAGTGTTGACGCCATCGTAAATGCCATCGCCCCAGGAGCAGCGATTCCGAGCCCTACAGGAGGCCAGCACAGCACTGGAGCGACCCACGCTGCTCCAGCTGCCGATACCAGCCTCAAATGGGTGCCGCGGGTCTGTGCATGCGCGCTGCGACCGACGCGAATGCTAAACTGTGACCGGCGCGATTGCGCGCATGCACAGTCGCTTCTTCTCTGTGCCGGCCCCGACGCAACATGGCATAGTGCTACAGGGGCTGGCGCGAAGCAAAAGAGGCCCTCAGCCCGAGAAGCCAGCCCGCCGATCGGTATGCCCCGATCGCGGGCCAGGCCACAGCGGAGGCCCCCCCCTGGGGTCGGACCCCCCCCCCCTCCCCCCACCAGGCCGCCCCCAAAAGGATGCACGCTGAGGTCCCGCCGGGTAAGACCACACGTTGACGGTGCCGGTAGGACTCGGACTCTTTGTGATCACTCGGCCCACCCCGGGCGGAGAATTGCCGGGGTGGGGGGGTAGATTGGCCTCCGACTGGCGTCAATGTTGCCAATTCTCTGCTCACTGGAGAATCGGTGGACCGGTGTCAGGGCGGCGTCGTGCGATTTGCGCCCAGCCCGGCGATTCTCCGGCCCGGCGTGGGCTGAGAGAATCCCACCCATAGTTACTTCATACTGTTAAAATCGTGAGCCAAAGGCTTTCTGGCCCCAGCCGACTTAGATATTCAATCAAAGCAATTTATCTATCTAAAGTTTCACCTGACAAAAGAGAGGTAGGTAGATTTATGGCAAAGAGAGAGGCGCAGCTTTGTGGAGAATTGCACTAATCGTGAGATGCAGAAAGAAACATATAATGATGAGACCCTATTGAATGATCAAATTAACACTTTGCAAACCAGATAATGCTGTTATTTTTATTAAACATTGACTTTATTGATATGAACTCCCAATAGACCTTGCAGCTTTATATAAAATTCTGCACAGGTTGATTGTAACCAATCAAAAATGATATACCACATCATGGGCGTCATTCTCCGCCGGCGGGAATCTCCGTTCTGCCGGCGCCCGGGGGTTTCCCGACGGCGTGGGGCTGCCCCACAATGGGAAACCCCATTGATCGGCCGCTGTTACGGAGACTCCCGCTGGCCGGTCGGCGCAGAAATGTGGCGGGGCGGGTAGGAGAATTTCGCCCCAGATGTATTGCAACAATTAATAAAGCTTTATGGAGAAACAATTTTAAGTTTTATTGTTGGCATAAATTGTCCTCAGTTGAATAATTTTTGTCTTTGTCCTCACAGATATAAATGAATGTGAGTTTGAGCCGTGTAGAAATGGCGGTATTTGTACTGACCTCATTGCAAACTATTCCTGCGAGTGTCCAGGAGAATTCATGGGCAGAAACTGCCAGTACAGTAAGTAATGTGCTTTTGGAATGATCAAAATTACGCAGCACCTATAAATATTCCAAGAACAATGTAACTTTAATATGGTAATAATTGATTTCCTCGGGAATCAAGACCAAGTTTAGTCCTTAGGTCAAGCAGGTTGAGGAAGGCGGGGATTAATTTGATTGGATCAGTGTCAAGATGTGGGAAGGAATAAGCAGGCTGAATAAGGATGGGCAGATATGTGGGGAGGCAAAGGTGTGGTGAGTAGGATGGTGTGATGGAACAGTGGAAAAGTGGTTAGCGTGCTGCCTCACAGCAGCAGAGTCCCGGGGTTCGATTCTGGCTCCTGGTTTGCACATTCTACCCATGCGCCGGGTTTCTTCCAGGCACTCCGGTTTCCTTGCAGTCCAAAGATGTGCAGATTAGGTGGATTGGCCATGATCAATGTGCAGGGTTACATGGATAGAGTGGGCATAAGTAGAGTGTTCTTTCAGAGGGTCGGTGTAGACTCGATGGGCTGAATAGTTTCCTTCTGCATTGTAAGGATTCTGTGTTCATAGAAGAAGGGAACGTAGAAGCAGACGAAGGAGAGTGGGGAAGGGATAAGGAGGCAGGTAGAAAATTGGGAGGGACATGAGAAGGCAAAGGGGGGGAGGGGAGTGGTAGATGAAAGAAAGTGGTAGGGAAAGAGGGCGAGGAGAAAGATGTTGAAGGATGAAGAAATAGTTGGCTCCAAACAGCTAAGTAATACCCAGTGCAGGAGAATATTGGGAGGTGTCTCTGGTGAAGTGTCAGCTTCAGTGACCAAGATGATGATTAGTTTGGTAGGGGTTGTATGGTTGGTAATGCTCAGTGATGGTGCTTGGTCGGCTCCAAATCTCCAGCAGTTTCTCATTTTCGGGAACAAAAGAGGTTCATATTAGTTGTGAAAGACTTTGATTTAAGTGACATTACTGACAGCATGCAGGGCCCCGACATTCAGAGTGATACAAAGTCTGTTCTGTCCAGATGCCGCTGACTCAAAGACTTTTAACAAGTTAGTAGACTTGGGGGAAAAAACCCAGCTATAATCCAAAGCCCTCTGTTGTACTTCAAAGATGCCGCATTAACACAGCAGGTATCCCTGGGGGGAACTGTCACTGAACCTTTGGCCAGATTACAAAATTTGACAGAACACTGTGAATTCAGACCACCCCTGAAGGAAACATTGCGTGACAGATTGGTATGTGGAATAAACAATGTGACAACCCATAAAGATGAACCTACCAGAATTTTTAAAAAGTGATCGAAATAGCTTAGTCACTGAAAAATGCAGAAGAAGGGAGCTCATGATCTACAAGGGTGTCAGACAGCAATTTCCTCCAATTGGAGAAGGGCCTCGTGTAACAGTGACCATTCCTCATCTGAGTGCGCTTATGTAAATGAGATGTCAGATAGTGCATTACAATATCGGAACTCAATTCGCATCACCCAGCAGTCAAGGAAATGCAATGATCGCTCCAAGAATGCTAAGAAACATGCTTTGTAAGGTTGCAGATGCCAGACGATAGAATATTGCCAGCACTGCCAAAGGGCACAGCCAAGACAAAGTTATAAAAACACGTACTATTCAGATAAGAACATAAGAACTTAAGAACTAGGAACAGGAGTAGGCCATCTGGCCCCTCGAGCCTGCTCCGCCATTCAATGAGATCATGGCTGATCTTTGTGGACTCAGCTCCACTCTCCGGCCCGTACACCATATCCCCGAATCCCTTTATTCTTTAGAAAGGTATCTATCTTTTTCTTCAAAACGTTTAAAGAAGGAGCCTCAACTGCTTCACTGGGCAAGGAATTCCACAGATTCACAACCCTTTGGGTGAAGAAGTTCCTCCTAAACTCGGTCCTAAATCTACTTCCTCTTATTTTGAGGCTATGCCCCCTAGTTCTGCTTTCCCCGACCAGTGGAAACAACCTGCCCGCATCTATCCTATCCATAAGAAGCTAAGGCTCGCACACTACAGGTATACCCTGTACTAGAATTGGGACAGTACAACCAAACCGCATCATTACGACCAAGGTTGCCCCAATAATGGTGGAATCGCTGCTAAACGTTCATCCATTTGTGGGCTGAAAGGCCTACACTGTGCTGTACTGTTCTAAAATGGAGGTGGCCAAGGAGCTGTGGTCTACGTTTTCGGGGATCAAACATGTGATCACCTCTAAACTGGTATTAAACTCTTGAGATTAGAAGACACAAAGGCCTGACTAGCCACCTACAAAGGGGAACAATTACAAATAAAGGGCACCACAATAACCCCAGTGATTTACAGGCGGTAATCAATCTGACCCCCACTCATTGTTGTGCAGGGGCAAGGACCATGCCTAATGGGGAGAGATAGCTCCAGTGGATCAGTTTGAACTGGTTGGAAATCTTCAGGCTGGGCATGGGAGGACTGTATGAAGTCATCAGCAAATAACCTGGTGTTTTCCAGGAAGTACTTGGAAAATAGGCGGAGCCAAAGCCAAGATTTATTTTGACTCTGATGCTATGCCAAAATATTTTAGAGCAAGACTGGTTCCATTGTCGCTTGGGCATCTGGAAAATCAAGGCATAATAAGGCCCCTACAGTTCGCAGAGTGCACTGTGGCTATCATCCCTGTCCTTAAGCCGGACAAATCGGTCCGCCTCTGTGGAGATTATAAACTAACTGTGAATCAGGTTTCCAAGCTGAATATGTACCCCATCCTTGAATGGAAGACCTGTACACCAGGTTAGATGTTCACTCAGTTGGATATGAGCCACCACTATTTTCAACTTGAATTAGATGTACATTTCTGGAAGTATATTCCAATCAACATGCACAAGGCCTATATGTATACACTCACTTGCTCTTCGGGGTCTCATCAGCATGCGCCATATTTCAACGAATCATGAAGAACATCCTCCAGAGTTGCTCAAAATGGCGATGGAATGCCATCCTGGTCATGGGGACTTCAGAATGAGAGCACCATTGAACCTAGAAGAGGTCTTGTGGAGATTCTTGAGAGCTGGGGTACACCTGAAGAGGGAAAATGTGTTTTTCAAGCAAATGAAGTGACCTACTTGGGCTATCGGGTAGATGAAAAAGGTTTACATCCAGTGCAGGACAAGTTAAAGACCATTAAGGAATCACCAACTCCAAGAAACACCATGGAGTTAAAATCCTTCCTGGGAGTAATAAAGTATTACTGGAAATGTATCCTAAATTTGGCCTCCTTACATAGCCTACTATGGAAATACCAAAGATAGTCTTGGGAGGCACCACAGGTAGAGGCATTTAATAAAGTTAAACAACAACTGCTGTTGTCCAATTTATTGGCCCATTTTGGCATTAAGAAGAAAATCGTTTTGACATGTGACGCGTCCCCTGACAGGTTTGTGGCAGTACTTTCACACTGTTGGAAAGATGGAGCAGAAAGGCTCATCGCCTATGCATCCAGGACCCTATGGAATGCCGAGCGGGGGTATTCTCAAATTGAGTAAGAGGGCTTGGCGGTTGAGATTGATGTAAAAAAGTTCCACCAATACATCTACCGTAGCTATTTCATAATCGTAACTGAACACAAGCCCTTATTGAGAATTTTTAAAGTGGATTATGCAATTCCCCTCTTGCCTCCACCCGGATACAATGTTGGGTCCTGTTACTTGCAGGCTTACGAGTACCGTTTAGAGCTGCCCTGGAACTCGGATAGCTAATGCTGATGCGTTGAGATGCCTCCCACTGCCTACAACCCCGGCTCCTTTACTAGCATAGGAAAATGTCGCGATGACCCGAAATTATTTTGTAATACTACCGATGTTTGCCAAATTAAAGCCGGGACGGAAAAAGATCCAACCTTGTCTCAGCTAAATTACATGATCCTGATTGGTAAAGTCCGAGACAACCCTCAGAAGAAATGAAACCCCATATGACTAACAAAGATGAGCTCATTGTTGAGGACGGTATCAATCTCTGGGGTTTAGAGTAGTTGTCCCTCGCCCAGGGTGGCGTTCAATACTTATGGAACTACATATTGGCCAGCCTGGAGTATCGAAAATGAGAATGTTAGCCAAGAGCTATGTCTGGTGGCCTGGCCTCGACTCAGACATTACAGATTTCGTGAGATGGTGCAATCAATGCCAGGAGAATTAAAATCTCCCTCCTTCAGCCTCGCTAGATCCATGGAAGTGGCCTGGCAGGCCACATGGGTTTAACAGGCCTTCTATGTGTTCCAAGTTTTTGATTCACACAATCCAAATGGTTGGAGATACATCGCAGGAGCTCCTGTACAATCCAGAAATTACGACAGAGATCCTGCATGCACGGAATGCCAAATGTCCTGTTTCCGATAACAGCATTAGTTTCACCAGCGGTGAATTCAAAAATGTGCTGCAAACCTAATCGATGTGCGAAAAGACAAAACTGGCATGTGAAGTCACACATGAATCAAGTGTACAGTTAGCGAGCTGTGGAAGTGTACAGATCGGGTGTACAGTCCCAACCAAAGATTCGGCCAATGGAGTTCCGGGAAACATGGGAATAGATTTGGGAAACAACAAAACATTCAAGGACTTTGGAAAGGAAAGTGAGGTTGGAAATGAGACTGAGTTGCAAGGACAGAAGGGGTCAAGAGTTGGGGTTTTTTTGAGGAGAGGGGTGAATAGATTTAAAGGAGAGAGGAACAACTCCCTAAGAGAGACAACCATTCACAACATTGGCTAACATAGGGGCCAGGAAAGGAAGCTGGGTGATCAGCACTTTAATGGGAATAGGATTAAGGGAACAGGAAGATGAGTTTAGAAAGGGCAGGAGGAGAGATAGGATAGAGTCAGTTGTGGCAAAGAAGGAGGCCACTTGGCCCATTGAGTCTGTGCTGGCTCTCCGCAGAGCAATCTAGTCAATCCAACTCATACGCCTTAACTCCATAGCTCTGCAAGTTTATTTATTTCAAATGCCCATGCAATTTTTTTTTCCAATCATTGATTGTTTCTGCTTTCACCATCATCCTGGGCGCAGAGTTGCAGGCCATTGCCACTCACTATGTAAAAATGTTATTCCTCATATTTCTGCTGTATTTCTTGTGTCAGCTGCAAACTTCCTAACCATGCCACCAACATTTAAGTCTAATTCATTAATATATGCAACTAACACAGGCACGAACACTGAGCACTGCGGGACATCATTGGAAACTGTTTTCCATTCGCAAGAACATACATCAACCATTACCCTTTGTTTTGTGTCACTGAACCAATTTTGGATCCAGCTCAGCACCTTACCCTGTATGCCATGAGATCTTGCTTTTCTGACCACTCTTCCATGTGGGACCTTGTCAAATGCCTTACTTAAATCCACGTAGATAACATCCACTGTACTTTTCTCATCAATCTTCCTTATAACTTCCTCAAAAAAAATCCATTGTTAGTAAGACACGATCTTCTCCTAACAATACTATGCTGACTCTGCCTGATCAATCTGTGCCAGTTTATCCTGTCTGTCAGAATTTGCCCACCACTTAAGTCAGACTGACCGGCGTATAGTTTTCTGGCCTATCCCTTGCTTACTTTTAAAATAATGGTACAACGTTAACAGACGTCCAATCCTCTGGGACTTAACCTGTATCTAGTGAGGACTGGAAAATGATCCTCCGAGCAGCTGCTGTTTCCTTCCTAGTTTCCTTCAACAGCCTGGGATACAATCCATCTAGCCCTGGTTATTCATCCAGCTTCAGTACTTCTTCTTTCACTGTGCTTATTATATCATAGAATCATAGAAGCCCTGCAGTGCAGAAGAAGGCTATTCGGCCCAGTGAGTCTGCACTGACCCTCTGAAAGAGCACCCTACCTAGGCTCACTTCCCACCCTATCCCCGCAACCCCACCTAACCTTTTTGGACATTTAGGGGTAATTTAGCTTGGCCAATCCACCTAACCTGCACGTTTTTGGACTGTGGGAGGAAACTGGAAATATGGATGAAACCCTCGCAAACCCGGGGAGAACGTGCAAACTCTACACAGTCACTTAAGGCTAGAATTGAACCCAGGTCCCTGATGCTGTGAAGCAGCAGTGCTAACCACTGTGCCACCGTGCCATGTCAATCAAACAACTCCAACATATCTAATATTTTACACTTCTCATCAACTAGAACTATCTCTCCCTTAGTGAAGACAGAGACAGAGTTCTCATTGAGATCCCTGCCCACATATTCTGAATCACCCCGCAAGACACCATAAATATCTGTTAGTCCCTGCCTTTTCTTAAATGCCACCAGAGATGGGCTTTTCCCTAGCTAACGACACCCATAATCCCATGAATGAATTTTAAAAGGTTTGAGAAACAGTCATTGACCATGATTCGCTGTTTTCTGTACTTGAACCAATTTTTTAAAATCAAATTGGACACAGACCTTGGGCGGGATTCTCCGACCCCCCGCCGGGTCGGAGAATCGCCGGGGGCTGTCGTGAATCCCGCCCCCGCCAGTTGCCGAATTCTCCGGCACCGGATATTCGGCAGGGGCGGGAATCACGCCTCGCCGGTTGGCGGCCCCCCCCCCAGCGATTCTCCGGCCCGGATGGGCCTAAGTCCCGCTGCTGGAATGCCTGTCCCGCCGGCGTGGATTAAACCACCTATCTTACCGGCGGGACAAGGCGGTGCGGGCGGGCTCTGGGGTCCTGGGGGGGGCGCGGAGCGATCTGGCCCCGGGGGGTGCCCCCACGGTGGCCTGGCCCGTGATCGGGGCCCACCGATCCACGGCGGGCCTGTGTCGTGGGGGCACTCTTTTCCTTCCACCTTCGCCATGGTCTCCACCGTGGCGGAGGCGGAAGAGACCCCCTCCACTGCGCAGGTGCGGGGATGCCGTGACCGGCCGCTGACGCTCCCGCGCATGCGCCGCCCGGCAAAGTCAGTTTCGCGCCAGCTGGCGGGGCACCAAAGGCCTTTCCCGCCAGCTGGCTGGGCGGAAATCAGTCCGGCATGGGCCTAGCCCCTCAAGGTTAGGGCTCGGCCACTCAAGATGCGGAGGATTCTGCACCTTCGGGGCGGTGCGATGCCTGACTGATTCGCTCCGTTTTTGGTGCCGGTCGGCGGGCATCGCGCCAATTGCGGAGAATTCTGCCCCAGATTCCTTAATTTTGTCAATCACCTTTTTACAAAATAGTTGTGAACTTTTTGTGAAATGCTTTTTAAAAATTCATCTCGACAACATCCACCACATTCCCTTCCATCAACCGTCTCAGTTGCTTCATGAAAAAATTAAGTGGGATTGGTCAAGTATAATCTGCCTTTTTACAAATCCATTTTCCTCAATTAAATCAAATCTCTCCAAGTGCCTATTGAATGTTTCCCTGATTATTGTTTTCAAAAGCTATCGATGTTAAACTAACTGGTCTGCAGTTGCTCGGACCATCCTTACATAAGGGTGCCACATTTGCCACTCTCCAATTGTCTGGTACCTCCATGTCAATTTAAGAATGGAAGACATTCTGTTATCTCCATAGCCACTGTCCTTAACAACCTGTGATGTAAGTCATTCGGACCAGGTGACTTATCTACTCCAAGCACAGCCAGCCTTCCCAGTATCTTTTCATTCTCAGTTTTCATCCTGTCCATTTCTCTTGCTATATCAGCTTATACTGACAGTTTACATACATGCATTGTAATTCTGTCTTCGCATTCCTCATAGTCCTTAGTTTGCTCCTATCGCGTATGGAACTCTTTCCCCTGACACCAGGGTGGCAACATAACATGCAGGATTCACGCTGCTGATTACAGAAATGTATGTCCACCTGACTATGGGATCTTCTGCAGCACACACACCAAAGGCTACTGTACATCCTGCTTCCTGGAATCTATCATCAAGGAAGAAGTAGCGAGGCATCTGGATGGAAATTGTCCCATTGGACAGACGCAGCATGGGTTCATAAAGGGCAGGTCGTGCCTAACTAATTTAGTGGAATTTTTTGAGGACATTAACAGTGCGGTAGATAACGGGGAGCCAATGGATGTGGTATATCTGGATTTCCAGAAAGCCTTTGACAAGGTGCCACACAAAAGGTTGTTGCATAAGATAAAGATGCATGGCAATAAGGGGAAAGTAGGAGCATGGATAGAGGATTGGTTAATTAATAGAAAGCAAAGAGTGGGGATTAATGGGTATTTCTCTGGTTGGCAATCAGTAGCTAGTGGTGTCCCTCAGGGATCAGTGTTGGGCCCACAACTGTTCACAATTTACACAGATGATTTGGAGTTGGGGACCAAGGGCAATGTGTCCAAGTTTGCAGACGACACTAAGATAAGTGGTAAAGCAAAAAGTGCAGAGGATACTGGAAGTCTGCAGAGGGATTTGGACAGGCTAAGTGAATGGGCTAGGGTCTGGCAGATGGAATACAATGTTGACAAATGTGAGGTTATCCATTTTGGTAAGAATAACGGCAAAAGGGATTATTATTTAAATGATAAAAAATTAAAACATGCTGCTGTGCAGAGAGATCTGGGTGTGCTAGTGCATGAGTCGCAGAAAATTGGTTTTCAGGTGCAACAGATGATTAAGAAGGCAAATGGAATTTTGTCCTTCATTGCTAGAGGGATGGAGTTTAAGACTAGGGAGGTTATGCTGCAATTGTATAAGGTGTTAGTGAGGCCACACCTGGAGTATTGTGTTCAGTTTTGGTCTCCTTACTTGAGAAAGGACGTACTGGCACTGGAGGGTGTGCAGAGGAGATTCACTAGGTTAATCCCAGAGCTGAAGGGGTTGGATTACGAGGAGAGGTTGAGTAGACTGGGACTGTACTCGTTGGAATTTAGAAGGATGAGGGGGGATCTTATAGAAACATATA
The DNA here is from genome assembly GCF_047496885.1 of Scyliorhinus torazame. NCBI lineage: Eukaryota > Metazoa > Chordata > Chondrichthyes > Carcharhiniformes > Scyliorhinidae > Scyliorhinus > Scyliorhinus torazame. Next base: position 83,073,283 of record NC_092715.1, on the reverse strand, counting down.
AGATTATGAAGGGAATAGATAGGATAGATGCGGGCAGGTTGTTTCCACTGGTGGGTGAAAGCAGAACTAGGGGTCATAGCCTCAAAATAAGGGGAAGTAGATTTAGGACTGAGTTTAGGAGGAACTTCTTCACCCAAAGGGTTGTGAATCTATGGAATTCCTTGCCCAGTGAAGCAGTAGAGGCTCCTTCATTAAATGTTTTTAAGATAAAGATAGATAGTTTTTTGAAGAATAAAGGGATTAAGGGTTATGGTGTTCGGGTCGGAAAGTGGAGCTGAGTCCACAAAAGATCAGCCATGATCTCATTGAATGGCGGAGCAGGCTCGAGGGGCCAGATGGCCTACTCCTGCTCCTCGTTCTTATGTTATGTTCTTATGTTCCTCTTACTTTTCCTGATTGCCACCCACCTATTGTCCAGCATTCTTAGGGTTAGATTTTCATAGAGGAAGAGGGAAGGTCAAGTTGTCTCCTTTAATAGGGACCTTGCCATCAAATTTTCATTGTGGGGCAGCAGAGGCAGTATGGAGTCAGGCGTGCCAACTCCAGAAGCAGCCTCGATGTGGGAACAGAGGCAGGTGGATAACCAGGCTGGGAAACTGGAAAGCCTATCTCTGTTTGCTGTGACAGCAGCCCAGTTTTAATTATTTCATGTCGGGCACACAAACCCTCATCCCCTCACTGCCTTCAACCCCCCATACCCATACATCCTTCATGCCTCCCGTAACGCCCATGTCCAATCCATACACTCACCCAGACCTCCCCATGCGGCCTCAATAGCCACTCAGTATCCACTATGGCAAGCCTCAGAATATCTTTGGAATGGGCATTAGAAACAAATAAACTTCGACAATTTAATCTTAATCAAACACAACATACTGAAAAAAGATCTCATGCATAACAAGCCATTAAAAAAAAATCCCATTTCGTGGTCAATCTGTTTTTAAAATAAGCATCTATTTCACTCACCATCTCAAAGGCACCTTTTTTAAACTTGTTAAAATTGTTGTTCAAAGTATTTATACAGTCCCCAGCTGAGATAAGTGGCACTGGATCTTTTGAAACCCAGTCAAGCATTCATAATTGCCACAACTCTCTTAACAAATCATTGCAACTCACAGACAATAAAGCCGATTGAAATTTCAAAAACAGGGGCCATGGTGGAGACCGTGGCGAAGGCGGAAGGGAAAGAGTGCTCCCACGGCACAGGCCCGCCCGCGGATCGGTGGGCCCCGATCGCGGGCCAGGCCACCGTGGGGGCACCCCCCGGGGCCAGATCGCCCCGCGCCCCCCCCAGGACCCCGGAGCCCACCCGCGCTGCCTTGTCCCGCCGGTAAGGTAGGTGGTTTAATCTACGCCGGCGGGACAGGCATTTTAACGGCGGGACTTCGGCCCTTCCGGGCCGGAGAAGCGCGGGGGGGGCCCGCCAGCTGGCGCGGCGCGATTCCCCCCCCCCCCCGCCGAATCTCCGGTGGTGAAGAATTCGGCAACCAGCAGGGGCGGGATTCACGCCAGCCCCCTGAGATTCTCCGACCTGGCGGGGGGTCGGACAATCTCGCCCCAGATGGCTCAGTTAGTTTTAAACTGCACCAGGTGGTTTCTCAATCCAAGTATTTAAGAAGCAGATGGGGGCTTTTTTTTCTCTAAGCGAAAACTGTTGAAGGATTTTTAACTTTAAAAGGGCTCGAGGCATTGAAATCACTCTAAATTATTGGGTCAGAGATCCCAAGCAGTGTTTTATTTAATTTTGCATGCATAAGAACAATTTTCTCAGTAGGGAAATGGACCGAATGGGAAAAGTACTCAAATGCATTTCAACACTCTAATAATGTCAATTAATGTAATGGTTAACTAGCCTTTGCTAAACAGAACCAAATAATCAATCATTGAAGTAAAGCGATGTCTAACTCCACAGAATCTTAACTATTGAAACTAAACTAACAAATGGGTTTCTTTTTATATTTCAAAGCTGTCAATTAAATAATTCCAACAGCAGGTGGCTTTTTATTTGTGGATTTCCCATGGTTCATGGCTCCTCTAAAAGTCTTTACCCCCACAATTAAGCCAGTATCGGTGGGAATGCTACATGTGGATAGGCGAACCATATACTTATCCCATGTCAGTGAAAATTGCCAGAAAAGGGAATGGGGCATGATTTGTGGAATTCGACCCGAGCCTCCATTTTTAAAGGGGTCCTGTGTCATTCCAAATCAAGAACATATGATCCAGGAAACTCTTTGGGCAGCACGGTAGCACAAGTGTGTCATGATATCCATATTAACATATGGTGCAATCACACACACACACTGATTGACAGATAGATGGACCAACCAACACACACACAACATCACAGCCAATCACCAGTGAGAAAACAGGGAACACCACAGATCCCGCTCATTCTACCAGGAGATAGCTCAGAGCACAGAGCTCACAGCGTGCCACTCAGACATACACCATGTGCTGAGTGCCTCACTCAGATAGTGCTAGGGCTGGGTCCACAGGTTAGCTGGTGAAGTACAAACCACAGCCAGAAGTTAATAGTTATTATTGTACAGAATAAAACAGAGTTGTACCATCTACAACCGTGTTGGTTCGTTTGTGTATCGGAACACCCAACACGACAAAGTGGTTAGCACTGTGGCTTCACAGAGCCAGGGTTCCAGGTTCAATTCCCTGCTGGGTCACTGTCTGTGTGGAGTCTGCACGTTCTCCCCGTGTCTGTATGGGTTTCCTCCGGGTGCTCTGGTTTCCTCCCACAGTCCAAAGACCTACAGGTTAGGTGGATTGGCCATGATAAATTGCCCTTAGTGTCCAAAAAGGTTAGGAGGGTTTATTGGGTTACGGGGATAGGGTGGAGGTGAGGGCTTAAGTGGGTCGATGCAGGCTTGATGGGCCGAATAGCCTCCTTCTGCACTGTATGTTCTATGTTCTTATCTTCCCTGATGTTCCACAATGACACCAGCTGCTTCAAGCTCAGGCATCTGGAGCTTTAACTGAAGCAGCTGGAAATACTTTTCCCCAAGATGTGTGAGGTGGCCTGAAGATCCCACATTGTGCAGGACTTGCAAGCAACAGGTCTCAGATGTCCAAAAATAATTTAAAAAAACCTCCAACCCTCTTGAACAATTCAATATCACACTGCTTAAACTGTTAATTTACACTTCTAGACCTACTCTGTGTTTAGACCCTTATTAATTTACTTACTGCTGTACGAGTGATTAAAATGCTTAATTTCCCAGCTCCACATTTGAAACAAGTACCCTGGGCGGGATTCTCCATTCCTGCAGCTAAGTGCTGACTTGAATGGAGAATCCGCGGGTGTTCGATGCGAAGAAAATCAGCGCGAACCCCTCACTGATTCCGGTACCGGTGAGGGGCTAGCACCGGCGCCAAACAAATCATGCTTACATCATCATTAGCATCATTGTCTCATTAACATAACCATTAACCCTTTTCTCGACAGTGATGGTGCGGTTGTGCAAATCAGTAGCTGAAGAAATGTTGTGACGAAAAGCTAGACTAGTGCTAGTCGGGATTTTGAAAGTGCGGTTGCGAATTAGAGGATTGTTTTTTTCAGGGATAGATGCTGAAGGAGGGAGGGTAGGGAGAAAATCAGTTCATGACTTTCCCAGCCCTGTGGAGATGGCCTCATCCCAAACTTTGCAGCCAGGGCTTTGGACTTCGTGCAAAATTCCATCCTCTGTTTCTCTCTCTATATGCACTGTCTGATATTCTGAGTATTTTCCAGCATTTACACTTTTAAAATTTTAGATTTCCAGTATCCGCAATATGTTTTTCCCTGAAGTTAAAATCTTGAGGTGCGATTTAATGGAAATGAAACAGACTCCCATTTGCAACAGTGAGAACAACCTTGCTATTAAATGGGACTCTGCTTCATTTACGAGCGCCGGTGAGGAACGTCCCACTGAGGCTGCATTTAGTCCCATTTTCTGAACTAACGAGTTCCGCTCACTGGTGCAGGAAGAGATCCCCGATCTCTGAACCCCTCACCATGACCTCTGGCCCCCCCCCCCCCCAATGCCTCAACTCACCAATGAAGAGGTCCACATGCCCCCCACACCCCACCTCATAAAAGCAGTGCACCCCCGGACCCAATCTCCTGTGTGGGCAAGATGCCACCCGGGCACTGCCAGCCTGGTGACACTGCCAGGGTGCCTGGGTGGCAGTGCCAGAGGGACCAGGTGGCATCAGGGGTTCCAGGTACCACCCTGCACAAAGCCCGGCCATCCAGTGGCCCCTGATCACCAGGAAGACCTCCCCAAGTGCCGGTACACCAGGTCCACGTTGGTGGAGACCAGTGTTAAACGGCACTCGCTCGGGGTCTCCATGGCATGGGCATTATATCTACGGCATGAACAAATTGAAGTGAGCCTGACTGCACACATGAATCTGCAAATCTGGATCCTGCCCATTAGATCTCATAAGGCGTAACAAGGCTGTTAAATCTCGCAAGCGCCTCATCATTACCGGGTTGGGCGTGCAAAGCCGGTAGATCGCGGCCTTTATCTGTCTGGACCTGTAAAGATTTAATTACCTGCAAAGACTTGCATTCAAAGTATCGTCTTGCATCATTGACTTTGTCTCTATATATGTTTCTGGAACCCACCTCTTCATTCACCTGAGGAAGGAGCTGTGCTTCGAAAGTTAGTGATTCGAAACAAACCTGTTGGACTTTAACCTGATGTTATAAGACTTCTTACTATTTATCAGACAACACCAATAACAAATTTAATACCATTTGAATGTTGGGAGCGCACACGCTTTTAATGTAGAAGAAATACATATGCATTTGTTCAAATTCCAATCAATTTTAACAAGCAATCTGTTCTGTCCAAAAAATGACAAACGTGCACTATAAATATTGCAAGCCTCTTTTTGAACTGAAACAAATTTAAATGTCTTAATTTAAGCAAAGACAAAAACAAAGTATGGTATTTTTTGAAACTAATTTCTGATACACAAAGGGCAAATGCCTTTAAAACAATTCAACATATATTAAAATAGTTCAGCATCCAATTATTTTATTACTTAAGTGAAAAATGGCAATTATCCATTTAGAATGAAAAACAACTCTACCCTCCACTTCTCAATCCTTAAGGAGCAGTAAACATTCATCAGTACAGACTGGTGATGTTCTGCACATGTTTATATTTAATGCCATTCATCTAATTTGCCAGTGATTTACCAGTGTAGCCATTTATCATCCTCATCTGTCTACTGGAATAGATTCCATAATTTACCTAATAGGAATCTTAATATATTTTTAGAAAATATTTTGTTGAAGCATTTGTAATTTTCACAATTTAACATAGTGACATTTCTAAAACAGCCACCCGGGTTGATGCACAAAATACCCCTTAAAATAACAAAAACAATAAACCACGTACCCCGCTTCTCCTGCCCTATCCCCAATTACCTGTATCCTAAATTCCCTGTCCTTATTTAACATTGCCATGCCTCCTATTTTCCTCCCCCCTCCTTTTTCCCTTTCCCCCCTTACCGCTGATGTTCACTTTTTGCTAAAAAAATCGATGAACGGCTGCCAACTCCGGGCGAATCCCTGTATTGATCCTCTTGGAGCGAACTTGATTTTCTCCAGACTGAGAAACTCTACCATATCGCTGACCCACACTCCTGATTTTGGGGGCTCCGAGTCTCTCCATCTCAGCAAGATCCGTCACTGGGCCACCAGGGAGGAGAAGGCCAGGATATCAGCCTCCCTCCCCTCCTTTGCCCCCGATCTTCCGACACCCCAAATGTTGCTCATTCTGGACTCGGAGTTAACCTACCTTCCAGGACTTCCGACGTAACATCTGCAAATCCCTGAGAATTCCCTCAGTTTCGGACATGCCCAAAACATATGAACTTGGTTGGCCGGGCTACCCCCACACCACCCACATCTGTCCTCCACCTCCTTGAAGAACCTACTCATCCGAGCCACCATCATGTGGGCCCTGTGGACTACTTGAACTGAATCAAGCTGAGCCTAGCACAGGACGAGAATGCATTTACCCTTTTCAAGGCTTTTTCCCACAGTTCAGTTTCCAGCTCCCCTCCTAGCTCCTCTTCCCACTTCCTCTTCACCTCTCTGATAGGGGCCCCTTCCCACTCTAACAATTCCCTGTATATGTCCGAAACCTTCCCACCTCCAACCCCTGATTTTGACAGCACTTTATCCTGTACTTAGGAATCTTAATTTTTAATGAGCCTGGATCAAATTTGTTGCATTTACATACCATTATTGCTTTATGTCTAGCCTGAACATTGACAGAAACGTCGACCTTGACATTAACCCTGCCCCACCGTACCCAGACAACGTGCAGGGGAAGGGAGGGGAAGGTGATGCATTTAAAGAATGCATCCGCAATATGGCATCACACATTGTTTTATACCCGCAGGTTTCATGATGTTGAATATAGAGAATAGGGGCACTTCACACTACCACAGTGCAATTAGGAGCCTGATTTAAAATACACTGCTGCCGTGCAGGTTTCCCATTGGTCGGTACTGGACCTGGTATTGGGGAATGAGCCCGGCCAGGTGGTAGATGTTTCAGTAGGGGAGCATTTCGGTAACAGTGACCACAATTCAGTAAGTTTTAAAGTACTGGTGGACAAGGATAAGAGTGGTCCGAGGATGAATGTGCTAAATTGGGGGAAGGCTAATTATAACAATATTAGGCGGGAACTGAAGAACATAGATTGGGGGCGGATGTTTGAGGGCAAATCAACATCTGACATGTGGGAGGCTTTCAAGTGGCAGTTGAAAGGAATACAGGACCGGCATGTTCCTGTGAGGAAGAAAGATAAATACGGCAATTTTCGGGAACCTTGGATGACGAGTGATATTGTAGGCCTCGTCAAAAAGAAAAAGGAGGCATTTGTCAGGGCTAAAAGGCTGGGAACAGACGAAGCCTGCGTGGAATATAAAGAAAGTAGGAAGGAACTGAAGCAAGGAGTCAGGAGGGCTAGAAGGGGTCACGAAAAGTCATTGGCAAATAGGGTTAAGGAAAATCCCAAGGCTTTTTACACGTACATAAAAAGCAAGAGGGTAGCCAGGGAAAGGGTTGGCCCACTGAAGGACAGGCAAGGGGATCTATGTGTGGAGCCAGAGGAAATGGGCGAGGTACTAAATGAATACTTTGCATCTGTATTCACCAAAGAGAAGGAATTGGTAGATGTTGAGTCTGGAGAAGGGGGTGTAGATAGCCTGGGTCACATTGTGATCCAAAAAGACGAGGTGTTGGGTGTCTTAAAAAATATTAAGGTAGATAAGTCCCCAGGGCCTGATGGGATCTACCCCAGAATACTGAAGGAGGCTGGAGAGGAAATTGCTGAGGCCTTGACAGAAATCTTTGGATCCTCGCTGTCTTCAGGGGATGTCCCGGAGGACTGGAGAATAGCCAATGTTGTTCCTCTGTTTAAGAAGGGTAGCAAGGATAATCCCGGGAACTACAGGCCGGTGAGCCTTACTTCAGTGGTAGGGAAATTACTGGAGAGAATTCTTCGAGACAGGATCTACTCCCATTTGGAAGCAAATGGACGTATTAGTGAGAGGCAGCACGGTTTTGTGAAGGGGAGGTCGTGTCTCACTAACTTGATAGAGTTTTTCGAGGAGGTCACTAAGATGATTGATGCAAGTAGGGCAGTAGATGTTGTCTATATGGACTTCAGTAAGGCCTTTGACAAGGTCCCTCATGGTAGACTAACTAGTACAAAAGGTGAAGTCACACGGGATCAGGGGTGAGCTGGCAAGGTGGATACAGAACTGGCTAGGCCATAGAAGGCAGAGAGTAGCAATGGAGGGATGCTTTTCTAATTGGAGGGCTGTGACCAGTGGTGTTCCACAGGGATCAGTGCTGGGACCTTTGCTCTTTGTAGTATATATAAATGATTTGGAGGAAAATGTAACTGGTCTGATTAGTAAGTTTGCAGACGACACAAAGGTTGGTGGAATTGCGGATAGCGATGAGGACTGTCGGAGGATACAGCAGGATTTAGATTGTCTGGAGACTTGGGCGGAGAGATGGCAGATGGAGTTTAATCCGGACAAATGTGAGGTAATGCATTTTGGAAGGTCTAATGCAGGTAGGGAATATACAGTGAATGGTAGAACCCTCAAGAGTATTGAAAGTCAAAGAGATCTAGGAGTACAGGTCCACAGGTCATTGAAAGGGGCAACACAGGTGGAGAAGGTAGTCAAGAAGGCATACGGCATGCTTGCCTTCATTGGCCGGGGCAGTGAGTATAAGAATTGGCAAGTCATGTTGCAGCTGTATAGAACCTTAGTTAGGCCACACTTGGAGTATAGTGTTCAATTCTGGTCGCCACACTACCAGAAGGATGTGGAGGCTTTAGAGAGGGTGCAGAAGAGATTTACCAGAATGTTGCCTGGTATGGAGGGCATTAGCTATGAGGAGCGGTTGAATAAAGTCGGTTTGTTCTCACTGGAACGAAGGAGGTTGAGGGGAGACCTGATAGAGGTATACAAAATTATGAGGGGCATAGACAGAGTGGATAGTCAGAGGCTTTTCCCCAGGGTAGAGGGGTCAATTACTAGGGGGCATAGGTTTAAGGTGAGAGGGGCAAGGTTTAGAGTAGATGTACGAGGCAAGTTTTTTACGCAGAGGGTAGTGGGTGCCTGGAACTCGCTACCGGAGGAGGTAGTGGAAGCAGGGACGATAGGGACATTTAAGGGGCATCTTGACAAATATATGAATAGGATGGGAATAGAAGGATACGGACCCAGGAAGTGTAGAAGATTGTAGTTTAGTCGGGCAGCATGGTCGGCACGGGCTTGGAGGGCCAAAGGGCCTGTTCCTGTGCTGTACATTTTTTTGTTCTTTGTTCTTTGTTCTTTGTTGGTCAGAAAATCCAACAGTAAAATGGAGGTGTTTCTCTGCCATCCTTGCAGACCAACAGGAATTTTCACCCTCCTCCCGCAACAAAGCCTTTGGTTTCCTTGTTGTGATTACCAATCATTCCTCTGCAACTCCAATATCCAACTGCCTCCCTCTTCCAAGATGACCAATCTCTTTCTCTCCTCTCCATCCCCACACCCAAAGTCATGATTTCTTCTCCTCACCAATTGCCAGGAACTGTCATCAAGGATACACAGCTGCGGCTGTCTCTCACTGATTTGCGCTCCGAGCAGCCAGTCAAACACTCATGTTAGTTGGCTGCAGGAACAAAATGATTCCAAATAAATGGTAAAGAGGGCCAGCTGTTAATTTCAACAGGACTTCTGCAGGCCCATGTTTGCTAAATTTTTCAGCCATTTTACCCTCCTCAGAAATATCAGTGTATTGTCTTCAACTGGAGCAAGACTGAGAATTGAGCACATTATCCAGAGAGAGAGAAAGCAAAAGAGAAGGAGAAGGAGGAGGCATTAATTCAAAGACAACTGCAGCATTAGAACACATGGATGATTATGTAAGGTGGCATTCTGGTTGGGGCCAGACTAATCAACCCAGAAGGATTACTTCACTGAAGAATAAGATTGGTCAGGGTGTGAATCAGACATCGAACCCAACGCACCCCAACCCAGCCAGGTAGGTTAGGTTCAAATTGGGGTTCGAGACTTCCTGGATGAAGCTGAAATAGTAAGGATTCTCTCAGAACATTGGAGGTCCATTATAGGTCCATCATATGGTGAGAAAAAGATAGATTTGTTGAAACTTCTGAGAATTGCAGAATTGAACTATAAATAATAAAAGAATTTAACTGTAAAACTGCTGAGTGGAAAAACACTAACGGTGATTTTTAGAATTCATTCAGGGGATGGGGGCATAACAGATTAGACCACAATTTATTTCCCATCCTTAATTGCCCTTGAGAAGGTGGCGGTGAGCTGCCTTCTATGTGGTGCAGACACACACACAGTGCTGTTAGGGAGAGAGTTCCAGGATTTTGACACGGCGACAGTGAAGGAACAGCGATATATTTCCAAGTCAGGATGGGTGAGTGGCTTGGAGAGGATCCTCCAGGTGGTGGTGTTCCCAGGTATCTCCTGACCTTGCCCCTCTAGATAGTAGAAGTTGTGGGTTTGGAAGGTGCTGCCTAAGTGGCCTCGGTGAGTTCCTGCAATGCATCTTGTAGATGGTACACACGGCTGCCACTGTGCGTCGGTGGTGGAGGGAATGATTGTTTGTAGAAGGAGTGCGAATCATGCGGGCTGCTTTGTCCTGAATGGTACCCAGCTTCTTGACTGTTATTGGAGCTGCACTAATCAAGGCCAGGGAAGAGTATTCCATCACAATCCTGACGTGTGTTGACAGGCTTTGAGGAGTCAGGAGGGGAGTAAAATAGGAACATAAAATTATTCTGATGTAAATAATGTAAAGGAGCAAATGTCTGACCATAGAGCAGAAAAACATTGATCATTTTGGTTCCATTGTCAAAACGTGCAAAGAAAATTAGTCAAAAATGAAGTTGGACTGGAATGGAACTATTTTCCGTTGGAGAAAAGGGACCATAACTAAATTAATTGTTGGAATATGAAAGAGCACATCAGTGATGAGAAGGTTATGCATGAAATGGGTATGGTATTAGTCGGAGACAAGAATAAAGGGTTGTTTTTAAGTCTACAGTTATGTAGACAATAACGAGATTGGGGAAACAGGTCTGCTGATTGAGATCTGTGATAAAATTAAGCTAGTAAGTACAGAATGAAAACCAAGAGTCGGAGCAAAAGCAATCAAATAAAAATGGAAATTTAAAAAGCCTGAAATAATATGAAGAAAAAGTGGTCAACATACAAATAAAATAAAGACATTTATAAACACGCCATAAACAAAAGTATTATCAAGGCAATGGTAGGAACAGGTAACGATTAAAAAAGACATCGAAGACTTAACAATTGTACTTACAACAAAGGCTGAAGTGAGTACTGGAGGAGGATATAAAGTTCAATCTAACCGCTGTAAATATTTAAAAAATCAATGAGAATTAAAGTTGGTAATTCATCAGGCTGAGATGCCACACACCTCACAATACTGAGAGAAGTCTGTGGAGTATTAACAGGTACGAACTATAATTTTCCAAATTTGTTTTGAGAAGAGTATCACATGAAAGGAATAGAAGGTGTCAAAAGCTACCCCGCAGTTCAAAAAATGCAGAGTGATTATTTAAATAATTATAGACCAGTTAGCCTCACATGAATAATCCAAAAATTGCTAGATAATATAATAAATGGTAATGTAAAAGGTATGAGCTAATCAAGGATCGGTGCCGTGGATTACTGAAGGGCATCTGATAAACTGACAAATGATAGGGGTCTCTATTAAATTTTCTCTTGCTCTTCATGAATACAAATAATTTGGATATTAACATTTTACTAATGGGAGGCATGGTGGCGCAGTGGTTCGCACTGCTGCCTCACGGCGCCAAGGACCTGAGTTTGATCCCGACCCCGGGTCACTGTCAGTATGGAGCTTGCACATTCTCCCCGTGCCTGCATGGGTCTCACCCCCACAATCCAAAGATGTGCAGGTAAACAAATTGGCCATATCTTTTTATTAAAACAGTAAAAAATATATACAAGGCCAAACGGTACAAACACTAATTTTGGGTTGGAGAAATAGGATACCCTCCCCTCAGTACTAATGTATGGAGAGGAGGGGTGGATACCCTGATTATTAAAACAGTTCACAACACATTTCTACAAAAACAAATGGTATAAGCACTAAACTTTGCACTGGAGAGACCAGAGATGGGATTGTCCGAACCTCGGCGCCAAAATCACGCTCAGCGCGGGGCGGAGAATGGGGCGTCAGACCCGCGATCGGGTCCGGCGCCTTCCTGCAATTCTCCGCGGACTGGAGAATCGCCGCTAGACACGCACGCGCGGTCAGTGCGGCACCGATCGAGGCCCTTTGAAAGAGGCCCCCACAGCGATTCTCAGCCGGCAGCTGGCCGAGTTCCCGTCAGCGTGGTTCCCTCATGGTTCCACCCGGCGGGCAGTCGGAGAAGTGGCTGTGGACACAGTCCACGGTCGCCCTAGTGGGGGGCGGGGGGATCCGTCACTGGGTGGGGGGGCCTCCAGGGCGGCCAGGATTCCGATCAGGGGCCACCGATTGGCGGGCGCGCACAATCTGGGGGGGCCGGCTTGCTGTGTGGGTCTGCCATGTTGCGTGGGGCCGCCGATGCAGGACTCCACCGCGCGCATGCGCGGATCCGCGGCAGGATGTGCAGGGCCCCGTATCTGCAGCCGGAGCTATGCGGAGTACTCCGGGGCCTTGCTAGCCCTTTTCAAAATGGAGAATCACTCTGGACTTTCTCCAGGAAAGTCCAGAGTGATTCATGACCGTTTTCTGGCGGGTGTGGGGACATAGCTCCATTATCAGAAAATTCCGCCCCAGATACGCTTACCTCTGTACCAACAGAAGGGAAAGGAAGGGGGGAGGTGGCTAAATTGCCCCTTAATTGGGAAAACAAAGGAATTGGGCACTTGAAATTTATTTTCAAACAATTTTGTTAACATGGGATTAAAATACATGGCAATCTGAGGAGGAATCCAGGAAATATAAACACATCTGGGGAGTGGGATATTTGGCAACTAAAATATTTGATGTCGTACGTTGTTCGGTAAAAGATTAGACAATGGAAATATTCCCAAAATGGTAAGTTTTCAATCGAGTGGAGAAACAGAGAATGTGGAAAAAACTCAAAAGAGACAAAAGGAATTCTAGATTGTATATATTGAAACTTCTGAACAATATGAACACAAGAAATATTATTCATCAAGTCACACATATTTGTTTTTCTGCCTTTTTCTTACTTTTGCCAGTCATTGACTCCTTCCTATATTTTGTTTGTGGTATGCCTGCTGAACTAATGCACTAAAGCATATGACAGATAGAGACGTAATCATTTACTGCTATATAGTCTTGAATCTTGCCTTTCCAAATTCAAGGAGCCAGACGTTTACAAGAGATGACAATTAACCTCAGGAATATATATGCATATATAATTATGTGAATTTGCCCATTCTAAATACTAACCCGCAGACATAGGATAAGTTATGTATGTATTTATTTTGGTAGCTAGATATCATACTCATATCTCATTAGGTATGCCACACATGATACATTGCTTTCAATCTTCTTTTGCTGTTGTCTGCTCCATTGCTCTTTCATTAATATGTTCATGCAAAAAGACAGCTGAGCTTCTGCTAATTCAAACACTCTGGACATGAATTTGGTTTCCACAGCAGTTACATAGGTTTTGTAACCTCTTGGATGTGCGCACTGGGCTGACAGCTGCTTCCAGCGCTGTACGCTCTGTTTGTGAAGGGTACCTTGCACGGGTGTCCACTGTTTGTGCTGTAAAGTAGCTGTTCCTCTTCATAACACGACCCTACTGACTGATATGCCATTGGATTTCCTCATTTGGATCATTCGAACGGCACTGTCCCTTCTAATGAGCACTCTACACATGCCTACTCCCCTGTCCACCCCACCATATCCGCGTAACCCCATAACCTAACCTGTACATCTTTGGACTGTGGGAGGAAATCAAAGCACCTGGAGGAAACTCACGCAGACACGGGGAGAACGTAAAACTCCACACAGACACTGACCCAAAGCCGTAATTGAACCCAGGTCCCTGGCACTGTGAGGCAGCAGTGCTAACCACTGTGCCACCGTGCCATCCAGTTTTCATGTTTGCATCATTCACCAAAGAAGAATACTAAAGCTGCAATCTTGGCCAGTTCTATGTAAAGGGTAAGGCACCCAACTTGCAGTTAAGGTACTTTGCAGAACGTCTACTATTGCAAATTACCTACTCAAGAGTTTTTGCAAGGGTATTGATTTGTGTCTTGAGGCTTGACCAGGAGTTAATGTAGAATGGTCATAGAGAGGACAGTGGGTTGGGCAACATGTCCACACAAAGGCTGCTACAGATTTGGGGGTTTTAGTTGCAATGCCTTTGGGTCTGCAGCGCATCGTAGAGCTGGAGCAAAGATTGAAAAGAGGGAACCGTCTACATCATTTCCTCTGCTAAGTTAGAGCCAGGTGCCTCCATGATCCTTGACAGTGACATGAGGTCATCTGCCAGATCAGCAATTATATCCACAATCTCAGTCTGCTCACCAATCAATGCTCTTCTGCATCCCATCCCATCAAGATTCCCCTCTGAGTCTTCTGCAGCAGAACTAATCTGCAACCTCCTGTTGGTGAAGCAAACCTTCCCTTACCAGTAGCCTGACTGCAGCCCATGCTTGCCCGGTCATGCACTATATGCTGATCCCAATTCCATAGTGCCCTCCCAGGTATATGCAGTGCTGTATCTGAACTGCTGGCTGTGAGTGTGAGATCAAGTGATGGAGCTTTTTTAAAATTAGTGCTGTGCAATTTCTCTGCCTCTTCCTCCTGGAACAGCTGTGGCTGGCAGGTCGTCATTTTTGTGCATCTGAAAGCAGAAAATCAGAAAGGGAAGTTTGGTGTGAAAGAATGGGATTGGACCATGTTGACACCATGTGCTGCTTGCTTATCATGCCAGATAGCAGGATGAGCATGTGCCGGGGGTTGAAAAACAGATAAGGCAGGAAGATGCCGCCAATCTTAATGATTCCAGATGATACAAACTCTGTGGCAGCTGGTTACATGATGTTGAGGTCCATCTCCTCCATAGCACTTAGGGGATGCAGGTGTCCTTGTCTCAGGCGGCTCTGCTGTGTTTCCTTCTATTGTGTATCACACTGTCCTGCAAGAGAGAGAATGTCAGTGTTGTGTTGCACTATGTTTGGGCGATGTGCCTGCCATCATTGTACATCTGCCGATTTAAGAAGGCAGCAAGAGTTGGCGTGGCAACATTGGTAGGCGTGCAAGGGCGAGTTGAAGATTTAGGCGTGAGTCCTGAGTGCCAGAGGGTGCTGTTGGAGTGATTGATGCGGATGTGCTGCTTTGACCTTGGGAACAGGAATGAAGGTGGGAGGGTGTGGAATTTCACTTTGTTGGCCTGCGTGCTTGGCCATTTTCCCAGATGCTGGATGGGTGGGGTGGTGTATTGACTCCTACGCTAATTAGGGGTCTTTTGTTGGAGGCCGACTAAGATTTTCCAATTGACTTCCAGGATTACGCAGGCGGCAAGGGACAGCACAGCTGCCTGAGGTGGTCTCCTAGTGGCAGATGAGTGAATGCAACTCTGCAAACAGGCATAGAGCCCCTCTCTGCCTGCTTGGGTTCAGCAGCAGCCACAGGCCATCATGTGGAATGATTTACTCCCCACAGTAGTGCCTGACTGTAAAAGCATTTTTTAGTTTAATTGAAAAAATAGGTGGAGAGAAGGCACCTCCAACTTCAAGCACCCTCCCCCTGACTTACCTGTAAGGGCATTCTGTTGCTGCTTTCAAGCTGGCAGACTTCCAAATGCTGCTTCCACTTCAAGAGTGCCCCCCCCCCCGCCCCTCCCCAATCACCCAGTTACCAATTTGGGGGAAATCATGGATGAGTGACTGTTTCCCACACAGTATGGCCTTCTGACACCTATCCGAACCCGATGGCAGGGTTCGGAAGCCCACAGGAAAATCCTGCCCAAATCTGTGTCCCGTTGGAATAATTCTCTGGGGAACGTTGTAACGGATTCAAAGGTTTTGATCATGGAACATGGTCATAAAAAATATATTGATTCACGGATGAATAACAATGCATGGCTGTAGTGTATATACTCATACTGCAAATTCTTGCTACAATGCTGCTGCACAACAATGAACTGGCTTTTGATTAATAGCTCAACTATTTTTTAAAATGTTTTCTTTAAAATTATTAATTTACCTTTACATGCCACTGTTTCCCATCTCCCTTTTGAACCACTTGTCACCTGTTTGTCATTAGTAACAGCTGCTTTACTATTTTCTGCCCACAGAATGTTCAGGACCATTAGGAATGGAGGGAGGGATTATATCCAACCAGCAGATTTCTGCATCCTCAACACACCGCGCTCTGTTTGGCCTGCAGAAGTGGTACCCATACTATGCAAGACTGAATAAAAAAGGCCTTGTAAATGCTTGGACTGCTGCAGAGAATGACAGATGGCCATGGATTCAGGTAACAGATGGATGTTCTTTGGGGGACAAACTAAAACATAATTTGCAACTTTCTTCTCCTGGATGCTGACTACAATAAAATGTGAAATAATGGGCCCTAAAGCAGTCATTTCTTTAATGTGGCAATGATATATTTTTAAAAGAGCATAAAATTAAAATCCAAACATTTAATAAATTAATACGCTATTGTCTGCCGTTTTGTTGTCCTAACATATGGCTCAAACAATATTAATTATAATCTTGATTTGATTACTAAAATGGCTCCTAGACAATGAAAGTAAAATTACAAGCCAATTTGTTAAAGATTGCACATAAATTATCAATAGCATTTCATTCTTTGTGATTTTACTGAACTGTGTCCTTTTTTATATCCTGCAAATAGGAAATATTGTATTTTGAAAGAAAGCTATATGAAATGAAAATCCCTTATTGTCACAAGTAGGCTTCAAATAAAGTTACTGTGAAAAGCCCCTAGTCGCCACATTCCGGCACCTGTTCGGGGAGGCTGGTACGGGAATTGAACCGTGCTGCTGACCTGCCTTGGTCTGCTTTAAAAGCCAGCTTTTTAGCCCTGTGCTAAACCAGCCCCTATAGTTAGCCAATATTGCAAAGCAGTTTGATTCATTGATATATCTAACCAGGTAATCATAGAAGCTGTCATTAAACCAATGATTTAATCAAATAATATCAAGAATGCATCTTTCTTTTGCTTTACAAGCTTAGTGTTAATATCCAAACTAATTTTAAACAAGCTTTAAATATTACAATAACGCAAAATAATTAAAGTGGCTTAAACTGCTCCTCGCTGCATGGAATGTGGGCGGAGTTGAATTCTAGTCAAGGAAATAACAAACTAAAGGGGGATGTTGTTCTATGTACAAGATCTCACAGTCAGGAGTGGAACTGATGTGGGTGATTGTGCATGATGCCATATCAGGCATGGAATCATGATGTATCATGGGTGAAATGGAATGGGCCTAAGGCCATGAATCGAGAAGCAGGCTTGATGGTTAGAAGGATTCCAGGGTAGCTCTCAAATTATTGCAGAAAGAGGAGATACTGAAAAGACCAGTCAAAGAAGGGAAGTACTTAAATAGCTGAAAACTGCTTGCATTATGTTGGACCTCTCTATGCTCCATTCAGATCAGTGCCCATGAATATATCATTATAATTGACTGGTTACCACACCGCACTCTCCTAATCCAAAACTACACATTACTCCCAGGATCATCCTGGAGAGCAATTAGAACCCTGGGCTTCTATTCTCTAATGCAGTTGTTTCCTTGAAATCCCCTCATCTGTTCCTCCACTTTCACTCCCAATTACCAATACAAAAAGCTCATGGAGTTCTTTATCAGTAGTAGATCACCCAATCATCTGAGCAAGCTTATCGTCACACAGGTGCCAGACAATGACCATCTCCAACAAGAGAAAATCTAACCATCTCCTTTGATATACAAAGGCATCAGCACTGCTGAATCCCCCACTATCAACATCCTCTGAGTTACCATTGACCCGAAACTGAACAGCACCAGCAATATAAATACTGTAGCTGCCAGAGCAGGTCAGATGCTGGGAATTCTGTTGAAAGTAACTCACTCCTGACTCTCCAAAGCCTGTCCACCATCTATAAGGCACAAGTCAGGAGTGTGACAGAACACTTTCCACTTGCTTGGATATGTGCAGCTCCAGGAAAACTCAAGAAGG
Organism: Scyliorhinus torazame; assembly: GCF_047496885.1. Lineage (NCBI taxonomy): Eukaryota > Metazoa > Chordata > Chondrichthyes > Carcharhiniformes > Scyliorhinidae > Scyliorhinus > Scyliorhinus torazame. The sequence goes on along the minus strand of NC_092715.1, from coordinate 83,055,511 downwards.
TTGACACCATCCTAGACAAATTAACCCAGTTGATTGGCACCCCATCCACCACATTCAACAGCCACACTTTCCACCACTGATACACAGTGGCAGCAGTATGACCCATCTACAAAATGCACTGCAGAAACTCACCCAGGCTCCTTTGACAGGACCTTCCAAACTCAATCTCTACCACCTGGAAGGACAAGGGCAGCAGATGCATGGGAATACCACCACCTGCAAGTTTCCTTCCAAGTCCCACACCATCCTGACTTGCAACTATCGGCATTCCTCAGCTACCACTGGGTCAAAATCCTGGAATTCCCTTCTAAACAGCACCTACACCAAATGGACTGCAACGGTTCAAAAAGGCAGCTCACCTCCTCAAGGGCAATTAGGGATGGGCAATAAATGCTGGCCTAACCACTGATGCCTACATCCGATAAACGAATAAATAAATAAACAAATCAAGCAGAAATCCATACTTATTCCCACCGCGCCCCCGCCCACCCCCACCTCACTTGCTTCCACTCTTACCTATCAAATTATAGCCAGAGCAATCCAGCAATGGCTTCTCCTCCTGTCTCTGCACTGTTACTTCTGGAATTCATTAAGAATCAGCTCTTGGCCACCTCCTCTTTTCCCTCTACATGCTGCCTTTTGATGACATCCACCTGAGAGTACAGACGACAACTTGGTTTAATATCTCCTCAAAAATGGCACTTCCAACATGCCTGCCTTGCAACAAACACTGCCCTAGAGAGTCAGCCTAAATTTATAGTGGGACTTGAATGCACAAGCTTCTGACATTTGAGAGATTGAAGCCGCCATTTTGAGCCACTGCCTCAAAATCCCTTGTTACCAAATTCCATCCCCCTTCCCAGGTGTTATTGCACAAATACCAAGTGTAAAGTCATGCCAGAATGGGTGAAGAAGGGCTTGTATAACAGTGCATTAATAATTCCTTTAGTCAATAGTGAAAAATATGCAGCATCCCTGCTCCTGTGTTGGTTGATTTCTTTGTCTGGGGAGACCGACCATATCAGTCCTGCGCAAGTGTATCTTGTCACTACATGTTGCTCAAACACGAACAGATGGCTGTGAAGCTATCTGACTTTATCCAGCTCTTTTTACTCCCAAGGTTGTTGAAATGTCAATGTTGAGGTGACAGAACAACTCGATATTGTTGTTCTGGGGGGCAGCACGGTAGCATTGTGGATAGCACAAATGCTTCACAGCTCCAGGGTCCCAGGTTCGATTCCGGCTTGGGTCACTGTCTGTGCGGAGTCTGCATATCCTCCCCGTGTGTGCGTGGGTTTCCTCCGGGTGCTCCGGTTTCCTCCCACAGTCCAAAGATGTGCGGGTTAGGTGGATTGGCCGTGCTAAATTGCCCATAGTGTCCAAAATTGCCCTTAGTGTAGGGTGGGGTTACTGGGTTATGGGGATAGGGTGGCGGTGTGGACCTTGGGTAGGGTGCTCTTTCCAAGAGCCGGTGCAGACTCGATGGGCCGAATGGCCTCCTTCTGCACTGTAAATTCTATGATTCTATGAATATGAGATTCTTATTGATAACAGATGCAATTCCATCGAAAAATTTCAAAGTCTTGTGCCCAGTGGGAAAAGCTGTGCAATTCCCGTTGGGTATGTTGGCACGATCTAGAATGCAATCCACCCACACTGAGACATTTGTTTTGAGCTTGGGGTGATTCCCGCTGGGAAAGAGATATGCAGGACTGAAAGACACCACAAGGCAAGCTCCACAGTGATTATCATAGAATTTACAGTGCAGAAGGAGGCCATTCGGCCCATCGAGTCTGCACCGGCTCTTGGAAAGAGCACCCTACCCAAGGTCAACACCTCCACCCTATCCCCATAACCCAGTAACCCCACCCAACACTAAGGGCAATTTTGGACACTAAGGGCAATTTATCATGGCCAATCCACCTAACCTGCACATCTTTGGACTGTGGGAGGAAACCGGAGCACCCGGAGGAAACCCACGCACACACGGGGAGGATGTGCAGACTCCGCACAGACAGTGACCCAAGCCAGAATCGAGCCTGTGACCCTGGAGCTGTGAAGCAATTGTGCTAACCACCATGCTACCGTGCTGCCCCTGATTGGGGTGCCCTTTGTAAAGGGCTCTCTGATCTCCAGACAACCCTACAGACCCCACGCCCACTATTTGCCGGCAAAGACCATCACCAGAATCGTTGGCATCTGCCCTAGAACTGTTGCTTCACTGTGCCAGGGATCTAGGTTCAATTCCTGGCTTGAGTCACTGTCTGTGGGAGTCTACACATGTCTGCATGGGTTTCATCCGTGTGCTCCGGTTTCCTCCCACGAGTCCAGAAAGACGTGCTTGTTAGGTGAATTGGACATTCTGAATTCTCCCTCAGTGTACCCGAACAGGCGTAGCGACTAGGGGATTTTCACAAAAACTTCATTGCAGTGTTAATGTAAGCCTATTTGTGACACTAATAAAGATTATTATTTTTAATTGCTGCTACCAGCACCCCCACAATAAGATCGCCAATAGCCCCTCCTGAGGCTCCATACTTTCATGCCCCCACTCAGGCTGACAGGCCCCACTCCCTTCAGGCCCTCAATGCCCCCTTCAGACCCCACCCTTTGCCAGAGAATCGTCCCCAATGTCTGAATGATAATGTCCAAATAACAACAAAGAACAAAGAAAAGTACAGCACAGGAACAGGCCCTTCGGCCCTCCAAGCCTGTGCCGACCATGCTGCCTGCCTCAACTAAAATCTTCTGCACTTCCGGGGTCCGTATCCCTCTATTCCCATCCTATTCATGTATTTGTCAAGATGCCCCTGAAACGTCACTATCGTCCCTGCTTCCACCACCTCTTCCGGCAGCGAGTTTCAGGCACCCACTACCCTCTGTGTAAAAAACTTACCTCGTACATCTCCTCTAAACCTTGCCCCTCGCACCTTAAACCTATGCCCCTAGTAATTGACCCCTCTACCCTGGGAAAAAGTCTCTGACTATACACTTTGTCTGTGCCACTCATAATTTTGTCGACTCTATCAAGTCGCCCCTCAATCTCCTTTGTTCCAGTGAGAACAAACCAAGTTTATTCAACCTCTCCTCATAGCTGATGCCCTCCATGGCAACATCCTGGTAAAAATGATGGCAATACGTAAGTTTCCTCTATATTGAAGATGCAAAGTTGTCCTATTGGTTAAAACACGTTAACTTATTCAGTTTTAGTGCCTAATCGGTGGCTTAGAGATGGATGTAAAAACATATTGGGGGATAAATTTCATTGTGTAACATTGCTTCTAGTGGCACGACACTGACAACATCAATAACCCAGGGTCAGACAGAGCCATGGGCTAGACCTACACAGTCTCTGTGATGTTCTACACTGATGTCAATGAGGAATTCTATGTGGTTCACAGTTCTGGTTGCCCCTGGAGAATTGTCATCAATAGAAATTAACTTCTCCCCTTACGATCTTGTGTCTATTTTGGGATATATTTTCATTACTCATCATATTTAATAATTGTGAAGAAAATTAACAGAGCAAAAATTAATGTCACAGAACAGACGCCTCAGGCTGCCAATTTATCAGTTGGCTGGTGTTGAGAGGCCAGCTTCAGAAATAGTTTATATGATGGTTAGGTTAGAGGGAAAAATATGTTGATGACAGCTGGCACACAAAGACACCCTGGTGATGTGTTATGGTGTTATGCTGTCTCTGGCATAAGATTCTGTTCCAGTAACAATGAGCTCAGGGGAAGTAGTCCAAGTTCAGTAATTCAAGTTGATGACACTATTGTCTGCAGAGGCATAAATCTGTCCTACTTCATTTTTGGCAGTCTGTCGGGACCGTATCTGCATTGGCAAACTGACCCTTCGAGTAACTGGCTTTTAGGCTGAATTGTGCAGAGAGCCAGCTAATTAAAAAGGATTCCTCTGGAGATGGCATCCGATTAGGTATAATGGGTGGCAGTAGCAGTCAAAAGCCCGAATTAGGTCCAGTTATTTAACGGGCACCAGCAGCACTCACAGCGACAGAACCATGCATTGTTTGACAGCAAATTTACAGAATCAAATGGAGGAAGAAAGAGAAGTATTCCAGAGAATAGCAGGAGGAAACCGGAAAACCTCAGTGTACATGGAAGGATTGATAATACAGCTGTTTTATCTCTGCAGCTGGCCTCAATTGAATGATACCAAGTTCCTCTTGCTGCAAACCCCTGCTTCCAGGAGTTTCGCCTATCAGCACTGGCCTCGCAAAATGGTTGGTACATTGAGTGCCCGTTTCGCCCTTTATCGTGCTGCAGTGATAGTGGATTGAGCCCTCAATGACTGCTGTGAACTTGCATTTCTTAACTTTCCACATTGCTGACACAATGTGCAACTCATACACCATTGAGAAAGAGCCGTTGCATGTGGAAAATGCCTCTTTATTAACTTCCGAGTTGTCCATTTGCTGTGCGCTTCACACACAAGTGTTCTCAAACCTGGAGGGAAGTGAAAAGGCATCAAGTTATCAACACAATAATGTCTTTCCTACCCATTTTTCCTGCTCCTCTGCCCCCAAACCCACTTACAACAGCGGGAAAATTTCCCCCATACTCTGTTTAAGTATATGGATAATTCAAAGCAGTAGGGCACGATAATATAATTGGGCATGTTCCTTTGTTTCTACCCTCTGGTATGGTGTTTTTTCCATCTCCCACAATCGTAATGTTTTCTGTAACAGAAAATATATTTTAAAACTCAATGTGCATGGGCATTGACATGTGTTGTATTTGAGTGTAGGAATAATGAAAAGTTGGGGGAAACTTGAAAAGTGAAAGAAAGGTGATTCATTCAAGAGAGAAAACCACAAGTTTGGAAGAATTTCAGGGGGTTTTCAAAACTGAGCTGAGATGAGAAAACATTAAGATTTATTGACTTAAATTATGACTTAAAGCAGCTGATTTACTTCTTATTTGGTGAATCAAAAATCCAGACAAATACTTGGCTAAAATCATGATTCATTTTTCATTATTGAGAGTATTATTAAAATGTCAAGCCCATGCAGCAACTTACATTTATATAGTGTTATTTTGATTCTTGAGCTATGGGAAAGTTTAATTTATTGCCCATCTCCAGTGACCTTTTGGGCACGATTCAGCGACTCTATTGCACCCAGTATGAATTTGGGCACAAGGGTGAATCGTGCATGAGTCCTAAATCGAACTCCAGGACGATCGCGAGTCACCTGACTCGCTTTGCCCAGCACAATCTGGAACTTGCCCTCACTCATGGTTCATTTAAATACCCGGACTCTGGATTCACCCAGCACCCACAACCTACCAGCCATGCCTGGGGGGGGGGGGGGGGGGGGGGATGCTGGGGATGTCCAGGCCATTGGATACCCCTGAGTGGTCAGGGACAGGACAGGGTGGCATCTTGGCACTGCCAGGGTGCCAGGGGCATTGCAAGGCTGGCAGTGCCAGGGTGCCCATGTGCCAGGGCGTTGGGCCCAGGAGGGGCCTTACCAGGTAGACGGGGGGTGGGAGGGGGGGGGGGGGTTGAGTGGGGTTTCACGTGGGCCTCCCCAAGGTTGGTGGTTGAGGAGGTGGGTGGGGCCTGAAAGGGGAGCACAGGGAAAGATCGGGGCTGGTGGAAAAAATGGTTCCCCGATCTGCAAAGGAAATGGCTGGACAAAATGGCTACCCGATCTGGTCTCGCTAGCAGGAAATCACTCTGCGTGCAGCCTCTGCAAAGAGAATCTCCCAAAGGCCAAAAAAAATGGCAAAGTGTCATTGGATAGCGGAGTGTTTCTCGGCGCAACACCCTGAACCTCAAGTTGTCAAATGTAGGCCAGACCAAATAAGAGCAATAGGTCAGTCCTGAGGCTCATGACTGAATCCTTTAGTTTCCTTTTTCTGTCATCCAGTGGCACGCTTGGTCATTTGACTTCTGATGCTAGTTCACAAATTCCTAAATTTCTAACCTTTGCATCTGTGGAAGTAAGTGAGAATGTGAAGTTTCTCATTGCCAGCATCATCCTGGTGAATCAATGCATGATTATATTTTATAATAGAGCCACACTCTATTTCTGTGACTAAGGGTTTTGATCCCAAGGACTTGAAATACATAATCCATGCTGGCATTTCAATCTACATTGTTAGAGGTGTTATCTGCCTGTTCAGGTGGTCATCAAGGACTTTCTGGAACCATCTGAAGTGCAGGCTAGTTGCCCTGGTGTCACCATTTATCCTCACCAACCTAAAGAAATGTCCTGGTCATTTATATACTTAGGAAATTCAAAATACGACTGGCATTTTAAAAATCTTTCATCTCGCTGTACTCAGGTCAATAAAATATGTATTTGGATTATTGCATCTTCCTTTTAATCCATTTGCTTCAATATCGTTTCTTTGCATGTATACTGTTCTTCCTCATTTTCTTCCCGAACAAATTATCTGCATTCACCTACATTAAATTGCATCTGTCATCTTTCTGCCCGGCACGTTAGCCTGTAATTATCTTCCTGATTTTTCAAAATGTTTCTCACCACATGCCTATCCTCACCACCCATTGACTGACCCAGTACCAGCCCACCCTCACTTGTCGAAAATAAAAATAGAAAGTGCTGGGAAAACTCAGATGGTCTGGCAGCTCCTGTGGAGAGAGGAACAGACTTAACCTTTCAAGGCCCACTATGACCCTTCTTCGGGTTGGGGAATCCCTGTTTTTCTTTCATCACCACAATTTGAGAATGTGCTCATTATACCCAAGGCTAATTCATCTATATACACCGAGAACAAAAGCATCACAGCTGAAATACACCATTTCAAACTCTTCTGCAGCAGAATAACAATTTATTCTCTCTATTTCTCATCTCTCAACTGACTCTCTGTTCATGCTGTCTCTTACACCAGATGCCTGGAACAAGCTTCCTGTGAAAAACCGTTGGAGGTGGCTGCACGATGGCGCAGTGGTTAACACTGCAGTCTCACAGCACCGAGGTCCCAGGTTCGATCCCGGCTCTGGTTCACTGTCCGTGTGGAGTTTGTACATTCTCCCTGTGTTTGCGTGGGTTTCGCCCCAACAACACAACGATGTGCAGGGCAGGTGGATTGGCCACGCTAAATTGCCCCTTAATTTGAAAAAATGAATTGGGTATCCTAAATTTTTTTTAAATATTGGAAAATCCATAGACATTAGGGGATAGGATTTCCAGGGAACATCCCTGTATAATTTTGTCCCCAGCATCTACTGCATTTGTTATAGAAATCCTGAATTCTCATAACAACTCTATATTGAATTTGTCAAGCAGGAATTTCTTATAATAAATCTGCACTGGAAACACCTGTTTGACCCATGTATTTTGAAACCCCAGTAATTTAATCCCAAATTATGAATTCTAAGACCTACCCCAAAACTGATGTTAGACTAATTGAGCAATAATTATGTGGGCCCAGAGTCTCTCTTCCAGGTAAAGTGCCCGAAGATTGGAGATCTTAACAATTCCATAGGGTATCTTACTCTCACACAGGGCACCTGATCTACCACAAAGGGCACCTTGCCTTCATCAAAGAGGAATTTATCACCCCCATAGGTATCCTGGGACCAGATCCAAAGGGGTATCTTACTTCTCAAAGGAATACCTTGGCAATCCAAATGCATCCACAAAGTTCAGATCTGCTCTTACCAGGTCTAATGTGCACACTTCGGGTTTCACATTCCAAGGCTACCGAAATCTCATTTTGGGATGATTTAAATGGCCAATTTCATCTGTAAATAATGCATGCATAAAACACACCCTTGACCCATTCCCAACCCTGTGAAAATGGGAATTCTCATGCTTGGAGGCAGTTCTTACTATTTTAAACTCTCCGTCATGGGAAAATGATGGGCCTTGGTATCACAATCTGGGGTTTAGTTTCTTTGTTTCCACAAAGGACTGTGCGATTGAGCTATGTTTAAGGGTTTCATTTTAAAACAAAATATATTTCCACAGCGTTAAAAAGGAAAGATGTCTGACTAAAGGGGTTGAATAAATGTATTGGGCAGTTAGTAAAATTAACTAAGGGTCATTTCCTCATTGTGGGTTCATGAGTCAGAATCTCTCCCATTTATCATAAGCACAGCATATTGTCTAAACAACTATTGGCTATAAATCCTCACATTTTGGCCTTTGCTGGAGAGTAGAGCACCCTCTCCATGAAGTCTCCTATTCTTTTTTCTCTAGTCTGCATAAGCTGGTGTCAGCATTCAGTCCAACTCACCAGAATTCCGTAACTTAACTTGGCAATGATCCCTACTGCGTTCAGACAAATTGAGTTGTCACAGCGGCAACAAGTGAAAACGAGTACGAGAATACTAAACCACCTTTCACTGTCTGAAGCGTGTTGGTTCAGAAAGGTAACTGTGTCATACCCTACATCTCCAGCCCGCTGATCTTGTGATCTGAAACCCCACAAAAAGACTTAAATGTACAGTAGAATTTTGACAGACACCAACCGCCACACCATGACAACATCCTCAGAAGCACTGAACCGTTGCACATTCATTCGTCCAATTAGCATGGCACATGACTACACTATGCAAACCATGGTCCCAATAATTACTGGGGCAGACTTACAGTTGGGACTTTAGGTTTCCCCACATGAGGTTGAATTTTTCTAGATTCCCTGACAAAACTGTTGCCTAATGGACAGGCTTGACAGCCTAACAGGCAAGGGCAGCACGGTGGCACAATGGGTAGCACTGCTGCCACACAGCACCAGGAACACGGGTTTGATTCCTGTCTTGGGTGACTGTGAGAATTTTGTACACTCTCCCATGTCTGTGTGGGTTTCCTCCAGGTGCTCTGATTTCCTCCCACAGTCTAAAGATGTGCAGGTTAGGTGGGGTTATGGTTTAAAGGGATTCGGCGGGGGACTGGGCCTAGGTAGGATGCTCTTTCGGAGGGTCGGTGCAGACTCAATGGGCTGAATATCTTCCTTCTGCGCTGTAGGGATTCTATGGCTGAGATGGGGCTATAGTCAAAGAACATTCTGGGAAAGGCCGTAATCCAGCAGCAGGTAGGTTTTGTCACGGTAGTTCCGGTGGGAGAGTGATTGCGGGGAGCAGTGAGTGTTGTTTTGGTGGATTGGGTGTGATCATAGATCATGGGGGAGATCATGGAAATTGGAGTGATGGGGGAGGCAGTGCGGAGGTGTTTACAGGATACGTTTGTTAGGCCTTGAAAAGCAATCCTACTCCTCCTAGCCTGCAAGCAGTGTGGTACAGTAGGATTACGCTGTATAGGTAAGTGCACTCCTTCTCATTTCCTTTTACCTTCTGGGTTTCGGGAGGACTAAGAAACCCTGACAGTGGCAGTAAAATACACATACCCTGTTAAAATAGAGGCTTTCAGCTTCCGAAGAACGTTTCAACACCAACCAGCCTCCCAAGAACGGGTTGATTACACAGCCCTCATCTCACCTCTGTTAAAACAGGAGGTTTTAACATTTTCACTTCCTGCCCATCTTTGGAGATTAATGTTACCTCCACACCCACCACCATAGCACCCCCCTCCCCTGCTTGGTCAGCTGAGCCAGGAATCAGATTCACCCGATTTACTTTTTGCCAATAATGACATGCTTTTCCATCTTTCTTTTTCCTTTGAACTGGGATGGAAAAAAAGGTCTTTAGGTCAAAGATCACACTTTCCTAAGTACTGACATTCTACAGTTTTTAGATAAGTTGGTATCTTAGCCTTATACTCCAATGTCATCTGCAAGTACTGTTTCTCATCCGCTTGCTTACTTTTATTCCTTATGTGCGCCCCTTATGTCAACTCTGTTAAGGCACCTATATGCTCACCTTGTTGAGACATTGCTGAATGTATTAAACTGGGCACCACTCGTTCTCAGTTAATAACATCATAGAATGGTTACATCACAGAAAGAGATCATTCAGCCCATGCTGCCCATGCTGGCTCTCTGTAAAAGCAATTGACCTGGTCTCAATCCCTATCCTTTTCTCCATAACCCTGCAATTATTTTCTCTTCAGATAATTATCCAGTCCTCATTTAAAGGCCTCAGGTGAATTTGCCTCCATCACATTATCAGCCAGTGCATTCCAGATCCTAACCACACAGTGTGTAAAAAACATTATTTTCCTGTGTTTCCATTGCTTCTTTTGCCAATCACCATTTATCGGTCCCTTGTAGTTCTCGATCTTTCTGCCAATGGGAGCAGTTTCTCCCCATCTATTCTATCCAGATTGCTCCATTATTTTGAATACCTATATCAAATCTCCTCTCAACTGTCTCTTCTCCAAGAAGATCTGCTCCGGCTTCTCCAATTTATCCATGTAAATTAAGTTTCCAACCCCCCAAACAATTCTCAGGATTCCTTTCTGTATCCCCTCCAATACATTCCTGAATTCCCGAAGTGTGATTGCCAAAACTGGGTACAATCCTCTAGTTGAGACCAAACCAGTGTTTCAGGTGAGAATATGAGTGTGAGAATTCCAAAAGGCGGTAATACTCCAGAGGGCTGTGGAAACTCAATATTCGAGCATGTTCAAGACAGACATCAATAGATTTCTGGATATTCATGACATCAAGGGATTTGGGGATAGTGGGGCAAATGGCCTAGAAGTAGATGATTGGCCATGATCTGTTTGAATGGCAGACCAGACTTGAAGAGACAATTGGCCAACTCCTCCTATGTTCCTATTATAACTTTCTTGCTTTTGTGCTCTTTGCCTCTATTTATAAAGCGATGGATCCCATATAACATTTTTTTATAACCCCCCCCCCCCCCGCCCCCATATTACTTTTTAACCACTTTTTCAACCTGCTCCACTAATTTCAATGATTTTGCGCATATATCTCCAGGTCCCTTATCTACTGCAAACCCTTTGGGCACAATTTACCAGGACAAAAACAGAGTCCAGTTTTGGCCGTGTTCAGCAGGGTGTTTTTCAGCGCTGTATCCAACATACCTCTTAGGGGGTCCTCGGCCCGCCTCACCCTATCTCTTAAGGCCAAGGCACTAGAAGCTGCCCAGGCCCTACCCCTGGCATGGGCAACTTGGCACCCTGGTGCCTTGGCTCTGCCAGTCTGGCACCTCATTAATGCCCCTGTTAACCTGGTTGTGCCACATGGCCAAGGTGCCCATGTGTGAGCAGGAGTGGGAGGGTACCATACTGCACAGAGCCCGACGGTACAGGGGTCTCCAATGGCCTGGGAGAACCCCCAGATGCTGTTACGTCTGGTCCACGTTTGTGTGGACCTGTACTAAATAGCGCAGTGGCGAGGTCTCCCAGGTGAGGCCGTTAGTTCTCCGGCCCTGGAAGAATATAGCGCAGACATATTTAAGTGCACCTAGTGGCTCATTTAAATATGCATATCTGGATCTCGCCCAGCGAGAGTGAGATCAAGATCTTGTTAAATATTGTGAGGAGTTTCAAGCATCGCAAATCATGCAAGAAGCATCTCGCAAGCTTCAGCGGCCTCGTCGCGACACCAAGCCGGGCACAATGACGCCTTTAAATCACGGCCTTTATTTCATATTACCTCTTCTCATTCTTCCCTGTAACTTCTCACTTCCCTGTAATTACTTTCACATGCACTTGACCACACTTTCTACCAGCCTATGGTCTCTTAAAGTTCTTCATTACCTTCCTCATGGTTAACATTACTTCGAAGTTTTGTGTTATCCGTAAATTTTGAAATTGTGTCCTTGTCACCAAAGTCTAGATCATTAATAATATCAAGATTCAGGGGTATTAACACTGACCCATGGAATCCAACAATATACCTTCCTTCAGTCCAAAAAACAGTGAAAGCAATGTAGATTTAAGTCAGATGTCCCTATTATACCTCATCCTATTCACATCGAGCCTGGCAGATTGAGAAAAGATTTTTTATCAGTTCTTTAACAACTTGCATTCTTTTATTAATGCCTCTGAACAGAGAAGCGCCTTGGAGCATTTTGCAGCATAAAGTGAAAGATCCGGGCCGGGATTCTCCCTTTTGGGGACTAAGTCCGCTGGAAAACGGGCGAGAATCACTCCGACTTTTTCCTCAAAAATCCAGGGTGTTTCTCCGTTTTCCAGGGGGCTAGCAGGGCTCCGGTGTGTGTCCCGCAGCTCTGGTACCGGAGACTTCGGCGGGGGCGGAATTCACGGCGGCCAACGGCCATTCTCCGACCCGGTGGGGGGTCGGAGAATGACGCCCCAAGTTGTGGAATGAGCCTCTAACTCTATGATTAAAAGTAGGAATACTACAATCTGAGACAAGATGGGATATGTTGTAACAGTCACCATGTAATGCTGCTATTGAATTGTGCTCACTGCTCACTAAATATTGGCTGATCTGAGGAAAATTATTCAATCTGGTTTCTGTCGTGTTGGGTGTTCCGCTATACAAACGAACCAACGCGGTTGTAGATCATGTAACTCTGTTTTGTTATTCTGTATAATAACAACTGTTAACTTCTGGCTGTGGTTTGTACTTCACCAGTTAACCTGTGGACCCAGCCCTAGCACGATCTTAGAGAGGCACTCAGCACATGGTGTATGTCTGAGTGGCACGCTGTGAGCTCTGTGCTCTGAGCTATCGCCTGGTGGAATGAGCGGGAACTGTGGTGTTCCCTGTTTTATAGTGCGTGTGCTCTCACTGGTGATTAGCTGTGATGTTGCGTGTGTGTTGATTGGTCCGTCGACCTGTCCATCAGTGTGTTTGTGTGATATGGATATCATGACAGTTTCAGGCAGAGCATTTACAGTATTTAGCATCTGTTAAATGAAAGTGTGCAAATTTAGAGATATGATGGGGAATGTGGTCTGAGAACAGCAATCTGTTATCACACAAAAGCAGTAACAAAGGCCCAAGAGATATCCAGTTATCCGCCAATAGAACTCAAATTATCCCATTATTTTGATGCCCATGTGTCACAGAAGCTGCTGATTATTCAATGTCGTTGCACCAAATTTGACATTCCAATTTGCATATGAGATTTCAGATTGTCACAGTTACTTGGTTATAGTCAGCATTAAAGGCCAATTCAAATGCATGTGCTGCAAATTTCATTGGGATTTTCGGTAGCCTGAATAGCGTTTTTTAAATTCCTTCATGGGACGTGAGTGTCACAGGCTGTGCCAGCATTTATTGCCCCCTGTGAGATTATATTCTACAACCAAGAAGTCTGCAAGGCTATTGTGAACTAGCTGCAGCCACCAAATCATCCACAAGAAGCATGTGTTGCATTTTAATGTCTTCTCAATGGAGTGTCCTAAAAGTTAATTTTGCATTTTAATGTCGGGTGTTGACCAGCAGGAGAACGTGCAGCAATGTGCAGTTCATATTGGCAGACATGAATGGCGGTCACCTGGCCTCTCAATTCCAGCTTGTTTCCAAACAAGTTCAATCTCCATTTTGATTTTGAATGCAAATTGTCAATTTTCCACAAATCCACAGGTATCACTGCATGAGCGTCCAGAGGAAGGGAAGAGATGGTGGTGGGAATTTCCAAATGAAAACCCTAGAAACAAGGGGCGTCATTCTCCGACCCCCCGCCAGTGGCCTGGCCCGCGATCGGGGCCCACCGATCCGCGGGCGGGCCTGTGCCGTGGGGGCACTCTTTCCCTTCCGCCTCCGCCACGGTCTCCACCATGGCGGAGGCGGAAGTGACTCTCCCCACTGCGCATGCACGGGAAACTGACAGCGGCTGCTGATGCTCCCGCGCATGCGCCGCATTTCCGCGCCAGCTGGCGGGGCAACAAACGCCATTTCCGCCAGCTGGCGGGGCGGAAATCCCTCCGGCGCCGGCCTAGCCCCTCAATGTTGGGGCTCGGCCCCCAAAGATGCGGAGCATTCCGCACCTTTGGGCCGGCGCGATGCCCGTCTGATTGGCGCCGTTTTTGGCGCCAGTCGGCGGACATCGCGCCGTTGGGGGAGAATTTCGCCCAAGGTTTCCCACACATTCTGCTGGAATTAGCAGCAAGATGCTCTTTAAATCTTTTCCCTAGATTTCTCACTCAACAAGCAGCATGATTGATAGGCTAGTTGCCTATCAGGCCAGAAAGCCAATAATTCAAGGTTACAGCCAGGGAGACAGCAAGATCAGGTGCATCAGTCAATCGACTCAAATCACTAAGTTGATCATGGGGAGGCGGTAGCATAGTGGTATTGTCGTTGGACCAGTAATCCAGATACCCAGGATAATGATCTCGGGACACGGGTTCAAATCCCACCACGGCAGGTGATGGAATTTAAACTCAATACATTATCTGGAATTACAAGTCTGAGACCATTGTCAATTGTCACAAAAGCCCATTTGGTTCACCAGGACTGGCCTACATGTGACTCCAGACCCACAGCAATGTGGTTGACTCTTAACTGCCCCCTCAAGGGCAATTAGGGATGGCGGCATGGTGGTGCAATGATTAGCACTGCTGCCTCACGGCGCTGAGGACCCGGATTTGATCTCAGCCCCAGGTCACTCACTGTCCATGTGGGGTTTGCACATTCTCTCTGTGTGGGTCTCACACAGGGTCTCACCCACACAACCCAAAGATAGGATAAATTGCCCCACAATGGGAAAAAAATGAATTGGGTACTTGAAATTTAAAAACAGACTATCATCTGTTTTTAAGATGAGAGTAGAATCCATTCAATTACAAGATGATGCAATGCCTTATTGTGTGTCAACGCTCAAGCCAGGGACAATTTATGTGAACAGTGAAAATATTGATGCTGTGGCCACCTGACAGAAACTAGGGGCGTCATTCTCCGACCCCCTGCCAGATCGGAGAATCGCCGGGGGCTGCCGTGAATCCCGCCCCCGCCGGTTGCCGAAATCTCTGGCACCGGAGATTCGGCGGGGGCGGGAATCGCGGCACGCCGGTTGGTGGGCCCCCCCCCCGCTCGATTCTCAGGCCCGGATGGGCCGAAGTCCCGCCGATAAATTGCCTGTCCCGCCGGCGTCGATTAAAGCACCTATTTACTGGCGGGACAAGGTGGCGTGGGCGGGTCCGGGGTCCTGGGGGGGCGCGGGGCGATCTGACCCCGGGGGGTGCCCCCACGGTGGCCTGGCCCGCGATCGGGGCCCACCGATCCTTCACCGAGGGGGGGGGCCTCCGATGGGGTCTGGCCCGCGATCGGGGCCCACCGATTGGCAGGCCGGCTTCTCCCCCCCCCGGTCTACCTTCTGGCACGGCCGGCCCATGAACACCGACGCCATGTTGGTCTGGGCCGGCGCACTAAAGAAGTCCCCCATGCATGCGCAGGTTGGCGCGGCCCAACTGCGCATGTGCGGGTTGGCGCGGTACGGCATGAACCACTCCAGCACCGTGCTGGCCCCCTATGGGGGCCAGAATCGGTCATGCCCGGGCCCACGACGGCGTTCACGACAGCGCGAACACTTGGGCTCCATATTGGAGAATCGCCCCCGGGATGTTAGCTGCAAGGTCAAATTGGGAAGTCAGAGTGACTGGAAAAGGAAATTAGATGGGTACTTGAGGGAACCTTACAGGGCCATGGAGTTGGGTGCAGGAATGGGACTGACTAGATTACACTACAGGGAGCTGGCATGGACTCAATGGGGAGAATTATCTCCTTTTATGCCTTAATAACCCTACAGGCTAAATTTTACACTACCACACCAGCAGATATGAAAGCAGGGACATCTAAAATACAGCAGGTAATTAGTCAACTGCCTACCCAAAGGCCAACACAATTATACAGTCGGCGGGGAGGTATCAGGAAGCCCATTCATCACTAGGCCAATTAAGGCCCTTAAATGGGCAATTAATGCCCACAGCGGCCTCCTCTCACTGTTTATGAAATTTAACTGGTGGTCAGAGAGACTCATGCCAAGCGGCCACAGTTTTCCTGACACAGGCTGATGGTGAAGGGGCCGGCCCTCCTTAACTGGGCTTGTGGGTCCACCAGAGGGCTTATCCATGTTTTCTTTACCCCAGATTCCCCTCTCACCCTGGCTTCTCATAGTTCTGTAGAAGAGTCAAATGGATTTGAAGCTTTAACTCTGTTTTTCTCTCCCCACAAATACGGTTGGATCTGCTGAGTTTATCCAACATTTTCTTGTTCCCGTGGGCGCAATTCATGGGCGAAATTCTCCTACCCGCCCCGCCACATTTCTGTCCCGACAAGCCGGCGGGAGTCTCCGTAACACCGGCCGGTCAATGGGGTTTCCCATTGTGGGGCAGCCCCACGCCGTCGGGAAACCCCCGGGCGCCGGCAAAACGGAGACTCCCGCCGGCGGAGAATGACGCCCCATGTCTCAATTCACTTGATAGTCACCTGATGTAGGGTAGCTGTCCTGAACATAGGTGGGCTCACCCTGACCTTGCGGATTTTGGGAGGGAGGTGGAGTGGGGAGTGCGATACCCTGTAAAATCTAGCCCAATGATTCTCAGGTATAGCAGTTGAGCTTGAATCATGCTCAGGCTAAAATGGAACAAACATTTACTGCAACTGAAATATTGAAATACAAAATCTTGAAACATGCATTTCCTTAGGAAGGAGTTTCATCATTGAGACCAATGCAGTATCCTCTAATAGTAACATCTACGTGGTATTTCTTTAATGCTTCTCAAGCATGTTATGAGCCACTTAGCCAATGTAAGTGCGCTGCTTTGTTCCATTGAGCTGTGCCTCACAGTTAAAGGCCCATGGCTGTTTGCCAGCAAAGCAAATCCCATTTTAGTCAAGTGTTCATACCTTTGGTGATTTAATCCTGACTTTCATAAAGAATGGCTGTTCATTCAGTTCATCCATCCATGAAAACTTACGACTGTTCCCTTCCCCACAACTTCCCCATCACAGCTCATTCATTTTTGCCTCCGCGAACTGGAAACCCTTTCCCCATATTAATAACTATTTGCATGAAGAACTGCTTCCTTAGTGTACTATTTTAGGCAGTTTATACCAAAGTTCCCTTGTCTTCCAGTCAGGATAACAGTACTCCGCACTTACTGTTCCAATTAAATATGGACAGCGGGATTCTCCCTTCCGGGGACTAAATCCCCACGCCAGCGGGAAAACCGGCGCCAACGACTCCGGCATCAACAGGCCACCAAGGTGAGGAATTCTCCACACTTTCCGGGGCTAGGTAGATGCTGGACTGGTTGGCACTCCTCGAGCCGGTGCCGAGAGGACTGCGCGAGTTCGCACATGCAGGGAACGTCGTGGTCTCACGCATGCGCGGGACCGTTGGTGTGATTCCGCGCATGCACAGACCGGCCGTCGTATTTTGGCGCTTGCGCGAGGGGTTCTCTTCTCTGCGCCAGCCATGGGGGAGCCCTACAGGTGCCCGGCGCGGAAGGAAGAAGTGCCTCCACAGAACAGGCCCGCCCACAGATCGGTGGGCCCCGATCGTGGGCCAGGCCACCGTGGGGGCCCCCTCGCGGTCGGATCCCCCCCGCCCCCCCTCCCCCCCCCCCACCCCCGAGGACCGCCCCCTCCGACTTATCTGCTAGGTCCCGCCGTGTGGGACCATGCGTAACCCACACCGGCGGGACTGGCCAAAAACGGACGGCCGCTCGGTCCATCGGGGCCAGGAGAGTTGCCGGGGACGCCTCTGTCAACGGTCCCCGACCGGCGTGGCGTGAAACCCGCCCCCGCCCGAAAAACGACACCAGAGAATACGGCAGCCGGCGGCGGGGCGGCGGAGCAGGATTCATGTTGAATTTCTCAGGAATTCTATTGAACAGATGGAAATCTGAGAGGAATGATGGCAAAGCGTTTTTTGCAGTTTCCCTGGGGTTTGTATGTATCATTCTCTGAAGTTACATTAGATGAATGGGAGAGTCCCTGGGGAAGTTAATGTTGCGATATGTCTTTATACGCTGTCCTTTCTAAAAAGAAAGAACTATTTTTCCAGCCGACACTTTAGGAACTTTAGCCAGGAACATCACCTTAAGGCATTAGGCCACAAAATTGGGCCCATTGCTGACCCTATGAAGCCTCAATTTGAAAAAATGTTGTGTGTGGAGCCAGTAGCTACATCTGGCATGGCTGGCATACTGCCCCATAATCGGAAGGGCATAAGTATGGGTGTGCCAAGTGTGTGCAGGAAGCTTTGCAATGGACAGATCTGGGGCGAAATTCTCCCCCAACGGCGGGATGCCCGCCGACTGGCGCCAAAGCCGGCGCAAATCAGACGGGCATCGCGCCGGCAAAAAGGTGCGGAAGTCTCCGCATCTTTGGCGGCCTAGCCCCAACATTGAGGGGCTAGGCCGACGCCGGAGGGATTTCCGCCCCGCCAGCTGGCGGAAATGGCGTTTGTTGCCCCGCCAGCTGGCGCGGAAATGCGGCGCATGCGCGGGAGCGTCAGCGGCCGCTGTCAGTTTCCCCGCGCATGCGCGGGAGCGTCAGCGGCCGCTGAAAGTTTCCCGCGCATGCGCAGTGGGGAGAGTCTCTTCCGCCTCCGCCATGGTGGAGGCCGTAGCGGAGGCGGAAGGGAAAGAGTGCCCCCACGGCACAGGCCCGCCCGCGGATCGGTGGGCCCCGATCGCGGGCCAGGCCACCGTGGGGGCACCCCCCGGGGTCAGATCGCCCCGCGCCCCCCCCCCCCCAGGACCCCGGAGCCCGCCCACGCTGCCTGGTCCCGCCGGTAAATACCAGGTTTGATTTACGTCGGCGGGACAGGCAATTCCTGGGCGGGACTTCGGCCCATCCGGGCCGGAGAATCCAGCGGGGGGTCCCGCCAACCGGCGCGGCTGGATTCCCGCCCCCGCCCAATCTCCGGGAGCGGAGACTTCGGCGGGGGCGGGGGCGGGATTCACGGCGGCCAACGGCCATTCTCCGACCCGGCGGGGGGTCGGAGAATGACGCCCCTGATATCAGTCAGCCATTCTGGTTGATTTGACACGCATTCTGGAAAACTGAAGCTTGCAGAACGAGTGAATGGCTGTGTTAATCATGAGGAGCTCCTCACCGCCCTTCCACCATCACCACTAGCACTTCTTAAAGGGCCAGGCATGCAACTTGCAGATGAGGTGCTTTTGACTAACGTCTGCTCTGGCATACTGTGAGTGCTTTTGCAGGTGTTGTGGTGAGTTGCTAGATTTAACAAGGAGTGTTGCTACGTCCTTACAGAGAGGACAGAAGAGTTTGTGACATTTCCATACAAAGGCTACGAGGAGTTGTAGTTGCAGAGCCTCCATAGGTCTGCAACACAACAAACAAATGTAACAGACATTAGAGAGGGAGGAAGCGGGCGGCACAGTGGTGCAGTTGTTAGCATTGGTGCCTCATGATGCCAAGGACCCGGGCTCGATCCTGGCCCCGGATTACTGTCCGTGTGGAGTTTGCACATTCTCCCCATGTCCACGTGGGCCACACCCCCACAACCCAAAAAGATGTGCAACGTAAGTGGATGATCCACGCTAAATTACCCCTTAATTGGAAAAAAAGAATTGGGTACTCTAAATTTTATTGTAAAAATATGAGAGGGAGGAAGTTCTGCACAAAAGGAGGAGGAGGACTGACTATCGAAGGCCTGACCCACCAAGAGTTTTCCAGTAGCACTTTTATATCCACCTCAGACAGGAACAATGCCTAAGACACCTGAGATTCACCAAAGAGGTGATTACAGAACTCCAGCACCACCTTCAAAAGGAACTTCAATCTCTCTACCATCAAGGTCACTTTCACTCTCAACTTCTATTTGAAAAGATCCTTCCAGGCAGAAACAGGCAATATTGTGAACATTTCCCAGTCCAGCATCTATCACTTCAACTGAGACGTGACAAAGAACTTGCATGACAGGACTGCTAAGTTCACCATTTTCTCTCTCACAGAAAAGAACAGAAGGAGTGGGTGGTGGGATTTCCAATGGTGGGGTCATTGACTATACCGACATGGATAAATAGGGTCCACACGTAAATGTATCTTTGCATCCATCCTCAACGTTCCACTTCAGCATCTTTTAGACTAAAAGCCAGCAAGAAAAGCCTTTTAATGACACCTTTATCCAACAACTCATACAATTATATTTTTTAAAAAGAACTATTGTATGAGTGGGTTCTTCCCTGGGGTGGAGGACAGTTGTGAGAATTATTCACGGGGCTGGCAAACCACCCGCATATGTTCTGGTCTTGCCCCAAACTAGTTGGCTTCTGGGTCTCATTTTTGAGACCTTGTCAGAGATCGTTGAAAGCAAGCTGGAACTGTGTCCGTTCATAGCGATCTTTGGAATGTCAGACTCCTCAGAGCTCCTTGAGGTGGGTGGGGTGGGGGGGGGGGGGGGCAGGGGTGGATCCGGGTGTGCTGACTTCTTAGCCTTTGCCTTCTTGGTGGCCTGGAAGCAAGTCCTGTTTGGATGGAGATCGGCCGTACCTTCCAACGCCTTGGCATGGTTGCGTGATCTGGCAGAATTCCTGCAATTGGAAAAGATTAAATATATCCTGAGAGAGTCGGAAGAAAGATTCTATCCCATCTCAAATGTAACATCTCAAAGTTTTCAGATGATACCAGGTTGGGTGGGAGGGTGAACTGTGACAAGGATGCAGAGATCCTACAGCATGATCTGGACAGGTTGGGCAAATGGGCAAATCAATGGCAGATGCAGTATAATTTGGACAAGTGTGAGTTTATTCACTTTGGAAGCAAAAACAGGAAGGCAGATTACTACCTGAACGGTTGTAAATTGGGAGGAGGAAGTGTGCAGCCTGGGTATCCTTGTGCACAATCGCTGAAGGTAAGCATGCAGGTGCAGCGGTCGGTAAAGAAGGCTAATGGTATGTTGGCCTTCATTGCGAGAGATTTCAAGTACAGGAGCAGGGATGTGTTGTAATTATACAGGGCCTTGGTGAGACCACTCCTAAAATATTGTGTGCAGTTTTGGTCTCCTTTTCTGAGGAAGAATGTTCTTGCTCTCGAGGTTTCCCAGACTGATTCCAGGGATGTCGGGACTGTCATCTGCGGAGAGATTGACTAGGTTAGGATTGTTGTTGCTGGAATTCAGAAGAATGAGGGGGGATCTCATAGGGACTTATAAAATTCTAACAGGACTAGACAGGGTAGATAGAGGGAAGATGTTGCTGATGGTGGGTGTGTCCAGAACAACCCAGGTCACAGTCTGAGGATTCAGGCTGAACCATTTCGGACAGAGATGAGGAGACATTTCTTCACCCAAAGAGTGGTGAGCCTGTGGAATTCATTACCACAGGAAGTAGTTGATGCTGAAACATTGAATACATTAAAGAGGTGGCAAGATATAGCACTTGGGGAGAATGGGATCAAAGGTTATGGGGAGAAAGCAGGATTAGGCTATTGAGTTGGATGATCAGCCATTATTGCGATAAATGGCAGAGCAGGTTCGAAGGGCCAAAAGGCCTCCTCCGGCTCCTCACTTCTATGTATCTATGTATCTATATGGATGCCATTCATTACTTTATTTCAGGACCTGTTCGTGGCCAGCAGTTAGGGGGATGGGACAGGAGCGTTAGGAGGGAGGGGTTGAGGGAGGGAGGATAGTCGGGCTGAGGGGGATAAGGGATTTAGAGTTTCTGCTGTTACATTGTTAAAATAAAAATGACAAACTATTATATAGTTATGCCTCTGTTTGTGAGAATTTGATAATGTTTGGAATAAAATATATATATATTTAAATTAACTATTCACACTTGTGCATTCCCCTGGATGTCTTGCGGTACACTGAGTAGCATCTCTACCCCTGAGCCAGAAGCTCTGGGTTCAAGTCCCACCCTATGATATGATGGCCAAGGAAAATGCATTTACAATGTGATCAAATAGGTTAATTATCAACTTACAAATCCTCCCATGGACTTCCTATAAATGTGGGAGGGATTCCTGGTCAGCTAAGCTTGATGCAGAGTGGGCCCTTCAACCTAAAAGCCTCAGGTGACAGACCAGTAACCTGTTGCAAGAACAACTAGCTATGGGAACAGACAAAAGTCTACTTTAGTGCACCACTCGGTGCGGGAAGAGAATTGGACTACATGTCCTCAGTTCCCTGGTAAACAGGTTTTATTCCATCAGGATTTAATCGCTGCCAATGTTGGCCATTGGCTTAAAGCAGAACAGTTAATTTTCTGACTCGTTTAATCAACAACGTTATTTTACTTTGCTTGTCTGCTCTTTATTCTGCCGACATGTTCTCAAGTTCAGTGAATGCATCTTCAATGAAATATCCTACCAACAATGACACTAATCTCACACACTGCCGAATGCATCGCCTTTTCACTACTTACATGCCAACAATCTTTATCAGTCAGGGCCCACAAGTAATCTTCATAGCTTCACTCCCGTTACAATGCCTGTTGATAGTATAACTGGACAAGAAGATTCCAGAATAGAACCCTGGTTCAAAAGGCCACAACGTTTATTTTTGTATACAAAACGTGGAGACACAAGAGTCCCAGGACGTTAATTAGTTTTAACAACAAGAAAAAACATTAATTATACATGAAAAAATTGGGTTATAATACAAATGTCTTTATTACCCCCTTATCTTAACAACTACACACAGATTTTAGGATTAACATGGATTACAAGTATATCTTAATCTACAATGGACTCATTAATACAAAATCCCTTTAAAGCACACAAGATAACTGTGGGCGCATACACTCTCCACTCTGAAGTGAATGTTTGTAGATATCTGCTCAGAACCCCCTCCCCCTCAGATTATTGTCATGTGTTAGTTTGCAAACTCCGCTCCCAAACACATGCTTTAAAATCTTCTCTCACAATTATGTTTTCCCTTGACGGTTTGCATTTGAAAATCCAGATTAGGTTTTCCAAGTGACATTTAGACAAAGCTTCCACCTCACTCTTAACAGTAACTCCAGTCCAGGATTTTCACCAACCTCTTTAGGATTTCTTTGGCTTTACTGCAGTACAAACAGCTCACAATTGCTTTAACTCTCAATTCCGAGACTGTATTAAAATGGATCAGACATTTGATTTACCTTTGAAGGCTGCCTCAATTTAAATCTGGGTAGGGATTCTCCCCTACCCGGCGGGGCGGGGGTCCCGGCGGGATGAAGTGGCTAGGCCCGCGCCGGAGTGAACTTTAGGGGCCAAGCCCTCACCTTGAGGGGCTAGGCCCGCGCCGGAGTGGTTGGCGCGCCGCCGGCCGGTGGGAAAGGCCTTTGGCGCCACGCCAGCCGGGGCCGAAGGGACTGCGGCGGGCGCCGGAAGTCCGTGCATGTGCGGGAGCGTCAGCGGCTGCTGACGTCATCCACGCGCATGCGCGGGGGGGGGGGGTCACTTCCGCATCGGCCATCGCGGAGGCTGTGGCTGAGGCGGAAGGAAAAGAGTGCCCCCACGGCACAGGCCCGCCAGCAGATTTGTGGGCCTCGATCGCGGGCCACGCCACTGTGGGGGCACCCCCCGGGGCCAGATCGGCCCGTGCCCCCTCCAGGACCCCGGAGCCCGCCCGTGCCGCCAGTCCCGCCAGGAAGGTAGGTGGTTTGATTCACACCGGCGGGACTGGCATGACAGCAGCGGAACTTTGGCCCATCGCGGGCCGGAGAATCACCAGTGGGGGTGGGGCGGGGGCGGGGGGGGCCGACGACCGGCGCGACGCAATTCCCGCCCCCGCCAAATTTACGGTGCCGGAGAATTCGGCGGCCGGTGGGGGCGGGATTCACGCCGCCCCACGGCGATTCTTCGACCCGGCGGGGCGTCGGAGAATCCCGCCCCTGATTAATCTAATAGTCTCTTTAACTCAGAACACTTTGGTTACTCTTCCTTGAATTCTTCTGAACAATACTTTGGTGTGTGTTCATTTAACTCCAGACTTCTTGGGCACTTCTCTTCATTTCCTTAGTTTCCTTAACTAGCTGGACTTTAGATTTCTGCCATCTTTCCCTCTCTAGCCTTCTAAACAAGCTGCTTCCAGCAGAGTTATGAGAGTTGACTTCCCTCTCATTACCTATCTCCAACTGAAATCAAATTAGCTAAACTAAAATTGAAATGCTTCTTTACTTTACAAGGCCCCAGTTGCGATGGGCCGAGTGGCCGCCCGTTTTCAGTCAGTCCCGCCGGCGTAAATCGAACAAGGTCCTTACTGGCGGGACCTGGCTCTGCAGGCGACCTGTGGAGTCCTCGGTGGGAGGGGGGGGGCGCGGGCGGATCTGGCCCCGGGGGTGCCCCCACGGTGGCCTGGCGTGTGACCAGGGCCCACCGATCTGCAGGCGGGCCTGTGCCGTGGGGGCACTCTTTCCCTCTGCGCCGGCCGCTGTAACGGTCCTCCATGGCCGGCGCGGAGAGGAACCCCCCCTGCGCATGCGCTGGGATCATGCCAGAACACGCTGGCGCTCCCTAACATGCGCCAACTCGCGCCGGCTGGCCTTCGGCGCCGGTTGGCACGGCACCAACCCCGCCGGCACCGGCCTAGCCCCTGAAGGTGCGGAGAATTCCGCCCCTTCCGGGCGGCCAACGCCGGAGTGGTTCACGCCACTCCTTGGCGCTGGTATGGCCCGCCCGCCAGATAGCGGAGAATCCCGGCCTATACCCTGTTCCTAATGTTTACTCTGCAAATAAAAATTACTTAAAACTACCTTTAATTTCCTCACACCTCATTCTTAAGCACTGAGCACTGCTTTCAACTTCACACCACATCCAACTGCTTGCACATTCTACCAGCTATTCAGCCCTGACCACCACATCAATCAAAGCATATTATACAAAACTTACTGTCACACTTACATCCCTCTTGCAGGAAGGTAATGCCCAACAGGAGCATCAGGAGTGGGACAGGGACAAGCATGCTCCCATTGAGGTGACAGGTTGAATTATTGTAATGTCATAATTAGTATTTTCCATTTGCCCTATAAATTTTAATATGAAAATTCTTTCCACTCACAAAATGAAAAATTTTTGATTGCTTTTTCCGTAAGTGACTGCTTATAAATTGACACTTCAAGACACGATATGTGTTATTTAAATAACAGCAAGATCATGCTATTCAGTTAGGGAAAATATATTGAAATTAGAGGGAGTCATTGAAAAGTCCAATGTCATTTTGTATTATTACCTCTGAAACTATAGGAAGATTTGCTCCTGATTTATTAGAAGGCTTGCGGTATGTTTGGGTACAATCTTAGATCCATAATCCTTTTATCATTTAATCCATTTCAGCTTTTCAGCATTAAATATATATAGATTATTGTAAGCACAGGAATATGTTGGACAAGCCTGATAATGGACCAAGCTGTACTGAAAGAAATATCCCTCAGTTTACAATGGAGGCATATCTTCGAGGCATGTGCATATTAAGGACACACAATAGGGAGCAGTAAAATGCCCAGTTTATTTTATGAATGGTAATCTGATACAGCTTGCCTGAACAATACTCAAAAGTGCATTCGACATGGTAGGCTATAGTTTTCCACCATGTAGTGTTTTAAGAAACGCATGGTGAAAATAAAATAAATGTTTTTATGTTCTTAAATGTATTTTTTCCATTGGAACTATCAAAATAAACACTTGACTTAATGTCATGTGAAGTCTCTTTAAGACCAGAGGTTGCCATTGCGAGCTTAGGGTGGATATAGTGAATGTTTACCTTCAATTCACCATAATTCTATCATATTGTGGTCACTACTCCCTAGGGGACCCTTAACCACAAGATCCCCGATTTATCCTTCTTCATTACACAAAACCAAATCTGAAATAGCCCTTCATGGGTACGGTCCATAACATACTGCAAAAAGCAACACTGATGCATTCTACAACTCGCTCTTCTATGCTAACCTTGCCGATTGCCGATTTTTTTACACAGAGGGTAGTGGGTGCCTGAAACTCGCTACCGGAGGAGGTGGTGGAAGCAGGGACGATAGTGACATTTAAGGGGCATCTTGACAAATACATGACTAGGATGGGAATAGAGGAATACGGACCCAGGAAGTGTAGAAGATTGTAGTTTAGTCGGGCAGCATGGTCAGCACGGGCTTGGAGGGCCGAAGGGCCTGTTCCTGTGCTGTACATTTCTTTGTTCTTTGTTTGTTTAATCAATACGCAGATTACAATCTCCCATGATAATTGCAGTTCCTTTCAAACATGCACTTGATATTTCATCATTGATGCGTAGACAACTCCCACCCTTGTCTTCCTTCCCCTGCTATCCATGATTTCAACTCAAGCCAATTCAATATCTCTATCCACTGCCTTTATATTATGACTCAACACTGTTCTGAAACCTTCCTTGATTATCAATGCTACCCCACCTCCTTTCCCCTTTGGCTTGTTCTTTTGGAACATTGTTTACCCTGGAATTTTGTACACCCAGTCCTGGTCACCCTGCAACCACATTTCAGTATTGGTTAATACTTCATAGTCATATGTTGCAATCTGTGCTATCAACTAATCTATCTTGTTGCAAATGCTTTGTGCATTCAGATAAAGAACATTTAGCTTTGATTTTTGTCACTGTTGTTTATAACTCTTGATTTGCTCTATGTTGTATATTTTTAATCATGTTTCTTGCCCGGCCTTTCACACTGTGACAGTCAAGTTCCCCCTCACTATCCTCTCTCATATATCCCTGATTTCTTAATAATAATAATCACTTATTGTCACAAGTAGGCTTCAATGAAGTTACTGTGAAAAGCGCCTCGTCGCCACATGCCGGCGCCTGTTCGGTGAGGTTGGAACGGGAATTGAACCCGCGCTACTGGTCTTGTTCTGCATTACAAGCCAGCTGTCTTAGCCCACTGTGCTAAACCAGGCCCTGAACATTCCCCTCTCCTAGTTAGGGTTCTTGTCTGAGTCCTTGGTGCAATATAATGTTCATATGATCTGTCCGTACCTGGTGTTTCTGTTGACACTCAGATGATCACTAACCTACACTCCTTCCTTTAACTTTCACTTCCTAATTTTCCAAGCAACTGAATCCTCACCCCCACTCTTTAATTTAAAGCCTTCTCTACTTCCCTAGTTATATGGTCCGCAAGAACACTGGTCCCAGCATGGTTCAAATGTAGGCCATCCCAACTGTACAGCCCCCACTTTCCCCAGTACTAATGCCAATGGCCCACAAATCTATACCCACTTCTCTCACATCAGTGTTTGAAGCATGAATTAATCTCTCTAATTTTAAGTACTCTTCGCCAATTTGCACGTGACTCAGGTAATAATCCAGAGATTATAACCTTGGAGGTTCTGTTCTTTAATTTAGTGCCTAACTCCTCAAACTACCTACACAGAGCCTCCTTCCTCATTCTACCTATATCATTGGTGCCTACATGGACCACAATCACTGGATTCTCTCCCTCTCACCGCAAGTTCCTCTCCAGCCCAGAGCAGATGTCCTGAAATCTGGCACTGGGCAGGCAACACAGCCTTCAAGATTCTCAATCCTGGCTATTCCCCTGAATATACTATTCCCAACTATGACTACATTTGTCTTTTCCAATCCCACTTGAACAGCTCCCTGAACCACATTGACGTACATCCTACATGTAGTCCCCTCTCTCGACCACACAAGGAGCAAGAATCTCGTCGTGCCTGTTGGACAGGGAGAAGGGCTGAGGCTCCTGCAGTGCTATCCCTTCCCGATACCTGCCTCACTTGCAGTCACACCCTCCTGTCCCTGTCCATTGACAGAATTTAAGGCAGTTAATCTAAGGAGTGTGACTGCCTCATGAAACACTGCACCAAGTAACTCTCCCCCTCAATGGTGTGTCACAATGTCTGAAGTTCAGATTCCAGCTCACTAATTCTGAGCCAAAGTCCCTCAAGCAATTAACATTTGCTACAGACATGGTCGCTATGAATCACAATGGGGTCCACTAGCTACCACATGTTGCAGCTACAACACATCGCCTGGCCCTGCATCCCTATTTTATTATTTTCGAATTTAGTTAATTCAGACTTTCAATATGTTTTCATTATACTACTAATCCTTACATCCTGCAATTTTGGTTTCCCTACCTAGCTTTCACTTTCAAAGTCAGAAAGGTTAAAGACAGAAACAACAGTCACTTACCTGTGATATCACACAGACGTGTTCACTCTATACTGTAATACCACTGCAACCTATGCCCCAACTCATCTGCCTTGGTCTGCACCTGCCCCCACTGACCTATGGACACAGTAAAGAAAACAAGACACAGCAATGTCACCTCCTCGAACTTCCCTAAACTCCCACTCTTATCTTAACTCCAGGCACTCAGAACAAAATGGCACTCCCTAATGGGGCGGCTTCACCTGAACCTTGCTGGGACCAGTATCCTGATCTAAGACTAGTGTTTTAAACATAAATAAGCGCTTTTATGAGGGAATGAAGACAGCTGGCTAAAGTGAACTGAAAAATTGGTCAGTGGAGATGGAGTGGCAGGCACTTAAAGAGATAGATCAGAATATTCAGAAAAGATACATTCAGCGAGAAATAATGGGCGCGATTCACATGACTGCCATTTTGGGCGAATTTGGCGGGGTGTTTAATGACGGCTGTAATGGCGAGATCGCGACTTGTACTCAGTCACACATAGTGCAGAAAATGAGCCCCCACGTGAATCTTGCCATGCCTGATTCACCCGCCATCTGATTCGCCCGACTCGCACCTCAGCTGCTCGCTGCTGACAAGAGGGAGCTGCTTTTGAACACCTGACACATGTAAAACCCCTGTCACTTTAGTCTTCACAGCGGACTTGCCCACACTCCCATGTTCCCCCTGCTCCCTCTCCACCTCCCCCATTCCCCTTGGCACATTGGTCCAAGATCAAAAGCCCCCATGCAGACTCTGCTATGAGGATGGGTGTGAGCGTGCTGTCAGCAGAAAGACAGAACTCAGACTTAATCAGAACCTGACGAGCATCAGAGCTTTCCTCACAGTGAGTGCTCATCACTCCCCTGCCCTAAATAGCAACCCGCTGACAGTGCCAACACAGGCCCATCACCCTGGAGTGACGTCACATAGACCCTTGGAGAGAGAACAGGGTGGTTGGGACGGGGCGGTGTGTTTGGGGGTGGGAGAGTGAGCTGTTGAACTGATGGGCACAGTCTCTTCCCACGAAAAACTGGAGATGATGAGAGCCTCCCATGGTCCTCCTTGCATGTCAGATCCTTGCCACCATCTGTCCTCCATCCTCTGGCTCCGCCTCGGGCTTGTTCTTCAGCCCCTCCTCGTCCTCCTCCTCCTCCTGCTCCTCAGATGAGACCACATGTCCCTCTACCTCCTTCTCCTCTTCCAGCATGTCACCCCACTGATTTGCCAGATTGCGGAGGGCACAACAGACCCACCACAAAGCGGCAGACCCTCTGGGGGGTGCTGCTCTGGCCGTGCCAGAACGGTCCAGGCATCGGAATTGAATTTTGAGGAGCCCGATGCACTGTCCAATGACAGCACAGATGGCAATGTGGGCCTCATTGTAACTAGCTTCCACCTCGGTCTCAGGCTTCAACACCTCAGCAACTATCCCTTGCCCCTCACGAGCCAACCCATCATCCTGGGGTGGCGTCGAAGATACCGGGAACCTCTGAGTGTCCCAGGATATAGCAGTCTTGCATGCGCCTAGGATAGCAGACACACATGTGCATGATCCTCAGGAGGTGGTCACACATGATCTGAACATTCAGGGCCCTTTTAATACAGGGTACTTCCTGATGCCTCGGTGCTCATAGAGCAACATGTGTGTCATTCTTGGCCCCCTGGACCTTGGGCATCCCAGCGATGGCGGCGGATCCTGCAGCCCGGGCATGTTGGTGAGCCTGGTTCAGGTCAAAGGTGGAATAGTCAGATGCCCAGATATACAGAGCACTGTCACATCGCGGATGCACCTGTCGGCTGTTGACTTTAAAATGCCACGTAGATCCCCACTCGAGCCCTGGAATGACTTGGTGGTGTTGAAAATTAGTACTGCAGTGACCTTTACAGCCACTGGGAGCAGGTATCCTCCTATATGAGGTGCTATGTCTGCGAGGACTGTGTCTCTGTTGAGACACAGCCTTCTGCTGCTTATGCTATCCATAAGCTCATTGAAGGACCAACAACTCCTGTACACCCTGACACGTCGCTGGACTCCTCTTCTGGCTCCCTCCTCAGCTTGATGGGCAGCTGGATCTTGAGGGTGTGTAGCAGCCCCTGCACATGTGATGCCGCATCCAACCTGCATTGGTCTTGCAGTCTTCTTCGACGTCTGCTTCAGCTGCAACAAGCACAGCAAGAGCAGGATCAGCTCCAACAATCAGTTTTGTATCTAAAAGGAATTGGAGAAGGGGAGAGACCAACATCAGTTAAGTTTTCCGTCTCAGGACTTTCGTATCTCCCAAGCCTCCCCCACCCTTAACATGACTGTCCTGCTTTCGCTCAGAGTGCCATTCGCCGAGCCAGTTGTGCTGGCAAACCTCATCCTGCACTCTCACTCCCGTCCAGATCAGGAACCCCGAGACCCCAGACCTCTGTCAGTAACATTAGGGGAGGTCGTGCTCAGCTGCCCTCTGCTCATCCAGACACTTACCCTTTGCCTGCGAGAGGGTCCTCAGTGGTGAAGCCCTGCTCCTTAGTGTTTGATTGTTCACAGCTGTCTCTATGGTGCTGAAGCTCCTAGAGTACAGACACACTGTTCAGGCATCAAAGGTTTCAGGACAACCAGTCCACTAATTTTCCTCACAGACAGGGCACCTGTTCCTTCGAGGAGGCACTTGAAAAGGAGCGTGAAGTGCTCTCCCAGGTACTAACAAGGCTTAAGCGTCCTTTGAAATAGCCTTCAGCTGTGAAGCTGGAGGCTGCTCACAGTCGGAAGGGCTGAAATTGTATTTCAGGAGAGAAGCTGCAGCAGGGCTCTGTCGTTGGAGGTGTTTGATAGGACAGATAGGCTGCAGCTGTGGTTGCCCTTGTTACATGTCTCCATAATATTTAAAGATGGCTTGAAGGCCTCATAGAAGCAAAACCCCTCCCCCTCCCCCAACCCAGGAGCGACCCCCGACCTGGACATCTCCAGCCCCTGAACAACCTCAACTCCTCTGGAGGGCATACTGGAAAAACAATGTGACACTTATTTGTATCTTCACTGACCCAGCCCATTAGTTAATGGCTTGATGTTTTGAGATTACATCTCTGAGAGTTTAAGCTGCCTGACAACAGCTTCCATTTTAGCTCCAAGCTTTTTGCAGATGCTTCCCTATCTAGACAGCACATCTTGATGGTACCACTGATGGTAAACAGAAGCTCCGGGGCCTCATGTCAATTGGGATGTTTTGCAAGGCCATTATTCAACAATTCAGGGACAAAACATTGTCTTATTTCAATGTACACATAAGTGCAGCAAATGTGACAAATTTAGCTGGCCCATATTTTCCTCAACGCAGTATGCTTGAGAATAACAAGGACTTGGAAAGTAGCTTGTTGACTAATAAGCATGCGAAATGTGCTTGAGAAAGCAAACAAGTAAATGTACTCAATAATTTGGTTGGGAGAAGCAATGGCCTGGCAGAGGAGGAGAGGGAAAATGGGCTGGTATGTTCACAGTCTTAAGCGCAAGATTGGGATGCAAGATGAGTGGGTGAGTGGAATGCTAGAAGTGGCCAGGAAAAACGTGCACAGCTTGGAAAATATATGCTTGTTTCTCTTTCCAGTGACCAAGTATTGCTCTGCATAATTCTGCAGAAAGCATAGCCCCCTGTACTTCAGAAAACGCTCAAAGAAAGATCACATTGCAGAGTCAGAAGTGTCAGTACTGGACAGGCCTCAAATTCCCAGTGGTAAATTTGTGATGAATTCAGTCCATTAGGCAATGCTAGCAGATCACTGTAATTTTAAATGCTCTTTTATTTCAGGTAAAATTTATTAAAACCCAATTGTTTTGTAAACTTTAACCAGGGCAGGAATTGAACATTGTGTCAGCTTTCCAGATGCTGATAGGACTGATTTTTCATGGTATTCTCCCAAGAAAATGTCTTTTTAAAAATTCCACATATGGCCAGCCAGAGCAGAAGTGCAGCAAGCTACACAGCAATTCCAAAGTCTGTTGTCTCTGACACTTGACTCCCAATCGACCTTCCCCTTGCCTCTCCTCATCTGGGACATCACTTTTAACCACTGGCCGACCAGCCCAGATTACATCATGGTAATGATGTGTTGGGTATGCCGGGTCTGCGAGGACTGCGTTTGGTGCAGTAGTGAGAGAGACAGGCTTCCAACACTTGAAGAAATGCAACTTGATTTTATTGAACTCTTAATTATCATACGTACTTGAACTATGGGTTGACACTTTGCTGACTTGACTGGAGACCTGAGGCTAACCTGACCAGATTATCTTACTACCACATGGTGTATGTTCTAGTTGCTGCTCATGGGCTCTGACTGTCTCAGAGGCTGGATCCCAAGAGAGCGGGAAAACTAGTGCCCTCTGACTTTATAGTGGTTGTGTCCTGTCTGGTGATTGGCTGCTGTGTTCTGTGTGTTCACTGGTCATCCTGTGTGTCAATCACTGCCTGTCTGTGCACCATCATATACCTGTGTGTATATTATGACATCTCCCCCCCCCCTTTTTGTTTCTTATTAAAAAATGTTCAATAAATAATGAGTGTGTGTGTGTGTACAGGAGCCTGACTATATACAAAGTATGTTAACATATTTACATGGGAAGGTGTCTAGTGCAGATAGAGGGCAGATAACAAATTAGGAAGAAACAATATGTACAGATGTGTAAATGGATCACAAGGCAATGCAACATTCAGTCTATAAATTCAGTCTCTGGGGCGGGTGACGAGTTCTGGTTGACCGCTTCAAGGGTGGGTCAGGGGCCGCCTGCACTTGAACGGGCAGAACTGCCTCTAATGTAGAGGTTGGTAAAAGAACTGGCAGATCGGTGGCCTCGTGGAACGGTGCGTCCTGAGGAACCAGCATGTGAGGCGGGACACCACGTTCAGGTGGCGGGCGTGGAAGTAGCCGCAGTGCCCGCCTATTACGCGGAAGAAAGGAGCCATCATGCATGCGAATGAGGAACGATCTCGGGGGCACTTGCTTGACCACCACAGCCGTGGCAGACCAGCCACCGTCAGGTAGCTGGACACAAACTCGGTCAGCAGGAGCCAGAGCAGGGAGATCTGTGGCGTGGGCGTCGTACGTCGACTTGCATTGATCCCAAGGCTGTTGCATCCTCTGCAAGACCGTAAAATTGCCAAGGTCCGGGATGTGGATAGCCGGCACTGTCGTCCGTAGTGTGCGGTTCATTAGCAGCTGTGCAGGGGACAGGCCAGCGGACAAAGGAGTCGCCCGATAGGCTAACAGTGCCAGGTTAAAATCCGAACCCCCGAGTCAGCAGCTTTGCACAACAGTCTTTTAACAATGTGGACCCCCTTTTCAGTCTTCCCATTCGACTGGGGATAGTGGGGGCTTGAAGTGACGTGCGTGAAATTGTACCGCCGGGCAAAATCCGTCCACTCCTGGCTGAAAAAACAAGGGCCATTATCGGTCATAACTGTAAGTGGAATGCCATGACGGGCAAAAGTATCTTTGCATGCCTTGATGACCGTTGCTGATATGAGGTCAGTCAGTCTTACTACCGCGGGGTAATTGGAAAAGTAGTCCACGAGGAGGACATAGTCTCGGCCTTTAAAATACCAATTTTGGACCATGGGGAGGACACCAGTTCATGCAGCTGTAGAGTCTCTTTGGGCTGAGCCTGCTGAAACCTTTGACACGTTGGGCAATTGAGGACCGTGTTGGCGATATTCTGACTTATGCCTGGTCAGTATACTACCTCTCGGGCTCGACGGCGACACTTTTCGACCCCCAGGTGACCCTCGTGGATTGGGCCGAGGACCAGCTCTCGCATGCTCTGTGGGATTACTATCCTGTCCAGCTTCATTAATATGCCGTCCACAACCGCTAGATCGTCCTTTATATTATAAAACTAGGGGCACTGCCCCTTTTGCCAACCACCCGTGAGATGTCGCATCACCCGCTGGAGTAAAGGATCCCTGGCCGTCTCCTGAATAATTTGCACGACCCTTTCATCAGTGGCCGGAAAGTTGGATGCACAAAACTTCACCTGAGCGTCTATCTGACAGACAAAGTCCGACTGCTCACACGGCATGGTAATGGATCTAGAGAGTGCGGCGGCTACAATGAGTTCTTTGCCCGGGGTGTAGACAAGGTCAAAATCGTAGCGGCGGAGTTTGAGGAGGATACGTTGTAGCCGTGGCATCATATCATTGAGGTCTTTTTGGATGATGTGAACCAATGGTCTGTGGTCTGTCTCGACTGTGAATTTGGGGAGTCCATACACGTAATCATGGAATTTGTCAATCCCTGTGAGGAGGCCCAGGCTTTCTTTTTCAATCTGAGAGTATCGTTGCTCAGTAGGTGTCATGGCTCTAGAGGCATATGTGACTGGGGCCCAGGAGGAGGATTCGTCCCACTGGAGGAGTACTGCCCCAATGCCAGCCTCGCTCGCATCGGTGGAGATCTTGGTCTCCTTGGCGGAGTCGTAAAATGTCAGTACCGGGGCCTTGGTGAGTTTCGCCCTGAGCTCACGCCACTCTTGCTCATGAGCGGGGAGCCACTGAAAGTCCGTAGTTTTTTTAACAAGATTGCAGAGAGATGTGGTGTGTGATGCAAGGTTGGGAATAAACTTCCCAAGGAAATTGACGATCCCTAGGAAGCAGAGGACCGCCTTCTTGTCCTCCGGGGTCTTCATGGCGTTGATCGCCGACATCTTGCCTGCATCTGGCTGCACACCGAACTGTGAAATATGGTTGCCAAGGAACTTTATTTCTGCTTGACCGAACGAGCATTTGGCTCGGCTAAGTCGGAGGCCATGCTCGTGGATCCTGTGGATCATTCGCTTGAGGTGATCGATGTGCTCCTGAGGAGTTGTGGACCAGATAATAATATCATCGACGGACACTCACACCCCCTCGATGCCCTCCATCATTTGTTCCATTATGCGGTGGAACACTTCCGAGGCGGAGATTATGCCAAAGGGCATCCAGTTGTAACAGTAGCGACTGAACGGGGTGTTAAATGTGCACAACGTTCGACTGGACGCGTCCAGCTGTATTTGCCAAAAGCCCTTGGAGGCATGCAGCTTCGTGAAAAGCTTGGCGTGAGCCATTTCGCTGGTGAGCTCTTCTCGTTTAGGTACAGGGTAGTGTTCCCTCATGATGTTACTGTTCAAATCTTTGGGGTCGATGCAAATGCGAAGTTCCCCTGACGGTTTTTGACACAGACCATGGAACTAACCCAGTCCGTGGGTTCAGCGACCTTAGAAATGATGCCCTGGTCCTGGAGGTCTTGCAGCTGCTGCTTGAGGCGGTCCTTGAGGGGTGCCGGCACCCGACGCGGTGCATGAACCACAGGTATGGCATTCTGCTTCAGCAGTATCTTGTATCGGTAAGGTAGTGTACCCATACCTTTGAAGACGCTGTGGTATTGTGCTATGATGTCATCTAATTGGGCTTGGTAGTTGACATCTGGCGAGGCCATTGCCTCTGCGGACAACATGGTGTGAACCCGCTGCACAAGATTCAGGATTTTGCAGGCCCGAGAACCGAACAGAGAAGCTCTGTTGGTTCCCACAATTTCAAAACGCAGGGTTGCTTCTGAAAAACGACGGGATACCGCAAGCTGGCATGAGCCACTGGCAGCAATGACATTGCCATTGTAGTCGATGAGTTGGCAGACTGGTTGAAGAATGCTTGGCTTGACGCGGATGTTGTCAAGGTCAGACTTTGAAATGAGGTTTGTTGAAGCGCCAGTCTCCAGCCTGAAGCGTATGCGAGCCTTGTTGACCATGAGGGTGGCACACCACTCGTCGTCCAGATCAATGCTCAGTACTGGGAGTTGTTTCACCTTCTTCGCTGAAGGCATTGTATGCTTGGTGATGATGCCCACCCGGAATGGGGATGTGAGGCCCTCGGTGTTGGAATCTGGAACCATGTCAGAGTCGGAGTCTGCAACGGGTTGCTGTACTGACCGGATGTTCATGCGCTGCGACTGGGATCGCTGTGTATTGGGCAGCTGAGCTGATCTGCACAGGGCTGCGTAGTGGCCAAGCTTGCCACACTGGAGACAGTGTCGAGATTTTGCGGGACATTGCCGCTTTAAATGGGCGGAGCCACAGTTGTTGCACATCATGGCGCCGGCGTCAGGACGCTCCGTGCGCCACCGCACATATGTGGTGCGGTCGAACGATGTCCGCACCTGCGCAGTTCGGCCGCCGGCCTCGCCGTCTCCTCAGTCGTGGCGCGCATGCGCAGGAGCCCGGGAAAAGCGTGCGAAATGGCCACCCTCATCCAGACTCAGGCCCTGGAGCTGTTTTACGGCCTGCACCCGCTCCACATCGTGGGGGTCTTGCCGCGCCATTTCTGCCGCCTTGATATGGGAGTACTGGTTGTTTGCGTGCTCGTGGAGGACGCAGGTTTCGATGGCAATGGTAAGGGTGAGCTGCTTAACTTTCAGGAGCTGCTGGCGAAGGGGATCGGAGTGGACCCCGAAAACGATCTGGTCGCGGACCATGGAGTCGGAAGTGGAGCCATAGTTACAGGACTGCGCGAGGATACGGAGATGGGTTAAGAAGGACTGGAAAGATTCATCCTTACCCTGCAGCCTCTGCTGGAACACATAGTGTTCAAAGCTCTCGTTGACTTCGATGTCACATTGGCTGTCGAACTTCAGCAGGGCTGTTTTAAACTTTGTCTTGTCCTCGCCTTCAGCAAAGGCGAGGGAGTTGAAGATGTGGAAAGTGTGGTCCCCGGCTGTAGAGAGGAAGAGAGTGATCTTCCTGGCATCCGATGTGGTTTTGAGGTCGGTGGCGTCAAGATACAGCTGGAACTTCTGCTTGAAAATCTTCCAGTTAGCACCGAGGTTGCCGGCGATGCGGAGCTGCCGGGGAGGGCGGACGCTGTCCATGTTACCGGATGGCTGATTGCTGGTCAAGGGCAGACTATCTCAAGGTAGACCCGTCAAACTCGAGCATGACTCACTGGTACCATGATGTGTTGGGTATGCCGAGTCTGCGAGGACTGTGTTTTCTGCAGCAGTGAGAGAGACAGGCTTCCAACACTTGAAGAAATGCAACTTGATTTTATTGAACTCTTAATTATCATACGTACTTGAACTGTGGGTTGACACTTTGCTGACTTGACTGGAGACCTGAGGCTAACCTGACCAGACTATCTTACTACCACATGGTGGATGTTCTAGTTGCTGGTCATGGGCTCTGACTGTCTCAGAGGCTGGATCCCAAGAGAGCGGGAAAACTAGTGCCCTCTGACTTTATAGTGGTTGTGTCCTGTCTGGTGATTGGCTGCTGTGTTCTGTGTGTTCACTGGTCATCCTGTGTGTCAATCACTGCCTGTCTGTGCACCATCATATACCTGTGTGTATATTATGACAGGTCAAACAGTAGACTGCCTGTGGAGGCATGACAGGCAACTTACTGCAATCCTTAAAATGTAGCCCAATTAGGGCCTCAGGTCTCCTGGTTCAGGCGGCTGCTGCATGCACATTTTGCTCTTCCGCATTCTCTTTCTGAGCCTGACCAAAAGGTAACTTTAAATTTGAAAGAGATTGACTTCCTGTGTCTTTTGTCACCCAGTGTTACAGTCAAAATTGAGAAAATCTGTCAGACCACCTCTGCCAAACACATGGGACGTGTTGGAGTGATTTTATTATTGATTGGCCGACAGTCTAACAAAGCGTTTCTTGTTTGCAGTCTGTTGAGAAACAGCAGCAAAGCTTAGCTCCGGCTTATTACCCATCAATTGTCTCGGGGTTTTTTTCACACAACATCTGTGAATGTGCTTTGCTTGTACCCTGACATTGTGGAACCATGGTCAACAGAGCCCAAAGCATGGCAATCAGACACCCTGCATTAACTTCTAAAACAAAATGTCAGCTGTCATGGAGCTGAACTTGCATTGACGCCAGCATGCTATCATTCCATAACACGTCGAACAACACTTTACAATGCATTCCATTTGGAGTACATTTACTCTTGTTAAATAACCAACGCGATATACAGAGAGTGAATGAATGAGCGATAAGATAAGCTACTTTTGGTGATGTTGGTTGAGGGGCAAATGCTGAGGAGGACATTGAGATGCCAGGTCATTTTTTTTCTTCAAAATCTGGAACCCCAGAGTAATTCTCTAGGTTTGTGGCTGACCAATTCGGTGACCTATACCTCTAGGCCACAAGGTGAATAGCTCACATGGCAATTGCAAATGATGTGGGGGGTAAAATGCAAACGTATCTGAACTAGCTGTTATATTGAAGCAGGCAGATAACTAATTGCCTGTTTTCATAGCATGCTGTACTTTCTTGATGCAGACTCTTATGCTAATGGTGTTCAATTCAGAGGTAATCCATACACTTCCTGAATCTGCAAGAGCGATATTCCATTAACACTTATCAAATGCCATCCAGAAGTAAAGATTTATGGTAAATGGTAACTGCCATTCTTTGTTCAGTGATATTACGGAGAGTGAAGATCCCGTCAATAAGCAATCTGTTCTGATGAAAACCACATGAAACCGCTTGAATTCTATCATCAATGTTCCGATTCATCACTGAAAGTAATGCAGCAGTCACATTGTAAAGCAAATCAGTTGTTGCTATCACTTTTGTCCTTTCTGGTATGCTTGACAATTATTCCCTTTGTCTAGATTTTTGTGTTATTTCTTTGTTGCGCAATAGATTAGACAAATATAGGATGCTAGCTAAGTTTTTATCTCCACTTCTTTGAGTAATTCTGAACAAATGTGATCCTCTCCAAGTGACTTGTTTGCAATAGCCACAGATCTCATTGAAAGCTTACCACAAGTGACTTCCAGCTTAGGCATCTTCTCAATGGAGTTATATCCTACTGTCTGGAGATGGAGTCAGAGAGTCATAGGATTTTCCAGACCGCTGAAGTGTGGTTTCCCACGACGAAGGCGGCTTGCCACTGGTCACTGGTGGGATCTTCCATTCCCACCAAAGTCTGTAGCGTTTTGCATGGCTTGCCTGCCCAGTCACCGGGGAACCCACTGCTGGGGTCGCCTTCAGCAGGACTTGAAGATCCCACCGGTCGGAACAAAGGGAAAATCCCATCCATGGAGTCATTTAAAGCCATCAAGTCCATGCTGGTTCCCCTCAGAGCAATCCAATCAATCCCATTCCCCACACTATCCCCATAACTCGACAAGCTTGGTTCCCGAATGTGTTCATCAAATTTCCTTTCAAAATCATTGATCATCTCTACTTCCACCACTCTCATGAGCAGCGCGTTCCAGGGTATTACAACTTGTGAGTTTTAAGGATGTTGTGGAAGTGCTTACTTACTTTCTATATCACCCAGTTTGGTGGCCAGCCATGTATATTTTGGTTGTGAATGTAAAATCTCTGATTTTCCAACTAGTATTTTAATCAAAGTTTTACCCAGATGTCTTTGTTAGGGAGGAGAACAAAGGACAACACAAGTATAAAGTAAAACCTATTTTATTCAGCAACAATATATACCCTTAAATTAACCCAAAACCATACACTAAAGATTCCCAAGATTCGTTATACTACCCGTGTTGATAGATTCGGTTGAGCCACAGGTCCAATTCTCTGAATCTCGATTTCCTCAGGATCTTTCTTCGTTGCAAAGGTGGGTCTCGCACATTGCTTCCTTCTGCCTCTGATCAGATATCTAGATTGCCTCTGCATCAAGTCTTCGCTGCTGGGAGGTCAGGGAGTTTGATTCTTATACCCCTCCCCATGCCTTTCCAGAAACTTCCCTGGCTTTCGGACTATTGGATGTCGAGAGGGGATCCCATCACCCAATGGATTAGATGATGACCACTTGACAGGACACTGGGCCCAACCCCAGGTGTCCATCTCTGGTGGTGTTGCTTGCACATAACCTGCTGCCACATAACGGCAGGAACTCTGGGTGCCAGAAAGTCTGTCCTGATCTGATGCATATCAATAGAATCGATGATCTCCCAATGGGTGATTGACAGGGTGGGTTCAACATGCCCTGGCAGCTTGTCTGAATTTCGGTGTATTCGAACGTGGCCAAGTTCAAAATCCCATCAGGCTGTTAGCTGGAGCTTAATGTGGCTTCATTTAAAATGTCCAATTTTTAAATTTAAAGTGTCTGATTTTATTGGGCCTAAAATCCAGGCCGTTCCAGATTACCACATTTCCTATTTGATTGACCTTCACTGGGACGTTTACAATTTCTTTGTGTTCTGATAGCGTGTCCTCATATCTCCCCTTATTACAACCATTTCTTTAAATTAAACTTTTTTTGTCAGCATAATTTATTTTGGCTTTACATGTTAAGAATTGATTGCTTATCATTTGCTGTGACTTCTTGATTATCATCTGCATCAAATGTGTTGAGAAGATTGAGTTTGGCAACAACGCATTTATATATATATTATATAAACAGAGTTACCCAGTAATTTGATGGACACAGAATTAATAAGAGGTTGTAAAGCCATCATTGTATTAGTGTATCATTGTAACTCAGTATTAACGTGTTTGCTGAAGATGGCATTTACATTGAGACCAGTGTCTGAGACAACTGTAAATTGGAGAGATTACTCCAGAAATTAACTTTTTAGAATAATAATAATCTTTATTGTCACAAGTAGGCTTACATTAATACTGCAATGAAGTTATTGTGAAAATCCCCCAGTCGCCACACTCTGGCGCCTGTTCGGGTACACAGAGGGAGAATGTCCAAATTACCAAACAAGCATGATTTTTGGGACTTGTGGGAGGAAACTGGAGCAGCGGGAGGAAACCCACGCAGACACAGGGAGAACATGCAGACTCCGCACAGACAGTGACCCAAGCCGGGAATCGAACCTGGGACCCTGCCGGGAATCAAACCTGGTAACCACTGTGCTACCGTGCTGCACTAGCTATGAAGTTAACAATATTGGACAGTCAGTCTGTTGAGCAGATAGTTTCTATGTTTCTATGGGGACAGCGGGATTTGGATGATCATCCATGATCATAACGAATGGCAGAGCGGGGTCATAGGGCCTAAGGCCGCCTCCTGCTCTTGTTTTCTATGTGTCTATGTTTCTCTGG
Organism: Scyliorhinus torazame; assembly: GCF_047496885.1. Classification (NCBI taxonomy): domain Eukaryota; kingdom Metazoa; phylum Chordata; class Chondrichthyes; order Carcharhiniformes; family Scyliorhinidae; genus Scyliorhinus; species Scyliorhinus torazame. Next base: position 83,014,546 of record NC_092715.1, on the reverse strand, counting down.
CCCTTGTGCTAATAGCTACCAATATTTCCAGAATAGTCAGAATAAAGACTATGGGCGAGATTCTCCGACCCCCCGCCGGGTCGGAGAATCGCCGGGGGCTGGCGTGAATCCCGCCCCCGCCGGTTGCCGAATTCTCCGGCACCGGATATTCGGCGGGAGCGGGAATCGCACTGCGCCGGTTGTCGGGCCTTCCCGCTGGGCCGAAGTCCCGCCGCTAAAATGCCTGTCCTGCCGGCGTAGATTAAACCACCTACCTTACCGGCGGGACAAGGCGGCGCGGGCGGGCTCCGGGGTCCTGAGGGGGGCGCGGGGCGATCTGGTCCCGGGGGGGTGCCCCCACGGTGGCCTGTCCCGCGATCGGGGCCCACCGATCCACGGGCGGGCCTGTGCCGTGGGGGCACTCTTTTCCTTTCGCCTTCGCCACGGTCTCCACCATGGCGGAGGCGGAAGAGACTCCCTCCACTGCGCATGCGCGGGAATGCCGTCAGCGGCCGCTAACGCTCCCGCGCATGCGCCGCCCGGAGATGTCATTTCCGCGCCAGGTGGCGGGGCACCAAAGGCCTTTTCCGCCAGCTGGCGGGGCGGAAATTCGTCTGGCGTGGGCCTAGCCCCTTGAGGTTGGGGCTCGGCCCCCAAAGATGTGGAGCATTCCGCACCTTTGGGGCGGCGCAATGCCCGACTGATTTGCGCCATTTTGGGCGCCAGTCGGCGGACATCGCGCCGATACCGGAGAATTTTGCCCCTTTTCTCTTCATGAGCGACAAGGTTGAGTTGATTATTCTTACTCCCCTGGGATGACAGTGCCAGTTTCTGGAATATCAAGTTGTCGAACCTTGGGTGGTTGGATTATCTGTTTCACTTGGATCTGCTGTTCAGGCTGAATCCATCTTATGCATGAGTAACTGTATCTAAGCTAGGAGGCTTAACTCTCACTCTCCTTGATCCCACACAACCAATATAATGAAGTGATGCATAGGCTTCTGCAATAGATTGCTGGTGTAGCTGTGCAATTTGGCTTACATAACCTTTTACTGTGCCTTCAATATCCCTTGTACTTGTAAAGTTACCCTTCTACATCTGCGAGGTAACGAGTACCACTGAGGAAAACCGGAGAACGCCCGAACCACTATGGAGAGTCTACACTTAATGAAAATAAATAAGGTTCACTGAGAGATGTGTTACGCACTCTCTTTATGTACCTTAATTTCAAGGAAAAAAGTATTTCTATTCAGTTGGCCAATCTATTTAACTTCAGAAACCAGGGGCAGGATTCTCCAAAACAGCGGCTAAGTGTTGACGCCGGCGTAAACACCGGAGCGTTTCATGCCGGCGTCAATGGGCCCCTTGGCCCAGCAATTCACTTACCTGAAGGGGGCCAGCAGGGCGCCGGAGTGCTCCGTGCAGCTCCGGCTGCCGATACAGAGCCCTGCACTTCCGGCCGGGGTTCCGCACATGCGCGAGGCGGCCGCCTGTGGCGGCGGTCCCGCCCAGCATGGCAGACCCACACAGCGGACCGGCCCCCATAAAATAGGTCCCCCCGATCGGTGGCCCCCGATCATGAGCCTGGCCGTCCTGCAGGCCCCTGCCGGCGAAGGATCCCCCGCCCCTCCATCAGGGTGACCGCAGACTCAGCCCGCTGCCGCCATTCCAAGTGCCCGCCGGGCGGAACCCTGTTAGAACTACGCCGGCGGAAACTTGGCCAGTTGCCAGCAGAGAATCGGCGCGGGGCCCTCTTTCAATGGCCCCCGACCGGCGCCGCATCGACCGCGCACACCGATTGGTGGCGATTCTCCGGTGACCGGAGTATCGCGGGAGTGGCGTCGCCTCCCATTCTCCAGCCCCGCACCGAGCGTTATTTCGGCGCGGAGGCTCAGAGAACCCAGTCCCTGGATTTTGCTTCTTTTGGTGGCAATAATTTTTAATACTAAATTTAGTGTCTTGGAAGATGTATTGGCTGTGGTGAATGTATAATTACTGATAATTCACCAGTGCACTGTATTATGTTATGTTATTAACCCTGTGGGCTCCATCTCTGCGCCATTGTGTGGCTTCACCCACAGGGGGATATGTTGGGGCATGTACGGGCTCCGCCCATGGCTCCACCCCTTTAGCGGAAGTGTAAGAGCAGCTGACCTGCGGGGCCGGCATCAGTGTTGTACTGGTCGCAGGCAGGAACAGTTCTAAGCGGATTAAAACCACGGTTTACTTCTCCACGTGTCTTCGAGTGAATTGATGGTCGCATCAATTTAATCAGCTTAAACACAAGTACGGAATCAACCCGCAAACCTGACAGACTGGAACTCGATCCACAGGCCGCAGAGGCGAAAGAAATGTTTTCACATTGGCTTTGATGCTTCCAGGCCTATCTCGCCGCGTCGTCTACGTCATCCGTCACTGATGAACAGAAGCTGAGCCTCCTCCACGCACGGGTGAGCCATCGCATTTCTGTCCAGCTCGACGAAGCCGCTTCCTGTACAGAGGCCCTCGCACTACTCGAACGCCTCTACGTGCGGCCTGTGAACGAGGTCTATGCGCGACACGTCTTCACCACCCGCCGCCAGCGCCCCGGGGAGTCCTAGATGATTACCTACGCGACCTCAAATCCCCCGCGCGCAACTGTAACTACCAGGCCATTACGGCCACTCAGCACATGGAGCTCACCGTCCGAGACGTTTACGTGGTGGGGGGTCCGAACGAACTATGTGAGACAGCGCCTGCTGAAAAAGGGGCCCAGGACCTGGACGACACGGTAAAACTGGCTACCTCTCTGGAGGTCGCTTTTCAGAGCCTTACTGCGTTCCCGGCCGACCACGCGACCCCCTCGTGGGCCCCCGACCAGAGACTACCCCAGGCTTGTGCTGCGCAGCCGCCCGCCCATCATGGGGGGCTACCCTGCTATTTTTGCAGCCAATACCAACACCCCCGACAGCACTGCCCGGCCCGCAACGCGAACTGCAGCAGCTGCGGGTGAAAAAGACACTTTGCCAAGGTCTGCCTGGCCAGGTGTAAGAACTCGAACCCACAGACCCGATCCACAGGCTCACAGGCCCACAGACCCCGCAAGGTGGCAGCGTGTCTGCAGACTCCGCCTCCGCACAACACGTGCGACTCATGGGGGCCGACATCTTGGCCATCCTCCCCCACGCGGCCTGCCACGTACGATCCATGGGGGCTGCCATCTTGGACGCCGCCTTCCTCACCGCCCGCCACGCTCGACCAACGGGGGCCGCCATCTTGACCGCCATCTGCTACCCCCCTCGACGCATACGTCCGACATGGACAGCCATCGTGGGGCCGCCCAAGCACCTCCGATCACGCCGCCGGCTACCCACAACTCAGCGCGGTCACCCTGGACCAGTCGCGACCGAAGCACTTCCGGAGCTCCATGATGGCCGTCTGGGTTAACGGGTACGAGACACCTTGCCTCTTTCCACTGGGAGCACAGAGAGCTTCATTCACCCGGACATGGTAAGACGCTGCTCGCTCCCAATATTCTCGACGCAACAAACCATCTCCCTCGCCTCTGAGTCACACTCGGTGCAAATCCAAGGGTGCACTACTGCAACCCTAGCGATACAGGGCGCTGAGTACGCTAATTTTCAACTATATGTGCTCCCAGACCTCTGCGCTCCTCTCCTTTTAGGACTCGACTTCCAGTGCAACCTCAGGAGCTAACTCTTAAGTTCGGGGGGGCCCTGCCCCTGCTCACCATATGCAACCTCACAACCATAAAAACTGACCCCCTCCCCACTTCGCAAACCTCACCAACAATTGCAAGCCAGTAGCCACCAGAAGCAGGCGGTATAGCATGCAGAACAGGACGTTCATTAGGTCCGAGGTCCAGCGTCTCTTGTGGGAGGGGGTCATAGAGACCAGCAATAGCCCTTGGAGAGCTCAGGTGGTGGTCGTCAAGACCGGGGAAAAATTCTGGATGGTGGTTGATTACAGCCAGACCATTAACTGGTTTACGCAACTCGATGCGTACCCCCTTCCCTGGATTGCAGACATGGTAAATCAGATTGTGTACTACTGCGTGTTCTCCACAGTGGATCTGAAGTCTGCATACCACCAGCTCCCAATCCGCCCGGAGGACTGCCACTACTCGGCGTTTGAGGCAGACGGCCGCCTTTTCCATTTCCTCCGGGTCCCCTTTGGCGTCACGAACGGGGTTTTGGTATTCCAACGAGCGATGGACCGAATGGTGGACCAGTACGGGCTGCGGGCCACGTTTCCGTACTTGGACAATGTCACCATCTGCGGCCATGATCAGCAGGACCACGACGCCAACCTCCACTGATTTCTCCAAACCGCCCAAAAACTCAACCTCACCTACAACAAGGAGAAATGCATTTTCCGCACAACCAGGCTAGCCATCCTCGGCTACATCGTGGAAAACAGGGTCCCAGGGCCCGACCCTGACCGTATGCGCCCCCTCCTACAACTCCCTCTCCCTCACTGTCCCAAGGCCCTGAAAAGGTGCCTTGGATTTTTCTCCTATTACGCCCAGTGGGTCCCCCAGAATGCTGACAAAGCCCGCCCACTATTTAAGGCCACCCTCTTTCCACTGGCAGCCGAGGCCCACCAGGCCTTCAACTGCATCAAGGCGGACATCGCCAAAGCCGAGATGCATGAGTCCATCCCCTTCCAGGTGGAGAGCGACGCCTCAGAGGACGCTCTCACCGCCACCCTCAACCAAGCAGGCAGACCGGTAGCGTTCTTTTCACGCACCCTCACCACCTCTGAAATTCGACACTCCTCGGTCGAAAAAGAAGCCCAAGTCATCGTGGAAGCCGTGCGGCACTGGAGGCACTACCTCGCTGGTAGGAGGTTTACCCTCGTCACCGACCAACGATCTGTTGCCTTCATGTTTGACAATACGCAGCGGGCCAAGATCAAGAATGATAAGATCGTCTGATGGAGGATCAAACTCTCCACCTATAACTACGACGTAGTATATCGTCCTGGGAAGCTCGACGAGCCCCCAGATGCCCTGTCCCGTGGCACATGTGCCAGCGCGCAAGATGACCGACTACGGGCTATCCACAGTGACCTCTGCCACCCAGGGGTCACCCGGCTCGCCCATTATGTCAAGGCCCGCAACCTACCCTACTCCACCGAGGAGGTCAGAGCTATAACCAGAGACTGCCAAATCTGTGCGGAGTGTAAACCGCACTTCTATCGACCGGATAAGGCCCACCTGGTAAAGGCATCCCCGCCCTTTGAACGCCTCAGTATCGATTTCAAAGGGCCCCTCCCCTCCAATAACCGCAACACGTACTTCCTTAACATCATAGATGAGTTCTCCCACTTCCCGTTTGCCATCCCCTGCCACGATATGACCACTCCCACAGTCACCAAAGTCCTGCATAGTGTCTTCACCCTGTTTGGTTTCCCCAGTTATGTCCACAGCGACAGGGGCTCGTCCTTCATGAGCGACGAACTGCGTCAGTACCTGCTCAGTAAGGACATCGCCTCGAGCAGGTCTACCAGTTATAACCCCAGGGGAAACGGGCAGGTGGAAAGGGAGAACGCGACTGTCTGGAAGACCGTCCTACTGACCCTACGGTCCGGGAATCTCCCAGTTTCTCACTGGCAGGAGGTCCTCCCCAATGCACTCCACGCTATTAGGTCCCTCCTTTGCACGGCCACAAATCAGACTCCTCATGACCGCTTGTTTGTTTTCCCTCGGGGAGCTACCTCAGGAGCCTCGCTTCCGCCCTGGCTGATGACACCGGGTCAAGTCCTCCTCCGAAAACACGTTTGGAGCCATAAGACTCTCCCTCTGGTAGAGAGGGTCCAGCTCCTGCACTCCAACCCACACTATGCGTACGTCGAACACCACGATGGCCAGCAAGATACCGTCTCCCTCCGGGACCTGGCGCCCGAAGGCTCCACCACCACTACCACTACTGCATCCCCCACACTATGTCCCGTCCAACCTTCCATGTTCAGCGCCCCCACCCCTATATGGTTCCCGTGCTCCCTCCCACCCGCCGCACCGGTCCACAGGAATGAAGCTCCGGAAGAGCCGCTCCCGGAGTCCACGCCTGTGCCTGCTCCGGACCCACTTTCACAGCCACCCGAAGCGGCTGTAACACCAGTGCTTCGGCGGTCGCAACATACGATCCGGGCACCGGACCGACTGAATCCATGAGCCCGTCACCCCCGCCTGACTTCATTTTTTAAACAGGGGGTGAATGTGGTGAATGTATAATTACTGATAATTCACCAGTGCACTGTATTATGTTATGAACCCTGTGGACTCCACCTATAGGCCATTGTGTGGCTTCACCCACAGGGGGATATGTTGGGGCATGTACGGGCTCCGCCCATGGCTCCACCCCTTTAGAGCAAGTATAAGAGCAGCTGACCTGCGGGGCTGCCTTCAGTATTGTACCGGTCGCAGGCAGGCACCGTTCTAAGCTGATTAAAACCACGGTTTACTTCTCCACGTGTCTTCGAGTGAATTGATGGTCGCATCATTGGCTAATGATGCAAGGATGTTCAGGCATATCAAGATTTCATTTCCCACTATCTTCTTTGTGTTTCCAAGCTGGCAGTGCCAAGGTGCCCAAGTGCCAGGTTGCCCGTGTCGGGAGTCAGGCACGGTGACATCTTGCCCAGAAGAGGTGGGGTGAGCGGGGGGCCTCAAGGACTCTGGAAGAGGTAATTTGGTGAAATGGGGGGCCCAGAGGCCACAATGGGGGGTGTTGAGTGGGGGTGGAAAGATCAGGGCTGCCTTTAAAAATAATGCACATTGCCTTCCTGCTTGCCAGCATTGGAAATCGCTTAAAGGGTGGCCTTGACGGGGAGTTCCTTGCCGAGGCCAAAAAAACTGGCAAAGTACCGTTGAATAACAGGTCTTTCTCAACACTACAGCTCTGAGAAACACCCCGCCAGACATACCCTTCAGCGGACTTTAACTTGAGTCTGCTGAATCATGCCTATTAGGTCAAATGACCAAAATCTTGGTCAAAGAGGTAGGTTTTTATTCGTTCATGAGGTGTGGATATCGCTGGCTGGGTCAACATTTATTGTCCATCCTTAATTACGCTTCAACAGTGCGCTTGCTGGGCCAATTCAGAAGGCATTTAAAAGTCAACCACATTCTTGTGGATCTGGAGTCGCCTGTAGGCCAGACAAGGTAAGGGTGGCAGATTTCCTTCCCTAAAGGATATTAGTGAACCAAATTTGTACCTACAACAATCAACAATGATTTCAGGAAGATGCGCGGATTCCCCTGAAGAGGGGCTGCTGAAGGAGCGCCGGAGCCTCCAAACGGAGTTTGATTTGCTGACTACGGGGAAAGCTGAGGCCCAGTGGAGGAAGGTGCAGGGGACAGCATACGAGTATGGGGAGAAGGCGAGCCGGATGCTGGCGCATCAGCAATGGAGAAGGGAGGCGGCGAGGGAAATTGGAGGAATCAGGGATGGAGAGGGGAACACGATGCGGAGTCTGACCAAAATAAATGAGGTCTTCAGGGATTTCTACGGGAACCTGTACAAGTCAGAACCCCCGGAGGGGAGGGAGGGGATGCGACGGTTCCTAGACCAATTGAGGTTCCCGAGGGTGGAGGAGGGACAGGTTTAAGGTTTGGGGGCCCCGATCGGGATGGAGGAGCTGGTTAAGGGGTTGGGGAGTGTGCAGGCGGGCAAGGCCCCGGGTCTGGATGGGTTCCCGGTCAAATTCTATCGGAAGTTTGTGGAACTGTTGGGTCCGTTGTTGGTGAGAACCTTCAACGAGGCGAAGGAGGAAGGGATTCTTCCCCCGACGATGTCTCGGGCGCTGATCTCGTTTATCCTCAAGCGGGACAAGGACCCGCTGCAGTGTGGCTCGTAAAGGCCGATTTCGCTCCTTAATGTGGATGCCAAGTTGTTGGCGAAGGTCCTGGCCTCTAGGATTGAGGATTGTGTCCTGGGAGTGATACATGAGGATCAGACGGGGTTTGTGAAGGGCAGGCTGTTGAATGCAAACGTGCGGATGCTCCTGAATGTGATCATGATGCCCTAGGAGGGGGGGGGAGGCGGAAATGGTGGCGGCAATAGGCGCGGAGAAGGCCTTTGATCGGGTGGACTGGGAGTACCTGCACCTATGGGAAGTGCTGGGCAGGTTTGGGTTCGGGAAGGGGTTCATAGGATGGGTAAAATTGCTATACCATGCCCCGATGGCGAGCGTATCGACGAATCGGCTGAGGTCAGAGTATTTCAGGTTGTACCGTGGGACGAGACAGGAGTGCACCCTGTCCCCCCTGCTGTTTGCCCTGGCAATTGAGCCGCTGGCTCTAGCACTAAGGGAGACTAGAAACTGGAGGGGGTTGGTCTGGGGAGGGGAGGAGCATCGGGTCTCGTTATATGCAGATGAGCTGCTTTTGTATATTGCAGATCCAGTGGAGGGGATGGCAGAGGTCATGCAGCCCCTTAGGGAGTTTGGAAACTTCCCAGGATACAAGCCCAATGTTGGGAAGAGTGAGCTCTTTGTGGTGAATGCGAGGGGTCAGGAGAGGAGGCTGGAGGAGCTGCCGCTCAAGAGGGTGGAGAGGAGTTTCCGGTATTTGGGTATCCAGGTGGCCAGGAGTTGGTCAACTTGGCGCGGTTGGTAGACCAGATGGAGGAGGACTTTAGGAGATGGGATGTGTTGCCACTCTCCCTGGCGGGTAGAGTGCAGTCCGTTAAGATGATGGTCCTCCCTAGGTTCTTGTTTGCGTTCCAGTGCCTGCCTATTCTCACCCCTAAGGCCTTTTTCAAGCGAGTCAGCAAGAGCATTTTGGGGTTCGTATGGGCAAGTAAGACCCCGAGGGTTAAGAGACTGTTCTTGGGGCGCAGTCCGGGGTGGGGGGGGGGGTGCTGGCACTGCCAAATCTATGTAGCTACTACTGGGCAGCTAATGTGGCAATGATTCGGAAGTGGGTAATGGAGGGAGAGGGGGCGGCGTGGAAAAGACTGGAGGTGGCGTCATGTGTGGGTACTAGCCTGGGGCACTGGTGACAGCACCGTTGCCGCTACCGCCGATGCGGTACACCACGAGCCCGGTGGTGGCGGCGACACTGAGGATCTGGGTGCAGTGGAGACGGCACAGGGGGGAGGTGGCGGCCTCGGTTTGGTCCCCAATACGGAACAACCATAGGTTTGCACCGGGCAGGATGGATGGCGGATTTCTAAGTTGGCATCGGGCGGGAATTAAAAGGATGGGGGACCTATTCATTGACGGGACTTTTGGCAGTCTGAGGGCGCTGGAGGAGAAATTTGGGTTACCCCCGGGAAATGCTTTCAGGTATATGCAGGTCGGGGCGTTTGTGAGGAGGCAGGTAGGGGAATTTCCGCTGCTGCCGGCGCGGAGGATACAGGACAGGGTTATTTCGGGCGTATGGGTCGGAGAGGGTAAGGTCTCGGTGATATACCAGGAGCTACAGGAGGCGGAGGAAGCCTCGGTGGAGGAGCTGAAGGGAAAGTGGGAGGAGGAGCTGGGTGAGGAGCTGGATGAGAGCCTGTGGGTTGACGCGTTGGGCAGGGTTAATTCCTCAACGTCTTGTGTCAGGCTCAGCCTGATCCAGTTTAAAGTGGAGCACAGGACGCATATGGCAGGGGCGAGGATGTGTATGTTTTTTGGGGTAGAAGACAGGTGTGTGAGGTGTTCGGGGAGCCCAACAAATCACGCCCATATGTTCTGGGCGTGTCTGGCACTTGAGGGGTTTTGGAGGCGCTTCGCAAGGGCTATGTCCAAGGTCTTGGATACTCGGGTAAAACCGAGCTGGGGGATCAGATGAGCCGGGAGTGCAGGAGCCGAAAGAGGCCAGAGTTTTGGCCTTTGCCTCTTTGGTATCCCGGAGAAGGATCTTACTAATGTGGAGGGACGCAAAGCCCCCAAGTGTGGAGGCTTGGATCAATGACATGGCGGGGTTTCTCAGGTTGGAGAAGATAAAGTTTTGCCTTGAGAGTGTCTGTGCAGGGGTTCTCCAGGCTGTGGCTCCTAGACTTTCTCGCGGAACGTTAGGTGGAGGTCAAGGGCATCAGCACCCGGGGTGGGGGGGGTTCTTGTTTTGCTTAATGTAAGGGGCGTTTGCCCCATTTTTGTTCTTAGTTTGTTAGATCGTTTAATGGTTAGATGATTATGTTGCTTTATGTGTTGGCGTAATGCCCTTTGTATTTCTCTTTTGTATATTTTCTTTCCTTCCTGGAGTGTTCTGTAAAAATTTATTGGAAAAATTTTGAATAAACATATATTTTTTTAAAAAACAATTATTTCAGGTCTCCGTTAGGCTTTCAATTTCTGATTTTTAATGATTTCGAATTTCACTATCTATATGGTGTGATTCGAACCCAAGATTCCCAGAACGTTATCCTGGGTCTCTGGATTAGTAGTCCAGTGGCAATACCAGAACATCACCACCTCCCCTAAAGGAGGAAAATCAGGTAGAGAAGTGGCAATGTTCAGGGAGGGAATTGCAGAACTTAGGGCCTGGGCAGCTCCTCCAATGCTGGAACGATTCAAATCAGGGATAGCTAAGAGTTCAGAATTAGATGAATACAGTTAAGACATGGTCAGCAGTATTTTGAATGATCTCAAGTTTACAGAGTAGAATATGAGAGACCAGTCAGGAGTTCATTGGTATAGTAAAGGCTGAACATAATTAAGGCATGATTGATAGTTGTAATTTCAGATGTGCTGAGTGATATTACAGAGGTGGAATTAGTGATGTCGTGAATATGAGGCCAGATGCTCATCTCAGTGCTCAACATGTCATTAGGTTTTTTAAGGAGTATGGCCTTTAATTTTGTCAAAATATTTTTTTCCCCTCAGATTAACCTGCAACGCACCATTAGAATTACAGGATTGATTAGCCAAGGTGCTAAGAGACTTGGCAGCCCAGAGTATGTGAAATCATACAAGATTGCTTACAGTGGTGATGGCAAAACCTGGACTACTTACAAAGTAAAAGGCACTTATGAGGACTTGGTAAGAGAAAAAGTTTGATATGCATTTCAGCCTTGTGCTTTTACTTAAACATATATCAGTAAATTTATGAAAATGTTATTCAAGTATATTCTGTTCTTTCCATGTACCTCAATTCTCTACCTTCACTTTTATTACCTTTGTGGTAATTTATGCTGTGGGACAGTTTCCAGATAGCAGCAGCCACTTAAACTAAATGATTGTAGGTTCTTTTGAGCCATCACAGTTTTAAGCTCAGTCCAGTCCCTACATATTCCAACACCGATCACTGCATTCCACAAAAGAGCACTTGCTGTTTACATTTTTTTCCACCCCAGTCTGGAGTTCGAAAGCCAGTTACATGCAATTATGTTACATTGAAACCCAATACAGTTTGTGCTGGTGTTTTTAACTGAACTTTAGCAGGAATCCAAATTATATGTGTTCACTTTGTTCCTGTGTCTTAGTATTCCCTTGTTAACATGGCCTCTGTTTCAATCACTGATTCTACACTTGCTGCTACCTTCTTAGAACAAATTAGCTAATTGATACTGTTTTGTATGCTTCATAACACCGTGTCCAAAGATGTGCAGGTTAGATGGATTGGCCATGATAAATTGCCGAGTGTCCAAAATTGCCCTTTGTGTTGGGTGGGGTTACTGGGTTATAGGGATAGGGTGGCGGTGTGGACCTTGGGTAGGGTGCTCTTTCCAAGAGCCGGTGCAGACTCGATGGGCCGAATGGCCTCCTTCTGCACTGTATATTCTATGATAATCTATTATAATCTATGTGTCGAGCGCACTGTTGCTATCTTTTAATGGCTATAAATATGGTGATTAATAAAGTCGCCTTTCTTAATCTTAATTATGAATATGCTTTCAGAGTCGCCAGGTATCTCTTGATACCGCCACAAGGTTCAACCGAATACCGATCAAAGAGCCAATACACCAGTTAATTAGTTCAAAGTCAATGGTACTTTATTTACACACAGTATGATTTACTCATGCACAATAACACTACAGGCTAAAGTATGTCAATCACTAACACCTATACTTTACTTCAGGTGCCCACTTAGGTCAGAGGAACAGTGGCCGTTGTTTGGATCTGAGGCTGTAGGGTTCGAAGAGGTAGCAGGAGTATAGCTATGGTCGTCCGTCTGGTAGCGAGCGTTGAACCTGAACTTGCTTCTGGTGGTGCAGGTGGAGGGGCCTCTCCAGTTGAGAGCCGATTCCAAGAGAACGAACACATGGCAGGGTTCCTTCTTATACTCGGGAGGGCTTTGTGCGCTTTTAGATGGGCCTTAAACTTGGTCCCAATCAATTGGGCAGCTTCTCAATCAAAGCCATCGATCTGAGCCAATAAAGGCACTGGTGCCCTGATGGCTGGGCATGTCCTAAGTGGTCGTTGGCCTTTCTTTGTTTGTATCTTCTTGCTGAGATAGTACCGCCGGAATGTCTGGGACGGTGTCGGCTACCTGAGCGCTAGTCTTATGTTTATCGGAGATGGGCCATCAATGTGCATATCGGCCAAGAGTTTCGGTTCTGTCTGCAGTCTGGCTTCTAAATACACATTCAGGCTCTGTGCCTGCTTGTTACTTTGTATTGTCCATTTTTCCCTGTATGCTCTGCGAGTGTCCATTTTATAGGCTGAAAGTCGCCATCCCAGATGGCTACAGCACTTACCCACTGAGTCAAGGAGTTTTCAAGTGGATTTTTCATTATTGTTAAAAATGGTAGGGCAGCACAGTGGCGCAGTGGGTTAGCCCTGCAGCTCACGGCGCCGAGGTCCCAGGTTCGATCCCGGCTCTGTGTCGCTGTCTGTGTGGAGTTTGCACATTCTCCCCGTCTTTACGTGGGTTTCGCCCCCACAACCCAAAGATGTGCAGGCTAGGTGGATTGGCCACGCTAAATTGCCCTTTAATTGGAAAAAATGAATTGGGTACTCTAAATTTATTTATTTTTTTAAATGGAAATGTTCAGCTTTTAGGAGTTCATCAATTTTCCTCAGACAATAACAGTCTATTTTGGGGGGAATTGAGCTAGCTGTGTGACAATATGTTGCCTCCTCGTTTAATTTCATCCACCTCATATAGATAAATGCATGGACCGAAGTAGCATAAGTAAATTAAAAATCCCAATGCCTTTATTTGTGAGGCACTTATACATCAAATGTTTGAGTAGCTGGTATTAACTTCTATCACTGAATCTTGTAATATAGCATCAAATTAACCTTAACAATTACCAGTCACAGAATATCAAACTAAGAATAATTAATATATTTTCTGCCACATGCAAATCATGCTTAACTGGTTGGATAATTTGTTCTAAAAACCTTGAAGTAGAATGAAGGGTCAGTGTTGGACATACACATATTGCTTTTTGTGAAGAGACAAATATAGATTTTGCTATTTGTAATATTGATTCCAAACTCAAATATAAAAAGAGACTTGTGGATACTTGCTTTTTTCTCAACAACATTTTGCAATCCTTTCTGAAAATTTCTTCTTAAAGGGAATTGTTATGCTACACAGAACCCACTCCCCAACTATTTTATTTTGTATATCCCAATGACAAAAGGGTGTAGAGATTGTTAACTAAATTAGTACATACATCCAGAGTGTGACCTGAAATATAATCCTCTGAGCTCAGTTGGCTAGACAGCTGGTTCATGATGCAGAGTGACACCAACAGTGTGGGTTCACAACCCGAACCAGCTGAGGTTATCCATGAATGCCCTGCCTTCTCAATTTCGCCCCTCACCAGGGGTGTGCTGACCCTCAGGTTAAATCACCACCAGTCAGTTCTCTCTCGAAAGGGAAGAGCAGCCTATAGACGTCGGGAACAATGGCAACTTTCACTTCATGCCTTGTGTGGTGGAGAAAACAAGGTCATATATTGTAATAGCCGAGCATTTGTTATCCACTGTTAGGAGGTATAAATAAAATTCGTTCAATCATGGCTGTCTGCTGTGACTCCACCTGTTAATCTTTGCTCAGGGCAATACTCAAAAGAAAGATAGTAAGAAGTCTTACAACACCAGGTTAAAGTCCAACAGGTTTGTTTCAAACACTAACTTTCGGAGCACTGCTCCTTCCTCAGGTGAACCTGGAATCACCTGAGGAAGGAGCAGTGCTCCGAAAGCTGGTGTTTGAAACAAACCTGTTGGACTTTAAACTGGTGTTGCAAGACTTCTTACTGTGCTCACCCCAGTCCAATGCTGGCATCTCCACATCAAAAGAAAGATGGTGACGTGGCTAGGATGATTTTTAAACTTTCATTTTGTAAATTAAGGATTGAAAAATGCTGGGTTGGATTTTACAACCTTGCAAATTTATCATAGGGCATATAAATATGTTGAGTGCCAACTCATCTCTGTCCTGCTCACTTGCAACCTGTTCACCATCGTAAGCGGTGTGGGTATGGTGCCCACTAAGCTGCCTACCTATAGGCCTACTGAGGTCATTAAATTCTCAATTTAAAAAAAAAATTAAAGTACCCAATTTTTTTTCCAATTAAGGGGCAATTTAGCTTGGTCAATCCACCTACCCTGCATCTCTTTGGGTTATGGGGGTGAGACGCACGCAGACATGAGTAGAATGTGGAAAACTCCACACGGACAGTGACCCGGGGCAGGGATCAAACCCAGGTCCATGGTGATGTGAGGCAGCAGTGCTAACCACTCCACCACCGTGCTGCCCCTTAACTGCCCAATCAAATGACAATTAAGATTCTTAATCTGTTTTCCTGAAGTGGCAGAGGTGGGCCAGCAGATTCCAGCGAGATGCAAATTAAGGAAACCAAATTCACAGTCTCAGCCAGAAATGTAAACGCTATCACTGCCGTGGTAGTCAGCAACTCATAAATGCCCCCATTTCCAGTGAAAGTGCTATGCCTCTGAAAAGTCGGTCAGAGCTATACGACACACAGGAGTGGGGGAAACAGTAAAGATCCGGGTTACAGCCATTCAACAGGTCAAGGTCATGGCAGATCTAAAGCTTGTTCAAGAGTCTGGAAATACAAAATTGCACATCTGATGGATATGGAAACAAGTCAATGTTATCGTCCAGGAAGATCAAGAGTTGTAACAGTCAGAGAGCAAGAAAAAGAGCACATTGAAGATAAGAGTAATAGGGCTAAGCTATAATTCCAGTGCCCACAGTTAAAATTAAAGTCGGAGATTCACAACTTGCTTTCATCAATGATTCAGCTGCAGCCATGTCTGTCACCTCAGAAGGAGAATATAAGAAATCTCTAATTCACATTCCCTTCTGCTAAACTAGTGGGAAACTGACTAGTTCTTCCAATACAAGTATCCCAGTGTTAGGTGAAGTTAGAGTCAGAGGGGAAAATGGTGAGTCATCCTATTACTTGTCATTCGTAGTAGTGGAAGGACTGGCAGGGAACAAAGTCACCCTGATGGGAAGGAATTGACTTAAGAAGATATGATTAAATTGGGCCAAGCTATTTTCAGTAAAGATTAGTAAGAATATGTGTGTCATTGAGGGAATACCTGGACACCACAAAGTGGTCTTTGAGCAAGATGGATCAAATGATAAAATTAGGCAGCACTAGGCTGAAGTCAAGTTAAAGGTAATGAGTAGGCGGCATGGTGGTGCAGTAGTTAGCACTGCTGCCTCACGGCGCAGAGGACCCGGGTTCAATCCCGGCACTGGGTCGCTGTCCATGTGGAGTTTGCACATTCTCCCGTGTCTGCGTGGATCTCACCCCCACAATCCAAAGAGATGCAGGATAAGGTGATTGACCACGCTAAATTGCCCCTTAATTGGAAAAAAAAGAATTAGGTACTTTAAATTTACAAAAAGAAGAAAAATGTTAAACGACAATGTATAGAAAGGATAGGCATGTGTGTTATGCACAGATACAACACATCTTGTTGACATTCAATTGAATGTAACAATGCACGTTATAACTGGGACTCTCTGCTCAACACCCCTCCCCTAGCTTATGCCATGAGAGTGTACCTTTAAGAAATGGGTGTTTATCAAATAGCTGCAGTGATGTCATTGTGTGGGTGCAGGTGGGTTGTGTCTCTGGCTTTTACTTTCATTTTGAACTAGAAGCTGTTTGTGGCTTTGTGTTTTACTTTCGTTTTAGACAGTTGAAAGCTGAATTCAGACAAGGAAGGTTCATTTTGTCTCTCTCTCTGTATGTTAAAAGGTGTCCAGATCTCGTGTTAAATTAAAAGTGATAACGTCTTGTGTAAAGAATTTATACCTACTGCTTTAAAAAGGGTGTTTGGCTTATGGATGTTATTAGAAAAGCTATTAAGGGTTACATACAGAGAACTGTATCTGTGATGGGTAGTTGTGTTGGTAGTTGATAAAATGTTTACTGTGTGTTTATAAAATGTTAACTAAATTCAAAGAACAAACATTATTTTGTTTAAAAATACTTAAGGTCTCTGTTGCATAACACCTGGAAAGTAGGCCTTTGTGCTTCTCATAACCAAAATCTATTAAAAGTTGTAGGTCAGGTAAATTCCATGATATACTTTGGAGTTTTCTAAACCCTGGCTCATAACAAACTGTCCTTGCAAACAACACTCTGCCACACATAGGCTGACTGAAAAACCTGACAAGCTCGTTGAAACAATCACTTACCACTCCATGATGAACTGTTCAACCCACCTACCATCTCAGTGCCCCATCTAGAGCATCCTTTCAGAGCAAGACCTACCATTACACATGGTTTTGATCAAGGAATAGGAAACACAGGAAGTCAATAACAAGTTTATTTGACGAACCCCATCTGTGGAAAGGCAAGCTTTGAACTGTCATGGCAACAGTGCTCCTCGCCAAATAGATTCAGGATAGGCGAGGTCCCTGTGGAGCCTTCGGTACTTGTGGAAAAATCCACTATTGCTGTACTTTATCAAGGAGTTCCCCTCTGCAGGCTGTCGTATTTTTAAAGGAGAGGCTTGCAGACCACAAAGGTACAAACAAACAAGAGTTTTATTGGAAAGGTGTCTTCTCACAGGCTACTCGAAGAGGCTGACTGTTAGCCTGCCCAACTGCCGATGATGTCATTAGTATATCACATGATCGAACTCTAACATGACCTTGTTCTAACTAGAAACAAACATGAATACATGAATATCCAAAAAAAAATCAAAATAACGCTTTCCTCCCCCTTTACATAAAAAGTTTCTGCAATTAAACACATTATAACATTAGCAAACAAAATTTACAATAAGAACAAATAACAAACACAACAGTCAGTAAGTTAAACATTTCAGAGGACGTTGATTCCTATATGGTTGTCAGCGAATCTCAAGTGTCTGCTTTTCATGTTGACTGTAACCTCTGGTGTTTTTGGTGTAGTTTGGAGGCGTTTGTTACCTCAACTGGAGTCGACGTAGGATTTGGAGGTTGGCTCGCTGTTGAAATGTCCTCAACTGAGGTACTATATATTCCACAGGTTTTTCCGGTATTGTCAGATTCTCAGCTATGTGCAGCTCTTCTCTTGGCACAATTTGTGGATGCTGTCTCTGGCAACTTTGTTTTAGCTGCTGAAAGTTGGTCGGTGTGTCTTCTCCACACAACATCGTCCTGAGTTTGAAAGGTGTCTGAGACTGATCTGGTCTGTGGTAACTGTGCCAATACATGGCGTTTAATGCTGTTCTCATGTCATAAAACCTGATTTGACTGCTTTTTAAGAGCTTTCACTTCAGATGCCATGATTATACATTCATACTGCTGAGCGTGGTGCACCCAGGATAGAACATAAATGGAGTAAGGTGGAGCTGGCACTCTGTTCTGCTGGTGCTCACCGACTTCACACAAGCGCTGTTTCCAGCCTCTCTAGTTCTTAGCCCAAGATGTCGATACGTTTGTTAGTTGCCAAACACTACCTCTCCAGCCTTCCCCTCCGGAACGAGCCGAGAGCAGCCTGGGTAAGGTCGGTGAGATATAACGCTCAGACTCTCAGAAGGCATTAGTGGGGGTGGGCCGGGGACTGAAAAGTAACGTCACAGGAAGGCTGTGGTCTGATTGGCTAAGAGGGAATCTGCTAAGTTTGAATCTGTGTCTGTGTTAAATTTGAATCTGTGTTAAATTACTGGTAATAAATTACTGGTTAGTCAATAAATAATTAATTAATTAGAGCTAGAAATGGGGTTTAGTGGGGTGCAGTGCTTCAAATGCCAGATGTGGAAGATCTGTGATGCCACAGTGCACCCAATTGCAGCTCCTCTCAGACCGCATGGATCGGTTGGAGCAGCAGTTGGATGCACTTAGAAGCATGCAGGCGACAGAGAGGGTCATAGACAGGAGTTATAGAGATGTGGTCACATCAAAGGTGCAGGCAGACAGATGGGTGACCACTAGAAGGAGCAGGCGGTCAGTGCAGGAATCCCCTTTGGCTGTCCCCCTCTCTAACAGTCTTGGATACTATTGTGGGGGATAGCCTATCAGGGGAAAACAACAGCAGCCACAACAGTGGCACTGCAACTGGCTCTGTTGCTCAGCAGGGGAGGGCAAAGCGCAGGAGAGCGATAGTTATAGGGGACTCTATAGTAAGGGGCACAGATAGGCGCTTCTGTGAACGTGAAAGAGAATTCTGGATGGTATGTTGCCTCCCTGGTGCCAGGTTCAAGGATGTCTCTGAATGAACACAGGACATACTGGAATGAAGAACTTGTCGTATGAGGAATGGTTGAGGGCTCTGGGTCTGTACTCGTTGGAGTTTAGAAGGATATGGGGGGATCTTATTGAAACTTACAGGATACTGCGAGGCCTGGATAGAGTGGACATGGAGAGGATGTTTCCACTTGTAGGAAAAGCTAGAACCAGAGGACACCATCTCAAACTAAAGGGACGATCCTTTAAAACTGAGATGAGGAGGAATTTCTTCAGCCAGAGGGTGGTGAATCTGTGGAACGCTTTACCGCAGAAGGCTGTGGAGGCCAAATCACTGAGTGTCTTTAAGACAGAGATAAATAGGTTGTTGATTAATAAGGGGATCAGGGGTTATGGGGAGAAGGCAGGAAAAAGGGGATGTGAAAATATCAGCCATGATTGAATGGTGGAGCTGACTCGATGGGCCGAGTGGCCGAATTCTGCTCCTATTTCTTCTGGTCTTATGAATGTGAAGGTAAACAGCCGGATGGTCATAGTACACACAGGTACTAACGACATAGGCAGGTAGAGCGATGAGGTCCTGCAGAAGGTGGTTCAGATAATTAGGCAGTAATCCAAAAAGCAAAACATCTATGGTTGTCATCTCAGGATTACGCCCTGTGCCACGTGCCAGTAAGGCTAGAAATAGGAGGATAGTACAGCTAAACATGTGGCTAAACTGGTGGTGCAGGAAGGAGGGTTTCAAATTTCTGAAACATTGGGATCTCTTCTGGGGCAGGTCGGACCTGTACAAGAAGGACGAGTTGCAACAAAACTGGAAGGGAACCAATATCTTGGCTGGTAGGTTTGCTAGAGTCACTCGGGAGGATTTAAACTAGTATTGCAGTGGGGTGGGAACCAGAGCGTTAGCTTAGAAGGTGTAATAACTGAAGGGGAAATAGAAAACAAAAATAATAAAACAACTGCATCACCCTGTCTGCTCAAACGCAATGGTCTGATGTGTATTTATTTCAACGCCAGAAGTATAGCAGTTAAGATGAACTTAGAGCACTGATTAGTACTTGGAACTATGATGTTGTGGCTATCACAGAAACGTGGTGAAAGGAAGGGCAGGATTGGCAGCTGAACATTGGAGTATAGAGATGCTTCAGGAGAGGGCAATAGAAAAGGGATGGGGGAGTAGCATTACTGGTTAAGGAAAATATTATAGCTATACTGTGGGAGGACACCTTGGAGGGCTCATACAATGAGGCAATCTGGCTACAGCTCAGGAACAGGAAGTGGGTAATCACAATATTGGGGGTTTATTACAGGCCCCCCAACTGCCAGCGAGAGATAGAGGAGCAGATAGGTAGAAATATTGTGGACAGGTGCAAAAGTAACACGGTTGTTATGTTAGGGGATTTTAACTTCCCCTATATTGACTGGGAATCATTTAGTGCTGGGGGCTTGGATGCGGCAGAGTTTGCAAGATGTATAGAGGCAGGCTTCTTGATGCAATATGCGGATAGTCCAACTCGGGAAGGGGCAGTATTGGACCTGGTATTGGGGAATGAGCCGGGACAGGTGGTTGAGGTTTCAGTGGAGGAACATTTTGGGAGCAGTGACCACAATTCCCTAAGTTTTACGGTACCTTTCGATAGGGATGAGGGTATCCCTCGTGTTAAGATGCTAAACTGGGGAAAGGCAAATTACGATAATATTAGACAGGAATTGAAGAATTTTGATAGGGTGCGGCTGTTGGAGGGTAAATCAACACCAGACATGTGGGAGTCTTTCAAGTGAGTTGATTGGGATTCAGGAAAGTCAAGTTCCTGCGAGAACGAAGGACAAGTATGGGAAGTTTAAGGAGCCTCGGATAACAAGGGATATTGTGAATCTCGTCAGAAAGAAAAAGTAGGCTCTTGTACGGTCCAGAAGGCTGGGGACAGTCGAAACCCTTGAGGAATATAAAGAACGTAGGAAGGTACTTAAGTGGGAAATTAGGAAGGCTAGGAGGCTTCATGAAAAGTCCTTGGCAAGCAGGATTAAGATGAATCCCAAAGCTTTTTATTCATATGTAAAAAGCAAGAGTGTAGTCAGGGAAAGGATTGGACCACTTAAGGACAGTGGGGGGAATTTATGTGTTGAGCCAGAGGAAATGGGAGAGGCACTAAATGAGTATTTTGCATTAATGTTCACCAAAGAAAAGGACTTTGTGGAAGATGACTCTTGGGTCGGGTGTGCAGATAGTCTGGGTCATGTTGACATCAAAAAGGAGGAGGAATTGGGTGTTTTAAAAGACATTGAGGTAGGTAGGTCTCCTGGGCCAGATGGGATTTACTCCAAAATACTGAGGGAAGTAAGGGAGGAAATTGCTGGGGCCTTGATTGACATCTTTGTATCCTCATTGGCTACAGGTGAGATCCCAGAGAATTGGAGAATAGCTAATGTGGTATCACTGTTTAAGAACGGTAGCAGGGATAATCCAGGAAACTATAGGCCGGTGAGCCTCACGTAGGTAAATTATTGGAGAGAATTTCCAGGGACAAGGTTCACACCCATTTGGAATCAAATGGACTCATCAGCGATAGACAACATGTTTCTGTGAAGGGGAAGTCATGCCTCACTAACTTGATTGAGTTTTTTGAGGAGGTGACAAAGATGATTGATGCGGGGAAGGCAGTGGATGTTGTTTTCATGGGCTTCAGTAAAGCCTTTAACAAGGTCCCTCATGGCAGACTGGTACACTAGGGGGCATAGGTTTAAGTTCCGTGGGGCAAAGTTTAAAGTAGATGTGCGAGGCAGGTTTTTTTATACAGAGAGTGATGAGTGCCTGGAACTCGCTGCCAGGGGAGATTGTGGACGTAGATACATTAACTGCGTTCAAAAGGCATCTCGACAATACATGGACACGGTGGCTACAGAGGGATACAGTACAATAAAGTGCTGAGGGTTTTGGCCAATGGTTGTATGATGACCAGTTTAGGCTTGGAGGGCCGAAGGGCTTTGTAGATGTTTTAAGTGTTATCTTCAAAGATTTTAAGGGGATATGTCATAATTCCTTTTGGTCAAAAGTGCCTGATACCAATAAAGCGGCTGAGCCAGTGTCCACCTCAATTTTCAAAGGTTGTCTATACAGTAAAGGAGTGGCCTAGAAACGGTTGGTTGCATCCACAATGGCCAGTATGTTCATGACGGGTCGTCACCTGATTGTGATTCTAGTCCTTTATCATGCCCTTTTTGTATCACATGGAAATGTTTCCCTCTATTCGATTTTTCACTTTATTTATTTGGTTCTTGCTTTTTTAAATTCTTATTTGAAACTTGCGCCATCCTCCGACCACGGTGCACCGGAAAAGTAGGTTGTCACAGTGCAGCGTGGCCAGTGAAAGCCAGGCGACCCGGGATCTATCCGGCTTGCAACGTCTCATGAGATTCAACACAATCACGCGAGGCGTTGCATTGGGAATCCCACCCACAATGGGCGGTACCACTTTTTAGCAAATCTGCATATGAGAGCAAGGCAGTAAACCTGACTCTAATGTGCAGAGTCCCAAGGTACCTGAGGCTTTTGGATTCAATCCCTTTGCCTCGGGGACCTCGGGCGAGCGCCGTTTAGTACTGGTCCCCACAAACAGGTTCCAGCTAGAAAGGCACTTGTGGGGATCTCCAAGGGAATTGGAGGCCCCCAGCTGCATGCCCTTTGGGTTGGTGCTCTGGCAATGCTGCTGCCACCTGGGTACCCAGGTGAATACACAACACAGACTAAGTGGCAGACTACTAAGCAAATGAGGAGGATATTGCTTGGCCTTGGAGATTTAGATTCATTAAATAAATAAAATAATATGTACAGTTAGAAGCAGTAAGAAAAGAGCTGAATAGATTAGAAATAACAGAGTAATTAAGAAAGTGGAAATCTAGGAATAGGCCACACTCATGATGATAGTTCACATAGCAGATGGATCATTTGAATTTAGGGAATTTTTAAGCAAACGATAAATAAGGTGAGTGAGAATGATACTTACCCAGTGCTTACCAGTGAAGATTTGTTTTCCAATATGCCAATGGAAACACATTCAGCAAGATAGATCTGCCAAATGCACATTTGCAATTAAAAGTAACTGAAAAAAACACAAGGAATTGCTTACCCTAAATATTCTTCTCATAATCTCTCTCTAAACCTTGGTGGAATAGAGTCAATGTAAACGGAAGGAAATACCCGACCAGAAATTGAAAGAAGCCAGATAGTTTTATTGAAAGTATATAGGATAGGTGAATAAATAAGTTGTTCTTTTCATTATTTCTTGTCTGATGTTATATTTTGTTGAAGACATAATGGTGTCAAGTAAAACCATTTTGTTTACACATGTGAATTACTCTGGCAGTTTCATCCAGATATGTTTTGGTTGCGATTATAGTAGGAACATAAGAAGACCAACCTCTTATATTTTCAGCTATTTTTGACACTGGTTTAGTCATTTAATGTTCTGTGAACTTATGTACATGCATCATGTTATATTTTAATGGACAAGTTTTTTTTAAATGTGGAGGGAGGGTAATATATTGCATAATCTGAGCATTTAGTTATACTGCCCTCTCTACTGCCCTCTCTGTCAGGGAGGTGTAAACAAAGTTAGTTGAATAATGTTTGCCAGCTGTGAGTCCACATGTTAATGCTTTCTCAATGTAACATATAACAATGCCTTCAGAGGGGATGCAGAAAAGCTGTTGGAATTATAGATTGACGAAGCTGAGATTTGTCTCATTTGAGAAGATAAGGTTGACAGGAGATTTAAGAGTGATGCTCAAAACCATGAGGGGTCTGGGCATTGTTCATAGAGAGAATTCAAATTGCAGATTCAACTGGGGCATTCAAAAGAGAATTAATAATAATAATGATAATTGCTTATTGTCACAAGTCGGCTTCAATGAAGTTACTGTGAAAATCCCCTAGAATTGGATAAGTATCTGAAGTAAATGTTTGCTGGACGAAGGAGAAAGGATAAGGGTTAGTAGAGTTGCTCTTGCAGAGAGCCACATAGATAGAGCCGGTTAAATGGCAGTGGTGGGGAGGATGTGTTGGGGGGGGGGGGGGGGGGGAGCATATAATAGCATGGACAGGATTCCCTTCATGATCCCCCAGCCTGACCCGGATGCAATTTTCTGGTGTGGTGGAGAGGCCCTCGGATGGGAATTCAATCCATGCTCCTCTTAATGGTCACATAAGAGATTTGTCGCACCCAACCTCAATTTTTAGGCTAGGGAGCACCCAGAGACTGAATGTGGGAAACAAAATAGGTTGATCTCAGGTGCGAAGGGGGAAGTAGGGGTGGGAGACTCCGGTGCTAGGCCCCTTCAGACTTAGTGCTCCTCCACCTATGAACCATAGATATCTAACCATCCCTCCTCTCCTCCACCTACCCCGAACTGAGATCACTCCTCTTGCAGTCCCCCCAAAGCATCTCCTACCCTTCCCTCCTTGGGACCCCTGGTGCTTACCATCACTGCGGTTCCTGGGACTTTAGTCTCAGGCACAGCACTCTTCACGCCACAGTATGAATGTACCTAGCTTGGCTGGAGAGCTGTCAGCCAACCCAATTGGTTGACAACTCTCCAAGGTTGGGCTTCCTTCCAAGTATGGATGGAAGTCCTGCCTGCTGCTAGTCAATGCACATTAGAGTGTGAAATGCCAACAGGCTTGTTGGAGTTAGTGGAACGCCTCTCTGGATGACAGGTGCCGAACGCTCACCACCGTGAAAATTCAAGCCAATAATTCAGTTTGGCCTTCAAAGAGAAACTACCACCATCAGTATTCTTTCTAATAAAAGTGTGACAAAGAATTATTTGCCTTCTGACTTTGTTGAGTTTTGAAAAATATGTACAATTTATGACACAATGTGGGGAAACTAGCCCGAGGGAGGTACTGGTATTGGCAGTATGAGGGAGCTGAATTAATAACCCTAAATTTGAGCAGGGTATCTAGTAGCATGTCCCATTAATTACACAATTTCCCTTGCCCTTGAGCTCAAAGATGTTTTGCACTAAAACGTGCCAGATCTGCGCGCCGATAATGGCATGGGGAAGTCAATGGGACATCTGGAACTTCAGTGAGTAGTGGGAGCAACAGTCTTAACTCTTCAACCAATGAGATTTAAGGATTGAAAAAGAGACAAATAAATGAGTTGGAAAGGGGATACAAAACAAAGAACAAAGAAAAGTACAGCACAGGAACAGGCCCTTCGGCCCTCCACGCCTGCACCGACCATGCTGCCTGTCTGAACTAAAATCTTCTACACTTCCAGGTCCATATCCCTCTATTCCCATCCTATTCATGTATTTGTCAAGATGCCCCTTAAACGTCACTATCGTCCCTGCATCCACCACCTCCTCCGGAAGTGAGTTCCAGGCACCCACTACCCTCTGTGTAAAAAATTGCCTCTAAACCTTGCCCCTCGCACGTTAAACCTATGACCCCTAGTAATTGACCTCTCTACTCTGGGAAAAAGTCTCTGACTATCCACCCTGTCTATGCCCCTCATCATTTTGTAGACCCCTATCAGGCCGCCCCCTCAACCTCTATCGTTCCAATGAGAACAAACTGAGTTTATTCAACCTCTCCTCTGCCATCTCTCCGCCCAAGTCTCCAGACGATCTAAGTCCTGCTGTATCCTCTGACAGTCCTCATCGCTATCCGCAATTCCACCAACCTTTGTGTCATCAGCAAACTTATTAATCAGACCAGTTACATTTTCCTCCAAATCATTTATATATACTACGAACAGCAAAGGTCCCAGCACTGATCCCTGCGGAACACCACTAGTCACAGCCCTCCAATCAGAAAAGCACCCCTCCATTGCTACTCTCTGCCTTCTATGACCTAGCCAGTTCTGTATCCATCTTGTCAGCTCACCTCTGATCCCGTGTGACTTCACCTTTTGTACCGGTCTGCCATGAGGAAGCTTGTCCAAGGCCTTACTGAAGTCCATATGGACAACATCCACTGCTCTACCTGCATCAATCATTTTTGTGACCTCCTCGAAAAACTCTATCAAATTAGTGAGACACGACCTCCCCTTCACAAAACCGTGCTGCCTCTCACTAATAAGCCCACTTGCTTCCAAATGGGAATAGATCCTGTCTCGAAGAAATCTCTCACGTAATTTCCCTACCACTGACGTAAGGCTCACCGGCCTGTAGTTCCCTGGATTATCCTTGCTACCCTTCTTAAACAAAGGAACAACATTGGCTATTCTCCAGTCGTCTGGGACATCACCTGAAGACACTAAGGATCCAAAGATGTCTGTCGATGTATCAGCAATTTTCTCTCTTGCCTCCAGTATTCTGGGGTAGATCCCATCAGGCCCTGGGGACTTATCCACCTTAATATTTTTCAAGACGCCCAACATCGTGTACTTTTGGATCTCAATGTGACCCAGGCTATCTACACACCCTTCTCCAGACTCAACATCCACCAATTCCTTCTCTTTGGTGAATACTGATGCAAAGAATACTGATGCATTTCGTAACTCGCCCATTTCCTCTGGCTCCACACACAGATTACCTCCCCTGTCCTTCAATGGGCCAACCCTTTCCCTGGCTACCCTCTTGCTTTTTATGTACATGTAAACAGCCTTAGGATTTTCCTTAACCCTATTTGCCAATGGCTTTTCGTGACCCCTTTTAGCCCTCCTGACTCCTTGCTTAAGTTCCTTCCTACTTTCCTTATATTCCACACAGGTTTCATCTGTTCCCAGCCTTCTAGCCCTGACAAATGCCTCCTTTTCCTTTTTGACGAGGCCTACAATATCTCTCGTTATCCAAGGTTCCCGACATTTGCCGTTTTTATCCTTCGTCCTTACAGGAACATGCCAGTCCTGAATTCCTTTCAACTGACATTTGAAAGCCTCCCACATGTCAGATATTGATTTACCCTCAAACATCCGCTCAATCTAGGCTCTTCAGTTCCCACCTAATCTTGTTATAATTAGCCTTCCCCCAATTTAGCACATTCACCCTAGGACCACTCTTATCCTTGTCCACCAGCACTTTAAAACTTACTGAATTATGGTCACTGTTCCCGAAATGCTCCCCTAATGAAACTTCTACCACTTGGCCGGGCTTATTCCCCAATACCAGGTCCAGTACAGCCCCTTCCCTAGTTAGATTTGGATTTGAATTGGATTTAATCAACTTAATGACCGAATAACAAAGAGAGAGAAAGGAAGATTGGATTTACATTAAGAGAGAAAATGATTAATGAAAGAAAGAAGATTTTGTAATGTTACATTTTTAAAAATCTCTTACAATTTTGACATTTAAAAAACTATCTTCATGTACAAACTCTAACTTTCAGTGGGGAGTTTAATTGTCAATTAATGCTTAAGTGCAGCAATTTCCCAAATATGCGGGGAGGGTGACAGCAAGTTACTGTTTTTGCAACTCCTCACGGCAAAATGGTTCAAATTGTCCAGCAACTTGTGGTGATAGTGTTATCTAAATAGAGAACGGCAGCACAATTTCGAGGTGCAGAGGGATCTAGGTATTTATGTGCATGAGTTACAAATAATCAAGGAATGCTATCCTTTATATCTCTACGGCACCACTGCACAGTGGTTGGCACTTTTGCTTCACAGCGCTAGGGATCTGGGTTCGATTCTGACCTTGGGTGACTGTGTGGAGTTTGTATGTTCTCCCCGTGTCTACTTGGGTTTCCTCCTGTTGCACCAGTTTCCTCTCACTGTCCAAAGATGTGCAGGTTAGGTGGATTGGCCATGCTAAATTGCCCCTTAATGTCCAAAGATGGGCAGGTTAGATGGGGTTACAGGGTTGCGGGGATGGGGTGGAGAATAGTCCTAGGTAGGGTGCTTTTATCAGAGGGTCGGTGCTGATTCAATGGGCTGAATGGCCTCCTTCTGCATTGTAGGGATTCTATGGATTTGTAGTTCATGCCAAATCACTCCCTCGCCATAAGTTGCTGGCCGATTGATGCACAAAAGTCAGCATTATTTTGGCAGCAAATTCTGGTCTATATCACATTGTTCTTTATGGGAGCTTTCAGTGCCCAGATTGGCTGCGGTGGACATATTTCCCACATTACAACAGTGAATCGACTTCTAAAGTACTTTATTGGTGTAAAGTGATTTTGAACCTCTGAGGTTTTGAAAGGCACAATATTAATACAAGTCTTTTCAATGTATTTGCTTGCTGTAGTTTTGAAGGTTCGGTTTTTGCTGCACCTTGCATGCAAAAACAAAATTGGGCTTTCTATCTTCAAATTTCCATTACTTACCATAGGGTCCCCTTCATTATGGTGGAATGGACATGATCCACTTTACAAATATTTCTGCATTTTCAATAAGTTCTTTCTGCTGGTAATAACTCTTTCATTAGTATTTTAACATTATATGTATCAAAGCAGACAACCATCTAAGGTATTTGAGAAAATGTGATTGCACGCTGACATTTGTTTCTTGCTATTGATTTAAGCAGTTATTGTTCCCCTATAATTTGGTGTGTTTCATTCGGCTGCTCCACTTTAATTTTGGAATGTATCTTCCAATCCTCTTGCAGATATGTTCAGGCATGCGATAAATTCTCCTTTAAAGCTCGCCTAGGAGCTCACCCTTTTATTGAGATGCTGCCTTGTTTAATTATGTTTAAGGATTTGTAATGGCATCTGCTGTTTCACTGATGTACTTAATTATTGTACAGGTTAATTTGTTTCAGTGTTAAGTTTTTGAACGAACAATCTGACAGTCAGAGTGGGCAAAAATTCTGTTGCATCAATAAATCAACAGAGTAACTGAGACATTTTGCAAATTCTTGCTAAAATCCATTCAATTTCTGCAGGTCTTCCGGGGAAATGTCGATAACAACACTCCACATGCAAATTCATTTAATCCTCCTATAGAGGCTCAGTACATACGACTGTATCCTCAGGTCTGTCGGAGACACTGTACATTAAGGATGGAGCTGCTTGGCTGTGAAATGTCAGGTAAACTCAGCATCACACTCTGCACTGTGTTGTTGGAAATACCTATTTTAAAACGGTTGGATTTAAAAGCATTCATTTTGTTGATTAAACTATGAATTATATATTAGCTTTCCGACAGTGGGTTTCCTCCACTTCATGTAATTCCTCTCAAAATTCTAGTGGCAGCAGCTGTGATTAATCACCGGTTATGAATCTTAATCACACAAGCAGTCATTCACAGGTTCAAGTGAAGGTTTATGGAATCAAGACCTAAATTTGTTGGCCGACTGGTAACGGACCACACAGATGAAAAGTCTTCTGATGTTATTACAGGGTAAAAATTGGCATGGTATTAAATGTGTAAGAGGAACTTTGCACGGAAATGTATTTGTAGAAACCCATCATCATGGAAACTTGCTCATTCTCCATTTCAGTTCACACCTTTCCGAGTAGCATGAGAAGGTGCAATATAAACGCAAGTCTGTCTTTTTCTTTCAAAATCGCTTCTGTCCGTGTTGACTTTTCTTCCTGTCTGAACTCACTCCCATCCCTACGGGAGGGGTTTAGTGGTTTCTGTGCTCTGGCCTCTTGACCCTCTCCCTTGCATCACCCCTGCCAAGAATAGTAACAATGAACTAATCAAAATCCAGCTGTCATTAAACATCTGCTGACAATATCCACAGTCTAATTGTATTTACAATGGTTTCTAGCTCAGAGATTGAGCTTTTTAAGGGTATGAATTAAGGTACAAGCTGAGGTTGCCGTAACTTACATCTTATATATTCAATACTTACCTTAGGTGAACATTCCTTACCATTTGTAAAAAAAAACAAATTCTACTTTGCTGATGAGACATTTTTTTTTTAAATTGACTTCAAATATATTTTTTTCTTGACCTTTTGATTTATCATCCACAAAGAAAAATTGGTTATAATTTCCATTCTCTCACAATGATATAAACTGCAGCATAAACCACAGTGCTGAATACTAATTTACAAATTGCTTCAATTTTTGTAGAATTTCCAGCACAGATTTCAGCCATTTGGCCCATCCAACCAGTGCCAGATCACTGAAAGAACCATCCAATTATCCTTACTCAACTGCTCGTTCACCATTGCCCTGCAAATTTTTCATGTAAAGAACCAATTTATTTTTGAAAATTGAAGCAAGCTATGCTGTGAGTGGCATTTTAATCCTCATCTTCTCTTCTGACGTGCAATAACTCATTGTTAGACCAATTTTGCCTTCTCCATGCTGCTCTCCCTCACTGACTAAATCGAATGTTCCCTTCCAACCTGCTGTCCATCACTGACTGACCTGACCTGTCCAGTTCAACCGCACAAACTGACTGATTGTCCTCCCTTCTGATTCGCTCTCTCTCAGTGCTTAACTGATTATCCCTCCTACTGACCTCCCCTTCCTCACTGACTGACTGATTGTTCCTCTCTGATCCATCCTCTCTCATTGGCTGATGAATTATTCTCTCTGCCCCGCTCTCATTTGGGTTTACTGATTGTTCCTGTGTGACCCATCCTCTCTCAGACTAACCCTTTCTCCCTCAGACTGACTGATAATCCCCTCTCTGACCTGTTCCACCTCACAGACAGGCCAATTGTGCACCTTTGACCTGATCCCCCTCACTGACTGAACAATTATCCCCTTTCTAGCTACTCCTTCACACGGACTGACCAATTACATAAGAGCAAGGAGCAGGAGTAGGCAATTCAGATCCTCGAGCTCCCTACGCCATTCAATACGATCATGGCTAACCTCCTCTCAGCCTCAACTCCACTTTCCTGCCCATCTCAATTAACCTTCAACCCATTGCTCATTACAAATCTGTCTATCTCCTCCTTAAATTTACTCAATGTTCTGGCAGCCATCATACTCTGGGGTAGTGAATTCCACAGATTCATGACCCTTTGAGAGAAGTAATTTCTCCTCATCTCTGTTTTAAATCTGCTACACCTTATCCTAAAACTGTGACCTCACAGTCTAAATTGCCCACAAGAGGAAACATCCGCTCTACTTCTACTTGGTAAATACCTGTTATCATCTTATATCCCTCAATTACATCTCCTCTCATTCTTCTACACTCTAGAGAGTATAGGCCTGAACTGTTCAATCGCTCTTCATAAGACAATCTCTCTTCATCTCTGGAATCAACCTAGTGAACCCCTTCTGAACTGCCAATAATACATCCCTCCTCAAATAAGAGGACCAAAACTGTGCATAGGACTCCATGTGCAGTCTCACCAATGCCTTGTACAGTTGCAACAACACTTATCTAGTTTTATACTCTATTCCTTTAGCTATAAAGGTCAAAATTGTCCCCTTTCTCACTCCTCATTCACACTCACTGAACAATTGTCCTGTCTCTGACACTCTGGTATCGGAGCAGAGAATCGCACCCAAGGTGTTGGCAACTCACCAGAGGCTGTCAACATATGAGATATGCCTAGCAGGAATGGAAGCAACAATCAGTTGTTGGGGGCCGGGAGTTGCGTGAGGCGTGGGAGAGATAACAGTCTTTACATCTTCCTATGCAACAAACAAATTTCCTTGGATATTGTAATTTATTTCCATGATATCCAATTAGCTGAAGCAGAAAAATTAGATTTGCACCAAAGTGATGATGATTCTTTGCATGTTCATTTGTGTGCATTTAGCAATTTATGACCTTGTAACTCAGATCAACCTGGCGAACATGGCAGACATCGCCCGCATCCAGCGCCTGGACTGCCAGCCGACGCAGATCAACCGGGCGAACCTGGCAGACACCGCCCCCAGATCGGGCCTGGACGGCCAGCTGACGCAGATCAACCTGGCACATCAGGGTTACACCGCCCCCGGCCAGCGCCTGGGCGGCCAGCCCACAGGGACTCTGGCAGCGATGGGGAGGGCAGCTCCAACAACAGCCCTCTGGCCCAGTCCAGTGATGATACGACGACCCAGGACACCAGCACACAGGGGACAGACAGACACGACACGACGACACAGGACACAAGCACACAGGGGACAGACAGACACGACACGACGACACAGGACACAAGCACACAGGGGACAGACAGACACGACACGACGACACAGGACACAAGCACACAGGGGACAGACAGACACGACACGACGACACAGGACACAAGCACACAGGGGACAGACAGACACGACACGACGACACAGAACACCAGCACACAGGGGACAGACAGACACGACACGACAACACAGGACACAAGCACACAGGGGACAGACAGACACGACACGACGACACAGGACACAAGCACACAGGGGACAGACAGACACAACACGACAACACAGGACACAAGCACACAGGGGACAGACAGACACGACACGACAACACAGGACACAAGCACACAGGGGACAGACAGACACGACACGACAACACAGGACACAAGCACACAGGGGACAGACAGACACGACACAACAACACAGGGCACAAGCACACAGGGCACAGAGAGGCACGACACGGCGACACAGGACACCAGCACACAGGGGACAGAGAGGCACGACACGACAACACAGGGCACAAGCACACAGGGCACAGAGAGGCACGACACGGCGACACAGAACACCAGCACACAGGGGACAGAGAGGCACGACACAGGACACAAGCACACAGGGCACAGACAGACACGACACTACGACACAGAACACTAGCACACAGGGCACAGACAGACACGACACGACGACACAGAACACTAGCACACAGGGCACAGAGAGGCACGACACGGCGACACAGAACACCAGCACACAGGGGACAGAGAGGCACGACACAGGACACAAGCACACAGGGCACAGACAGACACGACACTACGACACAGAACACTAGCACACAGGGCACAGACAGACACGACACGACGACACAGAACACTAGCACACAGGGCACAGACAGACATAAAAGAACACAACACAACACCACCACGGAGGGGACGGACATACAGGACATGGCACCCCAGGGTACCTCCGACCGCAGGTCCAATGAAGACATTAAGGTTGCGTCACAGCTGTCCCCTGCATCCTCCGCCACCGCAGATACTCTCACTTTGGTTGGCCATTTTAGTGATGGGTTTCTGGGACACTAACTGATGCGCACTATACAGCCGCTCCGGTACAGCAGGTGGAGGTAGGAGCAGCCGAGGGGCCGGAGTGTCGGAGGGCAGCCCAGCCCCGGCAAACACCTGCCGCTCAGACGGGTCCCCGGTTCCTGGAGTTCCCCCGCCCACCCATAGACCCGACGCAGTCAGGGGTCCAGGGGCGTGAGAATGTGACGGCCGGTTTCCAGCACCTGCAGACGCAAGTGCAGGAGTGCATCCGCGTCCTGGAGCAGGAAATGGTGACGGTCATGAGTGCCACACAGGCCAACACCGCACGGGTGGCGTCAACGGTGGAGGCAATGGTGGCGACGGTGTCGGGCATGGGACTGAGTTTGCAAGGCCTGCGGCACGCGGCCTCTGCGGCCCAGGGCAGGACTGCCGTCTCACAGGCAGCCATGAGCCAGGGCCAGCTGAGCATCGCAGAGGCGCTCAACAACCTGGCGCGGTCTCAGCAGTCCATGGCCCAGTCCCAGCAGGCCTTCGCTGAGAGCATCAGCGCCATTGCCCGGGTGATGGACGGTTGTACAGAACCAGAGAGGGATGGAGAACTCCCTGAGCGCCATGGCTGCGAACGTTCAGACCCTGGTCGATACCAGCGCAGGCCTCTAGGACTGGCAGCGCCAGGTGATGGTGGTGCTCCGGGTGCTGGATCCGTTCGCACCCCCATCCCATGGAGAGCCCCGGGGGCCACCGGGCACCCCGAGGGAAGATGAGGTGCTGGGGCCTGATCTGGGTCCCTCTGCAGGGGGGTGCCGGTACCCCGCGCCACCTCGGACTCCCCACCCCCCTCCCGCCCACCGTCCCTGGTGCATCTAGTGGGCAGCGGGCAGAACAGGGTGGCACCACACCATCCCAATTGCCCGAGGTGCAGCCTGGCACATTCAGGCCGGGCCGCCCCAGGAAACGGACGCCAAAGGGGACCCTAGTCACGGGGCAGGCTACTTCCAATTCTGCTGTACCGTCTGGGGGAACATCTTGTGTCCTGTGTCGTCGTCATAGGGCCAGTAAGGCCAGAAAGGCAGACACTGATGAGTGAGTTGGCACGGGTGCAGGGCACAGAATAGTTAAATGGGCTAGAGCACATGTACAGGACGTCTGTTATTAAACACATTCCACACCTATGTGAGCTGCCCCTGTACTCTGTCCGATCCGGGCGGGGACTGTGTGCCAGTGTGTGTGAGGGACGCGCTGCGATAGAAGTTGTGCTCTGGTGCGTGTGACGTGCCCCCCCCCACCCCCCCTCCCACAGTTCTCCCACGCCAACCTGCCCCCAATCATACAACAGGGCCATGGGATGCAGTGTCTGGGCCGCGTGCAGGGTCCACCCAGATGGAGGGTCTTGACGTGGCCATGAGTCAGACATTTTGAACGATGTATGGCTCGGAGCCCATCACAGGGCGGGCTGTCATCATCCTCCATGCCTTGTACCAGACCCGCTTACGGTATCAACCGTGTGCCCCCATCCCGTTGTGCCGCAGGTGAATGTGTCATGAAGGGGTGGTATGCATGTGGGTGATGCGGTGGTGGGGGAGGTTGTCGTGTTATGTACTTTGGGATAACATAGGCTGCAACTGGATGAAGCTTTCACCAAAAGATGCTCCAGACCTTGAAGTTAGTTCAATCTGATTTATTGAACCAGCAGCACAGTTAGCACAGTTCTCTATGAGTTCGACTCTCTGCTAACCTAAGTGTGGTTACTCTGTCTGACTGAACCAGACAAGCTCTTAACCACGTGCTGGAGGTGTGATACTGTACATACACCCTGACTCACTCTGTAGATGTTCATCAGTGGAAAGAGGCGGAGTGTGAATGCCTCGTGCCTTTGAAAGTGAGATACCACCCCTGAGTGTCCTGCCTGCTCATTGGTCGTATCCTCTTCTCTGTGTTCATTAGCTGCCTGTCTGTGCCTGTCTGTATATCATTATCTGCATGTCTGCATATCATGACATCTCCCCTTTTTAAAAATGTTTTGTTGGGATATGGGAACGTACTTATATGTGGTGGCATGCATTAGCATATTTACGAGCGGTGGCATATGTGAACCTATTTACATGTGAAGACAGCTGCCTAATGTGAGAAAACAGAACATAGCAAACAAAACAATGTTCATAAGTCCAGTCTCTGGGGCTTGCGTCTGATCCTTGTCGACCGCCGGAGAGGTGGCGGTGGGGACGACAGCGCCTTGACAAATGTGATGGAAGTCTGACTGGTGACCTCGTAGTTCAAGGTATCAGGAGGTGGCGAAACAATGGACGGAAACGGAGAAGAAAGCAGTTGCGGGCAGGCAACCTTGCACAATGCCCGTCTGTTTCATCGCACAACAGAACCATCAGCCATACGTACAACATACGAGCGGGGTGCAGCCTGTCGAACAACGACAGCTGGAGCAGACCAGCCACCTTCCGGTATCTTGATCCTCACAGTATCTGCCAGGGATAACACGGGCAAATCGGTGCCATGAGCATCATAGCCTTGCTTTTGCTGGTTTCGGAGCTGCAGCACCGGGAGATGATCCAGGTTGTGCAAGTGTATGGCTGGAAGTGTCGTCCGCAGGTCCCTATTCATCAGGAGCTGAGCCGGCGACATGCCAATGGACAGTGGGGTCGCCCTGTAGGCAAGCATCGCGAGGTAGATGCCAGAAGCAGAATCCGCGGCCTTGCAGATGAGCTGTTTCAAAATGTGCACCCCTTTTTCAACCTTCCCATTGGACTGCGGATAGTGTGGGCTGGAAGTGACATGTTTGCAATGGTATGACTTGGCAAACATAGACCACTCGTGGCTGCTGAAGCACGGGCCATTGTCACTCATGACAGTGAGTGGGATACCATGCCTGGAGAATATCTCCTTACAGGCCTTGATGACGGTCCGAGATGTGAGGTCTGAGAGCGTCACGACTTCAGGGTAATTGGAGAAATAGTCATTAATCAACACGTAGTCACGTCCATTCGCACAAAAAGGTCGATGCCAACCTTGGACCACAGGGAGGTCTCGATTTCATGCTGCTGGAGCATCTCCTTGCTCTGCACTGGCTGGAAGCATTGACAGGTCGCACAGTTGAGGACCATGTTCGAGGTTTCCTGGTTAATACCTGGCCAGTAGACAGCCTGCCTGGCTCTGCATCTGCACTTCTCGACGGCCAGGTGTCCCTCATGGATTTGGCGGAGCACCAAGCTCTGGAGACTGAGTGGAATGACAATCTGGTCCAGCTTGAGGAGGATACCATTAATCACCGTCAGGCCGTCTTTTACATTGTAAAATTGAGGGCACTCCCCTTTCTGCCAGCCATTGGTGAGGTTCATGACACACTGCAAGAGGGGGTCTTTGGCTGTCTCCTCGCGGATACGAATCACCTTCTCATCAGACACCGGGAGAGTGCGAGCACACAGCTGCACCTGTGATTCAATCTGCCGGATGATTTCCAGCGGTTCACTAGGGAATGTGATGGAGTGGGACAATGCATCAGCGATGATGAGCTCCTTGCCAGGCGTGTACACTAAGTCAAAGTCGTATCTTCTGAGTTTGAGGAGGATGCGCTGCAACTGAGGCGTCATATCGTTCAGGTCCTTGTGGATAATTTGGACCAGGGGCCTGTGATCCATCTCGACAGTGAATGTCAGCAGGCCTTAGACATAGTCGTGAAACTTGAGAATGACATTGAGAAGACCCAGGAATTCCTTCTCTATTTGCGCATACCTTGTTCCGGTGGGCGTCATGGCGCTCGATGCGTAGGCTACCGGTGCCCAGGATGAAGTGTCATCGCGTTGAAGCAGCACCGCACCGATGCCATCCTGGCTCGCATCTGTCGAGATCTTCATCTTGTCTGGGTCGAAAAATGCCAAGACGGGTGCAGTGGTGAGCTTGGCTTTCAGCTCCAACCACTCTGACTGATGTGCTGCCTTCCACTCAAAGGCAGTGGACTTTTTCACCAGGTTCCGTAGGGCCGTGGTGTGTGAGGCCAGGTTTGGGATGAACTTGCCCTGAAAATTGACCATGCCCAGGAAGCGCAACACCACCTTCTTGTCTTCAGGGACCTTCATGGTTTCGATAGCCTTGACCTTGTCTGTGTCCAGCTGCACGCCCTGCTGAGAGATCTGGTCACCTAGGAACTTGAATGTCGACATGCCAAAGCAACATTTGGACCTGTTCAGCTTCAGGCCATTGGCATGGACATGGTGGAATACCTGCTGGAGATGGGAAACATGCTCTTCAGGGGTCGTGGACCATATGTTGATGTCGTCTACTTACACACAAACCCCTTCAATGCCTTCCATCATCTGATCCATGATGCGATGGAAAATCTCCGATGCCAAGACAATGCCAAATGGCATGCGATTATAGCAGTATCTGCCAAACGGTGTGTTGAAGGTACAGAGCCTTCTGCTGGACTCATCCAGCTGGATTTGCCAAAATACATGTGACGCATCTAACTTGGTGAAAAAACGTGCATGTGCCATCTCACTGGTGAATCCTCCCGCTTCGGGGTAGGGTAGTGTTCACGCATTATATTCTTATTGAGATCCTTGGGATCAATGCAGGAGCGCAGGTCTCCCGAAGGTTTTCTAACACATGGCATCAAGTTGACCCAGCCAGTCGGTTCGGTTAACTTGGAAATGATGCCCTATTGCTGAAGATCCTTGAGCTGTGCCTTCAGGCGCTCCCTCAGTGGAGCCGGGACCCAGCGTGGTGCGTGGATCACTGGCTTGGCATCAGGTCGTAGCAGAATTTCATATCGATATGGCAGCGTGCCCATCCCATCGAACACATCCGGATACTGAGCGAGGATGTCGTCAATGCCGGCCTGAAGATCCACATTGGAGGATGTCGTTGTGTAAACCCGCTGCACGAGGTTCAGCTGCTTGCAGGCATGCGCGCCAAGTAGGGATGCCCTGTCTGGCTTAACAATTTCAAAACGTAACCGTGCATGGGTGCTCCGGTTGGAGACGAGTAGATGGCAGGATCCCAGAGCCGTGATGGCATTTCCATTGTAGTCCAGGAGCCTGAAGGCTGCTGGAAGGACCTTGGGGGGCTTGTTGATGCGTTTGAAATCTGCCTGTGAGAGGAGCTTGGCAGAAGCACCTGTGTCCAGATTAAACTGGATGGAGCAGTGGTTGACCTGCATCACCGCACGCCATTCGTCCGCAGAATCAACAGCGAGGATGGATTGAATTTGTGATGAGTTGGATGTGGCATATTCACATTTGGTAATGATGCCCACACAGTAGGCGGAGTCCAGGCATTCTTCCTCTGGATCCGTTGTGCTGCCAGGGTCAGAATCCTATAATCGTTGTTGCACACTCTGAATGCGCGTCGTCGGAATTGGGAGCGCTGGCCCCTGACTGGTGGTACAGACCTGCACAAGGCTGCATAGTGTCCAGGCTTCCCGCAGTTTAAACATTGCCTGCCTCTTGCAGGGCAGTGTTTGTTTAAGTGGGCGTTGCCGCATTTCGAGCACATCATGACGTCGGCGCCCTGACTCTCCGTGCGTCGTCGCACATGCGCAGTGCGGGTGTTGGCCACTTCATTATCCCGTTCGCATCGCGCATGCGTGGGGCCCTGGGAAAAGCACGCAAAATGACCGCTTTCATCAATGCTGAGGCGCTGCATCCGGGAGATGGCCTGCACACTCTCTGCCTCGTGGGAGGCAAGTTTCTCATTTTCTGCCGATTTGTACTGGGCATAGCGATTTTTGGCGTGCTCATGCACTGTGCATGTTTCAATCGCAACTGGCAGGGTCATATGCTTGATTTTCAGTAGCTGCTCTCTCAGAGGATCAGAGTGAACTCCAAAAACGATTTGGTCTCTGATCATGGAGTCAGCAATATAACCAAAGTTGCAGGACAGCGCTAGCAGGCGGAGGTTAGTTAAGAAGGAGTTGAAAGATTCATCTTTACCTTGTAGACCCTGTTTGAATATGTAGCGCTCGAAGATTTCATTGGTGTCCGCTTCACAGTGACTGTCAAACTTGTCCAGGATGGTCTGAAACTTTGTCTTGTCCTGGCCTTCGGTGAAGTGAAAAGAGTTGAAGAGTTCGATGGCTTGATCACCCGCTGTTGAGAGGAGAAGTGCAATGTTCCTTGCATCAGACGTCACACGAGGTCTGAAGCTTCGATGTACAGCAGAAACCTTTGCTTGAATGTCCGCCAGTTGGCACTGAGATTGCCGGAGGTCCTCAGCTGGTGAGGAGCCTGAATCTTCTCCATGGTGCCGGGATACATTCGCTGGTCATCACGGAACGGACTGAGGTCAATCCTCTAGATTAAGCTGTCTCCTGGTAACATGTCGTGTTATGTACTCTGGGATAACACAGGCTGCAACTGGATGCAACTTTAACCAAAAGATACTCCAGACCTTGAAGTTAGTTCAATCTGATTTATTGAACCAGTAGCACAGTTAGCACAGTTCTCTATGAGTTTGACTCTCTGCTAACCTAAGTGTGGTTACTCTGTCTGACTGAACCAGACAAGCTCTTAGCCACATGCTGGGGGTGTGATACTGTAAATGCACCCTGACTCACTCTGTCGATGTTCATCAGTGGAAAGAGGTGGAGTGTGAGTGCAGGTGAAGCAATTTGTTCACTGCTGCCAGTAATTAGCAAGCACCTCACCCATTATGTGTCGAAGTCATTGATCCTAAATCTATGGTAAGGATTATCAGCCACAGGTTATTCCCTCTGGTTATGAAGGCAGATATAAATTAGGGGCAGCATAATTCTGAAACTCAGGTTACATAAACAGAAAGCCACAATGCCAAACTTCTGCCCCACTGAGAAGCTCTTAGAATAGAGGAAAGTAAATAGAATTTGTTTGAAGTAAATCAGAGATTATCCACTGATGGGGGAAGTGTGAGGTCTTCATTAATTTATAGAATTATGGGAAGTCAAGCACTAACTGGTGTTAGTTGCTGATCAGAACTATTGCTCTGTGTAAATAGCTGAAGAAATAAATAGATTAATGTTTGTTTCTTACCATTTTTCCATGGATTATAAACTAGTTCGCTTTCTGAAAATACAGAATGCTGTGATGGATGTTATCTTTTTTAATAATTGCAGGAATGCGGCGGTATTTTGTAAAGTTGGCTGTCTCTGTGACCATGATTATAATATAATATTAATTTTTATTATTTTCACAAGTAGACTAACATTAACACTGCAATGAAGTTACTGTGAAAATCCCCTAGTCGCCACACTACAGCACCTGTTCGGGTACACTGAGGGAGAATTCAGAATGTCCAATTGACCTAACAGCATGTCTTTCGGGACTTGTGGGAGAAAACCGGAGCACCCGGAGGAAACCCACGCAGACACAGAGAAAAGGTGCAGACTTCACACAGACAGTGACCCAAGCAGGAATCAAACCTGGGATCCTGGCGCTGAGAAGCAACTGTGCGAATCACTGTGCTGCCGTGCCGCCTATAATTAATTAAACTGGGGGAAGGTTAGCAGAGACAGCTTGTCTGTGACAGTGAGAGATAAAAGGATAGTCCGAGGCTTTTCCCCAGGGTAGAGGGGTCAATTACTAGGGGGCATAGGTTTAAGGTGAGAGGGGCAAAGTTTAGAGTAGATGTACGAGGCAAGTTTTTTACGCAGAGGGTAGTGGGTGCCTGGAACTCACTACCGGAGGAGGTAGTGGAGGCAGGGATGATAGGGACATTTAAGGGGCATCTTGACAAATATATGAATAGGATGGGAATAGAAGGATACGGACCCAGGAAGGGTAGAAGATTGTAGCTTAGTCGGGCAGTATGGTCGGCACGGGCTTGGAGGGCCGAAGGGCCTGTTCCTGTGCTGTACATTTCTTTGTTCTTTGTTGTTCTTTGATAAAGGTGTAAGGTTCATGGATTTGTAATGAGAGGTTAGATTTACAAGGTTGGGTGTAAAAGTTGCATTCTGAGAAGGGAAGCACACAGAAACATGAGTTGGGGATAAATTTAACCTCCCATGGCAGGCAGGATATGACCAAGGTGGGGAGGGGCAGGCAGTTATTAAATGCATAACAACATGAAACATGACCACAGCACACTGTAAACACGCCTACTTCTGGTTTCACAGCGGCATGTGGGTTAATGCTGAGAATATTTAAATGAGAATGTGTTCCTCTGATTTTAACACTCCGTGCAATCTCTTCTCCCTCTGCTGTCCTTCTCCACGGTTTTTCTCACGTGCGACCTCTCCTTCTCAAGGTCTCTTCCCCGCCATTTCTCTCAGCTGTAGGGCTGGAATATCCGCTGACAGGATGCTCCATTTTGCCAGCAGCCCAGGGGTTTCCCTCAATGCAAGGCACTGTGAATCACCTCAGAAATTTGGGCCCGGCATATGGAAGCCGTTAACAACACTAAGCATCTCAGAAAATATCTCGAGCAATCTGGTATTTGTAATATTCCATTTGCACCCACATTTATATCCTTGCATCCATGGACACTTTGGAGCTAAAGTCAGTGAAATATAGCACAGAACTGCACAAATCAAGGTCAAGTGTATGTATTACTGCTTTAAGAAGATAAGTTTAAAGCAGGGTTTCTGCAATAGCAGTGCAATAAAATATGACATATGCACATTTGACAGCACTTTGCAATGTTTCATAATGGAGACATTTGTCACATAATTGGTATTCCCAATGGAGTTCTCGTTCATATTTCAGGGAATTGCAAAGAGCAATTAAATAGATTGCCGCAATGAGTTTCTAAACGTAAGTAATTGTAAGACAGGAATGTCATGATATCCACATCAGCATATCATGGTGCAATCACACACACACTGATGGACAGGTAGTTGGACCAACCAACACACACACAACATCGCAGCCAATCACCAGTGAGAGCACACGCACTATAAAACAGGGAACACCACAGTTCCCGCTCATTCTACCAGGAGATAGCTCAGAGCACAAGGCTCACAGCGTGCCACTCAGACATAGACCATGTGCTGAGTGTCTCACCAAGATAGTGATAGGTCTGGGTCCACAGGTTAACTGGTGAAGCACGAACCACAGCCAGCAGTTAGTAGTTGTCATTGTTTAAGACAATAAAACAGAGTTGTTCCACCTACAGCCGTGTTGGATCATTTGTGCATCGGAACACCCAACACGACATGGTACCAGTAGTAGAAGTTAACCAGCGACTGTGAGACCTAACTACACCCTTTCAGAAATCCGCCATCCTGCTCCATGCAAAACATCAGCCCGCCGCAGCCGTTTCGAATCGCTAGAAATCTTGGCGTCAACTGGAAGCTGTTTAAACAGCGCCTCCTAGAAGCCACAGACAGGGAGAATGCATCGGACACCAGGAAGATCGCCATCCTCCTCTCCACGGCGGGGCAACACGCCATCCACATCTATAACTCCCTGGCATTCGCGGAAGGCGAGGACAAGACAAAATACAAGACGGTGCTTCTAATGTTCGAGGAACACTTCAGCGTGGAAGTCAATGAGAGCTTCGAGAGGTACCTCTTCCAGCAGCGCCTGCAGGGTAAGGATGAGCATTTTCAATCTTACTTGACACATGTCCGTATCCTCGCGCAGTCCTGCAGCTATGACGCCACCTCCAACTCCAAGATACGGGATCAGATCGTTTTTGGGGTTATCTCGGACACCCTGCGCCAGCAGCTCCTCAAAATTAAGCGCCTCACCCTAGCGACTGCCACCAAGACCTGCGTCCTCCACGAGAACGCGACCAGCCGGTACTCCCAAATCCAGGCGGCCGAAACGCACGGCAAGGGTCCTACGAGGCGGAGCGGGTCCAGTCGATCGAGTTCTTCCCGCCCGCGGCCTGGACGAGGGCGGCCATTTTGCGCTCTTTCTGAGGCCTCCCGCGCTTGTACGCGCCAAAAGAGGGGACGTTGATGCAGAGGGACATGATGCGCAGGCGTGCTCTATGCAGAACCGCACCACGTATACGCGGTGGC
Source organism: Scyliorhinus torazame (assembly GCF_047496885.1). Taxonomy (NCBI): domain Eukaryota; kingdom Metazoa; phylum Chordata; class Chondrichthyes; order Carcharhiniformes; family Scyliorhinidae; genus Scyliorhinus; species Scyliorhinus torazame. The sequence goes on along the minus strand of NC_092715.1, from coordinate 82,972,055 downwards.
GCAACGAACGCCATGATGTCGCGATGTGCGGCAACTGTGGCTCCGCCCACTTAAAGCGTCAATGTCCAGCCAAAGCGCTACAATATATTCACCAAGCTTGATGCCACAAAGGGTTTTTGGCAGATTCAACTGGATCAGTCTAGCAGGAAGCTGTGCACTTTCAACACTCCATTTGGCAGATACTGCTACAATAGGATGCCGTTCGGCATCAGCTCGGCCTCTTGAGGTGTTCCATCGCATCATGGGAGAGATGATGAAGTTCGAAGGGGTACGCGTCTATGTAGACGACATTATCATCTGGTCTACCACACCACAGGAGCACATCAGTCGTCTGCAGCGTGTCTTTGCACGGATACGAGATCAGGGCCTGCGCCTCAACCGAGCCAAGTGCTCTTTTGGCCAGACTGAGCTAAATTTTTGGGGGGACCACATCTCCCGGTCAGGGGTGCGGTCGGATGCCGACAAAGTGGCAGCCATCGCAGCCATGCAGCAGCCGGCAGACAAGAAGGCAGTGCTGCGCTTCCTCGGGGTGGTCAACTTCCTGGGGAAGTTTATTCCTAACCTTGCCTCGCACACGACGGCTCTTCGCCACCTGGTCAAAAAGACAATGGAATTCCAGTGGCTGCCCGCACACCAGAGTGAATGGGAGGAGCTCAAGGTCAAGCTCACCACCGCCCCGGTACTGCCGTTTTTTGATACCACACGGGAAACAAAGATCTCAACTGACGCCAGCCAGTCCGGCATTGGGGCGATACTCCTGCAACGGGACGACACTGCATCATGGGCCCCGGTCGCCTTTGCGTCGTGGGCCATGACCCCCCACAGAACAGCGCTAGGCGCAGATTGAAAAGGTGTGCCTAGGCTTGTTGACCGGCATCGACAAATTTCACGATTATGTGTATGGTCTTCCGCAGTTCACTGTGGAGTCCGACCATCGCCCCCTGGTCGGCATCATTCAGAAGGACTTTAATGATATGACCCTGCGCCTCCAGCGCATTCTGCTCAAGTTCCGGAGGTACGACTTCTAACTTGCCTGCACCCCGGGAAAGGACCTCATCATCGCGGATGCCTTGTCCAGAGCAGTGAACACACCGCTCGAATCGGAGGGGTTCGTTTGTCAGGTCAACGCACAAGTAGCCTTCACATCGGCCAGTCTGCCGGTCACTGATGCACGCCTGGCCCACATTCGCCGTGAGACTGCGGCTGACCCCCTTCTACAGCATGTAATGCGCCACATGACGGGAGGGTGGCTCAAGGGGCAGTGCCCACAATTTTACAATGTCCAGGACAACTTGGCCATCATTGATGGTGTCCTCTTGAAGTTGGACCGGATTGTGATCCCACACAGCATGCACCGGCTTGTCCTCGAACAACTGCACGAAGGCCAGTTGAAAAGTACAAGCGGAGGGCCCGAGACGCTGTGTACTGGCCGGGCATCAGCGACGACATCGCCAACATGGTGCTCAACTGCCCCACCTGCCAGAGGTTTCAGCCGGCACAACCCCCTGAGACACTTCAGTCCCATGAATTGGTCACGTCCCCCTGGGCGAAGGTGGGCGTGGACCTCTTTCATGCGCTCGGCAGGGACTACATCATTCTGATTGACTGCTTCTCAAATTATCCGGAGGTCATACGCCTGCACGACATGACATCATCAGCTGTCATCTGGGCATGCAAAGAATCCTTTGCTCGCCATGGAATTCCGTTCACCGTCATGTCTGACAACGGGCCTTGCTTTGCGAGCCAAGAATGGTCTTCCCTTGCCACTTCATACAACTTCACGCACATGACGTCCGGTCCCTTGCATCCCCAGTCGAATGGCAAGGCGGAAAAGGGCGTCCACATTGTGAAGCGGCTCCTCTGCAAGGTTGCTGATGCATGATCTGACTTCTGTTTAGCGCTGCTGGCCTATCGCTCGGCCCCACTGTCCACGGGCCTCTTGGCAGCCCAGCTGTTGATGGGTCGCACCCTCAGGACCACTGTGCCGTTCATACATGTTCCTGAACCCGACCATGCTCCAGTACTGCGAACGATGCAACAACAGCGTGCTCAGCAGAAGGTGGCACATGACGCTCGGGCGACTGATCTTCCTGCCCTGGCGCCTGGAGACAACGTCCGCATAAAACCTACCGGAGGGTGGCTGGTCGGCAACCGCCGAAGTTCTCTGCCACGTGGCTCCCCGCTCGTTCCTGGTTCACATGCCTGATGGCTCCATTTGCCGACGTAATCGGCAGGCCCTTCGTCTGGTTCCGCGCTTGCTACGAGATCATGCACCGGTGCCACACCCTCCTGTTGTCCCTGATGTCGACTTCGTTGAGCTTCCTGCCACTCTGCCTCTTCCTCTCTCGCCCGTGGCCAGGCCCATTCCTCAGCCGGTGGATCCTGACCCACCCTTGAGGCGGTCAACCCAAATTCGTCGTCCACCTGATACACTTGACTTATGAGCCTGTTAGCACATTGAACTCACTGAATTGTTTTACAGTACTGTTAGCGTGTTTCTTCCTTGTTGTTCCAGAAGTTCTCTCTCGTCGTTTGCTGATTGCATTTGTTCTGTAATTGGTACAACCTCGTTGCTCTGTTGCACCTGGCACCTTCCTCTGCATATAGTTTAGCCTCATGTACATGTTGTAAATATTGCACACACATACTCAGATGCACTCAGTACACACTTCTATTTATTAGCATGTAGGCACATATCCTTTGTGAAAGGGGGGGGATGTCATGATATCCACATCAACATATCATGGTGCAATCACACACACACTGATGGACAGGTAGTTGGACCAACCAACACACACACAACATCGCAGCCAATCACCAGTGAGAGCACATGCACTATAAAACAGGGAACACCACAGTTCCCGCTCATTCTACCAGGAGATAGCTCAGAGCACAGAGCTCACAGCGTGCCACTCAGACATAGACCATATGCTGAGTGCCTCACCAAGATAGTGATAGGTTTGGATCTACAGGTTAGCTGGTGAAGCACGAACGTAAGCCAGCAGTTAGTAGTTGTCATTGTTTAACACAATAAAACAGAGTTGTACCATCTACAGCCTTGTTGGATCATTCGTGCATCGGATCACCCAACACGAAAAATAATATACACCTATATGAGGAATTTTGGTGAAGCCATTTTTGTTGCTGAATTTGAACATAATATTTTTGTTAAATGAACATATTCTGAACAGCCAGAGTTACAAAGAATCTGTCATAAGTGTGTGAATTCAGCAGGAAGTGGCAAAAACTGGGATCAGGTTCAGGGATATGCCACAGGAGTCTTCCATTCTAGAAGAGGAAAACCCTGAGGTAGAAAGGTTGTGAGCTTCCTTGGTGGGATCTAGCGAACCCTGCTGTCACTGATCCCACAAAGAAAAAAAATGTAGTTTCCTTGTCCATTTCAAGACTGATTCACTTGGCATCCACTTCAAACTGACAGGATAACTGCAAAGGTTTCCCTGCTCAGGCCTGAGTTAAGGTTGCAGCCTGGGCTCAATGACACCAACAGATCCCATCATGGAATCACTGAAACAGGCCATTTGGCCCATCATGTCTGTGCCAGCTCACTGTAAAAGCATCTCAGCTGGTCCCACTCCCCCATCCTTTCCCCTAACCCTCCATTTTTTTCTCTTCAGCTGCTTTTCCAATTTTCTACCACTGAGTTACTAAACGCTTCAAAGCCTGATAGGGGCCTGGATTTTCACTCCCAAGACGGATACACAAAGATGGGAATATTCCCAGCTACCTCAGAAAAAAGTGCCCCAAGGTGCAGGATCTTCGTACCAAGGGGTGGGCAGGCAAGGGTGTCACCACCCCGGAGAAAGATTGAACGTGGTGAGAGGAGGTTGTGAGTGCCGAGAAGGGCTAGTTAAAAGGCAGGCCTTTTTTTGTAGAATCTATTTTCAACATTAGGTCTACGAGACCTAATGCCTCACCACCCTTCACCTCCCATCCACTCCCCATGCCCATAAATGTCAACTCTAGCCTACCCATGCCCCTATTCACCTCAAATGGCCTCTCATGTCCTTTATTCCAACTCATGATCCCTCATCTATCCCTGTGGACCCTTATATCACCTATGCCAGCCTTGGGCCAATTCATTCCAACCCATTCCCCCCAAATCACCCCATGGCCCCTCATAGCCCCTGTGTCAACTTAATGCCTACTCACGGCCCCATCCACTCCAGTGACCCTTTATTATCCCTGTGCCAACTTATCCAGTATCTACAGCGGGAAGACCACAAAAACCATGGTGAGATTAAAAGATAAAGTTCTAAATATCTGTTGCAGATTTCACTAAATAAAAAAAACATTCACATTCATGAAAGCTCATTCAATACATTTAAATACCTCAAGTACATAGTCCAATCTGAAAATAAACATTTATGTTCATTATGGTAGTTAAATAAGGGGCAAAGTTTTCTGACCGTTCATACCGGCGGAATATTCCGGTCCCTCTGACAGTGTATGCCCACTGCGGGTTTCCCAGCGGCCGGGGTGGGTTCAATGGAAAATCCCATTGGCAGCGGTGAGACCAGAAGGTCCCACCACTGGCTGATGAAGGCCCCCTCCAGCAGCCAAGGGGAGGTCAGAGAATCTCACCCTAAATCTCAACTTTACACTGAGGTGTAAGACCTGCACTGGGATGATAGCACTGGGAATGCAACAATTTGCTTCAGCCCGTCTGCATTAGGGAACGGCAATGTGGCAGGACCCCCATACCTAATGATTGCTGAATAATTACTGCTGGATCTATATTCCTGTTAATGACTGAGGATGACAGGATTGTGTTTGGTTGTGATTCTTGCAATGATTGAAGTCTGTGGTCACTGACTGCCGGGGCCAAAAAAATTCATAATAATTAACCTTTTTTCTCAAGGTTCTAGAGAACTATCAGCACCATTAGAAAGGTACACCGGACAGCACGGTGATGCAGTGGTTAGCACTGCTGCCTCTCAGCGCCGAGGACCCGGATTCGATCCCAGTCCGGGGCCACTGTCCATGTGGAGTTTGCACATTCTCCCCATGTCTGCGAGGGTCTCACCCCCACAACTCCAAAGTTGTGCAGGGTCGGTGGATTGGCCACTCTAAATTGTCCCTTAATTGGAATTTGTTTATAAAAGGCACCCCAGTCAGGGGCAAATGCCTTAAGATTTGGAGGATAGAACATTGAAAGAATTATGGGGGAAAAGGCATTCAGAAGATGTAAGATTGCTTGAAAATATTAAACATCTTGATGACTTCAATTTAATTCATTGAATTTTTGTATTTATAAAAGGCAAGGTCAAGTAAGCTGTGCTTGATTTGTTCTATTTTAAATTTGCTCTATACTTTTAGGCTGTTCAGAGCCTCTGGGGATGAAGTCAGGACATATCCAGGATTATCAGATTACTGCTTCCAACATCTTTAGGACCCTAAATATGGATATGTTTACATGGGAACCCTGTAAAGCCCGTCTGGATAAACAAGGAAAGATCAATGCTTGGACATCAGGACGCAGTGATCAGTCGCAGTGGCTGCAGGTATTCATTATAGCTTTTTTAATTGTTACGGACAGGAGGTTAAATTAAACAGCAGTAATTTCTCCTCTCACCATCCATCTCGACATAGAAAGGTGTTTTGATTTCTTTACCTCTTTGAAAGTCGTGGCATATTCCCAAACCCCTCGCTTTGGTGCGACCCAATTTTCTATCAATAATGCCACAGCAACCTCACTTTCGAATAAACCCGAAGGGTTAACTTATTTGCGCACACTCAAAATGCGAAGAGGATATACAACATCGTCTCTTTGCACCCCTCCCCTCCCCTGCATTTTGCATTTGTACAGTAAAAGAGGGATGGAGAAAATAATATGTTACAGCGCAGAGACCAGAAAGAAAACATTTGGTTCACGTCGGTCCAGAATCAAAGTCCAATGAGGTATTTCTTCACGGAGGTCAATGGGCTGCAAACTGATACTGTATAATTCATTTTTCATGTGGTGTTGACTTCACACAATGAGATCGGCAGAAAGTGAAGAATCATTCTTGTAGGGGATGGTACAGAGTTTCCAGCAGAAGCAGTGTAGATGGGGTTGGGTGTTGACACTGGTCAATGCTCCTTTACTTATGAGGCAACTAATTAAATAGTAAAATAGTGGTCTGAGACTGAGACCTATATCACATGACAGAGGCCGATGTCACTTGACTCCCAACTATCTACATTGTCTTTAACAATGGATGTGTATCCCTCATTTTGGCTACCAAGATTGTTATATGTCTCAACCATTAAGAATTGATAGGAAGTTTGTGGACCCTTTGTCTTAGCAGACGAGTAGACAACTGCTGGCCCGCCTGGGTTATGAAATGCAGATGGCTTTTGTATAGCTCTTTTTGAATTTGGTCTATTGTAGTCCACAGTGGATATTTAGTGGCTCTTCAGGGATAATGGTATATGAGTTTCCCTGATACTGTAAGGCAGCTTATTTTGTCTGGGCCACAGACAGACATGGCTTCGGCCAATTGAGGTCTTTGTCCATTTTAAAATTGTTAGAGATAGCAGTGAGCATATCTCCATATATTTTAGTAATACAAATATAAAGGGTAAGGTCCTAGTTCCTCACATTATCTATGCACACAGCATAACATTTCCCATGTTTCTGCTACTAATTAATACATTCAAAGAACTTGAGTTTAAAATAAATCCAAATTTAACCTAATAATGAATTGCTTGCTCTTCTAATTTAGAACACTTATTTTAAATAAAAACTCAGCCAGACTTTGAAGTTCACAGTTTATGTCTTATATAAATCCTTATCTACTCTTAATCTCATAAATGTACTGAATGGCCTTTATTCATGTCTTCATGTTCTTTGAATCCAAAACAGTTCTCTTCTGGTCAAGTATTGATTCATTCTTTAGGAGTAAAGGGAGGAGTTAGGCATCATTCTATTTCATCATTTTGCACAGAATTTACAAGACCAAAACAGTTTATTGTGCATTCCTCAGCCTCATGGCCTCCTGTGTAAAACCATTTCTGTTAAATCTTTCACACTTACCTTTATTTCATCCATGTCTTCTCAACCATTCAAAACCAAATGTTTTATCTACTCTGTCCAACAATTTAGAAATGACAATACTCTTCCTTATTCTAATGAAAATAGCCCCAGTTTCTCAGGTCTTACTTTGTAGTATCTCCATACCAGGCACTATTTTAGTTAATGTGCGCTGAATATTGTCTTACACTTCAATATCCATCCTCATGTGCAAAGCCCAAACTGCACACAGTACCCCAACTGCACTCTTCCTGAGATTTTATTTAAGTTGACCATTACATTACAACTTTCACATCTGTGCCTCCTGCTACAAAACCCAGTAACCCAGTATTCCATTGGCTGTTATTTTGTGGCCTTATGCCTCTGCTTGAGATGCTTCTTTTGTTGTCTTGTAAACCTGAACCCCCAAATTTCCAGGATTTTCTGCATCTGTTATTTGTTAGCTATTACTCCCTCGCGCTCTATATCCAAATAATTGGCATACACAATGAACAGAAAGAATCCTGGAACAGGTCCCTGTGATACAGTGCCATCCAACGAGAAGTTGGTTTTAACTCCCTCTCTTTCCAAACTTCGAACTAGCTTTTAGTTCAATTTACGAGTTTGCCTCTAATTCTGTACCTCCTAACCTTCATCAATAATCTCTATATGACACTTTATCAAAGACAATGCGGACCACGACTAATACATTTCCCCAATCCACTGTATCTGTCACTTCCTCAACAGAATCTTATCAGATTTGTAAAGCACATTCTTCTTTCCTGAAATCAGTAATTTCATCTTTAATTGATGAGTCAAAAATATTCCCTCACACAGGTGTAACCAAGCTGATCTGTATTTATCTCCCTGTAAACGGATAATACATTGGCCACACTTTGTAGAGTTCTGAAATATTGGGGATCATTTAAACTAACGCATCTGGCAGGGAATTGAAGGGATTAAGCTGGTCACTCATCACCCAATTTTACTCTCCGCTGACAAGACACTCTCTTTGTACTCTAATGTTTGACGATACATCTCAGAACTGGAGTTGTTGATTGCTGCTTCTGTATGGCTGGATATATTAAAACCCAAACTTACTATGTTGTTAGTCCAATTCCCAGGACTTTAGTGAGATAATAATGATGTTTGCATATAAAAATATATTTTTAATACTTGTTTCCGTAAAGACAAAATTGTATTGGCGAGATACAGCAAGAAGAACATTTGATATCAGGGTAAATACTTGTTAAAATGTATCTTTTCAATCAGTTTCCAAGGTGATGCTTTGTCACACATTACTGAAATAAGTGGCTGAGAGATTTCAGCAAGCAGTTACTAATGAAAGTGCAATGTAGGCAGTGGTTTTATTGGTCAGAATGAGGGGAAAAAAACTTATTGATACATATTATCAACAAGACATAAATTTCTTTATAAGATGTATCTAAAATTTGAGGGAGAGTGCAGACTAAAAGCAAAGTTTAAATGATTTCCAGGACTAAAATATCATTAGCAAGTGGAAATTGAAAAAGGCACAATGGTACTCCACATCTGCAGGATCCTCAGGGTGGTTGCACAGCTGCTGCACATTGCAGGAGAGGAATAGCCTCTGCCTGACAAACGTACATGGCTAATTTGTTGGAATAATGATCGGCACATGCGTGCAGTTTATTGAGTCCTGGACCTGAGGAAATCTTGCAAGGGAGGCAAAGCCTTCAGCCATTTGGGCTTTACTGGCAGCAGAAATCTCACACTTAATGAACTGTGGTGGCTACCCAAACAAGACATCCATCATTTGGCAGATGTTGTTGTGGGCCGCAGCTTATAGGATCCTGCAGATGTCAACAGATGAGCCCTAGAATGGGCCAGATGCAAAACCAGTTAAAAGCTATGGTCACCTTGACGTCCATGGGCGATGGATGGTCATCTGCTCCTACCAGCTTTATGTCATCCTCTGAGGTTTGTGATCACCTGACATGAGAACTGCAGTCTTCCGAATCACTGCTTCACTGAGTGCACCAGGAAGATGACCCTTCGCCGATAGATCCAGTACACAGGGTAGAGCATTCTTCTAGTTGCTGTCTTGGGGCCATGCCCTCTGTTACATTCAGATGCCTGTGGCTGTGTGGCATGCTGCAGCTATAGCTCCTCTTGCAGTGGCCATCATGCCATTGTGGCTGATGAGCTTAACACCATTTCAGCGCCTTGGTGGTCTATCCTGCTTCGGATATGTAGACCCCCTGTTCCTATGCAAGATCTCAGATAAAAAGGTTGATAGCCCCATATAGGTATCCAAATCTCCTCAAGGAAATGGCACCAAGTTGCTTTTTCCAAGCAAAATTAATTATATTCGCTTCAAGGACCAACTCCTCTAAATGCTCTTCAACTATGGGTGACCTCAGGCTTACTGCTTTCAGATTTGGATTTGGATTTATTGTCACGTGTACCAAGGTACAGTGGAAAGTATTGTTCTGCGTACAGTCCAGACAGATCGTTCCATATATGAAAAACATCGGACATACAATAGATACACAATGTAAATACGTTCACATCAGGTGAAGCATACGGAGTGTAGTACTCTTAGTAGAGAAGATGTGTGGAGAGATCAGTTCAGTCCATAAGAAGGTCATTGAGGAGTCTGTAAGCAGCAGGGAAGAGCTGTTTTTGAACCTGTTAGTGCTTGTTCTCAGACTATTGTATCTCCTGCCTGATGGAAGAGGTTGGAAAATAGAATAACCTGGGTGGGAGGGGTCTTTGATTATGCTGCCCGCTTTCCCAAGGCAGCGGGAGGTGTAGACAGAGTCAATGTATGGGAGGATGGTTCGCTTGATTTCTAGCTTTATACTAGTGGCTTTATACTGGCTCCTCACTGATTTCCAACTGTGCACTCACCTTTTTTAAACTGCCGAATTGCCCATCCACAGTTAGGAAAGAGACATTGCAAGCGTAAAATACCTTTTTAGTTGCTGTTTTAATTGCCTCAATTGGCTTCCTGCTTCATGCACAGAGGTCTCCAGCTTCATTCCAAACCCGCCAGTGGGAGAGACAGGAGGAGGTGAGAACTCTTTGGGAGAATGGCTCAATGTCATTTTTACTGTTTCCCTGTATCACCACCAGTCCCGAATGCACTTCTAGTGACATGAAAAGATTCTGCTAAGAGAGGTTGAAGCTGATGCAGTTGCTGGCTCAGGGAAGTGTTAATCCATTCAGGTCAGTGTACATAACTGTGCTTACTTTGGCTGAACAAGTTGAAAATCTTGTTATTTGAAGCTTACACGAGTTTTCACAAGAAAAATATAAGGGGGAAGGTGGGACCTAAATCCCGCTGTCATCAGTAAGAACTGCCATGGGCGCAAAATGCGGTGTAAATTGGAAAACGCGATTCTCTCCGACGAGATAGCGATTTCCGATTTTCAATCCACCTTGCCAGTGGAGTAATGCAAAATATACCAAGTTGAGCTTGTGAACTTGATTTTAGTATATTAGCATGTCATTAGCGAGCACTCACTCCAGGACCCTCACGGAATATTCAGCAGGTGCCGACGTGACGTTGCGCCGACGCCAATTATAGCATTTACATAAATAAACTTGACTGCCAAACCTCCAAAGGGCATTTCAGAGGTGAGCTCTTGGTCAGCCATCGCCCTCAGGGTGTTAAATGTTGAGGCTGCACCAGAAAGGGCGTGGAGGGCACAAATAAGTTCAACTTTGAGCCAGGAATTGGGCTCGGTCTCTCAATCCAGGGGGAGAGCCTTAACTCCGCTTCACGTCAGAGTGGCTCATGATGATTGAAGACCCTCTCACTGGGGAGGACAACTGTAGAACCCCACACTCAGCTGACACTCTGAACACAAAAGGGTGAAGCTGCATGGAAGTTCAAATCCAATTGTCAGGGAAGGTTGACTCTCAGGAATTAGTGTTGAGCTGTATGGCTGTGACTGATGGAAGGCTTGTGAACTCTACAGCCTTTGTGACTTGGGAGAATGAGGGCGCTTTCTAAGGTTGTACATGTCATGCTAATTACAGGCTTCACTCGAATCACCGGTGCCTTGTCTGACACAAGAGGTAGACATTTGCCTGAAATGCTACCTCACCCTTCCTTGACAAGTCAATTGTGCCAATTAAATCAGCAGACCTAAACATCAGTACCACTGATTGAAGCCAAGTTCTTAACCCTTTAGAAGCATCGGCCGAAGCATTGAATTTCAATGCTCATGCCAGCATCAACATTACACAGATGCCACTAATATGTACCCCTATGCAAGGCGTGATGGTGATATCTACCATCATTCACCTTTTAAAGGTCATGAGGATGCAGATGCTGGTCCTATGGAAACACTCAACTGCAATTTCACTTAATGTCAAGGTTGTGGCGACTGGGGCTGAGTGGGGGAATGGTCAGATATAAGGTGCCACTGAGTTTCACAAGGGTTCATGCGCCTCACCCTGTTGGAGTGTGAGTGGGGAGGATTTGAGGCTTACCGGAGAGTGACACACTAAGGGAAATGCACATGCGTGGATGCCCCAGAGGGGTTGAGGGCTGTGGGTCAGAGCTCTGTCAGGAATCCACAGCACTCACTTTGGTGTTCTTTTCTTTTCAGTGCATGATTCTGCTGTGTTGACTTTCCTAGTCAGAGCATTCGAGCAGCAGCAGAGACATTGACATGCTGTGGCACATGGCCAGAACCAGTGCCCTGTAGAGGAAGGAGAGGCTGGGCCCATCGCTGTTCCAGGAGCAGCACCACAAATGGTGGTGCTGAATGTCTCTCTGTCCTGAGGGTTCTCACTTTTGTCTGCAGCCTCCAGTTCGGCCTCTGCACAGGCACAGTCTTCCTCCTCCCGGGTCAGCTAAAGGGCTCTTTTTTCAAAGGGGGCGATGCATCTGAGTTTGCGCATGAATGCGGATGGCTGTGCCCACTCACCCCTGAGACGCTCGAGTTTGTCCCGCAATGAGACAGATGGGGAGTGTGTCGGCGGGATTCCTGCCAGTTCAGATGATGATGAGGTGTGACATGCATTGGACTTCAGTGGATGCAGTGATGTGAGGAGCAGAGTAGATACTTGGGAGACCATGAGGATGGTGGGGGGAGGGAGAGGGGGTGCAGAGGACCTCATGACAGGCATTGGCTGTGGCTGGGTCAGAGGTGGCTGGGTCAGAGATCACCTTGGAACTGCAAGAGGTGTGTGCAGATGCAGTGAGGTGGCAGACTTACCCTGGCCACGCAAAGTAGGTAATTTACGTTTTTGTGCCACTGCTGCCCCGTCCTCTTCTGCAGTGAGCTGGCACTGACTAAGGCTGCCACTGCCTCTCGGAAAGGGTGATGCCCTTGCTGGAAGGATGTCTGCATGACTGTGGATAAAGCACATTTTGCTTCTGCTGCACACCATCCAAGAGTTTGGTCAGGGCTCCCATTGTGAATTAGAGCTTCCTGGCAGCAACCCCCTCTAATGGATCTGGAACAAGTGCTGTTTATACTGAGCTCTCCACTGATTGCAGAGATTATATTGTCTCAGGGTGAGCAAATCAGTTGGAGGCCGCCATGAGAACGGCGTGATTTGCATGGTTAAAAATAAGTTTTCAAAGAGACTCAGTATTCCATGGAATTTCCTGCTGCTGTGCCGGTGGGATTCATGTCGGTTTTTTCACCGGAACTAAGCTTAAGTTTAGTAATTTTCATTGGATCTTTGCTGTCTTGTATGTTCCATGTGAAGTGAAATAACTGTTGGAAGATTTTTAGGGTACAATCCAACAGCCACGCTGCGCCATAAAATTAGCTCACCGTGGTGCAGCCTGGCCGTTGAAAGCTGAGAGACCCCGTTCCCAGGATCGACCGGCTCGTAATGCCTCGCGATCTAGCAAGACATTGCGATGTGAATCGCACAATTGCCAGATCACTTTTTAGCAAATCTGCATATTAGAGCAAGGCAGTAAGTCTCACTCTAATGTGCAGATTGCTGAGGTACCTGAGGCTTTGGGATTCAACCCCTTTGCCTCAGAGACCTCCGGCGAGCTCCGTTCAGCACTGGTCCCCACATTTGGGGACCAGAAGGAATGGCACTCATGCGGGTCTCCAAGGGGATCCTTGGCCCCCAGCTGCATGTTCTTTGGGCAGGATGGTGCCCTGCCACTGATAGTGCCACTCAGGCACCCTGGTAGTGGATGTTGTTTCCTTTTGGGTGATTCGCTCCCTCTATGTTCGAAACCTGGATTTTGAAAGATTAGCCTCGAAAAGACTAAAATATGGAAGTGTTACGTACTGTAACCAATGCCTCTGTGTAGTATGTCACCTGAATATGTGGTGACATCATCAGAGGCACTTGGGAGATTTTCCCTCTCTTCCATCCTAGATTGTGAACACCTCTGTAGTTACTCTGACAACATGGGGGGAGGCCCATTGACTGACCTAGAGGGCGGCAAAATGTATATAGGACCAATTTAAAAGAAGACAAAATGAACATTTCCGTACAATAAAGTAAATTACCGCCGGTAAGAAAAATGTGATGTATATATACAATTGCTTATAAATATGAGAAATGCCAATAAACAGATTTTTTTTAAAAAGTAACCTACAGTGTGGCAACCTGGTCATCCTTTGTCACTTCTGTGAATGCTATAGTTAGCACTGCTGCCTCACAGCACCAGGGACCCGGGTTCAATTCCAGCCTCGGTTGACTGTGGAGTTTGTATATTCTCCCCATGTCTACGTGGGTTTCCTCCGGGTGCATTGGTTTCCTCCCACAGTCCAAAGATGTGCAATTTCGTGGATTGGCTATGCTAAATTGCCCCTTAGTGTCCAAAGGTTAGGTGGGGTCATGGGTTTGCAGGGGAGTGGCCCTAGGTTGGGTGCTCTTTCAGAGGGTCGGTGCAGACTCAATGGGCATAATGGCCTCCTTTTGCATTGTCGGGATTCTATAAAAACAAACCCCCTTAAAATATAACAGTAAAGGAAAAGAAGGCTAAGATAAAATAAACATGACCTACAGAGACATAGATTAGATTAGGGAAAAATTGCCAGCAAACACATGCTGTGGTCCACATATGTGAATTTCTTTCAATCTTCAGTTCTTGATTGCTCTCAGTGTTTACTTTGACTGGACAAACCAGTATAGGTAAAATCAAAGCCACCCAACCATTTGGATGTTCCAGAATTTAACATTTTTATTTATTCTCAAGTGAAATTTGGGACTTTCCAAAGGTCTTTCTTATATGTGAATGACTATCCCAATTCATTTGTGTCCTGTGTTTCCCATTTGTTGTGCGTTTTTGAGTTTTGCTTTCATTTCTGATGAAGAATAAATCATAACAGTGCGTTCCATTGATATCATTCAACAAAATCAGTATTTTCAATTCCCCTGATAAGCCAAATAATTTGGCAACAGTAATACATAAGTGTGTAGTTCTTAAACCAATTGGACAGAGACCTGTGCATTCCACTTGGCCAGTTTGGTGCTGGGGAGTATTTAATTAGGTGGGAAGACCCCACCTGCCTCTATCCCGACTTAGTCTATATTAGATAGCTCTGTGGGCGGACTTTCCACCCCACCACCAATAGAGGCTCTTCAGTCAACAATTAATGCCTACTTTTTGAAAAATAAATTTTGAGTATCCAATTTCTTTTTCCAATTAAGGGGCAATTTAGCGTGGCCGATCCACCTACCATGCACATCATTTTGGATTGTGGGGGTGAGACCCATGCAGACTTAGGGAGAATGTATAAACTCCACATGGACAGTGAACCGGGGCCAGAATCGAACCCGGGACCTTAGCACTGTGAGGCAGCAGTGCTAACCACTGCGCCACTGTGCTGCCCTGTGTGGTAGTCGGTGTGAGGGGTATTACGGTACCTAGGTTGAGGCTGTAAGATCATTAGTGTGGGAGGTACCTGAGACAGGAAGATCATTGGTGAAGCCTGCCTGCTGGTTTTGCCCAGTAAGGCCGAGTATAAGAGTCTGTGTCTCCCTAGCAGCTGCATTCTGTCCCTGCGTTGCTGGGGGAAACATCTAGTCCAATAAAGCCTTCAATTGTCATCCAATCTCGCTTCTGGAGTTATTGATCGAGCATCAATTTATTGGACTAGATTTTAAAGAATGGAGCTCCGAATCAAGCCGGAGTGTCGGCAACTCAGCCCCCACAGGGCAAACTCAGCGGCAACCTTCAAACACTGGCTTCCGTGCTTCAAAGGGTACCTCCGGACGGCCACGGCTGCACCCACGGAGGACCAGAAACTGCAAGTTCTACGCTCGAGGGTGAGCCCAGAGATCTACATCCTCATCGAGGATGCGGACGATTTCAAGGCCGCGATGGCCCTGTTGAAAGGACACTACATTCGCCCAGTGAACCAGGTTTACGCCCGACATCTGCGAGCGACAAGGCGACAAATCCCGGGGGAATCGCTGGATCAATTCTACCGCGCGCTCCTGGTGCTGGGTAGGAACTGTGACTGCCCGCAAGTTTCAGCCAGCGACCACACAGAAGTTTTAATCCGGACGCATTTGTTGAAGGTATGCTGTCCTCCCAAATTCGTCAACGGCTGCTGGAGAAAGAGACACTAGGCCTCAAGGAGGCACGGGCCCTGTCTAGCTCCCTGGATGTGGCCTCCCGAAACGCGCGCGCATACGTCCCCGACTGCGCGGCAGCCCCTTGGGCAGCGTGGAACCCACCCGCGGCCGACTCCGATGCATCCCCATCCCCCCACAAGCTTGTGCCACGCGGCTACCAGGCAACCCCGGGGGCCCCGCTGTTATTTTTGCAGGCAAGCCAAGCACCCCCGACAGCGCTGCCTGGCCCGCTCCTCCACCTGCAAAGGTTGTGGCAGAAAGGGCCATTTTGTGGCGGTATGCCAGTCCCGGGAGGTCGCCGCTGTCTCCGGGGGCAAACCGGGGCCGCCACCACAAGTCTCTCCATGGGCCATGTGCGGGCTGCGGGCACCGCCATCTTCATTTTCCCGAGCCAGGTGCGGGTCCCGGACGCCGCCATCTTGTTCCCCAGGGACCACGTGCGATGCGTGGGCGCCGCCACCTTCCCAATCCCCAGCCATGTGCGACCCGTAAGCGCCGCTATCTTGGCTGGAGTCTCAGGACCCCGATTCAGATGACCACACACCGCCCGAGGAAAATCTTCAACTTTTACCACGACTCGCCTCGGTGACCCTGGACCAGTCTCGGGCCCGAACGCTCTTGACTGCGACGACGACCCTGCTCATCAACGGGTGCAAAACATCCTGCTTGATCGACTCCGGGAGCACAGAGAGCTTCACACAACCCAACACGGTAAGGCACTGTTCTCTTCCCATACACCCAGTTAACCAAAGAATTTCCCTGGCCTCCGGATCTCACTCTGTAGAGATCAAGGGGTTCTGCGTAGCGAACCTCATGGTCCAGGGAAGAGAATTTAAAAATTTCCGACTCTACGTCCTCCCTCACCTCTGCGCTGCCACGCTCCTGGGATTGGACTTCCAATGCAACCTCCAGAGCTTAACCTTTAAATTCGGCGGCCCTATACCCACCTCACTGTCTGCAGTCTCGCAACCCTCAAGGTCGACCCGCCTTCCCTTTGTGCGAACCTCACCCCGGATTGCAAATCTGTCGCCACCAGGAGCAGATGGTACAGTGCCCAGGACCGGACCTTCATTAGGTCAGACGTCCAGCGGCCACTGAAGGAAGGTATTATCGAGGCTAGCAATAGCCCCTGGAGAGCTCAAGTAGTGGTTGTAAAGACCGGGGAGAAGCACAGGATGGTCATCAATTATAGTCAGACCATCAACAGGTATATGCAGCTCGACGCGTACCCTCTCCCCTGCATAAATCAGATTGCACAATACAAGGTCTTTTCCACGGTGGACCTCAAATCCGCCTACCACCAGCTCCCCATCCACCCGGGCGACCGCAAGTACATTGCATTCGGAGCAGATGGGCGGCTCTACCACATCCTAAAGGTTCCCATCGGTGTCACAAATGGAGTCTCGGTCTTCCAACGGGAGATGGACAGAATGGTTGACCGGTACGGTTTGCGGGCCACGTTTCCGTACCTCGACAACGTTACCATCTGCGGCCCGACCAGCAGGACCACGACACCAACCTCCAAAAATTCCTCCATGCTGCAAAAACCCAAACTACAACAAGGACAAATGCGTGTTCAGCACCGACTGCCTAGCCATCCTCGGCTACGTAGTGCATGATGGAGTCATAGGCCCAGATCCCGAACGCATGCGCCTCCTCATGGAGTTTCCCCTCCCCCATTGCTCCAAGGCCCTGAAACGCTGCCAGGGATTTTTTTCATATTACGCGCAGTGGGTCCCCAATTATGCAGACAAGGCCCGCCCACTAATCCAATCCTCAGTTTTCCCCCTGTCGGCAGAGGCCCGCCAGGCCTTCAGCCGCATAAAGGCGGACATCGCAAAGGCCACGATGCACGCAATCGATGAATCCCTTCCCTTCCAAGTCGAGAGCGACGCGTCCGACGTAGCTCTGGCGGCCACCCTCAACCAAGCGGGCAGGCCCGTGGCCTTCTTCTCACGCACCCTCCAGGCTTCAGAAATCCATCATTCCTCCGTTGAAAATTAGGCCCAGGCTATAGTAGAAGCTGTGCGGCACTGGAGGCATTACCTAGCCGGCAGGAGATTCACGCTCCTCACTGACCAACGGATGGTAGCTTTCATGTTCGATAATGCACAGCGGGGCAAGATAAAGAATGATAAGATCTTATGGTGGAGGATCGAGCTCTCCACCTACAACTATGAGATCTTGTATCATCCAGGGAAGCTAAACGAGCCTCCTGATACCCTATCCCACGGCACATGTGCCAACCCACAAGTGGACCGTCTCCGGGCCCTCCATGAGGAACTCTGCCACCCGGGGGTCACTCGATTCTTCCATTTTATCAAGACCCGCAACCTGCCCTACTCCCTTGAGGAGGTCAGGACCGCCACCAGGAACTGCCAAATCGGCTCGTAGTGCAAGCCCCACTTCTACAGGCCAGAGAAAGTGCACCTGATCAAGGCTTCCCGTCCCTTTGAACGCCTCAGTATGGACTTCAAAGGGCCCCTCCCCTCCACCGACCGCAACACGTACTTCCTGAACGTGATCGACGAGTACTCCCGGTTCCAATTCGCCATCCCCTGCCGCAGCCACCATCATAAAAGCCCTCCACAGTATCTTTCACCCGGTTCGGTTTCCCCGTCTACATATACAGCGATCGGAGGTCCTCCTTCATGAGCGACGAACTGCGTCAACTCCTGCTCAGCAAGGGCATCGCCTTGAGCAGGACAACCAGTTATAACCCCCAGGGAAAAGGATAGGTAGAGAGGGAGAACGGAACGGTCTGGAAGACCGTTCTACTGGCGCTACGGTCCAGGAATCTGCCAGTCTCCCGCTGGCAGGAGGTCCTTCCCGATGCACTCCACTCCATCCGATCACTACTGTGTACCACGACAAACGAAACACCTCATGAACGTCTCCTTGTCTTCCCTAGGAAGTCCTCCTCCGGGACCTCGCTCCCAACCTGGCTGGCAGCTCCTGGACCCATTCTGCTCCGCAAACACGTGCGGGCGCACAAGACGGACCCATTGGTAGAGAGCGTCCACCTCCTTCACGCTAACCCTCAGTACGCCTACGTGGCGTACCCCGACGGCCAGCAGGATACGGTCTCCCCACTGGATCCCCCCCCCGCCACCAACCCCACCCTCCCTCCCACTGGCGCACCCCATGGCTGCCCCCTTCCCAGGTGGATCGGTTCTTCCACTGGTCCCACCCAGGGGTAATGAAGCTACCGAAGAAGCCAAAGTCACGCTCCCGGAGTCATGAATGCCCGAGCCGGCACCTGCATCACCGCCGAAACTACGACGATCACAGTGGACGACCAGGCCTCCCGATCGACTAATTGCTTCATTCTGATATGCACATGTAAAATGCATACTGTAAATAGTTGTGACATGTAATAAGGCAAAAACACTGTACCACCGACGGGTACCACCATAACCTCTACCATTATATGACGCGAGACCACCACCCCCGCCGGACTCGTTTTTAACAGGGGTGAATGTTGTAGTTGGTATTAGGGGTATTACGGTACCTAGGTTGAAGCTGTAAGATCATTGTTGTGGGAGGTAGCTGAGACAGGAAGATCATTGGTGAAGCCTGCCTGCTGGTTCCGCCCAGCAAGGCGGAGTATAAGAGTCTGTGTCTCTCTAGCAGCTGCATTCTGTACCTGCGCTCCTGGGGGAAAATCTAGTCCAATAAAGCCTTCAATTGTCATCCAATCTCACTTCTGGAGTCATTGATCGAGCATCACCCTGTTAATGCCTTTTTGAAGACCTTATCCCGTCATCGCTGGTTTTAATCCAGCAGCAGACAGGAGGGCTCACCATGCGGGAAGCATGGCGAACAATTCCAGGTGGGTTTGCTTGCAGGCTCCTGGGGTAGGGTTTCTCTGTTCAAAGAGGGACCTGGTATTGGAAATGGGTGAGTGGGGAGCCTACTTGAAGCCATGCCCCTGCCCTTGTTGCTGAACCCCTTCACACCTATGGTAGCTTGAGCAATACTGCAGAATCCCTATTATTGCAAGGGAATTCTTTGTAAAGGTCAATTTATATTTTGTATATCACCTCTACATTGTTTATCTCACCAGGTGAGAGAGATGGGTCTGGTCATTGTCTGAATTTTATATTTAAAAATTGTGTGCAATGTTTAGCATTGCCCTCACTAATTTCAGAGCACAGACATTACAGATTTGTTGTTATTCTGTTTGAATAGGAACAGCAGACAATTTGTTTCAGGATTAATAATTGGCTGGTGCGCGCACCCCTGCAGAATTAAAAGTTGACAGATGGGCTGAAGGTGCAAGTAATTAAAATATCTGCTAACTATTTATTAGGTTAATTAAAGAGATGATTAACCGCAGTGTGGAAGCATTATGATTTCTGAACTCCTGGGCTTCAGAAGTTCCAAGAACTTTCAGGAAGCTAATTGGTCAGGGATGAGTAATATGGGATGTAAGGCAGCGTAAGAATTCTGTACTTTTCTCTTTTAAGGGCCGGAACAGGAACTAATTTTGCAGCAACTCTCCTCAGGAGATGAAATTGCATGGGTGAAACTCACAGCACATCTATTTGTACATTGTTAGGGTCAAGATAGTTTAAATAGCAAATCATTTCATTTAAGATTTTCCTTTTGATCTTAATTTCTTACAACAATTTAGTCTCGATACCCACGCTTCAACCCCTCACCCAATTTCCCTCCTCCTTTCCCCGTTCTCCATTACTGCTCATTATGTAATAACATCTTACTCAAGTGATTTTGTTTGTATGCATGTGCTTGATAACTTTGAACATCAGTCATCTCCCAGTCCTTGCGCAAGACTACTGCAGGCTCTAAATTCATTGGAAAATACCTGTGGTTGTCAGTGATTCCAAATGTTCGTCTTTGAAATGAAAATAGGAGTTTTCAGTAATGAAAAAGAAAGACTTACATTTCCATACCGCATTTCATGACCGCCACACATCCCAAGGCACTTCACAGCCAATCAATTACTTTTTGGTTTGTAGTTGCTGTTGTAATGTAGAAATTGTGGCAACTAAGATGCACTCAGCAAACCCCCACGAGGAGCAATGTCATAATGACCAGTTAATCTGCTTTATTGTGATTTTTTTAATATATAAATTTAGAGTACCCAATTCTTTTTTTCCCAATTAAGGGGCAGTTTAGCATGGCCAATTCACCAACCCTACACACCTTTGGGTTGTGGGGTGAGACCCACGCAAACACGGGGAGAATGTGCAAACTCCACAAGGATAGTGATCCGGGGCCGGGATTGAACCCGGGTCCTCGGCACTGTGAGGCAGCAGTGCTAACCACTATGCCGCCCCTGTTTTTTTGTGGTGTTGATTAAGGGATAAATATTGACCAAGACACCAGGGACAACTCCGCTGCTCTTCTTTGAAATAAATCTCTTACATCCACCCAAGCACATCAGTTTAACATTTCATCCAGAAATTGGTATTTGTAACAGTGCAGTGCTCCCTCAGCACTACACTGGAGTGTCGGCTTTGATTGTTGTGCTCCACTCAGGACAGGAACCCAAACTCAGAACGGTGTGACACAGAGGAATGTGCGGCCAACTGAGCCTCACAGCGCCAGGGACCTAGATACAATTCTGGCCTTCGGTGACTGTCTGTGTCAGGTAGGGTTACGGGTTTGATGGCAGTGGCCCTAGGTTGGGTGTCCTTTCAGAGGATCGGTGCAGACTTGATGGGCTGAATGCCCTCCTTCTGCACTGTACGGATTCTATGAAAATGATTGACACACAATGTGTATCTTGGGAGTAAGTAGAGGTTAACATTTGTAATTGAGCCATGAATGTCGGAAACATCAACACTTGGGAAATGAGCATGGCAAGCGTTTAACTCCTTTATCTATGATGAACATGTTGTGGTGGACTTCGTCCAACTAACCACAGGAGACCCAAAGACAGGTTACAATTGTGTATTCATGATTCAAGCATGGAGGGAACTACTCCAGAGAAACCTCTGAAGCAAGCTAATACACTCTCAACTCTAATACAACTCTCACAGAGAGAGCATTTTAATACTGTGCTCTTCACCAAGTCACAGATACGGGGGGAATTTGACGGGCCACCAGCAAATCTCCGGAATCATGATAGCCCGGTGAATCAGGCATTGGGAAAAAAAAAAATCAAGTTTCACTCTTTGCGCGTCTCCTGGCCCATCCCACCAGCCCCAATGAGGTTCGCTATGACCCCAATGAGATTCCAGCTGAGACCCAGCAAGGACGTGCAAATAGGTCATTATCCCTCTTTGTTCTGAGCACCTGTAAGCTCTTAAGAACAAAGAGGCAGCCGCTTTTTTAAAAACTGCGGTAGAAAAACAGCTGCTCCTTGGAATTAATGGATCCCTGTAGAGCTATATAAATAAAATACATTAATCACCCCTTTGAAACTGCCTGGACCTGTCAATCAAAAGGCTTTTAAAAGGCCATGGTCTGTGAATGTGAACAGTGTAGCCCAAAGCTTTAAGGCTTGTAGGCATAGAAATAGACAAGAAAATGTTACAGGACAATGAAAGTGACTGTGAAAAAACAACATCAAAGATTTCCACCATGTTAAAGGGCATACTTTTTTACCTTCATCTCATCTCACAGATCTTTGAATTAGGTATGCCAACAGACTGTTTACAGGGTTTAAAGTCCGCAGATGGGAAGACCAGCCAAATGATCCCCATCTCAAGAAAGACCTGACCTAAGATGTTCCAGCCCAGCACACAAGCCCCCTCCCAAACCCCATCCCCTTCCCCCATAAAAGAACCCCCCCCCCCCCTTGGCAACCTGGAGGCAATTGTAGGGAGGATACTCACCCCCTTGCAACACCTCGGAGTATAAGGTATCAGGTTGGCACTGCCAAAGAGCAGGACCTGAAAGGGGAATCAGGGTGACTGGGGGGGAGGGGGTCTAAAGGGGAACTGATGGAGGATCAGGGAACAAAATCAGGGGGCCTGAAAAAGGGAGTGAGGGAGAGCTAAATGGGGACTGAGTGGGGGGATTAGGGTGGGAGGCAGGCCTTACCAGCAATCAGGGGATGCAGCAGAATTATGACATGGGGCGTCCTTTAGAAATGGTGTCCTGATCTCTGAGGAGCAGGACATGTCAGAGAGATTAGGCTCTGCCCCTCTCAGGTGCTGGGAAAACCCGGATCCTCTTTACAAAACCTACTTTGTGCCATGGAATCGCACAGGCACCCTGATTTCAGTTAAGGGCAACACAGTGGTGCATTCGTTAGAGTGCTGCCTCATATCACCGAGAAACCAGGTGCGATCCAGATCCCAGGTCACTGTTCCTGTGGAGTTTGCACATTCCCCCTGTGTCTGCGTGGCTCTCACCTCCACAACCCTTAATTGGAAAAAAGAATGAATTGGGCACTTTAAATTTAAAAAAAATTCTAAGTGCAATTTCAAGACACATCAGGTTCGCTCAAGCGCCAGTGGGAATCACTCCGGTTTTCCTGCTGACGGGAGCAAATGGTCTTCATTCGGGATAATTGTGTCCACAGACTGTTTATACAGTTAGTCAGTACACAGAATATTGTTTAATTTCCAATCTTGCATTATTCTACCTTTCACCCAAAAGTTAGAGACTATCCTTTCTTCTAACAAGTAAACAACCTTGCCAGCAGGTTCAGGTGACCTCAAGTCCTTGGACTGCGTAAATGTCACTGGATATAAACATTTATCACGGTAGCACAGTGGTTAGTACTGTTGCTTCACAGCGCCAGAACCCCGGTTTTGATTCCCGGCTAGGTCAATGTGTGTGCAGAGTCCACGCATTCTCCCTGTGTCTGCATGGGTTTCCTCCGGGTGCTCCAGTTTCCTTCCACAAGTCCCGAAAAACGTTCTTGTTAGGTAAATTGGATATTCTGAATTCTCCGTCAGTGTCCCCGAACAGGCGCCATCGTGTGGCGACTAGGGGGTTTTCATAGTAACTTCATTGCAATATTAATGTAAGCCTACTTGTGACACTAATAAGATTGTTATTACCTAGTATCTAGTATGCACTCTTTTACTCTAATGCAGGGGTGATCATTCACCCTTTCAACAAACTGTAATTTATTTCTTCAGATTTGGAGATAAGGCAGCTATGACTTGATCCTACATACTTTCTGAATTGATCGCTCAAGCTGCCTTCTGCACTATTTCATACCAATTCATATTGAAATGTGTTAGCTGCATTTTTATTGAAAGATAACCAAGTCTAGGGAGATCATTTTCTGCTCAAAATACCTATCTTTCTTAAATGAACGCTCTCCTATCTGAGAGGCTCCAATTTTAACAACCACAGCCAATGGAAGCCTGTGAGGGGTAGTTTAAAATAAGCCGAGTGACTTACTCCTGCCATTCCTGCTTCCTTCCCCCTGTATCCCTATTTTATCCTGCAGGCGAGCAAGACCCCCAACTCGATCTGTATTTTTAACCTGAAGCACAAGTGGGGCTGGTTTAGCACAGTGC
Source organism: Scyliorhinus torazame (assembly GCF_047496885.1). NCBI lineage: Eukaryota > Metazoa > Chordata > Chondrichthyes > Carcharhiniformes > Scyliorhinidae > Scyliorhinus > Scyliorhinus torazame. The sequence goes on along the minus strand of NC_092715.1, from coordinate 82,948,034 downwards.
TAAAGAGCTGGCTTTTAAACCAGACCAAGGTAGGCCAGCAGCACAGTTCAATTCCTGTACCAGCCTCCCCGAACAGGTGCCGAAATATGGCAACTAGGGGCTTTTCACAGTAACTTCATTTGACGCCTACTTGTGACAATAAGCGATTTTCATTTTTCAAGTGTTGGCTCCGATGTCAAATTCCAGAAGATTGAAATATAAGAGAGAAAATAACTAATGTTTTAAGATTCATACTCCATTAATCTTGAAAGGTGATTCTAATTATTCTTTTTTCTTGCTGATATACGACCAGTAGCATCTGCTCTTTTTCAGCAAAGCTGCAAAGTTGGGTCAATGTCATTGGATGACAATCAAAGGTGATTTAGCAGAGTCCGCTTGCATCCTGAGACAGTTAGAGAATTTGCAATATATCAAAAGGAAAGGTGGTCTTAAATTTATACAATGCCTGATCCATTCCTCAGCAGGTCAGGCTGCATCTGTTCAGAGAGAAACTGTTAATGAGCTGAATTTATGGGACACCATGGTTCTCCCACCCACCTGTACCACAGCTCAAGGCAAAAAAAACCTCCCCCACCCCAGCTTAAATCTCAGATAAGAGCCCTACAGCTGACCCACAGCAATTTAATGCTTGGAACAGAGATAATTGCTTTAAGATGAGACTTCTGACCATGTTAGGGGACAGTCGAATGGCTGGCAGCTTTGTAATCCCAGCAGCACCAGCTGGGAGCAGTGGCCACTGCTGGGACCTTGGGCAGACAGAAGAGCTCAGATAAGTCTGGGGTCGGCGACATGTTTGGGAGGCCAGTTTTCCAAGGCCACAGGAGACGCTTAAAGGGGGGGAATGACCTTGGAGGGATGCCTCTGGTGCAAAAAGGGTACTAAAGATACCAGACGTCCCATCTGAAGAGGGCATTTTCCCCCCTGTTCCTTCCCCATCTCCAATTGAATTTCTGACAGGTTCGGAGGTGGGCAAGTAGGTAGCGGGAAGGTCACCCCCCATGCTTTTTCTTTCCCCCCCCCCCCTGCCCTGCCACCACTCCTTGTCACCAGCAGGGGAGAGTAAAACCCAGCCCAGTGTTTTAGGTTGATGTTTGATTTGCTTTTGAAATGCACCACAATGTTTTGTTCAACTTCCTATTAACATAGATGTCATGATATGCAAACATGCAACCAATGAACACTCAGAATAGAACACAACCAATGGGCAGTCAGGATACTCAGAGGTGGCATCACCACAAGGGGGCATGACATAAACACTATAAAAGGGATGAGGCACTCACACCCTGCCTGTTTCCACAGACAGACACCTAGAGAGTTAGACAGGGTTGATCAGCGGCATCACACCCCAGCACGTGGCTTAGAGCAAGCTGGTACAGTTAGACTGAATTACTACAGTTAGATTATCAGAGAGTCGAACTCATTTGTGAACTGTGTTAATAGTTCCATAAACACGTTGAACTCATTTCAGAGTCTGGAGCATCCTTTAGTTAGGACTGCATTAAGTAGCAGCCTGTGTTATCCGAGATGTGGAGATGCCGGCGTTGGACTGGGGTGAGCACAGTACGAAGTCTTACAACACCAGGTTAAAGTCCAACAGGTTTGTTTCGATGTCACTAGCTAGTGACATCGAAACAAACCTGTTGGACTTTAACCTGGTGTTGTAAGACTTCGTACTGTGCTATCCGAAGCAGCATAACACAACAATAGAAGCGAGCATGTCATGAATGAGTTTTTGGGGGTTGATGAGGGAGACATAATAACGATTTGACACAATAACTTAAAATCAGAGGTAAGTGAATGCTCTGCATATACTGACAGGAAATGGCAACTGCTGTAGCTTTTAAATCCCTGTATAAGGGTGAAGCAGTCTTTAGAAAAATCTTAGTTGCTGGCACTAAAGCAGAATCGATAGTACAGCTGGGTGACTCTGTACATTAATAGTTTCTCTATTGATTTGACAACTACTTTGACACTTAAAATTTTCCTAGTATGCTGCCTTGTGCCGCATGTCTGTACAGACATTGCTAACAATGCAAAATGTGAGGTGCTATTTTGTTGTTACCACCTAATTAGTGTATGCTCAACTAAATATAACTAGGCACTTACAGCAAAATCGATGATGCACAAAACAACAACAAGAACAAAAACTTAAACTTACATAGTATTAATCGTGTTCAGTTGATAGCACTGTTGCGGCTGAATCAGAAAGTTCAGGGTTTACAATCCCCTCTCAGGCTTCAGCACAAACATCAAGTTTGGCACTGCAGTGCAGTACTGTACAGCAGGAATGCTGCACTGATGGAATGCTCTCTTTTGGATGAGATGTTAAACCAAGAGCTCATCTGCCTATTTGGGTGGACACAAAGATCCCATGGCTTTGAAGAAGAGCAGGAGGAGTGTTGTCCCTGCTGTACTGGCCAAAATGTAACCTTCAAGCAACATGACAGGAGAACAGATTATCTGATCAATATCACATTGCTACTTGTGCACAAATGTGTTTCCTACATTGCAACATGACTACACATAAAATAACTTTGTTAGCTATAAAGTAATTTGAGACATCGCTGATCGTGAAAATTGCTATGTGAATGCAAGTCCTTCTTTTAAATGCTCCAAGGCACTTCACAGAAGGGTTATAAAGCAATGGACACAGATTTTAATAAGGTCACGGAGAGTCCATACCGTGTAAAATATGAACAAAGTTTTATTTACACAACGATATATTCACTACCTAATAGATCACTATTGGGTTCCTCTCTGGTTGGTTCCTTTATGACCGACCATAAATGCAATGCCTAATTGTGCTGCCCTGCCCCTAGCAGGGAGCTTGTACTTTGGAAGGAGCACGGGATAAACAAGCATTCCCACGCCATAGGTCATGTGCTGGATATTACACAAATGGCATTTGTTAAGGTGCCACATAACAGGCTTGTCAGCGAAGTTTAATGGAATAAAAGAGACTGTTACAACATGGATTTTAAATTGGCTGAGTGACAGAAAACAGAGAATATTGGTGAACAATGGTTTTTCTGGAGCTAGGTATCCAGTGCAGATCCCCGTGGTTACATATGAACACACGAATTAGGAGCAGGAGTAAGCAACTCAGCCCCTCAAACCTACCCTTTCAATAAGATCATGGCTGGTGTTGGACCACTGCTTTATTTAGTCTATATTATTAAGCTAGACTTGGGTGCACAGGGCACAATTTCAAAGTATGCAGAGGACAGAAAACTTGGAAGTATTGTGAACTGTGTGGATGGTAGTGGTAAACCTCAAGAGGACATTGGCTGGTGGAACGGGTGGGCATCTGGCAGATGAAATTTAATACAGAGAAATATGAAGTGATTTAAAAATATGAAGGAAAAGCAAGGAAAACTAGTATGAAATAAAGAGTACAATTCTAAAGGGTGTGCCAGAGAAATGGCTGTCTGTGCACAACCTTTGAAGGTAGTGAGAATTATCATATCAGAGCAGTTATGATCTCATTGAATGAATCAGACCCGATGGGTTGAATGGCCTACTTCTGCTCCTATGTCTTATGGTCTAAATGTAGGCATATAGGACAAAAGCAAGGAAGCTATTATAAACCTGTCGAAATATTGGATTGTACTCAACTGAATTGTGCTCAATTCTGCGCAGCATTCTTCAGAAAGGGTTTGAAGAGGGTGCAGAGAAGATTCATGAGAATACTTCCAGGGATAAGGAGTTTCAGTTATGCGGATAGATTGGAAAATCTGGGTCTGTTCACCTTGCGGAAGAGGAGATTTGGTAGAGTTATTCCAGATCATGAATAAATAGAGGAAAAGGGGAGACATGAGGAAAAACCTATTTAATGCAGTGAGTGTTTGGGATCTGGATTACTTTGCCTCAGAGTGTGGTAGAGGCAGGTTCAATTGAGACTTTCAAAAGAAAATTGGATTATTAACTGAAAAGAAAAAATCTTCAGGGCTACGGGATGAAGGAGAGGCAGTGGGACTAGTTAAGTTGCTCTTGCAGATAGCGGGGACAGATACAACCGGCTGAAAAGTCTCCTTCTTCACTCTAGCTTTTCTATCATTCTGGAGTGAGTTTCTAAGAATGTTAGTCGCCACCATCCAAACTAGATTTGAATGAGACCGAAGTCCTGCCCACGTAGTCTACACTATATAAATAAATATATATATTTGCCTATTTTTAATAAAAATGTGTCAGTCAACCTGCAGGCTCGTTCCCAAGGGGGTCCTCTGGCTCAAAAATGATGTGGAGTTTAATTTCAACAAAGTTGACAAGGCAAGGACATGAACTAATGTTGTAACCCCTTGCCTGTGTTGCTCAGTTTAATCAACATCTGATTTTGTGCTGGGAATATTAAAAATCATCCAAATTCTACTTCATGTAATTGTACTTATGGGTATTGTAAAATTGTTTCAAGGCAATAAAACTTGTAATTACATATCTGGTGATCCAAAATGCACCAGATTGGGGTTATGACAGTTTAATTATTGGAAAAGTTATTATTGCAAACAAAGCCCTTTTTCTCCAATTTCATCATTGTTCAAAGTATCCTCAGGTATTCAGGAAGGTTTTAAAATTTAAAATCATAAACCAGAATTTCACAGACCCCCAGTGGTGGGTTTTTAGGCTGGGGTGGGGAGAGGGTGAAATTGAATGAATGGGATACCCTCCAGATTCCTGTCCATCCTCAGCATGCAGTTATTTTATTACTGGGGCGGGCAAGGCCTCAGACGGGAAGCCTGTCTTTGCCCCAATTTAGGCTCTTAAGTTGCCAATTATTGGCTACCTAAGGACCATTTCCCACCCATCCTCAATTTTTAGGTGGTTGGGAGGATTGGTTTTGTGTGGGACAAGGCCAAAACTCAACAGAATTAAATCTTGGCTGGAAGTGGGGGAGAGGCTTCTCCATCTGAAGCACCCTTCTGAAGTCAAGTGCCCGCCCCCCCAAGCCCCCCCCCCACTCCCCCCGCATGGGCTGGTGGACTCCAGAACCATTTTCCCCTCTGCCCCTCTCCCTGGACCCCAATTCCTCCCTTCGCACCCTTCCCGCCCTGGAATCCCTTGAAGTTACATTGGCCTCTGGTGTCCGGACTTTTTCTAAGGCGTCCTCATGAAATTCCTCTTCAGTTCACTGCAGTTCTTGTCGCCACAGGGACTGGAGACCTGCTGGTCAATCAGTTTGATGGCAGCTCTATAATGTGGGATTTGCTCCCAAGTAAGGGATGGAAGTCCCACCTGCACTCTCTTAGCACTGATTTAACTCTGAAATAGTTATGGGGCACTCTTGAGTCATTGGGGATGTGAGAGACTGCCGTCTGAAAAATTCAGGCCATGGTATAAGACTATAAAAGCTGAATATGCCATTCCTTGCTGAAAAAATAAAAAACATATTCTTGTACGTGCATTTCATTTTGTTCGATAAGAACAATTATAATTGGATACCCATGCACAAGGTACTTACCAACATGTAACACCAAATTCCTTCAAAGACTAGGTCCTCCAAGGAGACAGCTACGATGCTGTCTGCAGCAAACAATTTCTAGTCAGTGATAACACAAATGATGGGGGTCAAGGTCACTACCATTTTCAGACTTTACGTGTCTTGCTCCTTTCATAATTGCATAGAATGTATCTGCAATACAAATCGATTTTATAATGCACCAATGTGTCAACTACAGAATTGACCTATTGTTTCAGTAGGCTGATTCATTCACTTCATTTACCACAAAACTACCATAGAATCATTCAATCATAGAATTTACAGTGCAGACGGAGGCCATTCTGCCCATCGAGTCTGCACTGGCCCTTGGGAAGAGCCCCCCCTCCTAAGCCCACGCCACCACCCTATCCCCGTAACCCCACCTAATATTTTTTGGATACTAAGGGCAATTTAGCATGGCCAATCCACCTAACCTGCACATCTTTGGACTGTGGGAGGAAACCGGAGCACCCAGTGGAAAACCACGCAGACACAGGGAGAACGTGCAGACTCCGCACAGACAGTGATCCAAGCCGGGAATCAAACCTGGGACCCTGGAGCTGTGAAGCAACTGTGCTAACCACTGTGCTACTGTGCTGCCCTACTATAGTAGCTATCTAATGTCATAAGACAGGTCTATCAAATCCTCAGGGCATTGCTGAACCTCCCTGCATTCTTTTATGGGAAGAGAGAGTTTCTGGCAGTGCCAGCATTTGTTATCAACCCTAATAGTATTTAGGAAGGTGGTAATGAATCGCCTTCTTGAACCACTGCAACCCCACCTGATGTAGGCACACCCACAGTGTTGTTAAAGTATGGATTCCAATGTTACTTGCCACTGATTAGTCCAAGCCTGAATGCTATCCAGATAATCGGCACGAGCCAAGTGGTCTTGATAGAACCCAAACTGAGCACAAGTGAGTAGGTTATTGCTAAGCAAGAGTGTCTTGAAAGCACTGTTGACTATACCTTCCATCACTTTGCTGATGACCGAGAGTGGACTGGTGGGGCAATAACTGGGTGGTTTCGATAGGTCCTGCTTTTTGTGGGTAGGACATACGTGGGCATCTTTCCACATTGTTAGATGGATGCTAGTGTTGTAGCTGAACTGGAACAGCTCGGCTAAGGGTGTGGCTAGCTTTGGAGCACTGGTCTTCAGTAATGCTGCCGGATGCTGACAGGGCCTAAAGCCTTTGCAGTACCTGGTGTTTTCAATTATTTCTTGATATCACATGGAGTGAATTGAACTGTCTTAAGACTGACATCTGTGATGCTGTGGACTTCAGGAGGTGGCCGAGATAGATCATCCACTCAGCTTCTCGGTGAAGGTGACTGCAATTCCTTTAGCCTTTCCTTTTGCACTGATAGTTTTGACTCCATCATCTTTGAGGATGGAGATATTTCTGGAACATTCTCCTCAGTTTAGTGGTTTAATTGTCCGCCACCATTTAGGACTGCTGAGCTTTGATCTCATCGATTGGTTCGGGAAATCGTTTAGCCCTGTCTCTTGCATACTGCTTTCACTATTTGACATGGAAGTTGTCCTCTGCTGTACCTTCATTGGTTGGCTTCTCATTTTTAAGTATGTCTGGAGCTAATCCGCATATGCTGTCCTGTACTCCTCATTAAATCAGGGTTGATCCTCCTGACCTAATGGTAATAATAGTGAGGGATATGTCACACCATAGAATTATTGATTTTGTGGAATATATAAAGCCCTTCACAAATACCATTTTTGACTTGCTAAATCTGTTCTGTATCTCATTTAGCATGGTGGTCATGCCACACAACATGATAGAGGTCATCCTCACTATGAATATGAGTCATCATCGCCGCAAGTTCTGAATGTTGACCGATTGTCTTGGACAGAGCATTTGCAACAGATTAATGAAAATGAAAATTGCTTATTGTCACAAGTAGGCTTCAATGAAGTTACTGTGAAAAGCCCCTAGTCGCCACATTCCGGCGCCTGTTCGAGGAGGCTGGTACGGGAATCGAACCGTGCTGCTGGCCTGCCTTGGTCTGCTTAAAAAGCCAGCGATTTAGCCGAGTGTGCTAAACCAGCCCCTGCCTTTTTTTATTGTCTCAAGTGGACTTACATTGACACTGCAATGAAGTTACTGTGAAAAGCCCCTAGTCGCCACATTCCGGCGCCTGTTCGGGTACACTGAGGGAGAATTCAGAATTCTCAGCTGGTACGGGAATTGAACCCGCGCTGCTGGCCTTGTTCTGCATCGCAAACCAGCTGTCTAGCCCACTGAACTAAACCAGCCCTGACAATGTGAAGTCGCGTTTTCTCTCTTGTCAATTCCCTCATCACCTATTGCAGCTCAGTCTGACAGATATCCCCTTCAGGAATCTGCCAGCTCTGACAGTCGTGGTGCTACTGAGCTACTCTTGGTGATGGACATTGAGGTCCCCCACCCAGAGTAAATGATGTGCTCTTGGTAGCCTCAGTGCTTCTTCTCTTATCATCCTAGTTGGTGTTATAACTGGATGGGAAGATCCCGTTATGAAAGCCAAGTGCAAAAGGCCATAACTTTTACTATTTCTTTTTAAACGTCGAGGAACAAATATTCTAGGTCTGGTCTCACCAAAGCCCCATATAATCTCCGAAAGACATCCCTGCTCCTGCACTCAAATCCTCTTGCTATAAAGGCCAACATATCACTTGCCTTCTTGACCACCTGTTGCACTATGTTTACTCTTCCTTGAATTATTTTGATAACTACCTTGGTCTCTGCACTCTTAACTCCAGTCATTTTAGGCATCATTTCTGTCCCAGTTCCCTGGTTATCTGGACTGCATCTTGTTCCTTAGGAAGATTGCATTTTTGCAACTCTCATGTCCTGTCCAGCTTCTCCTTGCAGAGTTGAAAGATGTTCAAGGTGTTCTGTCTCCAACTGCTATATGTCCAGCTAAAACTCAAACTTAAAAGTATTTTCTACCTCACAAGGGCCTCCAGTTTATAAGGAATAACTGCCAATTATATTTACTCCTCACACAGTAGCCCTCTCTGAGCACTACAGAAACACAGTTGGAACTTAATCAACCTCCACACATACAAACTTTTATCCAGCATTAACCTAACTATAGGTTTTACCATTCCATGAACAGAAACATTAAATTAAACACACTTAAGACTGTACCTTATTTCTAATGTCTACCAATACAAATATAAATCCCTTCAAACTACCTTTGTTTTCCTAACATTTTCAAATGGTGTTCACCATGAAGGAGTACTTATTTATCAGCTGAGGGAGAGGTTATAAGTGGTAATCTGCAGGAGGATTCCTTGCCCATGTTTGCCTGATGCCATGAGGCTTCATGAGGTCCAGAGTCAATATTGAGGACACCCAGAGCAACTCCTCCTGACTGTATGCCACAGGTGATGGGACAGGACATATCCAAAGGTGGTGATAGTGGACTCTGGGACACTGACTTTTAGGTGTGGTTCAGTAAATATAACAAAGCTGTTGCTTGACTAGTGTGGGACAGCTCCCCCAATTTGGGCACAACCTCCACAGATGAGGACTATGTAGGTTTTGGCAGGGTGCGCCTGTGTTATTTCCACTGCCCAGGTTGATGTTTGGTGGTCCAGTCACTTATATTCCTTTTTGACTTTTCTGTAATGTCTTGGTCCACCTGAGTGACTTTTCACTCTGCTATTTCAGATGCAAGTTAAGATTGGGTGGGTCTAGAGTCACATCCAGACCAGACCAAGTAGGAGGACAGATTTATATCACCAAGGTCAGGATAGATTTTTATGACCAAACAAGTTTATATGTCACTCGGCTTTTAAAACCAGATGTATGATTTAATTGAATTTAAATTCCACCCGCTGCCATGATGGGATTTGAACCCTTTCCCCAGAATGTTACAGGGTCCCTGGATTATTTGTCCACTAACTCACTATGCCACCATCTCCATTGTTGATGACCATCCAAGTCTTACACTTCTGCAGCTGAGGGAATCTATAAACTGACTCCATCAGTATTCAGCTGGTAGCTGACCAAGAGCATCACTTCATGCAATTTAATGCCTGTTCCCCAGCCAGCAGTTACTATGCTTTCATTCATTCATTGAATCATGCTGCAAAGTAAGTGAAGTGTAAAGGACTAGAACAATGTGACATTTAACTTCAGCAAGAATAATTACATCTAAGTATTTTGCTTTACCTATATTGCCTTATACAGTATATTTTATTTTACTTTGAGTTTACTTATACTTTGATTCGCTTCATTACCAAGAGTTATTTAGAGTTGTTTATTTGATGTCCTAACTGTAAGCTGATTTGGGATGGTAATAGGTATTTAATTGATTCCAAAGGAGATGTGGTTAGCCATTCCCGGCAGCTTGTCGGCAATATGCTGATGAGACTGGATGGCCAATTTCACGTGATCTCTGGCTTATGTGTCCAACAAGCCTTCTGTTTGAGACCCGAAAATGGGCCAAATCCAATTTCTCCCCTGTGTCTAGGAAGGGAGAGCAGCCAATGTAATGATCCAGATTTGATTCATTGACAAAAATAGAAGTACACTAAATATATTGAAGAGAAGGTTTGAGAGGTTAGGCACCAAATTGATAAACAAGATCCCAAGTATTGTATTTTCTGATTAGTTCGTCTGTCACACATTGAAAAGATGAAGCAAAAGACAATTAACAAGAGTGAACTGGTGCAAATGAAAAAGGCATTGAAGTGACTTCTACAATTGGGAAAGCAATTTCAAAGGTACAGCCTTCACCTAAACCAAAATGGAAGCAGTGGATTGGTGGAGAGGGTAAATAGAGAACCGGTGAGCACTTAAAGTGCTATGCAGAGGCCTAGGGAAAATCTAGTTTTTAGTTTAGAGTGGGAAAGCAGGATTAATAAAACTATTGGAATAGAAACAGAGGGCGCTGCTTAAATAAACACTCTCAAGGTAGTTTCAGAGAAGAAATGAAAATAAGCGATTATGTAACGAGAGTTAAGAACACCCTGGATATCTAAAAAAAAAAAGAAAATCAAGAAAAGAATAGGATTAGTGTTCTCAAAAATTAATGTCAATGGATGCATCAACTAATAGAGTTATATGCGTAAATAGAACAATTAAAATCAAACAAAAACTTTAAAATGAGGCACAGTATATATAAAACCATGAATATGGGAAGTGTAGTGAGGATTACAAAATTAATATTGAGAGAATTATATCAAAGTATGAAGGACCAGCAGATCATATAGAAAGGAGTCTTACTAATGTAAAAAAGTAAACAAAATACAGAAAGAGGGTAGGACGGAAGGAGCCTAGATTTTAGATGGTAATGGTGTAATGCAGAGAGAATAACTACTTTGCACTTTTGTTTTACAAATGATAGTGAAAGTGAGAACATAGAACAAAGAAAAATTACAGCACAGGAACAGGCCCTTCGGCCCTCCAAGCCTGCGCCGATCCAGATCCTCTATCTAAAACTGTCGCCTATTTTCTAAGGATCTGTATCCCTCTGCTCCCTGCCCATTCATGTATCTGTCTAGATACCTCTTAAATGACGCTATCGTGCCCGCCTCTACCACCTCCGCCGGCAATGCATTCCAGGCACCCATCACCCTCTGCGTAAAGAACTTTCCACGCATATCTCCCTTAGACTTTTCCCCTCTCACCTTGAACTCATGACCCCTAGTAATTGAGTCCCCCACTCTGGGGAAAAAGCTTCTTGCTATCCACCCTGTCTATACCTCTCATGATTTTGTCGACCTCAATGAGGTCCCCCCTCAACCTCCATCTTTCTAATGAAAATAATCCTAATCTACTCAACCTATCTTCATAGCTAGCGCCCTCCATACCAGGCACCATCCTGGTGAACCTCCTCTGCACCTTCTCCAAAGCATCCACATATTTTTGGTAATGTGACGACCAGAACTGTACGCAGTATTCCAAATGTGGCCGAACCAAAGTCTTATACAACTGTAACATGACCTGCCAACTCTTGTACTCAATACCCCTTCCGATGAAGGAAAGCATGCCGTATGCCTTCTTGACCACTCTATCGACCTGCGCAGTCAACTTCAGTGTACAAAGGACCTGAACACCCAGATCTCTCTGTACATCAATTTTCCCCAGGACTTTTTCATTGACCGTATAGTTCGCTCTTGAATTTGATCTTCCAAAATGCATCACCTCGCATTTGCCCGGATTGAACTCCATCTGCCATTTCTCCGCCCAACTCTCCAATCTATCTATATTCTGCTGTATTCTCTGACAGTCCCCTTCACTATCTGCTACTCCACCAATCTTAGTGTCGTCTGCAAACTTGCTTATCAGACCACCTATTTCTTCCTCCAGGTCATTTATGTATATCACAAACAACAGTGGTCCCAGCACGGATCCCTGTGAAACACCACTGGTCACAGTTCTCCATTTTGAGAAACTCCCTTCCACTACTACTCTCTGTCTCCTGTTGCCCAGCCAGTTCTTTATCCATCTAGCTAGTACACCCTGGACCCCATGAGACTTCACTTTCTCCATCAGCCGACCACGGGGAATCTTATCAAATGCCTTACTCAAGTCCATGTATAGATAAAGGAGTGGAAGATTTAAATTTATGGTTGACTATAGAAAAGGAGTAGTTCTGTAAAATGAACAGAACCCAAGATGGATAAGTCATTGGCCCCACTGGCCAACACCCAAGCAACTGACAAAATGGGAAGTCAGAGAGAAGGCACTCGGTGGTCTGTCTCCTTGACCACTGCAGTATGAGGTGAGGTTAATCTTTGTTATGGTTTGACTCTGAGTCAGCTATGTTTGTAAGGGACTAGAGACACATACAGGCCAGACCGATTAAGGACAGCAGGTCTCCTTCTGAAACAGTTAGGTTTTAGTTTGATTGCCTTGTGAACTTTTGTGGTTTTGCCACTATCAATGAGGTCACTAAGATCACTGAGGTCACCTGTTCCTTCCTACAACTACTTGTAGCCTGTTAACTTGTTTTTTCTGTGTAACTGTAACCAATCCAGGATTGTAATAACTCATTGACGGAAAGGAATACTTTTCTAAGCGAGGTTTTGTTTTATACTAGAGTGTAATACTTTTACACTGCGGACTATTGTGTACCACGAATGTCCTCATAAAAGGCAGTTATGAAAGAGTCGCCAGAAGTTGCATCTTTTGCTATATTATACATAGCACACTATCTAGCTGGAATTCTGTCTGGACCTTTGTTCGGAAGTACAGTCCAGCAAAATGGCTATTTTCCACATCAGTTACTTAAAGAAAGGATAAAATCAATGAGAGAAATATTAGGCAATCATCTCATCGAGGAGGAAGGTGCAAAACAAACATTTTGTTTCAACTTCCATAAAAAAATGTGATGGTGAGAATGTAGGAATCCAAGGGGCTGGACTTTAGCTTGCGTAACTATGGATCATAATAATAATAATCTTCATTACCGTCACAAGTCGGCTTATATTAACACTGCAATGAAGTTACTGTGAAAAGCCTCTAGTCGCCACATTCCGCGCCCGTTTGGGTACACAGAGGGAGAATTCAGAATGTCCAATTCACCTAACAAGCATGTTTTTCAGGACTTCTGGGAGGAAACAGTAGCTCCCGGAGGAAACCCACGCAGACACAGGGAGAACATGCAGACTCCACACAGATAGTAACCCAAGCCAGGAATTAAACCTGGGTCCCTGGCACTGGGAAGCAATAGTGCGAACAAAAAATAGGGTTGAGAATGTTGGTAGAACGCAAAATGGAAAGGACGCTTGGCTTGGGTGGCATGTAGTCTAGACCAGGGGCGGGATTCTCCGACCCCCCGCTGGGTCGGAGAATCGCCGGGGGCTGGCGTGAATCCTGCCCCCGCCGGTTGCCGAATTCTCCGGCACCGGATATTTGGCGGTGGCGGGAATCGCGTCGGTTGGCTAGCCCCCCCCCCCCGGCGGCGATTCTCTGGCCCACGATGGGCCGAAGTCCCGCTGCTGGAATGCCAGTCCCACCGGCGAGAATCAAACCACCTCTCTTACCAGCGGGACTAGGCGGCGCGGGCGGGCTCCGGGGTCCTGGGTGGGGCGATTGGGCCCCGGGGGATGCCGCCACAGTGGCCTGACCCGTGATCAGGGCCCACCGATCCGCGGGCGGGCCTGTGCCATGGGGGCAATCTTTTCCCTCCGCCTTGGCCACAGCATTCACCATGGCCGACGCGTAAGAGACACCCCCCCCCCCCCCGTGTGCATGCGCGGGGATGACATCAGCAGCCGCCTTCCAGGCACCAAAGGCCTTCCACGTCAGCCGGTGGAGCGGAAACCACTCCGGTGCCCGCCTAGCCCCTCACGGTGAGGGCTTGGCCCCTAAAGGTGCGGAGAAATCCCCACCTTTGGGGCGGCCCAACGCCGCAGTGGTTCCCGTCTCTCCATCCCGCCGGGACCCCCCGCCCCACCGGCTAGGGGAGAATCCCGGCCCATGCTTTTTCAAACTCAGGGTCGCGACTTGCGGGTAGGTCACAGACGGGTGTCGGGATAGTCGCAGAGTGATCGGTCGTGGGGTCTCCTATTGCGAGAGAAACGGCGAACGGTCCTGACCAACTTTTCAAAATGTCAGCCGTGACCGACCTTTAAATGCGAATGCTGAGGTCTTCCTGCCAGGAGCGGCGGCAGAGAGCAGGTCATGCATCCGGCATGTACTGACATCACGCTTTCTAGGTCCATGCTTTGGGCGTGAAATCACATAGGGGAGATTCCTCCATTTTGTAGTTACCAGCAAACAAGCAACAGGACTGTGTGAAGAACTGAAGAGGATCATTTTCTAACAAGGGAGGGCCACGTACACAGACAGACCAGGATCTCACATTGAATCTGCTGGAGAGAGCTTTGCAGGAGAGTCCACGGCAGGACAAAACAGTGCTGGTGTGAGCTGTATCCACAGCTCCAGTGCCTCTGATGAACAACTCATTGAGAAGAACCTGAAATTGGGAACAAAGCAGTATAAAGATGATTTCTTGAGGTATGGCATTGTTACCTTTGTCAATGCAAATCAGGATGCAATGCCCATGGGCGGGATTCTCCCATCCCGCGGCAGAGTGCCCACGCTGTCGTAAACGGCGTCGCGTTTTACGACAGCGTGAACGGGCCGCTGTCAGGAATAATTCTGGCCCCTACAGGGGGCCAGCATGGCGCTGGAACGGTTCATGCCGCTCCAGCTGCCGATCCCGCACGAACTGGGCGCCGCAGGATCTGCGCATGTGCAGTGGCGGCGGTGCCAATGCGCACATGAGCAATGGCGCCGGCAACAACGCGCGCATGCGCTGCGGCCTCTTTCAACGCGCCGGCCCCCACGCAACATGGCGCAGGGTACAGGGGCCGGCACGGAAGAAAAGAGGCCGGTGGACAGAGAGGCCGGCCCGCCGATCGCAGACAAGGCCGCATCGGAGGCTCTCCCCGGGGTCGGAGCCCCCCACCACCCCCCCCAACAGGCCGCCACCCGACCCTTCCACGCAGATTTCCCGCCGGCTGAGAGCAGGTGTGGACGGCGCCGGCGGGACTTAGCATTTTCACTACGGCCGCTCGGCCCATCCCAGGCTGAGAATCAGCGGGCCGGCCGCGTAGAGTGGCCCGCGACCAGCGCTGCGCCAAAGATGCCGGCACCAATGGAGCGGAGAATCGCATGCCGGCGTCGGGGCAGTGTGGCCCGGTCGTGAGGATTCTCCGGCCCGAGGTGTATTATTTGCAGGGATGGACTTGCAAATGAAAGATTAAAACCATCAATAAAGAACAATACAGCACAGGAACAGACCCTTCGGCCCTCCAAGCCTGTACCGTTCATGATATCAACCATGGCCAAAACCCTCAGCACTTCCTTGTGCCGTATCCCTCTATACCTATCCTATCTATGTATTTGTCAAGATGTCTTTTGAATGCCGTTAATATATCTGCTTCAGGGCAGCACGGTTAGCACTGCTGCCTCACGGCGCCAAGGTCCCAGGTTCGATCGCGACCCTGGGTCACTGTCCGTGTGGAGTTTACACATTCTCCCTGCGAGGGGAGATCTGGAGGGAAGATGGATTGGCCGCGCTAAATTGCTCCTTAATTGGAAAAATGAATTGGGTGCTCTAAATTTTAAAAAAGTTAAAAAAATATATGTCTGCTTCCACAACCTCCCCTGGCAATACATTCCAGGCACTCACCACCATCTGTGCAAAAAACCTGCCTTGCACATCTCCTTTAAACTTTGCCCCACGGACCTTAAATCTAAGCCCCCTGGTGACTGACCCTTCCGCCCTGGGAAAGAGTGCCTGTCCATCCACTCTATCCATGCCCTTCATAACCTTGTAGACCTTTATCAGGTCACCCATCAACCTCCGTCGTTCTAATGAAAATAGTCCGATCCTATTCAGCCTCTCCGCATAGCTAACACCCTCCAGACCAAGCAACATCCTGGTAAACCTCCTCTGCACCCTCTCCAAAGCCCCCACATCCTTCTGGTTGCGTGGCGACCAGAAGTGTGCGCAATATTCCAAGTGCGGCCTTACCAAGGTTCTATACAACTGCAGCATGACTTGCCAAGTTTTATACTCAATGCCCCGTACAATGAATGCAGACATTCCATATGATTTCTTGACTACCTTGCCCACTTGCATTGCCACTTTCAAATATTTGTGGACCTACACACCACAATGTCAATTACTTTCTATATTTCTAAGAGTTTTGCCATTTCTCAGCCCAAATCACCATCCTATCTATGTCCTGCTGTATCTTCTGACAATCCTCAACACTATCTGCCACTCCACCAACCTTGGTGTCATCCGCGAACTTACTTATCAGACCAGCTACATTTTCCTCCAAATCGTTTATGTATACTACAAACAACAGAGGCCCAAGTGGAACACCACTCGTCACAACCTTCCATTCAGAAAAACACCCTTCTTCCACTACCCTTTGCCTTCTGTGACTGAGCCAGTTCTGTATCCATCTTACCACTTCACCTCTGTGTGACTTCAACTTTTGTACCAGTCTGCCATGAGGCACCATGTCAAAGGCTTTACTGAAGTCCATGTAAACAACATCCACTGCCCTCCCCTCATCAATTATCTTTATTCTCCTCACAAAACTCGATCAAGTTAGTGAGGCACGACCTCCCCTTCACAAAACCATGCTGTCTATCGCTCATGAGTCCATTTGTTTCTAAATGGGTATAAATCCTGTCCCTGAGAATTCTCTCCAATAATTTACCTACTACTGATGTGAGGCTCACCGGCCTATAGTTTCCAGGGTTATCCTGCTACCTTTCTTAAACAGCGGTACCACATTCGCTATTTTCCAGTGTTCTGGGATCTCACCTGTAGCCAATGAGGATACAAAGATGTCAGTCAAGGCACCTGCAATTTCCTCCCTTGCTTCCCTCAGTATTCTGGAGAAAATCCCATCCGGCCCAGAGACTTATCTACCTTAATATCTTTCAAAAGACCGAATACCTCCTCCTTTTCGATGTCAACATGACCCAGACTGTCAACACAACCTACCCAAGAATCATTTTCCACAAAGTCCTTTTCTTTGGTTAACACTGATGCAAAGTACTCATTTAGTACCTCGCCCATTTCGTCTGGCTCAACAGATAGATTCACCCCATTGTCCTTAAGTGGTCCAATCCTTTCCCTGACCACCCTCTTGCTTTTTACATATAAATAAAGAGCTGTGGGATTCACCTTAATCCTACTTGCCAAGGACTTTTCATGACCCCTCCTAATTTCCCGCTTAAGTGCCTTCCTACTTTCTTTACACTCCTCAACAGTTTTGACTGTACCCACCCATCTAGACAGTACAAAAGCCTCCTTTTCCGTTTTGTCGAGGTTCACAATATCCATCGTCATCCAAGGCTCCCTAAACTTCCCATACTTATCCTTCGTTCTCTCAGGAACGTGACTTTCCTAAATAATAATCAACTGTCACTTGAAAGACTCCCACATTTCCGATGTTGATTTAAAGGCATTTGAAGACTAAGCAGGGTGAGTTTGAGGACAAACCTCTTGATTTTTTTCAAAGGATGCAGCAAGAACTTAAATCATCAGCTGAAGTCCTGAGCAGAAATGTAACATTGAATGACAAAGCAAGTGAGATCATGAGGTCTAAGCAGGCTCACCTGTCGCATTAAAGCTAACCAAAAATGCTGTGTCGTGAATGTCAGCCAGAGTGGGTCGCGAAAGTCGGCCGGCATGGTTCAAGAAGGTCAGCCTCGTGGGTGCCAAATATCAGCCACGTGGGTCGCAAAAGTCTGCTGGCGTGAGTCTCGAAGATTAGCCGGCGTGGACCAAGAACGCGGCCGCTGTGGGTACCAAAGGTTGGCCAGTTGGTAAAAGTGGGTCTCAGGAAAAAAAGTTTGAATAATTCTGTTCTAGACTGCTACCAGAATTCATTGAGGTAGGAGTAGAGCCTGTGACTGTGATTCTTCAAACCTCCTTGTATATAACTCAAGGACGATGGGGGGTTGCAACTGCAACAAAGCCTATCTGTTTAAAAGAGGGAGGAAAGGACACCCTTAAGGAGGAGGCAGCCTAACATCAGCTTGTGGTTAAACTTCCAGAGGCATATGCACAACTGAGGGGATAAAATACTCATTTAAAGAAACTTGTAATAATTGAGGACCATCAGAATGAATTTGTAAAAATGTGTCAAACCTGTCAAGTTAATCTAATTATTTACAGAAATAACAAAACACAGTCATAAAGGAATTATGTGAATTTGTGTTTATGGATTGTCGACAAGTATTTGCTAATGTTCCACATAGGAAGCTGTCATTACAATCCTGCATTGGTTACGGTTATGCACATTATTAATGGCTGTGAGGCAGCACAGGTAGTAATTGGGTTAAATGAGCAAAACAAAGCAGCAGTTGATGGACCTTTATTCCCAATTGCAGGAATGCAGGACTGTAGTGATGACCCCTAGGCATGATTATTAGGACCTTTGTTCTTCACAGTGTGTATGTTATTGGCAATGCAATCTAGAGTTTGTAGACAATTTACAAAATAAGGACCATGGTTAATTGTGTAGAGAACAAAGAGATTTGGTTCCCACTGAACTGAGATAAAGAAAATATTTTTTACACAGTGAGTCATGATCTGGAATGCCTGAAAGAACAGTGGAAACAGATTCAGCAATAAGATTGAAAGTGAATGAGAGGAAAATTGCAGTGCAGTGGGGAAAGTGTAGGGGCATCAGACTTACTGAAAAGCTCATTCAACAAACAGAAACAAGCATTGTGTACAGAATGTCCCCCACCTGTGCTGTATCATTCTATGATTGTATGGTTTCAGGAGATTAGTGGATTGGGATGATATATGATGGAATTTATGTGACTGAAAGGCGGCGAGGCCGATAGTTGCTGGGAGGTCCCTGTTCTGCAATCTACCCGGTTTACGACGCCTCATGAGATCTAACACGAGATCGTGGGCGGGATCACTATTTAACAAATCTGCATATTAGAGTGAGACACTAGTCTCACTCTGATATGCACTCCCCTGATCTAACCTAGGCGTTGGGATCTGACCCCTTCACTTCAGAGACTTCGGGCGAGCGCCGTTCAGTGCTAATCGTCACAAATGGGAACCAGATGGAACGCCAGTTGGGGGGTCCCCCCAGGTATTGGAGGAAAGTGGCCACAATCAAATCAGTCATGACCTTATTGACCAGTAGAGCAGGCTCGCCCTGCGTCTATTTCATGAGCAGCATTTTTCAGATGGTAAGGTTTCCCATCCTAAAACCTGAGGGAACATCTCCCTGCCAATATTGGCTGCCCCAAAGCAATCTCATGCTCAGCGAGGTATCTATTGGTGAAGGATCAGACTTCAATCTTGGAAAGAGGCCCTGACTTAGAGACCTACCAACCGATTGGATTACCGGCAACTCCATAATCCCAGCAACGTCAAGTTTGAGCCACTGCTGCGACCACAACCAGTCCCCGATGAAGAAGAGGTTATTGGGACCGGACTTTTGAGTAAGCCCAAGTTATTGGCAGGAATTGGCTGGCAGGCCCCAGTGAGGGAGTTTGTAGGGCCAGGTTTGAGAGGCCATTGGTGAGGGTTAAAGGTGGGGGTGGGGAAATGTGATTGGGGCTGCATTGAGGCTGTTTTCGATGGACACAGGCCTTGTATGACACCAGCCCATTCAAACAAAGCTGCCAGGCTACCTGCTTTGTGTGGGCCACCCCTACTGTGGGTATGCCACCAGTGGGGCCAGGCCCTTAAGTAGTCATTAATTGGTCACTTAAGGGTCTCAATAGGCTCAAGGGCCAGGCAGTTCACTGGACGCCGCCACCGTTCAAATAAAATGGGAGACATGTTGGGGATGGGCAGGCAAGCACAGCACTGCATTTTCAACTACCCCTACCTACCTTCAAACCCTCCAATAGGAGAACCATAAAATTCCTTCCCATATGTTATCTAAGTAAATGAATCTAGTGGTACTCTTCATTTGGAGGATTGCGTTGGAACATCATGTAATACTGTTGTTTTACAAGGAATAGCTGGGATATTGCATATCTCGAGTACATTTTAAACTTTTGCACAAGCTTTTTTATATTATGATATTTCATTCAGAATGCCCCTTTACATCAAGCATTGAAGCTGTCTCTGAATTATTGCTCCTCACTTTTCATAGAATCCCTGAAGTGCAGAAGGAGACCATTCAGCCCGTCGAGTCTGCACCGATCAATGAAAGATCATCCTTCCCTTGCCCTCTCCCCATAACCCCACCTAACCCACACGTCGTTGGACACTATGGGACAAATTAACATGGCCAACCCACTTTGCCTGCACATCTTTGGACTGTGGGAGGAAACCGAAGCACCCAGAGGGAACCCATGCTGACACGGGGAGAAAGTTCAGACTCCACTCCAAGGCTGGAATTCAAGGGGTCCCAGGTTCTGTGAGACAGCAGTGCTAATCTTTGTGCCACCCTTTATATAGTTCGATTTCTCATACCATAGATAGTAGAATATAAGTTGGCTTTTGGAGCTTCAAATATCCTTCGAAACATGAGGGTTGACTTATATGCCAAGTATAAAATATGAGCTTTGACAAAGAGTCATCGGACTCGAAACGTGAGCTCTTTTCTCTCCGTACAGATGCTGCCAGACCTGCTGAGATTTTCCAGAATTTTCTCTTTCGTTTCAGATTCCAGCATCCACAGTAATTTGGTTTTATAAAATATGAGTCGTCAGTGTTAGTGAAAGAGGACCCATTTCTGTTCATCGGCCATCTGTTCTGTGTGAGCATGTCTTCAACTCCAGTATATTATCTTGGCAACAAGGTCATATTGCCTCGTTGACCCAATCTGCCAACTTAGGGACAAGTATAACCACACACCATGAACTATTAGGCTAGAAAATCAAGACTGATCCTAATGTGTGTTTAGCTCTAAACATACACTTAATATGTGAAAAATGGTGCAGAGGAGGGCTGGATGGGGTTGACTTATACGACGGGCAGAGGCCTAAATATATAGTTTGGAGTCAAAAAATGGGATTGTCTGAGACTCCGGGTCAACTTATACACTGCGACCTACAGTATTCCTCTAAAATATGTTTTTATAATGAAAAACATCTGTTTTACAGCCTACAACTAATGGTTTCCTTAAATACTTCAAAGCATTAATTCCTTGAAATGCAATAATTTGTTGTGGTTATGAACAGAGGATTTGTTGGTCTATTTCTTGCATCTGCAAAGTTAAATAATTGTTTGTAGCTAGAACCATTTTATAATTATGATCTTTATCGCAAGAGAACAAAGGTATTTATTTCTCTTAACCTCAGTACAAAATTGTGGTGTAAAATATGAAGACATTTTAAGTACTCCAGTGCATGCAGTATGAGCCCCTGCTTTATTGTACACTTTGTTGTCGCATGAAAATTATCATCATACATCAAACCTGGCATTGGAGGATCATGTTTATTTTTGATTGGTGGAGTATCTGCTAATTAAGTTGATGGATAGCGCTAATTAAGTTGATGGATAGCGCTACTAAGGTGAAACATTTTAGTTAAGGTACCCAGAATGCTGTAAGCAATGGCCAAGTATAGCATACCTGCTGCAGAATAATGCTCCTTGTTGACTCCCCATGCACCCTCCTCCCCACTCCCCCTGCCAGCACCCTTTATATGCATTAGCCCAATTTTCACAGGAGCCCTTGAATATATCAGTGTGTAATTTCCATTTTATGAACTGATGTTTTCATTGGAGCCCACATGAATACAAAACAGGCTAATGGACTTGTCAAGGGTTTTTCATTCTTCCACCTGGAATAGCAACCTCGACGAGAGAGTAAAAGAATAGTGAGCAAATTGAATGCACTGTTCAGTCCCAATCAAAACCATTTAAAATAATTTCTTTGATTGGAAACTTGTTTTTATGTCTAACAGCATGCAAGTTGGGCAGAATCTTTCTGTCTCGCCAGCAGTGGGAAGCTTGGCAGGCGGGAGAACGTAATTTGACGTGAGGCCTAAACTCAGTTTCCTGACGTCTGGATGAACTTTAGGAATTCTGTTCTTGGGAATTTAAAGGCAGGTCATGCTTCCTGATGAACAATATTGGGAAGCACTTTAGCATGCATTAGCATCTATGCATGCTCATTAGAAAGCCAACCCAATTGCATTCTCCTCTCTACGAAGTGGTCCACCCAAGGAGAAATTAGAATGTTCACTTTTAAGATTGTAGATCAGTGGTGTGCATCTAATGAGCGTGACTCCTTTCATGACTTGAGGTGAATAGATGCTGTTTTGGCCATTTTGTGGACCACTCACAATTTGACTGATATCAGGGGTGAAATTCTCCCTACTCGGCGCGATGTCCGCCAACCGGCGCCAAAAACGGCGCAAATCAGTCCGGCATTGCGCCGCCCCAAAGGTGCGGAATCCTCCGGATCTTGACCGGCTGAGCCCTAACCTTGAGGGGCTAGGCCCGAGCCGGACTGATTTCTGCCCCACCAGCTGGCGGGAAAGGCCTTTGATGCCCCGGCAGCTGGCGCGGAAATGACATTGCCGGGCGGCGCATGCGCGGGAGCGTCAGCGGATGCTCACGGCATCCCCGTGCATGTGCAGTGGAGGGAGTCTCTTCCGCCTCCGCCATGGTGGAGACCGTGGCGAAGGAGGAAGGAAAAGAGTGCCCCCACGGCACAGGCCCGCCCGCGAATCAGTGGACCCTGATCGCGGGCCAGGCCACCGTGGGGGCACCCCATGGGGCCAGATCGCCCCGGACCCCAGAGCACGCCCGCGCCGCCTTGTCCCGCCGGTAAGAGAGGTGGTTTAATCCACACCGGCGGGACAGGCATTCTAGCAGCGGGACTTTGGCCCATCCGGACCGGAGAATCGCCGGGGGGGCCCGCCAACCGGCGCGGCACGATTCCCGCCCCCGCCAAATCTCCGGTGCCGGAGAATTCGGCAACCGGCAGGGGCGGGATTCACGCCAGCCCCCGGTGATTCTCCGACCTGGTGGGGGGTCGGTGGGAGAATCTCGCCCCAGGTGCTGGTAGGACAAGCTGTGTGATGATTGGACATGAGAGCCAGGCTAATGGCGGAAGGGGATGTTGGGTGGTAGGGTGGAGCGGAGTCTGGACAGGAGAGGCAGGTTAAGTAAGGTGGCAGATCCAGCGTGATAACAAGTGGGTGAAGGTTTCACGGGGGGTGGTCACGGAAACGGACTACACAGGTTGCTCGGATATTGGGAGGGGTCAGGCTAGGCATGGGGATGGTAATGGGTGTTGGCTCTGATGCGGGAAGAGGCATGTGGAGGTGGATAGTAGTAGTTCCTGGGGAGGGGGAGAGGAATGGTGATATTAGGTGGGTCGGGAAGGAAGTTGGTGGGCGACAGACGGAGGGTAGAAGGTAGTGGAGCAAATGCAAACACTAGCATACACCAGTTTTCAATTAACAATGTAATGCAGTCAATCTAAAACTGTGATGGCTCGAAGTGAGTGGAGGATCATTTTTGGTGAGTGGAGTTCACAGTCAGCACAATTGGTTGACTAAACAGATACCCTGATAATCATGAGGCAACTGGATGTGAGCCATGCTCAGTTGCATTCTCTTTATTGGGAAGCCCACACAGCAGCAGGTTTGTTCTGACTCATTGATCTCATAACATCAAGATCCCAGAAAGATCTGGAGCTGCTGTTAATTCCGTGCCTTTTTCCATCTGCTGCTTTCAGAGGCAGGGATGAAGGGAGAGAAGGAGGTGGATGCCTCCCAGGGGTACGGCTGATGAACGGTAGCCAACCTGTGACTCAAAACCTCCATCTTCCCTGGGTCATGGGTGACAAGAGATCAGGCAGTTAGCCTTCCTATGTTGCCAAGGCAATGATCTCTTTATAGAGTTTCGGAGGTAATGGAGACAAGTCACACAGTCTTCAAAGAGAGGGTTCTCAAATGTGGCTCTTATCACGTCAGTCAAAGGGCAATGTCTCCAGCGCAGGATGAACAGAAGAAACACCCATCTCTGGCCCCCAACGAGGTCCTTCACCTGTTGTGGGGAAGCCATCCCTAAACAGAAACCAATCGTAAGGCTTGTCACTGACTTGACGGCTCTAAGATGGAGACAAACATTACAGGATATGTTCATTACATTTATTGCTTCAATTCATTCACAGATCCACTGAAGCTTGGACCATTCAGGCTCTGAGCAATTCTGCATTTCTGCCGGCTCTAATCCAGGTGAGGAGAAGGAGAGCCCATCACAGGTTTGCACAGTACAGGCGGAGAAAGACCTGAACAAGATGCATTGGATCCTCAAGCAGGTCAGGATGCTGGTGAACAGGGTCCATTGCAATGGCAAACCTTAGATATATCACAGGCTTGTCTCTTATCTAGAAATGAGTGAAAAGTAATTCTGGAGGCTCCTCCGTATGTCTTCAGAAATATTTGCACATATCTGTTAGCTTCTCCATGACAAGCTGTGGCCACAAGGAGTTGGAAGAATCCCATGCCAGTGGCATTAAAAGTCACCACTGCCTGAAACTTCTTTCCAGTGGCTTCTTCCAGGGCTCCACTGGGAACCTATGTGGCATCTCCCAATCAGTGACACACAATTGAATATGGGAGGAAACAGATGCCCTTTTTAGGACAGTGCACCAACTTGTCCAATTCTGCATGGATCCCAAAAGCCATGCTGCAAGAGCATTGGGATTTGCAATAATTATGTGTTTCCTGAAGGTATAGGCAGCAATTGTCTGTACACATGTGACCTTGAGAGCTCCCTGGAAACAGCCAGTCGCATTCATCAATAGAAAAGGATTCCACTCTTCAAACATGCAGATCATTAATGATCACAGAAAGCAAATTTTGCACATTTGTGCTCAGTTCCCAGGAATCTCTCACGATGCTTATACTCCCATCCACTCATAAATTTCACCAGCCTCCTCAGACCAGCATCTTCCAAACACATGGCCAAGGGCAAGAGACACAAGGAAATATCATCACCTGGAAGTTCCCATTCAAACCATCCGACATCCTGATTTGGAAATATTTCACTGTTCCTTCATTGTTGCTGTGCCAAAATCCAGGAACTCCCTCCCTACAACACAGGGGTTCGAGAAGACAGCTCACAACCACATTCTCAAGAGCAAGCATGGTAGCATAGTGGTTAGCACAGTTGCTTCACAGCTCCAGGGTCCCAAGTTCGATTCACGGCTTGGGTCACTGTCTGTGCAGAGTCTGCACGTTCTCCCTGTGTGTGCGTGGGTTTCCTCCGGGTGTTCCGGTTTCCTCCCACAGTCCAAAGATGTGCAGGTTAGGTGGATTAGCCATGCTACATTGCCCTTAGTGTTCAAAAAGGTTGGGTGGGGTTACTGGGTTAGGGGGAAGGTGGAGGTGTGGGCTTGGGTAGGGTGCTCTTTCCAAGGGCCGGTGCAGACTCGATGGGCTGAATGGCCTCCTTCAGCACTGTAAATTCTGTGAATTAAGGATGGGAAATAAATGCTGGCTTAGCCAGCGATGCCCACATCCCAAGAGCTAATTTTTTTTAAAATCTGGAGTGGTGGCATTGTTGGACCTCCTCCGCCCATTACTGAGGTACAGGACACCTTGACAGGCCTCGACAACATCCAGAAGGTGGCCCAGCGAAATGTCACTGAACTTGGGAGCAACACTCTTCCTGCCTTTCCACACCATTTCCTTTTGTGGGGCTTGGCTTGGAGACATTGAGAAGGCTGTGTGTGGGTGCACTTTAAATATGGCACCCGGAGAAAGAAACACTGAGGTCACGATGGGTGGGCGAATCAGAGGCTGCCTGCCTGCGATTGGCTGCGCATCCATTTTGTGCATCATTAATAAGGCGGGGAGTGGACAACTTGGCACTAACACCCACCGTTGCGCTCAGCAGAAAATGCTACTTTTCCCACCTGCCATCGCACTTAGACCTCAGACTGGAAAATCCCACCCTATGTCGCCTTGGCAGGTAATGTAGGTGTTGACTGGGCTGGAGTAGAGCGAGTCAGCTTCCTGCTGACTTTGCTTCCAGGGAGGTGATCCCTCCTCCCTACCCCTCATAATAGGCAGCCCAATACCTCACACTGTCGGCATCGCTGACAACTGTAGACTGGAGGCATCCTCAGTGGCTTCATGGGAGAGGCCTATTTCACCTTCAGCACAGGCACAGCCCTGCTCCTCATGTGGGATGAGGACTTGATTGTCTGGAGTTTTGCCTACGGTCCGGAAGCTTTCCCACTTGTGTGTTTTTCTCCTGCAGATTAATTGTCATCCCGATGGTTGCATTAGCATTTCAGGAGCATACATGCCTATGGCAGCTGCAGAGCCCTTTACAATAAGTGATTAAGAAACAGGGTGTCCTGGTTCAACATATAGAAGATTGAGAGCATGACGTGGCTGGTGCACGTTCTGTCACATGTCCCATTTACTGGTGAGTGCTGTAACCCAGACTCCTGTCTGACATCCCTGTTAATTCATAAACTTAGACTGTCTGATGCCCATAAACGTGTCAATCTGTAGTGAGATTGAAAGGTGCACTTACACTGGCAGAGCACAGCAGATCATTCATCCTGTTCTGACACTGGTAGACATTTCAATGCTGGGCCCAACGGGTGCTGAACTCCACTGCGACCTCCGTCCAGGCTGCCTCTGGTCAGATGGGAGAGCCTCCTGCTGTCATTCCGGGGAAGCAATGCCTCCCACCTTTCCTGGATGGCCTGGAAGAGAGTTCTCCAGGGAGGCTTGCTGAACTGTGGGGCTTTCTTCTCTGGGGCATTACGGGTAACCAGACGGAAGCTCCTGGCCTGCAGTAAGTGAATGGCTGACTAGGTGCCCTTTAATGAAAAAAAAAATGAAAATCACTTGTTGTCACAAGTCGGCTTCAAATGAAGTTACTGTGAAAAGCCCCTAGTCGCCACATTCTGGGGCCTATTCGGGGAGGCTGGTACGGGAATTGAACCGTGCTGCTGGCTGCCTTGGTCTGCTTTAAAAGCCAGCTATTTAGCCCAGTGTGCTAAACCAGCCCCTTAAATATGGTGCCCGGACCTTTGACCGCTTAAGGTAACAGTGAGAATGGTGACTTCCTGCCATAAGATTCGCTGAGCTCCATATGGATGCATAGCTAATGAGCTGACCAGCACAAGATCGCATGTGGTCAATCGTCCCACTCCCCACCAGCAGGAATTATTCCCACTTTCGCCAACCACCAAACTTTGACTCCAGAATGGAAAGATTTTGCTCAAAGTAAATGAAATTTTGATTGTTAGTAAATTTAATGCTATTTCAAACAATTGCAAATTGTGATGCAGGTTTTACTTTACCAGAGGGGGAAAATAAAATTTACAACATCTTTGTGACAGGAAAATCATATCCCGTGTTGACTTTCTTGATCAGTTTATTGCGTGACTAGCTGATGCTGAAAATTAGTTGTTTACGATCCGGTAAATATTGCGATGCTTCATAGTGGGCAGGGTTTACCGGCCACCTCACCGCGTGTTCTTCGGTGGCAGAGGCAGCCCGCCAGCGGGATCTATCAACCACGCAATTGTCAATGGGATTTCCCAGTGACAGCACCCCTCATCGCCGGGAAACCTGTGTACCGGCATGGGACCGGAATTTCCCGCCAATGTGAACAGCCAATCAATCCCTCCCAATATGAGAGGTTAAACACCTACATGTGTGCATTTTGAGATTTGAATGACTTGTGTCTGATGCCAACTATAACTAATCTATATTAAGCGTTTGTAAACCATTTTAAAGCACCATGGGCAAGTTTCAACTTGAGAGGGATTGATTGCATATATATATATTCAGACTTTGTAAAGTTGAGTTCCGCTGAAGTGAATAATTGTGTGTGTGTGTGGACATCATATGTTTTCATTCTGAAATGTTTGGAGTAAAATCCAGCCGTACGTTTTTTCAAAAGATAAGAACAGCATTTTCTTACTTCAGCTGTACTACTTTTGTTGTTAAGTTAGTAGAAAGTTTTGCCGTATCCAAGTGAAAATACAGACAGCACACAAAGTACAAAATGGGATTTGCTCATTTTTCAAGCACCTGGTCATGAGAACATTCCTGCTGCTGTCTGAAAGTAGCACTGAGAAGGCCTCAGGCACAAGGATGGTATCTAGTACCAGGCTTCATCATCTTGTTACCTGACTGGTTTGGATTCATTGATCTGAGAAAAGCCAGGCCCAGGGCCTGAGGCCTCCTTCTTCAGGGCACCTTGTAAATAGCTGCCCATCTGGTGTTGCAAGAGTAACATAAGTGTTCCCATATTTCTGTCTCATCAGCATAGTTCTGTAAGCATTCCCTTTCTCCACTCCCTTCAATCCAGGAAAAATCTACAACAAATCCCTGGTCAGTGTGAAAAAATGGAGACCTGAGGGATGAATTTTCTGGCCCTTCCCGAAGATCCCCCCAATGGCAATCCCCTGCAGCAAGTTGCTCGGCACCATGGCCATTGACGTCGCTGGGTCCAGAAGGTCCCACCACTGGTCAATGGTGAGCTGCCTCCACTGCTGGAAAACACTTAGGGGGGGTGGGAATCCCGCCACTGATGTGACAACTGACCTTCCTTTTCCCTGCTTTATACTTGAAAACTTAGGGGAGGGAAATCAGCCCTCACACATCTAAGAAACATTTATGATGATGATTCGATTGCAGTTGATGACTTGGGGACATTTTCAATTCCAGCACTTGACATACTATACATCGTATGAAGTTTGACCAAGAAGCACAAACTATTTTAGTGACCGACCCCCAAAAAAGAAAATAATTTTTAGATGTTAAAAACATGCAAGTTCCAAAGCAGCTGATGTCTCTATGTGTGCATGTGGTATGCGTGTGTATGTGGGGTGGTGGGGGGAGCATTGATGGGGTGAAAGGGATAGGATTTAGTGCCTCCTTTGCTGGAGGTATGGCCTTAAAGTTATAGAGATCATGGGCTTGATTGAACAGAGCAGAATCCTGTTTGATAGTGGGGTCATTTTCGGCACTGCCAGTGCCGGTAAACACCTGGCTCAACACGCTCGACCCAGGACTCGGCTTCATTTCTGGGCCTCAGCGAGGAAAATCCCATTCAAAAATAGTGCCCCGATCTCCAGGAACCCCCAGTGTCCCAACTCACTTATAAGGGGGTCATTGAGCCCCCCGCATAAGGCTCAATCCCAAAATGCAATCCTGGCACCTTGATACTGCTAGCCTGGCAGTGCTCCTGTCAGGCTGGCTGACAGGGGCACCTGGGGAGCACTGCCAGGGTGCCTGTTTGGCAGTGCCAGGCTACTACCCTGTCCAGAGCACCAGCACACCGGGGAGACTTCCCAAGTGCCGGTACACCTGGTCCATTTTTGTGGAGACCAGTGCTAACTAGCACTCGCTCAGGTTCTCCGAGCCATGGGGGTTCGATCCCGTGCCTTGGGTAACTCCGGCAAGTGCACATTCAAGTGCGTCTTACTGCACACTTTAACATGCAAATTTAGGTCCTGCCCATTGTGTAGCAAGCCAGATAAATCTCACCAAAGGCTTCTCGTGAGATATACCGGCCACGTCGCGTCCCGAGTCAGGCACAGCACGGCCGTTAGATCATGCCCTTTATTTGTCATTTTGGAGGCAATTTGGGGTGGGCTAGGGAAGAGTGGGAGCAGAATGGGACAAGACGTTGTCAGGAATGATGTTGTGAAGCAAAAGGCTTTTATGTTCCTCGCGGACCACAAAGCATTGTTTCACTTCTTTTTTTAAAATGATATTCAAATTTTAACATTTTAACATTTTAAAATTAAACATATAACATGCATAACATTTACAAAATAAAACCAACCCAAAATAAAACAACACCTGGGCCACACCCTCTCCAAACTTGCAGTTGGTGGCAACCAGTTCCCCAAAATGCAATACAAACAAACCCCATCTCTTTTGGAACCCCACACTCGTCCCCCTCAGAGCAAATTTCACCTCCAAATACAAGAATTCCATCAGATCCCCCAGCCCTACCGAGGCACAGGGTGGAGAAGCTGACCACCCCATCAGGACCCGCCTGCGAACGATCATCGAGGCTAAGGCTAAAACATCTGCCCCCTCACCCGTCTGCAACTCCGGCAAATCCGACAACCAGAATAAAGCCCCCAGGGCACTGGGCTCGAAGTCCACATGTCGAATTGCCGACATAGTGCTGATGAACAACCCCATAACTTCTCCAACTTCGGGCAGGACCAGAACATGTGTACCTGATTGGCTGGCCCCTCCTACACCATTCATAAATATTCTCCACCCCCTCAAACAACCAGCTCATCCTTGACTTCATCAGGTGTGCTCAGTGCACTACCTTTAGCTGCATCAACCCCTAGCCTCGCACATAAGGTTGAGGCATTCACCCTCCGCAGCACCTCACACCACAGTCCCTCCCCCAGCATCATCCCCATCTCCTCTTCCCAGTTGGCCCTAGCCCCCCTCCAGAGACACCCTTTCCGCCTTTGAAATCCTCCCATAAATCGCCGAGATGACCCCTCCCCCAACCCCATTACCAACAGTGCTCCCTCCAATAACAAGGATGATGATGCCATCAGAAAGGTTAGACAGACCTTTTTCACAAAATCCCGCACCTGTTTGTACCTGAAACCCTCCCCTCTCAGCACCCCAAACTCACCATTGTTTAACTTATGTTGGAGTGGCTTACAGTGTCCTTTTAAAGACCCTGATTCATTGGGTCATTTTCACTGGGTCCCACCCCCAGTGGGAAACCAAAGTTGAAAATGAAATTGAAATGAAATGAAAATCGCTTATTGTCACAAGTAAGCTTCAAATGAAGTTACTGTGAAAAGCCCCTCGTCGCCACATTCCGGCGTCTGTTCGGGGAGGCTGGTATGGGAATTGAACCGTGATGCTGGCCTGCCTTGGGCTGCGTTAAAAGCCAGCTCTTTCGCCCTGTGCTAAACCAGCCTCTCACCAAGTTCCACCAAGTCCTAACAATGAGGTAGGACCGCAATGTTTGTGCAGGCTCACTGGCCATCTAGCTCCAGACACGCTCATATACTATGGCAGGAATACCTAGGGTCAGCAGGTTTTTATTAATTTCTGTTTGTCTACCACACCATTCAAGCCGAAAAGTGGGGCGTTAAGTGAAAATCTGATGGCTAATCACAAAAATTATATCTATTAAGATTTTTTTTTAAATAAGCCTTGTAACATCATAAATGATAACGATCTTTATTGTTGATTGGTAACACATGGGTAATTTTACATTTTTAATCTAATTAGATTTCATATGGGAAATCCCTCCAAAATAGGTCATCATAATTATACTCTCTTGGCACCAAATAACAAAGTTGCTTTTCTCATTTACAGTATCTGCTCGAATCTCACACATGGAAGCTGTTTGTCATAGAAGAATTAAAGTATTTTATTCCAGAACAATTTATTAGCTCACCAGATTGAATTGTGGGTCATGTTTTGGCATGACAACCACATTTTCTAAATCCATGAAAGGTTTGGCTTGATTATAGTGTATTTTTCACAGATTTGGAATATATATGCAAGTGCCTTTCTTTCTTCGATTAACATTTCGATACAAGCCAATAAATTATATGATATTCAAGTTTGTCCTTTATCTTTACAGTAAAGGAAAGCATAATTTAGCATAGTTTCTTCGAGAAAAATCTTACCAGAATTTAACAAAGTGTCAGGCTGAAAACTGGTGTGTAACTCTTCAGTTGCACAAACCAGCTTTCTCGCCAAATATTGATCATCTCTGGCACCTGGCAGTGCCAACCTGTGGGAATGGCCCTCTACTCCCCGGGGAGCTATACTTAACTCTCTGCCTCCAAATGCTTAACATTCTGCTAAACCTGTTGTAAACCTCATGTCGGTGAGGTATGAGTATTTAGTGAGGGGGGATCTTGTGGTGGGGGAGCCTGCTAATAATAGTTAAATACGTGTAATACCATTAAAATGATACACCCTTTGTGGGCGTAACCTCATGACGTTGCCGGCAAGGGGTGGGTGGGAAAATCAGGAAATGTGTGTCTGGATTCACATTCAGCGTGATCCTCCATTTCACCGGCAGCGCACTCACATCCGTGGATGGCCTGACAATGGGGGGTGCCCACAATCAGAAACCCCATTGGCCAGCTGACGGGACTGAGAAATCCGTCCACACCGCCAACCCGGGGACCATAAGACCAAAAGATAAAGGAGCAGAATTAGGCTATTCCGCCCATTGATGACAAGTGTGGGCTCAAAACCGCCCCATTCACTTTTCATAGAATGATAGAATTGGTACAGAAGGAGGCCATTCGGCCCACCCAGTCTGCACCGGCCCTTGGAAAGAGCACTCTACTTATGCCCACACCTCCATCCCATCCCCGTGTAGCCATCTGGGATGGCCACTTACAACCAGGAACAGAGAAGCTCGCAAAGCATGGCGGGTAAAATGGACAATGCGAGATTCAGGCAGGCTCAGAGCCTGAAATGTATATTTGCGAGTGAGGAATCCAGACGGTATCAAAACCCCGCCCAATTAGCATTTTTATGGACCGATTAGCATTTGATGGCCCATCTCCGCCAGACAAAGGACTGGTATTTGAGCGACCGGTACGGTCCTAGACATTTCGGCGCCACTCCCTGTACTAGGGAAGTGTAAACAACAGGGTCAGTGACTACTTGGGACATGCCCAGCCATCCAGCCATTTATTGGTTCGAATCGAACGCAATGATCAGGGATCGCCCATTTAGTGGGGTCCAAACTGAAGGACCGCCCAAAAGAGCGCGAAAACCCCCAAGCATAAGAAGAGAGTCCACCATGTGTTCGTCCTCTTTTGGACCTGGCGCCCCGGCACCAACCAGCTCCAATCACAGCACCACCAGAAGCAAGTCCAAGTTCAACTCCCGCTACCAGACAGATGATCCCAGCTGAGCAGCAGTTACTCCTGCAGACCCGATAGATCCAGAATTGAACAACGGCCACTGTTCCTCTGACCTAAGGCGGGTGCCTGAAGTTAAGTACAGGTTGTCTTAGTCGATAGGTGTAGTTAACTAGTAGTGTTTATGTTGCATGACTAATTGTGTGTAAATAAAGTACCCTTGACCTTGAACTAACTAACTGGTGTTTGGCTCTTTGCTCGATAGCCGATTGAACCTTGTGGTGGTATCATTTGATACCAGGCGACTCTGAGCATGAGAATATAGATATCAAAAGAAAAGAGGGCAAGCTCACTGATTGCCATAGTTCCAGCAGAGCCACAGTAAAGGCAACACCCGTAACCCAGTAATCCCACCTAACCGTTTGGGCACTAAGGGCAATTTAGCATGACCAATCCACCTAACCTAGTGGAGGAAACCGGAGCACCCAGAGGAAACTCACGCAGACATGGGGAGAACGTGCAGACTCCGCACAGACAGTGACCCAAGCCGCGAATCGAACCTGGGACCCTGGAGCTGTGAAGCAACAGTGCTAACCACTGTTCTACCGTGCCGCCCTCAGACAATCTCAGCAGGTCTTACAGCATCTGTGGAGAGAGAATGCAGCTAACATTTCAAGTCTGGATGACTTCGACACAGACTCAAAACATCCACTCTATTCTCTCTCCAAAGATTCTGAGGGAGTTTGAAAGGATATTTCACCTCAACAGGAAATCTAGAATTGCAGGGACAGTTGAACAATCAGGGTCTAACACAGAAATTGCTTCTTTCAGAGGTCCAGTAGCCGGTGGAATTCACTCCGTCAGTTTGTCATATAAGGATCGATTGAAGACTCTGGGTCTGTACTCGTTGGAGTTCAGAAGGATGAGGGGTGGTCTTATATTTTTATTTTTTTTTAAATAAATTTAGTGTACCCAATTCATTTTTTCCAATTAAGGGGCAATTTAGCGTGGCCAATCCACCTAGCCTGCACCTCTTTGGGTTGTGGGGGCGAAACCCACGCAAACACGGGGAGAATGTGCAAACTCCACATGGACAGTGACCCAGAGCCGGGATCGAACCTCGGACCTCAGCGCCGTGAGGCAGCAGGGCTAACCCACTGCACCACCGTGCTGCCCTGAGGGGTGATCTTATTGAAACTTTCAGGATACTGAGAGGCTTGGATAGAGTGGACGTGGAGAGGATGTTTCCACTTGTAGGAAAAACTAGAACCCAAGGCCACAGACTTAGACTGAAGGGACGATCCTTTATAACTGAGGAATGAGGAGAAATTTCTTCAGCCAGAGGGTGGTGAATCTGTGGAACTCTTTGCCGCTGAAGGCTGTGGAGGCTAAATAACTGAGTGTCTTTCAGACAGAGATAGATAGGTTCTTGATTAATAAGAGGATCAGGGGTTATTGGGAGAAGGCAGGCGAATGGGGATGAGAAACCTATCAACAATGATTGAATGGCGCAGCAGACTCGATGGGCCGAATGGCCTAATTCTGCTCCTATGTCTTACGATCTTATGGAAATCAGGGCCAGGATTTTACAGCCCCGTCATGACTTGTCTTGGTCCCGATTTCACAAAAGTCAAGTATGCATATTACTTCAACTTAGAGTACAGAAATAAAAACATTGGGTGCGATTCTCCCAGCCCCACGCCGGGTCGGAGAATCGCCGCAACCGCGCCACGCCGCCCCGACGCCGGTGCGCGATTCTCCGAGGTGCGGAAAATTGGCACCATTTGCGCCGCGCACTTGGCGCGGCACCGGTCACGGGCCTCTGTATGCGGCAGGACCGCCAATTCTCCGGTCCGGATGGGCCGAGCGGCTGCGCAGAAAAAGCAGAGTCCTGCCACCGCCGTCCACACCTGGTCGCTGCCAGCGTGAACTCTGCGTGAAGGGTCGGGGGGGCGGCCTGTGGGGGGGGGGGAGGGGGGCTCTGTCCCCGGGGGAGGCCTCCGATGGGGTCTGGCCCACGATCGGGGCCCACCTATCAGCGGGCCGTCCTCTTCCACCCCCCCCCCCCCCCCCCCCCGGGTCTACTTTGTTGCTCGTCCAGCCCCAGAGCCCCCGTGCCATGTTGCGTCAGGGCCGGAGCATTCAGCAAGGCTACCGCGCATGCGCATTGGCGCATCGCCACGGGTTGCCGCATCGCCACTGCGCATGCGTGGTTTGGCGCCACCCCCAGTGCGCCGCTGGAAGTAAGGCTGGAGCAGCGCGAACCGCTACAGCGCCGTGCTGACCCCCTGTGGGGGGACAGAATCGCTACTGCCCGTACCCATTTCGCGCTGTCGTGAAACACGACTGCGTTCACGACGGCGCGGACAATCTGTCCTGCGATCGGAGAGTCGCGCCCATTCTCTTCATAAATTCCTATTCATTCAGAGTCATTTCATTCACACTATCTGTTAATTTAAATTGAAATTTGCAAAAACAAACTTCATTCTGCTTTTATTAAAATTGCACCCTGCACACTACTGGATAATTGAGGTTTCTGGAAAAAGAAAACTTTCAATTAACAGGAACAGCAACTTGCATCTTTAACTTTCGACATCACCCTGGAGCACGCCAACAGGCATAATCTTAACTGCTGAGTCCAAGGAGATGTTAGGAGAGGTGATTAGAAACTTGATCAAAGAGCTGGGCTTTTAATGAGGAGATGGAGACGAGGGAATTGTAAAACTCGGGCCCTGTCCAGCTGAACACATGGTAACCACTGGCTTGACAGTGGGGCGGGGTTGGCAGTGAACAAAGTTGTAGGGGATGAAATGCCGAAGAGGCTAGGGTGACCATGTCACACTACTATCTGAGTGTAGGTAGAGTGGACTGCAGGCACTGTGACGGGAAAAAAGAATCCCAATGACCAGAGAATTCCGGCCAAAGTCGGTGCCCAATAATGTATGTTAGAACATTGGTGCAATTAAACAAGATGTTTGTATTTTACGGTTGCGAGTGTGTGTGTGTGTGTGGAGGGAATGTTTTTGTGACGGGGGCTCTCGGTCACATTATCTATCCCCTCCCTCAGATTGACTATGTGGGGCAATCTCGAAGGTAACCAGCTGCAATATTCTTGCTGCCTGCTCTATGAAGAAGATGGAAACTGGAGGGCCAGGTGCCACCTAGTCACCTGAGAGTTCTGGTCCTTTATACTGGTTAACTACATGAGTGCATGGTGAGGAGTCTCAAGGACAAATTCACAGCCTAAGAGGCAATAGCGCAAACTGTTGAAGGTCCATTTGATTGCAAGGACCTCTTTTTCCACAGTAGAGTAACTGATTTCACAGGAAAAGAGGTTTCTATTTAGGCGCAGGATAGGTTGCTCCTGCCCCTCTTGACCTTGAATGAGAATCGCTCCCAGTCCGACTGCAGAAGCATCTTTCTGGGCGAGGAATTTGTTTTATTGAAGTCTGCACTCCTCAGCACAGGTTGTGAGCATAAGTAACCCTGGAAGGACTTTTCACAGTCGTCATCCCATTTCTCTGGATTTCCTCCTGTTTTCATTGTAAGGTCAGGAAAGGGGCTGCAATTGTGGAAAACTGAGGAATGA
The DNA here is from genome assembly GCF_047496885.1 of Scyliorhinus torazame. NCBI lineage: Eukaryota > Metazoa > Chordata > Chondrichthyes > Carcharhiniformes > Scyliorhinidae > Scyliorhinus > Scyliorhinus torazame. The sequence continues at coordinate 82,911,677 of NC_092715.1, read as the reverse complement.
AATGGCGATACCTGCCAATCACACCAAAGAAAAAGTTTATCTGAAGCTTTGTTTGAGACTGTGGGCTGGCCCTGTCTGACTCCAATTTGTTGAGCTGTGGACAATTAATTCCCTTCCCAAGTTCATATCCCAGGTATTTAGGGCGCGATTCTCCCAACCCCCAGCCAGGCCGGAGAATCGCCGCAACCGTGCCACGCCGCCCCGACGCCGGTGCACGATTCTCCAAGGTGCAGAGAATTGCCGCCATTTGCGTTGGCGCATTTGGCGCAGCGCTGGTCGCGGGCCGCTGTACGAGGCCTGGCTGCCGATTCTCCGGCCCGAATGGGCCGAGCGGCCATGCGGAAAAAACAGAGTCCCACCGGCACCATCCACACCTGGCGGGAACTCTGCGCGATGGGTCGGGGTGGCCTGTGGGTGCTGGAGGGGGGCTTTGTCGCCGGGGGGGGGGCCTCAGATGGGGTCTGGCCTGCGATCGGGGCCCACCGATCGGTGGGCCGGCCTCTTCCCCCCCCGGGCCTACTTTGTTGCGCATCCGGCCCCAGAACCCCCGCGCCATGCTGCGTCGGGGCCGGCGTGTTCCGTAAAGCCACCGCGCATGTGCGGATTGGCGCCGCCCCCAGTGCGCTCCAGGAAGTGAGGCTGGAGCGGCGTGAACTGCTCCAGAGCCGTGCTGGCCCCCTGTGGGGACCAGAATCGCTAGTGCCCGCGCCCGTTTCACGCCGTCGTGAAACGCGACAGCGTTCATCTGTCCCGTGATCAGAGAATCGCGCCCTTAGTCTCTGTCTTTGTCCATGCACATTTGTTTGTATCGAGGGTCAGCCCAGCTGCCTTGATGTCCTCCAACACTTTCTGCAGGTACAATAGATGCTCCTTCCAGGTGACACTAAAGATGACTACATCAGACAGATATGTTGCCGAGAATTTTTTGAAATTCTTCAACACTATATCCATCAGCCGCTGGAAGGTTGCTGGAGCTCCATGCAGCCTAAACAGCATAACCGTGAATTGGTATAGCCCAAATGGTGCTCGAAGTGCAGTGTAAGCTCTTGAAGCTGATGAAAGAGGTACTCACCAGTAGCCTTTACAGAGGTCAAAGGTGGTGATGAACTTAGACTTTCCTAGATGTTCCAAGAGCTCATCAATCCTGGGCATGGGATGTGCATGAAACTGGGACACAGCACTGACTTTCCGAAAGTCATGGCAGAAACACAAATCCCTGGGCTGGATTCGCCGCTGACGGGATTCTCCGTTGCGCCGGCAGCGCACCCACGCCCGGAGATTTCCCGACAGTGTGGGGCTGCCCACAATAGGAAACCCCATTGGCCAGCTGGCGGGACGGAGAATCCCGCCCCCTATCTTTCTTTGGCACCATCATTACCATTGGACTTGACCTCTTACTGTCAGAATGCTCCATTACTCCAGTTCAATTATTGTCTCTATTTCAGTCCTTACACCGTCCACCATCATTTCAGGGATGCTGTATGGTCGCTTTTGAATAGTAGTATTGCCCTTCAGGAAGATGGTGTGCTTAGTGAGACTTGTCCATCTTGTTTGACTTTGAAAGAGTTCAGGAAGGCCACAGAAAAAGATTTGCAGTTCTAGCTGCTGCCTTTCTTCCCGATGGGCCAATTATAGACCCTGGCATTTAGATTACACCTGTGACTCCATCTCTGTTATCTCCTCCTCTTCCCCCACCTGCAACACCATCAGGAACTTTTCTGATACATTTCTCTCCTTCCACTCTTTTCGTAAGTTGATGTGGTATATCTGTTTTGTTTTCTTTATGTCCGGTTAGGAAAACGCTTGCTACCTTTAATTAATCTGCGGAGCTATATAAATAAACAATCTGAAAATCCCCTTTGAAACTGCCTTGACCTGTCAATCAGAAAGCATTTCGAAGATAATAAGGCATCAAATTCACTGTGAACAATGGAGATCAAGGGCGCAATTCAAAGGAAACAAGTCTATGTCTGGTTTTGAGTATGTTTCGCAGGGTGTTTCTCAGCAGCTGCAATGCCAAAAGCACCCGGCACTTTGCCTTCATTTTACCTCGGGGAGCTTCTCTCGCCATGGACACAGTTGAATCATTTCCTTCTGGTTAGCCGAGCAGGAAAGGCTCCTCCCAGATTGGGACCCCATTTTGTCTGGCCGCCCCGATCCTACGCCCCTCCCATATCCCCCGCTTTCAACCTCCCCTGTTTTCGATGGTCCCTTTCCCTGACAACTTTGGACAGACTCCAGGGAACACCTCCTTACCACCCTCTCCACTTGGTAAGTCCCCCCGGACCAGGTCCCTGCAAGTGACAACCTGATGCCCGGGCACTATGGCACTGCCAGGGTGCTCAAGTGGTTCTATCAGGGGCTAGGCAGTGCCTGTGTGCCCAGGGGAGTGCCAGAGTGCCACCCTGCACTGTCTCTGACAATGCAGGGATCTTTAATGGCCCGAGTGACCCCTCTAGGTGCCATTACAACTGGCCCACATTTGTGGAAACCAATACTGAACAATGCCCCAGCGAGGTGTCCCAGGCACGGTCGTTATGTCTCGGGTACCGGGAGGATCTAACAAATGCATATTTAAATGAACCCAGTGGAGCACCTCAGCAGGCAAATGAGTAGGGTGTCCTGCCCGTCAATGAGATATAAAGCATCTCAAATCAGCTATTTGCATGGTCCCACCAGGCCGGCGCAGAAAGCCCTGGGCAGCACGGTAGCATAGTGGTTAGCACAATTGATTTACAGCTCCAGGGTCGCAGGTTTGATTCCCGGCTTGGTTCACTGTCTGTGCGGAGTCTGCACGTTCTCCCCGTGTGTGCATGGGTTTCTTCCGGGTGCTCCGGTTTACTCCCCCAGCCCAAAGATGTGCAGGTTAGGTGGACTGGCCATGCTAAATTGCCCTTAGTGTCCAAAATTGCCCTTAGTGTCGGGTGGGGTTACTGGGTTATGGGGATAGGGTGGAGGTGTGGGCTTGGGTAGGGTGCTCTTTCCAAGAGCCAGTGCATACTCGATGGGCCGAATGGCCTCCTTCTGCACTGAAAATTATATGAATATGAATTATAAAAGCTCGACGGAAATGTCGAAACCCGCTACAGCTGGAAGGGCAGGCACGGAAATTCTGTGAAACCCAATTTTGGACTGATGAGTTATTCTGCGGCTGATCGTAAACCCAGCTTCTAGCGGACAGACCCAGAGAATCCCAGTCCGTGTGCTCCTTGATTATTTGCAATTTGTTGAACATTAACTATGATCTGTAGCTGGAAATGTAAATGCACTGTGTTCATGATATCCTCCATTAATTACATCAGCACAAGGCTGAAGTTAATGTTCCTACTTGTTTGTGAACAAATTTGTAGTCTGAAATAATGTCCACTTAAAAATTGTGAGGCTTTGAATATTCCTTTAATGAAAGAACAAAAAGAAGTCCAAATCATAATTAGATTTAGATATTTTGGAACATTCCAAATTCTGTCCAAAGCGGAACATTTATACTGAAATATTTGCTGCTGTTGACTGTAAATTATTACATTTCAAACTAATTTGGAAATGAGTTGTAAACATTGAGGGGCATTGAGTTATTAGTTGGATTGGATTGGATTTGTTTTCTTGTCACTTGTATCGAGGTACAGTGAAAGGTATTGTTTTGCTTACAGTCCAGACAGATCATTCCATACATGAAAAGAAAAGCATAGGCATATATAAATGCGCAAAAATAAACATAGGGCATACATAAATACACAATGTAAATACATAGGCACAGGCATCGGGTGAAGCATACAGGAGTGCAGTATTAAATAGAGAAGATGTGTGAAGAGATCAGTTCAGTCCATAAGGGGGTCATTCAGAAGTCTGGTAACAGCGGGGAAGAATCTGTTTTTAGAACGTAGAACATAGAACATACAGTGCAGAAGGAGGCCATTCAGCCCATCGAGTCTGCACCGACCCACTTAAGGCCTTCCTTCCACCCTATCCCCGTAACCCAATAACCCCTCCTAACATTTTTGGTCACTAGGGGCAATTTATCATGGCCAATCCACCTAACCTGCACGTCTTTGGACTGTGGGAGGAAACCGGAGCACCCGGAGGAAACCCACATAGACACGGAGAGAACGTGCAAACTCCGCACAGACAGTGACCCAGCAGGGAATCGAACCTGGGACCTTGACGCTGTGAAGCCACAGTGCTATCCACTTGTGCTGCCGTGCTGTTTTTGAACCTGTTAGTGCGTGCTTTCATACTTTGTATCTCCTGCCCAATGGAAGAAGTGGGAGAGTGAATAACCCGGGTGGGAGGGGTCTTTGATTATGTTGTCCACTTTCCCAAGGCAACAGGAGGTGTAGACAGAGTCAATGGATGGGAGGAAGGTTTGTGTGATGGACTGGGCTGTATTCACGACTCTCTGTAGTTTCTTACGGTCTTGGGCCGAGCAGTTGCTATACCAGGCTGTGATGCAGCCAGATAGGGTGCTTTCCATGGCGCATCTTTAAAAATTGGTAAGAGTCAATGCGGACATGCCGAATTTCCTTAGTTTCCTGAGAAAGTATGGGCGCTGTTGTGCTTTCTTGGTGGTAGCATTGACGTGGGCGGACCAGGACAGATTGTTGGTGCTGTGCACACCTAGGAATTTGAAGCTGTCAACCATCTCCACCTCGGCCCCATTGATGCAGACAGGGGTGTGTACAACACTTTGCTTCCTGAAGTCAATGACCAGCTCTTTAGTTTTGTTGACATTGAGGGAGATACTGTGGTCATTGCATCACTCCACTAGGTTCTCTATCACACTCCTGTACTCTGACTCATCGTTGTTCGAGATCCAACCCACTACGGTCGAGTCATCAACAAATTTGTAAATGGAGTTGGAACCAAATTTTGCACACAGTCATGTGTGTATAGGGAGTATAGATTTATTCCTTTACAAATTGGCTTGAATATATAAATATTGAGGCAAATTCTGCGAATGATCACTGATGTACACAGCTCTTAATGACTGCATTCAGGGGCGACATTCTCCGACCCCCCGCCGGGTTGGAGAATCGCCGGGGGCTGCCGTGAATCCCGCCCCCGCCGGTTGCCGAAGTCTCCGGTACCGGATATTCGGCGGGGGCGGGAATCGGGCCGCGCCGGTTGGCGGGCCCCCCCGCTGGATTCTCCGGCCCGAATGGGCCGAAGTCCCGCCGATAAATTGCCTGTCCCGCCGGCGTGGATTAAACCACCTTTTGAACGGCGGGACAAGGCGGCGCGGGCGGGCTCCGGGGTCCTGGGTGGGGGGGCGCGGGCAGATCTGGCCCCAGGGGGTGCCCCCATGGTGGCCTGGCCCACGACCGGGGCCCACCGATCCGCGGGCGGGCCTGTGCCGTGGGGGCACTCTTTCCCTTCCGTCTCCGCCATGGTCTCCACCATGGCGGAGGCGGAAGAGACTCCCTCCACTGTGCATGCGTGGGAAACTGTCAGCGGCCGCTGACGCTCCCACGCATGCGCCGCCCGGGGATGTCATTTCCGCGCCAGCTGGCGGGGCAACAGAGGCCGTTTCCGCCAGCTGGCGGGGCGGAAATTCCTCCGGCGTCGGCCTAGCCCCTCTTTGTATACCTCTATCTGGTCGCCACACTACCAGAAGGATGTGGAGGCTTTAGAGAGGGTGCAGAAGAGATTTACCAGAATGTTGCCTGGTATGGAGGGCATAAGCTATGAGGAGCGATTGAATAAACTCGGTTTGTTCTCACTGGAACGAAGGAGGTTGAGGGGCGACCTGATAGAGGTATACAAAATTATGAGGGGCATAGACAGAGTGGATAGTCAGAGGCTTTTCCCCAGGGTAGAGGGGTCAATTACTAGGGGGCATAGGTTTAAGGTGAGAGGGGCAAAGTTTAGAGTAGATGTACGAGGCAAGTTTTTTACGCAGAGGGTAGTGGGTGCCTGGAACTCACTACCGGAGGAGGTAGTGGAGGCAGGGACGATAGGGACATTTAAGGGGCATCTTGACAAATATATGAATAGGATGGGAATAGAAGGATACGGACCCAGGAAGTGTAGAAGATTGTAGTTTAGTCGGGCAGTATGGTCGGCACGGGCTTGGAGGGCCGAAGGGCCTGTTCCTGTGCTGTACATTTCTTTGTTTGTTCTTTGTCTTTGTTTAATGTTGGGGCTCGGCCCCCAAAGATGCGGAGCATTCCGCACCTTTGGGGCGGCGCGATGCCCGTCTGATTGGGCGCCAGTCGGCGGACATCACGTCGTTTCAGGAGAATTTCGCCCCAGATCTCTGCAATAAAATGAACAACATGGCAATTCAGAAAATGCCGGGAGTTTTATTTTGTTTTACCTGTATGTAATTCTATTTAATACTCAGCAATAGTGTGGTAAATATTTTGACGTGGCTTAATAGGTAATATTTTTGAATATACAAATAAGGCTAGAACTTACAAATGCTGCTTTGATGAACAAAATATTTTACATAGAGATAGCTGAAAAGTCACTGTTTCATCAGGGCAGCACAGTAGCATGATGGTTAGCACAATTGCTTCACAGCTCCAGGGTCCCAGGTTTGATTCCCGGCTTGGGTCACTGTCTGTGCGGAGTCTACACGTTCTCCCCGTGTCTGCGTGGGTTTCTCTGGGTGCTCCGGTTTCCTCACACAGTCCAAAGATGTGCAGGTTAGGTGGATTGGCCATGCTAAATTGTCCTTAGTGTCCAAAAAGGTTAGGTGGGGTTACTGGGTTACGGGGAAGGGGTGGAGGCATGGGCTTAAGTAGGATGCTCTTTCCAAGAGCCGGTGCAAGCTCAATGGGCCGAATGGCCTCCTTTTGCGCTGTAAATTCTATGATCTATTTTCTATTAAACAGAAGCTTGGACAATTTTTTCTTCTCAAAAAGCTGATGGAACATAGGAATTAAGATCAGAATTAGGCAATTTAGTCCCTCGAGCCTGCTCTGCTATTCAATCAGGTCATGGCTGATCTCTTCCAGGTCTCAAATCCATCTCCCTGCCTGTTCCCCATATCCATTTAACCCATTTTTAAAATCAGAATTATACCTATCTCCTTCTTGAAACCACTTCATGATTCAGACACCACCACATTATAGGGCAGCGGGTTCCACAAATTCACCACCCTCTGTGAGAAGTAGTTCCTCCTCATCTCAATTTTAAATCTATCGCCTTTCAACTTATATCTGTGACTTCTCGTTCTAGATAGCCCCACAAAGTGGAACATAGCGGCACGGTAGCACAGTGGTTAGCACTGTTGCTTCACAGCACCAGCGACCAGGGTTCGATTCCCGGCTTGGGTCACTGTCTGTGCGGTGTCTGCACGTTCTCCCCGTGTCTGCATGGGTTTTCTCTGGGTGGGTGCTCTGGTTTCCCCCCCCACAAGTCCCGAAAGACATGCTTGTTAGGTGAATAGAACATTATGAATTCCCCCTCAGTGAACCCGAACGTGCGCCGGAATGTGGCGATTTTCACAGTAACTTCATTGCAGCGTTAATGTAAGCCTACTTGTGACACTAATAAAGATTATTATATGGTCGACGTTTACTTTATCAATCCCTTTTAGTATTTTGTATACCTCAATGAGATCCCCTCTCATTCTTCTAAACTCCAGCGAGCATAAGCCCAAACTGTTCAATCTCTCCTCATATGTCAACTCTTTCATCCCTGGAATCAATCTGGTGAACCTCCTCTGGACTGCCTCCAATGCCACCACATCCTTCCTCAAATAAAGAGACCAAAACTGGACACAGTACTCCAGATGTGATCTCACCAACACCCTGTACAATTTCAACAATACTTCTCAACTTTTATAATCCAGATCTTTTGCAATGAACACTAACATTCCATTTGCCTTTCTAATTACATACTGTACCTGCATACTGACTTTCTGCAATTCATTAAGAAAGACACCCAGGCACTCTGGCCACAATAATTTTGAATTTGTTTTCCATTTGGATACTAATCTGCCTTTCTATATTTTCGGCCAAAATGGATAACCTCACATTTATCCACATTAATCCTCATCTTGCAAATTTTGGCCCATTCTCCTGCCTTATCTATATCTGTCCATAAACCCCTATGTCCTCTTTACCCTGCTTTCCCAACTATTTTAGTATAATCCGTAAATTTTGCTGTGTTACACTCTGTTCCTGCTTGCAGATCATTTATATAGATTGTAAACAGTTGAGGTCCGAGGACTGACCCCTGCGGTACCCACTGGTTACAGTTCACCAGCCAGAGAAGGACCCATTTATGGCGACCCTTTGCTTTCTGTCAGTCAGCCAATCCTCAATCCAATCTAGTACTCTAACCCTAATCCCCTGCGATCTCACCTTCTAGATCAGTCTTTTCTTCAGCACTTTGTCAAACGCCTTCTGGATGTCTAGATAAACCACATCCACACATTTTCCATTATCCATCTTGCTGGTTACATCCTCAAAGTACTCTCTCTTAACCTGGAAATGTTTTATATTTCACATTTCTCCCACTTTTAGATTGATCTTCTTGTTCCAACTAAAATGACTGGTATAATCACCCAAGGTGCAAAAGACTTTGGACACATACAATTTGTGGGTTCTTACAAAATAGCGTACAGTAATGATGGAAGGAACTGGTCTATTTATAAAGACGTAAAACAACGAAAGGATAAGGTGAGTTTTGGAAATATCCACATATTGATATGACATGATTCACAAAACCTTAGTTTCTGTAGGATTTATGAAAATTTGGTTTCTCATTCTTATTTATTTTTCAATGTGCAATTAAGATAATCAAATGGGTGACCCATCCAGTGTTTTGTTTTTATGAAGGTAAGTGACAAAACCTTGGTTTTAATACCTTGGTGCTAAAGTCTACAGCACTACTGATGATTCCCTGACAAATTTGCCATTTAAGACAGCCTCAGGCAAACATCCAATACAAAGTGAGGGATCTATTTGCAAAAGATGAAGGTCCTCACAGCGATAAAGTTGATTGTTATTGGCAACTGGACTAGCCAAACATTGTTTGAACTAAAGCCATTGCAAAATGTCAAGATCCATTATTAGTTTAATCTTGACGAATCAGCTCCGGTGTCATGGTCATGAAATTGAAAAGACTCAGGATCCGTGATCATCTATCTTTGAAGGATACATCGAAGAGGGATTTACGGACTTTGCATTTGTGTTGCTACATCAGTAGCCAATAATCTCTATACCTTGGCTGAGCAAAATTTTGGGATCAGTTGGCGTGAGAATACAATTGTAGTTAGAATGTCCCCTGAATTAGTGGTTCAGTTCAGTCTCTGATGTAATACATTTTCATTTTTTATTCCTGCTCCAAATAAATGTCGAAAAGAACAAGGGAAAATCATCTGAATGTTGAAAGGGTTTCCTTATAGTATCCAAACCAAACAACAAAATGATCAGGGGGTTGGATAGGGTGGACAGTGAGAGCCTTCTCCCGCGGATGGATATGGCTGGCACGAGGGGACATAACTTTAAACTGAGGGGTAATAGATATAGGACAGAGGTCAGAGGTAGGTTCTTTACGCAAAGAGTAGTGAGGCCGTGGAATGCCCTACCTGCTACAGTAGTGAACTTGCCAACATTGAGGGCATTTAAAAGTTTATTGGATAAACATATGGATGATAATGGCATAGTGTAGGTTAGATGGCTTTTGTTTCGGTGCAACATCGTGGGCCGAAGGGCCTGTACTGCGCTGTATTGTTCTATGTTCTATGTTCTATGTAAAGGTTAGACCGTCCAGTGAACTACTGAATGCCTTTGGGAATGAAAATCAATCAGCATACCATTGGATTACAGGGTTATTGTTGCCTGCTGATGAAGAGAGAGTGTGATCCTCCTCTTGAGTTAAATGTTATAATATAGAGCAACACAAACAAGTAATCCCTATACTTATATCGTATATACAGCATAGAAACAGGCCCAATTAGACTGTGGTACCGTTTGTACATCTTCTGAGTCCTCTTCCATTCCATCTACTACTCAGCCTTTCAACTTATCTTTTGCTTTTCTCTGACTTACTTGTCTACTCCCCTTTTGATAGCATCTAAGCTTGGGCGGAATTTTCCTTTTTTTCTTCTAAGTGCTGGGTCAGGTAAGGAGTGTGACACACAACTCGTCAGCAGCACAGCCAGTTTTTCTCACCATATTGTCCAGCACTTAGAAAAAAGGAATGCTGGAGGCGTGTCCCATGCCATCAAGCTGGTTGGGCAAGGCCAGAAAGAGCTGGCAATATCAGGTTTCCAGAAAGTATATCCCAATCACTGATTATCAAAAAAGGTGGACAAGCCCCTTCCCCTCCCCACGCCATGTACACTTGGAATCTCCCCCCCCCCCCCCACCACAGATACAGAGGAACCCCCCACCCCACCCAACGGATGGAGAGAGCCCCCTACCCCAATAGGTATCTCCAGAGAGGACCCCCAGGGGGCAGTGCCAGGGTATTGTCCATGCACGTCACTCTCCCCCAGGATCCAGGGTCCGTAACTACCTGTGCAGCCCAACAGATTCCCTTCACCTGGTTCCCATTTTAAAAAACTTGTTGTAAATCTTGCCGACATGACGTCACATCGAGAAGGAAGAGATCCTAATGCGGGGGGAAAATACAGTGGGGAAGCTTGTTCATGAGATGTAACTGTATTTAGTTGAGGTTCCTGAGCTTCCTGGATGGGACCCTCATTATATCAGTAGTGAGGTGGGGGGGCAGGGACAATCGTATCCTGAGGTCTTGCCACTGAGATTCTCAGTTTTGGCCTCTCATGGGATTTTGATCCCGCCTCGCCATTTGCACCCACCGCAAATGCAGGTACAAAATCACGGCCTCTGAGTCAATATACTTATTCTTATTTTCCATTAGATCGATCAGTGACTATCTTGCATTTATGTAGTTTGGATTCACCCACAGCTGGAAGCATTCTTTCCGCTTCTGTTCACAATTTTAAAGATCACTTCTGGAATCTTAATATTTCTTTTTCTTGCAACATATACTGTAGATGTTCATGTTTATTAGTGGACCAGGGAGGGGCCACATTGTTTGATTAGCAATAACACATTTTATTTTTCAATTGGCAGGTTTTCCAAGGTAACTTTGATAATGACACCCACAGAAAAAATGTAATAGATCCTCCTATTTACGCACAATATATTAGGATCTTGCCCTGGTCATGGTACGGCAGAATCACTCTGCGGACGGAGTTACTGGGATGCACCGAAGAGTGATGAATACTGGCTACTGTCAAGAAAGTTATCACTGTCCTCAAAATATCTCAACAAAAACTGCACAAACCTGTAAGATATTAAAGGGTTGTCATGAACAAGTGTTCAGTTTGTGATAGACACGAGTCAAGTTAGTCGGTCAAGGCCTGTCCTTTATCAGACTTTCATATGGTGATTTTTCTTCCTTAGAAGTTTATTTTCATGTGTTTTGTTAATTTATACATAATGAAGTAGATCTTTATAATTGCAGACATTTGTGTCCCCTCTCCTTCACCCCCAAGTTTGATCGGTATGCTTTGGACTAAACTTTCTAATCATTATTACAGATGCCAATATTGTATCTTATTTATTATAAACATCTTGTTCTCTTTGGCTCTTAAGAGTGATAAGCTTCTCATACTCCAGTTCCGTTGCTCATTGTCATGACTATCAAGATGTTCCAGACATTAAATCAATTGATTGAACACTGACACCGCTTTCATTTTTCAAATTGTGCATGTCCTACATTGTAAGAGACTGAAAATCCTTATTAAGGTGCCATTTTCCCCACATGCATGAATTATGCTTACACACCTTCCTACTTCCAAACTTCTGAATGAAAATGTATGTATTGGACATGTAATTAAAATGCTGATGGTGGAAACCAGTAAAGGTATATTAGGTTACTGTAATACATAAAAATAATTCGGCAAGAAAATGTGTGACCCTGAAGATACAAGAACAATAACTCCATGAATTCACAAGAGCATAAATGAAAATGTGTGGGTACACATCAACCACTTTTTGTTTGTGGTGCATGTAAGGGTTCAAAGTCTTTATATTACTGTGCACCATGTTTGCATTTCCAACTTAAATTATTTTGTTACACCTTTTATTTTTTATGAAAAGAGAAGAAATGTAAGGAAAATAAATAATTTTTAAGTCTGTTTTAAGTTTGAGGGAGCTGTTGCAACATGAGTTGTCTGCCCAGTCTCGATCTCTTCAGTTCTGTTATGATTTAGATAAATGTAAAATGACCTCTGTATATCGATGAATGCATTACATGATGTCATTGTAGCTCACTCAGTTTGAGTCATTTGTTATTTATTAACTTGATGCACACCCCAGTGTTTAAATTCTGCAACACAGCAAATTAAATGATAACAAATTTATTCACACTGATGTAATACAGCAATGATTCAAATGGTGTTGTATGATACCTACAGAATTTAACTACTGGTGTACTAACTCCAGCATTGTCTAATCGCAATGTTTCTTATATTTAATTATCAATATCTTTTTAAAGCACTTTTATTTCCGACTAAAAAATAATGTAGTATAATGGCACTACACTTTCAAAAATTCAGAGTGTATGGATGGAAGGCATCTGTGTTCTTATAGAGGAAAAGGATCATGTAGTGTATAGAATAAGCCTTATTTACTGGGATTCCTAAATTATTCATCACTTGAATATATGTGTTTATATTACATATCTAACATTAATGAGCATTTCAAATGTGCACCATTTTGTTGTAAGATAACAAAAGTAAACCATGTGTTTGGCAGTTCTGTTAGTTGTTGCCTCTGTCAATGAAACAAAGTTTTCACATGTGGCGCTGTCATTTATAGCTATCATATTGTATAGGCACATGACTGTAAAGCTTGCAAAAATATCAGATTGGATACTCCAGTCAATATTACACTTTTTAATGCCCCACAATAGTAATTTTCATCTTGTTCTTGGATAGAATGGCAAAAAAGCTTCAGAGCTTGAGTAATAATGAGTGTAGGTAGTTTGAAAGTCAAACCACAAACTTAATTACAACCCTAATGCACCTTATTTCTGTAACCCTGATTTGAGAACTAAGATTGCAAGCCTGTTGTATCACATCAATTCTTATGCTGTTGTCCAGATATGATTACGCCCATGACTATATAATGATGTTAATGTTAAACCTTATGCAGAACATTGGTAATCCTATTTCCATGCAGGTAATTTAGAAGGGAAGAATTTTTTAGAAATTGCGCCTTCATTGTCATTGCTATAATTTCATAAGTCTGGTAATGTTTACTATTTCTCAGTTTAACCATAGCAGCTTTACAGATCTTTTAATTTTTACAAGAGGTAATATAGATTAGATTATTTTGTATTTTTCCAAATCTCTCCAGAGCTGCAGTATCTTTTTTACTGTGTCTCCAAAGGCTGATCTCTTAATGAATATTGAAAGTGATATCTATCCAATGACTGAGATTCAGCAGTACCCTGTTCAAATTCAATTTGAATAATTGAGCTCTACTGCTTAGAGTTGTGTTGGATACTGAATACGGTACATTTGTGAACATTTTATTCATTGCTTTTATGGCAAGCTTGAAAAATATTGATGTTACAAGCCCTACACAAAATTGATTTGGAACCAAGAATCGATTAGTCTGGCATTTATAAAGCTACATTTACATATTTGTCGTGCTGAGAAGGAGGCTAACACAATCAAGAAGGAGGTTAACACAATAACATTTTATAGGGGAAGGTGAACCTTTCTCAGAAGAAAGCACTGCAATAAGGTTTACGCAGTTTTCTTTTTCACTGATGTGGATAATTTTAAATTGGCTCTGTGAAGGACCACAAAAGATATACTTTAGCTGTAACATTGTGAAAGAACAGAGGATTTCTGGAGGAATCAATTTTACTACAAGCAGTTCAAACTACTAGCATGTCTCTGATTGTACAGCAGTCGCAGTTCCTGCGATGCACTGAGTGACTCAAGAATGTATTAAAATGTAAATGAAATTAAAGGGAAAGTCAACTATCAAAATGATATTGGGTATAGAGTTTGAACGGATTAAATTAAGATTTACACTTTAGATTGAATTAGCATGCCAGATAATAAATTCAATGCCATTTTTGCAGCTGTTCCCAGTATCCCCCCCCCCCCATTAAAATATCATTCCACCATTCAGCCTGGCTTTATATATTCTTTTTCTTATATCTTGTTTTAAGTTGACTGACATCTTTCAACAGATGTACTTTTATGCAGCTGGGTTTTTGGTTGAAGCAAAGCCTTTTTTAAATGAGTTGAAAATTCTCAAAGAAAGTATGAAGGGAATGTGTATGTTCATCCAAAGATGTGCATGTTAGGTGGATTGGCCATGCTAAATTGCCTCTTAGTGGCC